>NC_087289.1:2185833-3496666 GCF_015220805.1 Pogoniulus pusillus
AAGTGCTTTCCCAAACCTTCCTCCTTCCCAGAGCAGTTCAGATTGAAAGGAGCTGGTTTTGGTTGTGGAGAAGTGCAGCTGGCAGGGCAGCTGAAGGGTTTGCATGCTAAAGACCAACTTGCCACCTGAGCGTGGGCAGGGGCTGCAGATGTCCGTCCCCTCCTCGTGTGTGCTTGCTTAGCACACCCTGGGAGAGTTCCATGCTTTTTTCCATCTGTTGAAAGGAGACTCTGCAGTCTTCTTTTAAAAGAAGGGGAAACCAGGAAACTCAGGCCAGAGCTCAGCTGATGGGGCTGATTCAGCCCCAGCTGCACAGCCGCGGATCACATGAAAGCCACCAGCACCGCTCCAGTTCCCAACCCACTCTGCTGGGCAGCTCACTCTTGGGTGGGCAGCCAGGTTCGGGGCACCTGCCAGATGTTCTCCTTCTCGCTGACGCCAGAGGGGAGCTGGCACAGCCTAGGGACAAGTCCTGGCACGGAGGACTTGAGTTAGCTCCGGCAGGAGAGAGAGGAGAGCAGAGAAGGGAAGCAAGGCCACAAGCCGCACAGAGTCCTCACAGCAGCAGAAAGCAGCTGGGCTGCATCGGGAGAGGGTGAGAAAAAGGCAGCCCCAGCCACCAGCCGCTCCTCCTGGCACCCACAGAGCTTGGCTTTCCCAGCTCAGCCCTGCTGCCTCACCCTGCGCTCACTCCCCGGCTGCTGGGGCTGCCTCAGGGCAGGGCGAGTGCGGGGAGCCCAGCGCACCCAGCACCCACCAGCCATGGCGTGCTGCAGGCTGGCATGCACCCGCCAGCCCACCCAGCACCCACCAGCCATGGCGTGCTGCAGGCTGGCATGCACCCGCCAGCTCACCCAGCACCCACCCGCCATGGCGTGCTGCAGGCTGGCACGCACCCGCCAGCCCACCCAGCACCCACCAGCCATGGCGTGCTGCAGGCTGGCACGTAACCACCAGCTCACCCAGCACCCACCAGCCATGGTGTGCTGCAGGCTGGCACGCACCCACCAGCTCACCCATCACCCACCAACCATGGTGTGCTGCAGGCTGGCACGCACCCACCAGCTCACCCAGCACCCACCAGCCATGGTGTGCTGCAGGCTGGCATGTGACCACCAGCTCACCCAACACCCACCAGCCATGGTGTGCTGCAGGCTGGCACGTAACCACCAGCTCACCCAACACCCACCAGCCATGGTGTGTTGCAGGCTGGCACGCACCCACCAGCCCACCCAGCACCCACCAACCATGGTGTGCTGCAGGCTGGCTCACCCAGCACCCATCAGCTCACCTAGCACTCACAATCTATTGCTTGCTGGCATACACCCACCAGCTCATCCAGCACCCATCAGCTCACCTAGCACCCACGGCCCACTGCACACTGGCATGCACCCATGGCCTGCTATATGCTGGCATGCACCCACCAGTGCACCCAGCAGCCACAGTCCACTGGCATGCACCTACCAGTGCATCCAGCACCCAAAGTCCACTGCATGCTGGCATGCAGCCACCAGCTCACCCACAGCCCATTGCACTGGAGTCTTGGCAGCTGTCTCCAGCCTGGGAGGACACCTGGGAATGGGCAGCAGGAGGGAGGTAGCAAGTCCCAGTGTAGAATCTGACAGCAGAGCCCTCTGGAGGCTCAATGCTCTCAGCCAGGACACCTGCTCTGCTCACTGCCATAGCCTTAACGAGACACATGCAGGAGCAGGTGGAGGAGGAAGCCCTTTCTCCTCTTTCCACAGGTCCCTTGCTCACCTCTGCACAGCCAGGTTCAGCAAGGCCTCCTCTTTGACCAAGTAAGCACTAGGAAAAGCCAGGCCAGACGTTAGGCTGCAGCATCAAGCTCCAGGTTCAGAACTAAGTGAAAACACCTGCCATAAATCAAAGGGTACAGACCCAGCAGGCTGCTGCAGGAGAAACAACTCAAGAGAACACCAGAGGAAGTCAGCAACATCAATTCCTACATTTGAGTCATCCTAACCCTTCCCATGGTAGAAAACTACCATCATTGCTTTCAAAACCCCTGACCACACCCCTCAGTTACAGAATCACAGAGTTGTCAGGGCTGGAAGGGACCACAAGGATCATCTGCTAGCTCCAAGTCCCCTGCAATGGGGGGACACCCCACACTAGATCCAACTGCCTAGAGCTACATCCAGCCTGGCCTTAAACACCTCCAGCAATGAGGCTTGCACCACCTCCCTGGACAACCTGTCCCAGGGTCTCACCATCCTGCTGAAGAACTTCTTCCTAACATCCAATCTGGATCCATCCACTTCTAGTTTTGCTCCACTCCTCCCATCCTTTCACTCCCTGACATCCTAAACAGTCCCTCAGCAGATGCAGGTTTCCACATCTGACCAGCACTGACTCTCACAGGAGTTAGCCCACACACCACTTCTTAGGTGTGCTCAGCAAAGTATGGGTGATGTACCACAGGGAGCAACGATGATGAGCAATATGAACTGGGCCATCATCACCTTCCCTGCCCCAGCAGCTTCTCCAAGGAACATGCAGGAGCTGGCAAAGCAGCTGGGCTGGAGGAGCAGCAGCTCTCTGCAGCCAGCACCCCAACACCCTGCCTGGGACCTGCAGCTCTAAACAGCACAGCAGGAGCTCTCCCAGCTTATCACAGCTGCTCGGCACTGCTCAGGCCACACCTCGAGTGCTGTGTCCAGTTCTGGGCTCCTCTATTGCAGAGAGATGCTGAGGTGCTGGAAGGTGTTTGGAGAAGGGCAGCAAGGCTGGGGAGGGGCTTGAAGCACAGCCCTGTGAGGAGAGGCTGAGGGAGCTGGGGGTGTGCAGCCTGCAGCAGAGGAGGCTCAGGGCAGAGCTCATTGCTGTCTGCAGCTGCCTGCAGGGAGGCTGTAGCCAGGTGGGGTTGGGCTCTGCTGCCAGGCAAGCAGCAACAGACAAGGGGACACAGTTTCAAGCTATGCCAAGGAGATTCAGGCTGGATGTTAGGAGGAAGTTGTTGTCAGAGAGAGTGATTGGCATTGGAATGGGCTGCCCAGGGAGGTGGTGGAGTCACCATGCCTGGAAGTGTTCAAGAAAAGCCTGGCTGGGGCACTTAGTGCCATGGTCTGGTTGATTGGACAGAGCTGAGTGCTAGGTTGGACTGGATGAGCTTGGAGCTCTCTTCCAACCTGCTTGATTCTATGATTCCCTTCCTTCCTCTTTCAAGCTTGGTGGTGCTGCAAGCAGCTAACTCGAGCAGCTGTGTCACAGAGGCAGGGAGTGAAGCACAGAACACCCAGGTGACAGCACAGAACACCCAGGTGACAGCAGCAGCTGAGGAGCTTTTGTCCTTTAACAGAGTGGATTAGAATTGCATAGGAAAAGAAAAATCAACAGAAATTGTTTCAGTGCAAAGTAAGACACTAAAAAAGTGAGACTGAGATTAATGACATCTAAACAGCACTGTCCACATGTGGGCAGGGAAGTGATTTAGCATCAGACTTGGTAGAGTGCTGGATTGTGTCCAAAGAAGGGCCACAAGGATGATTAGAGGCTGCAGCACCTCTGCTGTGAGGACAGGCTGAGAGAAGGCTCTAATTAGACCTTATTGTGGCCTCCCAGTATCTGAAGGGGGATACAAGAGAGCTGGGGAGGGACTGCTCAGCATGTCAGGAAGTGACAGGACTGGGCACTGGGCGGATGGATCCAAGCTAGAGGAGGGGAGATTCAGATTAGCTGTTAGGATGAAGTTCTTCAGCATGAGGATGCTGAGACACTGGAACAGGTTGCCCAGGGAGGTGGTGGAAACCTCATCCCTAGAAGTTTTTAAGGCCAGGCTGAATGTGGCTCTGGCCAGCCTGATCTAGTGGAAAGTGTCTCTGCCAAGGGGGCTGGAACTAGATGAACCTTGAGGTCCCTTCCAACCTTGACACTTGTGTGATAATGTGAGTTAGATAATCATTGGACTTGATGACCTGAAAGATCTTTTCCATCCCAAACCATTCTCTGGACCAACATCATCTTCTGCCCACAAGCTCTTTTCTCACAGCATCCCCTGCAGCAGCAGGTGTGGCAGATGCCCAGCAGCCAGAGCTACAGCAGACCAAGGTGCAATGCAGTCAACCACCTTTTTCATTTCTCTGTGCCCCAGACAGCATCTTGGCTGCTTTGAAAGTCTCATCATCAGCTTCTTAACTTCATGTTTTTCACTGCACAGTGCCAACCACCAAAGCTAAAAGCTCCACCCAACCCAGTGTGACACCCAAGAGAGTCTTTGCTTTGCAGGTGCTACAGAGCAGAGGCTTCTCAGCAGGTTCTCTTGAGAGACCTCTCAGGAGGTCCCTGTGCTGCAGAGCCATGAGCTGCTGCTCACCAGTAGAGAAACCAGCTCCCCTGAGACCACCCAAGCACCACAGGCTGAAAGTGAAGAAGCAGGTTTTGCTTTTTGCCCAAACTGTTGTGCTTATCAAATGGTGGAATGGAAATGGCTCTGGCTGCAGGCTACTAAAGCTCAGCATCAGGAACAGGCTGTGGAGCTGCAGGGGGATCAGTGACAAAGAATCTCAGGCTGCTATGGCAAGACCAGAGCCCACAAAAAGAGAAGCAGAACAGGAATGGAAAGGCTGAGAGAGAAGCCTGTGAGGAGACTGGGAAAGGGAAAAGTTGAAGCTGTTCTGGGGAAATGGATGCAAATGTGAACCTACTTCTGGCCTCCCCCATGGGGGGGGAAGACTAAGAATATGAGCTGGGGAGAGAGATTAAAACCTGTGTCTTCTGAGCAGCAGAAGTAGTGAACTCCAGTGAGATGGAAAGAGGACAAAGTCTGCAAACCACATCAAACTGGGATGAGTGGTTGATACCCCAGGAGCTTGTCTTGCCACCCAGAGGGATGGCAACAGGCCAGAGAAATGGACCAACAGCAAGAAGTGGTGCAAGGTCCTGTCCTCAGGGAGGAATACCTCTTGCACCAGAAGCTGGGTGCCAGCTAGAAAGCAGCTCCACAAGGAGAGACCTGGTGGACAAGCTGAACACAAGATAGCAACTTCCAGGCTGCAGGAGACAAAGCATAGCCAGCAGGGCAAGGGAGCCCCTACTGTGAGAGACATGGACATACTGGAGCCCAAGGTAGTCACCTTTGGGTACTGGAACATCTGATGTGCTGGATGGGTGAGAGATTTTGGACAACTCAGCCTGAAAAAGAGGTGGCTCAGAAGGATCTCATCGATGTGCAGGGAGGGTGCAGAGAAGAGGAAGCCAGTGGCACCCAGTGCCAGGAAAGAAGACAGTGGGAGCAAACAAACACAGGAGGCTCCACTGAACACAGCAGAGCTTTGGTGGTGTTGGTATTTTGGTTGCTCTGAGGTTTTAGTCACTGCGAGGCTGTTCAAGCCTTGTAACAGGTTTCCCAGAGAGGTGGTGGAGTCTCCATCCCTGGAGATACCCTCCCTGACCAGGCATGGTCCTGCCAGCCAGCTGCAGCTGATGAGCAGGAAGCTGGCACTGATGAGCAAGCACAAAAGGCAGTGTCAGGAAGGAATTGAAAAGGCTGCAGGAGGCAGAAAAGCAGGCAGCAGTGAGCAGGCAGTGGTGGGGGGGAGGTCAGGACTGCACTGCTCAGAACTTCAGGGCTGGCCTCCCCCACCCTAACCCCACTGAGCACTGCACAGCTGCACCTCACATGGGATATCATCGTGGGGTTCCAGGAGAGCAGCTCTGCAGGGTTACAGTGCATCTCCCACCACCAGCAGGCTTTGTGCAACCAGAAGCAACTGCCAGCATCTCCCAGAAAGAAGCGAAGGAAATACTGCAGCTAATCCTTTCCTCCTGCCTAATTAGAGGCTGCCACGCTGAGAAAACAGTCATCATCCCAACTCTGCCAACCACTGCCTTGTGCTCTCCTCTTGTAAGCAAGTGATTGCAACACAAGGCTCCTCTGCCACCAGCAACAGCCTGCTGCTTGCACCTCTGCCACCAGCAACAGCCACCGGGGACCTGCTGCCCAGCAGGACACCACTTCTGGTGGCAGATCTCACCCAGCTCTGCACTGAAAAGCAGCTGCAGCCTGAAGGAGATGTGCTCCAGCACTGCACTGCTCTGCAAAGCTCCTGACCTCTCCTCCAGAAGCAGCAGCCAGCTGCTGCAGCCAGCCTGCTCAGAGCCTGGATCCACACTAAACACATTCCCTAAGGGTTCAGGATCATTCAATGGAAAACAGGGGGTGAAATAATTAATTAATGGTTACCCTGGGACAAAATACTCCAACACTGACTGACAAAATTAGCTATGTCTAAATAACACTTCTGAGTGAGGGAACTGTGGCATCCCAAGGACACATTCCCCCCCAAAAGGGAAATGCTGCTTATTAAGCAGTGTTGTTGAATGCTTCCTGCAGCCAAGCTCAGGTTCTCTTTGGGCTGCAAACCAACAGCAGTTTCAGGTGCAGACTGTGAGATTTTGGGCAATACCAACAGCACTGGGTAGAGATTGATGCAGGAAGCATCAGGGAAGACATTTACCTGCTCACTCAGCCACAAGCTGCTGGAAAGGTGCACGGTGCTTTACCTTCACTGACTGTCCCTGCCTATGGCAGGGGGCTGGAACTAGATCATCTTTGAGGTTCCTTCCAACCTAAACTATTCTGTGGTTCCATTCTGTGACTGCTTGTGGGCAGCTCTGCAAGACAGCTCTTGGGCACAGTGACCATGTGGAAGGAAGTCTCCGTTGGCAGCATCTCAAGGCAGATGTGGAGGGACTGCTGCTCCCACACCGACGCCAGCTCCAGCGTGGGAGGTGTGCTCCCTGACCACGGCCCTCGCCTGTCTGCTACTGAAGACAGAAGGACAGGATGGGGCAGGGACGGGAGGGATCCTGGAGACAAAAGCAGCTGCTCCACCAGCTGCAGGCAGATGGAAGGGAGCTCTGCCCAGGGCCAGGACGCTGCTGTCCAGAGATGCGTGAGAGAAAAGCTGGGGTGGAATTGAGGGGAAATTCAAGGAGGAACCTGCAAACCAAGCAGGGGCTTCTGCACTAGGACTGAAGCAGATGAGAGCAGGGAGAGTGGTTCCTCTTTCTGGATATGACTAAGCAGCCAGGGGCCGTGAGGTGCAGAGGCAGTTCCAGCCCAGTGTGCCCCTGTCTTCGGTCGGTTACGCTCGGCGGCGCTGCAGGGAGCTGGCACACGCTGCCTGCACACCCCTGCACCTAGGGAGCAGAGCACAGAGCCCGGGGAGGGCTATTCTCACTCTCTCCCCAGCCACTCCAGGCCAAAGCAGCTCCCAAGTTCATAGCAGCCAACACAGGCCAGCTGGCTGAGCCAGGCGCACAGGGTGCTGGACACCACCAAGGAGCTCAGCCAGCCCCTGGAGGCTCACAGGAGCAGGCACTAAGGGACTCCACCACTACAGCAAAGGGTGGCTGGGCTAGAGGCACCCTAGGAGCTTCCCACCCCACTCAGGTAGGAGGTATCTCCCAGCATGGAGAACTACAGCCTCCATGGGCACCCTGCACCCATGCCTGACCACCTGCACAGTAGAAAAAAGCCTTCCCTTGTGCTCAGATGTAGCTTCCTCTGTCTCTGTTTGTGCCCAGTGCCTCCTGTCTGCTCAGTGGGTGCCACTGCAGAGAAAGAGCAAGGCATCCCACTGAACAGGAGCTCCTGAGTCTTCTCCTGGCCAGGCTGAACTTCCTCAACTCTCCCAACCCCTCTGCAGACTAAGGACACCCTACTGGGTGTAGAGCAGGAGTGGCTGTGGTCCTGCAGTGACTCATACAAACCCTGGTGTTACATGTGGCACCTCTTGGCACAGCAGTTCCAAGGACAGGGACATGGCAGCCAGAAAAATGCAAACAAGTAAGGAAGTGTGCAAAGCCCAGGAGAGAGCAAGGGGCACAAAGTCACTGGCTGCAGGCAGAATTCCAACAGGAACGTCAGGCTGTTCCTGTGCGTTGCCAAAAGGAAGATGGACAGCTTCAAACAGAGGCCTCTGAGGAAGGCCAACACTGAACAGTGTCCCAGCCACTGGGATGGGCTCTCCTAGAGAGCAAGGAAAAGCTCTAGGGAGGGTAAACAGACACAAGGAGGGCCAAAGGGAGCACCGAGGTTTGCTCAGGAGATGCAGCACAAGAGTGGACAGAAAGAGCAGGAACACAGCTCCACCTGCCCGCCTGCAGCAGCTCCAGCTCCCATGCACTCATCTTGCAGCCTGCATCCCATGCCTTTGACCCCTGAGTCTTTGCCCTAACTCAGTGACTTGGTTCTGATGGGCAACAGAACAGAGCAGAAATGCAACCAGGCAAGAGCAGACTTCATGAAGTGCCTCCCATTTGTACCCACACCACTGTCGCCTGCCAGGCTCACTGGAACAAAGGCAGACTGACTGGCCACAAACCACCCAGCAAATGGTATGTGCTCAGATGAAAGGCATCGCCTAAAAGCTCTGCAGCCTTATCACCTAGAATATCTGCTCTGCTTCACAGGGACAATCCTCTGAGCTTTAAAAGGCTGTAAATAAGGTGGAAGGGGAAAAAAAGAGCAACTAGATTTGAGGATGCAGAATCCCTTTAGGTGAGGCAATGTAAAGCCTTAGTCATTAGAAAAAACATAGAGTCACTCCCTGCCCATCTGGCACCCAAGTCTGCCAGGCAGCCCATTATTTCATTGCACATCTGAGGTTGTACCAGTCATGCACAGAAACCAGTCCATCAACAGCAGCAGATGACCTCACCTGTGAGACAGTGAGCACTTAACTTACACTTTGTGCAGCTGGCAGCCTGCAGGGCAATGACAAGGGAAAAAAACACACAACCAAGCACAGGCACTACAAGAAGGAAAACACATCCTGCTTTAAAAAGCTACCTGAATGAAGGGAGAAGCTTCAGAGGCATCTTCAAAACCATCCAAGCAGAAAGTGTTTATGTGTGAGATAGTTGGTTGGGACCAAATTGGTCAGAAGATCACAGAATCCAGTCCAACCACCCCTGCCAGGGCAGGAGCACCCAGAGCAGATCACACAGCAACACAGCCAGGCAGGGTTTGAATATCTACAAAGAGGGAGACTCCATAACCCCCCTGGGCAGCCGGGTCCAGGCTTCTGGCACTCTCATAGGGAAAAAAAATCCTCCTCATCTTTAAATGAAACTTCCTCTGCCTCAGCTTCCACCACTGCCCCTTGTGCTGGCACTGGCATCACCCAGCAGAGCCTGGCTCCAGCCTCCTGCACTCACCTGCACACATTGATCACCACTGCTGAGGTCACCTCTCAGCTCCTCTCTCCCAGCAGCACAGCCCCAGCTGCCTCAGGCTCTGCTCCTAACAGAGCTCTTCCATTCCCTTCAGCACCTTTGTGGCTCCATGCTGGACTCTCTGCAGCAGTTCTATGTCCCTCTGGAACTGGGGGTACCAGAACTGGACACAGTAGTCCAGATGTAGCCTCACAAGGGCAGAGCAGAGGGGGAAGAGAATCTCTCTTGACCTACTACTCACAGCCCTTCTAATTTCCCTCAGAATAGTATTGCCCCTCCAGGCCACCAGAGCACACTGCTGGCTAATGGTCAATCTCCCATCAGCTAGGACCCCCAAATCGTTTTCCTCCTTCAGTGTCTTCCAAGATGTGTCTGGAGACCTGGACAAGGAGTGGAGAAGCAACCTTGCCCAGCACAGAAGCACCAGACTCAGGTTGAAGAATGCCCTCTCAGAGTGCAATCAGTGAGCAGTTCTCAAACACCTTCAACTACTTAAAAGATCTCAAAAAGAGAGGGCAGACTTCACCTCCCATGCCAAGAGAGCAGCCTGAGAAGGGTGGGCTCTCCAGATGTGCTAACTTCCCTGCAGCTCTACAATGCACTGGTCTTGATCAGAACAAGAAATGGAGCTTCTGGAGTAGGGATGCACCAGTCTGGATTCACATGAGCCTTGCTGCCCAGTCCCAGCATGTAAGCAATGAGACCACACTACTCCAAGTGCCCTATCACAGTACCCCTCAGCCTCACAGACACCATGGAAACACCTTTGGACTGCTGAGTCCAAGCAGGATCATCTCTGTGTACCCCAGAAGGTTGTCTCACAGCCAGCTCTGTGCAGCAGTTCTCTGCTGCTCTGCGCAAACCTGTCTGGTCAAGGCTCTAAAGCTTCCAACTGCAGCAGCAGCTCAAGGGAAAGTCTTCAGTGCTTAATTAGGGCAGTCAGTAGGTGTTGTCTCTCACCTCCACCCCCATGCAAGCTCCAAAGCCTCTGCTGAGCTCAGCTGTGCCAGTAGGGCAGGGCACAGGCCACTGCCACAGTTTACACCTCTGAAGACTTTGCTGCTCTCTCTTTCCATCACTGGGATTGACTTGGAATATGTTTTAACATCAAAATCATCAGGAATAAGAAGACACAGAGGTGTCCATTCAGAGGCTTGACTGCAGGAGCAATGAGCAAGCTCCCAGCATGGCTTCAAGGTGATCTGGAATTCCCTGGGCAGTCAAAGTGTGGTCAGATCTGCAGTGGGCAGGAAGATGCACGTGGCAGGGATCGCTCATGGTTGGTACTCAGGGCAGGAACCAGCCAGCCCATGCGGGATTCACTGGCTGTGTGCCCTCCAAGTCAGCACTGCTAGGAGAAGGGATGCTGCTGCTCCTCTCACCCCTGCAGCACCTTCCAGTGCTGTGCCTGGAAAGGAGGACTGAGCCCCAGGAGGCAGCACGGGTTCTGCCAGGCTGGGGAGACAAGCAGGTGGCACCTGAGCAGCCTGAGCTGCAACCTCCCTGGGCAACCTGTGCCAGTGTCTCACCACCCTCACTGCCAAGAACTTCTTCCTAACATCCAGTTTCAATCTCCCCTCTGCCAGTTCAAACCCATTCCTCCTCGTCCTGTCATTCCAAGACCTTGTCAATAGTCCCTCCCCAGCCCTCCTGTAGGCTCCCTTCAGATACTGAAAGGCTACTACAAAGCTACTCTTCCATAGCCCCCTTCTGCTACTGGAAGGCTGCTCTAAGGTCTCCCTTGAGCTTTACTTCTCCAGGCTGAACACTCCCAACTTTCACAGGGAGATATCCAAGACTGAAAATAAACAAAGGCAACATCCAAGCAAGAGATGTGGTGAGGGTAAGGTGAAGAGCCTCTACCAAGGAGCAGGAGCCCAGCTGGAGGGGCAAATCCCAACAGAGCTGTGAAGAACCAGCACGTTCTGGCAGCCAGGAGACAACCTTCACCTGTTGTTGTAACCAGGGTGGGATGCTTGCAAATTCCTGTGCACTACTCTGTTTTTAAAGCTGAGAAGGGTGGTGTGGAAATACCCACCCAGAGATCCAGAGGCAGTCAAAAGCCCATTCTTGGCCTGGCTGTTAGATGCTCCCTCACCAGGGTTTGGGGTTTTGCAATTCTTTGAAAGACAATCCAAAGAAGCAAGGCCAAGACGGAGGAGGCTGAAATCCAACACACAATTTGCAGTTACCAAACTCAGTCTGAAGTTTGCTTTGGGTTTAACTCCCTTTTCCTTTCCCCAGAAGGTAGAGCTGGCACAGCCCATGCCACGTCCTGGATCGACGGCTGCCAGCGGGACTCCTGAAGAGCATTTCAGCTGAGCACCTCCAGCAACACAAACCATGGGGTACAATTTGTCCTATGGAAAGCTGCCAGGTAACAGAATGGGAGACATTTCGGGGTCTGAGAAGTGCTCACTGCATTGCCATCAGCCCCTACCAATGTTTTATAGCAGTAGGTCCTTCCAGAAGAGGCCATTGAGTGCCAGTCTGGGTTTCCCACACCAGCTAGGCTCAGTGGATAAACAATGTGACATTGCTTTAGGAGAGAACATACAAATCTGTAGTTTTTGCACAACCATCTGCACACAAAACCTTCAAAACCTCCGAGGTTGTTATTTTTAAGCTAGTTTAAGTCAGCCAAGTTTTACAGCAGTGTTTGAGCAGGCCTGAAGAGTCTCTCCAGAGCCCTATCTCTTGATAAACACCAGCTCTGCTGTGTCAAGACAGCCAAGAGCTGACACTCTGACTGATGGCTCGTGCCCAGCACGCTGTCCTGCAGCTGCCCACACCTTGACACAAGACCAGCAATGGGCACTGCAGACCTTGGCCCAGGTGGCAGTGCCCAGCTCCACTTGGATGGCAGCAGTTTGAGGGAGCTCAGCCCCTGTTTGTGTTTCACTCACCAGCCACAGTTCTCTCTACAGAGAATTTCCAGGCTGTTTATCTGCTTCAAATACTGCACAAGTGTTTCTTGCACCCTGCTGCAAGGCTGGCCAGATCCTGCTGCTCCTCCCTGCCCAGCACTGCCCTGGCAGCCAGAGCCCCTCAAAACCAGCATAAGGCCACATCTGCAAAGCAGGTCCCAGCAGGCACCGATCTATACTGCCAAGAGGGAGGGCAACAGATGGAGTGGCAAGGATCAATCCCATACATGCTTCACAGCACCCAACCCAGTCCTTGCCAATAGGCCCTTCCATCAGCCCAAAGTCAAAGTCCAACCTGGTTGATTCTATGATACAAGGGTTGCACTGCTGCCCACCACCCTCTCTGCAGAAGCAGCTTGGTGTTTCAGCATGCAGCACAGCCACTGTGCCCAAAGGCACTGAGCTGCTGCCCATCACTGAGCTGCTGCTCACCATGCACTGTGCAGAAGCAGCTTGGTGTTTCAGCATGCAGCACAGCCACTGTGCTCAAAGGCACTGAGCTGCTGCCCACCACCATGCTCTCTGCAGAAGCAGCTTGGTGTGACTCTCAGTCTGCAGCACAGCCACTGTGCCCAGAGGCTGGGGAGCCACAGGCATGTTCAATATTCAGGGGCACTGTTCTAAGCTCAGGTTTTCCAGGCTGGTTATTGCAAGCAGCCTCCAGAAGTGCCCAGAGCCAGGGCTTAGAGGGCAGCTCTGAAACGGCCCCGTTTGCAGAACACTGAGTACACTTCAACCTCGCTGCTCTCCCTCGCTCCCACAGACGACCACCTGAGCCAGGAGAACAGCTCCTCACCCAACGCCACAGCCAGCCTGCTGGGGAACTCCACGCACAACGAGTTCACGACCATCGTCCTGCCCGTGCTTTACCTCATCATCTTCCTGGCCAGCATCCTGCTCAACGGCCTGGCAGTGTGGATTTTCTTCCACATCAGGAACAAGACCAGCTTCATCTTTTACCTCAAGAACATCGTGGTGGCAGACCTCCTCATGACACTGACCTTCCCCTTCAAGATAATCCAGGACTCGCAGCTGGGGCCGTGGCACTTCAACTCCTTCCTGTGCCGCTACACCACGGTGCTGTTCTACGCCAACATGTACACCACCATCGTCTTCCTGGGGCTCATCAGCATCGACCGCTACCTGAAGGTGGTGAAGCCTTTTGGGGACTCCAGGATGTACAGCATCACTTTCACCAAGATCCTGTCGGCCTGCGTCTGGGTCGTGATGGCCTTCCTGGCTCTGCCCAACCTGATCCTCACCAACGGCTACCCCACCAGGAAGAACATCGACGACTGCCTGAAGCTGAAGTCCCCGCTGGGCGTCCAGTGGCACACGGCTGTCATCTACATCAACACCTGCACCTTCGTGGTGGTGCTGCTGGTGCTGATAGGCTGCTACATTGCCATCTCCAGGTACATCTACAAATCCAGCAAGCAGTTCATCAGCTCATCGAGCAGGAAGAGGAAGCACAACCAAAGCATCCGGGTGGTGGTGGCTGTGTTCTTCACCTGCTTCCTGCCCTACCACCTCTGCAGGATACCCTTCACCTTCAGCCACCTGGACAGGATTCTAGATGACTCTGCCCACAAAATCCTCTACTACTGCAAGGAGATGACCTTGTTCCTCTCTGCCTGCAACGTCTGCCTGGACCCAATCATTTACTTCTTCATGTGCAGGTCCTTCTCACGAAGGCTGTTCAGGAAGTCAAACATGAGGACCAGGAGCGAGAGCATTCGCTCGCTCCAGAGCGTCAGGAGGTCCGAGGTGCGCATTTACCACGAGTACACTGACGTCTGACTCGCCCCACACAGACTCTGCCTGCCCCTGAGCGTGTCTGTACAGCCTGTAAATAAAACCTCTCTTTGAGTATCTGACCAGGAGAGTTCACGCAGCCACGTGCAGGCACTGGCTGGGATCAGAAATGCTGTGGCCAGCAGGGACAGGGATCAGGATCACAGATGTCAGGGGTTGGAAGGGACCCAAAGAGATCATCCAGTCCAACCCTGCCAGAGCAGGATCATACAATCTAGCTCAGATCACACAGGAACAGATCCAGACAGGCCTGGAAAAGCTCCAGAAAAGGAGACTCCACAACCTCAAGGTCTCATCCAACCTGGCCTTGAACATCTCTAGGGAGGGAGCAGCCACAGCCTCCTTGGGCAACCTGTGCCAGTGTCTCACTACCCTCACTGCATAGAACTCTTTGCTAACATCCAGTTTCAATCTCCCCTCTGCCAGTTCAAACCCATTCCTCCTCCTCCTGGCATTACAAGACCTTGTCAATAGTCCCTCTCAAGACCTCCTGTAGCCCCATTCAGATACTGAAAGGCTACTCCAAGGTCTTCTCCAAGCCTTCTCTTCTCCAGGCTGCAGAGCCCCAACTCTCTCAGCCTCTCATAGCTGCAGCCCTCTCAGCATCTTAGTGGCCTCCTCTGGACTGGCTCCAACACTTCCATGTTCTGCTTCTGCTGGGGGCTCCAGAAGTGCTCCCAGGACTGCAGGTGGAGTCTGAGGAGAGCAGAGCCAAGGGGCAGAATCCCCTCCCTTGCCCTGCTGCCCACAGTGCTCTTGCTGCAGCCCAGCACACAGTTGCTGTCTGGGCTGCACTCTCTGCAGGCTCCTGTTGAGCTTTGCATCAGCCCAGACCCACTTAGTGCCATGGTTTAGTTAATTAGAAGGTGCTCAGTGATAGGTTGGACTCAGTAGTCTCAAAGGTCTTTTCCAGCCTGGTTAATTCTGTGATTCTGTGTTGTGGGGACCTCTCCAGGGTGAGGTAAAGGCAGAAAGAGAAGTTCTTCATACTTTGGTGGCTGCACCCTGCAAGGAGCTCATCTCCCAGCCAGTGGCCCAGAATGGTGCTGGAGCAAGTGCAGAGGCAGACAACCAAGCTAAGGAAGGGCCTGAAGAACAAATCTGATGAGGAGCAACTAAAGGAGCTGGGGATGGTTAGTGTGAAAGAGAGGAAGCCGAGGGGAGACCTCATCACTCTCTACAGTTACCTGAACAGAAGCTGTGGAGAGGTTGGTCTCTTCTCACAGGTAATTAGCAATGGAACAAGAGGGAATGGCCTCAAGCTGCCACTGGGTAGCTTTAAACTGGACCTTAGGAAGAGGTTTTTTTCCCAGCAAGTGGCCCAGGCTGTGTTTGCAGCAGGGACAGGGAGCAACCAGAGTCATTTCGCACCGCACAAACCAGGTGAGCTCGGGGAGAAAGCTGCTCCTGCACAAACCGAGCAGCTCCAAGCAGACTGCCAGCAGCTGATGCGTGCCCCGAGCAGTGCTTGCTCACACTCAGGCACTGCAGTGCAGCCGCACAAACAGAAGATGGCAACAGCCCATCGTCGAGTGCCTCACTCTGCAAGGACTTTCCTCTCAAGCCAGGGAAAATCCAGTCTGAGATGAAAATCCTGGCACGGCAGCATTCAGCTAGCAAGGCAAAATACTGCAGGGGAGCAGAGGAACACCTCGGGTGAAGCAGTCTGCTGACACCAGGGTTGCTTTTCTCCTCTCTCTCTCTTTGAGCACAGCTCAGTTCTAAGCATTTCTCATGCAGAATGAAGTTAGAAGCATTCCAATATTTGGATTAATGCAAGCAGGATCAAAACCCAGAGGCTGCTCAGGGGGGATCACTTCTAGAAAAGGAAGAGAGGACATTTTTGCTACTTATCCCACTTTAAATACCAATATTTCACACAGCTAAAGACCACAGAACACACAGAACCATAGAGTGTGAGGGGCTGGAAGAGAACTCCAAAGATCATCTGGTCCAGTCCCCCTGCCAGAGCAGGATCACCTGGGGCAGATCACACAGGAACACAGCCAGATGGTTCTAGAATATCTCCAGAGAGGGAGACTCCACAACCCCCCTGGGCAGCCTGTGCCAGGGCTCTGTTACCCTCACAGGGAAAACAATTCTTCCTCAGGTTCACATCCATCCCACTTTCCAGTCAGCTCTGTAGGAAACTCTGCTCACACACAACCTCAGAGACTAGTTCTGGATCAAAAGTGCCACTTTCTACTCCCAAGGGTCTATGCACACACACAGAACCATTCTGGGGATGGGGGTTGCAGAGGTTGAACTCTCAGGAGCACCACACTAAACGGAAGGGCTGTGTGAAACGACAGCATTTAGAATCATAGAATGGTTTAGGTTGGAAGGAACCTCAAAGATCATCCAGTTTCAACCACCCTGCCATGGGCACAGACACCTCACACCTCATCCAACCTGGCCTTGAACACCTCCAGGGAGGGAGCAGCCACAGCCTCCTTGGGCAACCTGTGCCAGAGTCTCACCACCCTCACTGCAAAGAACTCTTTGCTAACATTCAGTTTCAATCTCCCTTCTGCCACTTCAAACCCATTCCTCCTCCTCCTGGCACCACAAGACCTTGTCAATAGTCCCTCCCCAGCCTTCCTGGAGCCCCCTTCAGATACTGCAAGGCCACTCCAAGGTTTCCTCCAAGCCTTCTCTTCTCCAGGCTGCACAGCCCCAACTCTCTCAGCCTGTGCTCAGAGCAGAGCTGCTGCAGCCCTCTCAGCATCTTGGTGGCCTCCTCTGGGCTGGCTCCAACACTTCCATGTCCTGCTTGTGTTTAGGGCTCCAGAACTGCACCCAGGAGTGCAGGTGGGGTCTGAGGAGAGCAGAGCCAAGGGGCAGAATCCCCTCCCTTGCCCTGCTGCCCACAGTGCTCTTGCTGCAGCCCAGCACAGGGTTGTGTCTGGGCTGTACTCACACTGCAGGCTCCTGTTGAGCTTTGCATCAACCCAGAGGGTTAATCAGTTCCATGCACATGGACAGGAGCAATCAAGCTCTCTCTCATTAGGGTTAAAGAAAACCAAGGCAGAGTGTTCCTAGTCTCCTTTTTTAGGGCCCAAGCAACATGAAATCAATCCCAGAATGGGTTTATGGCTCCTTAGCTGTCTTCAATTCACACCTCTCACCCAGCTCAGCCCCTTCTAACACCTCTGCAACACCCTCATGGCTATAGGAAAAGCTTCTCTGCCCCCACAGGAGACCATCACACACAACCTCCCAGTGACAGGACAACTTGATGAGGCTGCAGCCTCCTCCCACCCCACCACATCCACCAACTCCACTACATCCTTTACTTTCAAGGTTTTTCCAGCAATTACCACCACTGTGGCTTCAAAGAATCCAGCAGGTTGGAAGAGACCTCCAAGCTCAGCCAGTCCAGCCTAGCACTCAGTTCTGGCCAATCAACCAGACCATGGCACTTGCCCCAGCCAGGATTGGCTTCAACACCTCCAGCCACAGAGACTCCACCACCTCCCTGGGCAGCCCATTCCAATGCCAATCACTCTCTGACAACAACTTCATAACAACATCCAGCCTAGACCTGCCCTGGCACAGCTTCAGGCTGTGTCCCCTTCTTCTGGTGCTGGCTGCCTGGCAGCAGAGCCCAACCCCACCTGGCTGCAGCCTCCCTTCAGGTAGCTGCATACAGCAATGAGCTCTGCCCTGAGCCTCCTCTGCTGCAGGCTGCACACCCCCAGCTCCCTCAGCCTCTCCTCACAGGGCTCTGCTCCAGGCCCCTCCCCAGCCTTGCTGCCCTTCTCTCAACACCTTCCAGCACCTCAGCATCTCTCTTGAATTGAGGAGCCCAGAACTGGATGTAGTTTCCACCAGCACAGCCTCCTAGGAATCCTAAAAAAGGAAACTAAACCCCTAAAAGTTCTAAAAATGCCTCTTTGTGCTCAGCAGCATCTCATTAATTGAGCAACTGCAGTTGTGCAAGCGTGACTCAGCCCTGCCTCAGCCCATCCCTCAGCTCTGCCCCCAGCCCCAGCCTGGCCCTGCAAGGCAAAACCTTGGCACTGGGAGCGAGTCTGGGGCCATCTGACCCGAGGACCACGTTGCAGACAGACCCTTGTAAGGCCACAGAAGTCTCTCCTACAACGAGGCAGAGACATCCACCCAGCAGCAGAACAACACTGGGCAGAGGTTATTCGTCGGCGGCTTTGAGAGGATGAAAAAAAACCAATCCAAGAGGTCCTGGGATGCTTTTGGAATCAGCTGCCTTCTGCTAGGATTATTCTGCATAAATATTTGAACTGTGCACCCTGCTTGTGTCAGCTCCCAGAGCCTGGCCGCAGCCTCTGCCAGCGCCTCTGGGTCTGCACATTTAGCAGGGCTGGAAGCCCTGAGCACCCCATGAGAGGATGTGGATAAATGGGGCACAAACTGCTTTGGATGAGAAGATTCATGGCCAGAGAGACTGCTGATGTGTGGCAGTGCTTTGGGAATGCAAGGTCCTTCATTCAGAAGAAACCCAAACACCTCTGCTATGAGAACAGGCTACAAGAGTTGGGGCTCTGCAGCCTGGAGAAGGCTTTGAGGAGAGCTTGGAGTGGCCTTCCAGTATCTGAAGGGAGCTACATCAGGCTGGGGAGGGACTATTGGGAAGGTCAGGGAATGACAGAAGGAGGAAGAATGGGTTTGAACTGGCAGAAAGGAGATTCAAACTAAACGTTAGGAAGAAGTTCTTTGCAGTGGGGGTGGTGAGACACTGGCACAGGTTGCCCAGGGAGGTTGTGGAGCACAGAAGCACCCAATGTGATCAAAGATCACATTGGGTGCTTCTGTGCTCCACAACCTCCCTGGAGGTGTTCCAGGCCAGGTTGGATGAGGCCTTGAGCAGCCTGTTCTAGCAGGAGGTGTCCCTGCCTATGGCAGCTTTGAGGTCCCTTCCAACCTAAAGCATTCTTCTCTATTCTATGAACCCGTCAGCCCCATTCCTGTTAGCAAAGGCTTCAGGGTTGCTTCTCCAAGCTGGACTTCTGGCACCAGACACAGGGAGAAGCAAGTTGCCACCAGCAGGCCTTGAAGATGTGCTCTGATACATCTTCAGCTGTCGGCCACCTCTCTCTCTGAATCTGAGTTCTGCAGGTCTGACACAGAAGTTCATCAGCAGGCCATGAAAAAGGTTTCCCTCCATAGGCAACAAGATCAGACAACAATTGATGATTGCTTCCTTCATGAAAGGGTGGCTGGAGCAGGAAAAGGGACCTTTGGTTTCTGTGAGAGAAGACAATTTGTATGGCTAACCACAGCAGCAGATGGTTCTGAGGCCATCAGAAGCCCACAGCTGACAGGAGATGTGCTCAGCACTGCTCAGGCCACCCCTGGAGTGCTGTGTCCAGTTCTGGGCTCCCCAGTTCAAGAGGGATGTTGCAGTACTGGAAGGTGTCCACAGGAGGGCGACAAAGCTGGGGAGGGGCCTGGAGCAGAGCCCTGTGAGGAGAGGCTGAGGGAGCTGGGGGGGGTGCAGCCTGCAGCAGAGGAGGCTCAGGGCAGAGCTCATTGCTGCCTGCAGCTGCCTGCAGGGAGGCTGTAGCCAGGTGGGGTTGGGCTCTGCTGCCAGGCAGCCAGTAACAGAACAAGAGGACACAGCCTCAAGCTGTGCCAGGGCAGGTTCAGGCTGGATATTAGGAAGAAGCTCTTCACAGCAAGACTGGCATTGGAATGGGCTGCCCAGGGAGATGGTGGAGTGGCCATGGCTGGAGGTGTTCAAGAGGAGGCTGCATGAGGCACTCAGTGCCAGGGGTCAGTTCATTAGAAGGTGTTAGGTTGGACTCAATGTTCTCAGAGGTCTTTGGTCACCTAATTAATTCTGTGGTTCTGCACCCTGGTGCCCATGCTCGCTGCTTGCTTTCTAACCCTGCATCTTCAGCCCCGGAGCAGCCCAGTTTGGCTGGCACTTTGGAAAAACATCCATGTTTCCATAACAAAGGGCCCCAGCCCTGCCCGGAGTCATTCCAAGGGGCTGACAATGCAGGCAGAGCTTGGACCTGCCACCCGCCCTTTGAGCTCCCAATCCTCTGCCCTGGACAACTGCTTGCTTCTCTCTGAAGCACACCAGAACCATTTCTATGCTGCGAGGTTTCATCCAGCAGAGAGGAGCAGCTGACCCTGGAAACATTTCATTTCGCCTTTGCTGGGGACCCATGGACACTGAAGTCCCCCAGGGAGGCAGCACAGTGACCAACCCCCCCAGCAGCTTCACAGCCGTGACAAGTTCGGTCCCAGCCGTGTCATCAGGCAACCCAAAATCACAGCACAGCAAAGATGAGGCACGAAGAAGTCACCCCCGAGGCTGCCCACCCTTGGTTCAGGTAACCTTGCAGCACATCACCACTTTTACCATCGTTTCAGAGCATCACACACCCACACCTGTGGAGCTCAAGGTGCCCACTGCACCACGAGACCCTCAGAGAGAACCACAGAATCACAGAACCAACCAGACTGGAAAAGACCTCTAAGATCATCCAGCCCAACCTACCACCTAACACCTTCTAATTAACCAACCCATGGCACTAAGTGCCCCATCCAGACTCCTCTTGAACACCTCCAATGATGGGGACTCCACCACCTCCCTGGGCAGCCCATTCCAATGCCAGCCTTGCTGTAAAGAACTTCTTCCTAATATCCAGCCTGAACCTGCCCTGGCACGGATTCAGGCTGTGTCCCCTTCTTCTGTCCCTGGGGGCCTGGCAGCAGAGCCCAACCCCACCTGGCTACAGCCTCCCTGCAGGCAGCTGCAGGCAGCAATGAGCTCTGCCCTGAGCCTCCTCTGCTGCAGGCTGCACCCCCCCAGCTCCCTCAGCCTCTCCTCACAGGGCTCTGCTCCAGGCCCCTCACAGCTTTGTCGCCCTCCTGTGGACACCTTCCAGTACTGCAACATCTCTCTTGAATGGAGGAGCCCAGAACTGGACACAGCACTCAAGGGGTGGCCTGAGCAGTGCTGAGCACAGGGGCAGAAGGACTGCCCTGCTCTGCTGGCCACACTACTAAACCACACAGCACCTCACACCTCAGCACACCAACTTGTGCCCATGATGACTTTGCCTGCTCGGAACACACTTCCTTTTCTGATAGGCACTGGTTACTCGTGATCTTCAGAGAAGAAGAGCAGAGCCACTTCCTCTCTGTGCTCCTGGCAAGTGGTGTTCTGCTTCTACTGCTCAAAACCTCAGCACTAGCAGCCAGAGCTTGCTGCAGCCCCTGGACACGGGAGCAGCGCTGAGGACAACCACTGGGACTGCCCTCCAGGTGACCCACAGGGGAGCTGCTCCAGCACACAGGTATGTCCTTGCCTAGGGACAGCAAAGAGCATCCTCCTACCTTGGGTTTAGATCTGCACTGGGCATTGCTTTAAATTGGGAGCCTAGCCCCAGCTGCAGTCTGCGCAGCTACTTCCACCATAAACCATTTCTGAGGCTTGGTCAGCACCAGGTGCTGCACAGCAGCTCATGCATCCCATTCTGTCATTGCTGAACAACAAAATAAGCTGTGCAAAATAGATCCTGCATCTACCAGGGCAAGAAAACATCTTGGTTACAAGCACAGCTTGGTTAGGCTGCCAGAAAAGGAGGCTGAGGGAAGATCGTCCCAATCTCTACAAGGCCCTGACAGGAGGCTGGAACCAGGTGGGGATTGGGTTCTTCTCCCAAGGAACAAGTGACAGGTAGAGAAGAAATGGTCTCAAGTCGCCCTAGGGGAGGTTTAGGTTGGACATCAGAAGAAACTCCTTCACTGAAAAGGTTCTCAAAGACTGGAACAGCCTCCCTGGGGAGGTGGTGGAGTTCTCATCCCTGGGGGTGCTCCGAAGAGGCAGAGATGTGATGCTGAGACATGGTTTAGCCCCAGCCTTAACAGAGTTAGAGGATGGTTGGACTCAAAGACCTTAAAGGTTCCAAGTGAAATGATTCTGTGATCCTACCCCCCTAGGGGTAGGATGCTCTACAGCAAGCACAGCCCAGAGCAGGCACCCCTCTGCCTACCTACCCTCGGCTTCTCTGCTCCCTGTGCAGCAACTCCTGACCTCCTGCAAACTGGCTTCCGAGTTCTCCTGTACATTGGTGGGAGGCACTCCAGGGATTTCCTGTTCCTGTCAGAGCATGATAACATTTTAAATAGCCAGGAGACTGGGATTTGCATGGAAGGAATGTGGCAGTATGCTGTACAGGTAGGGCTGACTGAACACTACATCACTACAGAGCTGCTCACACAGCCTGCTGGAACTCCAGTGGAAGCCTCTGTCCAAATGCAGCTGCAACCCTGATGTTTGATTTGTGTTTAGTTTGTGTGATGTTTCAAGTACAAGGACAGGCACCAGAAGCTCCAAACAACAAACAACACAAAACAAAAATAGCACAGCAGATAAAAGTGAAGTTAGGAGAAGGAAGATGTCACCAGCTGGGCTGAACACAGGATGGCTGTTTACAGCCACCACAACAGCTCTGAACAGTTGTGTTCTTCAGGGAGATGGAGTCAGTACAAAACTGCAGCCTGCACAACATCCACACCCCGAGAGCTGCTCCCTTCCACAGCTCCATCAGGCAAAGCTGACACACGAGGCCAGGCAGCAGCAATGTGCCATGCTCCTGGTGTTCCACCCATCCCCATGCTCAGCTGGGAAGGAGCAGCCAGCCCTGCCATATGCACACCACACAAGGCAGCTTTCTGCCAGCCTTCCCAGCCTCCACAACAGGATGCTTCACTGCCTGCCCTAAAGTGTTCTCTGCCTTTTTTTGGAGGGGGGAACAGCAGCAGAGGACAGATGTAAAAGGATGTCATAAAATCATACAATGTCAGGGTTGGAAGGGACCACAAGGATCACGTAACTCCAACCCCCCAGCCATGGGCAGGGACACTTCACACTAGATCAGGCTGGCCAGAGCTTCATCCAGCCTGGCCTTAACACCTCCAGGGATGAGCCTTCCACCACCTCCCTGGTCAAATCATTCCAGGGTCTCACCATCCTCATGCTGAAGGACTTCTTCCCAACATCTAGTCTGAATCCCCCCATTTCCAGCTTTGTTCCATTCCCCCAAGTCCTATCACTACCTGACAGCCTAAAAAGTCCCTCCACAGCTTTCTTGTAGGCCCCTTCAGATCCTGAGAGGTCACAATAAGGTCACCTGGGAGCCTTCTCCTCTCCAGACTGAACAGCCCCAACTGCCTCCGTCTCTCCTCCCAGCAGAGCAGCTCCAGCCCTCTGCTCATTCAGGCAACTGTGAGCCAAGCTAAGCCACAGACCTACTTGAGGACACAAAAACCCCACTGCTAGGTTGTACAAGAGCAACTCATGAACTGACAGGAGACCTCAGGAAAAGCAGCTGGGTGTTAGAAGGCACAGGGGACCCCTTTTAAGCAAGCTGGGCTATTTCAAGGCAATTCAAGTGGAGCCCAAATCCACAAGCAAAACCATCCTACAAATTGCCTTGCACTGGAGAGCAGCCCCAGCTCTCTGCTCCAGCTCTGCTGCCCCAGCACTGGTGTGGCACAGTCCCAGTCTGGTCACACCAAGGTACCCCTCTGCCCATGTGCTTTCATTAAGAACCAGAAGTATTTCAAACACCAGGCCTGTCTCAGGACAAAACAAAGCCCTCAGGACTGACAGGATTGGGGAAAACAGCAAAACTAGAGGTGGGTATATTCAGATTGGATGTTAGGGTGAAATGCTTCAGCATGAGCATGGTGAGACACTGGCACAGGTTGCCCAGGGAGGTGGCAGAAGCATAATCCATGGAGGTTTTTAAGGTCAGGCTGGCTGTGGCTCTGAGCAACCTCAGAACTGGAACTGGATGACCCTTGAGGTCCCTTCCAATCCTGAGATTCTGTGATTACAACATTCTTAACAGATGACAACAGCCCTGTAACAGTGCAGAGTATGGTAAGGGCTGGAAAGGGCCTTTAGAGATCAGTGAGTCCAATGTCCCTGCCAAGGCAGGGTCACCTAGAGAATCATAGAATGTGAGGGGCTGGAAGAGACCTTGAAAGACCATCTGGTCCAGCCCCACTGCCAGAGTAGGATCACCTAGAGCAGATCACACAGCAACACATCCAAATGGTTCTTGAATGTCTCCAGAGAGGAAGACTCCACAACCTCCCTGGGCAGCCTGTGCCAGTGCTCTGTCACCCTCACAGTAAAAAAAACTCTTCCTCAGGTTCACATGGAGCCTCCTATGCTTCAACATCCACCAGCCCACACAGGAGCACATGCAAGTGGGTTTTGAACGTCTCCAGAGATGCAGATTGCACCACCTCTCTGAACGGCCTGCTCAGTGCTCCATCACCCTTGGAGAAGTTGCTCCTCACATTTAGATGGAACTTCTTACGTTTGAGTCACTGCTTTAGAAGATGCAGAACTGGCAAACCCTGTAAAGAGTTCCCATTGCCAGGCTACAGCCCCAGAGCCTGGTCTGGCTGTGGCTGCAGGGACCTCACATGCACCCAGCGACTAACAGGCTGCTATGGGTAGGAATCAGCCTTCTCCAAGGAAGCACCTTGCTGGGAAGGCTAAGATATACCTGCCCCCAGCACTGCTGCTTTTACCTTGCCAGGATCAGTCAGCCAGCAGCATGGTGGAGAAAGTGACACTGCAGCCCACTGGCAGGAAATTGCTGGTTAGTAGAGAGAAGTGAAGCGTAAACCTAGCAGGCAAACCCGCTGATGGTGCAAGGTACTCGACCTACCACAGCTCTGTGTGCTAACAGATTCTGTCGTGGACTCTCCAGTGATGATGCTGCAGAGCTCAGAGCCTGGGGCTGTGGATGTTTTGACTCTAAAAAAGGCAATTTGCAGGCAAAGCATGAAGGAAGTTTACTGCTCTTATTTATAACAGAAGCACAACAGGGTCCCATGACCAAAAGTTTCCGCAGCTGTTCCCACCAAGGAGGAAGGACCAGACACAGCTGGACCAGCTGTGTGCAGAACTCAATCTACCCATTTCCTGTGGTCACCTCCTTACTACCTTGGGGGCACCACCTGGTTACTACCTGGAGCAGTGCTTAGCCACCAGGGGCAGCCCAGAGAAAACTGAGATTATAGAACAGAATCACAGAATCAAGCAGGTTGGAAGACAGCTCCAAGCTCAGCCAGCCCAACCTAGCATCCAGCCCTGCCCAACCAACCAGACCATGGCACTAAGTGCCCCAGCCAAGCTTGGCTTCAACACCTCCAGCCACACAGACTCCACCACCTCCCTGGGCAGCCCATTCCAATGCCAATCACTCTCTCTGACAACAACTTCCTAACAACATCCAGCCTAGACCTGCCATGGCACAGCTTCAGGCTGTGTCCCCTTCTTCTATTGCTGCCTGCCTGGCAGAAGAGCCCAACCCCACCTGGCTACAGCCTCCCTGCAGGCAGCTGCAGACAGCAATGAGCTCTGCCCTGAGCCTCCTCTGCTGCAGGCTGCACACCCCCAGCTCCCTCAGCCTCTCCTCACAGGGCTGTGCTCCAGGCCCTTCCCCAGCCTTGCTGCCCTTTTCCAGACACCTTCTACCATCTCAACAGCTCTCTCAAATTGAGGGACCCAGAACTGGACACAGTACTTAAGATCTTCTCTTTCTCATGCTCAGGTGAAGATGTATTCAGGATTCATTTCTCCCCCTAACCAGAGCAGTGAGACCATGCAGAAAATCAGTCCCAGGCTGGGACCATGCTGAGGAAAAGGGCTCTGAAGGACCAAGGAGCTCATCTGCAGTGGGACAGGCTGGGATGGTTGGGTGGGAGCCCTGCCTTCTCTTAGGCAGGAGTACTGCAAGGACAGCAGATACCTGCCTGTGCTCACATTCCCCTTGGCTACCCAGGAGAGGTCTGCTTTATAGATCTAAAAATAAATTCCTGAGTCACTCAGGGATGGAGGCCTATGGCTGGGCTGACAATCAGCCATCAATCAGCTAAACAGCCCAAGGAGGAGCACTGTGCACTATGAGGAACAGCTAGATCCAGCTCAAGAGTCCTGTGCCCAGGAGCAGGGCACATCTATACCCCCAGCAGACACTGAGCACACCTGCAGGAAGCCTGAGATGCTCCAAAATCAGTAACACAGAGTTGGAGAAGAGACTCCTGCCCTCATCCAAGGAACATTGGTGAGCCCTGGATGTGCTGAAGCACAAGAGTCACCTCCACAAAGCTAAGTGAGTCTCTTGGCAGGAGTTCCCCTTCCACACCTCCATGCCCCACACAGTGCCTGGGCACCACTGCTGCCCATGCAAAGCACAGAGGTGGCTTTGGGACACCTTGGACAAACTGGAAAATAACAAATGGGGAGGCAAAAGTAACAACCCAAGCAACAGTGTCAAAAACAGAACTCCCTGCAGCCTAACACCTTCAGCCCCTTTGCCACAAGGTGCAATATGAGACTCAGTTTCCCATGGAAATCCTGAGGTCTGCTGAGACCTGCTCTGTAGCCACCTCTTTAACTCTTCCTCAAGCAGAAGCAGAGGGGGAAAGTCCAGCTTCTGTCACTGCAGCTCACAGCAGACTGGGAGAAGCAGCACATGTGCTGGTGCCCCTGCAGAACAGCCAGGTGGGAGGGTGTGGAGAAGCAAGGCACCCATTTTGCACCACTGATCAAAGCTGAACGGGAGCTGGAGAGGTGGCAGCCAGCCTAGGCCATGCTCTTGGCTTTACTGCAGGCTTGCTGTGAGGTGCTCAGTCTGCAAACAAGAATCTTTGCTGCGTGGTGTGGAGCTCACTGTGCCATAGCCCAGGCCTTCAGTGGCCACAGCAGCAGGACTGCTGCTTCTCACACAGAGGTTGGCAGCCCCATCCACTTGCTGGCTGCAGAGTCAAGCCCTGATTTCCTGATGAATCAGCAAGAAAGACCTTATTGCTGTCTAAAACTACCTGAAAGGAGGCTGTAGCCAGGTGGGGTTGGGCTCTTCTGCCAGGCAACCAGAGACAGAACAAGAGGACACAGCCTCAAACTGTGCCAGGGCAGGTTCAGGCTCAATGTTAGGAAGAGGTTCTTCACAGCGAGAGTGATTGGCATTGGAATGGGCAGCCACTGGCATTGGAATGGGGAGGTGGTGGAGTCTCCATCCATAGAGGTGTTAAGAGGAGGCTGGATAAGGCATTTAGTGCCATGGGTTAGTTAACTAGGTGGTGTTAGCTGATAGGTTGGGCCCCATCTCAGAGGTCTTTCCCAACCTGGTTAATTCTGTGTGAAAGGTTACTCAGCTGTTTGCTAAAGACTCAATCCCTCGGAACAAGAGGAATAGCTTTGAATGCTGGAGCCCTTTTCTCACTGCTCACCTTCCCTTCTGCTAGGTCTCTGAGCAGCCCAGCAGCCAGCTGGGGTGATGCACACGAGCTGCCCTTCGGAGGGAGACACTCATCTGAGGTTGGTGGACGACTTTGCTTTGCCGAGAAGTTGCTCTCGTCCTTTACTTTGTGTTTCTCCCTCAAACTCACTTCTCTTGGCAGGCTGCACTTTCCTTCCTCTTCTGCAAGGATTTCATCTGGACACAAATGAGACACTGCTTGTTTTAATTTTAGGCTTAGATGAAGAAGCTGTTGGAAAAAGTTTGTAGTGGGTCAGGCTCTGAAAGCTGACCTTGGTCCCAAAAGGGATAACTGAGCTCCTGTTTCTGAGAAGGAGGGGGAAAACCCACAAAGCCCCTGAAAACACCAAGCCACCACACCAAAAACATAGAAAGAGGAGGTGCTGGAACTAATCACAAACTCTCAGAGGCCCAGAGGGTTTTAAAGGACTTGAGGTCACTTAAAGCCCTCTCAAGCTTGCTTCAGGAAATGACAATAGGGTGGGTGAAAAGAGGTGACAAGTACAGCTGCCTGGGTGCCTTCTGGGCAGCCCCTGAAGAGCTTTGTGCATCATCCTGCCTGATCCTCCCTGGCTGCAGAAGCTCTACCAGAGCACAGGGGGCAAGCTTGTCCCTGGACAAACCACCTCACAAACTCCCCTCCTGCTGCCCAGAGAGGCTGTGGAGTCTCCTTCTCTGGAGCCTTTCCAAACTCGCCTGGACGCATTCCTGTGTGAAATACCCTTGGGTGATCCTGTCTTGGCAGGGAGGTTGGACTGGATAATCTCCAAGGGTCCCTTCTCACCTTGAAAGTTCTGTGATTCTGCAACTTCACTGCACAGCTTCTGGTTCCAGCAGGGCTTCCCAGGAAGCAGGTTCCACAGCTCAGAGCAGCTGGGAGATGCAGTGCCATGGGCAGCCCTGGACACCAGCTTCTGGCAGCAGATTCTCCCAAGGAGATGTTGGCACCATGGAATCAAGCAGGTTGGAAGAGAGCTCCAAGCTCAGCCAGTCCAACCTAGCACCCAGCCCTGGCCAATCAACCAGACCATGGCACTAAGTGCCCCACCCAGGATTGGCTTCAACACCTCCAGCCACTGCCACTCCACCACCTCCCTGGGCAGCCCATTCCAATGCCAATCACTTTCTCTGACAACAACTTCCTAACAACATCCAGCCTAGACCTCCCTTGGCACAGCTTGAGGCTGTGTCCCCTTGTTCTGTTGCTGGTTGCCTGGCAGCAGAGCCCAACCCCACCTGGCTACAGCCTCCCTGCAGGTAGCTGCAGACAGCAATGAGCTCTGCCCTGAGCCTCCTCTTCTGCAGGCTGCACCCCCCCAGCTCCCTCAGCCTCTCCTCACAGGCCCCTCCCCAGCCTTGCTGCCCTTCTCTGGACACCTTCCAGTACCTCAACATCTCTCTTGAATGGAGGAGCCCAGAACTGGTCACAGAGACCTCCACTCAGAGATGTCCACCTAGGCACAAGCTGGGGACAGTAGTGTTTCCCCCATGGAGCCACAACCCTGCACAGAGTCCAGGTCCAGGGCTGCAGCCCATCTGTGAAGAAAAAGCAGGCTGTGATGTCCCCAGCTGTGGTGTCCCAGCAGCTTGGGTCTGTCAGCATGGGGCTGGGCTCCCAGCTCGTGACCCCTCTCTAGCTGCTGTCCACATCTGGAATGAGGATGAGAACAGAATCTGTATTTTTCCAAAACATGCTAGAGAGGAAATAAAAGCCCCTGATGGACAGGAGGGAGACAGGCTTCTCTGGGAGTAAAGGCCCATGCAAGTGCTTCTCTAAGCCTCCTCAGGACACTGGGTGGGCCTCCATCAGGAGGAGAGTTAAAACCTGCAGCCTCTGGCACTCACCACTTCTCCCTAAGCTACAAGTGCAACCCTCTCTTCTCCTCCTGAGGCACACAAAGATGGATCTCCTTCAATCTGCTCGAAGCTGAAGGCTGATGGTATGAGGGGTGGCACACGAGGTCCATGGCATGCGAGTGCTAAGCTGCAGCCCACCAGCTCACGGGGCCAGTGCCAGGATCCAGCGAGCTGCTGCTGCTTGAGGAGCTGCCCTCAGAGGACAGAGCCCAGTGCCAGGCAGTTGAGAGGGGACCAGAGCATGCCTCTGCCACCTAAAGAAAAATGACTGAAACCACATTCAGCACCTGCCTGCAGACCTGAGGAGCTCAATTTGGATTCCCAGGGAGGCTGAGGACTCTCACTGAACATAAGGCAGGAGTGAAAACTGCCAATGAAAGGCACAGCCAAACTCATCACCAGCAGCAGGGAATCATAGAATCAGTCAGGGCTGGAAGGGATCACAGGGATCAGCCAGTTCCAACCCCCCTGCCATAGGCAGGAACAGTCTACCCTAGATCAGGCTGGTCACAGCCTCATCCAGCTTGGCCCTAAACACCTCCAGAGATGAGGCTTCCACCACCTCCCTGGGCAACGCATTTCAGGCTCTCACTACCCTCATGCTGAAGAACTTCTTCCTAACATCCAGTCTCAATCTCCTCATTTCCAGCTTTGTTCCATTCCTGTCACTCCCTCACAGCCTAAAAAGTCTCTCCCCAGCTTTCATGTAGCTGTCTTAAGATACTGAAAGGTCACAATGAGGTCACATGGAAGCCTTCTCCTCTCCAGACTGCACAGCCCCAAATGCCTCAGTCTCTTCTCACAGCAGAGCAGCTCCAGCCCTCTGCTCCTCCTCGAAGCCCCTCTCTGGACACCTTCCAGCACATCTACAGCCCTCTTGTAACAGAGGCTCCAGAGCTGGATGCAGTACTCCAGGTGGGGTCTCACAGCGCAGAGTACAGAAGGAACACTTTCCCTTGCCCTGCTGCCCACACTTCTCAGCCACTACAATCGGCCAGCACAGCTTTGATCTGGGAGTCTCAGGAATAAGAGAGGGACAAGAGCACTCCTCTCTCCAGAGGCACTCTCCTTATCTCAGTGAGAAAGGCTCACTGACATCTGAGGAAGGCAGGCAGCACAGAGGGCCAGGCAGCATACGCTGGCTGCTGGTCAGGGCTGTGCACAGGGCAGCAACGATCAGCAGAAGATACAATCCTTGGTCTACACCTCTGGGCTTCTTCTTGCAAGAGAGAAACAAAGCCCATGAGGAAAAGTGTGCATCTAACAGGAGGTTTGGGTTAAGCACTGTAAAGCAGAGCTAACACCGTGTGCTAAGTGTTTATTAACGTTAATGTACACAACTGGGATATTTTGGTCTAACAACTAAGCACATCAACATCAATTCCTCTCCCCAAACCCTCTCAGGGTACACCATTCCCCCACAGCCACAGAAAAGACACCAGCTTTTCCTTTCCCACTCAGGCTTAGTTTCAAAGCCTCCCAGTAAGCACATAGGAAGAGTAGGAAGGGGAGAAGGAAGGACGGAAGGAAGGAAGGAAGGAAGGAAGGAAAAGAGAAGAAAAGGTGGGGAGAAAAAAAAGAGAGAAAAAGAGAAGAAAAGAGAGAAAACAGAAGAGAAAATTAAAAGGAATATTTTAAAAATAAGGGGGTGGAAAGGAAAATAAAGAAGAAGAAAATAAAGGACAGTAAGAGGGAAAAAAAGGGGGGAAAAGAGGGGGGAAAGGAAGAAAAAAAAAGAAGAAAATGAAGATAATGGAAGGTAGAAAAAGAAGAAAGGAGAGGAAAAAGAGAGTAAGAGAAAGGACGCAGCCACACACCGAGGATCCAGCGCTTGTCCCCCCGACTGCCTCCCTCTGAGCACGCCCGAGCAGCCCCAGGCCGTGCCCCGGGCTCGGCGCCAGAGCGCTCCCAGGCGCCGCAGCAGCCCAACGGGAGAGGTCGCAGCCAGGCCTGGGAAAGACAGCGGCAGCGGCGCCGCAGGTCGCTTCCCGCTCCGCCAGCTGCACGAACGCCGCCCCGGAACCAGCCCAACGCCGACCTGCATGGAAGCTGCTGGGAGCACAGGAACGCAGCCCCGGCCACCTGTAGCACTCAGCCCTCCCCACATCTGGCTGCCAGCGCTCCCCACATCTGGCTGCTAGCGCGCCAGCTGCCAGCCCAGGCACAGCGCGCCCCGACCGAGACCGGAGACAGGCGGGCAAAGCCTTCCCTAAGGACCTGGAGCGGCTCCATCCGGACTGGGCACCAAAGGGCTCCGTGGAGCAACGCAGGAGTGCTCCAGCCAGCGAGTGAAGGACCTGCCGCAGCTCCCAGCGCCCTCACCCTGCTCCGCAACACAAGGCAGCTGGGAAGGGCTCGTTCGCCAAAGCCGCTCCCCAGCTGAAGAAGAACCACGCAGGTGCCTTTCTCTTCTCCAGGTGCCAGCTCTACCTTTCCAAGAGCTGTTCCTCTACCTCGCCCACGCTCCCAACCATGCCCTTCTGACTTTTTTTCCCTAGCTACCACTACAACGTTGTTTGCCTTTCTGTTAATCGAATCACAACAAGCAGAGCAGGAGGCGATCCACGTTGTTATGCAAAACCACAACCAAACGAGCGGGAGCAGAAACGAGGTGTAAATAAACACAGAAACCCACAGCAAAAAGCTTCTGCGGGGCTGAGGCATGGACCAGCCTCCGGCCACGCCATCACCACTGCCGGCTCCAGCACAGGTAAGGGCTGCTCGGCAGCAACTGCTTTGCTTTTTTGCATGCACGGCTGAGGAAAGAGAACTGTAAAACCCAGAGAGTTTTAAAACGTTAACACATAGAATTATAAATCCAAAATTTTAAACTACAAATGCTGCTATTAAAATGGAACATTCAAGGGAAGAGTTTCTTCACCTAAGCCATGGGTTTAGTTCTTTTCAATGCCTCTGTTTAGGACAATAAAACTACTAAGCATTAAAATGTTTGATCGGCACCATCAGGCTAGAAGAGATCCAAGTTTGATAAGAGAGTTGCATCTAAAGCTGCTCTGTTTCATCCTCTAATAGCAAGTCATCAACTGAGCATTCCTAATACCCTGCTCCTAACTTTACCTCTCATATCTACCACTCCTAATTCAGGACCCTTAACTGATGGAAAATAGGAAGGATCCAGGAGGGAGGGTTGAGACTTAACTAAAAAGCCTCTAAAACTCCCCCAAAAGGATGATTTGGGTTAGATCTGAAAGTGATCCTGTGTGGGAACAGCTCAAAGCACTGCCCTTAACTTTTGTCTCTCCCATCCAGCACTCCCTCATTCAGATCCCTTAACTGATGGAAAATAGGAAGGATCCAGGAGGGAGGGTTGAGACTTAACTAAAAAGCCTCCAAAACTCCCCCAGAAGGATGATTTAGGTTAGACCTGAAAGTGATCCTACACGGGATCAGCTCAAAGCAGTGCCCAGGTGTCAGTCTGGCTATCAGGGGTTTGCCCAGATACTTCACAGGCTCTAACTCTTCCACACTAAAAAATTGTGAGTTCAGAGCAATTTATAGACTCTTAAAACCCCAAACAGAATGAAAACCTCAGGAAAACCAGGCTGTGATATTCCACATTTCAAAGGAAGCTTCATGAGCTCTGGACAGTAGGACAGGAAGCTGGGTAGGGTATGCAGGCAGAAGTAAAACCCTACCCTTGAGCTGTCCTCAGGCTAGGACCATACCAGCTTGTGCCACCCTTGCCAGAGCCTGCTGTTTGAACAAGAAACAAAAGACTCTTATCTGCTGCTGCTCTCCATGCCTGGGGGCTCTCCAGACTCTGTCCTATCCTTCACAACACCTATGATCTAACTGATGTGATAACTGCAGCCAGGAAAATCTGTGACAGAAGACTGTCGCTGCTGATCGCCACCCACACTAACCGGTGGCATGCTAATGGAAACACAGAATTATCAGGGTTGGAAGGGACCTCAGGACCTCAAGGGTCATCCAGTTCCAGCCCCCCTGCCAATGGGCACAGACACCTCACACTAGATCAGGTTGCTCAGAGCCACATCCAGCTTGGCCTTAAAAACTTCCAGAGATGGTGCTTCCACCACCTCCCTGGGCAACCCCTTCCAGGGTTGCACCACCCTCACGCTGAAGACCTTCCTAACATCCAGGCTGAATAACATGGTGATGGACCACCCTCAGCCAGGGCAGCTGCCAGGGCTCTGTACCTCCACAGGTCCCTACGTTCACCCAACCCACAAACAACTGCCACCACCCTACTCACCAAAGGCTGAAATGGGAGTGGGTGTGCTCTGCATACTTTCCTTCTCTGCAGCACTACAAGCCAGGCACTGGCTTAGGACAAATGTTATCATAAGAACGGAAAAATAACGAAATCTTGGGTCTCTTGGCAAGCTGGTCAGAAGCCACACGTGCCAACCTGTCTCCATGGTCACCACAAAATAATGCCTCCCAAAAGGAGAGCAGCAGCAACAATCACGGACCCTAAACATCTCCACCCAGCAGCTGCCAGGTTGGGCAACTTTGTGGAGATGCGGAAAGGAAGCAGCCAGCCCTGAGCATGCTCTGGCTGAGCAATGCCTGGGTGACTGTGGAGAGGGCTTTCCCATGGGCAGCCCCACCAGCTCTGACCTCATGGAGAGCCCTGGTTTACCCTCTCTATTAGCCCAGCTCCTAAGGAACACCTGAGGATGTCCATCCACCCTTCCAAGCCCCCTGCGACCGCAGCAGCCTGCCCTGATGCTTTCAAGCCAGCAGCTACTCATGTCCTCTGCTCCAAGCAGGAGCTTCAGACAGCAGAGCAAGCAGCTCCCACCACAGTGGCTAAACTGAGGCTGCTTTCTGCCAGTGTTACACCAGCCAGAACTGCAAGTTCAGACCACATCAGAAAGAAAAATCTTAAGAGAATATTTCTGGTTTAGCACAACTCAGCACATTCACAGCTGCTGTGTTCTGTCATGCTGTCTCTTCACCAGATATCTCCTAACATCAGAGACAACATTTGGCATGAACTTCTCTCCTGGTAACTCATTCTGCGGTTCAAAAAAGACTTCTGGGGGCAGTGACCACTGACCCAGTAATTGCACTGCACATTCATCCATCAGGAAGCTGCATTAACTTCCATAAATAGCTAAAACGTGCCCTCAAACCCTGCAGGACCTTCCCTGCCCTCAGGGTGAAAAAAAAACCCAACCTCAAAGCCAGACACTTGTAAATATTATTCTAATGTTCAGTAAAGCAGCTGTGAACTTTTAAGATCTTACAGCCCAGTTACAGAAGTGAAGAAAAAGAGCCTTAATGACACTGGAAGGGTGACAAATGACAGTGTAAGAGCCTGAACACAGAGGGAATCAAGGGTTTGTAAGGGTCTGTGCAGCTCCTCTGGGTGCACTCTGCCAAGACACCATGATTTGCAAGCTGAGAAAGTTGAAAGCCTCAGCATGTTTTACCTGAGCAAATTGTTTCTGCTGGACCAAGCCCTGGAACCTGAAGTGCTGCTTGGCCATGGAAGGCTCTTCCCACACACACAGGTCACAGCCCTGCTGGGTGCTCACACATCCACCTCCAATGCACAGCAGCAGACAGCAGAGTCAGGCAGCAGCAAAGCATCAGCAGTGTTTTAAGAACTGGGGAGAAGGGGTAAAGAAAGAGTCCTTATGCTCAGTCACCACCCCAAGCAGTAAAGTGACCTATCAATTAACACCAGGTGAGGACTACTCACTGTCTCCAGCTGAGCCCCGGTGTGGAACAAGGGGTGAAGATCATTTCAAGCCATGTATCCCTTGGTGGAGCCACGGCAGGTTCTCCCCAGAACAGAAGAGGCTGCTCTCCTTACCAGAACAAGCAGATGGAACTGATGGTGAACTCAAGTGACATGAAGCACAGCAGGGGACACGCAGATGCCCCTAGCCTTACCCATGGTGGGCTCTAAGCCGAACGTGACTGTTCTGTGATTCTGCCCCTAACCTCTTTTGGCTTCAGCCCTGCTGAAAGATCTGCAGGATGGCTCATCAGATGCTCTGACCAGGCCTTGCACTGCAGGACTACACTGTCCTGTGTACCATACACAACTCTGACAGCTATCTCCCTGTCTCTCACACAGGTCTCCCAGCAAGAGCTGAGGTCCTCTGCCAGAGAATGGAAGGTGCTCTAGACCCTTAACAAGAAACACCACAGCAGTCAAACCGAGACCGGTAAGGACAAGCCAGGGACACTGACAGGCTGGCAGAGTCCAGCCTGGCCTTGGCAGCAGGAAGAGAAGAGCCTTCCAGTACAGTGTGTTCCCCTCTTAAATAGAAACACCAGCAGTTACTGGTGCTTTCAGGAAGTGATGGTTGAAGGATACAGAGGGCAAAATAGAGATGTTTCAAGTTTTAGCAGGATCACCCCAGCCCTTCCAGACCTTACCCATTACTACCCCCTGATCCTAACACACCTATTCAAGTGGTAGGCAGAACACTGCTCTTCATACCACCTCTGTCCTTTAACAACCCAACCAAACACCCTGCTGACCTGTGCTGAGACAGACAGGATGGCAGGCCCTGCAAGGGGACAGCTACCAGGAAATTATCTGCAGGCTTTAGGTGTGAACACAAAGGTTGACACCTGCAGGTTTAGGGGTGACACCTGTCCTGCTTACCCATGCAAGCTCCAGAACAGCACTAAGCTGGCCAGCCCTTACAGTGCCTGCAAGAGGTACAGAAGCTGACACACCAAAGGTAGTCATTTTACCTCTTTGAAACTCCCATTTCTGGTTACTGCAAGGGTGCACCCAGGTTCCAGTCTGCTCCATGGAGGTATCAGCTGCTGACTCTGAACTGTGGCACCAAGGAAAGCCTTTCTTTTCTGAGACATAAGGTTGTTTTTTAACCCAGCTCTCTGGCACTTGGTTTCCAGTTGCCCAGGCTCCCCGTTAATGCAGCAGCCTTGTGTCTGGATCTGCTCTGCCCTCCCTACAGGGTGGAATCCACCCTTGTAGACATTCTGTCAAAGCAAGCAGACAGCAGATGTGATTCTCCCTGGAGATCCTCTAAAGTGTCAGTCTGAATGACACACGAGGACAGCTCTAGCTTCTATGCGGCGGTACCAAGCAGACAGGCTCCTGCACGTCCCCACGCTGAAGGCAAAGTTTAAAGCTGCTCATAAGGCTTACAAGGCACTTCCAGGCCTGCCCAACAGAGTGTTTTCTGTGCCTCTATACAAGCCAAGATGCTTGCCCAAGGAACATTCCTGCTTCTTGGTAATCCAGTGTTAAAAAACACAGGCTGGTCCCTAAGGGCTCATGTGCTGGGTTCAGAGTTACAAAATCACCATGGGCTAGTCCCACTTCCAGTTCAGAGGGAAAAGGAGGAGCACAGGGCTTGAGGGGTTGAAGCCAAGAGGAGAAGCAGATGGATTCTGTTGAGAACAGCTGCATGGCCTTGAACACCATCAGAGTGAGATGGCAGCACTTGGAAAACACCATCCATTTGACCTCATTGCTGTCTACAGCTACCTGAAGGGAGGCTGTAGCCAGGTGGGGTTGGGTTCTTCTGCCAGGCAAGCAGCAACAGAACAAGGGGACACAGTCTCCTTGTTGTGCCAGGGGAGGTCTAGGCTGGATGTCAGGAAGAAGTTGTTGACAGAGAGAGTGATTGGCATTGGAATGGGCTGCCCAGGGAGGTGGTGGAGCCACCGTCCCTGCAGCTGTTGAAGCAAAGCCTGTAGGGGGCACTTAGTGCCATGGTCTGGTTGACTGGCTAGGGCTGGGTGCTAGGTTGGACTGGATGATCTTGGAGGTCTCTTCCAACCTGGTTGATTCTACGTTCCCTGTTGGAGAGGACACGGCAGTGACTGCCAAGCAGGGTGCCAGGCTCAGCACCCTGCAGCCATTCAAGGCAGGCACAGCACCACTTGCTCACTGAGATGACCTTTCTCTGCTTGCAGGCACGAAGGCACCGTAAGATGTTCAACTCCAGCGCCAACTCCTCAGATAACAACTGCAGCCACAGCAGAGTCATCACCACCACAGTCATCCCCCTGCTCTACTGCCTCATCTTCACCGTGGGGCTGCTGCTGAACGCGGGGGCAGCATGGATCTTCTTCTACGTGTCCAGCCAGAAAAGCTTCATCGTCTATCTCAAGAACATCGTTGTGGCTGACCTCCTCATGAGCCTGACCTTCCCTTTCAAAATCCTTGCCGACTCGGAGATTGCCCCTCCCCAGCTCAACGCCTTCGTCTGCAGGTACTCTGCCGTCGTCTTCTACACCAACATGTACATCAGCATCACCTTCTTCGGCCTCATCGGCTTCGACAGGTACTACAAGATCGTCAAGCCTCTGTTCACCTCCCTCGTCCACACGGTCAACTACAGCAAGGTGGTCTCCATCATCATATGGGTGTTGCTGCTGCTGCTGTCGCTCCCAAACATGATTTTAACCACCGAAACCACCGAGGAGAACTACTCCCAGAAATGCATCGGGCTGAAAAGCGAGCTGGGCAGGCAGTGGCACAAGGCGTCCAGCTACATCTGCACCGGCATCTTCTGGCTTGTCTTCCTCCTGCTGATCATCTTCTACACTTCCATATCCAAGAAGATATACAGCTCCTACAAGAAGTTCAGGAGGAACTCGGATGTGGCCAAGAGGAAGAGCAGCCGCAACATATTCAGCATCATGTTCGTGTTCGTCACCTGCTTCGTGCCCTACCACCTCTGCAGGATCCCCTACACCCTCAGCCAAACCAGCTCTCGCTTCACCTGCCAGGCCAGGACCACCCTGTTCTACGCCAAGGAGTTCACCCTCGTCCTGTGTGCTGCGAATGTCTGCCTGGACCCTGTCATTTATTTCTTCCTCTGCCTGCCTTTTAAAGAAAAGCTCTACCAAAAACTGCACCTCGGGCTGAAAACACCAAGTGAGGCTGAAATTTCTAAGTCCAGGAGGTCAAATACCCTTGGGGAAAATATCATAATATAGGTTTGGGCCTCTCAAAGGATGCACCTTTCAGCAAGGGATTTAAGAATGGAGATGTCCCAGAGGAGCTGATGGGAACCAGCAAGGAAACAGGAGAATGGCTTCAGCACGAAGCACCAAGTGATGTTCCCTGTGTGAACTACAATTGCATGTTGTCCTGACACCTACCCTGTGCTTTTCCAGCTGATGCTCTGTGCTGTGGTGCTTCTCTGCATCCCAAAACACAAGAGGAGCAACTGGAATGACCCATCCTGGAGCTCCAGGCCGTGGGTCCCTGAATGGATTATCCCACTGAGTCAGCAATCAAAGCCAGGCACAACACTTCATGATCAGCAAACCAAGCCTGAAGGGCCTAGGAATGACCACCTGGGCTGGTGCAGAGCCCTCAGCAGCCATGGGAGCTGCACAAGGCAGCCCATGGAGAGGTTTGAGACCCTCTGAGGGGGTCTGTCTAGCAGCAAACAAAGCCTGGTGATGAAGGCAAGGGGCAGCTTAAGAAAAGACTCAAAGGAAACAAAACAACAACAAAACAAAACCAAACCAGATCTGTCCAGCTCTAGGCAGCCCCCTGGTAAAACTGTCATGTGCATATACAAGTATTTTATGTGTGTATATTTATATTCCATATAGGAGTTAAGGGAACCATTCTGCCAAGCCAACTGTTAAACACCTCTGGAGATGTCCAAGAACCATCTGGATGCGTTCCAGTGAGATCTGCTCTAGGTGATCCTGCTCTGGCAGGAAGGCTGGACCAGATGAGCTTTCCAGGTCCCTTCCAGCCCCTCACATTCTATGATCCTATGACTGTTTGTCCCCCTGAGCCACCAAATGTCAGAGCTCTTCTACAAAACTTGATGCTCAATGTAAGGAAGGCTTTAAAAGAGGCTGCTTCTGTAAGTCAGCACCACAGTAACCTGGCATCACCTTCCCCAGGACCTTCCAGTGTGCACCCAACCTGCTCACACCAATGACTGCCTCCTTGCTGCTGCTGCAGGAGCAAGAACACCCGAGGAGCTGTTTGAGAGCACACACCTAACAGCTGGCTAGAAACTCTGGGGTGCATTTACACCCAGCAAGAACCACCTGTTGGTTTCCCCATGCTTCTGGCCCCGTGGCAAAGCATTTCTCTCTGTACAACACTCATGGCTCCCAGCCTCCTATGCAGAAATACAACCTCTTTCCAACTCTCTTTCAGTGCAGATTTTTCTCTTCCCCACCAATTTCATCACTCTCCAGGGAAAACACCAAGCACAGAAAGCACCACAGAAGCCTCTTTCCTTTCCTTGAACACAGCAGAGGCAGCAGCATGTGTGCTTCACTTCTCTGCCACTGTGCTGAAAGTCTCTCAGGGGGAGAGATTTTTGAATGTATGGCTTCTGAAGCTCTTCCAAGGCTGTGGGCAACTCCTCTTGGTCTGAAACCACTGCGTGACAGCAGCACCATTCCACCAGCACACAGCAGGAGTCTCCTCTGGAGACTTTCAAGGCCTGTCTGGATGCATTCCTCTGAGATCTAAGATAGATTGTATGGTCCTGCCCTGGCAGAGGGTTTGGACTCAATGATCTCCTTGGATCCCTCCCAACCTCTAACATCCTGTGAGCCTGTGATTTCAACTAAAGGACCAGACAACTCTGCTCAGATCAAACTCACAGTTAGTGGAGCATATTTACTCCCATTCATTTCCTATTTGCCTGAGCAGAGATCTGACTCCATACCCAAGCAGCACCCAGCACATCCTGGATGTTCCCCTGACTGCAGGGGCTGAGGGACCTCATTCAGGTTTGTAAAGATGTGCAGGGTGAGTGCCAAGAATCATGGAATCAGTCAGGGTTAGAAGGGAGCACAAGGAGCAGCCAGTTCCAACCCCCTGCCATGCCCAGGGACACCCTACCCTAGAGCAGGCTGCCCACAGCCTCAGCCAGCCTGGCCTCAAACACCTCCAGCCATGGGGCCTCAACCACCTCCCTGGGCAACCCATTCCAGCCTCTCACCACTCTCCTGCTCAACAACTTCCTCCTCACCTCCAGTCTGACTCTCCCCACCTCCAGCTTTGCTCCATTCCTCCCAGTCCTGTCACTCCCTGAGAGCCTGTAAAGTCCTTCCCCAGCTTTTTTGTAGGCCCCTTCAGATACTGCAAAGCCACAATAAAGTCACCTGGGAGCCTCCTCTTCTCCAGACTGAACAGCCCCAACTCTTAGTCTGGAGCCCAGTGACAGCACAAGGGGCAATGGGTGGAAGCTGAGGCAGAGGAAGTTCCATGGAAACATGAGGGAAAATTATTTCATTGAGAAGGTGACAGAAGCCTGGCACAGGCTGCCCAGGGGGGTTGTGAAGTCTCCATCTCTGGAGCTACTCAAGACCTGCCTGGATGTGTTCCTGTATGATAAACTTTGGGTGCTCCTGCTCTAGGTTCTGGCAGGGAGGTTGGACTGGATGCGCTATGGAGGTCACTTCCAGCCCCTGACATTCTGTGACCTTGAAGCAGCCTCCAGGGCCCTTTGGTTGCCCTTTGGTTATGTTTTGTAAAGAAAACACATTAAATATTATTTATGTGATCCTTCCACAGCTCCCTGACTCTTATCAAACTGAGACTTCCCAGCTTCTTCCCTCCAAGCAAGGGAAGCAGCCTGCTGGGGAAGGGAATCTGTGAGCCTGCAGGAGGTTTCTTGTCATTTAAGGCAAAAACGTTTTGTTCCTCCACGGCACAGTTTGGTATCCCCTGCATAAATCTAAGGAACACAGAGATGAAAACACTTCCACGATGTAACTGTAACTGCTTGGCAAAGATGATCAGTTATCTCCTCACCCCAGCAGATGGCTGATACTGGAAGAAGGCACCCAAGGGAAGGGCTGGTGAGCAACACCCTTGGAAAAAGGTGGCACTGAACTTCAGGCTTGCAGTTAGGAGCAAGATCTGCTTCAAAGGTGTTGGAGAATGTGCTCCTGTGAGCAGCAACCCTACTGCAGCCAGCCACACGTGGGAAGGCTCAGCTCACACCATTATTAACCCCAGCTTCTGCTCCACTTCCCCAGCCTTGCTCTCTGCTTTGCTGTATGAACTGGGATGGCAAAGAACAGGAGCAGTTCTTGTTTCTGCACTGGGTAAGTGAACTGTCACACCTCTCCCAGCAGGACATCACTCTGCAGATGAGCACAGCCAGCATCTCAGACACCCAGAAGTGCCTGACACACACCCAGACACAAAGTGCCAGCTCCTGCCTTGTCAGCTTCCCTAAAACTCCTGCAGAGAAAGTTAAAGTCGACCTAAAAAGGTTCAGCGACCACCCAGTCCCCAGCTGCAGCTCACCTTCCTGATGCTCTCCTGGCTCCCTCCATGGTACCACAGGAACAAGAAGCTGGGTCTGGTCTGTTGATTCTTTGGAGAGCTAAAGTTACTCAAGCTGGACCTGGAATCTCTGGCAAAAGCCACTGGGAAGAGCAAGCCTGCAGCACAGGCGGCCGAGAGACATCAAGCCCACACAGCAGCACGGAGAAGTGGTTGTGCTCACTCATTTCAGCCTCCCTCCCCCGAGACTGGTGGACCTCCTGGACATCTCTGTAAGGAGACATTGTTCTGCTGTTCAAAGCCTTGAGAAAGCACCCAGGAAGGGTGGCACCAGTTGACTTCCAAAACCTTGAGAAAGCACCCAGGAAGGGTGGCACAAATTGACTTCCAAAACCCCTCACATTTTAAACTCCACTCCTAAACCTGCGCCAGCCTTCAGTGGTCCCCCAAGGCTACAGAGCCAGAACGTTACACCGGACAGATGCCAATGCTGCAGGGGCTGTGCAGTGTGTTTCTCACACTAGGAGCATGCTGCAAAGCTTCACAGGGGACTCTTTTCTCTGCCACTGAGAGAGCACAGCAAGTTTTCAGGAAAAGAGCTCATCCTAGCCACGGGAAATCCTCCCTCCAAACACTAATGCAGGGCAGGAAACTCACCCCACAACTGCCTCCACACGCAAAAGCATCCTGGTTGTAGAGAAATCAGGTTAAGGGTCTCGCTGAGTTTCATGTTTGCAGACTTTGATCACGAGTGGAACTCAGGAAAAGCAGTCAGAGAGGACAGTAAAGCTGCTAATGTGTGCATGAGAAATCGTCTGTGTGACTAAAGGATGACACAGACACCACTGGGACTGCTCCACAAAGACATGCTCAGAACCAGTAGTGAGCCCCATTCACACCACCAGGCTTCTGATGCTCAGTTAAGAGGTCATCAGATGTAGGGTTCTGAGAAACGACTTCACTGTTCTGGCTGAAATCCCACTCACACCAGCATCCCTTTGTTCCCTGGCACCACTCCCAATCCCAGGAGCCAGCCTAAGCAGGCATGCATCATGGAAAAAAAACATCTCAAACCAAAAGTCAAAAATTCAGCAGAGCTGAAACCACCAAAAATAGGAGACGGTGATGAGAAGTGCTCACCAAGGTCGATCACAGCAAGATCTGCAGCTGTAACTGATCAGCTAAAATGGCCTTTTGAGCCAGGCATACAGAGAGGGGGAAGAAGATGACACTGAACTGCAATGAGGAGTTGCAATGAAGCAGGGCTCAGCAGACTCACGTTCTGGTGTTTCTCCTCCTCCTCTACAAAACACTTCTGCGGGAAGTGGAGACCACTTCTCAGCCAAGTTTATCTAACCACCACCTTGGCTGTTGCAGGCCTGCAGAAACAGAAGGTTTTCTCAGCTGTAACTGACTCCCCAGAACAAGGAGAGAGAGAAAAACTCACAATGCCACATTTCAAGCTTAAAAACAAGGAGAGAAAGAGCCAAGCATGGAAGAGGCCAGCTCTGCAGGGCCAGCAGCAGAGCACAAGACCAGCCCCTGTGTGCTCAGAACTGAACCCAGGATCATCCCAGATGATGAAGCTCTGCAAACATTTTTGACAAATATGGTCTGAACTTTCAAGCTTATGACTAAACTCAAAACCAGGCATTCTTCATCTCTGTCTTCACAAAAGCTGTGGTAGGTGGCTTGTAAATTCCTGTGGATTCTCAGCTAGAGCAGAGTGCCACCCCTTGGGGGTTTCAGTACATTAGTCTGCTGAGAGACATTTTCTCATGGTCTAAAGAACAACCCAACATGCCCTGGTTATAAGCAAAAGCCTGAGAGCAGCCCTGAAGGACTTGGGGGTGCTGATGGATGAAAAGCTCAATATGAGCCACCAGGGTACACCTGCTGCCCAGAGAGCCAACTGCATCCCGGGCTGCATCGAGAGAAGTGTGGCCAGCAGGGCAAGGGAGGGGATGCTGCCCCTCAGCACCACTCTGGAGAGACCCCAGCTGGAGCACTGCATCCAGTTTGGGAGCCCCTGGTACAGCAAAGATCTGGAGGTGCTGGAACATGTCCAGAGAAGGGCCATAAGGATGATGAGAGGTCTGGAGCTGCTCTGCTATGGAGACAGATTGAGACAGTTGGGGCTGTTCAGTCTAGAGAAGAGAAGGCTCCAAGGAGACTTTATTATGGCCTGCTGGTATCTGAAGAGGGCTACAAGAAAGCTGCTGATGCTGTTTAGGATGTCAGGGAGTGATAGGACTGGGGGGAATGGATCCAAGCTAGAGGAGAGGAGATTTAGATTAGATGTTAAGAAGAAGTTCTTCACCATGAGGGTGATGAGACACTGCAACAGTCTGCACAGGGAGGTGGTGGAAACCTCATCCCTAGAAATTTTCAAGGTCAGGCTGGATGTGGCTCTGAGCAACCTGACCTAGGGTGAGGTGTCCCTGCCCATGGCAGGGGAGTTGGAACTGGGTGATCCTCGAGGTCAGTTCCAACCCTGACAATTCTGTGGTTCCACTCTACCCATCATGTGTCATTTTCAGTTTTAATGGCACTTGACAGACGTCCAAAGGTTTGGAGTTACAGATTCCACTGACAGCAAGGAGATGAGCCTTAACAACAGCACTCTAGAAACAAGACTGTACTGAAAGGAACACTCTTCTGACTCAGGGCTAAACTACACCACAAACCCCTGATTGCAGGTAGATTTTAGATGTAAGACATGGAAGGGGAGAGGAGAACTTCAGACTCTTAAGAACAAAAAGCAAAGCAGCAGTCGTTGACAACACAGCTCAAGACCCTGGGACAAATGAGACAAAGTTTTGCAAGTGTGTGAGGAAGGTCTCAGCTGGGGCTGACCAACCCAAACCTGCCTCCTCACCCTGACAGTCACAAACACACAAGCATATAAGGTTAAATCTCCAGGCCTGAAGCCAGACAGCAAGAGAGGCTGAGGATTGTCCTGCCTTCAGGATCACAAAGAACCAGCTGGCTCCCAGCACTGCTCTCCAGCCCTCAGAGCTCTCTGGTGCTGCTAGCTCAAGCAGCTCTGACCACTTTCCCTCCACAAAAACACATCTGAATTGCAATCCCTGCTTTAAAGCATGGACTGGCCACATCTATGTGCCTATGTCAGCTCTTTTGCAGCTGTTCCCTCCCCATCGTTCTCCATTTCATCCTGCAGAGCCCTGAGTGCCTGAGGAGCAGCTCAGCACTGCAGAGCCCAGGCAGAGGGCTACAGGGAGGGGCACTGCCCAACCCCAGCTGCTGCAAAGGAAGAGAGCTCCTTGGGCTGTTCCATGAACACTGACATCTTCCTGTCACCTCTCTTTTAGGTACCTTCCCTGTGGTTTAGCTGTTTGCACGCTGGTTTGATCTGCGTCAGCCAGCACAGCTACAAACCACAGGCTCCTTCTGAAACCCCAGCAGACACAGGCAGAGGAACAACTAACACACCATCGGGCTGGGAGAGCCTCCAAGGTGTCAGACCCTGCAGGATCCTGCTCAGAAGATCCCAGAGAGCACCAGGACAGGTAGGTGCTTTGAGTCTTTGTTCTAGCTTACCTAGAGCTAGGTAAATACACAGCCTGAAGCAGTAACAGAGCGCCAGGCTCAAGCATCCTGCGAGGCAGCCCTTGCTCTGCCTGTAGTCACTGTCACTGGGCTGCAGTTGTGCTAAGTTCCTGGAGCCTCCAGGTCTAGGAGTCTTTCAGGGCTTGCTTTGCTGGGCTGCCTCTTGGTGCTGTGGAGGGTGAGCAGGGCTGTGCCCTGAGACGGCTCCCACCGGCTCAGGACCGGGGCAGCAAGCCCTGTACCCAACTAACCATACCCAAACCGAGTCAAACTCACTTATGTGCCTTCAGGACAAGAGAAACCACCTACAGAAAGCCAACTGCATGAAAAAAAGCTGCTTTTGGCCCTCGTTTTAAATGCCAGGAGAACCTTCAGTCACTGTGGTTTATGAGCTACGCACATCTGGAGATGTCTCACAGAAGGAATGAAAAGTGCAAATGCAGTGGCTCTCTTACATTGTTCCTCATTTTAACACACAACATAATGAAACAGAACCGTTGCACTGATGCAATTCAAGCCAGAAATATCTTGGGTTTCATTCTACTGAACTGCCTCCCTTCCCACAAGCACTCTATGTGGCAGCCTGGCAGCGCAGCGAGCAAAGAAGGAAACCAACCAAACCCCTCTGGGTCACGGAGGAGCAGAATCAGCTAAAGCAAGACCAAAAAGTTCTCTACTTTTCCTCCCTGCACTTTCTAATGAAGCCTAAAAAGCTTCTTTCAAAAGATGCCTTCATGTTTCTGAAGGCTTCATTAACAATAAGCCATTCATTTATCCTCTGCTCAGGCAGGACGAGAGAGGGAGCCTGCAAAACCTTAGGGCTGCTCAGAATTCAGGGCTCAATCTAGTAGGCTGAAGATGAGGCAGCAGTGTGCCCAGGTGGCCAAGAGAGCCAATGGCATCCTGGCCTGGATCAGGAGCAGTGTGGCCAGCAGGAGGAGGGAGGTTCTTGTTCCCCTGTACTCAACACTGATCAGGCCACCCCTTGAGTGCTGTATCCAGTTCTGGGCCCCTCAATTCAAGAGAGATGTTGAGGTGCTGGAAGGTGTCCAGAGAAGGAAAACGAAGCTGGGGAGGGGCCTGGAACACAAACTCCATGAGGAGAGGCTGAGGGAGCTGGGGGTGTGCAGCCTGGAGAAGAGGAGGCTCAGGGCTGACCTCATTGCTGTCTACAACTACCTGAAGGGAGGCTGTAGCCAGGTGGGGTTGGTCTCTTCTCCCAGGCAACCAGCAACAGAACAAGGGGACACAGTCTCAAGTTGTGCCAAGGGAGGTCTAGGCTGGATGTTAGGAGCAAGTTGTTGGCAGAGAGTGGTTGGCATTGGAATGGGCTGCCCAGGGAGGTGGTGGAGTCACCATGCCTGGAGGTGTTCAAGAAGAGCCTGGATGAGGCACTTAGTGCCATGGTCTAGTTGACTGAATAGGGCTGGGTGCTAGGTCTCTTCCAAACTGGCTGATTCTATGATTCTACCCCACACATCCCTGCATTAATCTCAACCTCCCAAGACATCTTTCACAGAATAAGGCTGCTGCAGGCAGGACCCCAGGTTTAGGCATGGTTTCAACTGTTCAAAAGCTGTCAAGTTTCAGTATGACCATTACTAACCAGATGCTTCAATGCTAGATTCAAACCATTTCTCTGTTGGTTGGGCTGGTGGGAGGGCTTGGATTACTCAGCTCTAAGGGAGAAGTTTCTGATAAAAGCCTTTATGCTTTCAGGAAGAAATTCTAACACATCTCCAACCTTCTGCAACACAAGAACAAAGCTCTCTTGAATTTGTAGTAGCCTTCCAGATACAGGAGTACCTGAAGGGGAGCTGAAGGAGGGCTGGGGAGTGACTATTTAAAGGGCTTGTAAAGACAGGATGGGGAATGGGTTTGAACTGGCAGAGGGGAGGAAGTTGCTCAGCAAGGGAGTGGTGAGAGCCTGGAATGGGTTGCCCAGGGAGGTGGTTGAGGCCCCATCCCTGGAGGTGTTTAAGGCCAGGCTGGCTGAGGCTGTGGGCAGCCTGCTCTAGGGTAGGGTGTCCCTGGGCAAGGCAGAGGGGTTGGAACTGGATATGATCCTTGTGGTCCCTTCCAACGCTGACTGATTCTGTGATTCTAGGACAAGCTGATGTGACTGGTGGCTCCTTGGGTTCTTTTTCTGGCAGGGTCTTGCTACCACCTCAGCAGCAACCCCAACTCACTTGAGACATCTGCCATGCCAAGCAATGCCTCACACTGCCAGGTCAGGAAAGAAATGGAACCTTTCACCTACTTCTACTATTTGGTTTTCCTGGTGGGATTTATTGGCAGCTGCTTTGCACTCTGGGCATTCACACAGAGAGGCCAGAAGCAGAAGTCCATGAGCATCTACTTAACCAACCTCCTAACCGCCGATTTCTTCTTGACCCTGGCGCTGCCAGTGAAGATCGTTGACGACCTAGGAGTGGCATCCTGGAAACTGAAGATATTCCACTGTCAAGTCACAGCCTGCTTCATCTACCTGAACATGTACTTATCCATCATGTTCCTGGGGTTTGTGAGCATGGATCGTTGCCTTCAGCTCATGCACAGCTCCAAGATCTACCGCGTCCAGGAGCCAGGCTTTGCCAAGGTGCTGTCCACAGCCGTGTGGGTGATGGTGCTCCTGGTAACGGTGCCCAACATGGCCATTCCCATCAGAAGCGTTGAAGAAAGGCCTGGAGCCACCTGCATCGATTTCAAGACCAAACTAGGCAGGGACTGGCACGTGTTCAGCAACTTCATCTGCACGGCAATATTCCTGAACTTCTCGGCCATGATCCTGATCTCCAACTGCCTGGCGGTCAGGCAGCTCTACCGGCACAAGTACAGCGACAGCTACGCGCACGCCAGGAAAGCCCTGGTCAGCATCCTGCTGGTGACCGCAGCCTACCTGCTCTGCTTCGTCCCCTACCACATCGTCCGCATCCCCTACACCCTCAGCCAAAGCGACACCATCACCAGCTGCTCCCTCAAACAGGCTCTCTTCACGGCCAAGGAAGTTACCCTGCTGCTGGCGGTGTCGAACCTCTGCTTCGACCCCATCCTGTATTATCATCTCTCCAAATCCTTCAGACTGAAGGTTACGGAGACCTTTGCAGCACCCAAGGAGGCAAAGGTTTCCAGGGACAGAGGTGCAGGACAGGAGGATACAGCAGACGCAGGAGGCCCGGCTGCCATCCATCTGAAGCACCTACAGTATGAGTAGGCACTGCGCAGCCCCAGGCACACCTGCCGTGGCCAACGACCTCCCTGCTCAACCACAACGAGCAGGAGGAGAGAAAAACCTGACCAAAACCAATCGCTCTGTTACGGGGTCAGATCACAGCTCTGAGGGTCTTCAACAACACCTTTCAGTTCCATGTACCACTGATGATCTCCAGGCAGCAGCAATGCCTGAGCACACATCCTGTTCAGGCAGGCTCCAACACACCACTGTGGTTAAGGCAGCCAACTCACCTCTCCTCCCTTAAATGTGGCACACCAACAGCAGCTCTTCGGCTGCAGAGTTTTCCTGGGCACAATTAACCCCCCCCAAAAAAGCACTTGGGAGGGCATTGTTTACTCCAGAAATTGATTTGAAGCTGCACTAATTAGAAATGGTTGTACCTGCTTACACCACTCCTGCAGCTCTTAATAAACCAGTGTCTTGTTCTTGCCGAGTCCCATGGCCTCTCCTTGCTGCTGCTGCTTCAAGAAACAAGGAGAAGCTGATGTGTCATGACAGAGAATGCAAGGAAACTGAAGGATAAATATCCAAAGTGTTCTCTGTGCTTGTATTTTTCAGGAGACAACAACTAAGTTGACTGATATTCTACTTGACAATTGCTTCCAAAAGTTCATCTGTACAAAACAAAACCAAAATCCAGATCCCTGCATTAGCTCCACCTCCAAATCAAAATACATACTCCAGACACAAAACCAAGTTATCCTTTTTCTGATCCTTAAAATGGCCAAAACATGAGTATGCTGCTGGACAAGAGGCTCAGCATGAGCCAGAAGTGTGCACTTGCAGCCCAGAAAGACAACCAGAGCCTGGGCTGCAGCAGGAGAAGTGTGGCCAGCAGGGCCAGGGAGGTGATTATCCCTCTCTGCTCTGCTGAGACCCCACCTGGAGTACTGCATCCAGCTCTGGAACCCCCATTACAAGAGAGATGTGGAGATGCTGGAGTGTGTCCAGAGCAGAGCCAGGAGGATGCTCAGAGGGCTGCAGTAGCTCTGCTGTGAGCACAGACTGACAGAGCTCGGGCTGTGCAGGCTGGAGCAGAGGAGGCTCCCAGGTGACCTTCTTGTGGCCTTTCAGGATCTGAAGGGGGCCTACAAAAAAAGCTGGGGAGAGACTTTTTAGGCTCTCAGGGAGTGACAGAACTAGGGAGAATGGAGCAAAGCTGGAGGGGGGGATGTTCAGACTGGATATGAGGAGGAAGTTGTTCAGCATGAGAGTGGTGAGAGGCTGGAATGAGTTGCCCGGGGAGGTGGTTGAGGCCCCATGGCTGGAGGTGTTTAAGGCCAGGCTGGATGAGGCTGTGGGCAGCCTGCTCTAGGGTAGGGTGTCCCTGGGCATGGCAGGGGGGTTGGAACTGGCTGCTCCTTGTGGTCCCTTCCAACCCTGACTGATTCTGTGAATCAAAACTTGCAGCAAGCATCCAAAAAACCTGCTGCGAACAGAAATAGCTCTTTCGGCATTCTCCTAACAATCCACTTGCAATAAATCAAAACCCAACCTTTGTGGAGTGAGAGAGACACCTAAAGCAAAGCAAGCTGTGGGTTTCTCATCATATTTCCTGCACTGACAGCTTTAATATTGTTTAGAAGTTATCACTATTGTTACAGCAACAACAGGAGTAATTCTCAAGTAGACCCGTTCCAGCTCGAGGCTCATTCAGTATCTGGGCCCTTTCTCAGCATAGCAGAACACAAGAAGTCATCTGCATGAGGGGTTGGGATCTGGAATGTTATTCCTGGGCCTTTCTGAAGTTGCCATGAGCCTACAGGCAAAGCACAACAGCAGCAGCAGCCAAAACTCCATGCCAGAAGCAGCAGGGAGTGGGTAGGGGGAAGTAACACCCTTCTGGCCTGTACATGTCAGATATTTTGGTACCCATCCCTCTGCCCAACTACAACATCAAGTCCTCTACTTAGCACACCTTTATTAGCCCCTGGAACGTGGTGGTTTGTCGTGGTGCCCAAGGAGGCCATCACACACTGTGACACCTCTTAGGTGTCCTTCCTCTAACCCCGTCTGGATCCCACAGGGATGTCCACGCGCTGCTCTAAACCCACCCTGCAGCCAGGGTGTGGGCACGGAGCCCTCTGGCAGAGGGCACAGCACCCAGCTCTCTGCAGACACTGCTGTCACAGCAGGCAGCACCATCAGGCACACAAGCAGAGGTCACTCACCAGAGGTATAGGGAAATGCACTGCGTACTGCAAGTAGCACAGGAGGTGATAATTGGAGGGGAAAACCAACTCCCTCAGCCTTTCCCTCTTGACTGACTTCTCACTGGCAACTGCAACCCCTCTGTCTAAGGAGGAGTTCACATTCTCACAGGGCTCCCCAGAGAAAATCTGAGTCATGTAAAACAAACGTTCCAGGTGAGTGCAACCTTTGGCTTCCCAGATTCAAGCAACCGCATTCAGAGACAGGAGCTGCTCACTGCCTGAGCTTTAGGCAAGGCAAGGGCAAGCACAAGCAAGCCTGGGATTTCAGAGGCACACACTCATTGTACCTCTAGGCACATCTCAGCTGCTATCAGACAAGTCTTAAAGCAGCAGCACCTAGCTTGGAAATAAATGATGACAGCTCAGAGCCACTGCCAGGCAGTGACACAGAAGCCACAGCCATCGGGGGAAATAATGAATGTGGCAAAATGGGAAGTGCCAAGAGACATCGTGGGCAGGCATGGGCATGGTTGAAACCACCAGTATGAGAGATGGCAGGTGGGAAAAGGGATCCCAGTATCCTGCAAACAATCTGCACTGACAGGTCTGGGCACAGGAGTCCCCTGTGGGTGCAGAACAAGGATCAATCCAGAGGGAGAAATGAGGAGATTGAAGAGCCATGCAGCATCAGGCTAACAGCAAGAAAAAGAGAAACAGATATGGAAGACAGAGCCAAAACTCAAGCAGTCACTTGAAAAGCAAGTGCTCTCAGTGGGGTTCTGGGATGTCAATTCAGTGGGCAGCTCTGCTTATTTACTCCTGGTTAGCACACAGCACTCTGGATGTGCTGGGACAAGGGCCAGGAAGGGAAGGGGAGGCAGGGGAGTGTGCCGGTGGGCAAGGAGGGGAAGTGCAGCAGAGCAGTAAGCTGTCACACAGCAGAGAGGCAGACAGGAGGCAGTGACACAGAAGAGGGCAGCGACTGCATGCCCAAGGCCGTGGGCTGTGGATGGAAGCAGCAAGGTGGTGCTGGGGCCACGGAGAGGGTTGCAGTGGCAGCGGCAAGCAGCAGGCACAGGCACCAAAGGGCATGCAGAGAATCAGAAGTTAAACCTAGTGGAAACCCCGACCCAAACTCTGCCTTAAAGTCACTTCTGTCTACATCATCAAACATACTGGTGTCTGCTGAGCCAATGCCCAGGTGTTCCACAATGCCATGGTCCTGACAACAGCCAGGGAGGAAAAACAGCCTCAGTCACATCTCACTGCAAACCCACATCACTGGTCACAGGCTAGCCCAAGCACTCCACCCAACCAAGCACTGATGGCATGAAGTGTTCACCTCTTTACGCAAAGCCTCGACTCACAGAAGTAGTTCTCAAGCAGAAATCCACAGAGGCATAGAAAAGAGCTGGAGCCAAACGGGGAAATAAAACTTTACAGTACATTCCCATGAGCAATCCTGCTCCAGGGACAGCCACAGAACAGGAAGCTGACTCCTGTACATCCCCAAGATTTATTTCCCACTTTGCTGTACTACAAAAGGCAGCTTGTAAAAACCCTTTGTACTCTCAGGGCAAATTTGGCCATGGGATCCACAAAGAGATCACCAAGAGACTGCTCAGCTCAGTGTATTTGCACTGAAGCAGCAATATTTACAGCTACACACAGGAATGAGGCCATTGGATCACTTTCAGTCTCCTCAGAGGGAGGGGAAGAGATAAGGAGGTGATAGAAATAAAGAACACAGCTTCTCCTATCTGAAACAGTAATGATTCAGTGAAAGCCTTTAACAAAACACAGGAGAAATAGCCTGAAGTGTTACCTCCAGTTTCACATCCTGGTCCTTGGAGTGAAGCTCATCCACCCCATCCCCACTGGGTGAACGTGGTCTAGAGGCTGCAGTGATGGACAGGCCCCCAGGGGATGTGAGAGTGCAGATGCAGGCGCCGTGGGAGAAAACGTTGTGCCGAGAGAACTCAGAACAGCAGCACCAAGTTCACAGACTCTGTCTTCTCGTGGTCACTGTTTGGATCAGCTACTCAAACATAAAAAAGGGAACACAGTCAGAGGGTAGGTTCAGCTTGGAAGTCTTTCAGTTTCAGCTAGCCAAACCTCAGCCAGTCGATTCTAAAATCACAGAATGGGTTGGAAGGGACGTCCAAAGGTCAGCCAGTGAGACCCCTCTGCAGCCAGCAGGGACATCCTCAATTAGATCAGGTTGCCCAGAGCCCTGTCCAGCCTCTCCTTGAATATCCCCAAGGATGGGGCCTCAACTACCTCCCCAAGCAACCTGTCCCAGTGTTCTACCACCCTCAAGGTAAAGAGCTTCCTTCTAACATCCAACCCAAAAGCCTACTAAAAATGTCTAAGGCATCCCACACAGGTCAGATTAAACCATTTCCCCCCCTCACTGCATGTTTCTCTCTGCTGTCAGCTTCAGAGAGCAGTGGACTCCAAAGCATCCTACACATTTGCCCCAGTCAGAGCTCTTTGTGTGTGTCAGCAGTTAATTACAGCGTTAAACACCCCCAAAAATGAAAAAGAAGGGAGGGGAAGAGGGAGAGGACATTCTTTGGGTGATGAACAATTAAAGCTGAAGCTCTGGATTGTAACAGTAACCCCCAGTGGTTGCCCTCTCCTCTCCATCTGCATTACTACAGCAAATGTAACCTATCTTATCTACAGCACTTGTAGGCACAGCAGAAAACCTGCTGCAATCTGTGCAGACCACACAAGATTGCTCCTTGAGAGACTTAAAGCAACCTGTTACCAAAGCTTGACAGTGTGGTGATGCCCAGTGCCAGGACAAGGAGCAATGGGTGGAAGCTGAGGCAGAGGAAGTGGCATGGGAATATCAGGAGGAATTTTTTCCCTGTGAGGGTGCCAGAAGCCTGGAGCAGGCTGCCCAGGGGGGCTGTGGAGTCTCCCTGTCTGGAGATATCCAAACCCTGCCTGGATGTGTTGCTGTGTGATCTGCTCTGGGTGCTCCTGCTCTGGCAGGGGAGTTGGACTGGATGAGCTTTGGAGGTCCCTTCCAGTCCCTGACCTTCTGTGATTCTGTGTATTTTATCTATCAAATGTGTCCACACACACCAGGAAAAAGCTCATTAAATAAATGATTATTTGCCAGTGCCAAAGCAAATCCTAGAGAAATACAACAGCAAAGCATGCTGTGAAGTTTGTTTCTCACAGCTACACTTCAATTGACTTCTGTACCACAGAAAGGTACAGAGGTTGTGGAGTCTCTTTCTCTAGAGCCTTTCAAAGCCTGTCTGGATGTGTTCCTGTGTGACCTGAGCTAGATTGTATGGTCCTGCTCTGGCAGGGGGATTTGACTCGATGCTCTCTTTGGGTCCCTTCCAACCCCTAACATCCTGGAATAGGTTTGCAGCACTGCAGAAAATAGCTTTACACCACACTGACTCCACTGGGCAACCACACCTCCAGCTGCAGAGCTCCCAGAACCAACTCATCCTCACTGACCTACAACCAAATGCTGCTTTACAAGCTCAAGTTAGCTCGGAGCAAGCAGATGGGAAGCACAAGTCTAAAGGACACAAATAGTTGGGATGGTTTATCAGCCCGGGGTCAGCACTGGCACCAAAATAGAGCACTGCCAAGACCTCAGAGCCTGCAGCACATTTTCTAGAAGTTTCTCCTTTTTCGGCTTTGAGAGGTTTCAGTTAGCTTGAAGGGCCCCAGAAAACAAAAGGCACTAAGGAGCACTACTTAAGAGAGCAGAACAGCAGCTGCACTATCAGGCAGGTTCCCACTCCAAGGCATTTCACAGAGCAGCCTAACCACCAACAAAAATCCTTTTTCAACCCACCCATTTGTCAGCTAACAGCTTCCAATTTCAGCCAGTCGCTTGGAATGTGGCTGGGTCAAAGAGGTAAATGCTTGCTGTCAAACATGCACAGAGTGGAAGTGATTTCCCCAGACCCCTGGCAGCTCAGGCAGAAATAAAACTCTGCCTTCTGCCAACTCCCCTTGTGTGAAAAGGCAGGAACACAAATCACAGACAGACCCCACAACGGGGCAGGAGATTTCAGAAGATGATGTGCAACTCGAGAGACTGGACAAGACCACAGAAGGCAACTCCTCTTGCTTGTGTCTGTGACACTAAGTACAACAATCTCCAGGGCAGACATCTCTGCCCAGGGTGGATTTCCTGTGAGGGGGGCAGGAACAGCTGCCAGCTACCTTCCAACCAAGGCTTTGTGGTGAGGAGCAGACAAAACACAAGGGCTATAGCCTGTTGCACCTCAGGCTGTCCTGCAGACAGATGACAGTGCTCTCATCTGCCTGCCCCCACAGCAGGCTGAACAGACAGCACAGCACTGGGCTGGGGCCACTTTTTTCTGTGGAACAAAACCTATCGCAACAGAAGGCAGCAGAGATGCAGAGAAAGGAGGCAGCAACACAGACGGTGACAAGGACAGGATGCCCAAGGCCATGGGCTGTGGATGGAAGCAGGGAGGTGGTGCTGGGGCCACGGAGAGGGGTGCATTGGCAGCTGGGTGCAGTGGCAACTGGGGCCACAGAGAGGAGGGCAGCGGCAACTGAGGCCACAGAGCAGGGGGCAGTGGAAACTGGAACCAGGGAGTGGGGTGCAGTGGCAGCTGGGGCCATGGAGAGGGCTGCAGTGGCAGCACAAACTGAACAGCAAAGAGGCCAAAGCAGCAGTGCTCTGGCTCTGCAGAGTTCCCTTGGCCCAGAGCTGCAGCAGGGCTGTAGGGACCAGCTGCCTGGTCAACCTTCACTGCAGGGCACAGCTCCTACTGCCCAAGTTTCCAGTGCAGCCTGTGTGAGCTGGAGCAGGAGACAGAGAAGAGCTGACACTAAAGGTGGCACTGCAGCACCCTGCTCTCCAGTGAAACATTTAATTGCCCCTGAAAACAAAGACCTTCTAAGAGTGCAGGACTTAAACTCACATTTTGCCCTGCAATGGATGTTAGTTTTGGAATCTCCACCAGCTGAACAGCCCTGTCCCAAAGCCAGACCCACAGCCTGCAGTTTCAGCAGCAGCAAGGAGATGCCAGAAGCAAAGCACCTCAAACCAATAGACATCCATCAGCTGACACTGAATGCTCTGTTTACTCTGCTGCTGTTCATCCTGATTTTAAAGAGAAGGGGGTTGAATTTCCAGGCTATCTAGAACCTCAGAACTGCAAACTGACAACAAACCTCTCCCCAGTGCTCCAAAAAGCCACCAAACTTCCTTGTTGTGTAATGAGACTGAAGTGATGTTCCCTCAGCAATGCCTTAGTGTTTAAGCAGACTGCTCAGACCGTTCCAGAAGTGGAAACATCTTACTTCTGCTTCAATTTCTGCCTGCCTCTTCTCCAGCAGCTTGGCTACAGCCATGGCCCTGTGCTCGCCAGACCTTTGGCAGCTCACAGCCCATTCACAGAGCAGCATCGCCACAGCCTCGTTGTTTGGGGTTCCCTGCTCAGGGTGAGACGAGAGAAAAGTCTGTCAGCCACACAGCAGGCTGCTGCTCAGCAGAGACAGAGGCTGGGCTTTGTCCTTCAGCACTGCAGCATGCACACAGTCTGCTTTATTTGTAGTGTGTGCAAACGAAACAGCATCTGGAAGTCAAGGAGGGAACTCTCCCTTTTCACACTGCTGATCACAGAGGCAAAATTCTCCTTTAGCATGAAAAGTTGCTTCACAAACACAGAATGACAGAAACATGCAGGCTGGAAAAGCCCCTCAGGATCACCAAGTCCAACCTCTAACCCTACTCTACAAGATTCTTAGTGCCATGGTCTGGTTGATTGGATAGGGATGGACTGGATGATCTTGGAGGTCTCTTCCAACCTGGTTGATTCTATGATTCACTTTAAACCATAATCCTAAGCACCACATCCAAACCACTCTTAAACACATCCAGGCTGTGTGACTCTACCACCTCCCTGGGCAGCTCATTCCAGTCCCTGACCACTCTCTCCATGAAAAACTTTTTCCTAATGTCCAACCTAAACCTTCTCAGCTTCAGCTTGAGGCTGCTCGCCCTTGTTCTCCAATCACCTGTGAGAGGCAAACCCACAGGGCAGGGTTTTCTGCTTAATGAGCAACAGGAAAAGCACACCACACAGAGCCTCTCACCCCAGGCAACCACACAGAATTTACTCTTCCCTTACATCAATTCTTCCAGACCTCCTTCATCTGTTTCCAGACCACTGCCTCTGTCACACTGAGACATTAAAAAGCAAAGGGACCTCTAGCAATGTGTCTACAACTACCTGAAGGGAGGCTGTAGCCAGGTGGGGTTGGGCTCTTCTGCCAGGTAACCAACAGAACAAGGGGACACAGTCTCAAGTTGTGCCAGGGGGAAAAACTGCCTGGATGTGTTCCTGTGTAACCTGCTCTGGGTGCTCCTGCTCAGGCAGGGGTTGGACTGGCTGAGCTTTGGAGGTGCCTCCCAGCCCCTGACACTCTGTGACACTCCAGTCACGTCAAGCAACGCTGTGAACTCTTACTTTTGAACACACTTCCATGTGTAGCTCTGTATTAAAGCTCTCTTACCAAAGGGATAAAGGGCAGACGTTCATGCAACTCACAAGAAGGTCACATCTACAAGCAGCCATGAGAAGGGCTGGAGGCAAGCAGGGCACCCTCAGGAAGCAAATATTTTCAGGCATTTCACACTCAGAAGCCTGAAAGTTACTGCCTCAAAAACCACCAAACCCAAGGGTGTGCCAGTGAAGGCTGTGTACATGCACATCACACAGAGGCATTTCTTGTAGACACAGCCACAGGCCAGCAAGAGAGAGTAAGTGACAAGGGCTGGGGGCAGTGGAGAGGGGAAAATGATTCTCTCTACCCAAACACAGTGACGTGCTAACGGCACCGCTGCTGTGGTTAGATGTAGTCAGCTAACACCACAAGTATGGATACTGAGCAGTGCATCTGAAAGAGCCTGAGCTTCACACACATCTGCCTCTTCCTGCTGACAAGAGAAACCATGCCAACAACCCAACGAGGTGCTGGCACTCAAGCAGGAGACACCAACTCAGAGCTCAGGGGCACCCATTCCAGGCATTGCTTCCTACCGAGAGGATGGAGACTCCCTGTGCTGGTTTGAGGCTAACTGGAATATTTTAAGGACAGAAATCATATTGCTGGCTGTGAAAAGAAAACAACAGTGATGTCTGTATCACACATTTGGTCAGTTGAGAGATATAAACCCCAAGAAACATAAACAAAAAGTCGTTCAGTCTCTGGCTGCTGCTGCATTAACCATCAACGATCTCTGCCTGAACCTATGGAACCCAAACTAACCATTTCCTTCTAACCCCTTATCAGCTCTGATATCTCACCTTCTGATCTCTGCAATTCATCACATCAGCTTTACAGGGCTTCCTTCCTTTATTTTCTCAGAGATACAGGGCTGTGAAGAAGGGGAGTTGGTTTGAGACCCCTCCTGGGCAGTTCTGCTGTTTGGGATAGGGTTTGGATTTCTGCATTACTTTTAACTTGTATGCAACTGTATATAGATGTAAATACCTGTGTACACTGTGGATAGAGAGAGAACCACAGAAGCAACCAGGTTGGAAGAGATCTCCAAGATCATCCAGTCCAACCTAGCACCCAGCCCTGCCCAACCAACCAGAACATGGCACTAAGTGCCCCAGCCAGGCTTGGCTGCAACACCTCCAGGCACAGAGACTCCACCACCTCCCTGAGCAGCCCATTCCAATGCCAATCACTCTCTGCCAACAACTTCCTCCTAACATCCAGCCTGAACCTCCCTTGGCACAGTTTGAGACTGTGTCCCCTTGTTCTGTTGCTGGGTGCCTGGCAGAAGAGCCCAACCCCACCTGGCTACAGCCAGGAAAGTACTAAAAGGAAAAGAATTAACCATTACTATCCCTGACAGGTTTGGAGGTAGCAGACCCAAAGTGCTGTTAAATCTCTGCTTCCCATAACTCTGAGCCCTTTTCCCACTAGCCCTTTTATTATTTAATTAACATTCACCAAGCTTGACTTTTAAGCATGAAGAGTTTAACACACACCAAAAAACACTACCAAACCACCAAACCTACCCAACAAAAAACTACAACTGCTCCCTGAAAAAGCAGAGTTCAGTCTCAAAACACAAAGAAACTTATGTCTAATATTGTAGAATTCTGGCATTTAAGAGCATTCTTTCCAAAAACCAACTGAAGTTTGAAGTTATCTGAGATAAAAGCAAACACAAATTGTGTGTTCCTCTTAAGGACTTCATCAGTTAAGTCTCATAATGCATTTTCCCCTTCCAGAGAGGTTTGACACTTCAATGCCCTTCGAGATATGAATATGACATTGGATTTACTGGAACCAAGGGTGAAAACATCCACACAAAGAAGCTGCAAACAGCTAAACAATTCAAAGCAGCTGAACTAATCCTAACTGCATCATTAAAAACATCTGGAAGACATCTATAGAAGGGCAGCAAGGCTGGGGAGGGGCCTGGAGCACAGCCCTGTGAGGAGAGGCTGAGGGAGCTGGGGGGGTGCAGCCTGCAGCAGAGGAGGCTCAGGGCAGAGCTCATTGCTGTCTGCAGCTCCCTGCAGGGAGGCTGCAGCCAGATGGGGTTGGGCTCTGCTGCCAGGCAGCCAGCAACAGAACAAGGGGACACAGCCTCAAGCTGTGCCAGGGCAGGTCTAGGCTGGATGTTGTTAGGAAGTTGTTGTCAGAGAGACTGATTGGCATTGGAATGGGCTGCCCAGGGAGGTGGTGGAGTGGCTGTGCCTGGAGATGTTGCAGCCAAGCCTGGCTGGGGCACTTAGTGCCATGGTCTGGTTGATTGGACAGGACTGGGTGCTAGGCTGGAATGGATGAGCTTGAAGGGCTCTTCCAACCTGGTTGATTCTATGATCACAACAACGCTCAGAACAGGCTTTATTTTCTCAGAGCTCATGGAAACTTACTCTGTTCTGCACAGTCAGTTTGATTTTGTCTCTCTTACCTGTTCTGCATCCCAACAGACCCATATTCAGTCCCTAACAAGCTGTTAAACTGTAGTTTTCTAACCAAAAAGGCATCCTTAGACCTCCTTTCCCACAGTCACAGCCCAGTTAGAGTTTTGTTTCACTTTCAGCACAGTGATCTCACAGAGATAAACATTAACCCTCTGCATTTGTAACGAGCCCTGCTCATGAGAACCGAGTTCAAACTAGAACTTTCTCACTCTAAAACAAAAAACATCTCCTGGCTTCAGAAGGACACAGCCTGACTTCAAAAGACAACAGCAGAAGCAAGACCTTAATGAAAGCTCAGAGACTCGAACTTCAAAAGCCATCCGAGCACACAGGTAACTGTGAAGCTTCAGGGTCCTACCTGATGATTTCAACAAGTTCAGTGTCAGCCCTTAAAAATCAACTGCTCCCTTCCTTCACCCATCTCATGGAATCACACAACTGTCAGAGCTGGAAGATCCCATTCTGTGCTTCTGTACCCCACAACCTCCCTGGGCAACCTGTGCCAGAGTCTCACCACCCTCACTGCAAAGAACTCTTCCCTAACATCCAGTTTCAATCTCCCCTCTGCCACTTCAAACCCATTCCTCCTCCTCCTGGCATTACAAGACCTTGTCAATAGTCCCTCCCCAGTCCTCCTGCAGGCCCCTTCAGATACTGGAAGGCCACTCCAAGGTCTCCTTGGAGCCTTCTCCTCTCCAGGCTGCACAGCCCCAACTCTCTCAGCCTGTGCTCAGAGCAGAGCTGCTGCAGCCCTCTCAGCATCTTGGTGGCCTCCTCTGCACTGGCTCCAACACTTCCATGTCCTGCTTGTGTTGGGGGCTCCAGAACTGCACCCAGGACTGCAGGTGGGGTCCAAGGAGAGCAGAGCCAAGGGGCAGAATCCCCTCCCTTTCCCTGATAACCACACTTGCTGCAGCCCAGCACAGGGTTGCTGTCCGGGCTGCTCTCAGCCGTTCCCCACTCAGTCTCGAGTTGTGCTTGGGACTGCACCCACCCAGGTGCAGGACCTTACACCTGGACCTGTTGAATGTCATGAGGTTGGCCTGGGCACAGCTCTGCAGCCTGCCCAGGTCCCTCTGGATGGATCCCTGTCCTCTAGCAAGTCGACTGTGCCACTGAAAAGTGGCTGAGGGTGCACTGATTACTATTTCTATGTCACTGATAAAGATGTTAAACAGCAACTGGTGCCAGCACTGACGCCTGAGGGACACCACTTGTCTCTGGTCTCTATGTGGACAAGGAGCAATGTATGTAAGCTGCAGAACAGAAGGTTCCAGCTCAACACAAGTGGAACTTCTTGACTGTAAGGGTCCCAGAGCCCTGGCACAGGCTGCCCAGAGAGGTTGTGCAGTCTCCTTCTCTGGAGCCTTTCCAGGCCTGTCTGGATGTGTTCCTGTGTGCCCTGAGCTAGATTGTGTGGTCCTGCTCTGGCAGGGAGGTTGGACTGGATGATCTCTTTGGGTCCCCTCCAACACTTGACATCTGTGATCACATCCATCTGCCCGATCTGTTACCAGGGTGAGTCCTGGTACCACAAGATGAGACCGAAAGAAGGTTAACAGAGGCAAGCCTTAAGTCCCCACCTTTCAGTTGAAGCTGTCTTACCTGCAGTTGATTCCAGGCACTTGTCAAAAGACCACCCACCCTCCACAGCATGACCTCTTTGTTTGATCTGCTGCTCTACTTCAGAAACCTTAGCCCGAACCTGTGGAAAGCAAACAAACACTCAAGAGAGCTGCTAATTAGCTGGTGCTGGGAGCCTCCCTTTTCATTTGAAGCTCCTGAAAGCTTTCTCAGCAGGAGCAGGGTAGCCTGTGGTGTTCCACAACACTCCTTACATTTGGGAACAACAAACCCAAGCACAGCTCTGTTCCAATGTTTCGTCTGCCACCAATCCTCTCGCACAGCAACACATTTAGCTTGGACTCAAGAATCTCAAAGGTCTTTTCCAACCTGGTTAACTCTGATCTTTTCCTTAGATTCATCCCATCAAAAGCTAAACTTCCAGCCCTTCTGACAAGTCATGCTCCACACCACCTTACCTCAGGCTTCCTCTTATGGAACAAACATTCCAGTTTAGGAACAGAAAACATCTGAACATAAATGTAATTCCTGTTCTTTTCCCTGGATCAGTTCCTGACTGAAGGACAAAGTAAGGCCACAACACTGCTGTTGGAATCATAGAATCAACCAGGCTGGAAGAGACCTCCAAGCTCACCCAGTCCAACTAGCACCCAGCCCTATCCAGTCAACCAGACCACAGCACTAAGTGCCTCATCCACTCTTTTCTTCAACACCTCCAGGGACAACTACTCCACCACCTCCTGGGCAGCCCATTCCAATGCCAATCACTCTCACTCTGAAGAGCTTTCTCCTAGCATCCAGCCTAGCCCTCCCCTGGCACAACTTGTGTCCCCTTGTTCAGTTGCTGCTTGCCTGGCAGCAGAGCCCAACCCCACCTGGCTACAGCCTCCCTGCAGGCAGCAATGAGCTCTGCCCTGAGCCTCCTCTGCTGCAGGCTGCACACCCCCAGCTCCCTCAGCCTCTCCTCAGAGGGCTGTGCTCCAGGGCCCTCCCCAGCTTTGTTGCCTTTAATGTGCCCTACAGAAACAGCTAAACTTGGCTGTGGTTGCCATGATCACAAATGAGGCATGAAATTCTCCCCCAGGAGGGCAGCGAGTCGCTGCAACAAGTTGCTTAGAGAAGCTATGGAGGCTCCAAGCCTGGCAGCGTTCAAAGACAGGTTGGATGGGGCCCTGAGTGACCTGATCCATGCTCACTGCAGGGCGGTTGGACAAGATGACCTTTGAAGGTCCCTTCCAACCCCAGAGACTCTATGCTCACTTGGGATACAAAGCAAAAGACAAGGCTTACCTGCTGATTAAACGCTGAGTTCCCACCTGGCATAGGCAAATTAGATGGAGCAACATGAAGTAAATCCAGAGGTGAGCCTGGGCTGATGCTCCTGTTTTCATCTGTGGAGTAATTCCACACCAAGGCACTTGGGCAACAGAGAGTTACAGTCTGCAAGCAACAGTACAAGAGAGAAGCGATTCCTTTTTTGAACACATCTGATAAAGCCTCTGGAGGCTTTCAAACCCTTCCTGAATGCATTCCTGTGCAAGCCTGCCCTAGGTCACCCTGCTTTGGCAAGGGGGGGGTTGGCCTGGATGATCTCTGGAGGTCCCTTCCAACCCCTGTGATAAACACTCCCTACAACAAGAGAATCCACCAGAGCAGAATCACTTTTGGTCTAACTGCTGCAGCAAAAGAAACCCAAAAGACAAACCTAGGCACAAGGGCTTGAAAACCTCCACTTGAGGCAATGCAGCTACTGGGTGACTGTTTAATAATGAAGAAGAGGAATTAGTTAACTATCTATGCCTTCAGTTCCCAATTGCACTGCTTTCATAACACCAGCAGAGGTTTGTTTCACTCAGTCCCTTCCTCTGGAACATGAATGGGCTCTGGGAAAAGAAAGCAATAAAAGGGATCTTTTGGGTACTCTGCTTACAGACAGAGCTGGATGTGAAACGTTGAGAAATTCAAACTGACACTTCCAATCAGCACTTCTAAAGCACAAAAGTCACTGAAATGCAGCAGGAGCTTCAGATTGACTGCAAAAGGAAGATTATTCTGCACCAACAGGCTTCAAAACAACCATTTTATGACAGCTTCACTGTCCTGCAGCAGGCAGGTATTGCAGAGAGCAATGGCAGAGTGCTTTGGGGTTGGACCCTTAAATATCACCTCAAATAATGGAAGTTGATTCATTTTGGGGAAGTTTTGGGCTCCCCAGTTTAAGAAGGACAGAGATCTGCTGGAGAGGGTCCAGCAGGGGGCTACAAGGACCGTTAGGGGGCTGGAGCACTGCTCAATGAGGAGAGGCTGAGGGACATGGGGATGTTTAGTCTGGAGAAGAGAAGACTGAGAGGGGATTGGATAAATGTTTGTAAGTATCTGAAGCCTGCCAGGAGGGGGGGACAGGCTCTGCTCACTGCTCCCAGGGATAAGACAAGCAGCAGTGGATGGAAGCTGCAGCACAGGAGGTTCCAGCTCAACACAAGGAGGAACTTGTTGACTGGAAGGGTCCCAGAGCCCTGGCACAGGCTGCCCAGAGAGGCTGTGGAGTCTCCTGCTCTGGAGCCTTTCCAGGCCAGGCCTGTCTGGATGTGTTCCTGTGTGCCCTGAGCTAGACTGGATGGTCCTGCTGTAGAAGGGGCTTGGACTGGATGATCTCTTTGTGTCCTTTTCAACCCCTGACATTTGAGATCCTGTGATTTCACAGGTGTTTAATTTTCAGACTGCTGGGTTACTCCTTGGGAAGCTCCCCCAACTCCAGATCTGGCTTAGGAAAGCAACACCTCAGCCAGAACATTGCCTAGAGAAATGCTGCTCTGAAATCACAGAGAGTTGCCCAAACCCAAGCTGTCCTCTGGACCCCCTTGGTAGTTGTGGTAGCCTGAGGGATCCTGGATCTCCCTTAACAAAACCATAGGGAAAGAGGTAAGAGTCATTTCTGCCCTCCTGTCCTGGATAGCTCATGGCCCCAGACTGGGACAGCAGTGCAAAGAGAGAGGAGGAGAGAAAGAGCAGGGAGAACAGACACACACAGACCCTGACAGCATGGGAAGGGCAGCAGATGAGCAGCTGTGTCGCAGCAGAGAGAAGCTGTAAGGCTGCCAGAGTACACAGGCACAGCCCAGGATGGAGACAAACACTGCTGCTCCCAGAGCCATGGGCAAGAGAGAGACAGACAGCATGCTGAGAGCCACACGGGATCCAAGCTCCTGCACTCACTCCTTGGACAGCATGGGCTGAGCCTTCCCTGCACACAGCCTGGCCTGCCTCCAGGCTCTGGACTTCCAGCTGTGAGGATGGTGGGAAAGCAGCAGCCTTCCTTTGGAGAGGGAGCTGTGTGCCACAACAAAGTGCTCTTTTACCAGGGTCAGGTGGTCCAACGCTGGAAGAGGCTGCTGAGGGGCTGGTGGAGATGCTGAGAACCCATCTGCCTGTGGTCCTGGAGAACCTGCTCTAGCTGACTGCCAGAGTGTGGTGGGGGTGGATGACATCTGCAGAGGTCCCTGCCAGCCTCTCCAGGGAGGTGATGTTATGGTCATGCTACGGTCTCATGAGCAGAGGCCTGGTTCCCACCGTGGGACATCGCTGTGCAACTCCCAGAGACAGACAACTGCAGAGGCAGCAGCAGGAGGGCTTGAGGAAGCCTCACCAGGTCAGCACTCAGGCAAACAACTGCAGCTGATCACAGAGGTCTTTTTTTAGCAGATAATTACTCTCTCGACCATTCTGCCATTGCCGAGCAACAGGAGCAAGTGAGCAGTGACTGAACCACAGCAGCATGAGGCCACCACAAAGCACCCCCAGCTCTGACAACAGCCAAGCAAAGAGGCCTGCAGTGGCACCAGGACAAGCTGCAAGAAGCGAGGAAGTGCTCAAAGGTGAGAGCTTGTGGGACTCAGTCTGGTGCCATCTTCTGCCCAGCCACACTCCACAGCCAGCACCGTGCAGGTTCCCTGGTGGTGAGGACGTGATGAGATGCTCAGGGCCAGCAGCACTGCACACAGCAAAGGCTTGGCCAGCCCTGGCAGCTAAGTCTCTCCTCCCCACAGCAGAGGGTGCTGACAGACACAAGGACAGCAGGAGCTTCTTCAGATGGTTCCATCACCAACCCTCAGCCAGTGCAGAGGGACAACCCTGCCGCTTCCCCCATAACTCACCTGGTTCTCAGCCTTTAATGGGTGCAGGCACACTCCAAACCACAACTCCACACCTTCTCACACCACTGTTCTCCAAAACCCTGGCCACAGCCTCAAAAGCAAAGAGCAGCAGCAGCAGAGTGGCCTACCTGCAGCACGCAGCTGGGTCCATGCACCAGCGGGCGGTGCTGAGGGCAGGAGAGGAAGCCGGCGCAGGGCAGCTGTGCCAGGCTCACCGCGGTGCCAGGGCTGTGGGCTGGGGGCTGGCAGGGCAGGGTTACCCGCTCCAAGGATCAGGTGAGGAGGGTGTGCAGCCAGGAGGCCGGGGGCATTGTTATTGCCTGGCAGCGAGGGCAGGCGGCAGGACAGGCAGGCTGACTGACCAACCTCCTCCGAGGACTGCCAGGCAGAGAAAGGCTGCTGAGCACCCAGGCTGCCCCAGGCACTCACCTCCTGCAACCCCCACCCCTGCATGGCCCCCAAGGGTGTCCCCAACACAGGACAGTCCAGAAGTTACAACAGCAAACCTACACTTCTGTCTCTCAAAACCTCCACCTGCCCCAGCAGCGGTGATGGCAACAGAAGCCTTCTACTGCTCCAAGCTAAACATGACCCCTCCAAAGGTGCTTATGCACTCCAGACATGCACCATGCCACACACTTCCCTAAGGGGCTTATGCAAGCATTTGCACTCAGACTTCACCACCACAAACACTAAGTCCAAACCACACTGGCACTGATTCTGGCTTTAAACCATTCCTGTACCTGCAACATCAGAGGCGACAACAGCTTGAGAAGGTCATCGTCAGTGGGCCTGATTTTCTCCAGGACATCCAGTATCCAGGTTAGATATTCATGTCTCTCCAGCATTCCTTCCTTAGAGGAGTGAAATAACACATCAGACGTGAACTGGCAGCACCAAACAAAGCTGGTGGGCGGTTATGAGCTTTATTCCATCTCTGTTCAGCTCAGCACGGAGCTGCCAGGACCCTCAACCACCACGGCAGCCTTGTGGACAGGGAAGCAACTGCATCCAGCAGCGGCGACCTCTGCAGCTCAGCAGGTTGCCTGCCCTGACTGCTGACAGACAGACTCACTCCCCCCCAGCAACCCTCCTGCTATTTCTGTCCTTGGGTAGAAACATCAGGGAGCTACTCTGGGCTAGAGCGGGGTGGAATTGAACAGTCAGACCACTACACCAGCACACAAAGCTCCATGTGCCACAGTGGCCTCAGTCTGGTCCACTAAAAACACCCTTAAAAGTTGGGGTAATATTGAAGAGGGAGTAATAGAGCAGGTGCTGCAAACACAGCCGAGCACAGCAAGCAAACCAAAAGGCTTTTCCAGCTGGCAGAGCCTCACGATGCAGCAGCATTTACAATCTGGGCAAGCCCTGTGACAAAAGCTACCTCTGCATTCCAAAACTGAACCTTCCAAGAATGCTTACCTCAAAACAGTAGTCCAAACATTACCTGAAACATACAAAGTGACAATTTTTCATTATATTCCCACTGCTTCAGGGCTTGTTCCATCTCTTGAGCCATCACCACAGAGCTGCTGCCTTGACTGGAAGCCACATGGTAGAACTCTGCAACCTTTGCCAGCTGCTCTCAAAGGTATTTGGTTATAATTTGGGTCCACTCTACAAAATAAGGTAGCAGTTAGAACACTTCAGGTGATTAAAAAAAAAAGTTTCCTTTCAGAGAGAGAACTGAAACATACTGCCTGGGTCATCAAAAATCCTCCTGCCAATGCTTGCCCCACAGGTGCAGTGCTTCTGTGAGCTAAGGGCTCCTCAGGGCATCTCCTGTGCACTGCTCCCAAAGCATGGACACTGCCAAGGGTGCAGGGAGTTGCTAGCCCAGGGTGATACAGAAAGCTCTGGCACAAGGTGTGTCTGTAGGGAATCCCCTGCCTCTTTCATCAGATTGCAGCATTCCCCCACAGAACAGCCTTGACAGAGAAAATAAATACCTTCCCTCTCCACATCCTTACTTCCCTCCACCTGGACCTTTCTTCCTCTCTCCATTCCCCCTCCAATTCCTTGCTTCCTTCCCCCTGGACCTTTCTTCCTCTCTCCATTCCCCCTCCACTTCCTTACTTCCCTCCACCTGGACCTTTCAGCCTCTCTTCATTCCCCCTCCAAACAGCCAGCATAAAACTCAGCAGGACTTTGCACCAGCAGTGGGATATAAAAACTGTTCTTTCTACAACCCCTCTGGAACAGAAAACTCCTCTGGACTTTTACTTTGCTGAGAAGGCAAAAGCTCAGGAGCAGTTTCTTAGGGTCAGAGTGACCAGCACAGTAAAGGTCACAACTAGAACTGGTTAACCTTCTAGACAGATCTACTACAAACAATCACCTTTTCTCTCTGCTTCAGCAGTGCTCCTCCATTTAGTGCAGCTTGGGCAAATCCAGGCTGGGTGGGGAATGGCTGAGAGCAGCCCTGAGGAACAGGCCCTGAGGGTCTGGGGTGATGAAAAGCTCAACGGGAGCCTGCAGTGTGAGTGCAGCCCAGACACAACCCTGTGCTGGCTGCAGCAAGAGCAGTGTGGGCACAGGGCAAGGGAGGGGATTCTGCCCCTTGGCTCTGCTCTCCTCACACCCCACCTGCACTCCTGGGTGCAGTTCTGGAGCCCCCAGCACAAGCAGGACATGGAAGTGTTGGAGCCAGGCCAGAGGAGGCCACCAAGATGCTGAGAGGGCTGCAGCAGCTCTGCTCTGAGCACAGGCTGAGAGAGTTGGGGCTGTGCAGGCTGGAGAGGAGAAGGCTTCCAGGAGACTTTGGAATGGCCGTCCAGGATCTGAAATGGGCTACAGGAGGTCTGGGGAGGGACTCTTGACAAGGTCTGGTAATGCTAGGAGGAGGAATAGGTTTGGAGTGGCAGAGGGGAGATTGAAACTGGATGTTAGGAAGAAGTTCTTAGCAGTGAGGGTGGTGATAGACTGGCACAGGTTTTCAATCCCATTCTGTGCTTCTGTGCTCCACAACCTCCCTGGAGGTGTTCAAGGCCAGGTTGGATGAGCCCTTGAGCAACCTGTTCTAGCGGGAGGTGTCCCTGCCTATGGCAGGGGGTTGGAATTGGATGAGCTTTGAGGTCACTTCCAACCTAAACCATTCTATGAAGTTATTGAATGAAAATAAATTTGCTTGGCCATGTGCAGCAAGCCCTGGGGGGACACAGCCAGCCCCAGGGGGGACACAGCCAGCCCCGGGGGAAGAGGAACTGTAAGGAATTCTGTGATTCTGTTATTCCCCCTCCCCACTACTAAGATTCCTCTCTGGACACACAGTGACATCAAAGCCATGAGCCAAAGGAGCAGGGCCCTCAGCTGTGACTGTGCATGTAGGCATTGGAGATGTTTCTTTACCAAGGTTTGGGTCTGTGGCCTGGCATTTCTTGACTTCAGCTTCAGAGATGGCAGTGTAGTAGGCACAGGTCATCTTGATCAGCCAAGCTGCTCACAGCAGGGGCACAGAGTACTTTGCCAAGTAAGCAAACACATCTTGTTTTTTACTGAGAATGGGAACCTGAAATGAGATGGGAAGCAAGTTCAGGAGAGCCCAAAAAGCAGCTCAGAATCACAGAATCTGGGTGAGCTTGGAGCTCTCTTCCAACCTGGCTGATTCTATGACCACCACTACCTACACACACACACACACACACACACACAAGGAAGACCTTTCTCAGGCCACATTCCAATCAATGACCTTATGGCAAATGACAACGAGGCTGTTGCAGTGAGTTTCCACTCACACAGCCAGGGAACATAAATATGAACCATCTGGGCAATGGCCACCTCCATTCTTATTGAAAGAGGCTGAATACTTATGAACATGCCTGCAAAGAATCAATCCACCACCCAAATGAAAATATTTCACAGTCCAGAGCTAAAATTCCCCTCCCTGCACCACCACAGCTGAGTTCAGATACAGCTCTGCAAGCCTGATCATGGTCACACAGAAACACAGGTCACAGAAGTGTTTCTAGCTTCCAAAATCAGCAAAGTTTGCCAGCATGAGGTGCAGTAGCATAAGAGTGACCAGACAGAAAGAACATAGAGGCCAAAAAAGTGAGGTAGAGCTCAAAAAGATCAGTAACAGACTTGAACCTCCATCTGGTACTGCGTGTTGCCCAAGCTCCTCTCAACCAGCACTGGCCAACAGTCACTCTGACAGACTCCAGGAACCAGGTGATAACCTCTAACAGCTGACAAATTACCCTTAATTAGTCTTCTTTCTGGAAGCCTCACAAGAATCACAGATTTAACAAGACTGGAAAAGACCTCTGAGTCCAACCTGTCACCTCACCCTTCTAATTAACTAACCCATGGCACTAAGTGCCCCATCCAAACGCCCTTCAAACACCACCAGGCACGGCGACTCCACCACCTCCCTGGGCAGCCCATTCCAATGCCAATCACTCTTGCTGTGAAGAACTTCCTCCTAACGTCCAACCTGAGCCTGCCCTGGCACAGCTTCAGCCTCTGTCCCCTTCTTCTGGTGCTGGCTGCCTGGCAGCAGAGACCAACCCCACCTGGCTACAGCCTCCCTGCATGCAGCTGCAGGCAGCAATGAGCTCTGCCCTGAGCCTCCTCTGCTGCAGGCTGCACACCCCCAGCTCCCTCAGCCTCTCCTCACAGGGCTGTGCTCCAGGCCCCTCACCAGCCTTGCTGCCCTCCTGTGGACACCTTCCAGTACTGCAACATCTCTCTCGAATTGAGGGGCCCAGAACTGGACACAGCACTCAAAGTGTGGCCTGAGTACAGGGGCAGAAGGACTGCCCTGCTCCTGCTGGCCACACTATTCCTGATCAGCCCAGGATGCCACTGGCTTTCTTGGCCACCTGGGCACGTTCGGCTGCAGCCCACCAGTACCCCCCAGGTGCCCCTCTGCCTGGCTGCTCTCAGCCACTCTGTCTCCAGCCTGCAGCACTGCATGGGGTTGCTGTGGCCAGTAGAGGAAAAGAGCAAAGCACGAAGAACACTGCATGGCTGCACAGCTGCACTCACTCAGTTTAATTGCAGCTCATTCTCTACACACATTAGAGTGACGACTTCCACATGCACCAAATTGAGGGGCACAGAAGGCATCCAGAAACACCAGACGAGGCCACGCCAAATAAGCCACACAAGAGGCAGGGGTATCTGTACAAGCCCAAACCCAGCACACAAGGCAAAGTTCAGAGTGACCCATTGACTTTGCTAGGACACAGCCCAGTCACAAAACCCAAGCGAGGGCTTCTTCCACCTACCTCTGGAGAGCCAGAGACTGGGTAGATGGGCCAGAGAGAGCCTACAACCAACCCTGTGCATTGCTGGGCATGTCACAGCATCCATCTGAACAACAGGCTTGCTCCCAACACCAACCAACAGCGCAGCTGGTTAGGGCAGACACAGCCTGATGCACGAGTACAAGCTACTGCCCTGCTCACTTCCACCTTGGCTTTGCAGATGCAGCTCCCAACCTCCAAAACCCCCCAGCCCTTCCACTCCCCGAGCCATGGGTCCCTGCTGCAGGGTCAGAAAGAGGGTGGGCAGCTTAGCCCACGCACTCGCCCCAGCTGGTAGCACTTCTCACCCTCCGGGCAGCCCGTGCCCCACGTGTACCCCTCATGGCAGGCAGCTGCACCCCTCAGGAGCCAAGGATGCCCCTCACAGCCTCGCACGGGCTGGAGGTGCCCCTCACGGGTCTCTGCCTACCACAGGCTGGGGGTGCTACTCACGCGTCCACGCTCCTTACGGGCTAGGGGTGCCACTCACGGGTTCGTGCCTCTCATGAGCAGCGGGTGCCACTCACGGGTTGGGGGCACCCCGCAGGGGTCCGTGCCTCTCGCCGGCCCCCGCCCCTCGTACCCCCCTTCCGGGTCCGCGCCCCTCCCGCCCGCAGGACGAGCCCGATGCCGCCGAGGCCGCGGTGCGGGGCAGCGGGACCGGCGCCGCCGGCTCGCCGCTGAAAATGCAAGTCAGCGGGCGGCTGCGCTCAAAAGTTTCGGGGGATGGCAGCGGGCCGGGGGGAGCGGCTGGCAGCGGGCGGGGGCCCGGGCCCGGATGGTCTCACCTCCTTCTGCCGCGGTCCTGCGGGCAGACGCCGGGCGGCACCCGGCGCGGCCGCTGCGCATAGCTGAGCAGCGCGGAGGCGGCCATGACCGCTCACGTTCGCCGGCGCGGCAGGCGGGCGCCGGAGCGGGCTCTCAGCGCCAGGGAGCAGCACTCCGCTGCTCGCCCCCTTCTTCACCCCCGCCGCGCCGGGGGCGGGATGAGCGCTGCGGGGGCGGCCGGCCCGGCCCTGCCCACCGCTCCCTCCCGCGGCAGGTGCGGCCGCGACCCCTGAGCGAGGCGTGGCGCAGGTGGGGCAGCCCCGAGGGCAGCGCAGCTGGGTCGGGCCGCCTCGGGGCCGCTCTCCGCCGCGGGGCCCGTGCTTTCGCGTCTTGCCATGGCTAATAGCGTCCATTCCAGCCGGTAGATCGTTCGCTCAGGAGAGTAACGGCAGCCCGCTGCGGACCAGGCGGCGCCGCGCACCGTCACCCGACCGAGCCGCCCCCGCAGCGGCTGCTCCTGGCAGTGCTTAGCACGGCGACGGCAGGCACAGCCCTGCTCCGGTACAGCACAGTCCCGCAATCGGAGGTACCCCTGACTGCGACCGTGCTGCTCGGGCAACGATGTTCTTGTCCCCGCCAGGGCTGCAGCCAGGAGTGGCCCTTAGGCGAGTCATCCAGTCCGGCTCCTTTGAGCCACCTCTCCTCTCAGCCACTGCTCCCTGCCCAGGGCAGCAAAAACCCTGTGACTCCCGACAGGTGTTCCCAGGGCTGTACCACTCGAATGGATCCACTGATCCCAGAGCAGCACAAGCAGGAGCTCTGTGACTCCCAAAAGGTGTTCCCAGGCTGTACCACCCAAATGGATCCAGGGTTCCCAGGGGAGCAGCTAAGCAGGACAGGAAACCCCATGTCAGCAGAGGTTCCTGATCAGTGGCTCTCCAAAACAGAAGTAACACAACAGTAAAACATTAGGGCTCCTCCTTTTCTCCCTAAAAAGGGTTTGCAGGCTCCATCACCTCCTGCAATTGGTGTCCTGCTCTGCAGAACATGTTTCTCTCCCTGTGTTGGTGCCATCTCCTCAGGTAGCAGAGAGAAAGGTCCATTCCTGTACTAGCATCACAATAAGCAAGAATGAGAACTTTTATTTTTCCCATTTTCCCCACTATTTGAGCCAGATCCTCTCCATGCACTGCATCTCCAAGTACAAACACGAGATACTTTGGAAATAGAAGATGAGGCAGTGGGCTGGAAATAAGCCTAAGTAAAATTAATGACAGCACTCTACAAACGAGCTTACGTTCAAATTTAGCATGGACAAGGACAGGAGATGCAGACAAACCACATTGCTTTGGTTTCCAAGCAGTTCTGCAATCAAACCATAGGTCATTTAGCAGCTGAGGCTGCGCTAGAAAAACAGTGCTAGAGGGGCTGGGTTTGGTTGAGCTGTTTCTGTTCAGAGAGTCACAAGTGTTCCATGGCACCTCTAATTAAGGGAGCAGAGCTTTAAGCCACCCCTTCTGTATGAAAATTGAGGAATGAGCTCTGAACAAGTAAGAATGGCAAACTGCAGTTCATAAGGGGGTTGGGTTTTAGCATCATGGCTAAATTCTTGCAATTTGCCATGACTTTGCTCTTGCTAGCTGAAAACAGAGGCTAACCTCTGGAGATATTGTGTTCATTGTTTGTTATAGGCTTTGTTGAAGGATCTCCCTCATTTTTAATGTCTGCAGGTCTATTCTGTTCTCATGGTGGTGAGGGACAAATGGCACCACTGGTCTGGAGTCGACTCCACTGACATGCAAGCTTCCCACAGGTGTAGCAAGTAACCCAAAGCAAGACAGTAAACAACCCAGTAATTATCCATCCAGTATTATCCAGCCATTGCTGGCATCTTGTACTTTAGAAGAGTGAAGATGCTACAAGAACTTGTCAGAAGTTCACTGAAGGGAGACCTTCCTCTCTCAATCTGCCCGTCCTTAATATCAGAGAGTGGGAGAGTTTCATCCTGTACCCGTTTGATAAACACAGCACTCCAAGTGCCAGGAAACACTGCTTTAACCACCCACAAAGCAGCACTGGGTGACCGTGCAAAGACAAACAGGCTCTGTCAGATGCCTGCTCAGTGCTCACGGCAGAGCTCCCCGCTGGGGTTACAGGGACAGGTGCTGCCTGCCCAGGCACACGGATGAGGCTGTCCTCAGCCAAGTGTAGTCAGGATCCATGGCTGCTCATGAGTGTTGGAAGCCACTCCAGGACAACCCTTCACTGAAACGTTTGAGCATCCTGCATGCTGCAGCCAAAGCCAAAGAGGACATAACAGACAAGCTGCCCGTGCCAGAGAACGCCTTGCCAGGGACAAGCCAGTGCCCAAATGCCACCGAAAACCGCAGAGGGGCCTCCTGGCTTAGGGGTGCACTGAGTGTGCTTGTGTTAGGAACAATGGAAAAAAGAAAAGCACCCTCCGAAAAGAAAGGAGCTGAGTGGCTCAGCACTGCCAGCCTTAGGGGAGAAGTTAAAAATAACACCCCTCCCCGAAGAGTCCTTTTGGGAGAGCAGCCAGACACGGTGGCCAAGCCTGGCCCTGGAAGCCCCCAGTCCCTCAGCCAGGGGAGCTGGGGAGAGCAGAGCACTCATCGAGTTACAGAGAGGCTCCTTCTGTCATCGCACACCCCTGTTATCAGGTGACAGAGGCTGCAGCGGTCCCACGCCACCAGCAGCTCTCCTCCGGCTCAGACCCATCTGCCTGCGGGCTGGAGAAGGCAGGAGGGGAAGAGGGGAGCGCAGCCCCCGCAGCGTGCCTCGGGAGTCATGTGCCGGCCGGAGGGGGGCTGCTGAGGCTGCCTCTGGCTGCCTGCCCGGGGTCCGGGCTGGGAGCTCGCTGGGCTGATGACGACCTCGCTGCCGCCGCTGCTGCCTGGCTGAGCGCCGCGTCCCTCAGCGGGCTTTGCCCACCGCCACCATGCCAGCCCAGCAGAAGAAGATCATCTTCTGCGTAGCCGGGGTGCTGAGCCTGGCCTGCGCGCTGGGCACGGCGGCGGCCATCGGCACGCCGCTCTGGGTGAAGGGGACCATCCTCTGCAAGACCGGAGCCCTGCTGGTCAACGCCAGCGGGCAGGAGCTGCACAAGTTCGTCGGGGACATCCAGTACGGGCTGTTCCGCGGGCAGCGAGTGCGGCAGTGCGGGCTCGGGGGGAGGCCGCTCCAGTTCTCCTGTGAGTAGCGATGCCATTTGAATTATCCACCCCTCGGGGCTGCGTGGGAGCTGCCCCCGGGGCCCCTGCGCACTAACCGGCATGAAACACCCCACAGCGAATCCAGCCCCTTGCAGCCCTCTCCTCTTCTGGCTCAAATAACCGATTTTCTGCTGCTGGTAAAGCCCTGCCAGCACTTTCCCACTACCTGTGTTTTGGAAGGTTTATATTGCTACTTTGAAAAGAGAATGTTTCTGGGTTTAATTTACTCTCCAGCGGAGGGCTAAGAGGATGATGAGGGCACTGGAGCACTGCCTGGTGAGGAGAGGCTGAGGGCCCTGGGGCTGCTTAGTCTGGAGAAGCCTGAGAGGGGATTTAATCAATAACTATCTGAGGGCTGGGGGACAGGAGTGGGGGGACAGGCTCTGCTCACTGCTCCCTGGGATAGGACAAGCAGCAATGGATGGAAGCTGCAGCAGAGGAGGTTCCAGCTCAACACAAGGGAGAACTCTTGACTGGAAGGGTCCCAGAGCCCTGGCAAAGGCTGCCCAGAGAGGCTGTGGAGTCTCCTTCTCTGGAGCCTTTGCAGGCCTGTCTGGATGTGTTCTTGTGTGCCCTGAGCTGGATTGGATGGTCCTGCTGTGGCAGGGGGGTTGGACTGGAAGATCTCCTTGGGTCCCTTTCAACCTTTCAACCCCTGATACCCTGTGATCAGTGAAGAGCAGACACAGCTCTGTTCAATCCTAATTAAATACAGTTGATGGTGGCAACTGAAATAGAGATCCTGTGATCCTAACTTCCTCTGTGTGTGCATCAGCATTGTGTCCTCTGAGCCATCAGGAAAGGATGAGCTAAGCTAGCAGCAGTCTCTCCAAAAACCCAAGACACAGATAGTGCTGTCAGGAAACAAAGCACCGAGGAGTTAGCAGCCTGCAGCAGGAGCAGCTGGCCAGTGGCACCTGCTGCTCTTGCTATCCAGCACAGAATTTTGTCAAAGATTGCCAGCAGTGCTTTAGCCTCCCATGTAATGTTCATAACCTATTTATCTTCAAGGATAAGATCAATAAAACGACCGAGCGGGCACACGGTTTGTGTAGGGCAGCACACGGAACAGAGAACTGTGTCCAGGTCTGGAGCCCTCCTTATAGGAAGGACATGGACCTGATGGAGCAGGTCCAGAGGAGGGCCATGAAAATGATCAGAGGGTTGGAGCAGCTCTGCTATGAGGACAGGCTGACAGAGCTGGGGGTGTTCAGCCTGGAGAGGAGGAGGCTCCAGGGGGACCTAATAACAGCTTGCCAGTGCCTGAAGGGGGGTTACAGGAAGGATGGAGAGAAGCTGTTTACAAAGGCCTGCAGGGACAGGACCAGGGGCAAGGGCTTCAAGCTTGAGAAGAGCAGATTTAGATTACTATGAGGGTGGTGAAGCACTGGAACAGGTTGCCCAGGGAGGTTGTGATGGTTTGGGAGTTCCCTGTCCCCCTACTCCCTACGAAATCACCCAGACTAGACTCAACCAGCTGGAAGTTAGGGAATGAAGCTTTATATTCACAGCTTAGCACAATATACAAGCAGATATTCACAATACATCACAAATATATACAGCTATGTGCAGAAATAGACAAGTTAAAGGTAATACAGAAACACAGCAGCCCTCCCAGAAACCAGAGCCCCCAGGAGGGGCCTCCAACCACCCTTCCACCTTCACTCCTCTGCCTTATCCCAGAGCATGCCTTATGTGCAAGGTGAGTTTGAAGGATCATCAAGGGGGCTTAGAAGCAGAATTAGGTGGCTTACACAGCAAAAGCCCAGGGAGAGAACCACAGACACCTACAGATAGAGACTCTCACTCTGTCTTATCTGTGTTCGAGTCCTTGTTTTTATGCATCTCAGCAAGCCTGTGAGTGAAGCAGACATCACCATTGTTTTCTTTTCACTGCCTATCATCTACTTTTTCTCGTTAAAAAAATCCAATTAGCCTCAAACCAGCACTGAGGTGGTTGAGGCCCCTTCCCTAGAGCCAACCTGGTCAAGTGGGGATGTCCCTGCTGACTGCAGGGGGGGCAGAGATTAGATGACCTCTAGAGGTCCCTTCTGGCTCAGACCATTCTGTGATTCTATAACAAGCAGCCCTTTGGTGCAGGTACAAATGCCACCTGAAGCTGCTGCACAGCACAGTTTAGGGGCATTCTGCTAGAACACATTGGCAAGTGGCTCCTGTGAGGCAGGCAAGGCAAGGTCAGGTCATCAGGCTGGGCATCAGGAAGAGCCTTCCCCCAGCTAGAACCAAACCCAGGCCTGCTCAGGCTTTTCTTCTCCTGCACAAAATATTTCACTAGGTCTCACTTGTAATGTTACAACTTACTTGCCCACACTGGCATCGTTTTAGAGCACACTGGCAGTGGCACATCGGGGTGCCCTTTGGCATCCTGTGCACCTGAAGTGTTGCCCAGTTACAGCTGGGCAGTCCCTAGCACCCTGCAGGGCAGGCTCTGCCCCTGTGAGCTTCCACCAACAGCTGAGCATGGATGCAGGGCTTTAAATCTGCAGAGGCTGCTCTCAGATCATCTCTTGGTTAGATTAAAAAGCAAAGAATAGGATTTGTGCTTAGAAAGAGTGATTGGGTGGCTCAGCCAAATGTGCCTCTCTGGAAACAGCCACTTCAGAGACCACTTAAGGAAGGGGCTGGGCCACGTTCCCTGGGCTGCAGCGCTCCATCCAATCCACACAGGAGCTCTCAGGACCTGGCTGGAAGCATCCCAGAGAGCAACATAGCTTAATGCAGCAGGGTGCTCTTCAGCACCTCTGAGAGTAGGCAGGGGAAACAGACTGGTTTAGTCGTGTGTTTGCCCCCATTAAGTGCTCCCCCCGACCACTATGTCTCTTTTAATTGTGAAGTGGATTTGCTCTGCCAGCAAGCCCAGTTCGGCAGGGGGAAAGCCTTCTGCTTCATTTGCTCCTGCTGATTCCCATCAGTTTCTGGGTCAGCAGTTCATTTCCTAAAGGCCACTGGCATGCATACCCAAAGACACGAGTTCATTCATTACCATGAAGGAAGGCTTTTCTTCCAGGACAACACAGAGCTGCTGGAGTTCATCTTTCCTGATATGTCACACAGGAAATTTCAACGACACAAACAACCCTCGGGGAGGATTCGCCGCCCTGCAGCAGCCACAATACCAGACTCTGTTAGCAAACACACAGCTTTGCACATCCCCACAAGAAGAGCACTGCATGCTGCAGCATCACAGCGTGTCCCCTCCTGCCCCTGGCTCTGGGCAGGGTCCCTGGGTGCCCACAGTACAAAAAGGGATATTTATTTGACATAGCTTCAAGAAGAGCTTGCAAACATTTCCTCCCTTAATTATCCTTTCATTTAGTCAGGGAGATGAACGGACTTGCCACCACCTTGCCTGCTTCTCCGTGTTCACTGCATGGCAAGCAAAGATATTATGAGCTGGAGCAATTTATGTGAGGCTGCTTTAACCCTCTACATGTTACAGCTGCAGCCAGGCAGCCCTGAGGCACTATCACCCCTGCTTTAATCACGCCCCTGTAGATCAGGAGCAATTAAGTGTGCTTGATGAGTCCCTCTCTAGAACACCCTTTTGTGCCAAACAAACATGGGTGATTAAAAATGGCTCTCCCACTGGAGCCTGCCTGTCCCCTTGTGCCCCAGCTGAGCAGGATCCCCAGCTGGAAAGCTGGTGAAGATAAAGCATTCCTAGATTTATTTTTGCTTCCATGCTGCAAGAGCACAATAATTAGCCACGACCCAGCAATGAGCCCCCAGCCTGCCTTCTGAAGGCCCTCTGCCTGGTGTCTATAGTAATGTCTGCTTCCTTTTGGTTTTAGTTTTTCCAGATTTGCTCAAAATTATCCCTGCCAGCATCCACGTCAGTGTCATCCTCTTCTGCACAGTCCTGATGGTCTTTGCTCTGGTGGGAGCAGGGTTCTTCATGTTCAATGCCTTTGGCAGCCCTTATGAAACGCTGCATGGCCCTGTGGGGTTGTACCTCTGGAGCTTCATTGCCTGTGAGTACCTCATGCACACCCCTGGCCCACCAAGCTGCTGGCTGACTGCAGGGGGGTTGGACTTGGTCATCTCTGGAGGTGCCTTCCAACCTCTGAGGCTGTGTGGTTCTGCCTGTGGGGTTATCAGTGTAGGAGAGCACCCCAAGGGCTGTGGCCACACTGACTCCAAACTGGCAAAATAAAGCTAGATAGAAAGGCAGAGGATTTGCTCTATCAAAACATGACTAAATGCTCTGTGAGGGTGGGTGGTGGGAGGAGGTACAAGCAGCCCTAGTGCCCCCAGCCCTTTGCTGGAAGCTGGCAGGAAAAGGAAATGGTGCCCACAAAGCCAAAGAACCTGGAGCTGGGATTACATCATGGGCATAGAGCTGGGAGCTGCACCTGAGCATAGAGGCAGTGGGGAGGGGGAATGAAAGTGACCCAAAAGAAGTCAGTGAGGGGAGTGCTCCTGTTCCTCATGGTGTCCAGCTGTGTCACTGAGGTCACTTACACCAGCAGTCCTCCTCAAGAAAGGAAAGAGCTGAAAAGCAGGGAGGGAGGCAGCAACAGCAGCTTGCTGTCAAAGTGCTCTCTGAAAGCACCATTCCTGTTCCTGTGCCATGAGGGGTTCAAGCCCATCCTCTGTGTCACTGGCCTGGCCAGCAAGAAGGTTTGCCATCACTTTACAATGTATTACCTATTACAGGCACTATTTAATAAAGGAATTGAGAACATATTCATCTTTAAGCACACAGAGAGCTCAGTAAAGTTCAGTGAGACAATGAGCAGCTTACAGCTGAAAAGGAGCACAGGCACTGGGCTGGGTCGGGCACTAAAGCAGCCCTGCCAAGTATGACTGCTCCTAAGCCAAGTGCAATCATAAAGTTCACCCATCTGAGCAGCCCTTGGCTTGGGCTCCAAAAAGAGCCCTGCTACAGTGACCATAACACCATCAGCATGGCTTTTGGTGGTGCTGTGGGCTTGCTGTAAGGATGAGGTGATGAGGGAGGTTGTGGATGCCCCTCCCTGCAATCATTCAGGGCCAGGTTGGATGAAGCCTTGAGCACCCCCGTGGCAGGGGGTTGGAACTAGATGACCTTTAAGGTCCCTTCCAACTCAAACCATTCTATGAACATGTTGAGGTGCTTGAGTATGGCCAGAGAAGGGCAGCAAGGCTGGTAGGGGCCTGGAGCACAGCCCTGTGAGGAGAGGCTGAGGGAGCTGGGGGTGTGCAGCCTGCAGCAGAGGAGGCTCAGGGCAGAGCTCATTGCTGTCTACAACTACCTGAAGGGAGGTTGTAGCCAGGTGGGGTTGGGCTCTTTCTGCCAGGCCCCCAAGGACAGGACAAAGGGACACAGTCTCAAGCTGTGCCAGGGCAGGCTCAGGTTGGACGTTAGGAGGAAGTTCTTCACAGCAAGAGTGATTGGCATTGGAATGGGCTGCCCAGGGAGGTAGTGGGGTCACCATCCCTGGAGGTGTTTGAAATGAGTTTGGATGGGGCACTTAGTGCCAGGCCTTAGTTAATGAGAAGGGTTAGGTGCTAGGTTGGACTCGATGATCTCAGAGGTCTTTTCCAACCTGGTTAATTCTGTGTGACTCTCCCGCTCCTTTGCAGGCTCCTGCGGTTGCCTCATCATGATTCTCTTCTCCTCAGAGGTGAAGATCCACCACCTCTCAGAGAAGATTGCAAATTTCAAAGAGGGAAGCTTCACCTTCAAGACTCAGAGCGAGCAGTTTGCAGACTCCTTCTGGATCATCCTGGTCTGCTCCCTGGTGCACTTCCTGAACGCCCTGCTGATTCGCTTTGCCGGCTTCCAGTTTCCCTTCTCCAAACCTAAAGACTCAGGGACAGCCACTGGGGCAGCTGACCTCATGTATTAGAACAGCATCACTGGAGAATGCTTCAAGGGAAGAGGTTCACCACCACTACACTCAACAGCCACCAGACGTAGTAACTTGTATGTGATTAGCTCTGAAGAAGTCGAAGTGCAGGTTTCAGACACCCCTCAGTGTGGCACAGGCAGTAAGCAGAAGCAGACACACAGTTTAGTGGTGTCTAGGTTCAAACACCCTCTGCCCCTCAGGCTAAGAACTTGTGGGGATATTTGCCTTTTCTCCTAGTAAGTTATTTGACAGGCATCTGGTGTGAAGGAACCCAAGAATTAGAACAGCTTCAAAACGGCTCTGGAAAGTAAAACAAAACAGGTAGCAACGACCAGCAGCAGCTTCAGCCACCAACCCTTGTGCAGGGGAGGTTACTACCTCGGGGCAGTGGAGAAGAACACCCAGCAGACCTCGAACATCCTGGGCTTTGCTTCTAACACCCCTCAGGCTCCAGCTCAGAAGGAGCCCAACACTGCAGCAGGCGCTGGCAGGACAAACCTCAAACACCTAAAGCCACCAGCAGCACTTCAACCTGGCACCACACACACAGCATCACTTCAGCCTGGCACCACACACACAGCATCACTTCAGCCTGGCACCACACACACAGCAACACTTCAACCTGGCACCACACACACAGCAGCACCACTGCTGTGCATAAAGCTCTCTTCTGGGCTTTTTAGTCTTAACAAACCAAACGTTGACCCAAAGCCCTCATTTCCCTGTGAGGTGACTGTAACTGGGGACTTGGCATTTCAGGTTCAAAGCAGGACACTGAGGAGATCAAACAGCCTCCTGCTGCTTGCCCAAGGGAGCAGCCTGGCTTGGTGCTGCTGAAGAACCCCTCTGCATGTGAGAACCCTCTCCATGATCCTAGAGGTCTTTTCCAACCTTGGCTAATTCTGTGATTCTGTAAAGCCAGAAGGGACAAACATCAGCCCTCACAGCCTTAAGCTCTGCAGGTAGGCTCAAGCAGCCATAACACTCACCCCAAGCACAGCCCAGCAAGCCCACTTACAGAAAGATCTGAAGAGCATCACGACACCAGACACTGCCTCCACGAGTGCCTTGGAAATGAGGAGCTCCTTGCAGGACATGGACAACACAGAGCAAACTTGAGAGGAGAAGCAGAGAAGGGCAGCTACTGCCCCAGACACCCATTTATCTGCAGGGCTGCCCTTTATCTGCACCCATGAATCTGCAGAGCAACCAACCCCACCCACAACCTGTCACAACCCAGCCCACCTGGTACCAATCACAGCCTGCCCAGGCAGCACCCATCAGGTCACCCTGGGGGGGAATCAGGTACCTGTAAGTTCGAGGAAGAGGAGGCTGAGGGAGCCCTCATTGCTTAAACACCTCATTAGGTGTTTAAGGCCAGGCTGGCTGAGGCTGTGTGCAGCCTGCTCTAGGGTAGGGTGTCCCTGGGCATGGCAGGGGGGCTGGAACTGGCTGCTCCTTGTTGTCCCATCCAGCCCCGACTGATTCTATGATTCTGTGCTGTCTCACAATTACCTGAAGGGACATTGTGGAGAGGCTGCTGCTGGGCTCTTCTCACAGGTATCTGGAGACAGAACAAGGGGAATGGCCTCAAGCTGAGGCTGGGGAGGGTTAGATTGGGCAATAGGAAAAGGTTTTTCACTGAGAGAGTGGCCAAGGACTGGAATGAGCTGCCCAGGGAGGTGGTGGAGTCACTCACCCCGGATGTGTTTGGATGTGGTGCTTAGGGCTATGGTTTAAGGTGAATCTTACGGAGCAGGGTTCTAGGTTGGGCTTGGTGATCTTGAGGGGCTTTGCCAGCCTGGATGTGTCTGATTCTGTGACTCCCCCCCCCCCGGACACAACATGCTCCAGCCTCCAGCAGCCTGCACAAGGACCTTGCTGACTTTTAGCCACTGGTTTATACTTTAACTGTGAATGACAAAACGTTGCTGGGAGTTAGGGAAAAGGTTTGCCAGCTGCATCCCTGCTCCACAACCCCCTCCACAAAGCAGCTCAGGTTGCAGGACAGCTCCCTGGACTGTGTCTGTGTGTAAGGGCTACAGTGAGCTGCCACCACCCTCAGCTGCTCTCAGCGTTTTCTTCTTCGTTAATTGCATATTGTTCTTAATGTCAACCTATCTTCTTAACACCTGGTTTGTGTTACACCCTGTGGTGTTGTCTTACTCTAGAGTGAGGAGTGAGGTTTCATCCTTCTTGCTCCCGGCGCCCCATGGAGCTGCTCCACAGCTCTGCAGCAGCTTTGCCAGTCATGCTGCTCACGACTGCAGGTCCAGGTGACCCTTGCTGGCCCATAACTGTGACACACAGAGCTGCCCAGACCTGCCTCAGCACAAAGGATAAACCTCTCACAATCCTTTTACTGGCCAGGAACCGGCAGCTCCTGACTCAGGGTCCAGGCTCTCTCGTGGGGGGGATCACCTCACAAGCATCCCAGCTCCCACTCTGCTCACCAGCACCAGCCCAGCTGCTACCAGTTTGTACCTGTTGCCCCTTGTCCTGTCGTTGGGCACCACTGAGAAGAGCCCAGCCACAGGTTCATGACCTCCACCCTCTAGATGCTGATGTGCATTGATAGGATTCCCTCTCAGGCTGCTCTTTTCTGCTTGTTGCCAGCCTGTGCAGAGAGAGCTGCACGCCCACAGCTGGGAAATGCCCTCAGCCCTGCACCAGGCCTGGGCCAGCCCTGCCAGAGCAGGCACAGAGCTGTGGCTGGCTGCATACTGTGCCTGGCATTAAACATTCATGGTCCTGATGCAGCAACAGGGCACAGATGGGAACTGTCTCTCATCAAACTTTAATCACAGTATGAGGGTGGGAGCTAAACATGAGACCCAGGTGGCACAGGGGGCTGGGGTGGCAGGCAGAGGGGATTCAAGTGGCAATGAGACAGGGTTCAGATGGCAGGCAGAGGGGATTTGGGTGCCAGACAGGGTTTGGCTGACAGAGGGGGTTTGAGTGGCAATCAGAAGGAGGTTGGGTGGCAATGAGAGGGGGTTCAGGTGCCTAGCAGAGGAGCAGTTGGCGGGGGGGGGTGCCAGGTGGCAGTCAGAAGAGGGCTTGGGTGCCTGGCAAAGGGGCTTCAAGTGGCACTCGGAGAGGGAGTTCAGGTGTCAGTTGGAAGGAGTTTGGGTGGCTGTCAGAGGCTGAGAGGGCAGTCCCCATTGTCACAACCCCAGCACCACCCAGGGCCCGAGCAGCTGGGCTGGGGGGCAGTGTTGCTGAGCAGAGCATGGCACAGACTCAGCTGGAGGAGATTGCCAGCAGGATTTCAGACCTGAGCAAGTGGAGAGACATCTTCAGTTTCCACGGGTAAGGTTTTTATCCTGTCCTCCATCACCTCTTTAATTCCAGGTGGGTTTTAACATGTAAGGTTTTATCCTGTCCTCCACCACCTCTTTAATTCCAGGTGGGATTTAACATGTAAGGTTTTATCCTGTCCTCCACCACCTCTTTAATTCCAGGTGGGATTTAACATGTAAGGTTTTATCCTGTCCTCCACCACCTCTTTAATTCCAGGTGGGATTTAACATGTAAGGTTTTATCCTGTCCTCCACCACCTCTTTAATTCCAGGTGGGACTTAACATGTAAGGTTTTATCCTGTCCTCCACCACCTCTTTAATTCCAGGTCGGTTTTTAACATGTAAGGTGTTTGTCCTGTTCTCTATCACCTCTCTAATTCCAAGTGGGCTTTTAACATGTAAGGTTTTATCCTGTCCTCCACCACCTCTTTAATTCCAGGTGGGATTTAACATGTAAGGTTTTATCCTGTCCTCCACCACCTCTCTAATTCCAAGTGGGCTTTTAACATGTAAGGTTTTATCCTGTCCTCCACCACCTCTTTACTTCCAGGTGGGATTTAACATGTAAGGTTTTATCCTGTCCTCTATCACCTCTTCAACTCCAGGTGGGCTTTTAACATGTAAGGGTTTTATCCTATCCTCTATCACCTCTTTCATTTCAGGTGAGTTTTTAACATCACTGTTTACCTTATGGATTGTTACAGAGATAAATTCTCCCTGTGCTCAGCAGCACAGGTAGGTCCCACAGCTTTCACTCCTCCTTTCTTCTGGGCTTCTTTGCTTTCTGGGCTTCTTTGCTCCTCTTCCTCCACCTTTCAGCTATTTTCCCCTGCTCTTTGGGTTTCATTTCTATTTTTGTTTTGCCTTTTCAGCTGGGAAATCAGCAATGCAACTGCCCAGGTAACTGCTTCTCCAAGAGGGGACACTCAGGTGGGTTTTTTTTTGGTGGGAGTGCCTCACCAGGGAATCACACAGCCCCACATAGCATGGCAGAGAGCTTTGCAGGGGGGGTATGTCTTGTCCTCCTCCCTTGAAAGCCACACTTTTTCTTCAGCTGGTTTAAGGGAATGTCTTCCTAGCTTGGATCATTGGCAGAGCTGTCCAACATTAGTTATCTCTGCTGTCTGCAAGTGAGGGCTTGCATGGTCAAGAAAACCGTAACAAACTAAGATCCCTTAAATACAACTATTTGGGCAACCTGCTATGCCCTCTGGGTGGAAAGCACTGAGGTTTGTTCTCTGGGACTCAGGCAAGCACAGCTTCCTACTCGGTGATGGTCATAAGGATGTGTCCATAGTGAGTGAGAAAAGCTGGGAGCCACACACCCCTCAGCACTCCCTGGCCTCTGTTCCCTGCCAGCTCACCACCAGGGCACTCTGCCCACCCCCCGAGCAATACTGGGGCAGGGGGTAACGGAGCACAAGTAGGGCAGCAGCCACAGGGTGATGATGTTCCATCTGCTCTCTCTGTGCAGCCAGGCCAGAGCAGTACAGGTGATGGAGCACCAGCAGCAGGAGAGCCAAGGGCGCTGCAGCCTCCACACCCAGCCTGTGCTGTCCCCACATCCCTCCTGGTCCCCGTGGACACGGGTGGCTGGCCCATCTCGCTGGACATGGCAATGGTGAGCAGGCCTGCTGGAGCAAACTGCCTTCAGTTCTGGGCTCCCCAGCTGAAGAGGGACAGGGATCTGCTGGAGAGGGTCCAAGGGAGGGCTATGAGGATGATGAGGGGACTGGAGCACTGCCTGGTGAGGAGAGGCTGAGGGACCTGGGGCTGCTTAGTCTGGAGAAGACTGAGAGGGGATTTAATAAATGTTTATAACTATCTGAGGGCTGGGGGTCAGGAGGGGGGGACAGGCTCTGCTCACTGCTCCCTGGGATAGGACAAGCAGCAATGGATGGAAGCTGCAGCACAGGAGGTTCCAGCTCAGCACAAGGAGGAACTTCTTGACTGGAAGGGTCCCAGAGCCCTGGCACAGGCTGCCCAGAGAGGTTGTGCAGTCTCCTTCTCTGGAGCCTTTCCAGGCCTGTCTGGATGTGTTCCTGTGTGCCCTGAGCTAGATTGGATGGTCCTGCTCTGGCAGGGGGGTTGGACTCGGTGATCTCCTTGGATCCCCTCCAACCCCTAACATCTGTGATCCTGTGAACTGTAACCTCATCCCCTTCAGCCACAGAGGCTGGGGGGCCCCCCATGCAGGGGGCTGAGGGTGCTGCTGGGCTGAGCAAGGGCTGCAGCTCCCTGCCAGCTGTGACACAAGGATTGGCATCATTCGTTCACCTGGCTGCAGCACAGCCTTAAACTACCTCCTTAAGTGGCAGGTTAAAGGGTAGAGTGCAACATTTCCTGCTGTCCCATACCTACCCAGCAAGCAGCCCCAGGACAGAAGGCAGGAGCTTGGGAGAGCCTGGCAGGGGTTGCCCAGGGAGGTGGTTGAGGCCCCATGGCTGGAGGTGTTTCAGGCCAGGCTGGCTGAGGCTGTGAGCAGCCTGCTCTAGGGTAGGGTGTCCCTGTCCATGGCAGAGGGGTTGGAACTGGCTGCTCCTTGTGGCCCCTTCCAAGCCTGACTGATTCCATGACTGCACTCTGCCCCAGAGACCTGGGTTTGGAGCACTGATGAGGGATGTCCTCTGCACCTGCCTGCAGGAAGTCTTCGCCACAAGCTCAGGCGATTTCAGGGGGTGGTGGCAGAATGGTCTCCAGTGCTGGCCTTACCACCTGTCACCTCCCACACCAAACCAGTCACCTGAGCACAGGCTTAATGGGAAGCTCCAGGGCTTAGAGGTGAGAGCCTGGCCAGGGCCATGTAACTGACCACACCTCCAGAAAAGGTCCAGTGCTGAGGGGATTTAGATGCATTACCATGGCCACGCTCCACCTCATGTGACTCCATCTCCTCCAGCTTGTGCCTCACTTGCACCAATCCCCCACATGAGAGGGAAGAGATTTCTGACAGGCAGAGCAGTGGTGTCCCCTTGGTTGATATAGCTCAGCAAAGACATCATCCACCAAAATGAAATCTGGCTGGCAAGTGTGCTGCAGGTGGAACACAGACGTGGAACTGCTCCCAGAGCTGCTCCCGAGGACCTGCCTTGCCCAGGTCTTCCCTAAAAAGGTGGAGCTACTCAAATTAGCTCAGTGCTGGGGCTGTGAGTGACAGGAGGGGTTGGGTGCTGAGGGAAGTCAGCCACTGGGTTAACCACAGACACCTTTAGGCTTGGGAAGGATGGAGCCTGACTCCTGACAGAGGCTCTTACATGGTGTCAGCACATGCTGGACCTGTACCCCGAGGCCCTTCTGACGCTGGGGTGTGCAGGGAGCTGAACCCAGCCTACCTTCCTCTTCCTCCTGCTCTGCAGGGGCTGAGAAAGCTGCTCTTTGGAAACGTCTCCCACGTCTTCAGCTGCCAGTGGGCCAAGGCACACTTCAGGTTTCACCAGCCCTCCTCAGACCTGGCCTATGGCTTGGAGGCAGACAAGGCAAGTAAATGGCTCAGCACCATCTCCTCAGGCACTCACAGGAGCTGGTGGCTGCCATGTGCCTCAGCAGGGCACCTCTGCACCCCACACTCTGCACCCTGCCCAGCTGAGCCTTCTCCACGGGGCAGGTTTGGAGGTTCCCATTCACAGCCCCACTCCAGAGCTGTCCTGAGCAAAGCTCCAGCTGCCCTGGCAGTGGAGATGCTGAAGTGCCAGGCAGTGGTGAACTGTCCTGGTCCAGCATCACGCTGCAGACACAGACTTTAAATGCCACAGTATTAAACACATCCACAGTGGAGAGAAGCAGCAGGCCCCAGCACATGCCAGGGTCTTCTGGCATCTCCAGGAGATACCCCCAGCACATGCCAGGCCAGGCTTGCTGGCACTCAGGATGTCTTTCTGCTTCCAGGGGGGAACAAGAGCCATCCTGATGGCTGTGCAAGCACACATCATCAGACACCTGCTCTTTGACAGAAACACAGCAGCTACTCACCTGGAGAGGTAAGTGAGGTCCTCCCATGGGGGACACAGAAACTATTTCCTTGCATTCTCTGAGCTAAGGTCAGTGCCAGCCTCCAGGCTAAACCAAACTGGGCCCAAGCTCAGCTCTGCAGCTACTGGTGCAGACCTGCAGGAGGAGAAAGGTTTGGTCTGAGTCCCAGGCAAGGCTTTTCCCCACCAGAACATCTGGTGTCAGAGAATAAACTAGGTTGGAAGAGAGCTCCAAGCTCATCCAGCCCAACCTAGCACCCAGCCCTGCCCAACCAACCAGACCATGGCACTAAGTGCCCCAGCCAGGCTTGGCTTCAACACCTCCAGCCACAGAGACTCCACCACCTCCCTGGGCAGCCCATTCCAATGCCAATCACTCTCTCTGCCAACAACTCCCTCCTAACATTCAGCCTGAACCTGCCCTGGCACAGCTTGAGGCTGTGTCCTCTTGTTCTGTCGCTGGGTGCCTGGCAGCAGAGCCCAACCCCACCTGGCTACAGCCTCCCTGCAGGTAGTTGTAGACAGCAATTCAGGAGCCCAGAACTGGACACAGCACTCCAGGGGTGGCCTGAGCAGTGCTGAGCACAGAGGCAGAAGAACCTCCCTTGTCCTGCTGCCCACACTGCTCCTGAGCCAGCCCAGGATGCCATTGGCTCTGCTGCCCACCTGGGCACTGCTGCCTCCTCTTCAGCTCCTCTCTGCCAGCACCCCCAGGGCCCTCTCTGCCTGGCTGCTCTCAGCCACTCTGTCCCCAGCCTGGAGTGCTGCCTGGGGTTGCTGTGGCCAAAGTGCAGAACTCTGCACTTGGCCTTGTTAGTGGGGCTGGCTCCTTCACCCCACTCCCTGGCACCACAGTTTCAGCTGATGGGCACTGCTGGCTGGCACATCTGCTCACCAGGCTGCTGGCCAGTGCTGGCTCTGGGTGCACTGGCAAAGAGGCAGCAAGGGTCAGCCCTGGTGCCACCCAGCAGCCCCAGCTGGGATGACAGCCCCCATGGCACACACTGCTCCCAGGGTGTGGGAAGCACATCCACACCAGCAGCAACGGAGACGAGTGAAAAGTGGAAACTCCCTGGGTGATGAGCACAGCTTGGCATGAAGCTGCCACCTCCACACACGCCCTCAGGTCTCTGCATGCCCACCGTGGTGCCTGCCCAGTGCCCAGAGCCGACAGATAGCTCGGGCAGGGCGGGAGCAGGTCAGCCTCAGGGCCGGAGGGGAGCTCGCAGCAAGCCCCCAGGAGGCAGCCTTGGCACAGCGCCGCTCCTGTCGCTGCGGCACAGGTTGCAGGGGATCAGCCGGCGGGAGCAAGGCGAGGCGCTGGCGGCAGCCCTGGCGCAGCTGCTGTGGGCAGCAGGAGGCGGAGGCAGAGCCGTGGTCTGCCTGCTCACCGCTGCCGTCCGCTTCGTGCCGCGGGGAGACTACAGAGCTGACAGCTTCACCGAGAGGGTGAGTGGAACAAGCCTGCAGAGAGGACCCTCTCGTGGGCCTCCAGCTTTGAAAGGTGAGAAATGCAAAACCTCAGCAGGGTGTCCCTGAACTTGCAGTGCACCCAGAACGGTGAGCACCCAGGCCCCAGCTGCAGCCTCTGCAACACTGCTGCCTCCTGGCAGAGGCTGTAGGTGAGCCCAGAGGCTGCTGCTGCCTCCCACTAACAGCTGACCTCTCCTGCAAGCAGGGCAAACCAGGTCATGGAAAGCTATTCCTTTTACTCCTCGCACAGAGCTGAGCTCCTTTGGTCTAGGAAGGGGCAGAGCTGATGCTTCCATTCTTCTTTCGTGTGTCTAAATACACTGCTGGGTTTAAGAGCTTGGCTTTCATATCATTGATTCTCCTTTAAACTTCTCTCTGCTCACACCTGCCAGATCCAACTGTTTGAGTTCCCAGAGAAAGCAGCAGCTCAGGAGTTCATCTCTGACCACATCGACAGTGTAAGTGTGGAGTGGATCCTTTGTTCCAAGTTATTTGCAGGCTGGGGCCAGAGTGGCTGAGAGCAGCCAGGCAGAGAGGGAGCTGGGGGTGCTGGGAGAGAGGAGCTGCAGAGGAGGCAGCAGTGCCCAGGTGGGCAGCAGAGCCAATGGCATCCTGGGCTGGCTCAGGAGCAGTGTGGGCAGCAGGACAAGGGAGGTTCTTCTGCCCCTGTGCTCAGCACTGCTCAGGACACCCCTGGAGTGCTGTGTCCAGTTCTGGGCTCCCCAATTCAAGAGAGATGTTGCAGTACTGGAAGGTGTCCACAGGAGGGCGACAAAGCTGTGAGGGGCCTGGAGCAGAGCCCTGTGAGGAGAGGCTGAGGGAGCTGGGGGGGTGCAGCCTGCAGCAGAGGAGGCTCAGGGCAGAGCTCATTGCTGCCTGCAGCTGCCTGCAGGGAGGCTGTGGCCAGCTGGGGTTGGGCTCTGCTGCCAGGCCCCCAGCAACAGAACAGGGGGACACAAGGACAGAACAAGATGACCCAGGGACAGAACAAGAGGACACAGCCTCAAGCTGTGCCAGGGCAGGTTCAGACTGGATGTTAGGAAGTTCTTCCCAGCAAGAGTGATTGGCATTGGAATGGGCTGCCTGGGGAGGTGGCGGAGTCCCCATCCCTGGAGGTGTTTAAGAGGAGGCTGCATGAGGCACTTAGTGGCATGGGTTAGTTAATTAGAAGGTGTTAGGTTGGACTGGATGATCTGGTTTGCAGCCTGGTTAACTCTGTGATTGCCTGCTTACAATTCCTCCCCCATCCAAGCACGGAGCTCTCCAGTCTCTGCTGCAGCAGGCATTAACACAGTCTCTGGGTCATCCCTAGCCTTTCCTGTAGGAAATGATCCTTCTCCCATTGAAATCCCTGCTGTCAGACCCTCGGTCCCACAAACGCTGGGACGAGCAGGGGGCAGCATTTTGTGCATCACTCAAGTAAAATGAACACAAAGCAGTGGTCCTTGCAAGTGAAGCAAGAACCTGAGAGGAGGAGCTCAGCAAGCCCAGCTTAGCCAGCAGCTCCCACTACCTTCTTTCCTTTTATCTGCCTGAACCTGTATCAATAAAAACCACTTACAAAACCTTCCTGAAGCAACACCTTACTTGTCAGGCTCCACATGCTCACCTAAGGCTGCATTTAAGCAGAGGAATTAGTTAAACATCACCTACCTGCCAGCATCCCTCTCCTGTGATGAATCCTTCCCTTGTTTTCCAGTTCAGAGGCAAAGGAAGCCATGGGCTGATCCTGTTTTTGTACAGCTTGCTTTTCTCCAGGACTCTGGAAAGGTAAACTTCATTTATTGAACATTTGCCTCTAGTTTAGCCACATTTCCTCAGCTGATCCCTTCCTTATTGCACTTCAGTGGTCACAGAGGAGCAGCAGCTGTCCCAGGGCAGCCCTGAGGGCTCTTGGGGGGCTGTGGTGCACCCAGAGTAGCCCTGGGGGCTGCAGGAGAGCTGCACTGCACTCTGGAGGCTGTTGGAGGGCTGTGGTGCACCCAGAGCACCTGTGGGCACAGCCAGGAGGACAGCAGAGAGCCAGGAAACCTTCCACCCATCATAAATAACCAGCCCAAGAGTTACCCACTGCAGCCACAGTCAGACTGGCACAGGAAAATCACCAGCAGCTGATTGAAACAGAATTCTACAGGGTGACCTCACTGGCAGTAAGGGCTGAGAGGGTCTTCTTGAGCCCCACATAATCAGATTTGGGTAAGGAGGCTTTGGAAAGGGACTGAGGCTCATTTACAGCACTGTGAAACAGAACTCGCCCCAACAGGATGCTGTGATAGATATTCAGCAAAGCCTGGCCCATGAAGCTCCAAAGCTGCACCTGGACATAACCAAGCCTGGGGGACAGCCTGGCTGGGTCTGAACTGGGCCCTCAATTTGAGTTTAGCAGGGCAGCTCTGAGGTGCAAGAGCTGCAGCTGAGCACGGAGCTGGAGTGCCATGGCAAAGGCACACAGAGGCTCCCTGGGGTCACTCTCTCTTTGCTGCTCCCCCCAGACAGCGACTGGCAGGGATCTCCTGGGCACTGACATCACACTTTGTCACACAGGGTCCAAGAAGATTTAGAGGGCACAGCAAATCCTCTGTTAGAGCTGAGTTTGGGGAGCATCACCTGCACACAGGTAAGGTTAACCTCGCTGCTCAAGCTTCCTTCTTGTATTAGTCCCACATCTGATTTTGGGGGTGGGGGGGTGATAGGAAAAAAGAAATGTCCCCTTTGTTCATCCAGTGAACAGAAGCCTAAGGCCAGAGGAAAATACTTTGCAGGTTTTCAATCCTGAGTCTCTGTTTTAGAAATGGATAATGATGACAAAACCTTACCAATGCTGGCAGCAGGGCTGCAAAGCCACGGAGGGGCCTGGAGCAAAGGCTGAGAGCCTGCAGAAGAGCAGCCCCAGAGGGCACCTGAGCAATGCTCAGCAAGAGCTGAAGGGTAGGGGGCAAGAGGATCTGACCAGGCTCTTCTCTTCTCCCTGGGCACCACTGACAAGGGGCAGTGGGCACAAACTGGAACCCAGGAGGTGCCACCTAAACAGCAGGGTGCTGGAGCCTGAAGCAGGCTGCCCAGGGAGGTTGTGGAGCCTTCTTTTCTGCAGAGATTCCAAACCTCCCCGGGCATTGTGCTACTGGGGAAGCTGTGTGGGTGCCCTGCTTTAGCAGGGGGGGGTGGACTGGATGATGTCCAGAGGTCCCTTCCAACCCCACCGTGCTGGCATGCAGTAGTCCTGTGCCACCCTGCTCAGGACAGGCTCAGAGCTGGGTGTGGGGACAGCCACTGCTTTGTGAAGGGCTTTTGCCATCTCCACACAGGCCATGCTCAGCCTCCTCCTGACGGGCCGGGCAAGCCCACACCAGCTCGATAGCGGCCAGGAGCCAGGTCCCGGTGGCACAGGCAGTGAGGCAGCACGGCGGCAGCGGGCACTGGTGGGCTACCTGCGCTGGAGCAGGGCACAGGCAGAGCCACAGGTGAGAGCAGGCACGGCCCCGGGACAGCCGCGGCTCTGGGGCATGGCAGCCCCCCACAGGCGGTGTCCCCTGCTCTCTGCAGGTGCCCCCCGGGCTGCGGACGCCACAGGTGCCCGTCTGGCTGTGCAGCCTCTGCGGCAGGCACGGGGTCCTCTTCGGCACCAACCGCCTGCTCCTGTCCTGCTGGAGAGCCGAGAGGGTCTTCCACCTGCACTTCTACAGCGGGCAGCAGGAGCAGCCCAAGCCCACGCAGCTGACCATAGGTACACCCTGAGCTGCCCGCGGGGCGAGGTGGGGATGGCACCCAGCGCACACCGAACCGCGCCGGGGCACAGCTGCGGGGGCTGCTCACTCAGCTCAGCGCTCAGCTGCCACCTGCATGTGTGCTGTACAGAGCACCGACCTGCCCTGGAACGTGAGGAGCCTGCTCCGAGCACCAGCACCGAGGGGAGGCTCAGATTGCAGCGAAGGGAGAAGCATTTTCCGCTGAGGGGGCTGAGACTCTGGCCCGAGCTGCTCAAGAGAAGAGGGAGCTGCCCCATCCCTGCAACCATGCCGGGGGCTCTGAGCAGCCTGCGCTAGTTGCAGATGTCCCTGCTGGCTGCAGGGGGGTTGGAATAGATGACCTTGACAGGTCTTTTCCAGCCCAGTCTGTGAGCCTATAGAGAGACACAACCCAAAACCCGGCCTGTGACCGTGTTGGAAGGGCCAGCTCTATTGGGCAGGCAGCCACTGCTGGGAAGAGCCACAGGACTGTTTGCTCTGGAAGCAGTAACCTCTGAGCCCCTACATGAACTGCAGTTTGCTGACACCCCCTGCCCAGCCCACAGCTGGATCCTGCTGTGGTGGTGCAGAACCCTCTTTGGGCTGCATCCTGCCACTGCCTTCTCTTTAATTCAAAATGCAGTGGGCTAGGACAGTTTGGGACCTTCTGCTCTTGCCTGATGGCTCAGAGATTTGAGGGAATCTTGGTACCTTCCCATTCTGGATACCAATACAGTGAGCTGGGACACCTGGGCACTCCCTGACCACACCTGAAGCTCCTGTCACTTGGAAAATGTACCCAAATCCTTTCTTGCCTGGGTCACAGCCAGCTCACAGCACTGAAGGCTGCTGAGACTACGAGACAAGTAGAGCAGCCACAATGAAAGAGCATTGACCATGACCCCATAAATACCCACCCAGAGTGAGGCCCTTGGGGCTCTTCAGGATCACAGCAGCTGTAGCTCACACAATTAACCAGGTTGAAAAAGCAGCTCAAAGCCTCACAGAATTAACCAGGTTGGAAAAGCAGCTCAAAGCCTCACAGAATTAACCAGGTTGGAAAAGCAGCTCAAAGCCTCACAGAATTAACCAGGTTGGAAAAGCAGCTCAAAGCCTCACACAATTAACCAGGTTGGAAAAGCAGCTCAAAGCCTCACACAATTAACCAGGTTGGAAAAGCAGCTCAAAGCCTCACAGAATTAACCAGGTTGGAAAAGCAGCTCAAAGCCTCACACAATTAACCAGGTTGGAAAAGCAGCTCAAAGCCTCACACAATTAACCAGGTTGGAAAAGCAGCTCAAAGCCTCACAGAATTAACCAGGTTGGAAAAGCAGCTCAAAGCTCATCAAGTCCAACCTCACACCTAACCCTTCTAACTAACTAAACCAACCACAGGCACCTCCATAGCAAGACCCCCAGCTTGTAGATGGAGGGAAACAAGAAATCTGGGGCTCTTGCTCACTGGGGAGCTTGGATTTGCTGTCCATCGAGGCTCCCCACAAAGAACCACTAACAACCAGCAGCTCCTGGCACCACCATCTTATAACCACTTGAAACAACCACCACTGGCTGGGGGTCTGTGCACCTCTCACCAGAAAGGGAGAGGAAGAAGTTCTGTCCAGGGAGAGTGGTGAGACACTGGCACAGGTTCCTCAAAGATCACATTCTGTGCTTCTGTGCTCCACAACCTCCCTGAAGCTGTTCAAGGGCAGGCTGGATGAGGTCTTGAGCTACCTGTTCTAGTGGGAGGTGTCCTCCCCCTGTCTCAGCACCTTCCCAGAGCTGGGATGCCTTGCAGGGCAGACTCTGACCATCTCCTGGAGAAGCTGATGTCTGCATTCAGCAGGTACCTGAGGCTAACCTACAGCAATTGCTCTATCACCTCATGACCCCTCACCAGCAAAGGAGGAGGATAGGGCAAAGGAGAGGAGACCCAGGGGCTGAAATGGATTTAATGAAGCAGCCAAACCAACCCAAGGCCAAAGTGAAGTTCATAAAGCCATACTCAGCCCAGTGATGTGCAGCAGTCACAGCAAGCAGAACAGCCCTCAGGAGCAGGGTGATTAGCAAACCCTTCCCAGGCAGGGGGAGAAGGAAGAAAGAGAAGCTGCTCCTTTATACTGAGAGTGGCATTGGTGGGATGGGATGCACCTGTGGCTGGGGCAGCTGCTCTGGCTTCTGCCACTCCCATCTTCAGCTCCTGGCTGACTGGAAACTGCTGGTGGGCTGCAGACCGTGGCTGGCTGGGGTTCCACCCCAGTGAGGGATGACCAGGCTGACAGAGGGAGAGGCTGTCTGCTCCTACAGATACTGGGCACCAACACTGACTGTAATCTGCAGACACCCTAAGCCCAGGCTAACCTCTCTCTCTCTGCATGCCTCTGGGTGTGGTTTCCTTTGAGAACCTGCCTGAGTCCTTCTCTAGACCACTGCATTGGTTGGAACAGATTAGTGATGATTGATTTATCATAGAATGGTTTAGGTTGGAAGAGACCTCAAAGCTCAGCCAGTTCCAACCTCCCTGCCATAGGCAGGGACACCTCCCACTAGAAGAGGCTGCTCCTTTCCCCAGGGTGTTTGCAGTGAGAGCCTAGAGGCCAGCACAGTAAGAGCTTGGTGTGCAGGACCGAGTGGCCAAGACACAGGCTCAGGCTGCGCAGTGTGGCCGCAGAGGAGGATGCACACAGCTGCTCAGAAAAGCCCAAACACATCACAGGGAGCCCACAGCAAACACATCACAGGGAGCCCACAGCTGCTCTGATGGCACCCAAAGTTCCCCAGGCGGGGGCTGCGTGGCACTGGGGACAGCCCCACCAGCCCAGGGGACTGAGTCAGCCCTCCCTGAGCTGCCTCCCGGGGCAGGATGGGCAGCACACCTGCCCCAGTCCAGACAGTTCTGCTTTTAGCCTTCTCTGAAACCTGTGTGAGCAGGGCTGGGCTTTTTAGACAATGTCTAAGCTGCTTTTGCTTTGCAGACACTCATTCACACCACTGGGAAGAGCATCAAGGTGAAGATCCAAGTAGCCCAGGGCAGAGACGTTCACCCATGGAGATGGCCATCAGGACCAAGTGGGCAGGTGCAACTGTCAGCTGGAATGGGACAGAGCCCTTCCTCTGAGGGGCCCAGCGAGACAGAACCTTTCTGAAGCATCAAGCAGGACAGACTCCTCCTTCTGAGGGGTCCCAGCATCTCCCACTCACTGCCAACTCCACCAACACTGTGATCTCCAGGAGAAAATGAGCTCTGCACTGAGCCTCCTCTTCTGCAGGCTGCACACCCCCAGCTCCCACTGCATGTCCTCAGAGGGCTGTGCTCCAGGCCCCTCCACAGCCTTGCTGCCCTTCTCTGGACACCTTGCAGCACGTCAACATTGAATTGGGGAGCCCAGAACTGGACACAGCACTCAAGGTGTGGCCTGAGTAGTGCTGAGTACAGGGGCAGAAGAGCCTCCCCTGTCCTTCCAGCCACACTGTTCCTGATACAGGCCAGCTTGGCTCATCTCACCACCTGGGCACACTGCTGCCTCATCTTCAGCTCTTCTCTGCCAGCACTCCCAGGTCCCTTTCTGCCTGGCTGAAGCATGGACCTGGCCAGGCTGAAGTTGCCCTGCATCCCACACACCAGGGGGGGAAGCACAGCTGGCACACAAGGGCAAAACAAAGTCCTAAAAGCTGCTCCTTGCTGTGAACTCAGTGGCCTGACTCTGAGGTGGCCAAGTCCTGACACCCTGCCGCAGCTGGGCAAGCATGGGCAGGGGGCATCACTCTTTGCTCACATGAACCACTTTTCACTTCCCTTTTTGTAGGCATCACCCAAAAAAAGACCCATTAGTCATACCCAAATGTGTGTTGCTAGTGACAACTGTACTGAGAACAATAAACCTTTCTGCAAGTGATCCAGCAGTTTGGTTTAAACTATTTCAACTCAAAAAGAAGAGGAAACAAAAAAAGAAGTGCTCATGACCAGCCTTTGATTGAGCCTGGTTGGGCTGAGGAGCTCACTGCTTGGCAAGCTAATATGGGGTCTGCACTTGTCCTTCTCCTCTCCTTCCTCAACTTCTGCCCAATTAAGAGCTCCCTCAAGCAAGTCAGTTAGAATGGGTGATGCTCCAGGCAGCAGGAGCTTCCCAGGCAGCAGGGGTTTCAGGTGGGGTTAGGGAGCACTCAGGTGTCTCAGCTCACTGTACCCTACCCAGGACAAGAAGTACCAGATGTCCAAACTCGTTGCATTTGTAGCCAAAACACCAAGATGACGTTGTCTGGTCCTGGCATCACATCACAGCCCAGGGGACCTGCACCACCACGGTGGTGGAGCTGAGCAGATGAAAGTGGAGAGGAGCCCAGGCTAAAGCAGGGGTCTTGCAAGCAGATGTGGTGAGACAGCACTTAAGTGGGGAATACCAGCATCTGCTTATGCAAATCATGAATTAATAATGTATGAGTGAAAGTGTGCAGTAAATGCTAACGAGGCTCAGCCGCCCAGCACAGCGTGGCACAACCCAGGGCACTGTGTGCTGTGTATCAGCTAAATGAGTCATTATGGAGAGAAAAGACCAGCCCGGAGCTGCCTGCTGCTGGGAGGTGGCAGAGCCAGCCCTTCCTCTTGCTCCCAACAACCTGTGGGGATGGGCAGTGTGCCTGTCCCTGCCTGCACCCACTGGCTCTGCAGAGGGGCCCCAGGGCTGTGGGGTCTGAACTAGCCTGTGGCTCTGCCATGACCCCACTGCTGACTCTGGTCACCAGCACGAGCAAGGGGGCAGGGTGCCAGAAGCAGAGACCCCCACCCCTTCAGCCACACCCTGGCCTTTGCTCCCCACCCACCACTGCTCCCCATCCCGTGCACAGAATAGGTGCAGCAAAGACCCATCTGACCGTGAGCAAGGAGGAAGAAGAGGAAGCAAGCTGCAGCAGACTGCAGGAGCACAGCCCCCGCCTCCCTCGGCTCCCAGCCTCTGCCCCCACGTCTTCATCTCTTTTTATAACCTTCTTGCAGTACAGGGCTAAATTTAAGCTGCTAATTTCCCTCGCAGAGAACAAAGCCCTTGCTCAGTTCTGCGAGGTACCGTCATGCTCAGGGTTGCTTTAAAAATAAGAAGCAACGATGACACAACCTGGCTATTTGTCAGACTTGTCTGAACCCCCCTCAGTTCTGGCACCTCAGACAGCTCTGTCCTTGTGGCAGGGACGGCAGCTACACATTTTCGCTTCTAGCCTGGAAATGCCTCTGTAGAAGCAGAACAAACGCTGCCAAACCCCACAGATACACGGGAAGGTTGCACCCTGAAACAGAGGGACATCTGGGGGCATCAGAGGGTTGCCTGGCAGGGAACGCGGGCAATAAACACAAGCGAAGCTCATGTGGTGCTCTGCCCCCCAGCAGCAGTCATCCCGAGAAGGACACGAGCGGCAGAGCTCTGGCAGCTCCCGGGCATGCTGCCGGGCTTCACCCCCACGGGAGTCAGGCAGGCAGGCAGGGAGAAGCGGCTCAGCTGCGGGGAAACTCGGCCACACGCTGCCTCTGCAGATAAACTACCGCAAAACTTTGCTGGCAGGGAGAGAAGGTGCCAGCTCTTCTTTCCCGTGGGGGTGTGCCAGCACCTCCCAGTCTCAGCCGGGTGCTGCCGCTCCCCTGCCAGCCCTCCCCGGCCCCGCGGCTGCAGAAGGCGGTGGGGACGCCCCTGGCCGGAGGTCCGCGTCCTGCCGGCCGCTGAGGAGCTCCGAGGCTCCGCAGGAGACATCACTTCTCCCGCACCACGGCTTCACGAATGGCCTCGTTACTGCAAACAATCACCGGAGCCGGTGACCCGAGGTGGGGCTGGCAGCCAGGCCATGGCTGTCTCCACAGCTCAGCGTCTCTGGTCAGCGGAGGATCAATACCTGGGCAGCCGGCAGCAGCCCCATGCCTTCCTGGCACCTACTCAACCAGCTCAGAGCCTGGCTTGTGCCGTCCCATCTGTCCCAGGCAGAAGAACGAGCTCTGCTCAGGCTGCCCTCGGACCAGACACCAGCCTTCCAAAAAAGATTTTGTACATTATTTATTGGAGTCTTTGAGGCTGCTAAAAACAAGTGGGACAGCCACATCCTGGCATTAACTAGGTATATACACACATCTATAGCTTAAATGACATCTCTGTAAATTACCCTGTGTTACTGAAAGCACAGAGGGGGGGGAAACCCCACATTATACTTGTATGAACTTCCACATCATTCCAGTCGATTTGTGAGGCTGGAAAAAGACCTCTGAGATCATCCAGTCCAACCCTTACCCCAGCACTGCCAGGTCACCACCAAACCACGGCCCTCAGCACCGGCTTTGACATCTCCCCAGGGACAGGGACTCCACCACTGCCCCGGGCAGCCTGCGCCCGGGCTGGACAAACCTTTCGGGGCAGGGATTGTTCCCTAGAGCCAACCGCAGCCTCCTCCGGAGCACCCTGAAGCCGTTTCCTCTTGTCCTGTCGCTTGCTCCTGGGAAGAACAAGGGACTGGCGGGGGCATAAGGGATGGAGGGGGCACAGGTGGTGCCCGCGGCACTTCCTCACGCCTCGCCGGCACCGCCGCTCAGCGGGCAGGGTCTGGGTACGAGCGACACCTGCCTAACTAATTACCGCCGACCGCGCCGTGCGTGCGGCGAGGGCCCGCGGACAGCCCGATCCGGGCGGGGGTGCAGCAGCCGCGGACAACCAGCGCCACGCCGCTGCCCACCGACCCTGCCGGCCCCGCCGCTCCCCCGGCAGCACCCCCCCACCCCCGCAGCCCCCACCGCGCGGGGCACGCCGGGAGCGGGGCGGAGGCCGCGCGCAGCCGCCGCTCCGCCGGCGCCGCCCCCCCCCGTCCCTCCGCGGGCCCGATGCTGGTGTCGGCGGCGCGGCGCGATGAGCCGCCCGTCCTCCGCCGGCCCCGGCTCTAGCAAGCCCTGCGGCAAGCAGCAGCAGCAGCACGCTCCGACCCCCGCCGTGCCCGCCGCCGTCCTACCGGGGCCCGGCGGGGCCTCCCCGCCGCCGCCGCCCCCTCCTCCGCCACCGCCTCCGCCGCCGCCGCAGCAGCAGCAGCAGCACCACGAGCTGACCTCGCTGTTCGAGTGCCCGGTCTGCTTCGACTATGTCCTACCACCCATCCTGCAGTGCCAGGCCGGGCACCTGGTCTGCAACCAATGCCGGCAGAAGCTGAGCCTCTGCCCCACCTGCCGGGGCTCCCTCACCCCCAGCATCAGGAACCTGGCCATGGAGAAGGTGGCCTCGGCTGTCCTCTTCCCCTGCAAGGTAAGGGGCACCTCCTGCCCTCTGCTTCCATTGCCGTGATCCGCAGATGTCTTAGCGCTGGGACTCTCTCTCAGCATCAGGAGCTTGCAAGGTAAAGACGGGAGCTTGGCAGGGAAGTTGGCGATGGGGGCTAGGGCCATCTGGGCTCCCCTCCATCGCACTCCCCTTGCCCTCTGTCTTAATTGCTTGAGTGATCTTGGCTACGGCTGTGAGCCTGATTTTTCGGGGGGCTGAAACCCGCCTCTTACTAGCTTGCTGATGAGCAGCGATGTGCCGTGTCCAGGAAGCTAGGATGGGTACCCTGCACGAAGAGAGTTCTCTACGATCCTTCACCACGGCCATCCCTAACTGGAGATGTTCCCAAGCCTCCAGACAGGTCTGGTCCTTTAGAAGAAAAGTCAATTCATTGCACACTGCTCTTGCACTGTGCTTTGTGGGAAAGTCTTTCTGCACCTCACAGCCCACACTTTGCATTTCAAGAGTGGAAGGCAGAGTGAGGCTGCACATCAGCTAGCAAGTCTGAAGTCATACCAGGCTAACAACTTTAATGTCTTTAGCCAGGTGGCCAGAGGTAGGCAAAACCTACCTAACCTGCACATTGGCATTATTCTTGTATACAGATTTCTTCCTGCATGCTGCCTCTATAGCCTCTTCAGAGCTTCTCTTCAAATACACACAAAAAACATTACTTTAATGCTCTTAAGCAAACAGAGTAACCCTAGCTCAGGTCATACCTCCTATTTCCAAGATGTAGCAGGCTCCAATAAAGCAGTGATTCTTTTTTTTCCCCTGCTGAAGATGCAGTTCACTTGGTTTCTAACTGAGCAGACATCCCCTACACAGAGGATCTGCTCACATCACTCATCCTCCACACGTGCAGGGTCTGAGTCCTTGCTGGGTCCCTGAGTGCTGCTGACACAAGAGCAGGCAGGCCTCTTGTTTTCCAGCAGTTATTTGTGTCTCCTGCTGCTCCATCCCAGAGGCAAAGCAGGAGGGGTTGGGGCTTGGCAGGCTGTTCCCAGCTCTCTGCTGCTCATCTCCCATGTGGCTTCAGACAAGTTACTTTGCTGCTGTCCCTGCCCGCCTTCGTTTACAGGGCTGTCAATATTGGCCTGCCTCTGCTGAGCGCTTTCCAGCTGCTCTGCTGGTTCCCAAATGCATGAGGACACTCCAAAAGCCCTCCTGTCCAAGTGAAGCTCAGGGCAGCACGCACGGCGTGACATACGTGGTGAGAACATGGTGTGCTAAGCCATGTGTGGTGATGAGCTCCGAGCTGACTGGTTCCTCTTGGGGAGAGAATGCAGTGCTAAACAAATGGTTGTGAAAACAAGTACACAATGCTTCCCGGCCTGGAATGCTGCAAGTGGTGAGAGGGCAATGGGAAGACAGAAACCAGCCCTGCCAGCCCAGGCATCAGTGGCACTCCTGCGCTGTCGACACCATGCACAGCCCAAGCCCCCATGTCTCAAGGGCACAGTCAAGGTGTAAAAGGTGCACAGACCTCAAGGGTATCCTGTAACCTACACAGAGCCCTTCTGAGGGCTGTTAAAGATCAACAGTGCTGGCCAAGCAGCATAAAAGCAGCAAGTCAGCTTTTCTGTTTATGGCCCACTGCTGTAGGTCTCCTCAGCAAAGAGCCTACAGCAATGGCTTTGGGACACACTGGCTGGCACACCCACACAGACACTGCTCACCACTGGTCACTTTGACACCGATGGCAGCTTGTGTGTGCTCACTGTTTGATAATGAGGTCAGACTGGGAGCTGCTTCTCCACACCCTGCATGACAGAAGCCGGGTTAAGGAGGTTGTGACCATGGGAGATGCCAGCAGGACTGGTAGCCACACGTACCTGGGTGGCAGGGCAGATCCCATGGGACAGGAAGACACCTCATTCTGCTGCAGTAAAGCCATCAGCTGAGGTCTAAGGACGGGGGCAGACACCCTAAGTGAAGGCTCATGTTAATGCTATGGCTTAAACACAAGCTCCTCCAGCAGCACAAGATAGAGTTTCTGTCCCAGTATCCCTAATGCCCAGCACAGCAATTTGCATCTTGGGCATTTAACCCTTAGAGCTGCAGCTTCCTGCACACGTTGGGCCAGAGATAATCGCTTTTACCATGGTTATGTCTGTCCTGAAGGAGCAGCATGGGCAGTGTGGACAGCAGTTCAGAAAAGTGTCCCCACTTTCAAGCAAATGAACCCTCCAAGCTGCCCACCGACATTAGAAGTTAGATGGCACCTAGCTGTGTGCTAGCTTTGTACTCAGCGACTTTGTACTCTGCTCTCCTTCCACTCCTCACAACTGCAGGGTTGAAATTGTTCCAGTGTTTGAAAAAAAAAAAAAGCAAAGCTGTGGGCAATCTGCATTTGAATTTGCTGGGAGTGCTTGAGCTCTGTGATGGTAATAAGGTACAGCTATTAAAAATGCTCCACTCCAGCAGCTGTTTGCCGAAACTGGAAAGCTTTGTTCTTTTGGAAGAAAAGAAAAACCCAAACCAGGACCACTTCAGCTGAGCTGGGCCAGCCAGGTCTAACTGCAGCAGCACACCCAGCTACAGCTCAGCCTCTCCTTGTATCCGAGTGCTTGCTTTAGGGGAGCACAGCCACAGCGGACAGAAAGAACCCATTTTTAAGTGGAAACAGAGATAAGCTCAGCTCTGAAGGCAGGGCTAAGCAGAGGTACCTAGTGTAGAGTTTGCGATGAGGAGCACAGAACCATAGAATTAAACAGGTTGGGAAAGACCTTTGAGATCATCAAATCCGACCTGTCTGTCACCCAGCGCCAGCTAATCAACTAAACCATGGCACCCAGTGCCACATCAGTCTCCTTTTAAACACTTCGAGGAACGGTGACCACCTCCCCAGGCAGCCCATCCCAGCAGCCAGTCAGCTCTTTCTGTGAAGACCTTCCTCCTAATACCCAGCCTAAGCCTCCCCTGGCACACCTTGAGACTGTGTCCCCTTGTTCTGTCACTGACTGCCTGGGAGAAGAGACCAACCCCCACCTAGCCACAACCTCCTTTCTGGTAGTTGCAGACAGCAGTAAGGTCCCCTGTGAGCTTCCCCTTCTCCAGGCTAACCAACCCCAGCTCACTCAGCAGCTCCTCTTAGGGCTGTGCTCCAGACCCCTCACCAGCCTGTGGCCGATGGCCAGCGCTCCCAGGCACCAGGTGGGCACAGGGGTGGCTGGGGCTGGTGCCTGTCCTGACAGCTTGTGTTTGGTCTCTTCCCAGTATGCCACCACGGGCTGCTCGCTGACACTCCACCACACAGAAAAGCCAGAGCACGAAGACATCTGCGAGTACCGGCCCTACTCCTGCCCCTGCCCCGGGGCCTCCTGCAAGTGGCAGGGGTCCCTGGAAGCCGTCATGTCCCACCTCATGCACGCCCACAAGAGCATCACCACCCTGCAGGGAGAAGACATCGTGTTTCTAGCCACGGACATTAACCTGCCGGGGGCGGTTGACTGGGTGATGATGCAGTCGTGCTTCGGCCACCACTTCATGCTGGTGCTGGAGAAGCAGGAGAAGTACGAGGGCCACCAGCAGTTCTTCGCCATCGTGCTGCTCATCGGCACCCGCAAGCAGGCCGAGAACTTTTTCTACAGACTGGAGCTGAACGGCAACCGCCGGCGGCTGACCTGGGAGGCCACCCCGCGCTCCATCCACGACGGCGTGTCGGCCGCCATCCGCAACAGCGACTGCCTGGTGTTCGACACGGCCATCGCGCACCTCTTCGCCGACAACGGCAACCTGGGCATCAACGTCACCATCTCCACCTGCTGCCCGTGAGCTGCCCGCCCGCCGCAGGCTGGGCTGCCTGGACGTCGTGCTTCGCCTTCACCAAGGGTTTTCTTTCTGTTCCGGTGTCTTTAACGATCCTCACCCGCGCCATCGCCTGTGCTAAGGTTCCTAACTAGCCAACGTTTTTACCTTCGGAGAGAAGAGGAACAAGAGTGTCCTGTAAGTCCTGCCAGTGGGAAAAGGTCTTTTTAAACTCTCGGGTGCCTTAGGAAGATTACACACACACACAGAGTCACCTTTTTTAATTTAACTGTCTTTTGTTTAAAGAGTGCTTCCACTAGACCTGCGGCTGAAGAGACCAGAAGGACTGCATTCCTCTTGGGAGCGCACCTGAAAGGCCTTCCAGCAGGAGCACAGACTCGCTCTCGCAGCTGAGCTTTAGCAACAGCTTTCAGTAGGTGGGAAAGGAAAGGAACCCAAGCAGCCTCTCGCAGGAGGGGCCGTGACTCAAAGGGCAGCAAGGGGTACCTCGGTGCCCATGCTCCATTTCCTGTTAGCTTACCAGAAAGGGATGAGCGCTGGCTCCCAGCTGGGTTTTCAGCAGAATGCAGGGGAGGAGGAGCTGAGGTAGAGCAGGGAGGATTCACAGGCCGTGGCAAGTGCCAGCTCCTGTCCCTTTCAGGGGAATTAGTGAGCCCAGTACACTTAACAGCCAGGTAGGGGTGTGGCAAGTGCCAGCTCCTGTCCCTTTCTGGGGGATTAGTGAGCCCAGTACACTTAACAGCCACTCAGCCAGGTACGGGTGAAAGAGGAGACCACCTCAAAGGCATCTTCAACATCTAGAGCCAACAACACAGAAATACACTCGAGCTGTCCACACGCAGCTTCCCTCAGAGACATACTTGACTGTTGATTATTGTAAAAGATGAATAATATAGCAAGAGCTTTATGGCCAGTGTCACATCGTTTGCTATTTAAGTTCTGTTGCCATATTTACTTTTATTTTGTAATAAATATTTTGCAAAAACTACCCTGCAGAGCCTGCTGTGCTAAGATGCCTGTGCGGGGCAGGAGCTGTGGCTCCCTGGTGGCTACTCTGCCAGCTGGAGCTGATGGCCTGGCTCACACAAGTCGGGATGCTCACTCCCCACACACCCTTCAGCGCTGCAAAGGAGCAGAGCAGGGTGGGGATTTGAGTCCCAAGGTCAACAGTGACAGCCTGACTCATGCACACAGAAACTGTCACTGGAGCTGAGTCTGCCTGGAGCTCCCCTTCTGTGACCAGAACCTTCTGCCTGAATCACTCAAATAATATTGGCTCCACATATGGTTTTGCTGAGTGTTCAGGTGTTTGCTGTTTGGGACAGACAGTGAGCTGTGAGGTGCTACAGGCTGCTGAGCTACTGAGCAGTAGGAAGCCTCACTAGAGTGGCAAACTGCACATCAAGTGACAGTTGAAGCTTGGTGTGAATAAACATGGTGGGGAGGAAAAGCAGCCCTAACCACACTCCTCCAGGGAGGGGCTTTTTGGAGTTAACCACACAGAGTCCTTGGCAAACATCACCCAGCACCAGGTAGCAGCCCCCAGAGAAGCCCATGAGAGAACGACAAGGACCCCATCAGCAAAGGGAAGCTTGCTGCAGCCTGGAGAACTTGGAAGCAGTCACTAATCTCTCCATATCCAGTTTCTACAGAGATCCTACATTTGATCTCCTTTACCCTGCACTGGTAGAGCTCAGCGGCAGTTGCTAATTTACACCTGCTTAGGCAGGATCAAAGTCCTGGCTCTGCCAGCCCCTCACACCTCTGCTTTCAGCAGAGCCTGTGAAGCATTGCTCAGGATTTGATTCATTCCCTTGTATTTCAGCAACACTTCTAGCTGAAGATCACTTTCCTTGCCGACTGAACAGCTCTGCTATGTAAAACAAAACTCTGAGGTGTGTCTTTGATTATAGCAGGATTAATTACATTAATTACTCCACTGCTGCCTATAACCCACATTAGAGAAGGGAACACAGGTTATTTCATTAGGTCTTTCCACACCTTTCAGTTCTGAAGGAATGGCAAACTTTTGCTACATCTCACAGCAAAAAAACCCAAACACCAAACCATTTATAAAATCATAGAATCAAGCAGGTTGGAAGAGACCTCCAAGCTCATCCAGTCCAACCTCACACCCAACCCTGGCCAGTCAATGGCACTAAGTGCCCCATCCAGGCTTTGCTTCAACACCTCCAGGGACAGAGACTCCACCACCTCCCCAGGCAGCCCATTCCAATGCCAATCACTCTCTCTGCCAACAACTTCCTCCTGACATCCAGCCTCAACCTCCCATGGCACAGCTTGAGACTGTGTCCCCTTGTTCTGTTGCTGGGTGCCTGGCAGAAGAGCCCAACCCCACCTGGCTACAGCCTCCCTGCAGGCAGCTGCAGGCAGCAATGAGCTCTGCCCTGAGCCTCCTCTGCTGCAGGCTGCACCCCCCCAGCTCCCTCAGCCTCTCCTCACAGGGCTCTGCTCCAGGGCCCTCACAGCTTTGTCGCCCTCCTGTGGACACCTTCCAGTACTGCAACATCTCTCTTGAATCGGAGGAGCCCAGAACTGGACACAGCACTCCAGGGGTGGCCTGAGCAGTGCTGAGCACAGGGGCAGAAGAATCTCTCTTGTCCTGGCCACACTGCTCCTGAGCCAGCCCAGGATGCCATTGGCTCTGCTTCTTACCTGGGCACTGCTGCCTCCTCTGCAGCTCCTCTCTCCCAGCACCCCCAGCTCCCTCTCTGCCTGGCTGCTCTCAGCCGCTCTGTCCCCAGCCTGTAGTGCTGCTTGGGGTTGTTGTGGCTGAAGTGTAGAACCCTGCACACTTTTCTGACTGAAACTGAATTTAGGGTAAGGAATACCTCAGCTGGCACTGCCAGGGACTGATGATTCCTCTCCAGCTGGAATGAGCAGGTGACATTTCCTTCCAGCACTCCATCCCAGGGTTTCAGCAGCTGGTCCAGCCTCTCAAAGGAAGATGTCCAAGGGCCAGAGGCAGGAGAGGCTCACAGGGCGCCAAGGGAAGAGTAGCACACCAGTCAGTGTGCCTCAAGGCACGCAGCAAAGCCGCACCGAGCCCACTCCGGTTGCCTTAATGCAACTCCTGCCCACCGCCAAAGCAAGACGGCAACTTCCACTTGAAAACACCCATCATCAATATGCACAAACTCCTGGGCCCTGGTGACTTCCCAGCCAGACTACCGCACAACCGGAGCGGTTATGCCTGTGGCTGTGCCAGCACCAAGCCACGTCCCGTTCCAGTTTGCCTCCGGCAGCCTCCGCCGCACCGCGCACACGGCGCAGCCCTTCCTGCAGACGGCGGAGCTGGGTAGGAGCTCTGCCCGCACCCCTAGCTCTTAAACCAGGTCCGCACCAGCCCCCGGGGCAGGCGCAGTCGCCGCTCGGCCGCCTCCCGCCTGAAGCGGAGCCGCCGGGGCTCGGCCCCGCCCCGCCCGGCAGCCCCCGCGCCCGACGCGCTGCCATGGAGACCGGGTCGGAGCGGCGCCGGCACCGGGCGTGCGGCTGCCGAGCGCCCACCGTGACTCATGGGGGTTTGTGTCCTAGGCAATGGAAGCGGCGGGAAGCGGCGAACCCAAGGCGAGGTGCGAGCGGCCGGCAGCGGCAATGCCGCAGCAGACGGAGCCCGGCGGGCTGCCGGACCGCAGCCGCAGCGACTCAAGTAAGGACCGGGCTTTGCTCGTTCTCGGGGCTGCTTTCCTGTGCCGCCTCCCGTCCCGCTGCCTCCCGCGGGCTTTGCAGTTTCACAGACACCCTTTTGCAGAGCGGCTGCAGCCCCGGGAGCAGCCCCAGAGTCCCCTCTGCGGTCCCCTCTCTGCAGAGTCCCTTCCGGAGCAGCCGCTGGGTCCCATTAACAGGCACAGGAGCGCTGAGCGATGGCAGAACAGCGCGTTGTGTTGTGCCAGGCCTCTGAGGAGAGCTGAGAACACACCAAGTTCTTCTGCTCCTGCTCAGCTGAGCCATCCCGACACGGTGTGCCCAGCCCCTTCACCTACTGGCTGCAACGCAGCACTCTGCCTTGGCACACAGCATGGCAGTGAAGGTCACTGCCTGAGCCCATTGCTTCTGGGCACATCCAACAGCCTTTGTGCCTTGTGTTCAGAGCCTCTGAGAGCAGGTGTGAGCTGGGCCACAAACCATAGAATAATAGAATCAAACAGATTGGAAGAGAGCTCCAAGCTCATCCAGTCCAACCTAGCACCCAGCCCTGGCCACTCAACCAGACCATGGCACTAAGTGCCCCAGCCAGGCTTTGCCTGAACACCTCCAGGCACGGCAACACCACCACCTCCCTGGGCAGCCCATTCCAATGCCAATCACTCTCTCTGCCAAAAACTTCCTCCTAACATCCAGCCTGAACCTGCCCTGGCATAGCTTGAGGCTGTGTCCCCTTGTTCTGTCCCTGGGTGCCTGGCAGCAGAGCCCAACCCCACCTGGCTACAGCCTCCCTGCAGGCAGCAGTGAGCTCTGCCCTGAGCCTCCTCTGCTGCAGGCTGCACCCCCCCAGCTCCCTCAGCCTCTCCTCACAGGGCTGTGCTCCAGGCCCCTCACAGCTTTGTCGCCCTCCTGTGGACACCTTCCAGTACTGCAACATCTCTCTTCAATTGGGGAGCCCAGAACTGGACACAGCACTCCAGGGGTGGCCTGAGCAGGGCTGAGCACAGGGGCAGAAGAATCTCCCTTGTCCTGCTGCCCACACTGCTCTTGAGCCAGCCCAGGATGCCACTGACTCTCCTGCCCACCTGGGCACAAGCAAGCACATGAGCTAGAAGTGCTGGAAAACACATCCTGTATTTTCCATACTTTCCAAAAAGAAAGAAAGAGAGAAAGGCTTAGAGAAGGGTTGGTATCTCTGCCTGCCCAGAGTTTCACCTGGCTGCTTTCTGGAAAGCAGGACAAGCCTACTTAGAAGGGCAAGACAACTTGGGTGGCACCAAGGAGGACTGAAATTCTATATTAGAAGCACCAGGGATGTGTTTGGTCTGCCTAAAGGGGAGCCCATGGCAGCTGGCCTGCTGGCCACATTGGTGTACAAACAGAAGGTGATGTGTGTGGGATAGCATACAGCTGTGCCCCCAAGGTGCAAGGGTGTCAGTGGCACTGCTTGCCAGGAGGGAATCTAGTGCTGCTGAGTACAGTGGCAGACATCTGAGATGTTTCCTGTCACCCCAAGGCCAAAAATACCCTTCCATGCACTCATACAATGTGGATTGCACTTGCAAATGAGAAAAAAGCCTTCATTTGTCTCCACAGCTCTTACTTTTTAAGGCAAGAGAGGCTGGCAATGCTCTGAGACATTGGATGAGTGCCACAAGTCAGTGAGTCTAAGCAATAAGCTGTCTCCATGACTTCAGTGGAGTGAAGCCCTTGTAAAGCCCTGACCCCATGTCAGTGCCCAGTTCTAGCCCTGCAGGCACTGAGAGAAGTCACTTGCAGACACAGAGTGAGAGTGTAGGATGGTGTGGAAGGTCTGGGGCAGCTGCTGTGGCTGGCACGCTGCAAAAGGGCGCAAACAGATCAGACCCCCGCGGGCATGGTGTCGCTGCTCAGTAATTCTGCTTGTCACTGTTGCTTGCAGCGCTGTCAGAGGCGTCGGGCAGCCTGGATGTGCTGTGTGACACCGAGGTAAGGACCCGCCCAGGCTGCGTGGGGCCGGTTTTGTGCAATGGCTTTATCCCTGAGCAAAGATGTGACTCCACCTTGCTTTTGGCGTTTTCTGCCTCGAGTTCCAAGAGGATTTTGTGAGGCTGTTCGAGCACTCCCTGCGCACGCTGCCCTCCGTCGGCCTGCCCACGCTTCTGGCTTACAGACCCGAATCCTCCTGGGACAAGCCACAGGCTGAGGTGAGCCTCAGGCTGAGTGCAGTCATTCCAGGACGTGGCAGGCACAGATCCGTCTGACAGCCTGTTGTGAGCAGAGCCCTTTCCCCAGGGTAGCCAGCATCTGTGTGCTGCCACCACATTTCCATCCTCCCTGTGTGCTCTCTCCTTCAGGCAGAGGAAGATCCTGCCCCAAGGTGTGAGTTCTGTGGCAGCCTGCTGAAGCCATTCCCTGCCTCGGAAAAGCTTTTCCTGCTGGCACAGGATGATGACTCTGTAAGCTGGTGGAAAGGATCATAGAATGGCTCAGGTTGGAAGGGACCTCAAAGATCATCCAGTTCCAACTCCCCACCATAGACAGGGACACCTCCCACTAGAACAGGTTGCTCAAGGCCTCATCCAACCTGGCCTTGAACACCTCCAGGGAGAGAGCATCCACAACCTCCCTGGGCAGCCTCAGTGCCAGTGTCTCATCACCCTCACTGCAAAGAACCTTTTCCTAACATCTAGTTTGAATCTCCCCTCTGCCAGTTCAAACCCATTCCTCCTCCTCCTGTCATTACCAGACCTTGTCAATAGTCCCTCCCCAGCCCTCCTGCAGGCCACCTTCAGATACTGGAAGGCCACTGCAAGGTTTCCTCAAAGCCTTCTCTTCTCCAGGCTGCAGAGCCCCAACTCTCTCAGCCTGTGCTCAGAGCAGAGCTGCTGCAGCCCTCTCAGCATCTTTGTAGCCCTCCTCTGGACTTGCTCCAACACTTCCATGTCCTGCTTGTGCTTGGGGCTGCAGAACTGCCCCCAGCACTGCAGGTGGGGTCTGAGGAGAGCAGAGCCAAGGGGCAGAATCCCCTCCCTTGCCCTGTGCCCACACTGCTCTTGCTGCAGCCCAGCACAGGGTTGTGTCTGGGCTGTATACTCACACTGCAGGCTCCTGTTGAGCTTCGCATGACCCCAGACCCCCAGGTCCTTTTCCTCAGGGCTGCTCTCAGCCATTCACCACCCAGGCTGCGTTTGTGTTTGGGATTGGACCGACTCAGGTGCAGGACACTTGGATCAGCAGGGATTTGCTGTGGAAAGGCTGCACTCATGGCACCTTTGTCTTGCCTATCAGCATTTCTGCTGTGAGCACCGTCGAGACCTCTACGAGTTCATCATCAGTGAGAGGAGGAACCAGGAAGATGCCCGCAGTGCTGCTGCTGGCAGCTCCCACAGACCTGGCAGCACCGAAGCTGAGAGGCAGCTGGCAAAGGACAGAGCCTACCCACGGTACTATGGCATGGCCACAGAGAGAACTGGGGGTTGGGTATGCCTGAGGAGCAGGTGAATCTGGGGGGAAAAGGCAGGTTAAGAAAATGAGACCCCAGCATGAGAACAACAGAACAAATTTGCTTTAGGCCACCCAAGGTCATGTTCTACCTGGATGTTGTTGGCTTTTCTCTTACTGGGCTGCACTGGAAGGTGCTGACACAGGTGCTGAGGAAAGCATTCATTCCAGTGCTGGCAGATATGGTGCCTAGAGGCAGCAGAGTCAAAGCTATAACCACAGCTGTGCCAGGTATGACACCTGATTGCCTCAGGTGCTGAAACCAAGCTGGAATCTGTATTTCTCTCTTTGGCTGCACAAACTGTGACAAGTGTTTGGGTTCCAGCTTCCTGAGTCACGAGAACTCAGCAAGTTCCACTCTGGTGAAGGCCCAAAGCTTACACAAGATACCTAAGACTGTGGCACAGGCTTAAAGAGTGAAGCCTGGAAGGAGACATTCATTGCCTTGACCCTTTGCAGTCTGGTGGTGGCCATCATAGGGCTGGTCACTGACATCTCTGCATGGAGCAGCTCCTTTTGCCAAGATAGTATTTTTGGTGACACTCCCTTGCCTTTAACTGCAGTTTGCAATCATGTAAGTGAAGAACAGGCTCAGCAACTTGTGTTCTACTGCAAGGGTATCCAGCAGTTGTAGCTTTCAGAGGAGCTTTCTAAGGAGCATACATTGGGAATGTTCTCCTTTCCCAGGCAGCAGGACAAGCTGTTGGCCAAACAGTTAGCTTCCCTGGCAGCAGAGCCACAAGGCACAGCTGTGGGTGAGTTTGCATTTCCTCCTGCATTTCTGTGTCTGTTCTTTACCACAATGAGTTTGGTCTCTAATGCTCTCTCAAGTCAACAGGAGGCTTTAGGCTGAGACACGCTAGCTCAGGTGTGCAGTCCCACTAAGCCAGACACTGCCACGTTCGATAATCCCTCATGGGAACACCCAGAAGCAGTTAGCCTCACACTGCACAGAGGAGCTCTGTGCTGAGGCTTGCAGTATTTGTGTCTGAACGTTCAGCTGAGAGGAACAGACATGACCTTAGAGACCAGCAACTTGGCAAAGCCACGCCAGGGAGGTGGCAACTGCCAGCATCAGGTTGATGAATGTCTCAGCTCATCAGGGAAATGCTGCACTGATTGCTAGCCTGGGCTGTGGGTGACTCAGCAGCCCTTGGGCTCTAGCTGCAAAACCAAAGGTACTTTGGCTAGGAAGAGTTGAAGTGTTTCCAGAGAGGATGCAGGGCACTGAGGCTCCTGAGGCAGCAAGGATTTCAGCTCCTGGAGCTGGGAATGCTATCCAGACAAAGTCCTTCTGCACTCACACAGATGTGTGTATGTAGACATAAATGGGGAAGCTGCATCTTTTCATACCCCTGTCCTCTGAGCTGAATGCTTTGGACTGACCTCAGTAGATAGAAAACACCCCAAGGCAGACTCCCAGGATGAAGTCTTTCAGCCAGAAGTCCCCACTCCCCGGGCTGCAGCCTCCCTGCAGAGGCACCAGCCCTACCCGATGCCCCTGTACTCTCCAGGTTCCAGCCAGGCTGGCACTATTTCCTACCTGCTGTCTCGGGAGCCCCCATCACCCACAGGCTGGACGCTGATGCCCGGTGAGCAAGTGTCAGGGCCTGAGGAGGAGCCCGAGGAGGAGCCCGAGGAGGAGCCTGGCTACTCCAGCCTCACCTGCTGCGACTTCACCCTGCTGGGGGGCAATGTGAGTGGCTGCTGCTGGTGCCCATGGTCTGTGCCTGTCCATGCCCAAGCGCTGGTGCAGGGCTGCTCCCACCGGTTTCACCATTTCTTCTCCCATCTCAGGTGGTGAAGAATGAGCTGTTGGTAAAATACTACAAAGGCGGAGGGAGATTCCTCACCATGCTGCCAGACGGAACAGCACAGCTACTGTATCCTTTGTGGGCTGGTTCCTTGGCATTAGCCCAGGGCTGTAGCTGCAGTTTGCACTGTGCCCGCTTTGCCGCCAGATAACCTGCTCATGCTCACTGCCACAGCCCCAGGCAAGCAGCAGGGAACCTGCTTGCCTAGCTCTTGGTCTGAAGCTTCTCAGGTCATCCAGAGGTTCAGGGAAGGAGAAGCACTTGTGTCTCTAATACCCAGCTCCAGAAGTGCACGGGCTTTGTGTTCAGCCCTGCTTCCAAGCCTTGGCCACCCCTGGAAGGGCACTACTGGCCAAGAGGGCTCTGACAGTGCCCTCCCCCGGAGGCAAACCAGCATAAGGTCTCCAGCCAGCACCAGCTCTGTCCTGCGTGCAGGAGTACCGAAGAGGTGCAGGGACAAACTGCAGTCCCCGGTGTAACTGCAAGTCCCATTTGAAGGAATGAACCCATGGCAGCTTCACCAAAGGACCCCACAGCCTCTGGGTTGCCTTTGTTGGTGTTTGAACTAAAACATCACTAAATCACCCATGTTCTCCCTTCCTGTGGCTGAATTCTTTCTGACCCAGGGTGTACAACTGCATCTGAGCTTTTGCCACCAAAGCAAACAGGCTTGAGGCTGCTCCTGTGCCCTGCCCTCTGAGCTCCCTCTCCCCAGGGATGCTGCCCATCACAGCAGCAGCAAAGGCAGAAGTGCCACAAACGTTGAGCACTCAGTCACAGGTCTGAGTGGAGGGAAACGTCAGTGAGACACAATTATCTGCTGCCCTTTCCCCCCACAGCTGTTTGGTTTTTATCTCTGGGAGTACAGTACCTGCCCCTTTTCTCTGCTGTCACTCAGGCTGAGTGATTTGATCACTGCTCTCTGCCAGTGCTTCTACCATCCTAAGGCTTGCCCAAAGCTGTGCCTACAAAAATACATTTGCTAAGGGGCTCTGCCTGGGTGACAGGTTGGAAATCAGCGCTCTGACTGCTCTTCCATCACTGAACACAGAGTACTTCCAGGCAGGAGGAAAGCTCTGGCTGTGTCCCCAGTGATGCTGGCAGCATCCTGTCACTCTGCCCCAGCCCTGGGATCCACACAGTGTGTCCACTTCCACGCTCCACGGCAGTGCTCTGAAGCTTTCAGTATGCAATAGCAGACCAGCCAAAGGAAGGGTTATGAGCACCTTACCTGGCAGTTACCCATCTGGCAACCTGGCAATCATGGTTGTACGGCACAAAGCCCAGCTGGCTTGCATAGTGCAGGAGGACAAGCCCAGCAAGGCTAAGATACAAGCAGTGTTTCAGTCCCGGGGCAGAAGCATCTGCTACCACCCGAGCGGCACCGTCTGGTAGGTTCCTGTTGGCCAGAGCAGCTCTGCTCTCCACCACACAACCTTCAAAGGCCAGGAAGGGTATCTTTAATCACAGAATGGTTTAGGCTGGAAGAGACCTCAAAGATCATCCAGTTCCAACTCCCCACCATAGACAGGGGCACTTCCCACTATAACAGGTCGTGCAAGGCCTCATCCAGCCTGGCCTTGAACACCTCCAGGGAGGGAGCAGCCACAACCTCCCTGGGCAACCTGTGCCAGTGTCTCACCACCCTCACTGCAAAGAACCCTTTCCTAACATCTAGTTTGAACCTTCCCTCTGCCAGTTCAAACCCATTCCTCCTCCTGGCATTACAAGACTTTGTCAATAGCCTCTCCCCAGCCCTCCTGCAGGCCACCTTCAGATACTGGAAGGCCACTGCAAGGTTTCCTCAAAGCCTTCTCTTCTCCAGGCTGCAGAGCCCCAACTCTCTCAGCCTGTGCTCAGAGCAGAGCTGCTGCAGCCCTCTCAGCATCTTTGTAGCCCTCCTCTGGACTGGTTCAAACAGTTCCATGTCCTGCTTGTGCTGGGGGCTCCAGAAGTGCACGCAGTTCTGCAATGGGGTCTGAGGAGAGCAGAGCCAAGGGGCAGAATCCCCTCCCTTGCCCTGCTGCCCACACTGCTCTTGCTGCAGCCCAGCAGAGGGTTGCTGTCTGGGCTGTACTCACACTGCAGGCTCATTTAACTGCATCCAAACACTGAAGGATAAACAGCAGCTCACGGGCCCTGCTCTGAGTGCCTCTCAGAAGAGTGAGGCTGCCCCAGCTGTGTCCAGAGATGGGAGCTAGATCCCGCATGAGCTGTGCCTGTGTCCCATCCCCCAGGGACATCAGCCGTGGGAGCTGCAGGGTGCAGAGCTCTGATTTTCCTCCCTTTTAGGATAAACATGGACATTCAGGGAGGGCAGTATTTCAACCAGACAGGCGGCAGGGTGAGAAGGTGGAGATGGCCCAACAGCATCGCAGCATCAGAGCTCCAGGCCCCGCTGAGCCCCATCTTCATCTCCCTGAACCAGCACGTGGGGGTCAGGATCCTGGGGCAGGACAAAGTCGTCGTATCCTTCCTCGCCATGGGGCGACAAGCAAAGTTCAACGTGGGAATCAAAGTGCAGGTATCGCTTAAGCGTGGGCAGCTCCACACAGCAGGCATGGGGCAGCTAGGGAAGCTCCCATCCATGGGGAAACACTCATCCTGTAGTGCCCCATGGCCCTGCCCTCCAGAAGCTGTACCCATGCTTAGTTACACACATCCAGGGGCTCACCAGCCCTGACTCCCTCCAAGGGATTTGTGGAGGGCAGAAAGCTCTTCCAGACAGGTCCCTGGTGTCCCTGGCTGTGTCCTCAAGGGTCACCCTAGCTCTGCCACAGGCAGGAGAGCTACGATCTGTGTAGGCAGGGTGAGTGGCAGCTCCCTTCCTCTACAGGCTCCTGCCAGAGAGGTAGGTTTGTCCATTGGGTAGGCACCAAAGTCCTGTCCCACGCTGTTGTGGCTCTGCTGACAACCTCCCCTCTGTCCCCCAGGTCAGCAGTGGCCAGCTGCCTCCTCCCATCCGGCTGAGCGAAGGGGAGCTCCTGCTGCTTGCCATCAGGGTGAGGATCCTGCAGCTCCTGGACAGGTTGCGTGGGTGCTTGACCTTTCCTTCTACCAAGCACTGGGACAAGATCAAGCCCCCAGCATTCCTGACCACACAGGCCTGGAAGATCCTACAGCTGTGCACATCTGCAGGCATGAGCAGTGAGCTGCGCAGCTCGGTGCAGGCAATAGTAAACGCTGAGGACTGAGCAGCACCGCAGTCCCTGCAGCCTTGAAGCTCCTGTGTTCTGTGGTTGTGACAAGAAACACCTTTCTACTGTCTGGCAGGGACTCTTCTCTGCCCAGCTGGGCAGGCAGAGCCCTGCTTACCCAAAAAACTTCTTGCACCAGCCCCTAAATACTTCTTACACCTGTCCCTAACCTTTAGGGAGGGCCAGAGACAACTCTTGCCCCCTGTGGCTATCCCTTTTCCTCACACCTCTGCAGATCCCCTTCTCACCCCATTTCCCATTTACTGTCCCAACACAACCTCCTCATCTCCCTCCCCACCCAGGGACAGCACTGGAGAAGAAGGATCCAGTATGCCCTTCAGCTGTTTTCACAAGGGGTGTGAGAGCCTGTAGCTCGGAGCAGGGACACAAAAGTGTGGGAGGGAGGTGCTGCTGCGGCCAAGCCTCCCACCCTGCTTGAAGCACACCACAGCCAGGAGGGATGATGGGGAAGAACAAAGGACAGGCTGCAGCCCACTGCTCATGCTAACTCGGGAAGGCACCCAGGAAAATCCTCAGCCTCAGGACAGAGGAGTGCCTGAGACCTGGCTTTAACCCCTGGGCTGCACAGCAGCACCTGAGCTCCTGTCACAGAGAAGCTCTGGCAGGCACAGAGAGACAAAGCCCAGCACGGTCCCCAGGCACCTGCAGACTGGCAGGGGCCTAAACAAGACAAACACCAGATTGATGACTTTGGAAATTAGGCTTTTTATGCACTTTTTTTCCAACTGCAGTTCTAAGAATACCTGTCAGTGACTCGAACAAGGGACTTCACACAGGAAATGAGACCTCTTTATTTCAGCTGACTTGCTTGGTTCCTGTAGAGGGCAGCGGGAAGGCCCAGCCTCTCACTGGAATGGTCACAGAACAGCCTCTGGGGCTGGCCAGCACAACTGAAGGAGCAGCTGGTCCTTGCTTTGACCCAAGTCACACCAGGCTGCCACTACTCTGCACACAATTTCCTCTCTCTAATTTAGCACAGAACCCACTGCTTGACTCTCCCACATCATCTGAAAAATACACAGACCTGCTTTAGCCACGTTAGAGATTATTTGATAGGACAGCTGTCAATTACTTAACAGTTGAGGACAACATCAGACACTCCTATAACTCCATTTGAAACTACAAAAAGAACATAAATTCATATAAAATACAACAGATTAGACAAAACTTTTCTTTTTTTTTTTTCCTTATTGATTTGTTTTCCAAGGGGGAAAAAAACAAAACAAAAACCAAAACAAAAACAAACAAACAAACAAACAAAAGACTCTGGTATGAACTGAATCTGCTGTGGTGTGGAAGATGACTACAAAATAAGTTACCAGGAGCAATGCCTGCCTTGCTGAGCGCGGGCGGGTGGCCTCTTCCAAACCCTCTGCGGGATTATTGCACTCCGGGGCTGCGCGGCGCGGGGCGGCCCAGCGCTGAGGCGCCTCTCACCGAGCCTCCTCTGCCGGCAGGCGCGGCGTGGCTGCAGGAGGAGCATCCAGCCTGCACCAACAGCGAGCTGTCTTCAGTGCAGGCCTTCATGGGCCTGAGCCACGCGGCCTCAGCGGACCACCACTCGATGCCTGCGGGCACACACAGAAGCACAGAATGGGCAGGGTTGGAAGGGACCTCAAGGATCAGAGAATCATCACAGAATGGGCAGGGTTGGAAGGGACCTCAAGGATCAGAGCATCATCGCAGAATGGGCAGGGTTGGAAGGGACCTCAAGGATCAGAGAATCATCACAGAATGGGCAGGGTTGGAAGGGACCTCAAGGATCAGAGAATCATCACAGAATGGGCAGGGTTGGAAGGGACCTCAAGGATCAGAGAATCATCACAGAATGGGCAGGGTTGGAAGGGACCTCAAGGATCAGAGCATCATCGCAGAATGGGCAGGGTTGGAAGGGACCTCAAGGATCAGAGAATCATCACAGAATGGGCTGGGTTGGAAGTGACCTCAAGGATCAGAGAATCATCACAGAATGGTCAGGGTTGGAAGGGACTTCAAGCATCATAGAATCACCACAGAATGGGCTGGGTTGGAAGTGACCTCAAGGATCATAGAATCATCAGAGGTTGCCTAGGGTGGTTGTGGATGCCCTCTCCCTAGAGGTGTTCAAGGCCAGGTTGGATGAGGCCTTGCGCGACCTGCTCAAGTGGGAAGTGTCCCTGCCTATGCTGGGGGGCTGGAACTGGATGAGCTCTGAGGTCCCTTCCAACCTAAACCACTCTATGATTCTATGACTTAGTGTCACTGCAGCAGATTCTCCAGTAAAACCCTTTTAAGTGGGCACAAGCACAACTACAAAGTTCCATCTGCAACACATTGTCCTTCATGCCCAGGCCAACAGCCTGGTGACCAGAAGAGGACTTACAGGAAGTTTTGGCGCTGCCAGGCGGGGCTATGACCGATGGTGAGGCATTGACTCCATGTGCACGTTGAGCTTCATTTCGTTATCCAGGATTTGTACAAGCTGCTGCATGGAAGGGAGGTGGCCAGACTCCAGCTTAGACCACACTGGAACATCTGCCAGAGATGAGAAAAGCTCCACTACACTGACGGTCAGAAAACACACAAGGCTGGTTTAAACATAAGGGTTTAACAGATTGAGGAGCTATGCCAAGCTGGCACTGGTTTATACCAAGGACAATATCTGCATCAACAATGCTCCAAGCCTCTGGTTACGCTAAAACTCAGCCCAAACTGGAGAATGGTCTCATGCTTCCTTCCATTCAGGAGTAAGTTACACAGACCTGAGGCATCACCATGTCCAGAAAGTCTGAAAACAAGTGAGTAGCAGAAGGGCACACTGAGGTGTTAAACCACTGCTGTACCTCTGACACTCATGGGTTTCCTCAGTCTTCATCTCGCTCTGCCCAGCTCCTAAGCTTGAGCCTCAGAAGTTCTGCTTGCCAAGAGCAGGCACAGAAGGTTCTACTCCATGTGCCTGCAGCCACTGTCCCCCCCAAGAAAGGCAAAGAGCAGCACAGCCCATGAACACTTCAGGGTGAACACAGCATTCACTGCTGATGGTGACAAAGATTCCCCCAGATCTCCCTCACTGCTACGGCACTGCACAAACCCACAGTGTCAAATATAGTGGTGGTCACTACACAAAACAAGGGCCAGACTGGAGCCATCTTGTCCCCAAACACGACCCAAACCTCACAGAGGCCCAGACAAGATTTGTCACCCCTGGGAAAGCTCTGCTGCCAGTGACCTGGGATTCAGCCCTAGGAGTGCATGGAGTTTGACTGAGTCGATGCAAGCTACTCTCTGAAAGGTTCTGCAGCACATGACCTAGAGATTACTACACTGAAACATGCCTCCTGCAACTGCAATCACAGAGATGACAGAGCTCAGAGCTAGACTACGGACTTGGACCCAGAGCTTGAGAGCTTCAGTGCTCCATCAAGCTAAGCTCATCTTTAGAACTCTAACATTATTTGAAAGCAGAAGCTCCATGGGCTCCAAACCTGGAAAATCAGCATTGCTGTTCACTGGTACTGGAAAATCAGGGACAGCAACAGACTCTCTGGGATTCCCAGGCTAAACCACACCAGGAAACAGGACAGGGAAAGCACCTAATTAACTGCAGAATGCCTTCCCTGGCTGATCACATCTCACCTAATACATGCCACAGGCAAAGCAAGCATGTAGCACAGATACTCTAGGCAACTTGAGCACTCCTCTACTACACCACACAGCTACTCTAAACCCAAGGAGCTGACAGCTCTATAAACTGCTATGATTTCATCATTTATTAGGAGAGGTCACACTGAAGCTTCAGAACAGGCAGAGGGCAGTTGTCACAGACCATCCCACTCTAGCACACAGCAGATGCCATCCCTCCAGCCCGGTGCAGCAGCTCTCCCACCCCAGCTGTACACTCCCCAAGGCATGCAGTGCCCAGCTCACCATTCAGAGTGATTTCGAAGGCGCCCGTGGACATGCACTGGTTCTCAATCATGTTGCTCAGGAAGAAGACCATCATGCAAGCATACACCTGGGACAGAACAGAGAACCCAGTTCAGCCAGCTCAGTCACTGCTGATTTTACACACTCTGAAGCACTGGAAGTGTACAGGTGCCTTTGCCTTCTCCTCTGCAGCCCTCCAACTGCAGACACCTTCCTATTCTGAAGAGGACTGTGCACATCATCTTCACCAGGCAGGTATCAAACCACCAAGTACATCATCCTGACTCACACCAAGCTCATCTGGCTGCTTTCCTTCCCAAAACAGTGCCAGCTGATCAGCCCATCTGCATGCAGACAGGGCTACAACAGCATATGGAGGACAAGGAACACAACTGCTCCTGCCTACTGCCTGTCATTGTCAGAGCAACACCTCAAAGACAGATGCAAACAGCTGAACAAGAGAAACTGGCCTTGCTCACAACAGCTGTTGACCCTCTAGCATATCTTCAGGACAATCATCTGGAACATCCTGTGTGTTGGTGTCTCAGGATCAAACGGTGCAGCCTCCAGCCATGCAGAAGCAGCACCCCCTCCATCACCAGAACCTTCACACTGCTCTTTTCAGGCACAGGGCTAAGTTCACAAAGGTCAGTTACTGGATACTTGACAGCTCAGCATGGTTGTGTACCCCATCACAGGCCACAGACAGCACAGCCAGCCTGGCTCAGCTCCAGTTGGGCCATGTCATTCGAGAGGATCTATCACAGCTTCTGTGTGTGCAAACTGAGCAGTGACAGAGACACCACACCAAGGAGCTCAATTTGAGGCTCTGTGCATCCCTAAGATACCTACAAGTAAACAAACTTACAGATTGCTTTTGCTGAGTGGAATAAATCTAGAACAAGGCTACTGTAAGTCAGAGTACAACAACATTATCTGTCAGCAACCCCAGCACTGACTCATGGGGCTACTCCTCCCACAAGGCACAATCTGTCATTCTCTGCAAAAACACCCACAAAATTTCAGCTTCATTTTTCTAACCCCCACCTAACTGCAGGCCTCCTCTAGGAAAACTCTGCTGAAAGCAACAACTGCATTCAGCTATGAGACCTCAGAAAAGGGCAGCTGTAATTCTACAACAATATCCCTGGAAACTATGCTTAAGCCCTAAGCAATAAAATCCCCCTTCCTCATCTTTGTCAGCAACATTAACCTCAACTGTGCCTCTGCAGCATCATCAGCTTGGAAAGAAATGCTGAGAACCAGATCTGGGTCTGTCAAAACATGAAGCACTGCTGTTAAGAATAATTACACTGCTGCAAAATTCTCAACATGTTCAGTTAGAGAAGCCCAAAGGTTCTGCCGAGGCTGCAGCCTGTGGAAGTCAGGTTAGCAACACTGGTGAGCTACCCCTAGAGCCCTCTGATGAAGTCATTCCAAAGCTGCTTTTTCAAAAGAAAAGAACAAAGAAAGCTGGTTACCTTATTTTCTTGGCCCCACTGCCAGATGCTTGGAGCTTGCATGCCAAAGAAAGCAAACGGGTCCTTGCCGACGATGATTAAGCCTATTAATACTAGTTTGAAGACAGACAGGAAGGATGCTATGTGCCTGTCAAGGGACAACACAGAGAAGGGACTCAGGAGCTTAGAAGGCTCAGCTACTACTTCACCACAACACAGCTGCAATTCATACAGGCACACAACTGTTTTGGTTGGAAAAGACCTCTAAGATCGAGTCCAACCACTGGCCTCATCAGAAGAGCTTTGCCATTGTACAATTCAGTCTTTCAGAGGAAATACAAAACTCATTTCAAGTAAGTTTACTGTAGAACAGAAAAAAACAAACCCAAGCAAGCAGTGCAGGCTAATAGGAGTGGCCAGCCCCAGGAGGACACTGCTCACAAATTTACTTCCTTTCCCTAAGCAGATCTCAAACAGTCATTGAGTTTCAATCTTTATGTGCATAAACTGGATCAATTCAAGAGATGTTTAGGTACTGGAACGTGTCCAGAGAAGGGCAACAAAGCCAGTGAGGGGCCTGGAGCACAGCCCTGTGAGGAGAGGATGAGGGAGCTGGGGGTGTGCAGCCCAGAGGAAGCTCAGGGCAGACCTCACCGCTCTCTACAGCTACCTGAAGAGAGGTTGTAGCCAGATGGGGTTGGGCTTTTCTCCCAGGCAACCAGCTACAGAACAAGGGGACACAGTCTCAAGTTGCGCCAGGGCAGGTCTAGGCTGGATGTTAGGAGGAAGTTGTTGGCAGAGAGAGTGATTGGCATTGGAATGGGCTGCCCAGGGAGGTGGTGGAGTCCCCAACATTGGAGGTGTTCAAGAAAAGCCTGGATGAGGCACTTAGTGCCATGGTCTGGTTGACTGGCCAGGGCTGGGTGCTAGGTTGGACTGGATGAGCTTGGAGCTCTCTTCCAACCTGCTTGATTCTCTGATTCTATGCACGCAGTTCCTTCAATAAATTGCTCTGTATTATAGACAGGTTCAATTGAAAGTCACAAGCACTACTGCCTCATAAAGCATGCTCCCAGCAGAGAGAAAACCTTATGGCTTTCTGCAAGAATTAAACTTACAGCCAGAGAGCAAATTGACACTGAAGGTAATTCCATCCCATTGCATCCCTACCACTGCAATTATTACAGTAATTAGGTCAAGAAGTGGTTCAGAAGCCATCACAGTAACTGCATCACCCTCTAGCACGTACACAAGGGTATAAGTAACAGAAATAACACCTTTTTTGCTTTGTCTTTTCCAAACTTTCCCTGTGCTCCCCCTCAGACTGCCACCAAAGATATCATAGAATCAACCAGGTTGGAAGAGAGAGGTTGTGGAGTCTCCTCCTCTGGAGACTTTCAAGGCCTGTCTGGATGTGTTCCTCTGTGACCTGAGCTAGATTGTATGGTTCTGCTCTTGCAGGGAGTTGGACTCACATAGGATCACAGGATGTTAGAGGTTGGAAGGGACCCACAGAGATCATCTGAGTCCAACCTCCCTACCAGAGCAAGACAATGATCTCTTTAGGTCCCTTCCAGCCCCTAACATCCTGTGAACAGGCCTTATCACAGAGATCTTCAGATGGCAGCATCCACATGGAAAACTAAGGTGGCTGTCTGGCAGCAGTTAATTGAGCTTGCGTGGAACCATAACGAAAAAGAACAAAGAAAGCACCTTAAAACGTTCATTGTCAGTGTTACTAAATGTAAGCACACAGATCCACCACCTGCCGTGCTGGCCCCACACGCTGGCACAGGCAGCCATTCGCTTACCTATAGATAGGTTGAGGAAGGTAGTTCTCCCCTTCGATCCGGATGTCTGGGTACCGCTGGCTGATGACCCGCATGTACTCCTCAAACACCCGCCTGTAGCCTCAGGAGACACTGAACACAAAACAGGGTGGTGACAGGGCTGCTGCCATGCACCCTGATGTCGCCGCCGAGCTGCACCACCACTACCTGCACCACCCTGTCCAAAATGCAACTTCATGCCAAAGAACAAAACCGATGTGCTGCTAAGTTATGCATCAAATCTCCAGCTGCCGGTGAGGCACTTGGTGCTGCACCAACTGGGCTGCACGTACAAGCACAGACACCGCGGTTTGGAGCAGAATACTATTTGCTTACCCCCCTAGAAAGCTCTTAGGTCAAAAAGTCACAACCACAAAACCACACAGAACTGTCAAGGTTGGAGAGGACCTCAAGGATCATCCAGTTTCAATCCCCCTGCCATGGGCAGGGACACCTCACACTACACCAGGTTGCTCAGAGCCTCATACAGCCTGGCCTTAAAAACTTCCAAGGATGGCAGCTTAAGTGTCACTCTGCTTTGAGTCCAAAGTAAAAGGTTCCACACAAGACCGGTTTAAGTCCTCAGAGTTAAGTTAGCTCCTCCTAGACCTCCCCAGGGACACTGTTCAGTTGCTTCTCTACGAGGATGAGCAGATCGACCGCATGAGTTAAACGTGACAGTGCTGCGCTTCGGCTCAGGGCTGCACCACCTCTGTAACAACCCCAAGAGAAGCTGCCCACCGAGCTCGCTTTTGCGGCGCTCCACACACGCGCAGGACACAACCTGAGCCGGCCTCTGCCCCGGGGAGCGCCGCGACCGTTCCCCCGGAGGAGCAAGGGCTGAGGCCCGGCCCCTCTCCTCGGGGCACTGCGCAAACACGCTGACGGCCGCTGAAAGCCGCTCCTGTTTCCGCGGCTCGGCTCCGTGCGCTGCTGAAGTGCCCCAACCCCTCCAGCTCCCGCGGATTTTGCTCTGAGCAACTGGCACCATCCCTGAGTCTGAGAATGATGCCAGGGGGTTCGATCTCCCTCGCTGCCAGCAGCGGCCGTTAACCTCCCTCCCACCCCCGCCAAGCCTTCACTGCGGGCTCTGCTCAAACACCACTTCCCCCTAAAGGCGACCCTGTCACCCCCACGCCGCATCTCACACCAAAGCAGCCTGAGCAGAGCGACTTCGCCGCGGCTGCCATGCTTCCAGTGCTTTCCCCACCACTGCCCGGAGAGCAGCACATCCCGCCCCGGCCCCGCCATGCTGCTTCCGCCTCTCGCTCCCCGCCCGCGGCGCCAGCCCGGCGCAGGCCGCATCCTAGCCGGGCCCGGCCGGCGGCGGTGCCGCGGCAGCCCCACGGGCGCTCCCGACGGCCGCGGTCCCAGCGGCCGCACCGCCAAGGGGACGCCGAGGGACAGGCGCGGGCCCGGCCGGCGCCGCCATCTTGGAGCGCCTCACCAGATCTGGAACTTGAGGAGCGGCCCGGTGGCGTAGGCCATGCGCAGCTTCTTGGCCGGCAGCCCGCCCTGCTCCGCCGAGCCTCCCGGCGCGGCCGCCAGCGCCGCCAGCAGCAGCAGCAGCAGCCGCAGCCCCGCTCCCGCCGCCCGCATCTCGCCCGCGCCGCCGCCGCCTCGCCTCGCCCCGCCCGCGGCCGCCGCGCCAAGGTCACGCGAGCGCCGCCCCGCCCCGCGCACGCGCCGGGGGCACGTGACGGGCGCCGGCCCCGCCCCGCGGCTCGGGCCGGAGGCGTCCGGCGGCGTTGGGCGAGCCCCGGGGGTGGGCTCCGCCGCGGTCGAACGGCCCGAGCTTAAAGCCCGAAACCCGCGGGCAGGCGCCCGCGTCTCCACCTCCATCCCCACCTCTGCCCACCGCCGTGGGCCTTCCGGTGTCAGCGGGCACGAATAAAGGGCTCAGGAAAAGGGAAAACCACGGAAAACCAGAGTAAAACAGCGGCCCGAGGCAGCAGCGCCGCTGCAGGAGGGGTAACTTCCTTCTGCCTCTGCTGTGAAGGAGCTGCAACCAGGCTATTTTAAAAGCTCTGCCCTTGCAGCAGAACAACGAACACGCTTTACTATTAAATGCTCTTTTATTTGTATCTACATCCTGATATTGCATAAAGATCACATCAGTTTTAAATAGAATAAAGCTATGAAACAGGTGAACTCCTCATCTCCTTCCTCACACACGGAAAAGATCAATCAACAGGCACCTCCCAGCTCTAGGCGGCGTGCTCTGGGAAGAGGCACACTGCGCTCAACAGCAGCTGGCTGCCCAGGCACTCGTTTCTTCTTTGCATGGGCACAAATCTTCAGGAAAGCTTTTTTAAGAGGCAGGTGGTGCAGCAAATCTGTGGACTTCTGCATCCTCAGTCATCTGCTGAAACACATTATTACGTTGAAGTTAATACAAACTGGATTTTTCGTGAGCTTGGTGTTGGCATGGGATTTCCATGAAGCTTTAAAGACCCAGTTCTAGGTCTTCCAGTTCCTGCAGGAGAGCAGTTTCTTTCTGAATCTTCTCCAACTAGAAGAAGAAAGCAAAAGATGTCACAGACCTAACCTATTATAAATGAAAACTTGAATAAAGTGCATAGGTATTAACATTACCTGATTCTTCTCCAGCTGTTTGCCAGCAGCTGCCTGTTCTTTCAGCTGCTCAATTGCCTTTAGTTTCTGCAAAAGCAAACCAAGAAAATCCCACACCAATACAAAAATAGACACCGAGGAACCAAAAAACCCCCAAAACAGCCTGGGAAGTGCCTGCATTTGCAACTGCCTGAGTTAAGGTCTCAGTATGGAAAGTTCAGTTCACTTCAGCATCTCCAGAAGCTCAGTCCAGAATTTCCCAACAACAGACACTTCCTGCAAGAACAGAAGCATGCCTTGCTCTCTGAAACAAACACTAGGCACCACCTCACTGAAGAGCTAGACCCTACTCAGAGTTACTCCTCTACTCTATTCCTCCTCACCACACATTCTCCTCAGAAAGCCTGGAATATTAATCCAGACACCAGGAGAAGCAGAAAGTGGCCAAGAGGAAAAAAGCCCTGATGGGTTATGAGGAAAGAGGAAGGATTCCCTAGTCTGAACCAAACAATTTCCACTCTGAAATTACTTAATCCAAGAATTTCCAAGACTGGCAGTGAATGTCACACTACAGAGTCACAGAATTAACCACCTTGGAAAAGACCCCTGAGATCACCGAGTCCAACCTATCACCTAACCCAGCTAATTAACTAACCAACGGCACTAAGTGCCTCATCCAGCCTCCTCTGAAACACCTTCAGGGATGGGGACTCCTACCATTTAGAGGTTAGGGAATAAACCAAAGCCACACTCTGCATGGCCCTTCTAAGGTCCAAGATCCAACAGCTCAGCAGCCCACATGGCTCCTTTGTGACAGTGAACTGCTCTGAGCTGTACCCTCACCCCTCAGCTGTGGCTGCAGGTGCACCAGCACCCACAGCCACAGACTGTGGTACCCTCCTGTGTGCCTGACAGTGGTTTATGCCCTGTCTAGACACTATGGTGAGACCTTCAGGAGTCCTGGCAAGTAATGAGAGAATCACAGACTGATTTGGGTTGGAAAGAATGACTTTTGCTGTTCCATCAAATGGAGGGAACTGCCATCTCAGTAAATGCTCAAGTCACCTTGCAAGCAGAACAGACCTGACAGAGCATCTCTTAGACAAATCTGCTGATAGCAAATAACCCCCTCACCTTTTTTAAATTCTTTATCTTCTTGTCAACCTCAGGATCTCCAGAGGTGACAGCAGGCACAGTGCTCCGCGGGGCGCTCTGCGGTGCCGAGGGCTGTGTGGACTCCTGGTTTGCATCAGCTCGGGCCTCCTGTAGGCAAATAAAGACCCCACCTAGAAAATAACTTTGGTTGCAAAGGGACTGAAAATTCTCTTTCATCGTTTGAAGGGATCCATTTAACATTCCTTCTCTCACTGGTGTACTCCAAAATGTGACAGGCTGTGGGGTGCTGCACTGTGCACACTTTCCACAAAGAAAGGGCTGTCTGAAACCACTCACAGGCTCTTTGTTTCATTTCTCCTTCCTCAAGACACCAGCCACACACAGCACAGGGAAACACCAACAAGGATCACAGAATGTTCATGCTTCAGCCACAACTTGCTGCTGGACACACACAGGCATCCAAGCAGCATGTCTGCCACCTCTCACCTAACACTGAATCATCTGTGCAGATGATCTGAAGGGGAAGTCACAATTTTTGTGCCTTAACACTGATTCCAGCTAACATTCACCAAACTCAGCAAATCACCAAAACTGCTGGTTTTAAGTCATCCTTTTGTACCTGCTTTAGTACAAGTAAAACATGTGCGAAGGTGTGCAGTGCTGTGAGCTGCTGGTCGCTGCTTTCAGACTGATCAGCTGCATCTGTGGAATCTAATTAACCCTGGAAGAGCTGCTTCTGCAGTACCTGTTTAGCAGCTTTCTTGGCTTCATGTTTCCTCTGATTCTTGAGAGCTGTTTTAGAGAGAGGTTTATCACTGCTTCCCGACTGAGGTTTCATGTTCTGAGGTGGTTCATCCTCATGCTGTGGGAGAGGCAAAATCAACAGTTAGGAAACTCACATGCATGTGTTGGCACAAAAAACCCAGCCTCCCATCTGTGCTGGTTTGAGGCTAACTGGAATATTTGAATGAGAGAAATTAGATGATAGGCTGTGAAAAGGAACCAATGGTGATGTCTACTTCACTCACAGGTTTGCTGAGATGCATGAAAACAAGAACACAAACACAGATAAGAACACAAACACAATGTGTGTGTCTCTGGCTCTTGGAGTCTGTGTTTCTCTCTGGAATTCTGTGTAATTAATCCTTCTGCTTCTAACTCCCCTGGCCAATCCTCCAAACTCAACTGTAATGCATACTCTGGGGTAAGGTAGAGGGGTGGAAAGAAGGTGGAAGGGTGGTTGGGAGCCCCTCCTGGGGACTCTGGTTTCTGGGAGGGCTGCTGTGTTTCTGTATTACCTCTAACTTGTCTATTTCTGCCTAGAGCTGTAACTATTGTAAATATCTGCTTGGATATTGTGCTAAGCTGTGACTATAAAGCTTCACTCCTTAACTTCCAACTGGCTGAGTCTAGTCTGGGTGATTTCCCAAGAGTGGTGGGGGCAGGTAACTCCCAAACCATCACACCATCCCAAACAGTGAACCCCTAAACCTACTTCAAACAACAGAAAGATGAACTATAAAGGAAGAGGAAGGAAAACCAAAGAAAATGGGGGGAGGGGGGAAGGAAATAATGTGCCCTTTCTCTTCTGAGTAGCAGAGGACAGTGTGAACAGGGTTTCACACTCACCCACTCTCCAGCTTGGGTGAGACTGTCCTGTGTGGGCTAAAGACTCCAGGGATTTTCTATCACTGAGAGGAAATAAAACTGAAAAGGAGTAAGCCAGCACTAAATGGCACGGCTTTGGCATTGTGCTTTTGTTGACAGCTTTTAAACTTTCAGCTCCTAGTGACAGGAAATTAAAGAAAATGGGTTGGGGGAGGGGAGATGAGGAGGGAGTCAGGGGAGGTTGCACATGGAAAGCAGGGACTGCTTAGTCTTTCGGTTTAAGGTGACTCAGTGGAGGAGCTGGATTGTTTTGATACACATGGCAAGATGTCTTGCCCACAGAAATAAACTGACTCCTTTCATTCACTGCATCATTTCTCTGCTATCTGGTCAGTTGTGACATCAAACCCTAACAGGATTCAGAGATTCATAATGACCCAGCAGCAGCTTTCCCTTCACAAGCAGAAGGTTCAGACTCAAACTCTCTAAGACTTACACATCAAGGGAGCAATTGTTAAGTGTAATTAGTTGCTACTCAGCCTACTTAAAAAACCTGCACCAAAAAAAAGGTAATTAGAAAAGTAGGTCACTGCTCAAACTGCAACTCACTTGCTGACAACCAAACCTCCTCCTGGCAAGGAAATTCATCTAACAAAGGGGAAAGAAGAGGAAAGAGAAAGGGGAAAAGGGCACAAGCAGGAAAGAGAAAAGACAAAAAAAAAAAAAAAAAAAACAGAAAAGGGAAAGGAAAAAAAAACAACCAGGAAAGAGAAAGGAAAAAGGGAAAAGGAAAAGAAATAAATCAGAAATATTTATTCTTTCAAAAGAGGGAAAAAAAAGGGAAGCTGTTGGCAGCCACTTTGGTCTTGCTGTCAAGCTGGGTTTAGACTGGTAACCTGTGCCACCCATTGCAGAGGCTACTGTCTCAAGTATCCAGTTTCAGCACAAACCAAACCTGCAGGTTTCTTTTCCTTGCACGCTGTAGAGAGCACCTTTAAGGTCTGCGAAGGAGTGTAAAAGGAGTGAGGGCAATGTCAAGGGTTTAGCAAACAGCAAGCAAAGGGCCAGAGAGGATTCTCAGGGCAAGTTCTCTCTTAGCACCCCACAATCCCAGAATCACATAATTAAGGGTGATTCAGAATCACAGAACCATGCAGTTTGGCAAAGCTCCCCCAGTATCATCAAGTCCAACCTAGAACTCTACTCAACAAGATTCACCTTAAGCCATAGCCCTAAGCACCACATCCAAATGACCCTTAAACACATCCAGGCTGGGTGACTCCACCACCTCCCTGGGCAGCTCATTCCAGTCCCTGACCACTCTCTTCATGAAAAACTTTTTCCTAATGTCCAAACTAAACCTCCCCAGCCTCAGCTTGAGGCCATTCCCTGTTGTTCTGTCTCAAACTACCCGTGAGAAGAGCCCAGGAGCAGCCTCTCCACAAAGTCCCTTCAGGAAGCAGTAGACAGCAATGAGGTCTCCACTCAGCCTCCTTTTTTTCACACTACCCATCCCCAGCAACCTCAGTCGCTCCTCACGAGATTCACTCTCCAGACCCTTCCCCAGCTTCTCTGGACCCACTCCAGCACCTCTATGCTGCAGTCAGCCCCATCATTCTTCTAACACCTCTCACTGAGCACAGTGGGGCAAGGCAATGGACTAGAAGAGCTCAAGCTCAGAGCTGGAGCTGCCCACTTACAAGCTTGGAACTCGTCACGGGTTTGTTTCTCAGGGCTGGAGGTCTGTAGGCCTGGGCAGGCTTGGGCTCAGCGCTGGGCAGTTCGCTTGGCACCGCCTGGTATTTGACAGCTTTCACTGGGAACACACCCTCCAGGAAGGGCTGCCAGAAGACCTGCCACATCTCCTCGTTGGAGGGGACCTGGTAGGTGTGCAGCAGGGAGCCGGTGTAGTGCCAGATCTTGTAGCCGTTGCCGACGCGCAGGCGCGGCGCGCAGGTGGCCGTCACGATGTGCTCCCCGTCGGGACACCAGGCGAAGTACGTCGAGTCCGAGGCCACCGGCTTGGAAATCAGCTTGTAGTTCTTAACGTCCCACACCTCCATCTGCCCCCTCAGATTCCCAAACCCTGCCAGCACCAGGATGTGTCCCTGGGGGCTGTAGTAGGCGGCGTTGCGAGGACCGGTTCCAAAATCAAACACAGGGTCACATTTCAGGTTAAAAACTGTTGCTTTGGCAGGCATAAAACCATAGACAGCACAAAACTCGACAGAATTGGGGTTCCAAACAACATCATAGATAGGACCATTTTTTGCTAGAAGGAAAAGGAAAACATGCAGCTGTTGTTAGGAGGTTGTATCCTTGGAGCACAAGCAAAAAGAAACCCAACAGTGATTGTGAACATCAATTATCGACAGCAAAATTAATTCTGCTAGCAAGAGTAGAGGTACAAATGGTAATGTTAGTTGGGGTTTGCAACATTGCAGCCATTCCAAATTGCCTCTGTGGGGTCAGCATCAGCACTTTTAACAGTAAGCTCCTTATTTTTTTTTTATTCAGGTTAAAAAACTCCTTTTGTTTTGTTTTGGGTTGGGTTTTTTTTCCCCCCTCGTTATTCAAGAATGAGCTCTCAGGACCTTCTCAAACTGTCCCACTGGAAACCTGCAAAACCAGGAGTTTTATTCCAGTTGGATACTAGTTCCTGGGGTTTATATCTAACAAATACTGCATCACTCAGCTTTGCAGAGTTAAGAAATACTGATCTAAGTTATCAAGTTATCTTTGGACCAAGCCCTCACATTGCATTTTGTAAGGCAGATTTTGAAGTGAGAGAGCACACAAAAGGTCTTACACATAAAGATTAAACCTTGATATTGATAGAAGTTATTCTGGGGGTTAGATTACTAAGAGATACTGCAGAGTGATGAATGAAGTGCTGGAAACTGATGTAAAATAGAAACCATAGGTCACAGCCTGGGTGCTTTTACCTGTATTTCAGATAAACCCCAAGTGCATTACTAACAACTCTCCAATCTGAATGTTGACCCAAGACAGCAAATTGATTCACACTCTTCATCCCTCTTGTTGCTCCAAGGCCTCACTACCTTTAGAAATCAGGCTGTGCAAGCACACCAGCTCTCTGTTTTCTCTTTTAAGACCTTTCAGAGGTCATTAGCTCAGTGCAAGTGCAGAGAAAGAAAATGAGGCTTCTGCCCATGCCATGAGAGCTGGCAGCTGGGGAGGCTGGGCCAGCTTTCTGTGGGCTCCCATAGCCAAGGCTGGGCTGCAGCACCAGGATGGATCAGTCAAACCTACCAAACCCTCTGCAAAAGCAAGTGTGGGAAAAAGCTTCCAAACTGCATCTCAGAAGGAACCACAAGATCAGAATCACAGAAACATTCAGGCTGGAAAAACCCCTCAGGATCACCAAGCCCAACCCGTATCCCTACTCTACAAGGTTCACCTTTAAACCATTTCCCAAGCACCACATGCAAATGATTTTTAAACACATCTAGGGCTGGTGACTTCACCACCTTCCTGGGCATCTCATTCCCATCCATAGGAAATGAGACACCACTCAGTCCAAGTGCCCACCACTTGCTTTTGGTGGGACAAAAAGAGTTTTTACAAGAACTTGTCTGTTCTTTTTTGAACCTTGGGAAGGATTAGCTAAATTCAATTCACAATATGCTCCCTGTTAAATATAAATGCACTGAAAATAACTAACTTGAGGGCAAAGAAGCTTTTAATAAGCATGAATGAAACATGATGTTCTTAATCCAGGAAACTCATCCTAGAGAGATTTCAGACACTGAGTTATAATCCTGATCTTTTTTCCACACCCCCCTCAGTGAAGTTACCAACAAAGGGCAGATGTGGCACAGTACTTCTTGAGGAGCAGGATCAGCTGTGTATCTGTGAGGGCAGGTAGTAAAACAGCTTTTGACCCTTTTGGATTGTCAGACACTAAGATGGCTCTGTTGTCCAGGTGTTTCCTTAGACAGCACACAAAACTCCCTTCCTGTGCACATGAATACCCTGACAAGATGATGTGCTTTCTGCCACTGCCATTAAGGTGACAAATACACCAGAGACGACTAAAGAGAATTCAGCTATAAAAAGCCCCCACCCCCGCCAAGAAAACCTCACCTTTCTTCAGATTAAAACAAATTCTGGTGAAAGGTTTTTGTGAAGCAGTGATTTTTTTTTTCCTTCTGAGGGTTACTTCATTACAGTAATAAACTCTTCCCTCAACCCCAAGCTGGTGAAGCAGCAATTCCCACTCTACAACAGAGTAATAAAGCCCAGAGCTACTTACGCAGCTGCACGACTGCGCTCTCCCCGTTCGTGGCCATGTAGTGCAGCGTCTGCTCCCCGTAGTAGGAAGCTCCTGTTTTATCCACCTCTGTACTGGCTATCACTAGCACAGCAGTGGCTGGCAGAAGAAACAGACACTTATTTCAGTACAGTTCCTGCAGAAGGTACAAACTGCTTCACAAACTAGCAGTATGAAGAGCCATCGCTTTATGAATTATAGTTGCTCATGTAACAGTGCTGTTGTTATTATTATCTTCCATAATGGATTCCTCCTAAGTATTAACCCCAATGGAATTAACATCTTCCTTTCTCAGATGGAAAGAGTCAGCTAAATCTGTTCATTCAGCACTGAGTCACAAGAAAGTGAGCATACTACTGTGTGCAGCTCTGGAGCCCCCAACACAAGGACATGTAACTGCTCCCAGCTCCCTTGGTCACTCCTCATAGGATTTACTCTCCAAGCCCTTCCCCACCTTCATTGCCTTCCTCTGCACTCACTCCAGCACCTCAACATCCCTCTTGTATTGAGGTACCCAAAACTGAACCCAGTACTCAAAGTATCATGGAAGTGAGCACAGGAATGGTAACCTTCCCTGCATGGGCATTGCTGGCTGCCTTCAGGCTGTATGGGCACATGCAAGTTAAACACACAACAGCAGTGGTGCATCCCACATGTAGCCAGGTGGGGTTGGGCTCTTCTCCCAGGCAAGCAGCAACAGAACAAGGGGACAAAGTCTCAAGCTGTGCCAGGGCAGGTACAGGCTGGATGTTGGGAGGAAGTTCTTCACAGAGAGAGTGATTGGCATTGGAATGGGCTGTCCAGGGAGGTGATGGAGTCACCATCCCTGGAGGTGTTCAAGCCAAGCCTCGATGAGGCACTTAATGCCATGGTCTGGTTGACTGGCCAGGGCTGGGTGCTAGGTTGGACTGGATGAGCTTGGAGGTCTCTTCCAACCTGCTTGATTCTCTGATTCTGTGATTATAAAAGTTTGACCACACAGCTGTTATACCTTTTTTGTTCCATAGCATTGTCACCTTGTCAGCTTTAAAGAAGCTTTTATTGGCCAGTGCAGACTGAGGGCCAGCGAAGTTGGGGTACTGGTAGAGCCTGACGAAGGACGGCGCACCTTTGCTGCCCGGCACGTACACGGCCACCTGCAACAGAGCACCAGAGCTTCCTGCAGAGCATGTTCCTGCTGCCACAGGTCTCTGCTAGGACTCTGCACTAAAATCTGCTAGGATTTACTGCTAGGACTCTGCACTAAAAATCACAGCAATCCTCTGAAGGGAAACGCCAGCAGAAGTACCTTGGTTGGCTGCGCTCCCGGAGATAACACAAAGTCGTTCACCTTTTGTAAGTGCAGTTTATTGGCAATGGTATCTGCAAAAAAAAAAAAAGGCACATAAAGGGCACAGTGACATCAGTGACAAACCACTGAGCCTGCAGTACTCAGCTGGACCTTTTTATGGGTCTTTGCCATGGATAATAAACAACAGTCTAGATAACAATAAGGGATTTCTTTTACTAGGCAAACAGCTATTACTTGCCCATCTCAACACTTCTTTTATTCACTGAACCAACCCAAACCAAACCTAAGTCTGAAATCCAGCATTTAGGAGTTGGAAGCTCAAACAGCAAGGAAGTTGCTGAGCCTCAGGTGAACACAGCTCATTTTAGGCAGCGCAGTGTTCTCTGCCTTATCTGTGCTGACCTGAGGTCACACTCGGATAACACACACCACTACCCAGAGCCAGGGATTCCCCCTCACAGCTTCCCTGAGCAACTCCTTCCTGATAGAGGCATTCCTCTTGGCCTGTTCTGGGTTGGGCATTTCCCCTTTACACAAAGAACTTACAGGAAATGCATCTTTAACAAGTGAACTTGCAGCAGCAATCCACCACCTCACTCCAGCAAGCAAGTCTCTGCTGAGCAGCAGACCTTGGGCTGGGACAACCTCTCAAGCGGGGCTTCACTAACATCAGCAGGGCTAATCCTCAGGGAATTGCATCTCTTAAGCCTGTATTTTTAGCTCCCAGAATAATTCTTCTATCAGCTTTATGTTTAAAACAAAACCCCTCCAAATTCACACCACTGTTTTCCTCTCAGTTTGCCTTTATTCCTTTTTTGTTCCAATTCACTTTTACCTCCAGTTTTTGTTCCAGTTCACTTTTAAATCCCTTTCCATTTTTGTTCCAATTAGTTTTTGCCTCCAAGTTTTTGTTCTATTTTTACCTTCCTCTAAATATTTGTTCCAATCCATTTTCACCTTCTTCAAAATATTTGATCCAATTTGTTTTTATCTTCCTTGAAGTTTTTGCTCCCATTCATTACCTTCCTGCTTTTTAATTCCCCTTTCCAACCTCTATTGACTCCAAATTTTCTACCACTAGCAGTTAAATTTCCCTGGCCTCACAACTTCATTTTTGCCATCAATGTCCATTTTCTCAGGAGCCATTTTTCATTAGTTCATGCAGAGAATTCACACAATCCAAACAAGTAACCACAGATCACATTCACAGGATGTTAAGGGTTGGAAGGGACCTCCTTAGACCATCTTGTCAAACCCATGTGCCAGAGCAGGACCATTCCTTACTGACAGTTCCCTGCACCTCATTAAATGAGAAACATTCAGATCAGGCCTCTGTAAGTGAAAATTAAGTGCTTTCCATACTAGCCAAGTCACTGAAGAGACACACAGCTAAGTGAAAACACACCTGATTAAAACAGAACGATTCTGAACCCCAAACTCAAACAACATGCAGGCAACATTTCAAATAAAAACCAAGCAAGAAGAAATGAGGAAAGAATCCAACACTGAAAAAGCTCTACCAAGGAAGATTCTATATAAGAGAGTGCAGTGAAACGTACAGAAAATGCTGCTTACCAAAGCTGTTGTTTTCAAAGAAGTGCACTTCATTGTTGACATTCCTGGCACAAATGCTTTCGTCATCTGCCCAGCAAGGACACCTATGTTCAAGGGAAAGAACAGGAGCACTGAATGATGCTCATCCTTAGCACACCAGGGTCTTTCCCCTCCCTTCTCAAAGCCAAGGAAGTTCAAATATAGAATTACAGAACAGTCTGGGTTGGAAAGGACCTCCAAAGGGCATCTAGTTTGACCCTCTTCAATCAGCAGGGACATCCTCCACTAAATTAGGTTACTCAAAGCCCTGCCAAGCCTCACCTTGATTATCTCCAGGCTTGGGGCCTCAAACCTCCCTAAATAACCTGTTCCAGTGTTGTGCCACCCTCATGGTGCAGAATTTCCTCCTAAAGTCCAATCTAAATCTACTCTTCTCTAATTTCAAACCATTGCCCCTTGTCCTATCACCAGAGGCCTTTGCAAACAGTGCCTCTGCAGCCTTCTTGCAGGCCCCCTTCAGGTACTGGAAGGTCTCTACTAGGTCTCCCCAGAGCCTTCTCTTCCCCATGCAGAACAACCCCAGCTCTCTTAGCCTGGCCTCCTAGGAGAAGTGTTCCAACCCCCGATCATGACATGTTTCAGATGGACAAGTGACATCTGCAGAGCAAAGCCCACACAATTAGCTCAGGTGTTGTCTCTCCAGCTTTCTCTCTGGAATTTATAGTGAGAAGAGACAATTAGCACAATTACAAAGATGCTTAGAAGCAGACCCTTGCTTTCAGCCAGCAGCAGGCAGTGTTTTGAGTGCCACCGCCACACCCAAAGTTTCATTTACCTGGATCAGCTTTTGGAAATCACATTTCTTTGTGAACAATTAGCACCTGCAAGTGTTATTTACCAGTTCTGCATCTTTTTCTGGATGAAAGACTTCAAGCATTTCCCAGTTTTCACATCGTGGAGCTGTAGGTTGGGCATCCCTGCTGTGCCATCTTTACCAGCTGCAAGGAAAACACAGGTTACAGCGCTAGTCTTGGGGTCAAACCTGCCTCACCATGACCACATTCCACCTCATGACAAGACAGCTCCACCTCCTGAGGGGGACGAAGCCCTGGGCTGTAGATTGTATCACTGTTGGCACAAACTTTCCACAGCCATTCATCTAGCACAAAGAACATTTGGGAGTGTAAGATTTTCTCTTCCCATGCCAAGGCCATGACCACCACCACCAGGACAGCCTTCTTAAAGCATAGCTTTAAATCAAAGCCAAAAGCCACTCTCTTGGTGACCAGTGAAGGTTCTCCACTCCTACACTTAGTTCCCAGAAGAATGCTAAGCACTTTGCCCCTCACAGCTCTGTCTGCAAGCCATGCAGAATGGCTGCACTGGTTTGAAGTTCTGTTCCCTCCTACCCACTTTGGATGCCACAGACTGCCTGTCTCTAGAGTGGTTCAGAACAGACTTCTCAGCAGTTCTCTACCAGCCCACAGCTGGCACCAGTTCTGTCCCTTGTGCTGCCTTCTCTTGCCCTTCAACCCATCCCAGACCCCTTCCCACACACGCATCCTATGACCAGCTGCTTCTGTCTAAGGAAGCAGTTAAGTCATCTGCTTCTGACATTGACTTTGAGGAGACTGAGGCTGCATCTACATCAGGAACACAAACTCCAGAGAGGCACAGGAAAGCAAAAAGCCCTCTGGGCAATGGGGAACACTCAAATTAGTGATGGCCAGGGCAGGACACGATTGCTCTGAGGTAATTTTCCTGGTCCATACATGAATGTCAACTGCACAAAGAGCAGCTTGTTCAAACAGACTCTGCATTAAGACCAGTTAGCAATTTTCAGCAGCATGTGATTTATCAATGCAGTGGTTCAGTATGTGCACTCTGATTTGGTGTGGGAACAGTCAATACAGAACCACAGAGTGAATCAAGTTGGAAGGGACCTTCAAAGGTCTTGTCCAACTCCCTGCTGTGAGCAGAGGAATCTCCAACTAGATCAGGCTGTCCAAGGCCCTGTTAACTTTGACCCTGAATGTCTCCAGGGATGAGGCCTCAACCTGTTCCAGTACTTCACCACTCTTGTTGTGAAGAGCTTCTTCCTTATGCCCAACCTACATCTCCCCTGCTCCAGTTTAAAATACCAGATGCTTTCAGAGGATGACATCTCTCCCTCCACCTGACCACTCCAATAATCTCCTGCACACTCTCTGTGCACAGCAGAGCAGAGCCTGCAGAGTCAATTGAAACACAACCCACGTGCTCTCCCAGCTGGCCAAATACTCACTCGTGTAGGCCTGCCACGTTGCCAGGATGTTGTTCTTTGGCGAGAATTCAAGGCAAACTGCCTTTGGAAGATCAAGGGAGCACAGGAACTCAGCACTGGTGACATTAACAATATTTACTCTGGAAGCAGAAGATGCTATTTCAATAAAGCACTCTTAGAATCATTAATTAGCAGCCAAGGAAACTTTTCACCAATTTGACTCTTCCAACCCACCCCCAAACATGACCAATGTAACAAAATCAGCAGAGCTTCTGTCCCCTCCTGCTTTTACATCTGTATGAGAACACATTTCAGAAGCAGACACCCAAGCATAACAGCAAGCAGGAGAAAGACCTGCTGAGAACACATCAGGTTTTTCTGCATGTAACATCTAACCTCTGAGCTAGAGACAAGGTAAGCTCTGCCTCTGAGGCCATCCACACTTCTGCAGTGCTAGAGGTGAGAAGTGGCCAGCAGAAAGGTCCTAACCAAACTTAAACACATTCATCCCATGTGTTCCAAAGGTCTTCTACCTATAAAGCCATGGCATGTAAGATTTGGGCTGTTGGAGGCTGGGAGATGCAGGAAGACATGGACAATGAAAAGCAAAGGTCAGATGACTGAACAAAAAAGGTCATGCAACACCTCTGACCACTGCATGCTAAAGCTCTGTTGCCAAGAGAGCCCAAAGAATCAAGATGTGTCCCAGCCACTCTTCTTCTCAGAAGCTGCTTTAGGAGCCTGTTGACCATTATCTCACTACCTGCTCCACTCATAAATCATAGAATGGTTTGGGTTGGAAGGGACCTCCAAAGGTCATCTAGCTCAATCCTCCTGCAGTGAGCAGGGACATTCTCCACTAGACAAACAGAAGGAGAAGAGTCCCAAAAGAGAGGCCTTGCAGGGCAGGAATAATTTGCCATCTGGGGCATGGGCACCTGAATGCACAACCTGGTGGTCCAAAAAACTTTCTCCCTCACAAATATCTTGTGGAAATAGACCTTCCTAGCTGAGGAAGAGTTTTTCATTGAAAAAATGAAGAGTGAGAATGTTCTGAAAGCCCAGGAACAGCAGTGAAAGTACAGAATGGCTGCACCTAAGTTTTCTGCTTTAAAAGTGGTTAAATGGTTGGATGAGGCCTTGAGCAACCAAACCTAGTTGAGAGGCATCCCTGTCCACAGCAGAGAGACTGGGTAGATGATCTCTAAGATGATGCCTGCCAACCTGGGCCCTTCCATGACATTCCAGAAGGTGCCTTATCACCTCTTTCCAGCAGCAGCCTCATGATGTAAAGAACTCTAATGCACTTGGTGTACACAAAAGGAGCCTTGTGATGTTTGTACCTAAGGTGTGTAGACTCTTCACCTAGAAGGTGGATGAGGCCTTGAGTAACCTGTTCCAGTGAGAGGTGTTCCTGCCTATGGTTAAGGGGTGGAACTGGATGAGCTTTGAGGTCCCTTCCAACCTAAACCATTCTATGACTCTAAGACCAACCCAGAAACTCAGGAACTGTCATACTGGGGACTGAACAAAGAACCCAAATAAAGCACATCCAGATTCCACGGGCATGGGTATGTGGGAGAAGCTGGATTTAGATTAGACATTAAAGAAATTCTTCCCCAGGAGCTTGGTGAGACACTGGAAGAGGTTACCCAGAGAAGCTGTGGAGGCTCCAAGCCTCTAAGTGTTCTAAGCCAGGCTGGACAGGGCCTTTAGCAACCTGGGCTAGCAGGAAGTGTCCCAGCCCACAGCAAGGGGGTTGGAACTGTGTGATCTTTTTGGTCCCTTCCAACCCAAACCAGTCTATGATTCTCTGACTATAAACAGAAGAAAACCAATACATATTTCATCTGATGCTCAAGAAGCAAAGCCACTGCTCCAAACGGTGCAAAACCAAACTGCACTGAACACGTGTATGCAAACACATGAACAGCAAGAGCACTGCCACAGACAAGGGCAAATGGGGCACAAGTGAGGGGTTTACTTCATACAAACTAAATGATCAGCATCATAAAATGCACCAACTTCTCTCCGTTGCACCAGGCAAAGAGGGAGCCATCCTTGCTGAAAGCAACAGCTTTGCAGTTCTTCCCGGAGTCCCTGAGGAAGGAGAAGTGCACAAGAGAATTCAAACAGACGAAATGAAGCAGCAGCAGCTCAGACGTCCTGCCCAGCAGCACTCTGGAACAGTGCAAACATCCCCTCCATAGGGCATTCGGTGATTACGACCTGTGCCCTCACAAGGGAGGTGAGTGGAAAGCCTTCACACCCACCCGTTTTCTGAACTAGCGGCAGCAAGAAAAGCTTCACTTCCAGTTCTGTGTTTGGTTTTAGCTCTTTATCTTTTAGAAAAGGATTTTTTTTCTCGTGCAGGAGATCAGTAGTGTTAGGAGCAGTACCTCTGAAACGCGGTGCTCTCTGTGAAGCTGGGTGGCCCGTTCACCATGTACAGCCCTTCGGATCCTCTCACTGGAAGAGGAGACAAACAACTGCTCACTCCTGACTCCCAAAGTCATCCAAAGCAAAACGCTCTGTTGTCATGGCTGAGCCCGGAGACCTGGGACTGGATGAGCTTGGAGGTCTCTTCCACCCTGCCTGATTCTGGATTCTAAGAAGGGACGAGGACCGCCAGCCTCGAGGACTGCCTGGCCTCACACCAAGGGCTGAGCGTGCCCGGGAGGCAACGACACGGCCCAGCGAGGCTCGGCAACCCCGCGGGAACGGCACCAGGCCACCGCAGCCCGGCTCGGGCCCAGCTGCTGCGCTCCCGCCGCCAGCCCCGGCCCGGCTCGGGCCCGGCTGCTGCGCTCCCGCCGCCAGCCCCGGCCCGGCTCGGGCCCGGCTGCTGCGCTCCCGCCGCCAGCCCCGGCCCGGCTACTGCGCTCCCGCCGCCAGCCCCGGCCCGGCTGCTGCGCTCCCGCCGCCAGCCCCGGCCCGGCTCGGGCCCAGCTGCTGCGCTCCCGCCGCCAGCCCCAGCCTGGCCCGGGCCCGGCTACTGCGCTCCCGCCACTAGCCCGGGCCCGGCTGCTGCGCTCCCGCCGCCAGCCCAGCCCGGCTCGGGCCCGGCTGCTGCGCCCCCGCCGCCAGCCGCTCGCCCTACCGCGGGCCCGGGTCCCGCTCACCTGCCAGCAGCGGCGCGGGGGGCGCCATCTTGGCGCGGCGGCTCCCGCTTCCGCCTCCGGGACAGAGCCGCGCGGGCCGCTCCGGGCCGGCCACGTCTGGCGGGGCTGGGCGGGGCCGCGGCTGCCCCGGAAGCGGTGGCGGCGGGCGCGCGGGTTGGCGGCGGGGGCTGGCCCCGCCCTCGCGGCGCGTGTTTCCGGCGGGCGGCGCCGCGCGGTGCTGACGCTGGCAGCGGGCGGCGCGCGGGGCCGAGCGAGCGGAGCGGCGGCGGCGAGCGGCGGCCCGGGCCGGCCGGCGGTCCCACCATGGTGGCCAAGCAGCGCATCCGCATGGCCAACGAGAAGCACAGCAAGAACATCACCCAGCGCGGGAACGTCGCCAAGACCTCGGTGCGCGGTGGGGAAGGGACGGGGCGGGGGATGGCGGGGCTGGGGGGACGGGCCGCGGTGACGGCGGTGTTGTGCCCGCAGAGGACGGCCCCGGAGGAGAAGGCGTCGGTCGGGCCCTGGCTGCTGGCGCTGTTCATCTTCGTGGTTTGCGGATCAGGTGAGTGGGCGCGGGCGGGCCGCGGCGGCGGTGACTCGGGCAGCGATGCTGCCCCTCCCGGCCCCGCAGACGGCGCGGGCTCTCTTGCGGGCGCTGCCGTCGAGCGCTTCCCTCCTCTGCTCTTTTGCAGCCATCTTCCAGATCATCCAGAGCATCCGGATGGGCATGTGAGGGGCCCGTCGCCGGCGAGGCCCCCCGCGCCCTCCCCCCAGCGCTGCCATGGACTGTTTCCCCCGGCCGGCGCCCAGCCAGCCCCGGTCCGTCGCAGCAGCTGCCGAGGAGCGGTGCTCGGCTTCGGCCGTGTCGCATTCCAGGTCCCTTCAGGAGTCATTCCGAGTTTTCTAGCCCGTGCCACAGTGCCTTGAACAGCACGACATGTATAAAGCAATAAAGTTCTATTGTTGATCTACAATCGTGGACCTACTTATTGGGTGAGGTGCCCAGTCCTGTGCGCTGTGGATCTGTTACGCTGTACCCAAGTTGGCATTGTTGTAAGCACCGGCCCGAGGTCTGTGCCAGTCTCTGTATAGCTGGAAATGGTTTTATTTAAGCTCTGAAGCCGCCGGGGTTTCTGTAGTGGCTGGAGCCTGAAGCATGTTGATAGCGAAGCAGCTGGGCCGCGCAGTTCCCTGTAGCTTACCCGAGTGCATCGTCCCCTGTACGCATAGAGTAGCCCCACTGCAGCATGTGGCAGTGCCCAAACGCTTCCCCTGGCATAAACTCTCCCACCCCTCTTCTCCCGGTGAACATGGAATGCTTGTTTGTGTAGCATTAGCGGCGTTGGTTAGAAACTGGCCCGATGGAGCAGCAGCCGCCTCTTGACACCACCCTGTGCTGACGTCCCACAGACATGGGCCGGAGCCCCCCGCGCCTGCCGCCGGCTGTAAATACTTCATGGACAACCTTCAACAAGTGTTGGTGGTTCTACACTTGCCGATGCTGTTTGGGAATGTTCCGTGCAGGTGCAGGGACCCTGCCCCTCCTGCTCACCGTCCCGCTTTCGTGTGCAGCACCTGCAGAGCGTGGTGTGTCTTGCAATCTGTATTTAATCCTATTTAAGGTAAATCCTGCTTACAGCTCGATTTCATCTAACGATGGACCCAGTACTTAACCGCTTCCCTATGGATCATCCTTCTCAGTGAGACTGAATTTAAAGAGCAGGAAAAAGCACCCTCCTACACCTGTAGCCAGCTGTAACTTGAGATCACAGCGGAAAATGCTGCTATTGATCATGTTCTACTCCTGGTGGCCCAGGCTTTGCACTGGCCTTGTGCTGCCTGTTGCGCTTAAAGGGCAAGCTGAAGATGCTCTGCTCCTCTATGCCGTGGCTAAGGAAGATTAAGCCTTTTTTTTTTGGGGGGGGGGGGGGGGTGTTCTGAGCATAAGACAAAAATCTGGTTCCTCTAGAAGTAATAGAGAAATGTTTCTGTAGAGATAATGAAATGCTTGTTAACCACGAGGAGATCTTTGTACAAGTGGTTGCGTTTCTGTATGAAATCAGCGGGGCTGGCGCTGCCAGGGGCACGCCTCGGCCCGAGCCGTGCGGGGCAGCCTGCCTTCTGTGTTCTCAGTCACCTGTATTTTGTACATGGTAGTGGGGGGGAAGGATGTATAATCTCTGGTTTTAAATAAAGTTCTTTCCAAACACCAGTTGTGTTCAACTTTGAGGTTGGTAGAATGGTGCCCTAGGGGGGTGTTGGAGCTGGGACTTTTCACCCCGAGTGCAGCTTCTCTCCCTTCCTCATTGAGAGGAACCTCTTTGCTGCAGCAAACCCTCTCCTGGGCTGCTGGGTGGGTTGGAGCTGTGCCATGGTGACCCTGAACCCTTGGGACTCTCTGGGAAGGGACCTGGTGCTGCTCCACTATCCACTTGGGGACTGGCAGGTGCCCACTTCCCCACCTCCATCTGTTCTCTGGGCCCCAGGGTGCAGCAGAGGCCTGGGCCGTCTGACTGGTTCCTGCAGAGCTGCTGCCTGCCAGAGCGCAGCAGTGACGCTGCTTGCGCAGCCTCACCGGGGGCTGTGGCCACCTGAATGTTGACAGTGGTTTTACTGAGCTTTGAAGGTCAAACCTGTAGGAAAGCTGCTTGCTGTAGTGCAGACACAGTGCAGTGGTGGTGGTAGTACTCTGCTGGGTTCAGAGCAGCAGCACATAGTCACACAGATGAAGTGATGTACAGCATCTGCTTCTGACTGCAGCACTCAACAGCAACCCAGGGCCCAAGGAAGGTCTCAGAGATAATCACAGTAGTGAGGAGGCTCAAGTTAGGGAGCCAAGCATACACAAATCTGGGGGGGGAGGGGGTGTGTGCTGAAAGGATGCATCTGCAGGACAGAGTCCCAGTTACTGTAGGAAAGCAAATGCCACACCTGTTTTCAGCAAGGGTGAGCAGAAGGATCTGGGGAACCACAGGCTGGTCCATTCCACCTCATTGCCCTGAGATGGCAGAGCAAAGCCTCCTGGAAACCACTTCCAGGTACAAAGACTACAAGAAGGTGTTTGGGAACAGCCATGGATTTATGCATTGGCAAAAGCACAAAACCCACAAACCCTCTTCCAGGACATGACTGACTCAGTGGAGGACACTGACCACCTCCTCTTCAGCAGACCCTCCTGTCACAGCCTTGCAGACAAGCTGGTGGGGTAGGGGCTGGTGAGGACTGACCCTTGGGTGACCCACTGGGCTAGCTGAGCTGCTAGCAGCGGCATGAAACTCCACTATAGACCAGCCACTGGTAGAAGCAGCTCCGCAGGCAAGGACCTGGAGTTGGAAAGAGCACAACGAGCAGGTTGAGGTCTCATTCCCCTCTACTCAGTGCTGCTGAACACATCTAGGGAGCTGCTGCCAAGCTCCCAGTACAATGAGGACAGGGACACACTGGAGTCACACAGGATCACAGGATGGTAGGGGGTGGAAGGGACCCAAAGAGATCAAGTCCAAATTCACCCCCCACCCTGTCAGAGCAGGACCATTCACAGAGGAAAGCATCCAGACAGGGCTGGAAAGTCTCCAGAGAAGCAGACTCCACAGCTTCTCTGGGGAACCTGTTCCAGTGTTCTGTGACCCTTACAGTAAAGAAGTTCCCCTTTGTGTTGAGGTGGAACCTCCTGTGCTGCAGTTTACATCCAGCAGCACAGGGCTGCAAAGTCACTCTGATATACCACGGACTGAGAGAGGCAAGAGGCTCAGAGGGATCTGACAAGTAAGGAGATGTGCAGCAATAGGCAGACTGAAATACAATAAATTCCACTTAAACAAGGAGAAAAACCCTCTTCATGTAGTGTGAGGGCCCTGGAGCACACCTTGTGCTTCACCGGGCAGGCAGTCCCTCCTCTCCTGCCCTGTCTTCCCGAGCTTGCCTTGGCAGCAGGACTTGTCTCCGACAGCAGAGCTGCAGCACCCCGCAACAAGCACCAACTGCTGCAAGGCACCATGCTGCAAGGCTTCCTTCACCTGAATACGGCACAAAAACGGATCAGCCACTGCTGACACAAAACCTGATCTGTGAGCAGGCATCAGCCATGCGTAACCATGCAGCTGCAAGTGCACAGGGCGTAACTGATGGCATCAGATGGCAGCCATCCACTTAAGTAATGATTATCCGTTTTCTGTAGTGGTTTAAAACCCTTACAGCTCTCTTAGCAGCCCAAAGAGTGTTACTTTTGCAAACAGTAGACGCAGGCAGCAGGGAGAGTGGCAGACCTGCAAAGGCAGAGCAGGAGGACGAGTGAGGATCTGCCCTGACAGCCGAGCCAGGCCAGTGTCCGCGCAGCTGAGAGCAGGGAACCGGCCGCGGGGAAGAACCCGGGCACGCTGCAGCCTTCTGGGCGGGCAGGCAGGCGGCTGGGGCAGGCACCTGGCGCTCCGGAGAGAAGCCCTCGCTCCCGGTGAACACAGGCTCAGGGGCTCCGCCAGACCCAGCCGCAGCCCATAGCGGCTGAGCCTGCCCCCGCTCCGCCACCGCTCCTGTCCGCCCGCAGCGCCGCCTTGTGGCCGGCGGTCGCCATAGCCGAGCGGCTCCGCGCCGCAGTGCGTGCGGGAGCGGGGCCGTGCTCAGCAGATACCGACAGCCCCGGCCCTGCTCCGGCTCGCAGGCTGCAGAGGTGCCTGGGCGGCCCGGGCGGAGCCATGGGCTCCACGACCCCGCAGGCCGGGAGGCCACTGCCGTTTCCCCACTGCCGGGTCAGCGGCTACCGGCGTGCAAAGCGGACTGGGTACGGTCGGAAACGTCGCCTCCTTCCCGCGTGGCAGCCGCTCCGCGCCTCTCCGCTGCGAATCTCTGCCCGCTGCCTGGCCTTGCCCTCGTCCAATTCTCCCGGGAGCCAGAGTTCCCTAACCCCTATTTAAGTGGTCCACAGTTGAAGGTCCCAGTGCCGACAAAGCCAGGCTCGCATCCAGCGTTAGCTCTGCCGCCTGCCACAGCAGCAGTGTGCAGTGGCAGTGGCTAAGCAGAGCCCGGCGTGTCCCTCAGGCACTGGGGCATCGGAACAGACACACAATGACGCGTTAATTTGCGAGGCAATCTCGCCTTACACCACAATCCCTTGTGAATTTGCTGTTAAAAAGTACAGGTCATTTTCAGAGACGACAGGCCCCGACTAGCCCCATTGCTCTGCCTTCAGCAGTGACTCTGGGAGGTGATGTAAAGGACGCTGCAGCCACCCTATGCAGCTCAATCCCCACCCTGCTCTTCTCCTCATACTGAGAAGTGCTATGTCGGTGTGGGCACATCTCTTTCACCAGCTTGTTGCCCAAGAACTTGCCTAACCCCTGTTAGAACATCCGACCTCCTCCAAAACATCCTGTGGTAACCAGCCCTAAAGTGCATGTTCTGCTACATGAGAAAGTAGGTTGTGTCAGTGAGAGCTGGAGAGCAACTGCCCTGTGCTCACCTGCCCTGGAGGCTCTGAGCTCCTCCTGTCAGCCTTCCCAAAACCTGCTTCCCTTCGAGCCAGCCACAGCCCCCTCGGGCTCCCCTCACCAAGATTTTCTCTCTATCTTCCATTGCTTTTGTACCCTTTCCCTGCACATTCTGTCACACCCTCTGAGATGCAGGGACCAATTCAGAGTCACCACAGAGCCGAGCATCATCACCCTTCTGCTCAGGTGAGCTCTGCCTCCGAGACACCACAATGGCTGCGTCCCTCCCACCCGTGCCCTGCTGCGGGGCCAGCCTCATTTCCAAGCACAGCGACTGCTAGAACCGAGTCCCTTCTCTGCTCGTCCCACCGAAGTTGGGACCGACGTTATAGCTCTGCTTCCCACAGCGGACAGCGTCACACCTCAGGAGGCCACTGTCACACACAGCTCCCTACGCAGCCGCTGCCCTTGGGGAGCCCCCGAACGGGAGGGCTGGCAGCGAGCCTCAGAGCGCAGCGGGCTCGGCGCACAGAGGCTGTGGCAGGTCCCAGGCCCCCCTGGCGGCTGATGGCCGTGGCCCTGCTGTCACGCCACGACAACTAACGCAGCGCACGGCAGTGGGGAGCCGGCGGACACCGCACACAAAGCCGCGCAGCAGCCAGAGATGCCCGACAGCGACAGAGCCGCATGACAGGAGCCCTGCTTCCCCCTCTCCGAAATCAAACGTTTAATGGCATCACGGTGACCCTCTCGGGCTGAGGTGGCGTTCCTGTCCCTCCCCGGCAGCAGCCTCAGACCGTCTCCGCGAAGAGGCAGCAGCAATTCAGAGCGCCTCTCTTCTGCCATTTTACAGCGAGCAGCTGGCATTCAGAGCTAACGCGACCCACCGCTAGGACGCAACTACAACCAAAAACCAAACCCAGGCTTGACGGGAGCAAAGCAAAGCAAACAAAGGATTCCCAATAGGATCGGTCTGGTCTTTGTTCCATCCCCTATTTTCCACAGCTTTACCAAATGCTTTCTTCCTTACCTGTTAAATGGATCAAACCGTGGCCGTGCAGCAGAGCTGGCACAAAGGCAACTGCACATGAGGTCAGAAGCGTTAGGAGGGAAGGAGGCACACAGACACCGGCTCCACAGGACACAGAGGTGCTCAGGACCTTCTCACCAGCTCCATCCTCTGCTCCTATCACCAGCAGGATATTTACAACCTCAGTTTCAAACGTCTGTCACTCCCTCAGAATGAACTGACAATTACAGTGCTCCCTCCCTAAAACACAAAACTAAGTTTTAACGATGACTTCAACAAAAGTGCCTCAGTGTGTCCCTTTTCACTTATCTACCAGCTCCATCCTCATGCCTGGCTGGAGCAACTGAACAACTGATGACGGCAGAGCAAAAGCACTTAACCACTGGAATGTTTTGTTTCCTGGTTTGTGTGCGAACTGGTTCCACTACAGGATATACAGCAGTTCGCACAGGGCTTACAGCCGGCCAGGAGCACTGAGCTACAACTGAAGTGAAAGTCCTCTTAGTGCACCACTTAGCGAGTACTTGTTAACGTACACACAAACACCTGGCTGTTCTGAACCCGTGCTTACCGCGAACGCCTGAGCCTCCAAGTTTCTGGAACACAGGACAAGGCAGCTTCCTTGACATCTCCAGACAGCAGAACATGCAGCTCCCGATGTTGCTGCTTCCATTTTGCTTCAACTACCACATCAACCTGACCAGAATGAGATACACACAAGGGTAAGAAGGTTCTGAAGCAAACATGTGCAGGTTCAGGCACAGCAGGACGAGTACTCACAGGGCTCCGATGAAGGTAGAGTGCAGGCTGCTCCTGTGGGGACTTCTCCAAGGTGACCCTCTGGGTTTGACACACCAGACAGCAAACTGTCTCACACCCCAGCACACAGCTCGATGTTAATTTACACACATCAGTGCAAACCCAAACCCAGCAGGGGCACTGACAGCATCACAATCTTTTTCCTACAGTAAAAGGCTGCTGCAAGAGAAGCTGTTGGCACTTTGATGCTATGCTGTTAGTGGCTCACTGAAGTTACCTTGTTACATTTTGCTGAGAACAAAAATATTACATATTACTGAATTTACACTGCAACACCACCTACAGCCAAATATCCATATTCAACAACACTGCCCTTTAGAATCATCAGGCTCAAGCAGGTTGGAAGACCTCCAAGATCATCCCGTCCAGCCCTATCCAGTCAGCTAGACCATGGCACTAAGTGCCCCAGCCAGGCTTTGCTTCAACACCTCCAGGGATGGTGACCCCACCACCTCCCCGGGCAGCCCATTCCAATGCCAATCACTCTCTCTGACAACAGCTTCCTCCTAACATACATCCTCAACCTCCCATGGCACAGCTTCAGGCTGTGGCCCCTTGTTCTGTTGCCGATTGCCTGGCAGCAGAGCCCAACCCCACCTGGCTACAGCCTCCCTGCAGGTAGCTGCAGACAGCAATGAGCTCTGCCCTGAGCCTCCTCTTCTGCAGGCTGCACACCCCCAGCTCCCTCAGCCTCTCCTCACAGGGCTGTGCTCCAGGCCTCTTGCCAGCCTTGCTGCCCTTCTCTCAACACATTCCAGTACCTGAACATCTCTCTTGAACTGATGAGCCCAGAACTGGACACAGTACTCAAGGTGTGGCCTGAGCAGTGCTGAGCACAGGGGCAGAATAACCTCCCTTGTCCGGCTGGCCACACTGCTCCTGATCCAGGCCAGGATACCACTGTCTCTCCTGGCCATATGGGCACAGTGCCTGCACAGAAAACATGTAAAAATATATTTGTACATCAATCTGAGACTGGGTTAGTTTACACAAAGGATAGTCCCTCTTGAAACTGCATGAAAAAAGAAAGTACATAGCACAATTTAAATACTCAGCATACACTGCACTTAATCTGCATGTTGCATTTATTAAATACATTAAAATCTGCAATGTAACAAAAACGTTTTCTGCATACGAAATTCAAAACACCATTTTTAAATGAACAAAAGATGGCTCACTTCATTTATTTTTTTGTTTTGTTTCACAACTAGTGCTTAGGGCACACTAGCTCAGCTCCACCAACACCAGCTGTTCTTTCTTTATTCGACATTGTTCACAGACTATTACATATTACAATAAGAGTGCTGGATAAAAACATGAGGTACGAAAGTGGTTCAAAGATTATAGGTCATGCAGATCATGCTAGACAGCAAAGAAAGTTATGAATGAGGGAGGAAAAAAAAAAACAACAACCAACCAACAACCACTAAATAAAAATACATAAAGGATGTGCATTATAAAATAAAAAATTAATTAAAAAAAAAAAGGAGGAGGAAAAAAAAACACCCAAACAAACCTCAATTACACAGCTTTGCTTCTTTGGTTACAAAGTAGGTTGAACAATTTCACAGCTTTTTATTCCCACCCAAAAGAAAACAAAAAATAAAGGAGGAGAAGGAAAAAAAAAATATGACACAATGTCCAAAAGCAGAGGAATCATGGCAATTTCTCTCTCTCTCAGAAAGTAGAAACAGAAATGAGCAAAGTTTTCTTCATCAAAATAGCCCATCAATTATTCATTATATCACAAGAACTGGTGACTACCTGTACAGATGCACTATGGTCTTCATACTTACACTCTATACAAAAGAAATTTACATTCAAGCTGGATCTTGACTACCGTAAATAAATACCAAAGGTAAATTGCCATTAGTGTTAGAAATATGCCAGGATTCTTTTTTGTTCAATTATTGCCTAAACATCGGATCTCAGCCAATGCAAATCCCATCTAGCATTTTACCCATACATACATTTATCTTTTAGGGAAAAAAGAAAAACAAAAATGAGGGAGAAAAAAAAAAGCCAAAACAACCAAAAGGGAAAAAAAAAAACCAAACACAAACCAAAAAGTTCTGTGACATTGTTCATGTACATTATGAAATTAGCAGCCCTGTAATAAATAAAACATGTAAATGAAACTAATGTAGGCAAAAAATAATGTTACTCAAATGTTGAAAGAACAGTGGCTCTGAAGATGAGCGGTCACTTCTCACCAGAGAGCAAGGCTCAAAGCAACCGGCGGGAAATGGAAACCTTGGAGAGCCCCCAAAGCTCTTGCAGCCCACCCCCTCCCCCCGCCCCCAACCCACTCCTGCACCTCAAGCACTGAACAGCTCCTCCCGCGACATCCCCAGTGCACCGGTGAGGCCGCCGGGCGCCGAGCGCGCTTGCCGGCGGAGCAGCGAGGGGCAGCTCTCGCAGAGTGATTGTCTAATACTGAAAAGGCCAAAACACACAACAAAGCATGGCTACTCGCTTTCATATCAAGTGGAGAGAACACCAGTGGCACACGGGACAGGCTGCTCCGGGGTGGTTTCCGAGGAGGCAGGGAGCGTTACGCTGAGGAGACATTCGGCTGCTGTGGAGGTTGCGTTGGCTGCGGAGGCTGTGCTATCGCTGCTGGCGCCTGCGAAGTGCTACTGGGGTTGGCCTGTTGGCTTGAGAGCTGGGATAACTGCTCGTTGTTGGACAGGGATTTTAACAGTGCGTTTTCCCGTTCAAGTAAAGAGTTTCTTTCCACTAATTCTTTTATTTGTTCCTTCAGGACTTCCACTTCTTCTCTTACTGCATACATCAAATGGCTTTTCACTAGATCCTGTGAACAACAAGCCAGCAGTTAAGAGCCACGTCAAAGGACAGGTTATCCCACTGCCATCCCAGGATTAACTGCTTTCACTGAAGTCAGTGGTAAGCCTAGAGAAGTAAAGCACTTGTCACTGCAAACACACAACTAAATCAGCCTTCAGGAGCAAAGAGTTTGGCCCTTCCGTTCCCTGGGAAGTGGTGCTGACACCCAACACTGTCTCCAGCATTCAGCACCAGGTTCTAGTCACCTCGACTGTGCTGGAGGAAAGGCCTAGAGCTGCCTCCCAGCTCCTCAGAACACAAACACCAGCTCTGAGGCCTTGACCTGGAACAAGGACTCTGCCTTACACAGCCTCAAGCATGAGCATCAAGGAATACGAAAGCCTACAGGTCAGCAGAGGGAAAAAATCAAACATATGCAACTGAAATTGAACAAAGCATCACAGCATAAGCTCCAATTAAGAAAAATTAGTGATGAACTTTGCTGAAGAGACTTAAAAATGCTATTTGGTTTTAGCACCCATGTTAAGTTCAATCACCTTGTTTAAAAAAACGTGTAGAAAAAAGCATTTCAGGACCCTCCTGGGCCAGCAGGAGTGGTCTGAGTCACCCCAGAGCTGATACAGAAAACCCTTTTTTTCCAGCCTGACCCAACTGAAGGGATGTTCCAGACTCACAGAAACAGTACAGCTAGAAACTCATGCTCAGGCACAAACCACTAATCCTGGGAGAAATAATTGTGTACTTACCATTGCCTGTTCTATTTTGTTGTCAATGGCAACAACGCTTGCACCAGATGCACTGTAAAGGAGGAGAAAACTTTGTGATCATTACTGTAACACTGAGCAGAAGTAGGCACCCAGAATCTACTCTCAGGGAGAGGCTACAACTTCAGATGCAAGAATTCAGAACGCAGTTGTGGGGTTTTGTTCCCCCCAATATAGTGAGAGCTCCTGTAAGACACTGCTCCTTAGGTCTGCAATTCCCCTTGTGACACCCAAACCCAGAGCCTTGCATTGGATAAACAGCAACTGAACTGCTTGGACTCCTTGTCTCACATGCTGCTTTCTTCACTGTGGAGAACGAGGATTCGTGAGGTACTCACCTCTGTCTTTTTCTGCTGACTTGCTCTGATAAAGCATTGAAGGAAAAACCTGTTCAAATACCTTTCTCTGGCTTCACTTCAAGACTGTTCTCCCTCTGGGAAGTTCCTGAGTCAGCACTGTGGTTACAATTCCACAGCTGAGTGGTGGCAGCCAGCAGAAGAGCAAGACACAAACCAAAGCCCTGGACTCAGTGACCACACTCACTGGGTTTCACTGGACAACATTTAACACCCAAGAAGTGTGCTGCAGTCGCTCACTTCTATCTAGAGAGAGAATTTCAGTGCCTAGTGTGTCCCTGTTCTCCCCCCTTGGAGAGGGGCTGTGGCCATCCCCAGGATCTGCACTGGTGACACCTGCAGAAGACTCCATCCACATGCACACCTTGTCTGTTCCACGCTCCCCATGTGCACCCTGCCACACTGGCTCCCAGTGGTTGCACTCTGTAGCTCGTGTCTGCCAAGGGACAGCAATTCCTGGAGCATTCACTAGGGCCACCAGTGATAGCTGCTGATAAAGCCCCCCTAGCCACGCAAGCTGCTATCAGTAGAGTGCAGCTACAGTCAAAAAAGTCAACGTGGGCGAAAACGCAAGGTCTGCAGCCATGCTTGGCAACTCACCTCTGAACACCAGCAACACTTGCTGAAACTAAAAAAAAATGAAGGAAAACTACTCTAGGCTTTCTGCAAAGAGCATTGGCAATGTGCTCAGCAGTACTGGCTACATACACGAGTCCAAGCTCAGCTACTGGAACAAGATGGCACTTTAGAGGGACTCCTTTCAACCAGCCTAGCAAGAATGGACAGTACCTGGCACCCAGCACTGACAAGTAGAGGGAAATCAGCTCTTTGGGCTGGGGAGTAACAGCCTCTGTTTCTAAACTGAGCAAAGCCAAAGGGCTGAGCACCTCTTTCTCATGAACACTGTCCCAGTGTCTTCTTGCTGCCCTCTGATCTTCCTTCAAACCACACTCAGGGTAAACCTCCTGAGGATAAAATTTCTAACTCCCCACAAGGTTAAAACTTTGCTTCCCATTTGAGTGAATGTGTTTCAGATCTATCTGAAGCTGTTCAAAGTGTCTGTGCTCAGAGTCGCTGACATCCCTAGAACTGCTCCACATCCCTGATAGGGCCTGTCAGGAGCACCACTGTAGAAGCCTGGAGAGACAGCTCTGAAAAGACAGAGGAGCAGAAGTGAAGGAAACAGCACACTTTGCAAGGGGGTAATTGTACACCTTCATTATACTTCTTTAGTTGAAGCTCAGATTGGGACTTCCTCCTGTTTCAGCTACTACACTGCTCAAAATTGGGGCATTCCATCATCTCCATGACCAGCCAGACACCCTTCTCTTCACCCACCAAAAACTACTTGCACCCCAAGGCACACTGCAGGAGCACCTTCCCCAAGATACACTTTCTGCCCCCCAGCTCTCACTTGCTGTTTGAATGGGCACAGTGCTCTTAAGGTGGGTGTAAGAGCTGTCCTTCCCCTGGGTTGAGACAGATTCAGCTACAGAAACCATCACTCACCCACAGTTTGCACCCCAAGCGCAAGCAGCAGCCAGCACTGGAAGCTGTGAGTAGCTTACACACTGTATTTGTTTCAACATTCTTCTTGTCCTTATCCCCAGCACAGCCTGCACTGCTGTCAAAGTCCCAAATCAGAATCCCAATCCTGTTCCCTGCTCAATCCCAGGGTCTGCCCTGCCTTGGACCACACAGCCACCACTGACTCAGCCCAGGAGAAGCTTCACACGGAGTGGTTGGCAAATGGTCATATGTGGCTTTATCTTCTTATGTCATGTTCTACAGGTCTATGAGAAACAGCTTTTGTGTTAACACAGTCCCCATTGTGATTCTGTCCTTCACTCACTTCCCAGTGAGCAAATAGCTCCTTTAAGGCACTCATCAGCAGACTGCTCCTGTGCCAGCCATTCCCATGGCACAGTCTAAACATGCTGCCACACCTTAGGCTTTTGTATTTCTCTTAAATCCCTAGCTGTGGACAACAAACTCCAGTTTGCATAAAAATATCATACCCACGGCTGCAGAAGGAAGTTTAGAGATACAGCCAGGTAAAACCCCCAGATCTGCCTTTTTGCACCTCATAAGCATCTATCAGACTAAGAAGAGTCTGCTGCATCCTGTGCATGCACCGCCCCCTGAATGTCCAATGGCTCAGCTGGCAAATTGTTGAGTCAGAAGTGGAAAGCCACCACTTAGCTCTTCTAAAGCAAGACCAACTACTGTGTTGTGCTTGCAGACTAAGTGAATTGCTCCAGGGACCACAGAAGTGTGACAGTTATTGCCAAAGCTGCAATGAACACAAATCCACATCCCATAAAGTAGGGTAGCTGAAGGGATGTGTTCCATGCACAATTATTTATTTTGTACCTGCAAACTTCCCCCCCCCTCCACCTGAGATTCCAACATACATATTGGAGTTTAAGAAAACAAATTCCCTTTGACTTGGACCTCCAAGCTGAGGCCACTTAAGTGAAGGTTCCAGTCAAGAAGGTTCTAGCGGGAGTAGTCTGAAGCTCACCAAGTCTAAGGCAAGATCTGCAGTCAGCAGACATGACCAAAATATCCAAGCAGAGTTTGCCATTTCCAAAGACTGATGCAAAGCCAAAGTTTTTCCACCTCGCATACCATATAGGCAAATCCTTTAGTCTGAGAAAGCTTCATTTTGATTGCTCAAAAAGTCCTGGTGGCTAAAACTGTGGGGTTTTTTATTCCATATTACTTTACTTGGAAAGGCCAAGGGGAAAACTGCTAACAGCAGTGCTTAACTGTAGCTCACCATCAGCTACACAGCCTGGTACCAAATGCAGCCTGCACCTTGTCATTCTTTGTTGTTTCAGGTCTGTTCCTCCTACACACCCACAGCTTCTAGTTTCAAATGTCTTGCAAACAAAGTGACAGAAGAGTCTTGGACAATCCTGTATGTCCAGACTAAGAAACAGGGAAGAGACCTGGTAAGAGGGAAAAGTGATTGTGAGGTGATTAAAGGAGAAAGTGTATGGATCAGAAGTCAGCAAAAAAAAGATTAATATCTTAACACAAACTTGTTAATGACTGGAGAAGAACTCAACCACCTGCATCACCTCACATTTGTAGAAGCCAAGATCTACTTCAGTGGGGAATTCAAGTAGTACTCAGCTTGCTGTTTGCACCATTAACAGCTTTAGCTGCAACTATCGTCCTTCTAAGAGACACATTCTCAACGCTCACTTTGAAATCGAGGCAGAAAGACTAGGAAATCACACTTCAAAATAAAGCCATTAGCGGCTGAATTCACTCTGTATGCTTAAAAAGATAACACGGTAATGCATTTTTACAGATCCCCCAGTTCTCAGCAGTGTTTATGCCAGTGCTGGATGCATTAGGAGAGCTATAAACAGCTCTGCTTTGGCACTGCTGAGTTCCAGACTAGGGAACAGCCTTTCACTGTTGTATGAGCCTGCAGATCCTGCAGACTGGATGATGCAAACCGATGCTGCAGCTTCAGGGTCTGTAGTCAGCAACAAACTACTCTGCATTCAGCTGTATCTGCACACTACTTTCCCAGGGGGTCCCTCAGCAGCAAGGCACCCCCAAAAGAACACCAAGCCTTGTTGCTGATTTCTTGCTCTTGACATTTCTTCTAGATTTCAGCACCAAGAGCCACCCTACTATTCACCTCCTGCTTTTAGATACATAACCCCTATCCCTCGACACTGCTAATCTGCAAGACACTGCCTGCAGAGGGGACTACCCAATCCAGCTAGAGCCTCATCCAACAGGCTGCTGAGACAATTCTTCCCTTAAAGCACCAAACCTTCTTTAAGTGGAACAGCATCACACACCAGTCTCAGACAGGCATCCCTGAACCAGGCAATTTCCCTTGGCTTCTCCAGCTCCTTCCTTGTTACTGCTTTAAACAAAACCATCGAGCAATTTTCTCGAACAGGAAGGTCCCTTGAGCTGTTCCCACATTTGTTTTGCTCACAAGTGAGCTACAAACTTAACCACTGTGTTAATTTATGCTTTCCTCTACTTCCACATTGTACATACATCTCAGATTTCTGAAGCTTCAATCCCCATCAGTGTTTTATTCATATGTTCTTATTTTTTTAAGTCAGTTTCCTCATATTAAGCATTTCAAGTTGAGACAGGAAAATTGAGGAGGGGTGGAAAATGAAGGGTAGACCTTCAAGGGAGTTGTTGGTCTAGAAACAAATCTGTATTCAAAGCGCAGAAGCTTGTTAAACACCAAAGTCCTTGGAGCCTAAATACAAACTCTGTTCCATAAATACAGGAAAAAGTGACATTATCCAGAGCTTAAAGCAAAAATACATTAGTCCAAGTTCCTGCTAGAAAAGGAAGGTATGCTTTGGAAACTTAGCCTACTTCTAGCACTTCAGCAATAAAAAGAAACCCAACAAACCCAAACCAAACAAAGCAGGATGCATTAGCATTACTTTTAAACCATCAGCGTTGTTCAGTATAGAAACTGTGGCCAAGCAGACTTTAAAAGGTTTAGTCGAGTTGAAAAGCCTCTCAAGTCAAACACAGCCAGAATAATGATGAAATAAGTTACCAATTCTTGAACAGCTAAACAAAAAAATCTATATTCTACAGAGCTTGTTAAGCAGAGGTGTTGTGACAAGCCAGAGCACCACACGGCATGAAACCACATAATCACCAGGATTTCAAACTTAATGCTGACAAAAAACAACACCCTTCAAAAATCACTGAAGGGCAGGAAAGAAACAGTTTGCAGCTACTGTTGAATTAGTAATGAATCTCTCACACGTTTGCAACAGATACGACTTTGCTGCACAAACTGCAGTTTCTTTCTGTGAGTTCAATGCTAACTCAGTGGATTTGCTTGGTCCTTGTACCTTGTCATGGTTCAGGCCTGCTTCACATCTAGCTTTGCTTCAGCAGAACCAAAGCAAGCCAGAAGGCTTCCTTCCCTGGTTTAGATACTGAAACGTTAACTTGGTGAAAATTGTTTCAACATAACATTTTCACTGCTTCGTTTCTGATAGAGGACTCGACAGCCACAATGCCGATGGGGTCCCTTTTGTTTGGAAAAGGAACCTGTAGATGTCTTAGCAGAGGTCAGCCAGTAGCTGACTAGCATTAAACTCTTTCAGCTTTCACACTGTGTATGACACATGCACGATGGAAGGAGGAAGGGAAGGAAAAAAAAGGCTATGTCAGAGGTTGGACTGATTTAGTTTTAAGTCTGAGTACGAACACTTCACTTCCACGACTGCTGTCAGACCTCCAGGCTGCAGAAGCCCCATGTGAAGCTCTCCAGACAAGCAGCAGCTCTGCGCAAAGGGAGGGGCGAAGCTGTTCATGCACACCCCCGGCAGCAGGCCTGCATTCCACACTGAAGCATCCATACCTATCCCAGAAGGTCTTTGACTCGCGCAACTTGCTCAAATGGAACGCTTGGTAGAATGCAGCTGACGGGTTCCTATGAGATCCAAGAATCAGACAGACACGTTGGAAACTGGCAGGTCATAAACACACACTCACTCTCTTCTTCAGCCTGCACTGCAAAGCAGATTAGCTTGTCCACACAGGGCAAGTTCACCTCCAAAGGTTTACAGACTTCACAGAATGCCTGAGGAACAGTTTCATGGCTGAAAGGCCTTTACTCTTCGTAGGGGTTTCCATTGAGGAAGACTCCAGTTCAAAAACACTAAGCCATCCTCAAGCCCTGTGGATTTTCAAGCTATTTCAGGTTGCTGCTGAAAAAAAAATAGCTGCAGAGCCACTAATGAAAGCTCTCATTTCCTAGAGGTAAGCTACATGCCACTCTGGTAACTCAGCTCAAGAAGGCACCTTTTACATAGTCCAGATTTCACACACTCCACACACAAAATCTCTGCAAACTTTACAGAATAACAGAACCTTAGAGGTTGGAAGGCACCTCCAGAGATAGAGACCAGCCCCACTGCCAAGGCAGGATCCCCTAGAGAACTTTGCACAGGAATGCATCCAGGTGGGCTTGGAAAGTCTCCAGAGAAGGAGACTCCACAACCTCTCTGGGCAGCCTGTCCCAGTGCTCTGTCACCCACACTGTAAAGAAGTTTCTCCTCACGTTGAGACGAAACCTTCCACGTTCCAGTCTGACAGAAACTCAGCACTTCTATCCTGCTGAGCACCTTGTGTTCAAACCAGGAGCTCTCCAAGGGGCCCCACAGGTCAGAGCTAAATACTTCATGTTCAAGCTACAGCAGAGTCACAGCTGAAAACCAGGCAAAGCTAAGTGAAATCTAAACCATGGCCAAGGCTGTAAGCAGATGTCTGTCATCCCCCTACTTCAGTGCTGCTGTCAGTCATCCCCCTGCATTCTTGCTGGACTTGAGGAAGTCATTCAGCATGAGTGGTGAGAGCCTCAATGGGCTGCCCAGAGAGGTGGTTGAGGCCCATCCCTGGAGGTGATTAAGGCCAAGCTGGATGAGGCTCTGGCCGGCCTGATCTAGGGTAGGGGGGTTGGAACTAGATGATCCTTGTGATCCCTTCCAACCCTGACTGATTCTCTTCCTGAAAGGCAGCAGGTGACTGCTCTCTGGAGATGCTTTGCCAGGTGGTAAATCAGGGTGCTCAAGCTGCCAAGCAGTGCATCAGGAGTGCTGCAGCCACGGCCCTGGCTCCCACACCCCTGCAGCACAGGCTCCAGTGACCTTGCTGCAAGCAGACTACAGAACACATTCTGTCACCAGCACCAAGCCCCAGGGCAACCTGGCCCTTCTCCATCAGCCTGCCATTTGCCCCAGAGACGGCAAGGACAGCACAAGTGCCGCTTGTGGACCTTTGCTCTCCAAAATCTCCTCTGAACATAGCTGTGCACAAGGCAGGGCTCGAGCACCAAGCCAGAACTCTGCTGGCAGTGACCGTTTCAAGCATCACCTGAAGCTTACAAACCACCAACACTACAGCTCATCCTTGTGCTGCTAGCACTGTCCCAGCCTTACAGGATGCAGCAGCTTAGCTGAAACCTCCTCAAACAGCTTTCTTCGACCTAATTCTTTCCATTTGGTGCAATCACCGTACAGCTGAAATCACAGCACAAAACGGGGCAAAACCTCCTCACAAAATTAGCACCATAACAAAATGCTGTCTGAAATAATCTGCTTCCCGGGACTGTTAAAAGCCTTGCAAGGGTAAGGATATTTGTACATCAGCAATCACCAGGAAGCACTTGTTCCAAGTGTCTGTCACTCCCTCTGCCACCTTCACTACTGTTTTTCTGCAAAGCAGACTGGTAAGTCGGTGTGAGTCTATAGAGTTTTGCTGAAAACCTGCTAGGGAAGTTGCTTGAGCAAGCTGATAGATGTGGGGACTGCTAATGCTGCTGTCAGAAGCACTGCACACTTGAGTGACAACTAAATACAATTGCAGGAAGAGCAATACAATAGCTAAAGGACATCTGAGTGATCCAGGGACTGACAATTGGCATCTGCAGATTAGGAGCATTCCTTTGTCCAAGGGAAGGGCACGCCCCAGCTCCTCCTCCTCCTCAGTCAGCTGTCTGTGAGTATGTAAAAAAGCCTCTTCCTCAGAAAGTGACTGTAAATAGAAAGCCATTTAACTTCCAAGATAAGTTTACTTGCAGCACATAAAGCCCTGTTGCTATTGTTGGGTACGCAAAGTTGTGGTTTATAACCACACACATGTGCTCCATGGGGGCTATTTTTACACCGATACCCTGCATGCTACACAATCTTCTGCTATTCTTGAGCAAGTATCTGGAAAGGTATGAAAAACTTTTCCTTCTGAAGTTCTCACTTCTCAGCTCCCTGCTGCTGGAACCGTTTCTGCATTGCTTCTGACAACTAAGAGAGTATTTTCTACTCAATAGGTACACTTCAGTTGTGTGTGCCACCTAAACAGGAAAAGCAAATCCACAGAGGTAACTTCAGTGATGCCTCTTGTGTCTGCCTGAACTAACATGACGGAGTTTCAGACTGTTGATGTATTTACTTTTAACCACAACAAGCAGTGAGAAGCTGGAGAATTACTAAAACTGCTCTCAGTTTGCAGAAGCAATAGAGCAAACTGCTTACAGAACTGCTGGTCTGCTCTCCTGTGTCCCAGCTGAAACACCAGAAGCCCTTCTGACGCTGCCCTAAGCAAATGTGGGGACAGCCTGGAGCAGAGCAGCAGATTCCTCACGGCCCCTCCCTGGCAGATGGCTGTCTCTGAGAGGTCAAGGCAGTCCTGGCTGCTGGGAGATTGCCACAGCAGAGCCAACAGCCAGCCAGAAAGGGAATGATCCTGGTGCTGTACCAGAGGAGAGCTCACCTCCTCTTCTACGAGGAGCACCCAGGCACTGCTCTTTTCCATCTCTGGACAGAGAGGAGAGACATTCCCAAGGACAGAGAGGCTCAATTCCATGCCAAAGGCTCTGACAGACAACAGCCTTGCACATAGAAACATTCCAACTGTCTCTTGACTGGCAAAAAAAGGCCTCCCTGTCTCTATAAGGAAGTCTTACAACACAGACTGTATTTACTTCCTTTAAACATCAATATTCACACCACGGTCAGATGCTATAGATTCTAAGAACACTTTTCATGCAGTGGAAACTTGTTCTAAACTCAGAGCTTAGAGAGAACTTACTTAGCTCTCTGAACACTCAAAACTTCAGGTTGTCCCTTCAGAAAGGCATCCTACCATAGGGCACCGCTGAAAAGAGCTTGCCCCCTGAACTGAAATCTTGCTTTAGTTGACCTTTCAAGCCCCTAAGTTGGCTTTTCTGGTCAGTTTTGAACACCAACTCTCCAGAAGGATATAAAACTATCAAAGTCCAGGTAAGGGCACCAGAAGACAAGTCATATTCCAACTGTTTCAAATAATCAGAATCATTAAGTAGGAGGATGAAGCATTTAGAAGAGATGAGGCAGTTACAGGCTGCACATGGTCACAGATCTGCAAAGTAATATTTGTGCTTGTACCTGTTAGGCATAAACCCTGCAGCAAAGCAAGTTTAAAGTACACAACAGAGGTGTTTTTTTTTCCATCCCATCAGCAAGGGCTAGAAGGACTTCTTACAGAAGTGGTGGGATTCCTACACTTGTCACTATTAAGAAAATGATCAAACCTTTATTACTCCAAAGGATCTCAGGCCCTTAAGCCTCCAGATCAGCTCCCAGGCTCATCTTTCACAATTCCTTTAAGAATCCAGGACATTGCTAGCAAGACTTTTAAAGCTGAAGTGCTGCCTTGGAATAAACTCTTGGAGGAACCAAATTTAACTGTGAGAGTAAAGAGGCTTGTTTCTACTTCCAAATCAAACCAGATCCTTTCTGTTCCGCTTTTTTTGGTGGCAAGTGAGAAACAGCCATTCAAACCCAAGTTCTTCTTAGCTGCAGATGAAGCTCTCACACTGAAGCTTAGGATGAGAATGTGTCAGTGAAAGATCCACTGTTTTTGTGATCCTAGTCTGAGAAGCAAGGTCATTAATCCTAACAAAGATGCAGCAATGGGACTGGGAATGCAACAGAAGCTTCTGGCTTTGCACAGAGAGCTGCAAAGACTGTAATTAGAGTGCTCTTCAGCCAGATTTACTAAGGCAAAGATGCTGGTGTGCTGGCTACCTGCTAGGATCTGCACTGCAGTTTGGTCACAGTTGGTCTCCACATTAGAACGTGGTTTATTTAGCATCTGAACCGGGGGGGGTCACAATCATTTGATCACAGTTGATCAGGAAACTCCCAAAGTTTACACCACTTCCAGATGATGTTTACACTGGTAACAGAGCTTCTTCTCCATCCCTCTGCTTTTAAAAGACATTTCTCTTCTTTGTTTATACTGCCTTCTATTTAAAGCCCCTGCAGCTTTGAATCATCTTTATTCAGTAAGACTCCACCTACAAACCAGAGGAACTGGAGTACAAAGTTCTGCAGGAGAGGACTGATAAAGACTAGATGTGGAGAAGTCAAGATGGAATTAAGGGAAAAAACACCTCAAGACTCAAGTTCTTGAGTTTGGTGTTCAGTGACATTCTGTCCAGGTAGCTCCTTAAGCCATGCAAACTGCATGGATCTCAAGAGAAAGAACTGCACTTGGCCAGAGTCGCATCCTCCTCTCCAAAGCAAGTATCAGAGCAGTAGCCCATACTTTCTTGCTCTCAAAAGAGGATTCTGGAAAGCAATCTCCTGCACTACCTAGAATTCTCTCAGGAGAAGGGAATGAGACAACTGTCTCAAGTGCACCAGGTCAGATGTATCTTCCTGATCACTTGCTTGCTCTGTTGTGGTGCTTCCCTCAGCTTTCCCTTGCTCTGGAAGCCTGGCTCTCTACAAGACAACAATGACATTTTTAAGTCCCCAGGAATGCTAGGAAGAAGCATTAAACCACTTTTACAAAAGCTGGAAGTGAGAATGTAGCACAGACAGGGCAGGTTCAATTCCATCACCAAGAAGGGTCAGAACAGAGGGGTGCAGTGAATCCTCTATTTACTGACAACAACTGGAAGCTTCTCACATGTTCCAGTCCACAGGTTATCACCACATGTCCTCACCTGAGGACATCACCACCATTCTGTCATCCAGGAGATGCCAACAACTTCTTCCCTTGCCCCTATTTCAACACTGAACAGAAAACATTTTTAAACTTGACACACCACCTCAAAGCCTTTCAGAGTCTTGTACCAAACGAGAGCAGATGTGCTACAGCATTTAATGGCTGACCTGAGGTGATACTGATTTTGAGAGACAGAAGGAAACCTACCTTCACTTCTACACTTCACTACTACCTGATAAAATAGGTGCAAGTTTCATGGCCAAAATTCAAACAAACTTACAGAGAGAGATTCAATTGCAAAGGTAAAATCTAAACTCAAAGCCAGGATGGTGGTTAAGATATTTCTTCTCAGTCCACGGTGCTGTAGTTTGGGTGCATTTGAAAACACACCCCAAGCTTTTAAAACCAGTTACAATCTGACAAAGAGGTTTACTTGTTGTGGAAAACTAAATGAGGATCTTCTGGTGAAGATTTTCTTTTCCAGTAATTATTTTTTTTCCAAATAATTTGGCTACAATCAAAACCTGATCTTAAAAAACACAAACACCAAGCACTTCTATACTATTAAATTCAAGGTCACCTTAACAGGTTATAATTTCACATCAACAAGCCTTCTGCAAAATCCCTAGCTGTAAAATCAGGGCAGGTTCTTCTACTACATAATCCACAGAAGACTCAGTCCAGAGAATTCTTCAGTGAAAGTGTTTCACAGAGATTTGCTTTACAAGAGCTAACCCAGCCTGGATGTTTCAGGTGGAGCTGTACCCAATTATTCTCTTAAGTCCACCTTGTTTTGCTGCTGGTAATTCCAAGCCTTCTCTGACTACCATCACTCAGTTTCTGCCTTTGTAGCCTCCGGTAGACACTAAAATTCAGCAGAGCACAAGAACAGGGAAAATAAGACATTTCCCTTGAGTTTAGTACATTCTTGGAAAGCAGGAGCCCAAGTTTATAAAGAGAGCTAAAGTACACCGGAGGAAAAAAAGAGGAATGAGGCCAGTAGGACATCAGGCTTCTGTTCAGAGAGCCCTGTGTCCCTATCAGAGTTGCATCTTGAGAGGAGGCAGCACTAAGTAATAGCAGGCAGCAATTAAACATAAAATCACCTGGTTAATCACTGGGAATTTCTGAAGGAGAGTTCAAAATGACTGTGTGACACTAACCATGGAACAACCCAAGAGCCCATCTTCTACATCTCTTCTCTCCCATTTCTGCAGCTGCAGCTCAGAACTCCAGGGTTCAATTCTCTCAGACACCAGAAACTGGTTCTCAAGCTTCAGGAGTATAATGGACAATCTTGTTACTGGAGCAGCCCTAAAGCTGTTCAGGACTCACTAATGATTAATTCCATCCTCCACACAAGTCCCAAAGCCAGACTTGGTGCACTCTTAGTTCATTCCTATCTAGTTGCATTCCAGGTAACCAAGGCTCTGTGCTCCTCCCTGCAGACAGCATCATCATGGCCACGCTCATTAAAACACTGTGTGCTAATAAAGCAAGGCTGCTTTGTGAAGGCTGTCAGGGCTGTCAGCCTGAATTCTAATCACATCATCTTACAGACTATGTAAGGATTAATCTGAGGGACTCCTCAAAACACACAAGTGCAAGATTCCTCATGCTAATGACTTGTCTTCACTCTGGGTAAAGTCACCTCCAATTCACGATGGGAGGATACAAGACAAAGTAGTTCATGGCATGCACAGCTTAGCTTCAGGAAAACACAGTAGATCACACCTTTAAAAAGACAAAAACTTCAGATTAGAAGTTGATAGTCTTAAATGGTAACGTAGAAAGTCTCTGCTTCACCCAGTCAGGGATTCTTGCTACTACTGAGTTGTCAGGAAAAGCCAAACACCCTTCAGTATTACCAATGTTGAGCAAAGCAAGACAGGCTTAAAAAACAAACACACACACACACCACCCCCAAAAAAGAAGAGAAAATGATTCACATGGTCTCAAACATCTTGAACTTCACTTCACAAGGGATAACAGCCACAGAATCCCAGAATGGCAGGGGTTGGAAGGGACCTCCAGAGATCACAGAGTCCAACCTCCAGCATCTATTGTAATCAGTCCTTCAGCATCTATTGTAATCAGCCAGTTAAATCATTATGCCTCATTATCCTGTTGCTAATTATCCCATTCAAGAAAGCAAGCTTGGAATGCACTTAAGATGCAGACCCTGATAGGCTGGATGAAAGGAGGTAATAAAAAACACCACAAATTCCCTATTTCTGAACTAAAAAGAGCCACATTTACCAGCAGTGCATTATACACACAAAACAAAATCTGGAAGAGATGTCAAAGCTCTTTAAAGATATTGCTATTTACACAACTGGGCTGGTAAAGAAAAAGGCATTTATTAATATGTATGAAGATGTCATTGTAGAGGCTTAGGCTCCTACTGTCTGTGCTCTGCCCACAAAGACAGATTCCCTCCAACCTATGCATGAAAGGGAAAGCTGCTTCTGATTACTGGAGAAAGTGGCCTTGCAGTCTGGAACAGCTGGCTTGAGTATTCATCTTCAAAGGAAACAACCCAAAAAGGAGGTATTTTTCCCCCAGTAGAGCAGTTTCAGATATTTCTATAAATACAAGTGGTTGCTGGGTTTTTTTGACAACAAAATATTTCAGTATCTGTGGAGGGCGGGGGGAAGGCAGTGGAGAAAGTAGATTTGAGCAGACTGAGCCAAATCCCACCTGTCCCTCTGTAAGTGACACTGGGAAAGAAGGTGTCCATTAGCACATGTTTTAGATGCAAGGCTTAGCTTTTCAAACAAGGTATTAGAACCCTGACCATAGTACATCACAGACTATATTATAAATGCATTTCTCTGCCTTTCCACACCACTGACAAGCTCTTTACGACTCTTCATGTTTGAGCCTACTCTCAGCTAAAGCTCTTGGGGTTGTTTAGCCTGGAGGAAAGGAGGCTCAGGGGTGACCTCATTGCTGTCTACAGCTACCTGAAGGGAGGCTGTAGCCAGGTGGGGTTGGGCTCTTCTGCCAGGCAAGCAGCACCAGAACAAGGGGACAGTGTCTCAAGTTGTGCCAGGGCAGATTCAGGCTGGATATTAGGAGGAAGCTCTCAACAGAGTGATTGGCACTGGAATGTGCTGCCCAGGGAGGTGGAGTCACCATCCCTGAAGGCATTCAAAGAAAGGCTGGAAGAGGCATTTAGTGCCACAGTCTGATTGACGGGACAGGGCTGGGTGCTAGGTTGCACTGGATGAGCTTGGAGGTCTCTTCCAATCTGTCTGATTCTGTTATGATTCTATGATGATTCTAACCATAAGGAGATTGGAGTTTGGCCTGAAGAAAAGGTATTTGTAGGTTTGGTCAAGCTATCTACAAGTCCTTTTTAATCCTGAGAATGCAGAGGGGTATTAATCCTTACTTGTGACCACCTCAACCTCCAGTAAACTAAACAAGCTGACCTTGCTCTAGATGGGTACAAAAGTCTTCAGCTATTTCACTGTGCTCTGGCTGGCTCTGCTTGAGCAGGGTTGGAGATGACAAACTCTAGAGGCACCTTCCAATCTCACCCAGTTTGCGTGATTCTGTGACTGGTTTCTGCTCCTGACACAGATCTTTACTTCAGTTTGTAATCTTTACTGAGTACCAAACACACCAGTTGTCACTGTGACAGACAGCTGACACCTCTCTCTGGTACTAATTAATACTTCTACCTTCTCTCTGCACTCTTAGAAGCATTCAAGCCAGCTGTCACCACACAAATGCACTACTCTCAGCTTCAAAAGGAGAACAGATAAATGCAAAAAGACAACCCTCAAAGTCCTCTTGGAATAATTTCATTTTGCATGACAAAAAAAAACCCCAAGCATCCAGCTGCCCTTCATGTGGCTGAATAACTCACCTACCCTGCAGGAGTAAAAATAGATTAGCCCATAATGCAAAGAATTCACTAGCACTCAGTACACATTTGAATTTATAAAGCATCAAGTTTAAAGATAGAGAGAGGGATTTGCTAGAGGAGGAATGAAGACACACCTCACACTGCACTTCAAGTGACCTTTCATGTCTGGAGAACCTTCTCAGAGGACAGTAGCTTTAGCAGTTCTATAAATACTTCTATCTTTACACTTTGTCAAATACAGGAATAAAAGCAGACACCTGTGGCTGACAATCTAGATTTATCTCCCAGAACTAAGCCAGTTGCACTGTGGCAGGAGGAGTCTCACAGAAGTCTTAGGACATCTTTGCCAACGTACAGAAAGCACAACCCAGACTTGCACTCTCCACGAGCAGCAGAAATTGCCAATCGTCAGCTTTAGAATTCAGACATTAAAATACAGCCTCAACAGGCTGATATTCAAATACCCAGCCCAGGAAGGTGAGCAATTCCTGTTTAGTGTCACCTGAACACGGGAAAGATCTGAAGCACCTCCTGGCAAAATGCACAGCCTAAGAGAAATGCCAGCTCCTGATGGGTCTGACAGCAGTTTGGTAGTGCTCCTGCCTGCTCAAAAACCCAAACACTTCACCACTCAGCTTTCTGCAAGAGCTTTAAGAAAGCTTCCCTGAAACACAAGCTGTTATGGCTACCACACAAGACAGCATTCAGAAATAAGCTATGGAACACTCACACTCTGTAGGGGAGCAGAAAAACCTAACTCACAGCAGCTGAGCAGAACACTTCAGAGTAGGAGGCACAGAGAACCCTTCATGTCAGGGCTGGTACACTACAGCCTTTAAGAGAAATTTAACTGCTTCACTGTGTGAATTTCTTAAGGTTTTTTCCCTCTTTCCTCCCTTTAATAACCATCTCCTCTGAAGCACTTCTAGTTCTCTAATTCCAAGAATGCACTGACTCCTCCTTATGAAAGGCATCTGAATGTTTGAACTAGGAGACAAGGCTGTCAAACGGGCAACAGACTGCTCTGTTAGGAGACACTCACACTGAAGGCAAGGCAGGACAAGCTCTCCATCATGGAGGAACTGCTATGGTGCTGGAGTTACCTTGTGGCATTTTTCTAACAAGAAGTACAGCAAAAAACTCAGCTAACTAAAGCTTTGTCTGCATTAATCACCATAGGCTATTACCTGAGATCTGCAACGTTCACCTTGGAAGTCCTATCTCAAGTGGCTTTCAAAAGCTGTAGCCATTAGGGTCAGAAGGAACCTCAAAGATCACCCAATTTTGGCTGCTGAGTAGAAAACACTCACCCTTGAGCACATCTATCCATGTTACAGTTTTAAACACACCTAAACATAGTCCCTCAGTATCACAGGATGTTAGGGGTTGGAAGGGACCCAAAGAGATCATCAAGTCCACCCCCCCTGCCAGAGTAGGGCCATCCAATCTAGCTCAGGGCACACAGGAACACATCCAGACAGGCCTGCAAAGGCTCCAGAGGAGACTCCACAACCTCTCTGGACAACCTGTGCCAGGGCTCTGGGATCCTTACAGTCAGGAAGTTCCCCCTTGTGTTGAGCTGGAACCTCCTCTGCTGCAGCTTCCATCCATTGCTCCTTCTTCTATCCCAGGGAGCAGTGAGCAGAGCCTGTGTCCCCCGACCCCCAGCCCTCAGATAGTTATAAACATCTCTTAAATCCCCTCCTGGTCTTCTCCAGACTAAACAGCCCCAGGCCCCTCAGCCTCTCCTCATCAGGCAGTGCTCCAGTCCCTTAATCATCATCATAACTCTCCCTTGGACCCTCTCCAGCAGATCCCTGTCCCTCTTAAACTGGGGAGCCCAAAACTGAACACAGCACCCAAGATGGAGACCTGAAAACATCTCAGTTTGCATCTGCAGGAGAACTGAAATCTCTAGTAAATTTATGAACCAAGTAAAGAAAGAGACAGTACTCAGCACAACTGAAGTATTGCTCTACTGGTATCTAATCACACAAGACTCTTTTCCTTCAGGAGTAAGATAAAAACAGGCATCTGGGGCAAGACAGAAGGAAAGTCTCACCTCACCAGAATTACATCAGTGTCTGTGCCCAGCGTTGCCCTTGCCTTACAAACACATTCTCCAGAGCCTGGTTTCCTCGCCCATTAGGACACCACACAAACGTGTGGCTGACTGGAGCAGAGACAGATGCTAGGGAGAGCTCTGCTCAGGCAGGTTACAGCAGTTGAGCTGCTGTAGTGGACAGTCCACAATTGCAGCCATTCATCAGTGTTCCTGGAATACAGCCTGCAGCGCCCAGGCCGCTCAGCTATCTCCGGAAAATCATCCGGACTGTGCTCCTTTTCCAACATGCCCAGTCACAGTTTGCCCCCAGAGTCTGCCAAACATGTAGGAGGGTTGAACAAACTTTCTCAGGAACATTCTTTTAGCAGAGGCAACATATTTCTTTTCCCCTAAGAGCCAAAATAAAGCTATTAAGCCAGATGGAACATTATGCCTGTCAGCGACAATCCTGTGGATGCATGGGCACAAAGGTGAGTAGAGGAACTGACATGCACCGACCTCAGAACCTGCTCTGCAGCCACGGCCTGCAGACAGCACTGCTGTGAAAGCCCAGCAAAGGAAGAGTGGGGGCGACTCTGAGACGCAGTTCCATCTGTGTATTGATACTCTTTGTCAGAACCCAAACGGACTGCAATACCCACACCTGTCTCAGTAAGAGTACTCTTTCCTCCTTCCTTGACTACTGTTGCAGTTTATTCTGCCTGTAACCACAGGGAGAGGACACTAGAACTCTGTTGTGGATCTTTCACAACTTCCACATAACCTTAGGAGCTTAGCAATTTAGACTGAAAAAGCAGGTTTGCTTTTTAAAAGGCAGGTGAGACATGCCAAAGGGTTTTTTTTTTGGCAATTCTTTTGTATCACCTACCTTCTTCCCCCCAAGATAAGATCTCCTGACTGATTCTCAGTTATCCACCAGGTCAATGCAAAAACCAGTTAGCACACCAGTGAGAACACACTGGGCTACCAGAACAGGAAGTTAGGTTTCCAGACAAGATCTTGCAGTGAAGTCAGATGCATGTAGTTATTTATGCATTGATGTAGAAGGTATATCAGGCTATATAACCCTACACCTCTACCTTAGACATAGTCTGACCTACAACAGTAGGCCATAACCAGCTTGACAACTTGGTCTCCTGCTCACTGCATTTCTCACATTCTGTTTTTAATTCATTCCCATCCTAAACTATTTCACCTTTAAAACAGTTCTCCTCCACCTTCAGATTGGTGGATGACTTACCAGATAAACCCAAGGATTCTAGGGCTATGGAGTATTCCTTGATTAATCACTGGTTTAGAGGATGACTACAGGAGAATGATCTCTGCGAGTCTGTCAAGCTTCCAGTATGGATAAATACTGAAACAGAAGGGAAGGTGCCAGGACAAATGCAGATACCTACTCAGCATCTACTCACTGAAACCCCCCACGCCACGTATGTTGCACACTGAGGTAAAGAAAAACAGATTCCAAAAACTTCTAACTCTAATCACAAAGCAAATTCTAAACAAAACCAAGCCTCAGCTTCCTGAGCCTGCAGGCAGCCTGAAACAGTGAGTCATGATGTGTGAACTCCCTTTGCGCCCTATTAGCTTTACCGGAGTGTCAGCCCTCAGCCAGTTAATGACACTTGAAGGTCTTCATTAACTATTTCACCACTGATTGCAGCAGATAACGCAGCTGGGCATAAGCCCATGAGAGTACTGGTGCATTCTAAATGGCTGGAAGGAGGAAAGAAAGCAGGAGTAAGGGAGAGTACCGCAGACAAGGAGACAGTTTTATAACAAGGCCCTTGCAGCAAATAAAGTCAAACCAGGGTGGTAGGAGAGCTCTAACAAGCTGCTGGGGTTTTACTTTCTCCTTTCTGTCTGAAACCAGTGGAAGTCAGGTTACTGCTTGAGGGGAGCAAAGAATAAACTTAGCTCTGCTAAGCCCTGCATGCATCTCCTACATTGTATGAGGTATACGCTTGTATAAAGTAAGCTTTTATTGCTTATCACAGCTAAGGAAAACTATTCCAGGCTGAGAGAGCATCTCATACTACGTAGCTCCTTGCTCTGTGTCCTGCTTCAGCAAACGACAAGGTTTTATCACCCAGTGCAGAAGTGGACCCAAAGAGGACACATTTCAGATAACCACAAGTTAGTTTCTCTACTGAACATCAGCACATGGCAGGTCAAAAAGCATTCTGTGCTTAGAGCCCATTCTGAGGTCTTACTTCTAGTTCTCAGAGCCAAGTTCCTGAAAGAGTTTCTTCAGAAATGAACACCATGTGAAGCCCTGCTGCAAGGTGGCTCAAGTTCAAAGCCTCAACTATGAAAATAAATGAAACAAAAATAAAATATTCACTGTTCAGGGTAAGAGTACCAAAAGCTGTCTCACCAGCGTGCACCACAAAGTCAGCAGCCTGCAGGTCTAAGTTAGCAGGGCAAGTTTCTCCTTATCCTTACATAAAGCAATCCATTTGTCACAGATAATCATGTGCTACTATCATTTATATAAATAGTAAGCTCTAAAAGCTATGCAAAATGAGAGCAAAATACATTCCATGCTGACTCTTTAATCATCAGAATGATTAAACACAAGACAAATCATCTTCTGATAATGCACTGAGCTATGAAAAAAACCCTACCAGCTCCAGATCTAACCTTATTTGCACAAAGAAGAGTCTGTCAGCTGGGCCAGCAATCCTCTTAAGGTAGGCACAACTGAGAAAATTTTAACTGTTTAAGTCCTTCACCACTTCAATCAAAACCAGCACAACTCCAAAAGACAGCTTCTGGTGGCTTAAAGACACGAGCAAAGCTACCACACAGCATTAGTCAAAGCTGCAGAGCACAGGGCCAGTGCTACTGCCTACTTCACTCTCCAAAGACTGGTTTGTCTTTGAGGTTCCTTCTCCATCCACTATGCCCCACCCCATCTTTGTAACTGCTTCACTGAGAAGTCCTCCCAGCAACACTGTCATCTGAGACAGTCCAGTACTCTGAGACAAGGCTCATAGGAGAATCTACCACATCAGACCTTCTCCTGAGGTGCTACTCCTATTGTTAAATACCCAATTATGTAGAACCCACACTTACTTCCTCCAAGGTGCAGCAATCCCAACAGCAAATGCTAATGTCATTGTGTACTCAAACGCTGGAAGCCTTCTCTCCAAGGAGTCACTCAGAAGTTTTAGCCATCACTACCTAAAGAGCCTATGGCAGTCATATGCATGATTCCTCTCAGGCCCTTTGACGACTCTGCCCATACCACACACCTTTGTTACAACTAGTAGTATCTAATGACTGTCCTAAGAAAACTCTTCGTAAGGTTGTACTCCCCACTACATCCCCATCTTCGCCCAAGTGGTGTCCACTTTTGTCAACACAAAGGACCATCAACTGTGGAGCTTCCACTGTGCAAGGCCACACAAATTCCCATCCAGATGCTGAGTACTTCCCTCTTTTCTGACTAATACCATACTGTGCAAACTCAACAGCAGCATAAAAAGTCAAGAATCTGTGCTATAAGCCTTGAGGTTTTCCAAGATTCCTCACTCGATGGCCCCAAGATAGCACCAGACTTCTATTTTTAACAGCACTGCAATACAGCAGTCTTGATAAGGCCCTTTCAGCCTAGCTGTCATTAGAGTGTTTCATGATGCCTTCAGGGAAAAGGAGGGACCAAATCTACCCACATACTGAGCAACTGGGTGCAGAGCATTTTCACTCTTGGATTTGGAAGAGGTCCTATTATCTGTGCATTAAGCAGCTTTCAGGCTACATTCTGCCCTGTTCTGTGAGAAAGGTAAGTCACCCTCTCACAGCCTGAGGAGAACGAGCTCACCACTTGCCTAAATACTTTGCTATGTTTCATACATTAAAGTAGCCCAGGCAAGTTTCAGGATGACTTTCTGAACATAAGAACTTACAAAAACAGTTGACAGTAGCCTGAAAAATATTTTCCCCCTTATTTTTATGGCATTATAAAATAATTCATACCTGTCTTCATCACCATCAACAGGAATAGATATGCCAAACACAGAGCTGGCAAGACTGTTCATAGGAGTACTTGCAGGTAGCTGAAGAGGATTTGCTAGAGTGTCTGGAATGGGAGGCTTCACAAGAGGTTTAGTTTCAGCTATAAGAGAAAGTGGTGGCTGAGGTAGGGGTTCCGATTTTCTTCTCGTATCATCAATCTGGCCTACTAAGGATTGAGCTTGAGTCTGAAACTGTCCAAGGCTGGACTGTGGCAGGCTGGCAGGTACGTTAGGTGTGCCTTGCATGAGCGAGTGTCCGACGTGCTGCGGCTGGACAACGCCAGCACTTCTGCTGGCAGAAGAGTGGCTACTCATCTGGGACTGGACCAGCGTAACAGGGACATTTGGCATAGTAACAGCAGTGGTGGCAACCACGTTAGGCACACTTGCACCGGGCACAACCGCAGGCACGTTCTGGACTCCGGAGACCACGGCGTGGGGAGCACCAGGAATTCCGGACACTTGACTGCTTCCACCCATTTGATGCTGAGTCACAGATTTCTGTTGCACAACCCCTGTATGCCCCATGCCTTGCTGCACCACACCTCCTGCTTGCGGAACGGCAGCCTGACCAGCTTGGGCCTGGCCGCTCTGCATCAATCCCGATCCCTGCCCGGCCGCTTCGCCAGGCTGTGCCGACACCCCCAGCCCTGGCGCTCCCACCGGTGAGGGGTTTTGGCCAGGTGCCTGCCCCACAGGAAGGCTAGAAGACACAGTACTTGGAACAGAGCCTGTAGTAGCCTGCTGAATAGCTCCTTGAGACTGCATAATTGTCACGTGCTGCATGTATTCGGTCTGGCCAGAAGGCTGCGTCGGCAGGAGATGCACTGGTGGAATCTGGGACTGAGAATAAGCAAATTGTTGAGGCTGAGTCACTGGTACGTTTGCCTGCTGCACCTGCTGCTGTGCCACAGGAATGCTCGGCTGCCCTACTGTCACATTTGGAGGTGCCATGCCTTTCCCATTGGGGCCAGCCTGTGCAGCAGCCTGTGCATTTACCTGTGGCTGCGATTGCTGTGGCACCATCATTTGCTGATTTGCTACCGAAGCCCCAGAAAACATGGGCTGAGCAGTACTTTGAGGCATGGCCCCACCTATGGGTTGCTGTGGCTGCTGTTGTTGCCCAATGACAAAACTAGGTTGCTGTAGAGAAGACTGGTTCATTTTCTCTGTCTGGAGCAGCTGTGACACAGCAGCCAGGGAACTGTCAGCTATAGAATCAGGGCCGTGGGCCGACGCTGGCACAGCCGAGATCACAACAGAACCTCCTGTGGCACCAAGGCCACTGTCCCTGTCTTGAGCAGCCTGCTCAAAGGTGCTGCTGTGCCTAATGCAATCTCCAGTCCTGCTCAGGACACTGCCACCATCTGAGTCCCGGTCATAATACTCCATACACGTCCATCGGCCTCGCTTGTAGGGCTCCCCTGTACCATGGTCCAGCTTGATCACCCTGAAGCGCGAGCTGCACGTAGCAGCCACTGTCTGAGACGTTGTCCCAGGAGCAGCAGATGCAGAAGGCCCTGTGGAGGGCAAGGCGGTTTGAGCGCTGCTGCCTCCCGCTGCAGCAGTGCCAGGGACAGCAGCCGGCAGGGGCACAGCAGAACTCTTGGGCACAGCCCCTCCGCTGGGGGCCACAGCCGGCAGAGCCGCAGCAACCCCACCAGCAGCCGCAGCCAGCTGCCCATCCAACAGGAGGTTGGGAGAGACGCTGCCTGGAGTTTCGGCCTCGCCCACGTTGTTGAGAGTCTCCTCGGAGGAACTCCGCTCACAGACATCCTCGGGGCCGTAGTCGGTGGCTCGGGAAACATCAAAGATTTCAGAAGACACGTCCTCGGTACGGGACTCATCCGGGTCGTCCAGGCTCTCGGTGTCCTCGGTGATGCTGCTGGCCACCTGGGCCGTGGTCACGCTGGTGATCTGGAAGCAGCTCTTCTTCTTGGCCGGCATCTTGGACATGTTCCCTCCGCGGGGAGGGGCTCCGCCAGCCGGGGAGAGGCGAGCGCGGTGCCGAAACGAGCTGTCACAACGTGCCGGTCGGGCCTCCGGCGCTACCGCACATCCTCCGGCTGCTTCCTGCGGCGGGCGGCCGGGCCGCGACGCTCCCGATGGCGGGCCGCGCGGGGGGCGGCCGGGGCTCCTCCTCTTCCTCCCCGTCCGCAGCCCTCCTCCTCCTCCTCCTCGCCGCAACCCCCGCTCCGAAGGCGGCGAGACCGGCCGAGTGCCCCGCGGCTTCCTGCCGGCTTCGGCGCGACGCGGGCCCCGGGCGGGCGCGGCGGCCGCAGAAGCGAGCCGGCGGCCCGCCCCGCCTGAGGGGCCCGGCGGCGGCCGGGTGAGGCCTAAGCGCCTCCGTCTCCCCCCTCCCCGACCCTCCGCCCTCTCTCCGCGCTCTACCTGGAGACCAGCGCCAGGCGCATCCTGCTCGGAACCGGCCCGCGGGCAAACCCCGCGGGCAGCACCCCCCCCAAACCCTCGAGGGTGGAGGCCCAGCGAAGAGGAGGAGGAGGAGGAGGATGCGAGGCAGCCCTTCGGCAGCAGCGACGGTGACGGTGTGGCGGTGTCCGGGCCCCGCCGCGCTACGCCGGCCGCGGGAGCGCGGGCTCAGACTGCGGCCGCCCCTCGCCCAAGATGGGGCTCAACTTGTGCCGCGCTGCACCCTGGGAAGGGCCGGACACGCCCCTCAACGCGGCGGCGCGCTGACGTCACACAGGGCGGGCGGGGCGGGGCGGGGCGCGGCGGCCGCTGGAGGGCGGCGAGGAGGCCATTGGCGCCCTGCAGCCGCTGCGGTGCCGCTGCCCGGCGCGGCCCTGCCACGGCACAGCCCGGCCCGGCCCGGCCCGGCACGGCACGGCACGGCACGGCACGGCACGGCACGGCCCGAGGGCAGCTGCGGCCCCGAGGCAGCCAGCGCTGCGGCTGCAGGTGCGCGCCTTCGGACCTTGCCGGCAGAGCGATGGCTGTTAGCGTTCCGCGTCTCTTGTTATCAGCCCTCCGTTAGGGTTTGCCTGGGCAACGACCTGGCCCCAGTGTGAACGTTCTCCACGCTAACCCGCTCTGGCTTTGTGCCAGTGCACCAAACACTTGCTCTAGAATCACAGGACGGTTCGAGTTGGGAGCGCCTTTGAAGGCCACCTAGCCCGGCCCCAGGGACAACTCTGCGATGCTGTGGCGCCGTAGAGAGGTTGGTGCTAGAACAAGAGGGAATGGCCACAAACTGCTACAGTCTGGGTTTAGACTGGACATGAGGAAAATTTTATTCACAGAGAGAGCAGTCAGACAGTGAGATGGGCTGCCCAGGGAGGTGGTTGAGTCACCAGCTCTGGATGTGTTTAAAGGTCGTTTAGATGTGGTGCTTGGGGGTACGGTTTAGGGATGAGCTTTGTAGAGCAGGGTTATTGGCTGGACTCGGTGATCCCAAGGGCCTTTTCCAGCCCGTGTGATTCTGTGACATCTGCAGCTAGGTGAGGCTGCTCAGGGCCAAACCAAGCTGACCTGGGATGGTTCCAGGGATGGAGCACCTCCCACCTCTCTGGGCAACCTGGGCTGGGGTCTCACCACCCTCACTATAAGAAATGCTCTTATAATTAAATCTCTGCTCTTTCAGTTCAAAGCCATCATCCCTGTTGCAACAGGGCCTGCTAAGAAGTCTACCCCCATCTCTTACTGTCCCCTTTAAGCACTGGAAGGGCACAAAAGGTCTCCCCAGAAGATCCCCACTGCTAGTTTCAACTGTTCCCTGTAGCTGCAACAGTTCAGCCAAGTCCTGATTTATTTTGCAGTTTTGTGAGCTAGTCCATCTCTTCTGTATCTGTTTTCAGTAATACTTTCCAGTATGATGTCACACCAAATACTTCTCTAGCTTCAACAGAGATTAAACCTACTGCATCAACAATACAAGAACTCATTTATGTTAGAAAAGAGTTTTGAGTCCATCTGGCATGAGCCTTGGTAAGTTTATCCATTGAGATCAGGCACACTGATTACAGGAGCCTTTGGCAAATGCCTTCCTGCTTTTTTTTCCATCTTTAATTGGAACTTCATATCAGCTGTGTTAGCCCCAACTCCAGAAAGCTTGTGCAAGAGTTGTTTATGTAGGTGTGCATCCATGCTATAAGTATCTACCATTAACTGGTTATTTCCATCCTTGAACTTCCTGTCTTCGTTATCCTGTCACACCTTCCTCATTTCTTCTCAGGGAGGAAAGAGTTCTGGTGATCATTTCCTTGGGCACTGACATTGTTTTCACCAGCCTGGTGAAGATGGTCTGGTATAATTCAGTGGGAATCTGGCAGTGTTGTTTGACCACACAAAGAAGATAACCAGTGGGGTTTTCTCCATTAGCCTCAGCTTAGTGTCCCAGGCTTTATGCCTTGCCAAGAAAGAAACCTCAGCTCTTTTGGGTGTACTCTGCAGAGAGGACTTGAGCCTTCATCTGCCACCTTACACTCTGAGTAGTCTCTTTTTGGGTCCTGAATTTCAGGGTATCCTCCACTTGTTCTGCTTTCCACAGTGTTCTGGAGTGCTTGTGTGTAGCATCCTCGTGTACGTAGCATCCTTGGTTTCCGTGTCTGTCTGCATGCCGTGTGCCAAGACTTGCTTTTCTTCTCATCTTCCTGTGCACTTTGTCTTCTGTCAGCTCCTTTCTACACTAGTGGGAACCTTATTTTCCACTCTGTTTCTCTTCCTACTAGTTCATCCCTCATTATTTCCTGTCCTCATATTCCTCAAAGTCTGCTTTCTAGAGTTTCTTCATCGTGCATATGATGAGCCGTCTGTGCAGCATCCTTTTTTCCTCCTTAATGATCTTGAATTCCCATCTGAACTGCATTAGGAATTCTTGGATTTCCTTCTGGTATACAGGAGTTTTTTCTGCTGGTGTGACAGGGGTTCTGTCAGGCAACTCTCTCTGGAGTAGCTTCTACTGGATACCCACTGGAGGATAAAGTATATTGTTTTCCTTCTGTTTGCTGCCTTTCATTCCTAGAACTTGTCTTTTCTGCCCAGTTCCCAAGAGAGAATAAAGACAATCCCCCAAACTTCCTCCCAAACAGATTCTCTCTAATGTGCTGCCTTCTTTGCTGCATGATTGCAAATGTGGAACTGTTAGAAAATGTACAGAGTGCAAGGTCTCTACGAATGAGTCTTATCACCTTAGCACCACACTGCAACGTTAAAACTTTGTGTTTCAGCCAAAGAAGTGTCTGGTGTGCATCAGGCACTGTGGTTTTGCCTTGGAACAGGAGGTGTTAGACCTTAAATCTGCCATTAGTCCAGGAACTATTACTCCTTGTTCTGCAAGCCAACAAAGTCTGAGTTGATAAAGGAATAGGATTCTCTATGTGACCATTTGTGATGCTGCTTGGGCAAGCTGAGTTTCATTCTAACAGGCAGCATGTGGATTTGTCTGGGAGTTCTTCAGTTACTCACAGCAATGGTGGACTGAATAGCAAGGGAAAAGTCCTGTGGCCAAAGATTTGTGGTAATCATAGAACCATAAAACAGTCTGGGCTGGAAGGAACCTCCAAAGCTCATCCAGTCCAACACCCTCTGCAGTCAGCAGGGACATCCTCAACTAGATCAGGTTGCCCAGAGCCCTGCTAAGCCTCATCTTGAATATCTCCAGGGATGGGGCTTCAACCACCTCCCTGAGCAACCTGTTTCAGTGTTCCACTATCCTCATGGTGCAGGAATCATAGAATCAACCAGGTTGGAAAAGACCTCCAAGATCATCCAGTCCAACCTATCACCCAGCCCTATCCAATCAACTAGACCATGGCACTAAGTGCCTCAGCTAGGTTTTTCTTGAACACCTCCAGGGCAGCCCATTCCAATGCCAATCACTTTCTCTCTGAACTTCCTTCTAATATCAAGCCTGTGCCTCCCTTGGCACAACTTGAGACTGGTTCCTGACATCCCAAGTGCAGTATATTAGATGTGTGGTACTGCAATCCAACAAACAGCACTGCTGTTTACTACCACAGATACCAACCAGGTCAGCTGCAGCCCTGGGGCATTTCTCAGGCCAGTGTGAAAGCTGCAGGCAGGTGAAGCAGCTGGGAGTGTATGTGGCACCAATCCTCTATAAATGAGGATGATAATCTTCGGAGAGCATTTCACAAGGGCCAGGGATAGGCAGCTCCAGGAGATGGTGAGGACTTGGGATAAATTTTGAATAGGGATTTTACTTCCTCATTTTCAAGTGGAAGGAATTTGAGCATTTTAGAGTCAGTGCATCCAGGACAGTGCATGACAAATCTGCTCTAGGTAGGAACACATTTTTGTATTTAGATTTATGTTAAAAACTAAGTGCAGTTCATAACACACCTCGAGTATTGTGTTCAGTTTTGGGCACCGCAATACAAGAGAGATGTGGAGGTGCTGGAGCAGGTCCAGAGGAGGGCAACAAAGCTGGGGAAGGGCCTGAAGAATAAATCTGATGAGGAGCAACTGAGGTTGCTGGGGATGGGTAGTGTGAGGAAGAGGAGGCTGAGGGGAGACCTCATCGCTGCCTGCAGCTACCTGAAGGGACATTGTGGAGAGGCTGCTGTTGGGCTCTTCTCACAGGCAATTGGAGACAGAACAAGGGAGAATGGCCTCAAGCTGGGGCTGGGGAGGTTTAGATTGGACATTAGGAAAAAGTTTTTCATGGAGAGAGTGATCAGGGACTGGAATGAGCTGCCCAGGGAGGTGGTGGAGTCACCCACCCTGGGTGGTTTGGATGTGGTGCTTGGGGTGAATCTTGTAGAGCAGGGTTCTAGGTTGGACTCGGTGATCCTGAGGGGCTTTGCCAACCTGCATGTTTCTGTGATTTCAACAGTCTTTTCCTAAATCCTCCCTTCATGAACTATGTGTATGTGAATATTTTAACCTAAGCTCAATGTGTAAGGAGGAATGAGGCTATTTGGGTGGCATTTAGTGAGGCAGAGCAAAGGCGAAAGTGGAATCAGTATAAAAGGTAAACCAGGGGAAGGGCAAGGAAGAAGAATGAGCAGGATAAGCTGATAGTTCCCTACCAAACCAGAAAGATTTCTGAAAAGTCAAGTATAAAAATTGCTACAGCCCAGGGCCAGGTTAGCCAAGATGCACACAAGTCATGCACAGTGGCAGCACCGTGCTGGTGGTGTTTGCACAGGGCTGAATGAGTGCTGCACAATATTCTAGTATGCTGGGCACAAGCACACCGATGTTTTTATGAGGTGTCAAGCATGTATATATTCCCTTTTTTGCCCTCAAGATAAACATCTGCCACAGGGAGTTAGAAGAGATTCCCATGTGAGGGCTGCTTGGGTTTGTGTGCGTGTCGGCCGTGCGGGACTCTGCTGGTTTCCCTGCGTGCCTGTTCCTGCTGCTGCAAGATCTGGCAGGGACAGATGCAGCAGGCTGCTCTGCTGTGTGTGGCAGGGAGCTCCCTCTAACACTGCCTGCCACCATCAAATGCTGTGTCCAGCAGAGCAGGGAGGTGATTGTCCCCCTTATACTCAGCTTTGGTGAGGCCACACCTCGAGTATTGTGTTCAGTTTTGGGCACCGAGAGAGGTGTGGAGGTGCTGGAGCAGGTCCAGAGGAGGGCAACAAAGCTGGGGAAGGGCCTGAAGAATAAATCTGATGAGGAGCAACTGAGGTTGCTGGGGATGGGTAGTGTGAGGAAGAGGAGGCTGAGGGGAGACCTCATTGCTGCCTACAGCTACCTGGAGGGACATTGTGGAGAGGCTGCTACTGGGCTCTTCTCACAGGTAACTGGAGACAGAACAAGGGAGAATGGCCTCAAGCTGGGGCTGGGGAGGTTTAGATTGGACATTAGGAAAAAAAGTTTTTCATGGAGAGAGTGGTCAAGGACTGGAATGAGCTGCCCAGGGAGGTGGTGGAGTCACCCAGCCTGGATGTGTTTAAGGGTGGTTTGGATGTGGTGCTTGAGAATATGTTTTAAGGTGAATCTTGTAGAGTAGGGTTATAGGTTGGACTTGGAGATCCTGAGGGGCTTTGCCAACCTGGATCTTTCTATGGTTCTGTGGTCACCCATTCCACTAGGAGGGCCCCTCTGCAGACTTCAGTAGCAATGACAACTCCTAGCTGCTTTCTGCACTCCTGCTTCTGCTGTGTGGGCACTGCAGGTGAATTTACATGTTTTTTGCATTTAGAGGTCGTGCACCAGTCATGCAAAAGACTTTCACAGAATCCCTCAGCCTCACAGAGCAGATATATTTTACCATGAAAAATTAAATTCAGTCTGTTCAGTCTGGAAGGGAGAAGGCCCCAAGGTGACCTTATTGTGGCCTTTCAGTATCTTAAGGGGGACTACAAGGAAGCTGGGGAGGGACTTCATAGGCTGTCAGGTAGTGATAGGACTGGGGAGAATGGAAAAAAACCTGGAAATGGGCAGTTTCAGACTGGATGTTAGGAAGGAGTTCTTCAGCATGACTGTGGTGGGAGCCTGGAATGTGTTGCCCAGGGAGGTGGTGGAACTCTCATGCCTGGAGGAGCTTAAGGCCAGGCTGGATGAGGCTCTGGACAGCCTGATCTAGTGTGAGATGTGCCTGCCCAAGGCAGTAGGGGGTTGGAGCTGGATGATCCTTGTGATCCCTTCCAACTCTGACTGATTCTATGATTCTGAGTTCCCCTGCAGTGTGAGCTGTGAGGACTCAAATATTCACCACATGTACAAAAATGGCACCAAAAAAAGTTCTGAGGTTTTGTTGCAATGTTTTTGAAATGGACAAAATGTGTTGCTCCCACTGAGCACAGCTTCAATCTGTGTGTCCTCCAGACAGGGATAAAAGCTGTACTTTAAACATCCTGAACCCTTGTGGAGCGTGCTCAGGCACAGACAGCTCACATCTAGAGACCTTTGCATGTGCAGGAGGAGGTGAATGTGTCAGTTTTAGCCCCCTAACGCTAACACAAAAAGAAGAGAGCTGCAGGAATCATCAAAGGGAGCTGGGCTATTTATTGGTATCTAGAGTTCATGGGTTCAAATTTCTTAGCCTTTAATAACCTTAGGTGCTGATGGTTGAAGATTAAAAGCTAGCCTGGGGAAGCAGTGTGATCTAACAGATAGGGCATTCACCCAAGGATCCGGAGTCCAGGCTGCTGTTGTTTGTGTGGAAGTCGGTGGGAAAAGTTCAGGGGATGAGTTTTTTAATCTCAGCCTTACACCAAACTCGGTGTTTATCTGCAGTGGGGCTCCGTGCAAATTATTTTTCCTCCTCTGTGCCTCTGTTGTTTTCTCTACCATCAGCCTGCCTTGCCTGCAGATACAGAGAAGTCTGCAGGACTCTGCCTGCCTTTTTTTTTTTGGGTGTTGAGTACCTAGACCTAAATTTTGGCCAGGATCTGTGACGCTGTCTTAGAAGGAGTAACATATTGGCACAGGTCATTTAGCACCAGGTCCTTTTCAGATCTGAACAGAAAGTCAGGAGTTACTAAAAATTAAACCTCCACATGTGTAAGCTGAGGCTTAGCACTTTGGTATTTTAAGGGTGCACTCTCCCTTTCAGTGACTCTTGTATCAAAAGCCAGCCTTAACCTTTGAAAATAAGCAGTAAGATCAGAAGTTCCTTCACTGTAAACTGTTCTTTCCCCATTTTATTAAGCTGGTGCAGCCAGACAGCAAGACATTTATCCAAATTCTTCTTGGTTTTGAAACTCCTCTAAATTACCACACATGAGCTCAAACTGCACGGGGATGCAATGGTGATTTGAAACCCAAGTCCTTTTGAGTATAAAGCTGCAAGACATTGACTGCAAGACCTGGAAGACAAATTCCAGGTTACAGACTGCTGGAGGGAAGGAGGGCATAGAAAAGGGCAAATCAGTTACTTGAATGTCTAAGCAGGGGTTTTGCATTTATAAAGGCCACTAACTATCAAGGGAACCAGTCTGTGGTAGCTGCAGAATTTAGCTCTAGGCTTTTCTTAAAGTCTCATGTGACAAAAAGCATGGAAATTTCCTCTTTCCTGACCCTAACAAAATTACTCTTTGTTGTTTTTTTTTTTTGTCTTTTCAGTGTTCATTGTCTTCTATATGGAAAATAATAAGCATGAAATCCAACCACTAGTGAAAAAAAAACCCACGACCAACAACTGAGAACAAATGGAAACTGTTACACACATGGAAACACATTTAAAGTGCAAATAGAAATGAATAAATGTCACCGAATCTCATCAGTTGTTGTTAGCCTCGTCCTGACCCCTTTCGAGTCAATGCAAACTCCATTAAATGCCAGTGAGAGCTGTGTTTTACTTAGCTGAGATAGGTTAAAAGCGAAGAGAAGCATTTGTACGGATCGACAGACAGCTCTGGAGCACAATCTACTCTCTTCGGCGATGGACACCTTCGCTTTGCCCATACCTGATTGTGCTGTTTGCCTGCAGCAGCCTGGGGCAAGACTTCTCCTCTTGTGTCAAAGGCCGTTATGCACACCTAAAGAATGAGGTAAATAAGGTAGGGAAATTGTAGCATTGTACGGAAAGGTTGCCTGAGCGGTGCTGCTTCAGCAGGGGGGGTCTGAGGTTGCACTGATAGATGAGTTACTGCCAGTTACTGCTGGGCTGCAGAAGCCCCTGTGTGCTTGTCATCTGTTTTGGTTTGGCTGTTCTCATTCACAGGCTTGTTCTCAGCTCTGCTGTCCGCTGTGTTTTGAATCATCTGTGGTTTAGAGGCAGAAGGAAGGAAAGTGTAAGTCAAATCTGAGCTGCAAATCAGATTTGGGACTCTGATGTGTTCCTGACACCAAAAAATAGATGTATTTTGATATCATTGTAAAGCAACTGCCATGTGTTGGCACGAGCAATAAACCATTGCTGGTGGAACAACAGTTTTAGGGAAGGCTTACAGCAGACCTGGGTTTGCTCCATGCTTTAAAAGCCAGGAAATAAATCCTGCCTTTAGGATAAATAAGTCAGGCTGCTCTGTCTTTTCCTCCCCGTTTACACACAGCCCAGCCTGTAAAGTGTCCACATTTAGCTAATGCATTGGAATGCAGTGAAATCTAAAGGCACACGACATTTCTTCAATTTGATGTATAAATAGATTACAGCATTTTCGACATTCCAGGCTCATGATCAACTGGAGCCCAGATCGGGTTTCATTTAACCTAGTTAAAAGCGCAAAGTGGATGGTTTCAGGTGTCTCCTGTGGAGTTCAGCAGCCTGTTCTCTCATCTCTCTCAAACTCATATTCAGGCATGACCAGTGTCAGCAGTGGAGGAAATCCACAGCTCTTCAACAGACTTTTTGTGTCTTGAATCTTCGTTGGCACCAGTGCGTTTTAAGGGCACAAGGCAACAATTCAGTGCAGGATTTCCTGGGGGCTGGGCTGCTCAATTATACTTTGCCTATAAACAATCCTTCAGGGTTTTTCTACGGGCTACATGGATTATCTCTGTGTCAAAAGTACAAAGAATGGCAGAGCATCCATTTGTTTATGTATTTAAATCAGCAGGGGGTGTTGTCTAAGCAGAAAGGGAATGTACACAAGTTTCAGATCGAATAAGCTGTGGCATGACTTGCTCTGTACTTAGAGAGCAGTTAGCAGTGCTGAGCTCCTGCTGAGGTCCTTAAGGGATGTTTGCAGTGCCAGAGGAAGAGCAGCATAGAAAGCTGGTCTGATTTTAAGATGAGAGAGCAGTTACAGAATAGACATTTAAGCAACTGCAAGTTAATAATCATCATCATAGAATGGAATAGAATAGAATCATAGAACGATTTAGGTTGGAAGGGACCTCAAAGCTCAGCCAGTTCAAACCCCCTGCCACAGGCAGGGACACCTCCCACTAGAACAAGTCACTAAAGGCCTCATCCAACCTGGCCTTGAACACCTTCAGGGAGGTTGTGGAGCACAGAATCACCAAATATGATCTTGGATGTGATCATTTGGTGATCCTGTGCTCCACAATCTCCCTGGGCCACCCGTGCCAGTGTCTCACCACCCTCACTGCAAAGAACTTCTTCCTAACATCCACTTTCAATCTCCCCTCTGCCACTTTAAACCCATTCCTCCTCCTCCTGTCATTGCAAGACCTTGTCAATAGTCCCTCCCCAGCCCTCCTGTAGCACCCTTCAGATAGTGGAAGGCCACTCCAAGGTCTCCTTGAAGCCTTCTCCAGGCTGCAGAGCCCCAGCTCTGGTAGCCTGTCCTCACAGCAGAGCTGCTGCAGCCCTCTGAGCATCTTTGTGGCCTCCTCTGGACTTCATGTCCTTCTTGTGTTGGACCCTCCAGGTGGGGTCTGAGGAGAGCAGAACCAAGGGGCAGAATCCCCTCATTTCCCCTGCTGGCCACACTGCTCTTGCTGCAGCCCAGCACAGGGCTGCTGTCTGGCTGCACTCACACTACAGGCTCCTGTTGAGCTTTTCATCAACCAAGACTACTACTACTAATACTACTACTAATCTGGCCCAGTACAGTAGACTTTGCAGGGAGCCCTGCTTGCTTGGAGCAGAGAGGTCTGTGCTCTCATCCTCACTGAGACAACATTCATGCTTTTTTCAGTATGTGAGATACTCAGGTTCAAAGGTGAGCCCATATCTATGCCCCTCACATCTCACTCCAGCCAGTGGAATACCTTCTCTTCCCCTTTTTACTGGTTAAGCATGCATTCAGGAGCAAAGATTAGAAGCTGGATAAATAAAGGTGTGGGGGAACTTCTGCATGTTTAGGTTCTGAGTAATTTTTGACAGCTGTATTGCTGCTGTATCATGTGGGATACTGATTAGCCACAATTGCTTCCCTGGCCTTTTTTTTTGCCTAAACATGCTACACAAAACTCACACTTCACAGCACCTGCAACATCCCTACAAAGGCACAAACATTAGTTTTGTCTGGACAGTGGATAGACAGATCCTCTGCCTCCAAGTGGCAGCTGTACACCAAACTTACACTAAAAACTAACACTTCTGTGGCTAATTCCTGCTTTTCTTGCCAGACTGAGGAGGTACTAGCAAAGCCTGTAACGTTACACCTACTGCAACCCTCCTGCTGTTAGACGCTGAAATGATGTGGTGAATAGAAAGCTAAATTCAGTTCACTTAAGTCTCAGCTTTTGAATGTTAATTTTGTTTGGCAACTTCCACAAGCAGTTCCCCTGAGATAGAACTGTCAGTGAGACAGAGAGATTGCACAGCAAAAATAAAAGTGTTGGAGTAAACAAGCAAATAGCTGCATATGGTGATCATAGACTCATAGAACCATCAGGGCTGGAAGGGACCTCGAGAATCAGCCAGCTCCAACTCCCCTGCCATGGGCAGGGACACCTCACACTCAATCAGGTTGCTCAGAGCCACATCCACCCTGGCCTAAAAAAGCTTCCACCACCTCCCTGGGCAACCTGTTCCAATGTCTCACCACCCTCATGCTGAAGAACTTCTTCCTAACATCTAATCTAAATCTTCCCTTCTCTAGCTTGGATCCATTGCCCCCAGCCCTACCACTACCTGACATCCTAAACAGTCCCTCAGCAGCTTCCTTGTAGGTCCCCTTCATAGAATCATAGAATCAATCAGGTTGGAAGAGACCTCCAAGCTCATCCAGTCCAACCTATCCCCCAGCCCTATCCAGTCAACTAGACCATGGCACTAAGTGATACTGAAAGGCCACAATAAGGTCTCCTGGGAAGCTTCTCCTTTCCAGACAACACAAAATGATTTGCATTTTGTGTTGTAATTGCTGCTGTTTCATAATGGAACACTTCCATTACAGACCTGATTAGAAGAACAGGCAGAGTCTGTTGTCCTTCATCCTGAATGCTGCAGAAGAGATCTCAGTACACAGCCTTGTGTGCAAATCCAAAACAGTTTCAGAGTTCTGTCTTGGGAACCTGAGCAAAATGAGAAAAGAGAACATTTAGGGAAAGGAATTTTCTGAAGGTTGTGAGGGTAAACCAATCAAAGTGGTGCAAACTGACTTCTGGGTTAAATGGAACATATCACAATGCTTTAAAAAGCACTCTTGGGATTTCCATCATAATCCCCTCTTTGATGGCAAAGCCAAACAGATTCTGCATCAGGAGTCTGATCAGTGGAATTGCCCTGAAGGTGCTAAGTAGTGTGGAAGCTCCTTAGTAATTGCCAAGGCAGTGCTCTACTAATCATTTTCATTTGGAGGAGGTTGTGGGTTTGGTTCTGGGTTTGGTTTTGGGTTTGTTTTTTCCCTCAGTTGCACTATAAAGAAGTTATTCCATATGGACAAAAATTAGCCTGTAAATGTTGCAAACGAAGACCACGGAGTGTTTTCCTTCGGGGGCTTGTGTTCTGTTCAGGCATCCATCAGCATGGAGCAGTCTCCAAGCAGAGCAGTGGTGGTCTCTGCAGGGAGCAGTCAGGACTCTGTGGCCTCTCTCACAGAAAGAGAGAGGTGGTCCTTGGAGATTGTTTTCAACCACAGCTCCAGGAAAATTGTTCTTGAGGTCCGCCAGGAGTCTTCCCCTTCTTAGCAGCCCAGCCCTGCCGGCACTGTCACTGCCATTGCTCCTAAAGCTCTGCATTTTGGGTGTCGTGCAGTAAAAAGCTGTTGCTGTTAGCTGTCGCCGTTCCCAGCTCAGCAGCTGTGGCTCTCAGGAGCTCAGCTGGAAGGTCACGGAGAGGCTGTACCAGGCTTTTATCAGGAGCCCGATCAAGGGCGGGCAGACAAGCACTGTCTGGCACAGCGCTGGCAACAAGAGCACGTAAGAAAGCACAATTTCACCTTTACACTACCAGAACCAGTGCCCTCGTTTGGTTGTTTCCCTTTTTCCACACCCTGTAGCACTTAAGAGTTGCTCTGAACCAGACGTTTCTGTCGAGTGCTAGTGGGAAAGGGGTGAGTGGCTTCCTTTGGTAGCTGGTGCCAACACGACTGCAGCATGCGAGTCCATTTTGCACTGGCTTTGGTGAGCATTAAATGAGAGGCTGGAGGAAATATCTGTCAGAAAGAAGTATTTCTTCCTCACTCCTGAGGGCAATCCTAGCAAGAAGACCATGGAGCTTCTTAATGTCAGCCCTTGCTGTCCTGCTGCAAAACCCTTTTATTTTCATCTGCTCTAAAAAGCAGCCACTGTTTCCCCTTCTGCTTACCAGAGCTTGAGCTAAGCATGCTCAGGTCTAGCTGCTAATTCTATATTCTATTTATACCAACAGAATTTACCTTGCATGAAATGGTTGCAAAAAGTAAATAGCAATGTACTGAGAACATGGAAAACAAAAATGTGGTTTCTGCCTTGCCAAACCTTGGTCGCTGAGTACATTTTTCCTTTGTGGTCGCCTTGCTGTAGTAAACAAAGTTAAGGGCTAGGTCATTTTATTGCTAACAATTCTGTATTGATGCATAATAAAATCAATTGCTCCCCTTCCTTTTCAGAAAGGGAAGTTGCTGGCTTGCTGTAGCAGAGCATACAAAACCAGCAAAGAGAAACAAGCACATTTTGGTTAGGATAAACAAATGCATGTATTGATACTACAAAAGAAAAGAGGAGTTCTGTGACATCAGAAAGTGCAGGTTTTAGCTGGTTGGAGAATTAGAAGCACCACTGTGACTTCCTTGTTTGTGGATAAATCTACTGAACAGTGCAAATGTCACATGGAATTGAATCTGGAATTGCTCTCCACTAAAAAACTCCAGAGCTGGGTGACTGAGATCAGTACCAGCAGGAAGCAAGCTGGAAATTCTCATTCAAGCAGGATTCCCATCCAGACCCAGTTTGGAAGTAGGTGTCAGCAAGCACTTAGCAAATTTTAGTGATGGCTCTTGCCACAGAGAAGGTGTTTCTAAAAGCTCTGCACTCTGTGATGCACAGAACCTCTGATCCTCTGATTTGTGGTTTTTTTCTCCCATTAAAAGGCTGCTTAAGCCCAGGCACGACTGAACTGGAAACCAAAGCCAGTGGCATTCTCTGAAAGCTTTTACCTTATCTGAAATGGAGCTGAGTGCACACCCAGCCCGTTCAACCATCCCAGCTGCAGGGGCTGCAGTGGGGATGGTTGGGTTTGTGCTGCCTTTCCATGCTGTGCTGGCACTGTGCTATGGTTCAGACTTGGCAGGACGTGGCAGAGATTAAATATCACTCTGAGCGCTGCCTCCAGTCGCAGGCATCACCTTGTTATGACTGCTGCTTTTAATACCCTCCCAAATATTAGCAATAGTGTCAGAGACATTTACATTAAAACCAGACATGCTTTGGAAAAACAGGAGAAAAGAAAGAGCTGAGTCCCTCTCTAACTGAAGCAAGCTGCAGGATTTCCTTTTGCTTCAGGACTGTGGTCACAAACCTGTGCAGATCATGGGTGCTCATCTGAGGATGAACCCCCTAACAGAATGTGACAGCTTATCCAGCATCCCCAGATTCTCTCTGAATCAGTAGATTTACACTTGCCTGATCATTGCTTTCCCACACACACATCTTTTCTCCCTTCCCCATCAGAAACAACATCAACTTTCTCTCACATGAGCAAGGTTCCCTTGAGAACGGCTCTGAAGTGCTTTTGCAGTTACTCTGCTAACTTGAGCAAGCCTCTCCTAGGTCAGCACAAATATGGCCTCTATTTTTCACTTGTTTCCTTCATCAGAGGTTTGAAAATGGGGGGAAAAAAATCATCTGCTTTGCTTGAGTAGTAGACAGACAGGGTTTGATCAGGGGATGCCACGAGTGCTGTGGATTTTCCTCCTTGGACAATAGGATTTGTTTGTGCTGGCTGGCACTGACACTGCAGAGAACTCACTCAGCAGCACACAGTAAAGTACACGATGACTAATTCAGCTTGTAAGCAGTTTTATTGTGGTCCCTGCTATAGGAGGTCCTGCTTTTTTTCCAGCACTAAATCACAGGCAGTTTTAGATGAGACAGTCATACAAAGGGAAGATCAGCTGAAGAAAAAGGGACTTTGTACCCGCTGAATTTCCTGATCTTTCAGCACTGACACCTTCAGCCTGCAGCTCAGTGCTCACCGTGTAGGAGCCATTCAGTTTCTCAGCTTTTCCCCTCAGTACTCAGAAGATTTCACAGCTGTCTGAAGCTCAGACACTGTTTAAATGAAAGATCCTTTGGGTTTTTTGTTGTTTTTGTTTTGTTTTGTTTTGTTTTGTTTTTTTGTGTTCTAGGGCATTTCTCCATCTAATTATCATAGAAACACAGAATGGTTTAGGTTGGAAGGGACCTCAAAGATCATCCAGTTCCAACCCAACATAGGCAGAGACATCTCCCACTAGAACAGGTTGCTCAAGGCCTCATCCAACCCGGCCTTTAACACTCCCAGGGAGGGAGCATCCACAACCTGTGCCAGTGTCTCACCACCCTTACTGTAAAGCTGACTTTTCCCCCTTCCCTCTGGTGCCAATAGCAAAGGGTGGGGGCATTAAGCCAGGTCAGTTTTGTTCTCTGCCACAGAATTGCAGGTTGCATGGTGCTGTGCAGTGAGGTCAAACACAGCTCTGCAGTGGTCCTCTGAACCTCAGACACCTTGATGGAAGTCTTTCCTGCAGGTTGCATGCCCTTTGTTCCAGAGTCCTCACCATTTAGAGATGCTAGCTGCTGCTCTGTGTAAAGCAAGCTGAGCACAAGATGTGAACTACAGATGGAAGTTTTCTGGATGTAGGCTGTGAGAAAATGTCACTGGCAGAGTGGGTTGCCCTTGTGCTGTTCCAGCAGTGCCAGGCCAGTGGTGGGCACCCTGACAAGTAGCTCCCTTTGGTGAGAAGTACACAGGGTATGATTCTTGGTCTGATGGCTGTGATGTGCTTCAGTGAATCAGAGTTTCTTCTCAGGGTGTTACTAGGGGTGACTCTGTCCAGGCATTGTCTGCTCCAGTTGAAAAATCATCCTGTCATCAAGCTTCTTATGAACACACATAGGTCAGAGTAACCTGGAGGAGACAGAGATGGTGGTGGAAGTAGCACGGTGAAATAGGGAGCAGCAGAGCCATGGAGCTGGGTTTTTAGTCTGTGTAGCCAAATCTCAGGGTTAACCTGTGTAAATAGGTCCCTATTTGCTCATGTGGTAAGAGGCTTTTATAGTGCTAAGTAAATGTACAGTAGGATAGAATTTGGTGTGAGGGAAGTTCACAGTGAGCTCTAGGAACACGCAGGGTAAGCAGCACCCAGGTCCAACAAGCAGCAGAAAGGAGGCTCAGGTTCCTTCCAGTTAAACGTGCATGGACTGGATGATCTTTGAGGTCTCTTCCAACCAGATGCATTCTGTGGTTCTGTGATGCTGCTCAGATTCCCATCACAGTCTACACACACAGATTTCCTTGAAATCACTCTTTCCAAGCACTCTGCTGCCTTCCAGTTTCTTAGTCTAGAGCTCAGTGCCTAAGAACACTCCCACTTGTCTTCCAGCATACCCCACAGCACCAGGCCTTCAGCACCATCATACACCCAGCTGGTAGAGCCATGCCACATCTTCTGCATCACGTCCTGCCAGTCTCTGCAGTGCTGCATGGCAGGCAAAGACATTGCAGCTTCTGTTGAAATGTAACCAACAGAGGAGGCTCAGAGGGCTGCAGCAACTCTGCTATGAGGATAGGCTGAGAGAGTTTGGGCTCTGCAGCCTGGAGAAGGCTTTGAGGAGACCTTGGAGTGGCCTTTCAGTATCTGAAGGGGAAGGTTGGGGAGGGACTATTGACAAGGTCTTGTAATGACAGGAGGAGGAGGAGGAATGGGTTTAAAGTGGCAGAGGGAGGATTGAAACTGGATGTTAGGAAGAAGTTCTTTGCAGTGAGGATGGTGAGACACTGGCACAGGTTGCCCAGGGAGGTTGTGGAGCACAGAGGCACAGAATGTGAACAAAGATCTGTGATCCACAACCTCCCTGGAGGTGTTCAAGGCCAGCTTGGATGAGGCCTTGAGTGACCTGTTCTAGTGGGAGGTGTCCCTGCCTATGGCAGGGGTTTGGAACTGGATGATCTTTGAGGTCTCTTCCAACCTAAACCTTCTATGGTTCTATGATCACATTCTGTGCTTCTGTGCTCCACGACCTCCCTGGGCAATCTGTGCCAGTGTCTCACCACCCTCACTGTAAAGAACTTCCTAACATCCAGTTTAAATCTCCCCTCTTCAAGTTCCTGAGGACTGCAAGCCAAACCCATCTGTCTTCCTAGCAGATCGCTAGAGTTTCCACACAAGAACATGCACTTAAGTCATGTCATGGCTGAGCTGGCATTTTGCTCTGGCCAGGGTTCACAAAGGCAAGCTGTGGGATGTGAAACAAAGGCAGTAAGAGGAACCTGGCAGGCCCCTGGAGAAGCCCCAGGTGACGAGTTCGCATGACTTGCCGCTGCAGAATGTGTAACGTGGGCTACTTCCATGACTCATGTGCTGCTGCATGTTGATAGAAACTCTGTCACCCTGCTTCCTCTTTGCAAATTGTGACACTCAACACCTTTCAGCCTCATAGAATCACAGAATGACAGAATGTCAGGGGATGGAAGGGACCTCACAAGACCATCTGGTCCACCCCCACTGCCAGAGCAGGATCACTTATACCAGATCATAGAATCATAGAATCACAGAATGGCTTAGGATGGAAGTGACCTCAAAGCTCAGTCAGTTCCAAACCCCTGCCATAGGCAGGGACACCTCCCACTAGAACAGGTTGCTCAAGGCCTCATCCAACCCAGCCTTGAACACCTCCAGGGAGATCACACAGGAACACATCCCACATCCAGATGGTTCTTGACTATCTCTGGAGAGGGAGACTTCACAACCTCCCTGGGCAGATGGTTCCAGCACTCATCTGGCTGAAATATTACCATGGAAACTTGTGCCCTCCCAGACCCTGCTGGTGCTGGCCCTCACTCCAGCCTGGGCAGCCTCCTCTGCAGGGGTTACTGGCACTAAGCCACTCAGCTGTGAAGGAGAAAGCTCTATGGCAGAGGCCTGATGGCAGGATCAGTCCTTCTTTAGTTCAAAGTTAGGTTTATATGGAGTTAACAGCTGGCAAACTGAGCAGAAGAGGCTGGCTCATGGTAGCATTCTGGTCTGTAAGGAGGCTGCCTAGGCAGCATGCTAGTTCAGGTAGACCCAGCAAGTTTAATGCTTAGAGCAATCAGAACCTGACACCATGCTGGGGTGGGTGCAAAGAGCAGAGATGAGCACTCTCTGGGTTCTCTCAGCAGACACGGGCCCTGAATGGCAAGGTCACATCAGGGCTTGGGTAATGAGTGAACCTGAAAGCAGGCTCCTCCATGCTGTGTTCAAAGAAAAGCATCAGAGTCTCTGGGAAGGCATGGAAGTTAAAGATGTGGCAGACTTTTATGAGCTTGTTTTCACAGGTCATAAAAAATAAAAAGGGAAGAAAAAAGTGATTCAGGAATGTTTTTGTACACAACTTTTATGAGCATTAGCAGAGCTTTAAACAAATCTACAAGAGTGTCTTGTGTGTGTGCTTGGAAGAGAACAACAGAGGCAATCTGATGTCAGGTTGGCTTCCAAATCCACTGCATAGAATGCAAACCAAACCTTTTCCTTTATGGTGCAGCTGCTGAGCTCTTCTTCTGAAGTAGAACAGTTTCTTAAAGAGGCCAAAAAGTGCAAAGTGATGAGATTGGATTCCAAGTGCTGAGATTGGATGCAAAGTGCTGAGATTGGATGCAAAGTGCTGAGATTGGATGCAAAGTGCTGAGATTGGATGCAAAGTGGTGAGATTGGATGCAAAATGCTGAGATTGGATGCAAAATGATGAGATTTGATACAAAATTATGAGATCTAATGCAATGTGCTGAGATGGAATGCAAAATGCTGATTGGATTCCAAGTGCTGAGATTGGATGCAAAATGCTAAGACTGGATTCAGAGTGCTGAGACTGGATGCAAAATGCTAAGACTGGATTCCAGGTGCTGAGATTGGCTGCAAAATGCTAAAACTGGATTCAGAGTGCTGAGATTGGATGCAAAATGCTAAGATTGGATTCCAGGTGCTGAGATTGGATGCAAAATGCTAAGACTGGATTCAGAGTGCTGAGATTGGATGCAAAATGCTAAGATTGGATTCCAGGTGCTGAGATTGAATGCAAAATGTTAACACTGGATTCAGAGGGCTGAGATTGAATGCAAAATGCTAAGATTGGATGCAGAGTGCTGAGATTTGATGCAAAGTACTGAGACTGAATGCCTCACTCTTTGATACCTTACTCTGCTTGAACATGGGGAATGGCAGTGAGGGAGTTTGGAGTCCTTGTGTGGTGGGTTAGGAATGGCACCAGGAGTAAGGAGCTGTGTTCTCATCCTTGTCTGGATGCTAATTCAGTGCTATCAAGCAGATTTCTTTGTCTCATTTCATCACAGTTACTCCATTTTCAAGACAAGGCAGATAAGTATCCAGTTGTTAGCCATCTGGAGATCTGCAGCTATAAAAATAACAACAACACAGACAGATTCAGATGGCAAATGATCCACAGGTAGTTTGTGCTCCTAGCCTATGGCAAAAGCTGCTTTGCTGCCATGAGAGTTTATTCAGCAGCCTGCAGCAGTTGCTAAGTAAGCAGTGGAGATGACGAAATCACTAACACTCAGGATTAAAAACTGTGGAAAGATTTATCAAGTTCACCACAAGACCTCTCTGAAGACTTCCTCAGTTCCTTGTTTGGAGAGCATTTTAAATTCATCACCATCATCATTGTTTTTATGTTGCTAATTCCCAGACCTCTATTCAGGTTTTGTGCACCAAAGTCCAAGTCTACATCTGTGTGTTACTCAACACAAAAGGGTCATTTTGTGGGTGTCAGGATCTGGCTACAAAGACACAAAACTGATTAGCATTTATTCATCACTGCCTTATCTGGGTGCTATCTGGCTTAGCTTTTCACTAGTCCTTACAAAACATCATTCCACAGAAGCTGTTTTCTCATGGCATGAGAATGTTCATGAGCATGGCTCATTCCTGGGAGCAAGAGGGACAGGGCTGGGCCCAGAGGTAGAAAGGCTCTTGTGGAAATAGAAGAGCATGGAAAGGAGGTCCTGAACATATCACCAGTGGCAGTCTCTGAGAATGGGTTTTGCAATGAAATGTAGTCCAAAGGAGTGTCAGAGGCATGTTCACCACTCACCGACGTGAGCTTCAGCTCTCATACAGGGCACATGGCAGGAGCAGAGTTAAGTTGGATGTTGGGAACAAGTTCTGCACCATGAGGGTGGTGGAACACTGAAACAGGTTGCCCAATGAGGTGCTTGGGGCCCCATCCCTGCAGATATTCAAAGTGAGACTTGATCTAGTTGAGGATGCCCCTGCTGACTGCAGAGGGTGTTGGACTGGATGAGCTTTGGTGGTCCCTTCCAACCCAGACCATTCCATGATTCCATGGTTCTGTGACTGTGTGAGAATGGATAGTGCCAAAGTATGCTTGCTTCACCCACAGCAACCCAGAGCAGCTCCTGGGACCTGGGAGTCCTGATGGATAAGAAGTTATCCATGGCACAGCAATGTGCCCTTGTGGCCAAGATGGCCAATGGGATCCTGGGGTGCATTAAGAAGAGCATGTCCAGCAGATCAAGGGAGGTTCTCCTCCCATCTACTCTGCCCTGGTGAGACCTCATCTTGAGTGCTGCCTTCAGTTTTGGGCTCCCCAGCTGAAGAGGGGCAGGGATCTGCTGGAGACGGTCCAGTGGAGGGCTCCGAGGATGATGAAGGGACTGGAGCACTGCCTGATGAGGAGAGGCTGAGGGACCTGGGGCTGTTTAATCTGGAGAAGAACTGAGAGGGGATTTAATAAATGTTTCTAAATATCTGAGGGCTGGGGGTCAGGAGGGGGGGACAGGCTCTGCTCACTGCTCCCTGGGATAGGACAAGCAGCAGTGGATGGAAGCTGCAGCACAGGAGGTTCCAGCTCAGCACAAGGGGGAACTTCTTGGCTGGAAGGGTCCCAGAGCCCTGGCACAGGGTGCCCAGAGAGGTTGTGGAGTCTCCTTCCGTGGAGCCTTTCCAGGCCTGTCTGGATGTGTTCCTGTGTGCCCTGAGCTAGACTGTATGGTCCTGCTCTGGCAGGGCCTTGGACTGGATGATCTCTTTGGGTCCCTTCCAACCCCTGACATCTGTGATCCTGTGAACTCCCAGCCTTAATTTAAACCCCTCTAGAATACAAAGTTTGTTTCCTCAACCTTCAGAACCAGAACTTTGTTTTGCACACCTACAGATGCCTCTCAAACAGTCTTGTTCTAAGAGACACATGAAACCCACCAGAGTGAAACTCATTTTGGGGACATGCCCTTCTGCCTTGGACCTGACCAACTGTGTGAGCCTTATCTGGTGCAGCTTTCATCCAGAGCATGATTTTTATTTTCAGCTCAGTTGATGAATTTACTGTACTCATCTGAGAGCCACAGGGCATGTTAGCTGGATGACTAAAGTTTCCTCAGAAAGGGGACTGTGTATTTAGAAGGATAACAGCAATAGCCAGAGTGACATCAGTAAGGGTTATCAAAACAATCAGCAGAGTTTAGCTAAGGAATTCATCCACTGCCACACAGAAGAGCAAACAAGGAGTGGGAAGGTACAATTCCTCTGGAGGTGTTGCATAGCTGCCTCCCACTGTTCTGCTCTCCTCTCCTCGCTGATCACAGGGTCACAACTCATCCGTTTGAAGAGGCAGAGCTCAGTGATCAATAACTGGATAAGTATCTGAAGGGCAGGAGGCAAGAGGAAGGGGCTAGATAACTTTCAGTGGTGCCCAGTGATAAGACAAGGGGCAGTGGGCACAAACTGGAACCCAGGAGGCTCCATCTGGACATGAGAAACTGCTGTGCTGTGAAGGTGCTGGAGGCCTGGAGCAGGCTGCCCAGGGAGGTTGTGGAGTCTTCTTCTCTGGAGAGATTCCAAACCCAGCTGGCCAGTGTGGTCCTGGGCAAGCTGCTGTGGTGTCACTGCTTTAGCAGGGGGATTGGCCTGGATGATCTCCAGAGGTGCCTCCCAACCCCTGCCGTGCTGGGATTCTATGTTCATTAGGACTGGCCACTGGATCATACATCACTTTAAAGCGGCAGACCTCCTTTGCCCACCGGGTGGGCAAACACCAGCAAATGTGGCCACTAAGCTCTTGCTCATCACTACAGGATGGCTGTGCTAAGGAGCAGGAGTGACTGTTGTAAAATGCGCTGGAGAGCAGCACTTGAGGTGTTTCAGGAGGAGCAGGCTGTGAGCTGGGCTGTGGCAAAAGCAGCATGCTTGCTCCCCGCTGCATTCTCACCTGCAGGTTGCTTGGGCCAGTTCATTCCTTCCAGTTTGTTCTTCCAAGTGGGGCAGAGGAGCCTCGGTCCCACCCTCCTAGGGCAGGGGCAATGTGTCGTCAGGTCTTGTGGTGACTCTGCAATGTGGAGAAACTGGCAGGAGGCTGAGCTCATGCTTGTTCTGCTCTCTGGCCTGAAGGAATGCAAACCCACTGACCTCACAGCCACGCAGACCTTGGCAGAGGCTCTTCTTCAGGCCACACTGCACGGAGCCCTTAGCCTGCACTGGGCAGAGATGGGCAGCAAGTGGTCTTAGGAGATGCCACTCTTGTAGGGAGAGGAAAAGCAAGCTCCTAGCTTTGGGCTCAGGAGTGTTAAGAAGCTGGCTCTTGGCTCCAGCCTGTATTAGGCTGTAGCAGTGAGAAAAAACAAACAACTCTTCTTGCCTTTGACATTTTAAGTGCTTTCTAGCAACGGTGGATATCCAAACAAACCAACTCCTGTGGAAAATCCTCAGTGATAATACAGCCAGAGACCATTATAGCCACAGAAAATAAACACAAGTGGCACGTCCTGAACATGCCTCTAAGGCCTGGGCATTTGCTCTGCATGACAAAGGCTTCACAGATGGGCTGCGGGAGGGAAATTCGTATGTAGAGCAAAATTAAATCTAGGTCACAGTCAGAGGCACAATTAACACTTCTCCTTTAAGAACAAGTAGCCAGGAGTCATTGCACCAGTCCTGTCCCCAGCGAGGAGAGCTGCGGGAGCAGAGGGCTGTGAGAGCAGCTCCAGTTTGTGTTTGCTTACTCTAGCATAGCTCCTCCCTAGAAAAGCAAGCGAAAAAGGCTCTTTATTCCTGCAGAACTTGTGGTGCTCTCCTCCCTAACCTTCAGGAGGGTGGGGAGTTAACAGCAGAACCTTCACACAGCTGCTCCCAGGCTGCCTGCCTGCCTGGGGCACTCCTCAGCACAGCCCTGAGTTACACTGACCCCCCCCAAGCCTCCCCACCCCGAAATGCAAAGAGGTTGTTACTGCAGGAGTAAATCCTCTTTCTTAGAAAGACAGGCACAGAATCTGGCGGGGGGGGGAAGAGGAATTAAGAGGTTTGGTCGTGTTCCCACTGCAGCTGCTTGAAATGCATAAGACTGAATTCTCTCGAGGGAGTGTGACAAAAGCCTGACAAAACCTGGCAGCTTTAATTAACAGCTGTCAGGACCCAGTGGATCTCCTGAGAAGGCAGAAAGGTGACAGATCAGCCTCTGCCAGCATCCTGTGTAGATGCCTTCAAGGTAGTTAAAACCTGTGTTTAAAAACATACACTTACTCATCTGTACAGACCTTGAGGTCTTTCACAGATACACAGGTTTGAATCTCTGGGTAAGAGGCTTAGTTTAACTCCCTGCAACAAGCCAAACCTGACACAAAAGTGATGAAGGGAGGCTACCTGAAAGGGAGGCTGTAGCCAGGTGGGGTTGGTCTCTTCTCCCAGGTAACCAGCAACAGAACAAGGGGACACAATCTCAAGCTGTGCCAGGGGAGGTCTAGACTGGATGTGAGGAGGAAGTTGTTGGCAGAGAGAGTGATTGGCATTGGAATGGGCTGCCCAGGGAGGTGGTGGAGTCTCTGTGGCTGGAGGTGTTGCAGCCAATCCTGGCTGGGGCACTTAGTGCCATGGTCTGGTTGGTTGGCCATGGCTGGGTGCTAGGTTGGACTGGATGAGCTTGGAGCTCTCTTCCAACCTGGCTGATTCTGTGATTCTGTTAATTCTTGAACAAAGAGGCATCAATCATCACAGCCATCTGTGGATAAAAAGAAAAGGAGAGTTTCACCATTGGCAACAGAAAATTCACAGTTGTTAAGGTCTAATCTGTCTTTTTTTAATTAGCCAGATGAGTTGGGAATTATTAAATAACCCCTTAACATGGTTTCATAGAACCAGAATCAGTCAGGGTTGGAAGGGACCACAAGGATCACCCAGCTCCAACCCCCCTGCCATGGGCAGGGACACCTCACACCAGATCAGGCTGGCCTCAGCCTCATCCAACCTGGCCTTAAGCTCCTCCAGGCATGAGGCTTCCACCACCTCCCTGGGCAACCCCTGCCAGGCTCTCACCACCCTCATGCTGAACAACTTCCTAACATCCAGTCTGAATCTCCCCATTTCCAGCTTTGTTCCATTCCCCCCAGTCCTATCACTACCTGATAGCTTAAGAAGCCCATCCTCAGCTTTCTTGTAGCCCACTTCAGACACTGAAAGGTCACAATAAGGTGACCACAAATAGGTGCTGCTGTTGTGCTTTGCAGGGGCAGAGATTTCTGCAGAAGGTTGTGGTATCTCAGATGGCACAGGAGGGGTCTTCAGCCTTGCACCATGCCAGACCTGGCAGCCTGCCAGGGAATGTCACTGAAATCCTGGAGCCACCAGTGAAAGCCTTTCACTAACTGCAGGCTGAGACCAGGCACTTCTGTCTGGTGTCTCTGGTGGTGAGTGCTTAGCTGCTCCAAAGAGCTCCCACGAAGAAGAAAGCAGCACATGAGACACATGCACTGTCACCTACAGCATGTCACCTCTGACTAGCCCAAACCCCATGGCACCAGCATCATCTGAGAGCTGCTCTCTACAGACAGGGACAGTGACCATGCCTGACTTGCACCACAGCTGTTGAGCCAGTGGTAAGCAGAAAGAGAAAGCAAGAAAGTGAGAAGTCACAGAAAGAGGCTTCCAGGTTACTCCTTCAGTCTCCATCTCACCCCGGCAAGTGAGTTCCTGCACCCTCAGCCAATCAGTTTTCTTTCATCTGCACAGCTGTTGGGATCCACAGGCTCTCCCTGCACACACACACCCCTGCCCTGCATGAACACCTCTTCTGCAGCTGCTAGGAGCCTTTGGAGGCTGTGAGCCTATGGCACAAACTGGGTGGGCCTGGTTTCCCTAGTCATCATGCTCAGCATTACACATGCCAGGATGATGAAGCACTGTACATCGTGAGTCTGCTCACATTCACTGATAAACCCATCATGCAAAAGGCTCCTTGGAGCAGGAATTCAGCAGAAGGCATTTTACATCTGTCAGAAGTAATTCAAAGGTGTGGAGTGACTCACTGGGAAGCGCATGAATAACCAAGACTTCATTTTCAGTAAGACAAAGCCATCAACTTTTGTCTGGCACATCAGTGGGGCACAGGTTCCCTCTGTTAGGGATTGTCTTCAGGGGACTGATGCTAGCAAAAAGAGCAGGAGGAGGGATTTTTGTCGATGAAAACAGAGTGGCCACTTGCAGAGTGCAGTTTTGTGGGTGCCAGTATAGCATGGGTGTGAGACTGCACAGCTCAGAGTAGAAAACACAGCAGGGGAAGCTGGCCAGCCTTGCAGTGCTGTGTGCTCAGAAGGGTCTGCTGTCATCAGACAGGAGATATCACCTCTCAGGGGCTGTCAGATCACAGTACTGCAGTCCTCAGCCTCAAAGCAGGCATGAGCTGGGATCTGCTGAGGGAAAAGCCCTTTCCCATCACTGGGCCTCCCTTCCCTGGGGAAGGCTTGCAGAGCACCTGCCCTTCAGCATGGCTGCAAGCCTCCAGGCAGACAACAGCAGGAGCTTCTCTGCCTCAACAGCCTCCAGCTACATCCCTTTTCCTGACTACCTCCCCAGCTCTTCTCTGAAGGGCTGGAAGTGAATCTGTCAGCAGTGTCTTACTTGGCATAATCAAGCCCTCAAAACACACATCTGAGCCTCTTGTGACTGGTGGCTTAATGGGCAGCAGGGCCTCTACCCTGCCCTGGTGAGCATCTCGAGTGCTGCCTTCAGCTTTGGGCTCCCCAGCTGAAGAGGGACAGAGATCTGCTGGAGAAGGTCTAAGGGAGGGCTTCAAGGATGAGCACTGCCTGATGAGGAGAGGCTGAGGACCCTGGGGCTGTTTAGTTTGGAGAAGAGAAGACTGAGAGGGGATCTAATAAATGTTTATAACTATCTGAGGGCTGGGGGTCAGGCTCTGCTCACTGCTCCCTGGGATAGGACAAGCAGCAATGGATGGAAGCTGCAGCACAGGAGGTTCCAGCTCAACACAAGGGGGAACTTCTTGCCTGTAAGGGTCCCAGAGCCCTGGTACAGGTTGCCCAGAGAGGTTGTGGAGTCTCCTTCTGTGGAGCCTTTCCAGGCCTGTCTGGATGTGTTCCTGTGTGCCCTGAGCTAGACTGTATGGTCCTGCTCTGGCAGGGGGTTGGACTCGATGATCTCTCTGAGTCCCTTCCATCCCCTGACATCCTGTGAGCCTGTGACCTGCATGTGCAGAGAGGTGACTGGAAGAGGCTGAGGGTCATCAGTCACTCACCCAGACCCCAGGGACTCTTTTTCTACCATACATATCCTCCAAATTCCTTTTGAGATGTCACTTCTGGGATTATTGTGAGCAGATAAGAGGTTAGGTAAACAGCTAATGAGTGCAACTGATGGACAGAATCAATCAGTTTAAGAAGCAGCTGAGGTCAGCTGAACCTTAAAGGATTGAACTAAAAATCAAGGCATAAAACTTTGATATTAGAACAGAAAGAGAAGGGAAATAAAATCAGCTAAGGTGAGTGTTTTAGTATTAGTCAAGGACTTGGATCTTTGACTATTTCCTTTGCCCTTGGCCAAGGCTGGACAGGTGCCAGCCACTGCTGGTTCCCACTTGCTGCATGAAAAGGAGGAGCAAGATTTCATTTGCTTCCATTTTTTTGGTAGACTGCAAATAAAGCAACCACAGGATCTGTGCCAAACTGAGCTCTTGCTTGCTGAAAGGTGGCATAATGTTTATTAGCTGACCTGTGCCATGATCCAGAGTCAAGGTACCCTCCAGAGTCAAGAGCCTCCAGGTGGATGGAGAGGGCTACCAGGTGCTGCATCCCCTGGTAGGCAGAGCTGCCTGTCACAGGGAACAGAAAGAAACAGAAACAGAACAGTAGAGGTTAGAAGGGACCTCCAGAGATCATCGAGTCCAACCCACGCTGCCAAAGCAGGATCACCACAGGAATGCATCCAGGTGGGTTTGGATAGTCTCCAGAGAAGGAGACTCCACAACCCCCCTGGGCAGCCTGCTGCAGTGCTCTGTCACCCTCACTGTAAAGAAGTTTCTCCTCATCTTGAGGTGAAAACTTTTAAACTCAAGAGCTGAAGGGATCAGCAGAACTTGGCAAGTGGAGTAAACATAAGAGGTGATAGGAAAAGCTTTATAAGCTGAGAGAAGGCTGGAGGAAGTCTGCAAGTCCCAGACTGGAGAAGAGATGACAATGCCCCCAGTGACAAGCACTAGCTGGCAGCCAGGGGTGTCACTACCCATCAGGAATCTCCAGTGCCAAGTACTGGTTATGTGGCAGGACAACCTGCCCTTCAGCTCCTCTTGCAAGGGCACATGACCACAACTTCACCAGCAGCTTAGGGCAGTGCTTGACCCACCTGGGCAAGAGAGAGAGCAATGTGGGCTCCGTGCAGGCCTGTCCTGCGTGGGGTGTGCTGGAAGGTGTGGCAGCTATGTGTGAGCTGCTCATGACTGTGCTGAAGAAATGCTGGTGAGACAGAGGTGAAGGAGTCCAAGAACTGGAGCACAGCCCATGCTCTGCTATTGGCTGCAGCTGATCTGCAGCTCTAGCTGCTGGTGCAGGCTGCTGGCAGGGAAATGCCCTTCAGCAGCTGTGATTCTGAGTCTCACCTGAGCTAAAGAGAGATGGAGCTGCCTTGTTAGTACCTTATGTATGGTACCCTGCACAGCCATCCTGTCCTTTCACCTGAGATCATAGACTCAGAATCAACCAGTTTGGAAGAGAGCTCCAAGCTCATCCAGTCCAACCTAGCACCCAGCCCTGGCCAACCAACCAGACCATGGCACTAAGTGCCCCAGCCAGGCTTGGCTTCAACACCTCCAGGCACAGCCACTCCACCACCTCCCTGGGCAGCCCATTCCAGTGCCAATCACTCTCTCTGCCAACAACTTCCTCCTAACATCCAGTCTAGACCTCCCCTGGCACAGCTTGAGACTGTGTCCCCTTGTTCTGTTGCTGCTTGCCTGGCAGCAGAGCCCAACCCCACCTGGCTACAGCCTCCCTTCAGGTAGTTGCAGGCAGCAATGAGCTCTGCCCTGAGCCTCCTCTGCTGCAGGCTGCACCCCCCCAGCTCCCTCAGCCTCTCCTCACAGGGCTGTGCTTCCAGGCCCCTCCCCAGCTTCATCACTCTTCTCTGGACACCTTCCAGTATCTCAACATCTCTCTTGAATCAAGATGTCACCAGGCAAGGCACTTCACAGCTACTGCCATCCTCCTCTTCACCAGGCCTCCCTGAAGCTCACCTCCTTGTCCCCCACTTACAAGCCAGCAAGGAAAGGCAGTGAAATCAGGGGTTTGATTTCCTCTGACAGAAAATGGATAAACCTGAGAATCTGATCTATGAAATGTGAAACCAGCCAAGCATTGCTAAAGCTGAAACCTGGAGAGCTGAAGTTCTGCAGCTTGCAATGCAGGGAGCCTGCCAGACTGAAGCTGAAGCTGTGCTGGATGTGAATCCTCCTTTTCAGCCCTGTTTGTGTCTTTGCTCATTCTGTGTGCTCCAGCTGTGGGACACTAAAGGGACCTACATGATCCATACATGAACGCTGCCCTGCCTGCCCATGGTGCCTCACTGCACCAAAATATAAGTGCTCAGTGCTGCACCAAAGCTGCAGCAGTTTGGTGGTGATCACCTTCTTGGCCTTGTCAGCTTTCCCCATACCCCTCACTGGTCCCACACCAGGGACTGTGAGGGGCTGCAGCATGCTCCACACTACTTCCCTGTGCTCCACGGCTGGGAGCAGGGTCTGGCTCACCTGGGAAACAAGCTGTGGGTGTCAGGGGCCTTTCCTCATGCCTGGCATGTCCCACCTGGGCACCACTGGCTTCTCCCCCAGCCAGAGTGAGGGGCAGGCTGAGGTCACTGATGGTGGGCAGCTGTGAGCCTGGCCCCATGTGCCACTTGCAGCACACGGTTGGGCACACTGCCAGCCAATGCTCCTGGGCATGCCAGGCAGGAGACATCTCCTGCCCATCTCAGTCTGGATCCGTGAGATTCTCCATCCCAGCCTTGGCCAGGTGCTTGCTGTTGGGCTTCTGCTGCATGGTTACTGCCAGGCAGGACTGTTGGCTCCTCAGGAACAGCAGCCAGACTCAGCTACTGGAAGCAGACCTCTTCGGTGGGTATCTACTGGTGCTTTCTCTCTCTACTCTTTGTCTTGTCACCGATGCAGGTGTACTGATGTGGAGGGACTGAAGATCCTCAAACAGCCTCCGGGGGATGTATGGTCCCTTCCATCCTGGTTGATGCTATGATGCTATGATCTCCTTGCCCTGCAGTACCCAGAGCCTGCCCTGCCCATCCTGAGGACAAAGGGGCACATGAGGAGGAAGGGGTAGCACAAGCTGTACTCTGCTGTGGGGTAACGCCACGAGGGCTTCCTCCTGGAAACGTGAGCTGTGTGCCAAGTGTGCTCAGAGCTGTTCAAAAAGGGGATGCTGTGGTACAGTCATCTCTCTTCTAAAGGCTGCTTATTGTGAAAGCTCACAAGTGCCATCCTGTCCCCAGTAAGAGGCCACCTCTGAATCATATCCTTCAACAGATGTGCCAGAAGGAGCTTCTCATCACTACGTATGTCAGTAGGAAAGCTCCTGGGAATACTTTGAGGGCTTGTGGTGTTTCTCCCATGAAGTCCTTTTGCTGGTGCTTGGAAAGCTGCTGTAACACACCAGGAGGAGAGCCTCTTGATCATTTCTTTACAGGAGTTTTGCATGTCCTTACCCAAGAAGAAGATGTGTATTGTCACAGCAGCTCTCTGCCCTGTCCCCAGCTTCTCAGAGCTGGACAGGGCTGTGTCAGCTGAGAAGGGTGAAGCTGACCTTGCCCGGGGAAGTGCCTAACACCACAAGTGAACTCTTAATCCTTCCAGTGTAGACACTGGGGGTGTTCTCTCGATGCAAGCTTGTCTACAACTACCTGAAGGGTGGTTGTGGCCAGGAGGAGGTTGCTCTCTTCTCTCAGGTGGCCAGCTCCAGAACAAGAGGACACAGCCTCAGGCTGCGCCAGGGGAAATTTCGGCTCGAGGTGAGGAGAAAGTTCTTCACTGAGAGAGTCATTGGGCACTGGAATGGGCTGCCTGGGGAGGTGGTGGAGTCGTCGTCCCTGGGGCAGTTCAAGGCAAGGTTGGATGTGGCACTTGGTGCCATGGTCTAGCCTTGGGCACTGTGGTAAAGGGTTGGACTTGATGATCTGTGAGGTCTCTTCCAACCTTGGTGATACTGTGATACTGTGATACATCCTGTGCTGCTGACTCCTTCCAGGTTGACTCACAGCTACAGCCAGTTGTTGCAAGAGAGGAAGGACAAACCAAGTTGGCCAAAATGGCTGTAGGAGGAAGAGAGAAATCAGTTTAGGAAGTATGAATCAGTCGAACTTCACCAGAGTCCTGAATGGGGAAGCTGGGTCTCAACAGTGTCAAGGCTCTGTTCGGTGCTGGAAACCAGCCAAGCCCTATGGTTCCTAACTGGGTGTCTAACCACAAGGCTTCCTGTCTCCATCTGACTGAAGATGCTTGCTCATCACTCCTGACAAAGCTGCTACCCTCATCTCTCTTGGGCACCTAACAGTGCAAAGAAACTTAGCTCTGTCTGTGCAGCTTGCGCTGTGAGAACAGACTCTGGCAGAGCCCAAAGTGAATGCAGGGCTGCAGCTAGGGTAGAGGGATGATTTCCTGGTGGGATCTGCTGTACACAGTGGTTACAGAACTGCCTGCTTTGGTGAACAAAAAAAAGGGGATGGTAGTGAGTGGTTTAAAACTGACAGCTTGGCCTGAGCCAACAGCTTTAGCCACTGCAGAGATTCTAAAGATTTTTATCTCAGCGGGTTTAGGGCATTGATTTACATCTGACAGTAAATTAAACTGAGATGAGTGATGCCATAACCATCTCCAGTTTCCTGCCTCGAGTCTCTTGGATGTTGCTTAGCCCTGGAGGGAAAATGCTGAATAGGCCTCGCAGCAGCTGCTGACTCAGCAGAGCTTACAGCCCAGCACACCACAGATTGCTGGCACTCACTTCAGTCTGCTGCAGCACTGAGAGCTGACGATGGAGAAATGAATAAGACCCCCAGGCATACTCTACAGGACAACACCACAGCACAGTTGTGTTTAATGAACAGAGCTGCAGAATGATGTAACTGGTTAAAAAGAAATAGCTTTACCTCTAACAAAAGTGCTGGCCACTGCCAGGCAGGAGCTTGTGCTGGCTGGTGTGAAAATGTCAGCTCAGTGCTCAGTGCAGTGATCAAAAAACCCAACAGATTTACCACTGGCAATGATCAGAGGACCAACCCAGAAGACATAATTATGGTGGGGTACAACTCCAGAGATCAGACACACACTGCACTGTTTTGCAGTGCTGGTTGCTTCATGTCCAACAGATAAACCAGGATGGGAAAAGATTCAGAGATGCAGAAGCCATCAGGCAGGGTGGCTAAGGTGAGGGTGCCTAAGATAAGGGTGCCTAAGATAAGGGTGCCTAGCAAGAGAGGGAGATGGAATCATAGAATCACAGAATGGTTTAGGTTGGAAGAGACCTCAAAGACAATCCAGTTCCAAGCCCCTGCCATAGGCAAGGACACCTCCCACTAGAGCAGATTGCTCAAGGCCTCATCCAGCCTGGCCTTGAACACCTCCAGGGAAGTTGTGGAGCACAGAAGCACAGAATGGGATTCAAAGATCACATTCTGTGCTTCTGTGCTCCACAACCGCCCTGGGCAACCTGTGCCAGTGTCTCCCCACCCTCACTTCTTCCGAACATCCACTTTCAATCTCCCCTCTGCCAGTTCAAACCCATTCCTCCTCCTCCTGTCATTACCAGACCTTGCCAATAGTCCCTCCCCAGCCTTCCTGTAGCCCACTTCGGAACTAGAAGGCTACTACAAGATCTCCTCGAAGCCTTCCCTTCTGGCTAAGAGCCAGGTTCAAGGCAAATCAGAGGAGGCCATCCCTTGTACAGCAGCACCAACCCTGCTGAACTCTTTGCAAAGGACATTTGCAAAAACACAGAGAGATTTCTCAGTGACTCAGGAGGGGAACAGAGCAGAGCCAGTGGGAAATCCCAAAGAGACCAGAATCAGCTCATAAAATCCCCCAAACTGGAAATGTTGAGGGCTGGGAGAGTAGCAGGGGGAAATACAGCAGATATGTTTGCCATTGTCTTATTGTCCTGTAGGTTGTGTCCTTGCAGCTGGGTTGGGAGAGAGGACATTGGGCTAAGAGTGCCCTTGGTCTGTACCACGTCGTGCACCAGACTGTACCGTGTGGCTTTCCAGAGGCTGCTGTGTCCTGCTGGTCTGCTCTGGCTGCAGGGCCAGCAGCCTTCAGGACAGGGATGTGGCAGGCAGCCTGTGACCACAGGAGCCTTGGGTGTGCAGCTCAGGCCACCACAGCACATGAATCATCGACTGCCCCACTGCAGATTGGCCGAGGCACTCAACACCACCCTCCACGAGAGCCACCAGCAGCAGCCCTGCTCTGCCTGCACGTCTGCAGCACAGGGGCCCAGCCAGCACCACCCCTCTGGCTCATCCACAGCTTCAGGCTCCATCCTTAGACAGAAGCCAGGAGCAAGGCTGCTCAGCAGCAGGCATCCACAAAGAAGCAGCCAGCAAAAAAATGTCTCTGGGTGGGGTTCAAAGTGTGTGAGGAGGGAAGAAGTATGCTAGGATGGCTCAGCTCTTCACCTTGTGGCCTTGCTCTTGCTGAGACGGCTACAGCTGCTCTGAAAGTAAAGCTGTAGGTATAGAGCCACTGGATCCTGCCCAGGCTCTAAGCCTCCTGCCCACAGAAACACAGCAGCTAAATGCTGGGCAAGTGCAGCCTGGGCTGCTGCTGGTGAGGCAACCAGTGCCAACGTCAGTAGGTGCTGTGCACCAGGTGAACCTGCCTCGTACTGGGCAGTGCCAGGAGCTTCCTGCAAGGCAACTGGCACCTGCCCAGAGGAGCCATGGTGGAGGTGGCACCTCCTTGGTGTCCCTTGCGTTGGTGGCAGTGACCCAGTTCCAAGCATGCCTCCCCCGCAGCCAGGCACAGAGGTGCTGAGAGCTGTTCCTGGCCAAAGCAGAACCGAGAGGAGAGAAGGTGGCCAAGCACCGGGAGAACTGAGGCTGTTCCAGCTGTCCAGAGGGCAGCCAGGTGCTTTCCAAAGGGCAGAGAGTTTCTCTCTGCAGCTCCTCTACTTCCACACCACAATACACAACAATTCTGCACCGACTCTGCCCGTGGCTGTGCCCTGTGAGCCATGCCAGAGCCACACGTGCCCGGGGAATGGTGGGCTGGGGCAGCTGGGCACTGCCTGGCAGAGCAGGAGAAGGCTGGGGGCCAGAGGCAGCCCCAGCACTATCTCAGCTGTCACCATGAACTCTTCAACCCTCACAGACGCTGAGCAGCTTCAAGCTTGTCCCCTCTGTCACAGCCTTGCCCTTTCAAATATCCTGGCAGGGGAGGGCTCAGCGAGGGCAGGCTGCAGGGTGGTGGCACAGGCGAGGCTGATCTGGAACACCAGGCACATGAAACCACCAGATGCTGTCCTGTGCCACCTCCCAGAGACACAGCTCAGCTGTGGAGAGGCTGGCCCGGGCTGAGCCAGGATCCCTGTCTGGATCCTCCAGGTGCTCAGGCACAGCTGAAGGCCAGAGGCTGCCCAAGCCATGTTCCTGGCTCCTGGGCTGGTGCCTCTGGTGAAGAGAGACCCTGTCCAGAAAAAGTGCCCATCTCCAGCTGCTCCTGGGCATTAGTCACAAGGGGGTAACTCGAGGACCAAGGCTGCCGCCACCCTGTCCCATCAGCTGTGGGTGAGGAGTGGGTGCCCACTGCCCTCAGGCAGCTCCAGGGCTGGAGCTCAGCAGACACTGGATTAAACTAAAGGAGCCTCTGGGTTTCTCCATGCCCCCAGCTGTGGGGCCTCATTGCCTCTTCATCTTTCCCTGTTCCTGTGGTATTTCGAGACCTGTATTTTAAGCCCACTGGTCCCCCTGGGTACAGCCCGGGCTGGCTGCACATTATGTGGTCTGCAATGCCACAAGGACCTGGGCTGCCCTCTGCTCTGCTGCAGAGCCCTGCACAATGCTGCTTTTGGTAGCGCAGGGCGCAGGCAGAGCTGCTGGCGTCTGCTGTCTGCTCAGCCTTATTTTGAGGCATTCAAACTTAGCAAAGTGCCTTTTTTTGGCCCATCTGCAGAGATCAGGTGGTCACCTGTGGCAACGTGTTTATTCACGGGTCCCAGCTTTCAGGGCACAGCCCTCTCTAAACATAATTAGGGCTATTTAAGAAGCTGTTCACAATTACTTCTGGGCACACAAAACACCGCACCCCCCCCAGCGCTGAGCAACATCTCCTGCAGACACATGGGCCAAAAGCCACAGGCAAGTTGCTGTCAAGGGCCTGAAAGGTTTTGATGAGCCTGCTGTACAAATGGGTGTTTACTTTCCAAGAGCTGCACATCTTGGATGCTGACCCTGCCCTTCCACAGCTGTTCATCTCCTCTGGCCTCCTGGGGCTCTGCCTGCGCTAAGCAGACTGCAGGCAGAGGTAGGAAAGGCCCACTCTGGGGATGGAGGTGACACAGAACATCCTTCCAGCTCTGGTTTAGTTAGGAGGACAACTGGGGACAGCTTCTGGGAGGGGAGGAACGGGACAGCCTTGGCTGCAGAGCGGTGAAGCCTGAGAGGTTGGGTGACATCAGCCGAGGGCAGCCTCGTGTCATGATGATCAATGTTCCTTTCTTCCTCAAGAGAGAATCATACAATGGTCTGGGTTGGAAGGGCCCTCTGAAGATCACAGAATCACAGAATGTCAGGGGCTGAAGGGACCTCGAAAGATCATTCAGTCCAGTCCAACGCCCCCTGCAGGCAGCAGGGACATCCTCAACTAGACCAGGTTGCCCACGACCCTGTGGAGCACTCCTTTCCCCTCTCCTCCCCTCTTTCTCCTTCACTTTGCTGTTTCTTGCCTTCTTTCTTTGTCCCTTGACACTGACACTGCTCTCCCTGGTTCCATCCATAGTGGCAGCTGCTCCCCCTCCCAGCTCATTCCCACCATGCCCCTCATGCAGGCCACCAGACCTCCCTCCTCCTGTCTGGCTTCTCCTTCCCCGACAGCAGGCCCAGGGCTAAAGGGTTGGGGTTCTTCAAAATGCAACTTATCAGCACCGAGAGGGCAGACACAAGAATTCATCTCTCCAGGGATATGACCATTTGCTTTGAATAAAAAAGAAAGACATCCTCAGGAGAGTGTTCTTGCTGGCCTTGTCCCCAGCCCTTTGGTCTCGAGGAGAACAAGCATGCCACCACTTGGGAACGATGAGCTTGCATCCCTCACAGAGACCCTTTCAGCCAGAGAAGGTTTTGTAGGTCCAGAAGGAATGTGTGATTCATCCTCACATGTAATAACACAGCCAAGAACTTTCCCAAGGAACTCTGTAACACTGCTGTAGGATTTTATTACAGCAGGAGCTTGGGAGTGATGCAAGAACCAGGAGCTTACACATCGCCCCTAGAAACTTTGCATTCCCTGCATGTGTGTCATTGCTGCCTGACCCACCCAGAGGTCTGGCTGTCAAGGGAGCACAGAGCCAGGGCTGGAGAGCTGGATCAGACTGTGGAGCCCTGCAACAATCACACTGCTCCAGGCAGTGCTGCTCCCCCTTTGCTGTCATAAACACAATCACTCCAACGGGCAAATAAGAAATGCAAAAGACACAAAAGCTGCTTCTAAACAGATCCTCTCCCTAAAAACCTTACTGCCCATTTCATAGTGTAGCACCAAGCAAGACATTCAGAGCCAGTTTCATTGAATCAGTCAGGGTTGGAAGGGACCATAAGGATAATCTAGTCCTAATCCCCCTGCCATGGGCAGGGACACCTCACACTAGATCAGGCTGGCCAGAGCTTCATCCAGCCTGGCCTTAAACACCTCCATGGATGAAGCTTCCACCACCTCCCTGGGCAACCCCTGCCAGGCTCTCACCACCCTCATGCTGAAGAACTTCTTCCTAACATCCAGGCTGAATCTCCCCATTTCCAGCTGTGCTCCATTCCCCCCAGTCCTGTCACTACCAGACAGCCTGAAGAGTCCCTCCCCAGCTTTCTCCTGTAAGAGACTGAAATGCAATGACAAGTTCCCAGCAGTACAGACAGAGATGGTTACAGATGTCACTGCAAAACACAGGAGCACTTCCAGGCAGAGAAAGGAGTCACCAAAAAGCCCCACGAGCTGTGTGGGAACCCTCCCTGCAGGTCAGGGCCCTCCTGCTCTCTCAGTAGCAGTACAAACACACAGCAGTCTGCTACAAAATGCCAACCTTGTTCTCCTTGTTCTGCCCTCCAGAGGATGGCCCAAGAGCAACCAGGCTGCCCCTGTACCAGCTCCACACTGAAGCCTCAACAGCTCTGCTAGTGACACTGCTCTGCAGCGGCACAGCCTGAGTCCTGGAGGAGGGTGTGCTAGTTTGAAGCTAGCTAGAATGTTCTGGTGAGAAGAATTAGATTACAGGCTGTGAAAGGGAACCAGTGGTGATGTCTGCTGCACTCCTGGGCTGGCTGAGATGTATAAGGACAAGAACCCAAACATAGATAACACAGTTGCTGTCTGGGCTCTGTGGGCTGCACCTCTCTCTCTAACCTACCCAACCTGCCGTCTGTGTGACTAATCCATCTGCTTCCTACCCCCCCTGCCCAGCCCTCCAAACTACCTTAAACATAAGGCAAGAGCTGGGGTAAGGCAGAGGGGTGGGAGAAAGGTGGAAGGGTGGTTGGGAGCCCCTCCTGGGGACTCAGGCTTCTGGGAGAGCTGCTGTGTTTCTGAATGACCTTTTACCTCGTGTATTTCTGTCCATAGCTGTATAGATGGCAAATACCTGCTTGTCTATCGTGCTAAGCTGTAAATAAAGCTTCCTTCAATCTCCAGAGCCGCTGAGTCTAGTCTGGGTGATTTTACTTGGGGGGGGGGGGGGGCAGGGAACACCCAAACCATCACAGAGGGCGAGGCAGAGGCAGCTGCCAGCAGTGTCACAGGCACTGCTCTTGACCAGGCTCTTTCCTCACAACTGCTCCTGGTATGGTTTGTAGACCTTTCCCCCATGTTACCAGTGTGTCTCTCACAATTTCTGCTTCATTTTCCTTGCTGCTGATCAGCCTCCTCTGCTGCCCAGCCCCTACCATCTAGCTCACAAGAGGGGGCTGAGGAGAGGCTCCTGCCAGGATTTCTCTGTGTGTCTGCCATCCACACGGCAGCTGCACTCCGAGGAGTGTGCCTGCACCAGAGCTCAGCACTCACACCTCTGCAGCCCCTTGCCCATGGCTTTCCCGTGCCCTGCCTGGTCTCTGTGCAGCAGCCAGCCTGGCATTGCTGCCAGCTGCGGGGACCAGAGCTTGGTGTCTGGGCAGCTCACACGTGGCACACGTCACACAGGTGAGACCTGGCACAAAGGCAGAGGTGGGAAGGTGAACCCTGCTGTTTCCTCGGTGTTTCACTGCCCTCGGGACACCCTGCAGCTTTGCCTACATCTGGTTCCAGTGGAGAAGCTCTTTGGCTCCTGTCCTTTCTCTCACCCCAAGCGATTCACGGCTGGGATTCAACGAGGCCACCACACACTGCGGGTCACAAAACTCACTCGCAGGCACAGTGTGGCCCCTGCAAGGGCTCTGCTGGTCTGAGCAGCGTTACCCTGGGTCTGTGCAAGCACAGGGGAGTGCAGCCTGGCCCCAGGCCCGGCCCAGCGGGGGCAGAGCTGTGGCCTCATCTGGAGCTGAGTCTCACTTGCAGAGCACTGCACTTTCCTGCGCAGTGCTGCTATCTTTGCTCCCTGGCTGCTGGCAGCAGAGCTGCTCACACATGTTGTTAGCGGATGGCAGAAGCCCTCCGTGGAATTTGCTCTCAGAACATTTCTTCCATGCTTCTTCCCAGACTGGAGAAGTGCAAAGTTGAGCTAAAAGCATGCACTGACTCCAGGCCTCTCCCAAACAGGGCTGCAGATAGCTAAAAGCCTCTCACATATTTCAGTTCCTCTGCCATGGTTTAGCTGCTGAGCAGGGACCCTCCAGCCAGCAGGGCAGCAGCATGTCTGGGTAGGGCCATGCACTCCCGTGCCCCTAAGGCAGCTCCCTTTCTGGACCAGCTGTTAACAAGCAGCAGGCATTGCAGGAAGGCAGAAAACCTCCACACAGCCTCTCCAATAAGCCGAGGCATCCACCTGTGGCCCACAGCCAACTGCCAGGGGCTTGGTAGAGCTTGGAGCAGTTGGTGTGGGCCATGATGAGCACATCAGGATTGGGGAAGCAAATTGCCAGCATGTGCCTGAGCTCAGGAGCAAGGTCCTGGGTGCAGTGTTCAGCCCCCAAATGAAGCAGGCACGAGCCCAAGGAGCTCCACATCACCCCATGTTCATGCTGCTAGCAGCTGGCACTGACCTGACCTTCCAGGGGAGCTGCTGTCAGAGGGAGTCACAACTGTTAGGTAGTGCAGAGGAGGGGCACTGCCTGCCTGCTTTGCTGCCTGCAAGGCTTGGAGTGCCAAGGTTATTTACAATTAATTCCTTCAACTACACCTCCTGTGCCCTGGCCAAAGACAGAGAAGATCCAGTGGAGGGGACTATGAGGACAATTAGGGGACTGGAGCACTGCCTGATGAGGAGAGGCTGAGGGCCCTGGAGAAGAGAAGACTGAGAAGGGATATAATAAATGTCTATAACTATCTGAGGGCTGGGGGTCAGGAGGGGGGGGACAGGCTCTGCTCACTGCTCCCTGGGATAGGACAAGCAGCAGTGGATGGAAGCTGCAGCACAGCAGGTTCCAGCTCAGCACAAGGGGGAACTTCTTGACTGCAAGAGTCCCAGAGCCCTGGCACAGGCTGCCCAGAGAGGTTGTGGAGTCTCCTTCTGTGGAGCCTTTCCAGGCCTGTATGGATGTGTTCCTGTGTGCCTTGAGCTACATTGGATGGTCCTGCTGTGGCAGGGGTTGGACTGGATGATCTCTTTGGGTCCCTTCCAACCCCTGACATCCTGTGAGCCTGTGAGATCCAGTTCCCTCCTCTGGAGGTGTTTGGGGTGCCAGTGTCTCTCTTCTCACACCACTTGAGGGCCTGCCTCTGCACACCACACAGCCCTGCCCCAGCTCCAAGCAGAGGGGCACCACATAAATGCTGCCTCAACTCTGCCAACACTCAGCTACCGAAGTTATACCTTTCACATTCACCTGGCTGCACCTTCCACTGAAAAGAGCACATGGCAGAGGCACTTCTGTGCCAACTGTGGCATTAGTTCCTTAAACAAAAGTATTTCCCCTGAAGCCCAGTGGAGAATGCAGCCCTAGATAACACACAGGCTTTGCTCCTCTCTAGAAAGAGCTGACCCTCTGCAGAGGGCATGGATCACCCTGGTGTGAATGCTGGTGGCTGCAGATGCAGAGGATCTCCTGTGTGCAAGGCAACCAAGGGCAGAAGGAAAGAAGCTTTTGAATCTCAAAGCCAAACAGCTCCTTTGAGCTGGTGACATTTATTTGCCCTTTCCTTCCCTTGAAGAAAGCATAACCAGTAAAATTCCCTGGCATGTTTCTCTCCATCCTGAGGTTTCTTTGCCCTCCTCCATATAATCAGACCCCTTTTCACACATGGGTGAACCCAGAGAATCATTTAGAGTGGGAACCACATGAACCAGTTCACTGAACATCAGGTAATTGTGCCTTAGAGGCCTTTTTGAAGGTCAAATATTTCTGGCTAATTTTTCCAGCTACTCTTTTTGTTAAATGAAAGCTCACTAAAACCAGCAAGAGCACAAAGTGGCTTTGTAAAGGTCTCTAACTCCATAGCCCAAAGAATCCACTCACCCTATACCCCTGCATGGTTTCCTTCTATGTTTCCAACTTCACAAGCCACCTGCCTGTGCCAAACCTGCTCCGCTCACTGCTGCCCTGCCAGCAGCTGAGGGCTTCAGCCACACAGCTCAGCAGATTCTTACACTCCCAGGTCACTTCCAAGCTTTTGCAACAAAAGGCTTGGCTTAGGTTTGCATCATGATAAAGAAAACAACCTAAAAAGCATCTCTGGGATGACAGGAGGGCTCATGACCCTGGCCATGGCTGCTCTCTGTCACTTCTCCTGCATGGAGTGCTACAGGGGAGGTCCCCTGCAGCTCTTCCTCCCAGCACTGTAAGCCTGGGTGGTACTGCAGGAACTCTGTGATAGTAAACCAGAAGCTAGACCCCTGATTGAAATGAGCTGAGAGATGTTACAGCCACAAGGTGCTCACATAAAACTAGGCAAAACTAGACAAAGACCACGGAACAAAAACTTGAGGTTCTCGAGTATGTGCAATTCCTGCCAGAGGAGGAAGGAGATTTGGGTTATGCCAATAGTGGAAGCAGGACTTTGCTAGATGAAATTCCTATTTTATATAACTGGACTTATTTTCCCCAAGCCAACTTGTAGTTCAGAACAGAAGGATGTCAGTCAGGCTGCAAATTCATTAGAGCAAAGCTTTTGTGAAAGCTTTTTAACCTTACCAAGCCTGGCACAGCCCCAAACACGACAGCAGTCGTGGGCTGGCTGATCTGTAGAGGTGCAGGTGAGTGGTCAGAAAATGCTGAAATAGGCTCAGCTCGGTTACAGAAAGCAGGAAAACTGTCAAGAAGAGACACCAGGTGCTCCTGGGAATGCTGATACCTTGGCTGCTGGCAGGAGGAGGGAAGCTGAAGGAATGCCACTGAACCAGACCCTCCTCATTTGTCACTGACATCAGAGTCGGCACTTGCTGCTTGCAGCCACTGCCCCCTCTCCCCTCGCCTTTGATGCCTGGCTCAAGAGATGTTTGCAGGCTGCACAGCACCTTCTGCAGCTGCAGGAAGAGCCAACAGCCCTCTCCTGCAGGGAGTGGGATGGCAAAACTCTGGCCAGGCTGGGTTTGGTCAAGGCAGAGTGGCCCCTCAGATGACAGCAACACACAATGCAGGACCTGCCAGCTGTGCTATAGTGCCCTGGTGGATATAACAGGATGAGGAGGAATGGGTTTAAACTGGCAGAGGGGAGATTGAAACTGGATGTCAGGAAGACACAGTGAGGGTGGGGAGAGACTGGCACAGGTTGCCCAGGGAGGTTGTGGAGCACAGAAGCACAGTGTCCAGCTCTGGGCTACTCCATTGCAGAGAGATGTTGAGGTGCTGGAAGGTGTCCAGGGAAGGGCAATGAAGCTGGGGAGGGGCCTGGAGCAGAGCTCTGTGAGGAGAGGCTGAGGGAGCTGGGGGTGTGCAGCCTGCAGCAGAGGAGGCTCAGGGCAGAGCTCATTGCTGTCTGCAGCTCCCTGAAGGGAGGCTGTAGCCAGGTGGGATTGGGCTCTGCTGCCAGGCACCCAGGGACAGAAGAAGGGGACACAGCCTCAAGCTGTGCCAGGGCAGGTTCAGGCTGGATGTGAGGAGGAAGTTGTTGTCAGAGAGAGTGATTGGCATTGGAATGGGCTGCCCAGGGAGGTGGTGGAGTGGCTATGCCTGGAGGTGTTGCAGCCAAGCCTGGCTGGGGCACTTAGTGCCATGGTCTGGTTGCTTGGACAGGGCTGGGTGCTAGGTTGGACTGGATGAGCTTGGAGGTCCCTTCCAACCTGGCTGATTCTGTGATTCCTTTGTGCCTGGCTATGAAACACTTCACAAGGGGCACAGGAAGAGCTATTTTGAGGAAATAAGAGATTCTATAATCAGAAAAAAACCAACAACAACACAGAGACCAAAACTATTTCAGTATTCCCAGACTACAAACATGTTGTTTGTCCCCATTAATAGCAGGCTAAAAGGATGAGCTATATGGTGTAACATTTGGGCTGTTTATCTAACACAGATATAGCATCAGCTGAAGACACACTGCCCTTTCAAATCAGTTACAGTCACTCACTGCATTTGCAGAGTGCAGGAGAAAACAGGATTGCAGCAATGCTGGGAATCCAGTCGAGTTTGTGAGTATCAGCACTGCCTAAAGAGCAGAGCACCCAGACACCAGACCTCAGCCTGCCCCCACAGCCTGTCTTTGCTTTGCACATTAAACAGTGGTTTGGGGCCCAGCCGCAGGGCAGGCTGGAACGGCTCTCGTGGCATCTCCCCCAGGGAGACGAGCAGGCAGGCAGGGCAGGAGCCTGGATTTAGCCAAGTCTCTCCCTCTCCATCTCCTCATCCCTCTGATGGCAGCCCTGAGCTGGCACTGTCTTGCAAGCACATGTTGCCTGTGCAAGTGTGGGTATCTCCAAAGAGCGATGCGTTGATTTCTGCTGCTGGGGTGGGTGCCAGGAGCTCTCTTTAATATCAGTAACTTTTCATTCATGATTTCAGCTGCTCAGGGAAGGAGCACAAAGGAACTGGCTGCCTGCAGGGAAAGGGCTCCTGGGGGGAAAGCAGCAGCAGACCCCAGTAGTGCTGGCCAGAGAGTCTGGTGCAGAGTGGCAAGAGAGAGTATTAATTAGGATTAAAGGGAAGTAACTGGCTTAGTATAATATGACAGCTGTGCCAAAGAGACAATGCCACATTTTCTAGCTGCAATCCCTACTGTCAGATCTCTCTGTTATATGCTGGGTATTGGCCAAATCAAGCTGGCTGCAGAACGTTCTCTGTTACTGTAAGCCACTGGAGAGGGGCAGAATCGTCTATATTTAGGCCACCAAGTCCCCCGTGTTAATCTCTCCTCCTCTTTTGTTTTAGTGCTTTGCTTTCTACTTTTACTTCACACATTCTACAGCAGGTCTGCATGCCTGCAGAAGGCAGGCAGGCAGGCTGTCCTCTCCCCAGAAGAACTGATGGCCATGCTGGTTATTTGTTTTCCATTTACCTCTTTCCTCCTTCCTTTGTGTGTGGATTTTCTTACGAGGAAGGGCAGCAAACCCACTTCCAGCCAGAAAACAGCACACCTGAAAGGGAAAGAAGGGACTCATCAGTTGGCAGTGGTAGAAAAGGTGGCTTGGGGTGACATATACAGTGCAAACTTGCCCAGAATTTCAGTGACACCTGCTTAAGATGATGAAAGTAGGTTTGACAAAGCAAGCAAAGGATCTGTGATGGCAGACACAGAACAGAACAGGGCTGTTACCAGACTGAGTCCCTCCACCCTCCACCAGCTGGGCTCTGCCAAGCTCATGCTCCATGGCACCAGGTCCAGCCAGAGAAAAGGTTTCCCCAGCAATAAGGATGGCAAAGCCTGGCTTCACCAGCTCAGCTGGGCACACACCCCTCAGTGACAGCCAGTCCTGCAGCCTGCTCTCTCTAGGATCTGAAACACAGGCCAATGGGAAAACCTTCTGTGCACAATTCAGGAGAGGTGGTCTGCATTATCTGCCAGTCTGAACAGAAGCCCAAAGGAGCACCCCAAAGTGCTCTCGTTCTGGTGGGACTGAGCCTGGCTGGCCCTCTCCTCCCCAGAACAATAGGGCAGCTCAGGCACACTGGGGAAGGGATGGAGGCTGCCACAGGGCATGCTGCTGTGGGCCCACTCCCGCTCTGGGTCTGACCCTGCATCCTACAGGCCTCCTCAGAAGGAACTTTGTCTGGCCAGAACATTCTTCATTTCCAGTTTCCATTCTTCTCTCCCAGTTGTGAACTCAAACACAGTGGTGATGCATAAGCCACTCTCCCCTGCCACCCTCAAGAGCATGGGCAGTGCCAGGAAGAGAGACCGGGAAGGCAAGCAAAGGAGAAGGAAGAGCTGTGGGACTAGGCATGAGGCCACCTTCCCTCCTGGACAGCAAGGGGTCTGCATTGTTCCTTCCCTGGTGCTACCCTGGGAAGCTCCTCCAGCAGTGTTGGGTGGGTAGGTTTGTACTAAAGGACCTGGAGCTGCTGCCCTGGAGAGCTGCCAACAGCACAGGCACCTTCAGTAGGCACTGGTGTTTTGCACACCACCTGCCCTCACCATCTCTCCTCTTCCCAGCTGCAGCTGCAGGACACATGTTGCAGGACAGGAAAGACAGTGGAGCATCACGGAGGGAACATGGCTGAGAGACCTGGGCCCTGCCACCTGTGACCAGCAATCCCAGAGCCCTTTCCATGCAGGATGTGCTTTGATTCCAAGTAAAAGGGGCCACAGTGATATTGCCCACTAAAGAGGAATCCAGCAAGTAGCACCAATGCTTTTCTCAGAGCAGGAAAGGTGTAGAGAGGAGCACAGGCAAGGAGAAAGGAAGAAGTGGCTTTGAAAAAAGCTCAAGGGCTGCCAGTGACACAAAATACACAACCCCAGCCTGAGTCAGTGCACAGCACTCTGGAATGACACAAAAGAAAAGAGAGAAGGTTAAGAAGCATCTCTGCAGTGGTGGAGCCACCCCTGCCAGGAGCTGCCTGCAGCAGCAGGAAGGTAACTCCTGTCCCCATCTGGCTCAACAGACAAGAAAAGAGAGCAGAAAAAGCAAGGGACTGAGGCATTTTCTTGGGAGCAAGGAGCAGCACACAGCAGGATTAGGACTGCAGCACTGAGTCCTTGCAAAGATGCCTGCAGGTCCAGAGTGCCTTTAACTTCCAGGGGGTCTGGGGGTGGCTGTGCTCGTAGCGCGGCGGCAGGAGCAGGCTGAAGTCTGCCGCTGGACGTCTGCGACAGCTCCCTTCGTGCAGCCCCGCGGGGTGCTGCGGGTGTGAGCTCTTCTTGGCGCTGGAGTGACACCGGAGTCGTCCCTGCCCGGCCATGCCTACAGACAGATTTAGATCACCCTCTGACATCCTGCACAAGTCACACATTCCTGCGAGGATTTATGTTAGGCACCTGGTCCTCCCTCCAGAGAGGCGAGCGCTGAGCGGGGATGGGACTGCCACGATGCCAGCTCCCCTCCAGCCATCTCACTCCTGGCCTTACACCAAGAGCATGGATGCCATGACCAGGCTCTGGGCTGAGGGATCAGCACGGGGGGGTCCAGCACCCAGAAGAAGGCAGTGAGAGAGGCAGCGACAGGCAGGATGGAAGGGAAACAGTCCGGGAAGGGTGGGTGGGAGAAATGATTTCAGAGCTGGAGCTAATTGAGTAGAATCTGGCTGTCAAACAAAGAGCTGCAGTGTTTTTAGAGTTCTGCTTATTGAATTAAGTCACTCTGCTGCCAACTGGATTCCTTCAGCTGGCTGAACAACCTGACACCTCCTCTTAGCAAAGAATGTGCTACCGTGACCCCCTCGGTGCCGCCGTTACCTCCCCATCCCCGCCGCCGCGCAGGGGAAGGCCAGGCCTGCGGCTCAGAGCAAAGCCCTTTCATGGGACACCTCCTTGGCATCCAGAAAAGATGTGGAATGGAGAAGAAAACTCCCAGCACTTCTGGTTTGCAGCCCCATAGGCTATGGCATGGTGCTTAGAGCCTGGCACCTTCTGTGCACTTGCTATAGCGCAAACTGTACTCTGGCGCGGTGAGTTTTAACCCGAAGAGCCAGTTGGGTTATCGGACATTAAGCAGTGCTTCTGGAGCACGAGGTTCCTCCTTGGCTCTAAGATAGCTGCTCATAGAAGCACTCTAAGTCAGCCCATGAGGTCAGGTAAGGGGCTTCAGCCTCGGTGTGTGGATCTGTGCTGCAGCAGCACCCACAGAGCAGAACCCAGCCCAGGTGCCAGGGTGCTGGGTGTGATTTCTGCAGCCCCTGACCCTGGGAGCAGTTTCTCTGTGCTTTATGTAAGGGAGCAGATGCAGAAAGATTATCTATGCTACCTGACAGGCACTGCTGGGAAGCTTTTTATAGGTGCCAAAGCAGTGGCTTAACCTGAGGATCCATGTCTGCTGAAAGGAAGCAGCTTCACTGTCCTGCTTCAGTCACTGTGCACTCTGAGCAGAGCCATTCTCTCCCCAGACTGCCCTGCAGACAGACTCCAGCCCTCCTGGAGCTCTGATAGTGGACAAACACAAACACTGACTTCTGGAAAGTTCTGGGCACCTTGTGGCTTCTCTTCCAAAGCATTGTGACTTCTTTTACCGCCAGGACATGAAAAGCTCAACGTGAGCTGGCAGTGGCATGCACAGCCCAGACAGCAACCCTGTGCTGGGCTGCAGCAAGAGCAGTGTGGGCACAGGGCAAGGGAGGGGATTCTGCCCCTTGGCTCTGCTCTCCTCACACCCCACCTGCAGTCCTGGGTGCAGTGCTGAAGCCCCCAACACAAGCAGGACATGGAAGTGTTGGAGGCCACCAAGATGCTCAGAGGGCTGCAGCAGCTCTGCTATGGGGACAGGCTGAGAGAGTTGGGGCTTTGCAGCCTTGAGAAGAGAAGACTACCAGGAGACCTTGGAATGGCCTTGCAGGATCTGAAGGGAGCTACAGGAGGGCTGGGAAGGGACTATTGACAAGGTCTGGTATTGACAGGATGAGGAGGAGTGGGCTTGAACTGGCAGAGGAAAGATTGAAAATGGAGGTTAGGAAGAAGTTCTTTGCAGTGAGGGTGGTGAGACACTGGCACAGGTTGCACAGGGAGGCTGTGGATGCTCCCTCCCTGGAGGTGTTCAAGGCCAGCTTAGATGAGGCCTTAAGTGACCTGTTCTAGTAGGAGGTGTCCCTGCCTATGGCAGGGGGTTGGAACTGGATGAGCTTTGAGGTCACTTCCAACCTAAACCATTCCATGACGCTAAGACAGCTTTACCAGTTTCTGAGGGCCTTTTCAGCCCTCCAAAATCCAGCTGCCTTCTTGCTCAGAAACCAGAGCAGGTGTTTCAGGGTTAAACACCTGGCTGCCACCGGGCAGCATTAAACATAAGACAGCATTGCTAGGAAGAGCTCCAACCCTTTGGGGGAACACAGCTGGAAAGTGCCTTAGCATTGTCCCCCTGCCCTGTGGAACCTCTGTAGGTCAGCTCATGCCCTGCTGTCAGGAGCTGGCCACAGGGACACTGCAGAGGCCTTGGCACCCTCTTTGATTCTGTAATCTGAACGTATCTGCTTTTGCACCTAACACAGACAACTGTTGTCCCAGTGGCCCCTCGGGACATTATGTTCTCCAGAGAAAGGCTTGGGGACAAAGAGCATCTTTTGAAGGCTCTCATTACTTCTGTGCCATATTTCCCACATCTGATAAGCCTATCTGTGAAGCTCCCAAAGGAGATGGGTATCTCCTGTCACACAAAGAGCTTTGGCTAACGTTACCTCCATACCAACCTTTTGTGATACACCTCTGTAAGCAAAGAACTACTTAAGTGCTACCCTTGAGGAAACACTGCATTATTGTTTCCTCATCTCTCTCATTCTGACTCTAATGAAGACTATTTTGTGTAGCAGCTCTGCCCTTATCTCACTGCAGTGCTTCTTTCTTTCAGGAGGCAGTTACAGTTCTATTTACTGGTTACTGCAATTAACGGCTTCCAATGCATCTCCCTTTGGAATCAGCACAAGGCCAGGGGTATTTTACATGAAAGAATCGTTTATGTGGTTTTGCCAAACAGCACAAAAGGCATTTTGTGGATTTTTGGATTTGCCTAAGCCCTGTGGTTTTTATATTTCTCGATAATGCTTCAGGGTAGACCAGAAATTAACAACTGTGCCAGGCTGAGCTCCAGGTCAGAGGCTGCAGACGTAGGTCTGACCCTGTGCTGAACCATATGCCCACCACCCCCCAGCAGCACTTCTGTCTTATCCAAGGGAATGAGCAGCTTTCCAGTGACAGAACTGGCGACCCTGAGTGGGCAGGCTCTACCTAGGTGAGATCCAAGCCTCTTTAAGGGCTTGCAAGCACAAGTGGAAGAGGCAGCCGTTCTCCTCACATACCAGAGGCCTGTGGAGGAGGCTGTGACCAACAGGCCAGTCTTGGCCAGTGACAAAAAGGCTTCCACAGGAGCTGAGCTTCTCTGCTACACCACAGCCCCACCAGAGGAGCTGAGATGTGCCCACAGCCCCTCAAGTTCTTTGCACAGAGTCAACCTAGTGCATCAGTCCAGAGTCCAAGGCATTCTCTGTAGGTTCATGCTCCCAGGCAGCTCTGGCTCTGGGGCTCACCGCACCTAGGTGGGTGTCCAGACATCAGCTGTGAACTTGCAGGCACAGCCCCATCACAGCCTGCAGCAGGACACTGGCGACATCCAGGGCAGCGCCAGGCCATGTAGAGCAGAAGCAGCAACAGGTTCTTGGTCTCCTGCACTCTCCAGACTCACCTTACAGGCTGCTGTGGCACTGAACATTCATTGTAACACGCACTTGGAGCTCCACATTAAAGGGCAAAGGAGAAAACACCCTACAGTGCTGACAGAAAAGATCTAAACTCTGCCACAGAAGGTGTCTGAGACCAGGCTAGGCTAAGCTTATCATGACTCTTAGATCTCTGCATGTGGCTCATCCCAAAGAAGAATCTAGGGCTAACCACAGCAGAGAGAAATAGCAGAAGACACAAACCACAGGGAGAATGTTAAGCATTCAGCACTAAAATGCAGTATGTATTAAAAATGCTGTCAGTGTTTACTGCTCCAGCCAAGAGCATCCCTGGCTTTGGGCTTTGTTCTGTATTTCATGCAGAGTTCAACAATAAATACTCCACCACAAGAACTTAGTTTGAAAGTTCAGAAATGTTTAAGGCCCCTCAAAAGGAGTCTAAACTGACTTCTCAAAGCAAAGAGCCTCTCACAACACTCATAATGCACTGAGGTTGTTACTGCAGGTCACAGACTCGCAGTGTGCCTGCAGAGCCTGCTGCACAGAGTGCTGCTGTTCGAGGAGTGGCTTAGGAAAGAGTGAACCCATGAAGAATTCTTTCAGGGGAGCTACCTCAGCTGTTCTCATCCACCATGGGTCATGCTCAGCATGGACCAAGCCTGAGCACACAGGAGTCACAGCTTCTCTGGCTCCTGGTAAGACTGCACCATCTAAAAGAAGCAGGGCTTGGACTCACCTAGAGAGGCTTTACATGGCCACATCCAGCAGGACCAGGAGCTGCTCTGGCTGCAGGGATGGCTGGTCCACTTCTTGAACCTCTGTTCACAGCCCAGCTGCAGTCACCCCCATCAGCCCTGGGTGGGGAAATGTTTGAGTTCAGCAATTCATGCAGAACTGTCACCATCAGCTCTGCTCATTAATTAGTGGCACCAAGAACAAGAGCCTGGTTGTGCTTCACTTCTGGGTGGGCATCACTGCAACCGGGACATGGGCACTGTGACCAGCTCCACCCTCTGGAACCCTGCAGGGACCTCCAGGATAGGTTTCTCTGAGCAAGGTAAGAAGCTCTTCACAAAGGGACCCTCCACCTATTGTCCTTGTCTCCTGTTTTGCTAAAACAGGAGTCTGAAATGCTGGGGAGTAGAAGAAGGAACAATTCTGGGCCTTTCCCCTCTAGTTTAAGAATGATTTAAGGAATGTGAGGCCTGTCTTGATTTGCTAGAGGGTCTCTGAGGGCTCTCAAGGATGTTGCTGTTCCCATTGCTTCCTCAGTAATCATACTGACATTTAGGCTGGAATTTCTCATCTGGAAATGAGCTATTATCATCCAGAATACGAGGCTCCCAAACCACACACTTCCCTGCAGTGGTTAAATCTGTTCTTTATTTATCAAAAGCCCAGCTCCCTCCCCCACCCCCTGCACAGTTCACACAGGGAATGCTCACTGGTGACTCACATGGAGCTGCACCCCGAGCCAGGGCACAGCTGACGTCAAGCAGAAGGGCTGGCAGCGTCCGTCAGAGGATGGGTACAGCCCTGCCTCAGGTTTGCAAACCCCCTGGATGAAAAGAGAGAAGATGTGAAAGGTGCTCAACTATTCACAGTGAGAAGCAAAAGAAATTGATTCCAATGAGGAATAGCTGCCCTGAAAAACCAGGTAGATATCTAATGGGTCTGAAAGGCCTCTACCCCTGCCAGAACGTGTGCTGCTGGCAGGACTGGGACTCTGCCTGGTGTCACCGCTAACACCTGAGACAGCTAATCCTGACACTGGTTTTGTGCTAATGACTGAACCAAGATAACCAGAGGCCTTGGCATGCTTCCCATTTAATTCAATTAACTCCAGCCAGGCCTGTGGTGAGGGCACCAGGCAGAACAAGAGCAAGCCAGAGGCCAGATCCCTGGATTCAGATCCCACGCACCACGCAAGTCCCCACCAGCACTTCGCAGTAGGGTTACCAGCAGCCTGTCCTGCTGCTACCTGCATCCTCAGCAGGTTACACAAAATGCTGCAGAAATACAATGGTTTTGATCAGAAAATGCTCAGCTTTTGGCTGAGCAAAGAGAAGCAGCTGATTTCAGGGTGTATCTGTGATGTTTATTCAGAAGCACTCTGTTAGGTGTCAGTTTAAGTGAGTGCTGTGCGGCTTCTCCTCACCCCCAGGAGCTGCAGAGCCTCCAGAAGATGACTCTAACACTGAGAGATTTAGGTTCCTGAAGTATTAGCTGAAAAATGCAGCTGAAGAGGGAAAAGACTTGAAGTGGAAATTGACTTTGAAGGCAGCTCAAGAAGCTGAACACTGAGTCTGGGAACGGTCAAAATGTTTCTCTTAAATAAAAAGAAGATTCCTGACTCTTGTTTGGAGCTTTATACCCACCAAAACCAAAACGTGTTTTTTTCTTTGGCTTTGAGCTGAAAACAAATGGAATCTACCTAAATTTCTCATCAGACAGACACCTGATGGCACTCATTTCAATCCAGTTTCACTCTTTTCCATTCCAGGTCCTTTCTCTAGAACATAAAGTGCAGAAGCAGAGGGCCTAACACCACTCTCTGCTGCCTCACACTCACAAATCATCTGATTCCACACACACCAGCTTTGTGCAAACAGCAGCAAAGAGGAGAGGGAAAGCAGAGCCTGGTGCTGATGTTTGTGTAGGGAGCTCTGCAGCAGGTCTGGGCAGCAGTGCCAGACCCAGAACAACCTGAGCCAAACCTGAGGAATGTGCAAATCTGGCGACCTTGGTCAGAGCTTTGTGAAGCTCTGCAGGCCCTGTCACAAAGCACCCCCAGCTAACTCAGCAGGTGGGATGAGCTGCCCGGTGGGATGCTCCTGGCTGCAGTGTGTGAGGGGAGGATGCCCTGTGCTGCACAAGGAACCTCCATTACAAGGAGTTGACTTGCACCCAAGGAAGAAAATCAGCGGGACCTTAACCTGGCAAGAGTGGTCACACATTTACTGCAGTCAGCAGCTCACCATCTTCACACCCTGCTGGCACAGATCAAGTTCATGGTGCAGCTATGCCAGAGCAAACCTCCTGTCAGTGCAGGCAGGGCCAAGGGTGCACAGCGATCCCCCCAGGGCCACTGCCACCCTGCAGGGTATTTAGCAAGCCAGGCTGCACGGCACTGCCTGCTCTTATCCAGCGGGTGGAAAACCCTGCCCTGGGCTCAGCTCATCAGGTTACACTGCAGAGGGGATGCTTTCGGCAGCCCCCAGCCCCAGGCAGCAGCTCCAGGAGCAGAGGCAACAGAGGAGCAGAGCCCCGGGGCTGCAGCTCCTCCCCATAAACCCTGTCAAACAGCCTCCCTGCAACGCCTCACCGAGGGGCTGGCTTCTGTCAAAGCACTGAGCGCTCACCAACAGCAGAACTGTCAGGTCCAGCTTAGAGAAACGTCAGGAAGGGTTCTGGTTTGGAACCTTCAGATGCTGATAAACAGGAAAAAATAAACTAAACTGGGACAGTTAAGCTGCAAGGCCAATTGGCATATCCCCTCAGCTGACACAACGTCCAGGTCTGTGTGACAGCACAATCCAAACCACTCCCCCACTATTTGCCTTTTCCTTTGGAACGTTCTTCTCCTCTAAGCCCTGATGTGCTGCAACACATCTGCCCACTCACATTATTCAGCTGAGAAGTTTTGAAACAGAGGTTTGCAGAGATGCTTCCTCGGTGGCACTTCTGAAGTGTTGTGTCTGGGATCACTGGTAAAATCCCTAGAAGTCTGCAGGCTGCCAACATAAATAGAAAGTATATTTCAGGATGGGGGATTATCCGTTCCTTGACGGGGCTGTGCTACATAGCAGTAGCTGTCATACACAGGCTGCTGTCAGCTCCTAGCAGCAATTGTGTTTGAAGTTCAGTCCAGCACAAATAATGCTCAGACAGGCTTTTCTTTTTTCCTGGAAAACAAAGCCTTCAGACCTTTAAAAGGAGCTCTGAGGACTGATACGTGACCACCATCTCGGATGTATCTCTGTCCAGATGCAGGATGAGCTCCTGGAGCTTTCTGAAGCTTCAGAGAGTTCTGTTTCTTGTGTGGAAAACCTGTAATGGTATTCCTGTGATCTCGTGGCCTGCATGGGCATCCCCCAGCGTGGCTGAGAGCACGATGGGGAGAGCCAAACCTGGAGCTAACAGCTAACAGGACAGTGTCCTGCTTGCAGATTCACTGGAGGTAATCATCTGTGTCAGCACTAGGCTCTGAAGCTAAAAAATCTGTGCTGTGGGCCCCACTCCTCAAAGACTGTGTTCAAATAAACCTCTATGTGTAGTGGAAGCTTCTCCCATCCCATGGCTCCAATGGGTGGAGGTGCTGAGTGCTCTTGGCAGGATGCTGGGTACTTGTCTCCCACGTGCTCACATCCACATGTTCTTCCAGAAAAGAGAAAACCTGGGGCCCCTGGCCAGGCACCACTTGGACTGCAGTGTTAAGAGCCATGAGTGATGAGGCAGGGAGAGAAGAGCCCTGCAGAAACACCTGAGGTGCCAGGAAGCAGCTTCAGACGAAATTCTGCCCCCTGGACAGGCTGGGCTGGCACTGGGGTCAGGAGCAGGGCTGTAGGGAGCAAAGTGTATTAAATCCAGAGGAGCTCTGGGCTGCATTAGCAGCAGGACTGAGCTGAATCTGTTGCTGCCCTCTGCTCCAACCCCTCCATCCCAACATATCGCAGGGGACATACAGTGGAAACCCACAGGCAGCTGCTGCCTAAGGGACACTTCTATCCCTCCTGACAGGCATAGGCCTAGAGCAGTGCATCTGAAACTGGCAGCCTCCTTTCTTCAGGGCTGTGAGTTGGTGACACCTAACAGACCTTTGTTAAGCAAACCTTTAGCTTTTGTCAACCCAGGAGGGGCAAGGTGAAAGCATCCCTCACCAGGGCTGCTGCCTGTGTGGGTCATGGCTGGGCAGCAGCAGGATGGCAGTTAAAAAAAAACAGTGTAAAAAAGCCGGGGCTTTTAAAAGCCTTTCCCAGTGCTGTGCTGGTGCTCCTGCTGGGTGTCAGGTTATAGGAGCTAGCTAATCCTCCCGGAGCAGCTGCGGAGCTGCGTCTAACTGCACGTCACCTGCTTCACAGAGAGAGCTGACAATGGTCTTGGCATGGAACTAAAATTAGAGCTTTAATTGAGCTCTGCAGTCACTGAAACTGGTGACAGTTCAGCAATTCACATCTCTGATGTTTCTTGACTGAAACAATCATAAAACCAGCTGCCACTTATGCCTCCCCCTGCTCCACGAGGAAAATCCTCGGTAGCGTGGCACACCTCGCACATAAGAAGCCTGCCTGGCACCTCTGCAAGGGCTCTGGGTGTTCCCAGCAGCTACTGTAGCAGAGACAGACCTGGAAGGGGATGATGTGTCCACAAACCAGCATCATTTTACAGCCACAAGCTGCTCTAATCAACAGCAGGGCATGGGAGCTGTCATTAGCCGTCACCAGAGTGGGCACAGATACAAGACATGGAACATCAGAAAAGGACAAACAAATCCACATGCAGGATGAGGACAGATAAGAGAGAGGAGAGGTCAAGTTGTCCTTTACATGCTGAACTTCCACTGCACTGGAGCTGAAGGCTATTTTTAGTGCCGAGTTTGAGATGGAAGGAGCTACTTGTTCATTTACTCAGGAGCTATTTGTTCATTTACTCAGGCCATTCAAAAATGAGAATTCAAGAATGGGAGAGGAGGAGCAGGCTGCAGGCTACACACCTGTGAACACACATCAGGAGTGTGCAGGAGGAGCCTCATCTGCTGTCCTGCTGCCAAGGCTGAGATGGGATTCCCACTCCAAGTGCTCTGCTCCACAGGACAGCCAAGTCAGTGCCACACATCCTGCCTCAGGTGCAGCTTGGTTCAGATGCTGGCTCCAGAAGTGACCTCCTTTTCCTGAATCCATGTTTCTGGGATGCAGTTCTGGAGGTAAGTGAAAATGAAAGGAAATGTTCAGATTTCTGTAGTTCCTAGATAATTCCATGCAACTAATTCTTCACATAAAGAATTAACATGTATAGTCTAAAAGATACTAAACCCAGATCTGCATTAATATTCTTTTCAAAAGCACTTCCTCCCCAAGCACTGGGCCACCTCTAGAGCCAGGTAAGTTTTCTACTGCATTGCCACCACCTTCTGCTGGGGTGTCCACAGCTGCAGGGCCCCTGCAGTGAAATGCACTTGTGTGATGTCACTTGATTCTATACGCAGGTGAGTCTGAGTGAGGTCTCAGGCTTGTGCTGCTGCTCCCAGTGACACAGGGAGATTGCCAAATTCACAAGACAGGAAGCAAAAGCATCTCCTCTAAACAGCAGTTCAGGCTGTCAACGGAAGACAGGACCAGCCTTTACCAGCAAAGCAATCAGATCTGGTCAGGTACACAGCAGGACCTCTGGGGAGCAAGGCAAGCTCACCAGGGTGCATCACGCCTTTCAGGCAGAGGCGAGCGCCCGACTGAGCTGTACCTCTTTAAGTGTGCAGACGGAGGGTGCTGTTCTTCAAGATCCAGAGCAAGCAGCCCTAGGACGCTGATGTGCCAGCAGCAAAGGCACAGCGCGGAAGCAGGCAGCAGCGGCTGCCTCGGCCCCGCTGCGCGGCGCATGGCAACGCGCAGCTCCCGCAAGCACCCTGCCGCTGCCCTTCTGCCTGCGGCGCCTGCGGGTTGTGGCAGATTGCTGCAAGCTATTTTTAGCTCATTGTTCTGTACGCTTGCACTTTCTGATCCGTAAATACAGCTCCTCACGGTGGCACATTCGGAGACACCACAGGGCGCTCCTGCCTCCACCGGCACCCGATGCCCGGCCAGTTCCTAGCCCTCCTGTCCTCAGCATCTGCCCTGCTCCTGCTCTGCCCAGCAGTCTGCTTGCATCCTCTGGTCCAGGTGTTGCCCGCGGCTCTTCACGAATGTACCAGTTCTGCTGTGAGCCATGTGGCAGGAAGGGACAGATAGGAGACCTGTTCTCCGTGTCAAGGGGGATCAGACTCCTCCGGCGCTGCTCCGCCAGCCCTGGCTGCACGATCGCATGCAGCTCTGCTGCCGGCCCTCGCCCCTCTTCCTTCCCTCCTTCCTACACTTGCTGCAAGCACAAAATGTTCCCAGGTTCCCAACCACCCCCTGGGCTATGCCAAGCCCATACGCTGCCGTGCCCTCTCGCATGCCTTTCCAAAGAGCCAAAAAAGTCCCTGCTTGGAGAGCCCCTTTGTGCCCAGCCCATCCAGCAGAGCAAAGAAACGTGGCCAAGGGGGGCACAAAAACATCCTTGCTTAGCGAGGCTTCACCTGGCATTCAGAGGCATCAAGTATGTCAGTTTGGGGTAACACCAGCACTGCTATTTCTAACATGGCACACCTGACTTTCTCTGAAGGGAAACCTTTTAAGACACTCTGTGCTTTGAAATTCTCAGTTTGCCAGGAACAGAAGTGTCCTTTCTTGTTCTACGGCAGACATCCATTCGTCCCACCATTTACATCACCATTTTCATCACCATTCAGGGCTCTGACTTTATTCTAACAATCATCCCTGTGCCATCAGGTACCTGCAGCTCTCCCAGTGCCCTGCTGTGGGCTGCATAGATCTCCCAGCCTCTGAGCCCAGCTATTTAGGTGATGTCTCTGCCCCCAAGGAGATCATCGTCAGGTGGATTAAAGGTTTGCTTAAAACTGGCTGCAAAACACAGACCACTATCAGTGGGTATTCTGAACAACAGACTTTGACTGATGCTCCTAAGTGATGGCAAGTTCATGCTTTAAAGTAGCATCACATTCAGCATCACAATCACTGCTTTAAGAATCAAAGTAATTCCCTTTGCCAGGTGTCCCCTGCAGAGCCCTTGCGTGCAGGAAGATGCCTGACAGCTCTCTGAGGCACAGCCAGTGTAAGGATCTGTGCACTGCATGAAAGCTCCAGCTCTGGGCTGGAAATGTCTTCTCCTAGCAGCAGCAATTGCAGCTCCCATCACAACATCCTCAGCCCCAGCTGAAGATACCGTTTCGAGAGTGACTGAATGCTACAATGCAGAACTAAACGCTCCTATTCACAGCTCCTCTCCCTTCCTGTCTCTTAGTGCACATGAATTATCCTCCCAAACAGCTACTTCTCTATCAACAAGAAGCACAACATCTTTCCAAAGGCAAAGAGGAAATCCCTGCAAGTATTTCTGGTGCTACTTCCAGCCAGAAATAACAGTAATCTGATGCACGAGTGAATTCCATTTCTGTTGCTGAACGCTTCTGTACAAATGTCTTTGCTTTGAAAAGGTTTGGCAAGTGAGGCACAGCCTAATTTTGCTTATAAGGTGTGAAACAAAGAACATTTCCAAGTTCCTGAATCATAGAAAGGAATCACAGAATCAACCAGGTTGGAAGAGATCTCCAAGATCATCCAGCCCAACCTAGCACCCAGCCCTGGCCAATCAACCAGACCATGGCACTAAGTGCCCCAGCCAGGCTTGGCTACAACACCTCCAGGGACAGAGACTCCACCACCTCCCTGGGCAGCCCATTCCAATGCCAATCACTCTCTCTGACAACAACTTCCTCCTAACATCCAGCCTAGACCTCCCCTGGCACAGCCTGAGCCTGGGTCCCCTTGTTCTGTTGCTGGGGGCCTGGCAGCAGAGCCCAACCCCACCTGGCTACAGCCTCCCTGCAGGGAGCTGCAGACAGTAATGAGGTCCCCCCTAAGCCTCCTCTTGTGCAGGCTGCACACCCCCAGCTCCCTCAGCCTCTCCTCACAGGGCTGTGCTCCAGGCCCCTCCCCAGCCTTGCTGCCCTGCTCTCAACACCTTCCAGCACCTCAGCATCTCTCTGCAATGGAGTAGCCCAGAACTGGAGACAGCACTCAAGGGGTGGCCTGAGCAGAGCTGAGCACAGGGGCAGAAGAATCTCCCTTGTCCTTATGCCCACACTGCTCCTGAGCCAGCCCAGGATGCCATTGGCTCTGCTGCCCACCTGGGCACACTGCTGCCTCCTCTGCAGCTACTACCTAACAGCACCCCCAGGTCCCTCTCTGCCTGGCTGCTCTCCAGCCACTCTGTCCCCAGCCTGTAGCACTGCTTGGGGTTGTTGTGGCTAAAGTGTAGAACCCTGCAAGTGTCTGTGCTCTCCCTTATCAATTTTGTCAAGAGAAAACATCACAGTTCAGCTATTTCAGATGAAATTTCAGACCTACTTGCTGCAGCCCTGCAGATCCCCACCTCCTGCCACCCTATCACCTTCCCCCAGCAATGTGGCCAAATCAGAAGTCTCATTTTGGGACCAGGGAAGCTTTCAGCCTTTACTCAAACCCTCTGTCATTAACAGGCTGCACTACCATGAGAAAAGTTTAGTCTGCAGAGAGCTGAGTGAATTATTAATTCAGCAGAAACCAACAGCTGCTCTGTGAGAGAAATGGGTGACAAGGAAAGGGCAGAGCCTCAGGGAACACATGCAGCAGTTTGGCTCTGCTTCCTCCAGGCCCAAAGCTTCTGAGATGCTGCTCAATGCCACTCTGGGTCAGCAGCTTGGCTGCAGAGCTCACTGACAAACCCCAAAGTGATGGAAGCTTCTTTCTACCCCAGCTCTGTGGCTGGCCAGCCTGGCTCTGCAGCCCCAGGACACAGGGGCTGCCACCCACACCTCTCACCAGGGTGCTGGGGCCAGAGCTGCTGCCAGCAAGCATTCCCCTAGCCTTTTATCTCTACATTGGCTGCTTGACACACCTCATCTCCTCCAGCCTGGCAGGGACAATGCTAAGGGCTGGGAGTCTTTGATGTGCCTTTACAGCACCACCACTCATCACTCTCCAGCCTGTAACAGACCATTTCACTGCCCTGATGGTCATAGGTGACCATCACCAGATTTTCTTCCTTTCAACAGGTCCTAAGGGTCTACAGATCACAGAATCACAGAATGGCAGGAGCTGGAAGGGACCTCAAAAGCTCATCCAGTCCAACCCCCCTGCCAGAGCAGGATCACCTGTATCAGATCACACAGGAACATGCTCAGGTGGGTTTTGAGCATCTCCAGAGAGGGAGGCTCCATGCCAGGCATGGTATAAAAACTGAACAGGGTTGTTTAGAGTGGAGGTTCCTCCATCTCCCAGTCATCTGTGGGATCTGGCTAGTGAATGTATGGTGAATTCTCCCACAAAAATCAGCATCAGGCAGGCCTGATCTTGTCTAATTAGTTTTGAACATTGCCACTCCACAGCCTGACAGTTAATCTTCTGCACAGCTCTATGGCAGATCACAGCCATTTGTCAAACCAAATTGTTCCCTGACAGGCTGCAGAGACATCTATTTGCCATCTGCAACCTATTCCTCAGATTCTGGCACATATTTTCAGTGCTTTCTTTTGAAAGCTGCTTCAGATTTCCATGGGCTTCTTCATAACCTCTCCTAGCAAGGCCTCACACGGTCTAATTGTCGACAGCTGCACCAGGAGAAGTGTTTTATGTTTCTTCTGTTGTTCCTCTTGCTGCACACATACAAGATCCCACACCAAGGGCTGCTTGGCTGTGGAACATGCTCCAGGATGTGGAAAGCAGATGATGTTTTCCAAGAGGGGCTTATCATGGGGGGGTCTAATTATTTGTTAGTTTTACAGAGGTGGCTGCAGCTCCACACATTAAACCCAGCAAAAGGCATCTGAGCAAACAGGTGTGGAGCTCTGAAATCAGAGATTATTGCTAAGCAAGTACAGAGTCCAGCAGCAGCAGCAGCAGCAGGGCTGTATGTAATGTGTTCAGACAAAACCCAGTGCTAGTGACACTGTCAGTTAGGGAAACCTGCACAGTTGTATTTTCCTGCTCAAGCCTCAGGGCCCAGCAGGGTCCTTCTCCCTGACAAGCTCCTTATGAATGGGCCAACAGGCAGGGTGGTTCTCAGGGGGAGGCTGTGGGATCTCTGCTCACATCTAACTAGCAAATGGGACCACAGCTGCATTTCCAGCCCAGAAGCAGAAGAGCCTGGTACAGGCAGTGCCTGTGCCTCCAACCTACAGCTCAGCTATGCTATGACTCTTGCTGTCCTTGATGCATCCCTGTCCACAGAAAGTCTCACTCTAGAGCAGCCAGACACACATCTAGGTGCAAAAGCCTGCCCTGGCATAGCAAAAGGCAGCATTCATAAAACACACAGGTCCTGGCCTCTGTGACTCTTGACTCTCAGGACCCTCTGCCCACAGGTTTCACTCACCACAGTGCCACATGAGAAGCACTAAGCTGGACAAAAGTAAATCTCCCCTGCCTCTTTTGAGGAGTTCACACTTCACTTTCACAGTTAACTAAAATCCAGTTAAACAAAATAAAAATCACTGCTGATTATTTCTTGTTTCCAGGTAGAAAAAGCACTGCAAATACCTGGTGTTCGAGTGGACATCCAGGAGATATGAGATTGTGGTAATGCTATCAGTATCTTATATTCAGTATCTTAAGAAGCCTGCAAGAAAGCTGGGGAGGGACTTTTTAGGCTGTCAGGTAGTGATAGAGCTGGGGGAATGAAGCAAAGCTAGAAATAGATAGATTCAGACTGGGTGTTAGGAGGAAGTTCTTCAGCATGAGGGTGGTGAGAGCCTGGAATGGGTTGCCCAGGGAGGTGGTGGAAGCCTCATCCCTGGAGGTGTTTAAGGCCAGGCTGGATGAGGCTATAGACAGCCTGATCTAGTGTGAGGTGTCTCTGTCCATGGCGGGGGGGCAGAACTAGATGATCCTTGTGGCCCCTTCCAACCCTGACTGATTCTGTGATTCTATGAAAGAAGGAAAAAGCTTGGCCTAGGGTGTTCTGTCTTTGCTGCCAGGCTGAACTCAAATCTGAAACATCTGTTCACAGAGCTTGAGAGGAGCTCTCACAGTCAAGTAGCATGAGCACAAACTCTTCCTGACATCAGCGCAGAGCAGCAATCAGTTCAGCTTTCTGTGGAAGCCTAAGAGCCCAGACACTGCTGCTCTTCCCTGCAAGCACAGAACAGCAGGACATCTTCTCTGCCATCAAGGCACTCACAGAGAATAATTAGCACTTTTAACAAATATTCTAAATGCTGAAACCTTTGGGTTGTTTCTAGAGCTAAATGGCACACGTTGTCATTTAGGAGCTATTCAAACTGGCTGGTACTGGCTGTGTATAACACATCTCTACAACTACCTGGAGGGGACATGATGGAGAGGCTGCTGCTGGGCTCTGCTCACAGGTAAACTGAGACAGAACAAGGGGGAATGGCCTCAAGCTGAGGCTGGGGAGGATTAGATATTAGGAAAAGTTTTTTTCATGGAAAGAGTGGTCAGGCACTGGAATGAGCTGCCCAGGGAGGTGGTGGAGTCACCCACCCTGGATGTACTTCAGGGTCGTTTGGATGTGGTGCTTAGGGCTATGGTTTAAGGTGAATCTGGTGGAGTAGGGTTCCAGGTTGGACTTAGTGATCCTGAGGGGCTTTGCCAATCTGGATGTTTTTGTGATTCTGTGATCTCAGGCCACCACAACTGGCACTCAAATGGTGAGTCTTAAGTCAGTCTATGAGGAAAAAAGAAAACATTGCCTTTTGAACATGTGCTACCACTATTGAAAGTGAAACCCGAAGGGCAGAGAGTGGGATTTTATGTCAGAATTTGCATCCACAGCTGGGTTCAGGACTCGCATCCCTCGTGGCAGCCCAAGCGTGGTCGCAGAGGGCCCCAGTGCTGTGCAGGGCTCAGCTCCCACGTACCTGCAGCCTGCACTCACAGAGACAGCTCCCTCCTGCTCTGAGCATGCAGCGAGCTCAGCAGCAGCGCAACGGCAGCCCAGCAGAGAGCCCCAGGCGCAGGCACCATCCAGACCACCTTCTGCCTGCTTCGGCAGCGCTCTGAGGAACGCCTGCATCTGGACCCCCCCTGCCAGCGCCACGGGCTAGAGCCGGGGCCAGCTCCCGGTGCCGCTCCCCGCCCTGCGCCCGCACGGCCAGGCGCTTGGCTGCCCACGCTGCTGCCCGCACGGCCAGGCCCTTGGCTGCCCACGCTGCTGCCCGCACGGCCAGGCCCTTGGCTGCCCACGCTGCTGCCCGCACGGCCAGGCGCTTGGCTGCCCACGCTGCTGCCCGCACGGCCAGGCGCTTGGCTGCCCACGCTGCTGCCCGCACGGCCAGGCCCTTGGCTGCCCACGCTGCTGCCCGCACGGCCAGGCCCTTGGCTGCCCACGCTGCTGCCCGCACGGCCAGGCGCTTGGCTGCCCACGCTGCTGCCCGCACGGCCAGGCGCTTGGCTGCCCACGCTGCTGCCCGCACGGCCAGGCGCTTGGCTGCCCACGCTGCTGCTCTCAAGCTCTTTGTCTGCCGCCTCTGCTCAGCCAAGGGCGAGTGGGGACTGCCTCAGATGGGGGCCCGCGCGGTGCCCACGGCCGCGAACTGCGTTTGAAGCGGGGGGCACAAAGGCTCAGGAAGCACAGGAGAACGAAAAAATAAAAAGGAGGGGAGGGAGGTGAGGAGGGAGTGGGAAAATGCCGAAGAGAGCAGCAGACGGCGGCCGCTGGGCGCTCCGCGTGCGCGGGGGAGGCCGCCCTAGCGCCGGGTGCCTTCTGCTGGTCCAACAGCAGGTGGCGCCCGCTCGCAGCAGCTCCGGCAGCAGCTCCGGCAGCTCTCCGCCGCCCGCAGCAGCACGAAGCCGGCACCGAGACGATGCCCTCCGTGCCGCTGGCGCTGCCGCCTCTGCCACCGGCGCGGGGCCTACGCAGGGACCTGGCATTCTCCGAGGCTTGCAACGGATAATGACACTCAACCACAGCGGCATCTTCCCTTGTGGGCATCTCTGGACAAGGTCCCTCCTGTCCCTTGCTCGCACTGCACTCAGCAGCCCAGGCAAAGGAGGAGGCAGCTGTGATCCGACAGGCCAGCGACGGCAGACTTTGCTGGCCACCTTCAGAGGGACGCATGGATAACAACTGCATTGTGTGTGAGCACTACAGCAGCCAGAGTATGTCACAGGAGCTGAAGGCCAAGGACCTGTGGCCAGTTTCTCACCCCTCACTCAACAGATCTCATCCTGCAACCCACATGTAACAGCAAGAGGGAGGAGCGGCAAGAGGGACACTTGCACTCACTTGCATCTCTGCGAGCTGGGGAACATCACCAGCACACGAGGGGCAACCTTCTCTCTTCCCTCATCCTCATGTACTGCTGCATCTGACCCCAGCAAGGTCCTACGCAGACACAGAAGACCTTCCTGGTGTGATGCACCACAGGACCAGAACTACAGGGTGCAGCTTCCTCAAGACATGGCAGTTGGACCTCCTGCAACAACAGATGACAAATTAAATGCTCCAGAGAACTGAGCTCAAAATCAGGCTACTCTCTCTTCTTTGCTGCCATTTTTGTTGGGTTGGGTTTTTTTTTTGGTGGGGGTGGTGTTTGGAGGTTTTTTGGTTGGCTGGTTTGATAACACACCAAGCACATCCTGCTGCCTTCTGTTGCATGCCCAGCTGTGGCCTTGGCTTTAGGCAAGAGTAACCACACACTATGACTGCCAGGGAAAGACATCTTCAAAGCCAGGGTACAACCTGTTATTCTCTGCAGGCATGGACTGCTACATAAGCAATACATGAAACCATATTCTGACTTTTTTGTTAGGTTCTTTGAAGAAGATTTCATGTTATGCAAGTAGGAAAACTGAGAATATTGTAGAGTTACATGAGATGCTGGAGATGATATTTGCCAGCAAGGTAACTCAATATACATCCATTCTGGCATTCAATAATTCAAGAGAGGCCCCCAGCAGTGAATTACCAGGTGATTACCTCTCAGCAGCAGCTACCCTCAGCCACAAGAGAAGAGCCAGCAGCTGCAGACAGGCACTGGCCACCACACATCACATCCTCACAGTTGGGCACCAAAATACAAGCAGGCAGGACTGATCTGTAATTTCTCTGACTAGTTGATTGGATAGGGCTGGGTGCTAGGTTGGACTGGATGATCTTGGAAGTCTCTTCCAACCTGGCTGATTCTGTGATGATTCTGTGATGAGAAGGGAGAGTGGACACCCATTTCTGAAGATGGGGGCTTTCTGCTGCTGTCCCAGTAGTGACTGACTGTCTGAATTAAAAACCTTGCCCCGCCCCTGATTCTGCTCAGACAAAACCATCCCATCAGACAGGAGCTGTGCTTTAGCCCTAATGGAGCAAAAATCTAGGTAAGGGCTTAGATGTTTGGTCTTTAATGAATAGAGGCCAACAGCTGACAAATTAAGTACTTCAGAGAAGTGAAAATTAAACAGTCCTGCAGTCACGAGCGTTGGCATATGGAGAGCTGCCACGGAGCTAAGAATAGAAGTGTCTACTGCAGCAGAGAGGGAGGTCCCAGTGTCCTGGAGCCAGCCATACATCTGGGCCCTGGGAAGGCAGCCACCAGGCAATGTATGCTCAGCAGCACACACTTGCTGCCTCCCTGCCAGCTACTCGTTCTCTGAAACCACAGGCTGAGGGCAGCAGCCCACAGCAGTCAAGCTGTGCTCTGCCCACCAGCCTGCTGTTTCCCTGTGGGCACAGGGAGGTCCTTCACCAGCACACGGCCCAGCTGTGCATCACTGCTTCAATTGGGCCACCAAAACCAGACAAGTGGCTCATTGGTCACACCTCTGCATACTCTGGTTACTTCAGGTATCTATGAAGAGCATAAAAGCACCCGGGGACAGTTCCTTGCTCACTCCTGACCCCTGTGTGCTCTCTTCATGCACAGTGGAGCCACAGCACTGAGAACTGGGAGAAGAACCAGGGTCACTACATGGAAGATGAACAGAATAGGCAAGGCAGATATTACTCACAACCAAAGATGAGGAATGATTTACAGACAGGTGGTTCTGAAGCAAGTCAATAGTGCTTGTATAAAGTATTCACCTGTTAATGACTGACAGGGGAAAGAGAATCAGGATAGTGGAACTGCAGGCAGACAGCAGCCAGGCCACTTCCCTTCTGTTCTCCACAGAAAACCACCCAAGCAGAAGCAGGAAGACCAAAGTGTGTGATGTGCTACAGCAGCCAGCAGCAAGATCACACTGCCCAGGAGAAGCAGCCTTGTGTGAAGCATGCATCACCCCACACCTGTGGCTGTCTTGGAGACAACAGACAAGGTTGATTCACTGCACTCCTCCCAAATAGTGCCCTACACTCTGTAATGCAGATAGCTGACAAGAGATAATGGGCACTAAAGAGCAGAAGTGAGATAAAGCACTACAGAGAAGAGGGAGATAAAGTGCTGGAGAGGAGATACACATGAGTGCATGCACACAGAGGCTGGAGCACAAGCCCCAGCAGGGAGTAGAGGCAAGCTATGCCAGCTTCAGCCCTGAATCGCTGCTTCTCCTCCCCAAAATCTGGCCAACGTACTTCTGGAGACTGTCAAAAGGTACCAGGCTGTCAAAAGCTTTTGGCTGCATGACTACTGAGCAAGCTGGGTTATGATAGTCAAACTGAGTGGAATCAAAGCAACTTTGCTGCTGTCGAGGGCCTTAGAGAGGCAGGGAGAAGCTTCCACTCCCAAGGAAGCAAGAGGAAGGGAAACATGAGGAAGCTTCTTGGCTGTCTGGTTCTGCTGTCCACTTGCAGGGGTATTTGCTGGCTCCAGATGATGCACCCCTGTTTTGGGTGATGACTACAGAAGGGATGGTTAGGCAGCCTTACCTCATTGACCAGAAAAAGACTGAAGTGCCTCAGCCTGACTGAAGGGGATTTCTGCCCAACTGTTCCTTTCAGGACACTTGTGCACACATCAGCCTCGGGAGCTATCAGCTTCTCCTCAGCTTGTGCTTAACACAAACTGCTTTTCAGTTGAGCTTGATACTCGTTGCCTGTAGGGATGGTGAAGGCACCCAGAGCTTTTCACTCAATGTGTTCTCCACTGAAACCTGGCCTGCTTTTCCTGCAACTGCAGCCAGAACCAACCTCAGCAAGAACAGGCCAGCTCTGTTTCACAGTTCAGGGCTTTCCTGGTCAGAGCTGTTAAGACCAGAAGCCAAGAGACCTTCTGACAGTTGTATTCTCTGGCTGCTTCCAGCCAACAGAGCTGCTGTGTGCTGCACGAGTAAGACCTCCACAAGCAGCACTCAGCTGACAATTCCAGCCTTGCAGAGACTTCAGCTATCAGTGCTGCAGCATCTGTTGGCAGAAGAAGGCTTTTCTATCACATCTGATGGGGAGCAAGAGCTCCAAAAAGCTCAGAGCTGCAGCACAGGAGTTTATCACTCGCCTATTGCTCATATCCCTTTGAGCTTAACAGAGCAGGAGGTTTGACTCCTGCAGCACTGACAACAGGGAACACACTGGGATAGATTCTTCCTGGCCAGTCAGATTCCTCCACCCATGAGGAGGAAGGGGTGGCTCTTCATCCTCACCTGATATATTGGCTTCTGTGGCCAAGCTTGTCACCAGCCAGAAGGACAGGCAATCCTCCTGAAGGCCTGCTCTCTCCTCAGCACAGGGCACTGACCACAGCCACAGAAAGAGTTTTGGCATCACGGATGCAGTCCTGGACTTCTCTATCCACTGCTCCCACATTTCCACTCCCTTTGGTCCCTTTCTGCCCTTCTCTTCTGCCTCCACCTTTGGTCTCCATGGTCTCCATCCCATACTTTGGTTTGAGCAGTGTGTGATACAAGCAAAATATGAAGAGATAAGCAGAGGGAGTCTTGAGAGGGCTCATGTTGTCTTATTCCTTTCATGCTTCTCCTGGGAAGGTGACACTTGACCACACGTGGCAGTGGTGTTGATCCCACAGATGGCAGCAGCTCACACATTAAAATAGCTGCAGCACTGAGAGCATGCAGGGCTTGGAAAAGAAATGAGGTGCAGAACTGGCTTGTTCACCTTTTCCATGACAGGAAACATTCTGCCCCCTTTTACCAGCACTATCATTCTCTGCTTCAATCCTCCTTTGCAACTCACAAGACTCTACACTGGAGCCACACAAGGAAGCAAACCCACAGTTTTCCTTATGCTTTCTATGGAAAGAGCTCAGAATGACATCAACCCCAATCTCTGTGCTGCTCTTTCTGTGCTCCAAAGCCTTCAGCTGCTCACCATTGATCCTGTTACAGTCTAGGGATGTACCAACCTTCTAAGTAAAGCAAGCTGGTCACCCAGCAGTCAGCTGCAGCAGAGACTGCAGGACAGGCTGTGTGTCCAGGGCCAGCAGAGGTGCCCGTGCCAAGAGGGGCTGTCAGCCAGCCTGCTGCAGCCAGACAAAACCTTCCCTCCTCTACATACAGCCATGAGCAGCAGAGTGAAGAGGTGAGGAGGAAGAGAGGAGGAAGGGTAACCAGCCCTTGCAAGTACACAGAATCACAGAATCAGTCAGGGTTGGAAGGGACCACAAGGAGCAGCCAGTGCCAACCCCACTGCCATGCCCAGGGACACCCTACCCTAGAGCAGGCTGCACACAGCCTCATCCAGCCTGGCCTTAAACACCTCCAGCCATGGGGCCTCAACCACCTCCCTGGGCAGCCCATTCCAGCCTCTCACCACTCTCCTGCTCAACAACTTCCTCCTCACCTCCAGGCTGCATCTCCTCACCTCCAGCTTTGCTCCATTCCCCCCAGTCCTGTCACTCCCCAAGAGCCTAAAAAGTCCCTCCCCAGCTTGTTGTAGGCCCCTTTCAGACGCTGGAATGCCACAATAAGGTCACCTGAGAGCCTCCTCTTCTGCAGACTGAACAGCCCCAACTCTTTCAGGCTGTCCCCACAGGGGAGGGACCCCAGCCCTCTGATCACCCATGTACATGCACAGCATGGGCTTAAGGTACCATTTTTAAAGTACTTTACTGCTTTATGGCCCTCAGCACAAGAGACAAAACGGCTGTGAGATGCAGAAAGCAACCAGTGTCCCTTTCAGCTTCTCAAGCATTTAGACCAAAGCAAAGCTTGGACCAAGGACACCCCCAGGAGATGCTGGGAAATAGGTTCAAAGCTTCATGGAAAAAGCTGCTCTGACAGAACACAGGTTGGTTGGGAAATTACAAGTGAAGGGCACTGAGGTGAAGGAACTTTTTGACAGGTACCCTCATTGAAAATTCCTGTGGCACTTCACCCAAAGTTTGGCTTCATAATGCTTATCAGGAAGGCCTTAAAACAGTCAGAGGCTTCCAGGAGGCAAGCAGCATTTGCAGTATTGAGCTGCCCCTTGGGCCCCAACAGCACCAACTGGAATTTACTGCAGCCTCCCAGCTGCTCCAGATCTCTTTCTATCCTACATTACACACAGCATGGAGGTTTCAGCAGCTGCAATTTCCCTTCCTGCAGAAGGTGGTTTTCTTTCACACACTGAGTACCAGCTTGCACAATAACCCAGCAGTCCCATAACAGGGCTCCTATTTTGAGAGGTTAGAGCAAAGCCTCCAGCCCTGTTCCTTGGGCTGTCACAACTCATCAGGTATTTGTGCAAAGGGACATGGTGCAGAGTTACCCCCAAAGCTGGTAAGTGCCTGTGTAGCTTGGAAATAGAAAGCCAGGCAGAGATTTGGTATAATTTTGGCCATCAAAACACAACAGCAATGGGCAAAAAAATCTATTTTCAAATGCATGTTAGTTTGCAGGATATTAGTTATGGAAACAGAATGGGTTGGGTTGCAAGGGACCTCAAAGATCAGCCAGTTCCAACCCCTGCCATAGGCAGAGACACCTCCCACTAGAAGAGGTGACTCAAGGCCTCATCCAACCTGGCCTTGAACACCTCCAGGGAGGTTGTGGAGCACAGAAGCACAGAATGGGATCTTCGATCACATTTGCTGCTTCTGTGCTCCACAACCTCCCTGGGCAACCTGTGCCAGCATCTCACCACCCTCACTGTATCTTCCTAACATCCAGTTTCAATCTCCCCTCTGCCAGTTTAAACCCTTAACCCCTTGTCCTGTCATTACAAGACCTTGGGCCTGGAAAACCACTTGTACAGAATAAAGGAGCTAAGAAGTGCCATGGTTTTGCTCAGCACTCTCAGCATAGAGCAGCAGCTTTGAGGATTTACTTCCTGGAGTTTCTTGGGTTATTACATAAGGAGGCAACCACATCAGACACCTCTCTCATTATCATAGAATCAACCAGGTTGGAAGAGACCTCCAAGATCATCCAGTCCAACCTAGCAGCCAGCCCTATCCAGTCATCTAGACCATCTCTCCCCTCCTCTCTGTACTCTGGGCCTCTCTCTGCTGAGCACTTCCTTCCTCTTCTGACTTCATGTTCCTGCCAGCCCTGGTTTTCCTCCCAGATGGCAAATGTTCCTCTCCTGGCTACCTTCACTTGCAAGCAGCAGCAAAGCCTTCTGCCTTGCTCTGCACAGCATTAAAGCAAATGGCAAGGCTGAAACTCACTGCTAACTGCAAATGCACCTGATCCTCTACAAAGCTGAGGGACCAAGCTGGCAGGAAAAGCTGCTTCCAGAGGTCTCAGCCCCACGGGTAAAACACAGAGTGCCAGTTTAGTACCTCACATGGCAGACAGAGGTTGCACATTCAATGTATTGCCCATAGATGAACACAGAACCAGCATTAGCAGCCAACCATTTCCGTGATGGCAGAGATTTATCCTGCAGTGCTTGATACTTGAAGGCTACAAGGATGATTAGGGGACTGGAGCACTGCCCTATGAGGAGAGGCTGAGGGACCTGGGGCTTTTTGGTCTGGTAAAGAGATGACTCAGAAGGGATCAAATCAATGTTTAAAATACATGAGGGGTGGGGGTCAAGAGGGAGGGGACAAACTCTTCTCAGCTGTGCCCTGGGATAGGACAAGGGGCAGTGGATGGAAACTGCAGTGCAGGAAGTTCTACCTTACCATGAAGAAGAACTTTTTTACCATAAAGGTCACAAAGCACTGGCACAGGCTGGAGACTTTTGAGTCTTGTCTGGATGTGTTCCTGTGTGACCTGAGCTAGATTCTATGGTCCTGCTCTGGCAGGGGGGTTGGACTTGCTGACCTATGGAGGTTCCTTCCAACTGCTAACATCCTGTGACATGGTCCAGCCTTGGTACAGTCAGAGAATGCTTGGACTTGGTGATCTTAAAGGTCTTTCCCAACCAAAACAATCCTTTGCTTCTAGTGTTCAATAAACCCAAGGTCAAAAGCAAGACCAGAACATGCTGGCACACATGTAGAAAGGACAGAGAAAACCCAGCAAAAAGACAGAGAGCCAAAGACACCTCTAGCTGCCATCCTGAGAACTAGGCCAAGGATGGAGGAGAGAGGCACCCATCTAACCATCACCTAGCTCTTTCCTTCTAGAGGTTCTCACCCCAGTAAACACCCCCTGCCTGGGCAGAAGTCAGGAGCTCTCTCATCAGAGGCGAGAGCAAAGGCCAGCAGAAGAGCAGGCAGGTCCAGAGCCACGAGTCTCAAGTTACTTGAACACACACACAAGCTTATATGGCAAAAGCCTCTGCTTTAAAACACAGGTTATAAAAACCAAACAGTTGTGCCCAGTGCTCTGATCAAATGCCATCCTTATCCCATCACAGCTGAAAATAGGGTGAGTAACAAGGCAAACAACTGTAGAAATGCCAGGCTGCTGCCAAGGAGCTGGCAGCAGGCATGGCACCGTTTCGCTGCACTGTGGCGATGGCAGTGCCGGTTGAAGGGAAGCCTCCATTGTGATTCAGCACACACTGAGCTCAGCGTGGATGCAGCCAAACAAGAGCTCCAACAGCAAGCTGCATGCTGCAGAAGGATCCACAGAGCACAGCACTAAACCAGCCTGGCCCCGGGTTACTGGCAGTGCCCTCACTCCCAGCCTAGCCAGCCTCTCATGAGCAACCCGAGCTGCCAGCACACGGGGAGGAGCTCCCTCATTTCCCCACACTGCAGGATAAACCCTGGGGTGCAAGTTCACAGTCCCCCAGCTTCTCAGATCCTCTGGACTTCCTCCGTTAAGCCCAGGTGGTTCTCCTATTTTAGCTGTCGGCTGCGCTGGCTTTGTGAGCACTGGAGGCTGAGGCTTTGTAGCAAGCCCCGGGAGCTGGGTACATTCTGTTCAGAGTGCCAAAGGCACTGAATAACCACTTACATTTGCATTTGCCTAAACATAGCCTAAAACACACTGCAAGCAAATAGCAGGGATCGGTTCAGCACTCGAGAACACAATGAAAAGCAAAACACCCATCAATAATTTGGGACTTTTCCAGAACATGCCAATATGAAGCAGAATCACCCAAATGGTATTTTTGTGCTGCAGCACAAAACCCCAAAGAATACAGTTTGAGATGTTTGCCAAGGACTCAAACCCCTATTTTTAAGCAGTCGGTGCATTTCACGAGCTTATCTGCAGATAAGATAAGCTGCTAAATGCCTTTTCTGGGCTTTGGACTTTTTGCTACAGACATGTGCAACCTCTGCTGCCGCCCGAGCCCGGCGGCTTCCCTCTGCAGCAGCAGCAGCAGCAGAAGCAGCAGCGATGGCAGAGGCAGCCAGGCTGCCAGCAGAACTGCTGCATTATGAATCAGATCATGCTCACCAGGCAAAGGAGGCTGTAGCGTTCGGGGTGGGCTAGAGAGAGCCCGGAGACTCGGGGTGCTATTCTCGGCGTCGCCAGCGATTCGCCGCATGACCTTGTGAAAGTGACTTCATCGTCACATAGAGCAGCTTGTCAGCCTCTTGGTGTGAGACATCAGTGCTGCTGCTGCTGCTGCTGCAGAGCACCCCAGAGGCTGCTCGCCTCGAGAAGAGAGGCAGGCAAAGAATTGGACTGCCTGAAAAGGAAAGGGAATAACGTGGTGCTCCTGCGTGCAGGCAGGTTCCTGATTGCTAAGGCAGTTTGGACTGTTTGGAACAAAGGCTCTAACCCAAGGAATAAGAGGAATGAAGCAATTAAAAAAAGGAACAGCAGCCCCTTACAGTTATTTTGTCCCTGTGGATGTTGGATGAGGCAGACACTAGTGCAATCAAACGCCAGTGAGGCGTCTGGATGCTGTGGAGGTCGCTGCCTCTGATCTGCCTGACTCAATTGATTCCCACAGCATCCTTGTGCAGGGCAGCGGGAGCCAGGCGCTGTCTGGTGTGGAGATGGCTACAGAAGAAGACTCCCTTGGTTAAAGATAGTCCATCTGGGGATGGATGCCAGCAGCTCCGCCTGGTAACAGCTCAGACGCAACCTGCCGGCGGAGGAGAGATTGCCACTCGCAGCCCACGCTGCGGCCCGCCCCAGGCGCAGCCCTCGCCAGCAGGCCCCGCAGGCAGCGGCGGCACAGGATGATGTCAGCTGGAGCAGCTCAGCAGCAGCAGTTTCAGCGAAACTGCGTCCGAGCCGGGCCAGACATGACGGCACAGCGCCCGCCCGGCACGCCCTGCCTCAGCCTGCGGGGCTGCCAGGCACACACGCAGCAGCCTCCGCACGGCAGCGCAGATGTGTGCCCAGAGCTCCCGGGCGCACGCAAGTCTGCAGCGGGCAGCTGCAGCAGCGGGTCCTGGGCGCAGCTGCGGGAGCAAAGGGCAGGCACAACGGGCAAGGCTCTTCCATCCCCATCGAACACGAGGAACAGGTGCCCCAGCTCCACACACCCCCAGTTTCTGCCCAGCTGCAGAGGACAGCTTCAGCTGCTGCCCAAAGCCAACTCCAGCCCAGGAGCCCTCCAGGAGCTGCGCTCTGGCAGCAGTTCGCTCCTCCCTACCAGAGTGCTCTGCTGTGAGCAGCTCACCCCAGACACCCACAGAACTCACTGCAGACCAAGCCCGGGAACTAGTTATTTGCTGTGACCACCCCCAGGGCTGACTCAGGTGAGAAACATCCACTCTTCTTGGCTAGAAGCACCATCTGCTCCACTGGCCACCTACATGCCAGAGCCCAGGACTCAGACAGAAAGGTGGAGAAGGCAGGCAGGAGAAGAGGAGATGACCAGAGGACAAACTGGCAAGTGAAAAACTGAAGTGTGGAGAATGGCAGGCAACATAAGTGTGCAGCCTCTGTAAGGCTGCAAAGAGCTGTTCAAGAACCACTGGATGGCCTGTGGAAGGAGCTAAAAGGGAGTCTGCACAGACCATGAGTATCAGAAACCTTCATGTTTACTCTCCTGAGACTTCCAAAGCAGCAAACACAGGCAGCAAATGCTCACAAACCACCACAAGAAAGTTCTGCTGCAGCTGGGGAAGGTAAGGCAGGGAGGCAGTGCTCAGCCCAGGAGAAGGCTCCCAAAAGCACCCCTGGAAGCACACCAGGCCCTGTGGGACTAACTTGGTCTGAACTGCAAACCTCAGCCTCCACTGCAGTAAGATGGAGGAAAGATGAGAGGCTGAATCTGCTGCTTCGGAGGTGTCTGGGGAGATATGGTTGTTTCTAAACTACATTCATGAACCCACTGCCACCAGAGATATGCCCAAGCCCCTTTCCACAACCCTGGCAGCAGCTCTCACATCTGTTGTCTGATCTTCACACACCCTTCTGAAGCTCAGCCAGACCCCAGTGCTGTGTCCCACACCCTGCACTGTCAGCTCCACCTCAACATGCTACCTCGTTGTGGGGTGAGCTGTCACCTCTTCCTGAGCACCACAGCCTCATGCTTGCTGTTCTGCCTCCTTTACTTCTAGGGTAGCTGCACCTTTGCCCAACAACCTCTGCAGCTCCTGGGGAAGGAACTGTGACGAATCATTTCAGACAGCAGCAGCACCTCTGTGACTGCTGACACACGGCATGATGAGGCTGCTGGACAGGGACTGCCATTCCTACTTCACAGACAGGAAAATAAGCCCCTCCTGAAGGCAAGGACACAATATGGACTTCAAGTGACCAGATGGGCTGCTTTTGAATGCTAACAGCCACTTGTGTTTGCTCTGCATGAACCACGTTCATCCCATGGGAGCACAGGGGCACAAGCTATTGACTCCATCCTCCTCTCTGCTTCATGACCGCCACAGAGCTCCTTAGCCCTTGCTATGTCACCAATGACACAGTTAACTCAACTCAGATAAACTCTGGGCAATTCCTGTACCTACATCAAGCCTGAAGTCCTCTGCTGCTTCTGCAGAGGCTCTGCGTGCCCTGGCGATCATGAGTCGCAGCAGTCTCACCACCACAGTATTTCTTCACTGCCAAAACCCACATTGACAAACCCCCAGAGTGACACAGATTACACAAAACCTAATGTCAAGCAAATGCTTGTGCCCCTAGACTGGCAGGCTTCATGGCACTCCCACTCCTTGCAGTGGTCAGGGACCCGCCAGGGATCCAGCCTTCCTGAAGAAGCCAGCTACAGCACAAACCCAGAGCACAGGAACTCGTACCAATGTCCTCAGCATGTGCTGAGTGCAGACAGGGACTGTCCACGTGAAGGCTTGGGATAACTTGTCAGCTACTCGTTCAAGTTCTCTCATCCTGCACATGAAGTTCTCCATGAGGAGGTACTCCAAGGATCCTGTCTGCGCTTGAAAAAATGGCAGAGACTAGAAAAAACAAAATCACCACAGCAAAACAACCCAAAAGCCCACCACAGGTAAACCCACATTCCCCAGCCTTGCTAAGCCTTGCTGCTGCCCCTAAAACCATGCCTTGCACAGCCAAGCCAGCCAGTCCTGGCCACCACACACAAACCCTGGTCTGGTTTTGTTACTTCTCCCCTTTAGAGCAGCCTCCTTGACAAGCACACACTTCAGTTCCTCCAAAGCCATGGTAACCTTGGCTGTTTACAGAGGGATCAAATGTATTTCAACTTCTTCACTGTAGCCAGAAGCAGGAATTTCCCCCCCCCCCCCTCCCCCCAGGATTTCCTAAATCTTTTAATCTTCTGCCTCTGAAATCTGTAATTCTACTTTTTAAAGTCCATATTCATGAAGGGAGATTGAAGTGACTGAAGCACTGGTACCAGGGAGGGAAGAAATCCCTTCTTTCGTTCTCCAGCTGTAGTTCACAACGTCTTATCTCAGAGTCACCAGCCAGGGAGAGGCTTAGGTCAGAGTTAATGGAGATGGAGGTGACTTAGAGAGCCTGTCACCAAAGAAACACCCTGCAGAACGCCCAGCGGCAGCCCCACGCCTGTGTGCTGCTCTGGTGGGGGAACAGAAGAGCAGCTGGCACTGCTGTGGTCTCCAGATCTGGCAATACTAAACATGACTTAATGCCAGAGAGACCAGGACATTCCTGAGAGTCCAGTGAAGAGCCATTAGGGTGATGAAGCTGAGATAAGCACACGTGAGACACAGGGAGAGGCTGAGAGGGCTGGCAGCATGCAGGCTTGAGAAGGCAGCACGGGGAGATGTCACCACCGTGTAAGCACTGATGGGGGGAAGAAAGAGGACAAAGCCAGGCTCGTAGGGGTGTCCAGAGACAGAACAAGTGACAGGCACAAGTGAAACATGGCAAGATCCAAAATGTCTTTTTGGATTGGATGATTTCCAGAGGTCCCTTTCAACCTCAGCTGCCCTCCAATTGCATGAGAAAAAGAGTATGACTTTTTTTGTCTGGAAGGCTGAGGTGAGCTTAACAGATCCCGTTGGAGACAGCCTTCCATGTTTCTTCTCCCCAGCACAGAGCAAGAAGAAACAAGCTAGCTTTGAGAAAACATGTAGGCTGCCTTTCTGCCAGGTAAGGCTGTTCAAGTGCTGGAACAGACCACGGAATGCCAGCAGCAGATTTGAAGAGGAAAATCACAGAATCACAGAACCGTGCAGGTTGGCAAAGCCCCTCAGGAGCACCAAGTCCAACCTAGAACCCTGCTCTGCAAGATTCACCTTAAACCATAGCCCCAAGCACCACATTCAAATGACCCTTAAATACATCCAAGTGGGTGACTCCACCACCTCCCTGGGCAGCTCTCCAGTCCCTGACCACTCTCTCCAGGAAAAGCCTTTTCCTAATGTCCAATCTAAACTTCCCCAGCCTCAGCTTGAGGCCATTCCTCCGTGCTCTGTCTCCAACTACCTGGTGAACAGCACCGGGATGACCTAGCTATGACTAACCTTACCTCAGAGGGAACCTGACTTCCTCCATTTCAGTGCCTTAAAAGACATCTACCCCTCTCCCCAAATCATCTGATCCTCCACACCCACAAACTTCTGTGCTTTGTCTCCTTTTGTAATTTTAGCATGTGAAAGACTCTGAAATGGCTTTGTAAAGGCTTAGATGATCAACACATCTTTTCACAAACCCTATTTCAGTTGCATTGGCAGACTTCATTATTTCAAAGCTAGGAAAGCTGATTAAAAAATAAACAAATTGCAAGCCAGAGCCTTCCAAGAGCTGCAAACTCACATTTTCCCAATTTATGCTCTATGGAAAGTGAAGGCACAGTTTAATCCAGTCTATGAACTCCTCAAACACAGTCAGAGCCCTGCCAGAAGCAGACAGTGGCTTCAGTAAAGTAGCCTCCACTACTTGGATGATGGAGTACCATAGAATGGTCTGGGCTGGAAGGGAACTCCAAAGCTCATCCAGTCCAATGCTCCAAAGTCAGCAGGAACATCCTCAACTAGACCAGGGTGCCCAGAACCCTGTTGAGCCTCACCTTGAATATCTCCAGGGATGGGGCCTCAACCACCTCCCTGGGCAACCTGTTGCAGTGTTCCACCATCCTCATGGTACAGAACTTGTTCCTAACATCCAATCTCAATCTGTTCTGCTCTAGTTTGAAGCCATTGCCCTCATCCTGTCCCTGCAGGCCTTTGCAGACAGTCTCTCTCCATCCTTCATGTAGCCCCCTTCAGGTACTGGCAGGCTGCTATTAAGTCTCCCTGGAGACTTCTCTTCTCCAGGCTGAACAACTGCAGCTCCCTCAGCCTGTTCTCACAGCAGAGGTGCTCCAATACCCTAATCACTTTCAGGGCCCTTCTCTGGACCCTCTTCACCAGGTCCATATCCTTCCTATATTGAGGGCTCCAGACCTGGCTGCAGTACTCCAGGTGTGGTCTCACCAAAGCAGAGACCTCCGACTAAGGGTGGCTTCATCCCAGAGAGAACAGAACACTGCTGCCTAACCAAACACTAACTTCATTCCAACCAAGGCCTGCTTTTTCCAGGAGCATTGCAAATGGTGGATTTGCTTTCAGAAGCTTAGGGCTCTGAAACCAAAGCTGGTTAAGTGGTGCAGTGGGACCACCTGCCTGAAGCCCTGCCATGATGCACACCACTCAAAGGGTCCACCTTCCTGTGCCTTTTCACTTCTCAGTGTTCCTTATTTCACTCTCTGTTTGTCTCAAGAAATTGATCTTGATGTTAGCACTGGGGTTTCTGGTAGCACTGCTTCTCCTATGGCACTGAAGCACTGTGCAGTGTGTTACAGACACTCAGCTTCACCTCGGCCTTCAGAAGGCACTCACAAGTGACACCAGCCAATGCTGATGCTCTGCCACCTCTTGCTCTGTTAGAAAGCTGGAGTGCTCCACGTGCCATGCGGGGTGCCACAGGGCAGCAGTCACTGGGGAAGGAGGTCACATGAAGGTGGGAGCTGGTGTTTGCCTAGCTGGTTGGGGATCCCTTTGTGCAAGGCTCTTTGAAAGCAGCAGATAAAGCTGCAAATAGAAAGCTAGCTTCTGCAGGTGGCAGCTTTTAGGGAACTGGCAGCATGCTGCAGCCTGCTCTGGTGCCTGACACCTGCTCGGAAATGACAGAAAGGCATGGCCAGGTGGCACAGCCACTGCCAGAGGAGAGCCATCACTCTGGCCTAGCTCCCAGGGGACAATGCACAAACAACCTCCCACACCTGCTGCATTTGTCTCCTGCCTCCTGCTTTGCATTTCTCCAGTGTCAGGTCCAGCAGGCTTGGTCTCTGGGGTGGATGCTGCAGTCTCTGCAAACACAAGTAACCACTGGAGATCACCACCGTCAGCCTCGCCGGAGGCTGAGCAGCAGGACAAGCAGCAGGGGGAAACTCAGTGGCAATCTCATTTACTTCCTTGGGCTGGGCTTGAAAGGGGCAGAAAGCACATGGGGGAGTGTGGAGGGCTCACAGGTCCTGCCCACGGGACCAGGGCTCCTGCTAGGTGAGTGCAGAGTGCTGGGAGGGTCTCAGGAGCCAGGGGTTTTGGAAAGCATTGCAGCACCACAGCAGAGCAACACAGGCTGCTCTGCCCAGCAGCAACGAGGAGCCCAGGCCCCTGCCTAAGCCAGCCCAGGCCCCTGCCTAACCAGGGAACATGTGGAGTTTGCTTTCAGTTTACACTAAAGGCAATGAAGACTAAGAAGACTCCAAGAGACACAATCTGACTTCCCTCTAGACTGCAAACTTGAGTTCTGGTGTGGTTTCCTGTAAGGCCATAAAAAGTCTGCTGCTGTCAACAAATGTGGAAAACACAAAGTTATACAGACTGTTAGCATTCTTTTCAACTAAGTCAGCTTTTTAGCAGATAACAGATAGTGATCCTGTCCTGGATAATGTACTGGATTTCTTTACCATTGCAAGATGCTTTACTTGCACCTAGGATTTTGGGTTTGCAACTACTTGGAGGCAGAAAAGAAACAGATAAAGCCAACTAAACCCAAGCTATCTTTATTCCATTTAAAAGGCAAGTTGTGCCCACTAACATGGCTAGCAACTGCCAGCTGGGAATACCCACGAGACTCACCAGCACCAGCCAGACTACAACTTCTCCACCTGTCTTTTCCATGCCAAGAGCCTGCCTCAGATGAAAGTCTTTGTAAAACCCAAACCAGGGGTTTATAAGAACAAGACCAGAGAACAACACAGTACTTTACACACAAAAACCCATTAACAACTGCACCCTCAGAGGAGGTTTTGGCAGGTGGGCAGGAGAAGAACCAATAAGCCATAGATAAACAAAGCAGAGGAGGCTAGCACTGTGGAGCTGCAGTGCATATTCTTCCCCAAGGAATGATGTCAAAACAAGGTTAAATATTTCACTGGGACTAATGCTTTCTTTTAATTTATTTTTACAAATCAATCTGCATAATGTAAGCTGGCATCCCTCATGGTTCAATTTTGCTTACAGGAATAAAACCAGCTCTGCAAATCATCCCCAGCTAGAGGTTATTTTTATATCTAAGAGCACTGAGTGATAGAAACTTGGCAGCATGGATCTGACGAAGAGAGAAGGAAAAATTGTTCCACTTCCCAAACATACCAGAACAAGACCACGCTCCATAGCCTGGTTTTAAAGCAGTAGGATGAAAATGACTCAGCCTATGTTAAAATTAGAGGGCTGATGAGATGGAGACTGCAAGGTATGTACTGGATAAAGTGTATTTTTACTTGACTTAAAGAAGCTTTCTTGTTAATGTCTGGGAAAGAGGTGTTAATGTCTGGTCACAAGCAGTGTGGCCAGCAGGTCGAGGGAGGTGATTCTCCCCCTCTACTCTGCTCTGCTGAGACCCCACCTGGAGTACTGCATCCAGTTCTGGAGTCCCTGGGACAAGAGAGATGTGGAGATGCTGGAGAGTGTCCAGAGAAGGGCCAGGAGGATGCTCAGAGGGCTGCAGCAGCTCTGCTGTGAGCACAGACTGAAAGAGTTGGGGCTATGCAGTCTGGAGAAGAGGAGGCTCCCAGGTGACCTTCTTGTGGCCTTCCAGGATCTGAAAGGGGCCTACAAAAACACTGGGGAGGGACTTCCTAGGCTAGCAGAGAGTGACAGGACCCGGGGGAATGGAGCAAAGCTGAAGGTGGGGAGATTCAGACTGGACATGAGGAAGAAATTCTTCAGCATGAGAGTGGTGAGAGGCTGGAATGGGTTGCCCAAGGAGGTGGTTGAGGCCCTGTCCCTGGAGGTGTTTAAGGCCAGGCTGGCTGAGGCTGTGGGCAGCCTGCTCTAGGGTAGGGTGTCCCTGGGCATGGCAGTGGGGTTGGAACTGGCTGATCCTTGTGGTCCCTTCCAACCCTGACTGATTCTATGATTCTCTGAAAGGAAATAGTGGAAACCCAGCAAGTCTAAAGGTCTGTGAAGCAGGCAGACACAGAAGGTGTTTTATGGAGCTGTGAATGCCACCTGTGCTCGTTACCCCTGTAGGAAAGGCAGAGGTGACAGAGCACAGGGAGCATCTGGGGCAGGGACAGACACCCCCAGCACTGAGCTGCCAGCATGGGAGGACGAAGCAAGGACAGGACAGCAGCTGCACTGTGCCACACATGCACATGTTGGCAGTGGCACTCCAGCAGCAAGAGTACTGCTGAAGGCTCTCTGCAGCCACTCTGGGCTCCTCTAGCCCTTGTTTACTGCAATCCTCATGGTGGTTTCTCCAAGCCCACCTCTTGTCCCCCTGAGAAGAAGTCACAACCCCAACACTTCCTCCCTTGGAGTGTTGAGGAGATGGCACCAGCAGATGGGTGCTCAGCTCCCAGCCCTTTGCAGCCCTCTGGCCAGAGCAGCACGGCACCGTTTCTCAAATCACATCCTGACACAGCTTTCACAGCACCAAGTCGTTATCTCAGAGCAAACCTGACAAGTTTTTCTCTATCTGCTGTTTCTCTTTGTGCTCAAGGACAGGAGCACAGTGTGTCTGGAGCCTTTTGTAAGGAATCCTTACTCAAGGTGCTCCCCACCCCCCATATGTACATTACCAACAGAGATAAAAGCATCAATCTCCCCAACATTTTGAATGCTAGCTGAAAAAACTCTTAACTGGAAGAGTTCACTAAGGCCAAATGACCAAACCAAGACATCCCCTTCTTTCCAGTCACACTGCTCCCAGCCAGGAGAGGAACGTGTCACAGCTCAGTGTTTCTGCCTGCTGCTTCCTCAGCCTCTTCCTTTCTCTCACAGGAAATCCTCCAGCTGGACCTGATTTGTTCTGTGCTGCAGTTCAAATTTAGTTTCTTTGCATCAGCTGAGTTCAGGTGCATGCAGGCATTTGGTACTTGCACCTGGTGAGACTTCCTTACTTTCTTGATTGCTTTGGCTTCCTTCTAACAGATCCCTAATTACCAGATTAGAAGGAAAAATGAAAGGAGTCATTCTTTCAATCATTTCCTGCCTCTCTGCAACACACACAAACACACACACATTCTCTAAGGGAATGTGAGAAACCAGCTGGCACTGGTGCTGTACTCTGGAGGTCAGACTGAGGGGCAGAGCTGGGTGACCAACTTTGTGGGCACAGGTCGTTTTTACTAACCCAGTACTGAATGGTTATCACAGAATCACAGAATCAAGCAGGTTGGAAGAGACCTCCAAGCTCATCCTGTCCAACCTAGCACCCAGCCCTGGCCAATCAACCAGACCATGGCACTAAGTGCCCCAGCCAGGCTTGGCTTCAACACCTCCAGCCACAGAGACTCCACCACCTCCCTGGGCAGCCCATTCCAATGCCAATCACTCTCTCTGCCAACAACTTCCTCCTAACATCCAGCCTAGACCTGCCCTGGCACAACTTGAGGCTGTGTCCCTTTGTTCTGTTGCTGCTTGCCTGGGAGAAGAGCCCAACCCCACCTGGCTACAGCCTCCCTTCAGGTAGTTTTAGACAGCAATGAGCTCTGCCCTGAAACTCCTCCAGGCTAAACAATCCCAGCTCATGTCCCAGGAGTTGCTCCTGACCCTCAGGTCTTTTGTATCCAGCCCACCCACCCGGCAGTGCTTTCCCAGCTATGCCCCCATGCTCCTTATCACTCCCAGTAAGGCAATGGCAGCTCCTCCACAGAAGCCTCGAGGAGAAAGAAAATGCAGCACTGTGACCTGCTCACATAGGCTGAGTTCTGAGGGCAAAGCCCCGTGGGTTCTGTTGGGCCAGCCAGCCCTTGCTTGCACAGGGCCATGCAGGGACTGCAGGAAGGCCTGTGCAGGGTATGCTTCACAGTGAGCCAGGGCAAGAGCATGAAGAGGGGAGCCAAAGCCGGGAGGCCAGCTGCCGGGGTAGCTGCGGGGGCTGAATCACTGCTTCAGAGGCAGTATCCTTAGCCTGGAGCTAAAAGAAGCACAAGGGGGATTAAGGTAGGGCACTCGGGAGGAAGAACATCCTCGGTTGGCTTTTGTTTGTTTTGTTGTGGGTGTTTTGATGCTCCACAGCTATTACCACCAATGAGCAGAACCTGTGACAATGCAGGGAGAGTAATTGTTTTGCTCAGGAAACAGCAGGCAGCATTTTGACCAAACAAGAATGGACCTGTTGGGTTGTTTTGATTCCTGGCATAGCTGGGCATGCCTCATCCCCAGCCTGAACAAAATGGAAATGCACAATGAAGACAACCCCTTGACTTGTCAGGTAACTACACACCACTTCCACCACGGGCTGGGAGCTTTGGGCAGGATGTGGTCTCAGTACAGGGGATAGATCTGTCACAGTTCTTTCTGCAGATGTTATGTCTACTACTGCTACAAATAGCACAGCTGAGTGATAAAACTCCACATTTGTGAACAAATATTTTCTCTGCTCTCCAGTCTGTTTGCCTCGTGACTCTGACAGCACTTTGATTTGTCAGGCACCCTTCAGGTCCACGGGGCCACTGCTCTGCTCAGTGCTAACAGCAGCAGAGCCTAGACAGCCTGCAGCAGCTCCTGTGGGACAGAGAAGCAGCCCTGTTAGGCATCTCTTATCTAGAAGGACATAGGGAGAAGATGGACTTATGCAGGAGTATGGCACTCCAAACACTGCTCTTCAATGTCTGCAGGCTAAGGCTTGGCCCTGCAGAGGCTGAAAGATGTTCACATTGCCAGAACCTTCCTTCCACACACAGTCACACCAACTTCATGCACCTCTTTAGGATCAGGACTTAGATCACAGGCTCAAAGGATGTCAGGGGTTGGAAGTGACCCAAAAAGATCGTCGAGTCCAACCCCCCTGACACAGCAGGACCTTACAATCTAGCTCAGGGCACACAGGACCACATCCAGACAGGCCTGGAAAGGCTCCAGAGAAGGAGACTCCACAACCTCACTGGGGAGCCTCTTCCAGTGCTCTGGGACCCTTACAGGAAAGAAAATCCCCCTTGTTTTGAAGTGAAACATCCTGTTCCCATTACCCCTTGTCCTATCCCAGGGAGCAGTGAGCAGAGCCTGTCCCCCCCACTCCTGACCCCCAGCCCTCAGATAGTTATAAACATTTATTAGATCCTCTCTCAGTCTTCTCTTCTCCAGACTAAGCAGCCCCAAGTCCCTCAGCCTCTCCTCACCAGGCAGTGCTCCAGTCCCCTAATCATCCTCGTAGTCCTATGCTGGACCCTCTCCAGCAGATCCCTGTCCCTCTTAAACTGAGGACCCCCAAACTGAAGGCAGTATTCAAGATGGGGGCTCACCAGGGCAGAGTAGAAGGGGAGGAGAATCTCCCTTGATCTGCTGGATATGCTCTTCTTAATACACCCCAGGATCCCATTGGCCCTTTTGGCCACCAGGGCACATTGCTGTGCCATGGATGTTCTCCACCAGCACTGCCAGCTCCCTCTCCATAGGGCTGCTCTCCAGCAGTCACCTCCCAGCCTGTACTGCTGCAGCTTATTATTTCTCCCCAGATGCAGGACTCTGCACTTGTCCTTGTTGAACCTCACTTAGTTCCTCTGTGCCCAGCTCTCAGTCTGTCCAAGTCTCTCTGGATGGATGAAGACACTACATGAAGAACAAATGAGTCTAAACCACCTTAACCCTCCAGCTGTGTGTGTGTATGTATATATATATAAGGTTATTCTAATATGCACATAATTAATGTGTGTATTACTCAGCAAAGAGTAAGCAGCAAGTGGTGCAGTGAGGCTCATGTCACTAACTTCCTTACTGTACAGAAATATGCTACTGGTACATTATGGTGGCTTATAAATGATTAAAACTATAATGGCAGTTGGCAAAAAATGACTGAAGCAAGAACATTCTGTAACTCAGTATTCTTCTTACCCTACTTAATAACTTCCTAATTTGATTAAAACACTAAATCTGAGGCTCTTCAAGCACAGGAAGGAATTTGTTAGTCTAATTTATTAATTTGGCAAGCACCTCAGCCACCAAAATGCTCTAAAGCATAATCCAGTGTCAGGTAAAGCATCAATCCATGTGCCACACTAAATAAACCAGGCCTTTACCACCATCCACAGGTCTCCAAGGTGCAGCCAAAAAGAGGAAAAGTGGTGACTCACCCAGGGCAGAGTTCTGCTGCTGAGCGTGGCACATGGAGAGCTAAAAAGAATCCTACCTGATCTCAGAGGATGAGGGAAAGGGAGGGGCTTGTCTAGTCGTCCCAGTTGTCACCACTTGATGCTGGAGGAGGTGAACAGGAAGGGTGTCTCTCAGCCAGGCTCTGTCACAGCAGCTTCACAGTGCTGAGCGCGGGCAGGGGGAATGTGTTCTGCTTTGGCTTGTGAATGTAGAGCAGCTCAGCTTCTGAGACCTAGAGATGGGAAGAGACAGGCAGGTGAAGAGCACTCGATTAATATCATTGTGTCTTCTAGAGACCTTCCTAAAGCAGACCACAGATGCTTTTACGCAGCTTGTTAGAACTTTGCATGCTCCATCAGTCCCATCACCAGCAAGTGTCAGAGTGCTTTTGTAGAGGCTTTCTGGGTTAAAACAAATAGTCTTTAGTTTCCCTGAAACAGCAGGTCTCTTTTTTTAGACAGACATAAAAGGGGCTGACAAAACCTGCTGCTTCATTATCTCCAGCTGAATTCCATGTTCTGCTCCTTCGCTCCTCTCTCTTTCCTGCTCTGTCTTCTCTGAAGTGCCACAGAACTTTCCACCAGCCACATTCCCCCCCTTTTAAATTTATTAGTCTTTATTTACAGGACAAGAAGCTTTATCAGTGAATGTGCTGTGGGTGCTGCCTGAGCTAACCTTCATCAGAATGGAGAATAATCCCTACTGGCAAGCTAGGGCCAGACCCTGCAGTGCCACCTTGCAGTGCAGTACCACAGAGGTGAGTGTCGTTTCCCTCCTTCCCTCTCCAAAGCAGCAGGTGGGATGCTGAGGGATGGTGTCACCAGGCTGGAATTCCCTGTGTGGAGAAGGGCTCTGACCCTGTTTCTGTAGTCTCCAAGATGGGGATTCCTTCATCTCTGCATGGAAGGAGCTGGCTCGGGTGTGTCTGCAGGTATCCCAGAGCTGCTAGCTGGCAGGTGGCCTGCACCCACCTCCCCACCACTGTGAAAGGGGAGAGGCAGAGAGAAAAGCTTTCAATGTCTGCACAGCCTTGCTGGGAATCATAAAGGGCAGGAATTCTGTTGCTGCACAGCCTAAGGCAGCTTCCACCCACCAGAGTGGGGACATGGAGAGCAAGTGAGAATGGCTCAGGGGGGAACCTCATTTGTAACTGCCCTCTGATGATGGGAAAAAGGATTCTCCCCCCATCTGCTACTGCCTACACTCGCTATGGCACCCTTAATTGGAGGCTGAGCAGAGGACCAGACAGCCTGTTCTGGTACAAGACACCCCACAGGCTACCCCAGGGAGTCCTCAGACCATATCAGGAGATTTGTCAGACACTGGGTGATGCTAGGGGAGAACAAGATGCTCCTGCAGGGGTGTGCTTCCCAAGGAGATCCAGGCTTCTGGACAAGGCCTTGGAGCTGAAGGCAGAAGCCTGCAATACCACGGCTGGGTCTGCACTGAGTGTCAGCAAGGACAGCTGAGCAGCAGAGCTGACACAACGGTGCTGGAGCTGCGAGGGGTGCTCACAGCTGTGTGCAGCACACACTTCACTCCCACAGACTACTCCCTCTCTTGTATAACCTCTTCTTCAGGCAAGTCTCTCCTGGTATTTTAAACATTCATTTTAATCAATTTAAAATTAATAAAGAGAGAGTGAAGTCCTTAGGGCCCGAAAGCTCCAATCTCTGCCAGGCTGGGAGTGATGAGTCAGCTCCAGGCGCGGAGCCTGCCGAGGGACGCCCCCGAGAGCTGTGCTCGCTGAACTGGGTCACTCGGTTTGCGCTCACAGCCGGCACCTGGCCCTGCCTCTGACGGCCAAGAGCTGCTCTGCTCCCAGGGCACGACTGCCTGGCACCTCGCTGCCACCAGATGCTCTGTCCTGCGTGGGCACCTGGCAGGAGCAACACCGAGCCCTTCTGAGATAAGAGAAAGGACACGACTGAGCCTCCTTGGGTGGGGAGAAAGGACACGACTGAGCCTCCCTGGGAGCAGGGAAAGGACACGACTGAGCCTCCTTGGGAGGGGAGAAAGGACACGACTGAGCCTCCTTGGGAGCAGGGAAAGGACACGACTGAGCCTCCTTGGGAGGGGAGAAAGGACACGACTGAGCCTCCTTGGGAGGGGAGAAAGGACACGACTGAGCCTCCTTGGGAGCAGGGACAGGAAAGGACACGACTGAGCCTCCTTGGGAGGGGAGAAAGGACACGACTGAGCCTCCTTGGGAGGGGAGAAAGGACATGACTGAGCCTCCTTGGGAGCAGGGAAGGGACACGACTGAGCCTCCCTAGGAGCAGGGAAAGGACACGACTGAGCCTCCTTGGGAGCAGGGAAGGGACACGACTGAGCCTCCTTGGGAGGGGAGAAAGGACATGACTGAGCCTCCTTGAGAGGAGAGAAAGGACATGACTGAGCCTCCTTGGGAGCTGGGAATGGACTCAACTAAGCCTCCTTGAGAGGAGAGAAAGGACAAGACTGAGTCCCTGCAAAAGGAAGGAGAGGACTCAACTGGGCCTCCCCAAGAGAGGAGAGGGAACGGAGAGCCGGTGGCAGCACTGCCAAGAGCCAGTTCTCTGGCCTGTGCCCCTGCCCAAAGGTGAGGTTCCTGCCCAGGCCCAGCAGTGCTGCTGAGGCTGTGGTGGCTGTGCTGTGCTCCTGAGGCAGCTCCTGCAGCAGCTCTCTGAGGATTTACCCTAAGCCTCTGCTCTCTGTACCAGCGTGGCACATGAGGCACAGCACTGCCCACCTTGCATGCCCAGAGCACGTCAGCCACACTGGGCAGTCACCCATGTGCCCTTGGACAATGGCAGCTCATGGGTGCCAGCAGCCCAGCAGGGCCAGCCTGTAGCAGCAGTAGAGCAGATGGCAGCAGGAGGCTGGTGTCTATGGGCTGTAGGCAAGAAGAAATGCTCTGCCCTGTTCCCCACGGCCAGTGACAGGGTATGAGGGAGGCTGAGGAGCTCTTACAGTGCTCCTGCAGCATCAAAGATCCTGGTCTGCAGCAGGGGAGCAGGAACAGGACTAAAGAGCAGAAGCCTCTGTAGTGTGCCCATGACATCCTTCCATTTGGTCCTTTCTGCCTGCTGACCTTAGGCTTCCCCAGCCCCTTCTTGGGCACTCTCAGGAAGGGCAGAGGCATCCCTGATGCCAAGGGCCATTCCCTCAAGGCATGTGAAGCAAGTGCTGTTCCCCTGGGTCTGTGAGAAGCAGGACAGGAAAGCTATGTGCCAGCCCTTTTGAAACAGCCAGGCTCTGCTGGGAGCTGAAAGGCTGCCCAACAGCTGGCATCTACACCAAGAGCCAGATCTGAATCCCCACCAGCTTACACCAGGACCTGTCTGAAAACACTGGCAGCCCACTTTGGGAAAAGAAGCATACAGAGTCCTACAACAGTTGGCACCACCTCTGCAACCCTGCCCAGCTCTGTTCTGACATGGAAAGGACCAGCCAGATGGGAGAGCAGAGAAGTCAGCTCAGCTGTCTTTGCCCCAGCAGCCTTCTCATACTGCTCAGCTCTGTTCCTAGGTATGATTTGCCTCATATCCATTATTCCTCCCCCGTGCTGGAGCTCCAAGAGATTCAGACACAGCCAGAGTCTCCCTGGGCAGGGAAGGAACAGGCAGCACTCGGCTGGGCCCTGTGGCAGGGAATAAAACAGCCACAAAGAGCTGCCAGCGTCTTCTCAAAGCAGCTTCACCTCCCTACAAGTAGCAGCTCCAAAGAACAAGACGCTTTGGGTAATTAACTGAATGTTCTGTGGGTAGAGCTTGTAAAAGGAGCTTATACATTTTAAACAAGAAAGATCTACTGTCTATAGCCTGTTCTTTACCAATAAACAAAAGGGTTGGACTGAATCCCCTTCAGTGCAAACTTTGCAAGGACCTTATGCTGAAGTCCTTCAATAGAAAGAACTGAACAGGGTCCAGGGCATTTGTGAGGGGCTGCCCAGAAAAAAACAAGGTTTGTGGTCGGGCTGCTTGTTGAAGAAAATCAAATGCTCTCTATTCTGGCATCACCATGGCAGGGCTGTGAAGATTTAGCAGTAGCACAGCATTGCCCCCCAAGAAATGCACAAGCAGCTGCTCTCTTAGCTAGATCAGCTGCTAGAGCAATTGTTAGAGCTGCCATTAGCAGGGCTGAAAGTGGAAAGGAATTCCTCATTAATGCACTGCAGGACAAAGGATCTTCTGAGCTTGACAGTGCTAGGTGCTGGGCCTGCAGCACCCCTGCATCCTGACACATGCTTGCCAGTGCTGCCTGCTGCTTCATCCCAAAAATGCACACTTTGGTAGCAAATGAGATAATTCTGCTCTATGAATTGCTATTTCTGACTTGCAACAAGAACCAAAAGGCAAAACTCTACAGTCAAGATAAGGCAATAGCAGCAACACAGAGCTCTTCTAGGTAGCAGCACAACAGCGACTGAGCACCAGCACAGCTCGGCAGGGCTCAGATGTTCACTGCATTTGGAGCACATGGCACTAGCAGGCAGGCAGCACTACCGTGTGCCTGTGAGGAATGGCATCAGACACAGGCAAAATGCAGTAATTATTTAAATGGTTTGATATCACCAGTAAAAAACCCTTCCTGAGCAAAGCAGTGTTTAGCCCTTTCACTTTGCAAATGCCCTCTAAAGCACAGAGGAGCTGCTGCTCTCCTGTGCCTCTGCTCCAGCCTGCTATCACGTTCCTGTGGCAGCAGGCAAAAGCAGCCACGTCAAGCAGCATCACAAGGCACCAGCAAAGCCTGGGAAGGCCCACAGAGGCAGAGCTCACCCAAACTATCCAGGCACCAAGCAAGAAAACCCAAGGAGGAACCCCCTGACACCTGCGGGGAGCCTGAGAAGGTGACCACTGCCATCCTGTAGCTCAGGATCCCAGGCAAATACACCCACCACAAAAAGCAACTGCATTCTTCTGCTGAGGCAGAAAGCTTTGATGATGAGACCTTTCCCAGCTTTAACTGGCTCAGTACAAAAGGTCAGGCTGGGAGTTATCCACAACACAGGGCTTTCCATATTCCTGGCACTCTGTCACACACCAGCTATTCTGGAAACCAAGTCAAGCACAAGTGGTATGTGACCTGGGGAGACACACAGACAGCTCAGCTGCCACGGAGGGAAGAGCGGTGGGAGGCTGGAGGACAGGCTCACTTCTGAGTCCAATTCCTGCTCTGGCAAGCTCCTGTTTCTCACACAGCCTTCAGAAGGGTCCAGCCACCTCAGTGACCCAGAGCTCTAACCAACATTCCTGCTTACCAGCTCACAGCTATCTGTGTTTCTGTACTCAGAATCTCCAGACACCCAGACAAAAGCTCTTCTGACTGTCCTGGGAAGCACATCAGTCTCCACACTGCAGAGCAGCCCAAAGTCTGTCCCATGCCTAAGCCACTACATTCAATAAGTGGTTTTGTCCCTTCCAGACAGGAACAACGTGACAAAATTATTTCCTGCTCACCTATTAATACTTGGCTGTGACTGAGATGAAAGATTTTGGCTCATGCCCTCTTCTGCTCACCAAAGAGAACTAAAGATGAGCCAAAATGACTGAATATGTTTCTGTTTGAAATTATTAAGGGCTCTTTTTTTGTTGTTTTAATGATAGAAATTGAAGCCCAGCTTCACCAGGAGGCTGCAGGCTGGCTGAGACACAGTGCAATGGCAAATACTGGAATCAACCTGTGAAGTTTGTGTGTGAGGTTTCAAAAAGCCTTCCTCAAACGTCACAGACTGAGCAGCAAAGCAATTCCTGGGATAAGGAGCAGAATTCTTTAAAGAAACAGACAAGGCTTTCTTCCTCTGTCAAAATGAGGGTGAGAGGAAGACACAATGACAATTCCTTGTGCATTCTATGCAGGTCACATCTAACTGCACACTGCAAACTGCATGCCTGCCTGAGGACTCCCCTGCACCCTACCTGTCCTCTGCATGCACACCCACTGGCCCAGGCAAAGTCTCTGAGCAGGCAGGTCTGTAAGAAGCCTGAAATTTGAGGTTAGATTTGGAGTGAAGCAATGTGCTAGTTTGAAGCTAGCTGGAATATTTTGGTGAGAAGAATTAGATGCTAGGCTGTGAAAAGGAACCAGTGGTGATGTCTGCTGCACTCACAGGCTTGCTGAGAGGTGTAAAACCAAGAACACAAACACAGATAACAGAGTTGCTCTCTGGCTCTGGCTGCTTGCACTTTTCTCCCTAACCTGCTGTCGGTGTAACTAATTCTTCTGCTTCCTAACCCCTCTGGCTGAGCCTCCAAACTCACCTTGAACATAAGGCAAAGTCTGGGATAAGGCAGAGGGGTGGAAGGGTGGTTGGGAGCCCCTCCTGGGGACTCTGGTTTCTGGGAGAGCTGCTGTGTTTCTGTATTGCTTTTCAACTTGTCTATTTCTGCCTAGAGCTGTACAGATTGTAAATACCTGCTTGTCTTTTGTGATAAGCTGTAAATACAAAGCTTCATCTTAATTGTCAGCTAGGCTGAGTCTAGTCTGGGTGATTTCATAAGAGTGGGGGGGTGGGTAACACCCAAACCATCACAAGCAACAACAAAAAACCAGTCAGTGCTTTAGTGACAATTTTTGTGTCATCAGTTCAGTTCCCTGCTTCTGGTTTGTTTTTTCATATTACTGAGATTGGGTCAGGGTAAAATCCAAACAGCAAAGGGCTGTTGTAATCAAAGACCAGTTGTTTTGCTTTCTTTTCTTGGCCAATTAACACAGCTTGCTAAGAGGAAAAACCCCACCCCATTAATACTCAGAGGTCATAAGCTGCTTTCTATGGTTTGGGTTGCCACAGTAACGTTTGGAGCTCAGGAGTGACACCACCATAAGGACCAGACTCAGGCCATGGGTGGCTGTAGGCCATGTCTCTCTTTGCCCTTTTCACTTCTCTTTCCTGCTGTCCTGCCAGCAGTCAAAGAGGAAAGAACTCCACAGCAACAGTGTTCATAGAGTGAGTCGTCCCCAGGTGTCTGATGCACCCCACCCAAACCCCATCTGCCACAGAAAGTGAATAAAACATTACAGGATTTGATTAATAATTGATAATTGTCAGGAAGGCAGAGCTCCCCTCCCAGAATATACCAGCACATGCAGCTCCAGACGTGCTCCATTCAAGGCTGTACTACTTTGGGTTTACATCAAGAGCTAAGAGCATGTTTGCTGCTTCCTTGCTTGCACCAGCCACATCCCTCAGCAGTTCAGTGATTTTTTTTCCCTCCTTGTCCCTTTGTGGACAGTTTGAATTTCTAATACTGCACATTCAGCAGAGCACAAGTTCAAAGTGGTCTTTAAAGGTGGAAGCCCCCAGTGCAAACCTCATTCATTACACAGGAATATTTCCCCAGCATGCTGAAGAGGATAAGATGGATTTCTGCCCCAGCCAGCTTTTGCATTTCAAATGCCTGTGCACAAAAGGATACCTATGGATAAAGCAGAGGCTGGAACCCAGCTCTTCCAGGTACACTGGACCCATCAATGACACTTCTCAGTGTGACCTGTCACTCTCCTGCAACTGGTGGTGCTTGAGCAAGCGTGATGCAGCGAGGAGGAGCAAGGAGGCAATTCCAGCTGCGCTTGTGGCATTGGCACAACCACCACTGGAGCTGTGTCCACGGTTTTCTATATCCACATTCAAAAGGGACACTGAAATTCAGCTTCACAGACAAGATGATGCTTGTCAAGAACTTCTTACAGCAAAGGCATAACTGCAGCTTAAATGTAGATCAGCAAAGCAGTGGATAATACACATCTGCAGAAACATGGTCCTGCTGTCAGGGTCTGTATAAACTCCTCAGGCCTCAGACACCACAGATTCCTCTGAGCTACATTCCCTGGACCTGCTTTGTTTACTTGCAAGATGTTATCCAGGCTTCAGGGCTCACAGTTGTTTATCTGAATATTTACATCTGATCTACAGGCTAACTTCACATTTACAGGGGGGAAACTCTTCCAGACCTTTACCTACATCCCTCTGTGAAAATGCAGCACTTGCAACTTCTTGTCCCCTTGCAAGGAAAGAGGCAGAGTTGTCCAGTCACACTCAGTGGTATATGGGACAATGAGATAAAGAGCATCTTAAAATGACATCAAAGTCAATGTATGCACTCTGCATATATCATAGCACTTACTGCTGTAAGTAGGCTCTCCACAGAAATCTGGTGGTGCCAAAGGACAGCTTACCAGCTACACTTACCCATTTAATGAGCCACTGCCCACACACGCCACAGCAGAGGAGCAGCCACGTAGAACAAAGAATGCTCCAGCACACTTTCATCCTTACTGACTCTATGAGCTACTTGTGCAAAATGAAATTCAAGTCTAAAGAAATAATGACATTTAACCCCCTTATGCCTCCTATCTAATGCCACCAGGCATTAGCACTTCCCACTGCTCTCCAGAGGCAGTTGAGGAACTGGGTATCTGTGTGTTCCTTCCTACTTCTGTCTTCCCTTGAGACCAGCACCAGTGGAGCTCTGCAGCCTGAATGCAGTGGGTGACAACCTCCAAAGAACAAATTCTTTCAAGATCCTTAAGCACCACTGTGAAATCAAGACTTTGAAAACTCTGACTGCAGCCACAAACAGCAATCACAATTTTGCCAGGTTGACTACAACCTCCCTTCTGAAGTGCCTGCCCTCAGCAGGGACCCCACTGCTGTCTACTGCTACCTGAAGGGAGGCTGTGGCCAGGTGGGGTTGGTCTCTTCTCCCAGGCAAGCAGCAACAGAACAAGGGGACACAGTCTCAAGCTGTGCCAGGGGAGAGATAGGCTGGATGTTAGGAGGAAGTTGTTGGCAGAGAGAGTGATTGGCATTGGAATGGGCTGTCCAGGGAGGTGGTGGAGTCACCATGCTTGGAGGTGCTGAAGCCAAGCCTGGCTGGGGCACTTAGTGCCATGGTCTGGTTGACTGGGTGCTGGGTTGGACTGGATGAGCTTGGAGCTCTCTTCCAACCTGCTTGATTCTATGGTTCTAAGGCTGTTGTGCTGTTTCCCTGCTCATACCATGTGCAGTCCCTGACACCTGCAATCCTGGAGGCACACCACACAGCCCTTAACACCTCTGCAGGGTAGTGGCCAATCTTCCAGAGGCAGGAGCACTGCTCACACTGACAGCAGTGCACCCCTCTAAAGCTTTCCACCAGAGATTTTCATTCTCTGGTATGTGGTCAGTCCCTCAGTCCTGCTGAGAAAAGGTGAAGGGCACTGCAGGATTAGACCCTGAGATGCAATATGCAATCCTCTTCTCTATCGCCTGCAGTGCTCTGAGCACAGCATGCCTTGTGATTTTTGCCAAGTAGACACCTCCTGGTTTATGATATTAAACCTTTTAATAAGACAGCAGAGAAGCTGTGAAAAGGAACCAAGTGCAGATTTTCTACTTCAGTGTCTGGACAATGGCTTAGACTGAACCAGTCTCTTGCTGATAAGAACACAGGCACCTAAGAGCAAAACTGTCACTAGTTGTGTGGAAGGCAAAAAATGGTCTTAAATTGCTGGTATGTGCCCTGCAGCCTGTCAGAGATGTGGTGCTTGCTAAATTAAAAGTATTAAGTACTACAGTTTGAAATCTGTTTGTTATTTGTTTGGTATTTTCTAGGCTAACACATGGAGGGGAAAAAAAGTGAAGTGACTGCTAACAGATGATTCTGAATTGCTGGCTTGGGTAGCATGAACTGAAAACACAACTCGGTAGTCGAGAGAGCAGAGCAAACAGAAGGCTTGGTCACCACCACCCCATCCTGAAACATAAACAGGAACTTTGCTCAGGAGCTGGCACTGGCTTGACTCAGCACAGTGCTGTTATTAGCTTCAACATCAAGCACATTTTCAGCAGGTCTACCTCACAGCAACTTCTCCTGTGCGCCTGAGAGCACACTCAAGGGTGCTAGTAAGAGGGATTACAAAGCTCCTGCTAGATCAAGGAGATTCTGCTGCAATATTCTAATTTCCATTTAAATGATAATTTTCCCCACTCTGGTAACAAAAGAGAAGCAGGACACTGGGTGTAGCAGCTGGCATAAACACCTTCACTTACTCCTTCCCATTTTTAACTTGTGGTTAAATTTAAGAGACTTCCAAGTGCAAGTAGATTAAAGCTCCATCTAGTGCCAGGGTCTTGGAAGTTACTGCAAGATTAGCAGTCCCAAAATAGCAGACCTGCTCCCCAAACTGTCAAGAACCAGCAAGCCTGGCAGGCAGGAAGGAGGGGAAGGAGGCAGCACACTCCTCCCAGAGCCAGCCGCCAGCACCGGGGGCACTCTCAAGGGAAGGGGGAAGTCTGTAACTGCTCAGGGAAAGAAGGGATTTAAATCCTGGGCTTCCCACTTCTAGTCAAGTGCGCTCAAAGGGCTGTGTGGGAAGGCTGGCAGCACCCAGGCTCCTCGCAGAACCAGACACCCCTTCGTTTAGCAGAGGTAGCCTGGTGCTGGTGCCATTCCCAAAGAGCAGCCTCAGGCCACGCTTTCCAACCAACCAAGTTGGGAGAGAGCTGCCTCAGGCTGTGTGTGCTGCAGGGCAGGAATCCTACCCGAAATTCACACAAACCCATGCTAAATACTAAATATACCTTTGGTGAGCTGACAGCAGGCAGGCTAGCTGCTGCTCACAGCTACAAACAGCTACTTTGGGGCTAGAGAGAAATTTGGCACCAAATTGAAGGGGAAAAAAAAAAGAATTGGAAAAAAGAAACCCAAACAACCAAACAAAAAAACTCCACCAAGATGTGGCCACTGCTGCTTCATTAAAGAATGAGACATGGTTGTAATTCTGCAGAGCATTCTAAGGTTAGAACTGTTATCATCTCTCTGGAAAAATACAGCCTTTTCTACTTCTGAATGATCATTAAATGCTTTTGCAGACAGGGACTGTGTGGAGTAGAAATTATATGTGACAGATAAATTTAAGCCTCTGTGAGCCAAACATCCTTTGGACTTTTAACAAATAACAAGCAGCCAGAGCAAAATTATTTGTGATCAGAGGAGGAAACCTCATCCAGATAAACATCTTTTTCTGATGCTGCCACTGAAAGGAAGCTTCAGGAAAGAAATAACACACTGAGCGAAGCTTCGGAGTTCCCTGCCTAGAGCAGAGGCAGGCTGAGTACGCAGCAGAAGGCAGTGCTAAAGCACTCATCTGAAGGCAAGCAGAAAGGGCTCTCAGCCCAGGCACCAGAAGATGAACCTGCATAGGCAGCCAAGAACCAGACACAGCTTGTGACGTACCCTTGTAGTGTCCCTGCCCATGGCAGGGGGGTTGGAACTAGATAATCCTTGTGGTCCCTTCCAACCCTGACTGATTCTATGATACTACCCTTGGGTGGCCAGGAAGGTGCTGCTGACCTTGTGGAGTTACTGCAGGGCACCCACAACACAATGCCACACCAAGAATCATAGAATCAACCAGGTTGGAAGAGACCTCCAAGATCATCCAGTCCAACCTAGCAGCCAGCCTATCCAGTCAACTAGACCATGGCACTAAATGCCTCATCCAGTCTTCTCTTGAAGACCTCCAGGGATGGTGCCTCCACCACCTCCCTGGGCAGCCCATTCCAATGCCAATCACTCTCTCTGTGAAGAACTTCCTCCTAACATCCAGCCTAGACTTCCCCCAGCACAACTTGAGGGGTTTTGTTCTTGGTGTAGGCTAATGCAGTGCACAAGTGCACATCAGCAACCAAAAAGGTAAAATGATATACCAGTTGACTTTGACAGAACAAAACAGAGGAAGTCTGGGAGAAGTCAGATGTTCTTTTTCCTCTAACATCACTTCTCAGTGCAGCAAATGAAGTTTAAGCAGAGACCAGAGGTACATAAAAGGGCCTGCTGAGAGCCTGTGCTTGCTCTGCTCCATTTCCCACCTTTCTGTTTCCTCCCCTCTAACTTTGTGCTTCTCCAGCTCCCTTCCTGCATTTCTCAGCCTTGGTTTTTGCTTTCCAGATTAACTCCTATACAACCTTTCACCCACTGAGATGATCAGTTAACAAAGGCATGTAGTGAGTCACCACTCAGCCTGGATATAATGAACTAACCAAGAGCTGGGACTGAAGATGCCACCACCATTTTCCCTCTGCTGTGTCAAGCTGCCCAACACCTTACTGGATTTGACAGCACAGACCCTCCTTTCACAACTGAGAAGTTAACAGAGTAGCCTGTTTGGGTTCTCTTTGCTATATCTACAGCAACCCAAAACATGACAGGATCCAAGTACAGTCAGGAGCCTGACTTGGGTAGGTCTGAATGCACAGAAGGCTGGGTCAGACAAGCCCAGAGCTGGGAATCTCACTCACCAAAGACACCATTATGTACCACAGACTACCTGCCCCAATAGGAATCAACATAGAATATACTTTAACATCCAGAACTAAAGTTCATTTTTGGTTGGCTACCAGGGAGATTCATAGAATAGAATGGTTTGGGTTGGAAGGGACCCTGAAGATCATCCATTTCCAACTGCCTGCCATGGGCAGGGACACTTTCTGTGACATCAGATTGCTCAAGGCCTCAGCCAACTTGGCTTTGAACATCTCCAGGGAGGTGGTGGAGCACAGAATCACCCAATGTGATCAAAGATCACATTGGGTGATTCTGTGCTCCACCACCTCCCTGGGCAACCTGTGCCAGTGTCTCACCACCCTCACTGTAAATAATTTCTTCATCATTTCCCAGCTGAGAGCTCCAAAACTGAGAGATCAAAAACTTACATTAAAAAAATCTCAAAGCTGAGCAAAGTTCCATGGTTTCAGACATCTTTTTTTTAGTGATTTTGGCCAATCAGATTCACAAAGAATTGCAACTCGGTGGATTTTCTGGAGCCACCAAAATGGAACCAACCTCATACTCATATCCAGGTGATACAGCAACACCCTTAAGCCTGTATCTGGATTTAGAAGTTACATTTGGGGGTTGGTTATGTTTGAACTGGATCACACTAAATAAAGGGTAAGGAAAGGAAATTCTTCCTAACTGCTTACCTCATTAACCCTCAGCAAGACAAAGGTTTTGCTGAGTTATCTCCACTGATAAAACCATAGTCCTCGTGGAGACAAAACTTTCATTCCCCTGAGGAGTTAAATGTCTAAGATAGACCAGAAAAGCATCCTTTGCTGAGCCTTTTGGATGATTTCAGGTGCTGTTGTACAGGGCTCTGTACATGCATGACCAGAAATCTGCTAGCACTGGACAAGGGGGTTGGTCTCTTCTGCCAGGCAACCAGCAACAGAACGAGGGGACACAGTCTCAAGTTGTGCCAGGGGAAGTCTAGGCTGGATGTTAGGAGGAAGTTGTTGGCAGAGAGAGTGATTGGCATTGGAATGGGCTGCCCAGGGAGGTGGTGGAGTCACCATCCCTGGGGATGTTCAAGAGAAGACTGGATGAGGCACTTAGTGCCATGGTCTAGTTGACTGGCTAGGGCTGGGAGATAGGTTGGACTGGATGATCTTGGAGGTCTCTTCCAACCTGACAGATTCTATGATTTGATATCACTGTGTTTTCTAAAGCTAGCCTCAAGTTTCCAGCTCATCAATATGCCATTTTAACAACTAATTTCTAGCTACACTCCCAGGCTTTGGTGGCTCCCTCCTTTTTCAGCCAAGTCACTTAGGTAACCATGGGAGGACCCTGCAAAGCTGTTCTCTAGCCCTCAGCAGGAGGCTCCCTGCTCCCTGGCTTTCCATCAGCAGGAGCCAGTCTCCTCGCCCGTCACACTTCTAAATCAGTTCTGCCCTCTGCACTTCCGAAAGCTCCTGTGGTACAGAGAGAGTGCCACAGGAAACCCAGCATGGTCTGGAGAGGAAGTCACCAGGGAGCACCACCACCTGACGTCAGCAGCAGCGGCCAGCCACGGAGCACCCAGCTCTGGCTCCGAGAGCTCCAGCGCTCACACACGAGTCAAGCTGCCCGCTACGGGCGGTCGCTGGCCCTTCCTGCCCACACCAGAATGCTGGCTAAGGTGACCTCCACGTGGGCCAGTGTGGTGAAAGCAGGAAGAAGCTGGAACACCACAAGAGATCTCCCTTTTAGCTGCCCAGCTGTTTTCAGCACAGCAGCAGCTCTGGTGGTGCCAAAGCCTGGCAGAGAACTGCCAGTTCTTTCACTAACAAAATATACATGCTCCTGCAAGCTCCTGGCCATTTTCAACTTGCATCTTACCAACATGTGGAATTTCTCACAAAGCTATAAAAAGAACACTGGGGCTAAGCACCGTAGGGACTTGAAGATCCTTTCAAATGATTGTTTTTCTTCGATGTGAACCAATGTCAATTGCAAAGCGCTGAACTGAAGCAGAGAGACTAATAATTGTTCCAAGCTGCGTAAAAAAACCAACCCAAACTCTGTCAAATATTTTCCACACAGAACTACCAGGCAGCATGAAGTAAAATATAAGAACTCATGAGGTAGCAGCTCTTTATTGTACATGTCCAGCTTATGCTCAGACAGCAGCACTGCACACATCAGTGCAGGCGCTGATGTTAAAGCAACCTGCTACACCTAGCAGTGTTAACAACAAAATCTCTGTGTAGATAGAAATCCTTCACTTAAATATCTCAGATGCCAGTTAAAGCTGGTAACAAAAATAAACCTGCAACTCCCCTCTCTCACAGTCTTGTAACACACATTTTCTTCCCTCCAACAGACTGGAAGGTGCTGTTGCAGTAGTGTCTATACAAATAGCATTATGGTGATTGTGTAACACAGAATACGACCAAACGAGGCAACTAATAGTGAAAATGGAATTAAAGCTTTATGGTTTCTAGAAGCAACACTGGCTGCTGAACCTGCAAATGAGATGAGCTATGTGGCAGTTTCATAACATTAAATAACAGTAACCTAATTCAGACATCACCTTCAAAATCTCTTACTAGAGTTACTCCGCAAACAACACGACTAAAGCCAAACTAGCAAGGAGGTGGCAAATCCTCTGCTCTGGTCCCATCCTTTATGTTCAGGAGGTCCCAGACTTGCATGCAGCTATTTCCAGTTTAAACCATTAACAGATAGCTGTATCCCCAGTCAGGCTAACACAATCCAAGCAGCTCTCACACTCCTAATCACCTGGCCTGTGCAGCTGTTAGAGCAGGTGACATTAGCTGCAAAGCTGTGGCAGTGTCACCAGGCCCACTCTGCCCTCTTTGACACCCCAGTGAAATGTGTGGTCCAAGCACCAAGCCCAGCACACGCTAAACTGGCCAGGCTCTGGGGACAATGGGAGCAGGGGTGGTTCAGCCTGGAGGATGGAAGGTTCAGGGGAGACCTTAGTGCTCTCCACAACTACCTGAAAGGAGGTTGTAACCAGCTGGGTTTGGTCTCTTCTTCCAGGCACCCAGGGACAGAACAAGAGGGCAGTCTCAAACTGCACCAGGGCAGGTTTAGGCTGGACACTAGGAAGAAGTTCTTCATGGAAGTAGTGATTGCTCATTGGAGTGGGCTGCCCAGGGAGGTGGTGGAATCCCCATCCCTGGAGGTGTTTAAGGGAAGGCTGGATGAGGCACTTAGTGCCATGAGTTAGTTAATTAGAAGGTTAGATGATAGGTTGGACTTGATGATCTTAGAGGCCTTCCAACTTGGTTAATTCTGTGATTTTGTGCCTCATGCAGGGGTTCAGCAGTGACTAAAACAGCAGCCATGCTCCTCAGACCTGGGCCAGCTCCTCACTGGCAGTGACCATCAAGTCTCAACCTCCCATGAAACAGCACAGGACATGAGATTGTGAGAGCTTGGTCCTCAGGCAGAAGGGGGGGTGGATGAATGTGCAGAAGGCTGCTCACAAGAAGGCAGGATACCTCCAGGCATGAGGAGGTGCACTCTTGGGCTCCTCAATTCAGGAGAGATGTTGAGGTGCTGGAAGGTGTCCACAGGAGGGCGACAAAGCTGGGGAGGGGCCTGGAGCAGAGCCCTGTGAGGAGAGGCTGAGGGAGCTGGGGGTGTGCAGCCTGCAGCAGAGGAGGCTCAGGGCAGAGCTCATTGCTGCCTGCAGCTCCCTGAAGGGAGGCTGTAGCCATTCAAATCTACAGAAATAATGACATTTAACCCCCTTATGCCTCCTATCTAATGCCACCAGGCATTAGCACTTCCCACTGCTCTCCAGAGGCAGTTGAGGAACTGGGTATCTGTGTGTTCCTTCCTACTTCTGTCTTCCCTTGAGACCAGCACCAGTGGAGCTCTGCAGCCTGAATGCAGTGGGTGACAACCTCCAAAGAACAAATTCTTTCAAGATCCTTAAGCACCACTGTGAAATCAAGACTTTGAAAACTCTGACTGCAGCCACAAGCAGCAATCACAATTTTGCCAGGTTGACTACGACCTCCCTTCTGAAGTGTCCTCAGCAGGGACCCCACTGCTGTCTACTGCTACCTGAAGGGAGGCTGTGGCCAGGTGGGGTTGGTCTCTTCTCCCAGGCAAGCAGCAACAGAACAAGGGGACACAGTCTCAAGCTGTGCCAGGGGAGGTCTAGGCTGGATGTTAGGAGGAAGTTGTTGTCAGAGAGAGTGATTGGCATTGGAATGGGCTGCCCAGGGAGGTGGTGGAGTCTGTGTGGCTGGAGGTGTTGAAGCCAATCCTGGCTGGGGCACTTAGTGCCATGGTCTGGTTGGTTGGCCAGGGCTGGGTGCTAGGTTGGGCTGGCTGAGCTTGGAGGTCTCTTTCGACCTGGCTGATTCTATGATTTTGGCTGAAGGGCTGGAAGCCCACATCTCATGTGAGATGCCTTCACACCTCTACCAACCAGCCTGCTGTCCATAGCAAGACCACCTCCTGTTAATCAAAGGAGAATGACACTGGCAAACAGTCAGCTCTGAAATTCCCAAGGTCTGCCATTTATTAAATCCAGGTATTAGAGTGAAACTGTTTAGAATCCTTATTGCAGGTTGCAAACCCAACAAAAAGCCCAAGCTCCATGCAGACAAAACCAGACATATTTCACTTGAACTCTAAAAACAATGGCCCCATCAGCCTCCTGTTCATTCCAGAGGAATGCATCCCATTCCACACAGGTCTCAGTGTTAAACTGGGACTCACTATGGATAAGCATTAAGAAAGACCAGCACCACTTGACTGCAACTTCAGACAGAAGACAACTTCTCTCCTTTCCAGGGAAGGAATCTGCAGAGGGAGGATGATGAAGGTGATCCAAACCTCACAAAAAGCTTTACTTATTTATATGTATAGATATATAAAAGGCATATTTAAAGTCTGTAACTAAATTTGCAGATCAAATGACATGAGGAGATTTCTGGTATATATAGATGGGATCAAAAGGAAAAAGTAAAGTTCTGGTGCTGTCCAAATCAGAGGGAGAAAGGCACTGTGAAAATAAGGAGAAAAGAACACGGAATTATGCTAAAAGGTGCCAATAAGTTGGGCTTGGGGTTTTTTTTTAAGCCATCTCTGAACAACACTGAAACCTGTGACAACCAAACTAGGTTTTAAAATGACTAAGATCAGCCTTAAGTATGCCATAGAGATAACCATTATAAACATCTGGAGAATACTCTCCTTGGGGAATACAACCTCAGGAAAAGGCAAATTCAACTTTTGCATCTTGTGCCTTGGTGTGTTTGGGTTCAAAACCTAACTCCTTGAATTCGAGGTTCAGAGTTAAATACATGGACTGGCACTTCACACTGCACCTGTCTCCACCTCCTAGAGAGTCACACCAGGGCACCAAGCACGGCAAAGCCACTCTACCCAAACGGAGGTGACAACAGCTCAATGTCAGCCTTCAGAACGACCAAGCTGAGGCCCTGAGACATGTCATTGCTGTAGGACAGTGATCCTGCCCAGAGCCCAGCATCAGTGCTGCAAGATACCCGTGTCAAATCTGGATGTCCTACAAAGGAATGCATAAACTGAATTATTTCGACACCAACTGGGTGGCACCTGGAAGAATACAACCTGAAATCACTACTTACTAACCCACCAGAACTAAAACATAACAGAGGCTGGTCTGCCAGATGGGGAACCCAGCACCTCAGTAGAGGAGCAGCAATTTGATACAGCAGTGCTCTTCCTACACGGACAGGAGAGGGGTTCGGGCCAGCAGGGCAGTAGCGGTGTCACCAACGCCAGTTTCCCCAGGGCTGCTGAGTTACACAAAAGACATGAAACATATAGAAATAAATAATCGGTGCGACCGAATGAGCTAACACTGCCTGCCAGGAGACAGGCCTGGGGGAGTGGGCAGCCTCTGCCCGAGGACCCCCAGCCGCAGATGGGAGCAGGCCCTCAGGGGCAGCTCGGGAGAAGGCTCTGCTCTGCTCCACCGAACTGACACTGACTCCGCTACAGCAGCCCCGAGCCGTAACTGGGGTTACCCTAGCAACGACTGCACTTCCAGCAGGGCTCCACAGTGCAACTTCTCCCCATGTGCCCAGCCTCGGGGCCGGCGCAAGGAGGTGAAAACAGTACACAGGAGGCGAAAACACCGCACAGGAGGCGCCGCGGCCGGTACTCACCCCCGGTGCGGCCGCGCTCGGCGCTCCGGGCAGCCCAGGCAGGAGCATCAGGTGCCGGCCCAGTGCAGCGGGCAGGGGCTCAGGGCGGCCGGCGGTGCGGCAACGAGGGCTCTCGGACCGCCTGGCCCCGCCGCGCCTCCTGCCCGAGCCGGGCCGACCCGGCGTAGGGAGCGATCGCATCTCCCGCCAGGCTGAGTCGGACCCGGCCGCGGCAGCTCGGGCCCCGCCGCACCTACTGGCCGAGGACCGGGCGGGAGCGGGACTGCAGCGCCAGCCGAGTGCCCGCTCCTCCGGCCGGCGCCGCGGTGCCGCCGTTCCCTCCTCGGCCGCGAGAGGCCGGGCGGCGCGGGGGGCGGTGCCGGGCCGCGCCCCTCCTCCCTCCGCCCCTCGGCACCGGCAGCGCGGAGGGCTGGGCCGCGCCGCTCGCTGCAGCGCTCGGCACCGCTCCGCCGTCGAGCAGGGAGAGGAGAGAGAGAGGAGAGGGACGGGACCGCCTCGCCCAGCCCCGCCGCCCGCCGCCCGGCCCGCGCCTCGCCGCCCGCCCCGCTCGCCCGCACCGCCGCCCGCGCGAAGATGGCCGGCTGGCAGAGCTACGTGGACAACCTGATGTGCGATGGCTGCTGCCAGGAGGCCGCCATTGTGGGCTACTGCGACGCCAAGTACGTCTGGGCAGCCACGGCCGGCGGCATCTTCCAGAGCATCACGGTGAGGGCGGCGGCGGGGCAGGCGGGGAGACAGCGGGGAAGGGAGGGCGAGCCCGCCCGCCACGCCAACCCGGCCCCGCGGGAGCGGCCCTTAGCGGCGAGGCGAGGCGGCGGGGCCCGGGGGCACCTTGTGGGGCGGCGGGGGAGGGCGGTGGCGGGCCCGGCGCCGGGACTGGCGCGGCGGGGGGGGCGGTGAACACGGGGCAGGACGGCCGCACCGCCTTTTTGTCTGCGGCTGCCGGCCGCGCCGCGGTCGCGGGGGCCCTGGCCGGCGGCGGGGGCGGGAGCGGCGCTGCGGCCCGATGCGGCGGCGCCCGCCTGTGGGGCCGCCGAGGCCGCCGCGCGGGGGCCGCGGGAGCCGAGCGGGCGGCGGGAGAGGCCGCGCGGGGCGTGCGCGGCGGGGCTTGCGTGGGGCCGCCCGCGCCCGGGCCCGGCGCTGCGGCGAGGCTTGCGTGCGCGGCGTAGGAGGCGCTGGTGAATGCCCCGCTCGCCTCGCCGCTGGCTCCATGTTCTCCGCCGCCAAGATGGCGCACTGCCATTGATTCCTCCCTCCCCTCCCCCGCCCTGCCCGTCCTTCGCCGCCGCCCCGCGCCCGCCGGCCCCGCGCCCGCCGCCCGGCCCTGCGGAGCCCGCGCCGCCGTTACATAAGGGCCGTGCGGGGCGGGCAGCGTGCTGCGGCAGTGCGGCCTGCCTCGGCCGAGCGGCCGGCCGGCGCCCCGCCCCGCCCGGGCTGCGGCGGGGCCCGGGCCCGCTCCTAGTCAGGGGGCTGGGGTGGAGCGGGCACGAGTAAGGCCCTGCGTGGCCGGGCGGGCCCGTGGCGGCGGCGGCGGCGGCCGCGCAGTGCAGGGCCGTGATTGGGGCGGCCGGGCCCGCCGTGACGCTGCACTTTGAGGCCGCCGCGTCCGGGCCCGCCTGCCCCTCCCTGCGCCTTCCCGGGGCGCCTCGCCGGCCAGGCCCTTGTGCTCAGCCTCAGCAGGGGCGGATGGCGGCGCGAAGCAGCTGCCCGTTCACCCCAGGGGCCCGAAGGCCGCCGCTGCTCGGCGCGGCGTCGTGCGGAGCCGTGCCGCGGAGGGGCCCGGCGCTGCCGCGGGCGGCTCAGCCACCGCTCGTTGGTGCAGCCTCAGTCGCGGCGGAGGCGCCGCAGCTGCGCTGCCGGAGCGGGGCTCGTGGGCCGCCGCAGTGGGCCGATGCGGCCGGTGGCATCTGCGCTGATCTCTCGGGGACAGGTGCGGGCGGGCTGCTCCCCAAGGCACGGACTTGCGGTGTTTAACGGGCCTGTGTCGTGCAGAGGCCTGCCCGTTAACGAGAGCTCGGCTCCGAGGGGAACCGTAGGCTCGGCTGTGGAGTGTCCTGAGGCAGCGGTTCCGCTGCCGGCAGGGGCAATAAACCGGAGCAGTGTAACGTGACTAACAAAGCCTTGTGTTCTGGAGCACTTCCTGGAGGGGGCAAAGGGAAGTTCTCTGTCTCATCTTCTCCACATGAGACAGGATGCTCATAAAGAGTAATTAAACAGTAAACCACTGCCCTGCTAACTCTGGACTTCTTTTCTTTGACAGCCAGTAGAAATAGATATGATTGTAGGAAAAGACCGAGAGGGTTTTTTCACCAATGGCCTGACCCTTGGTGCAAAGAAGTGCTCTGTGATCAGAGATAGCCTGTACGTGGATGGTGACTGCACAATGGACATCAGGACAAAGAGTCAAGGTGGTGAGCCGACGTACAATGTTGCTGTAGGCAGAGCTGGCCGAGGTAAGCATCGTGTTCCTCACCCTCAGATCACTGAGCTAGGGCTGTGACTCGGGCATCGGCTCAGCTGTGCGGGGAGCCAGACTCCTGAGTGCTATGGCTGATCTCAGGAGGCAGTGTGAGAGGCAAGCTGGCAGTGGTCTGGCTCAGCACCAGCTCTCTGCTTGGGGATCACCCTGGTCCCTGCTACTACCTGAGAGCGCAACTGGGCTGCAGGACAGCATAACAGTGTCTTGGACAGGCAGGCCTATGGGTACCTTCATACCTAAATCTGGGCTCTGCTAGTGACTGGCAGTGAAAGTAGCTCTTTCACTGTGAGCCTCTCATCAGACAGTCTGTTCTGCAGGGATGGGAATTCCTTGTATGAGCTGCTCCTACCTGCCCTCTAGCAAGTCCTGCACTAATTCTCCTCACACTCCTGTTGAGCTCTCTGAAGCCACTCTAGGCAGAAAAGCCTGTCCCATTTGTGTCACTGGGAGACTTGCTGTGTGCTGGGACACCTGTCCCCTGTGCTTCTCTCTTTAGTCAGACCTGTTACAGGGAAGGCACAAGGTTGGAGTACAAAAATCGTACCTCAGACACTGGCTACAAGTAGCCTCTTGTCAAAATATCTGGCCCCACATCTTTTGTCTGAGTGTGTAACAAATTAGTGACCATGGGGCTCTTACTTATAAACCCAAAACCAGAGCAAAATGTCTGGTCAAAGCTGGGTGGCAGTGACACATGAAGAGTGTTTGCAGTGCTGAGGGGAAAGAGCAGAGTTCAGACCTTGCCAGCCAGAGGTGTCTGAAGCATTAGTGAGGAAATGCTCTGAAGATGCAGTCACCTGTAGGCAGGCAGGCAAGCTGGCTGGCTGCAGCGCTCAGCTACAAGCATTGCTGCTGTGCCTGTGGCAGCCGAGCCTCATTGTGTCCATCTACCTGCTGGTGACATCTGCTGGCAACTCACAAGTGAGACCTCTGAACGCTCTTGTTCACCAAAACTGAGGGCCAGCAGTAAAATCTTTCCTGTGTTTTGTCTCTTGTAAGCAGCTTAGTTTGGAGCTGTGCTTTTGCATGGAAACTCCTGGCCCAAGCCTGAGCCCGTGAGGTTTTTCCTAACACCAAGGCTCTGGGTCCTCTGGTTCTTACCCACCAATAGTGACCACTGCACATAAGAGTATTTTGTCTCCTGCTCCTTAGAGTCACAGTCCTGTCACAGAGGACTGCTGCTGTCCCTGAGACACTTCTTTCTTGCCCGAGGCTTCCAAGACACACCAGAATGTCCTCACCGAGCGCTGGCAGCGCAGTGGCCCTGCCATGCTCTCCAGAGCCAGCTGGTGCCATTTGTCCTAGCAGCCAGCTCTCCTGCCCCAGGTGGTTGGGCGGCACACTGAGGATGGCACACGCCTGCTGCAGGCGCTGCGCTGTTGCAGCACGGAGCTGAGCCAGCTCAGTCCCCCAGCAGCCCTGAGTCAGAGTGTTCGTTGCACCGCCTGAAACTTGCATTATGTCCTCGTCTAACACACTCTTGTTAAAACTTCTGTTTTTTTCTTTTCTCTTTCAGTCTTGGTCTTTGTAATGGGCAAAGAAGGGGTCCATGGAGGCGGATTGAATAAGAAGGCATACTCAATGGCAAAATACTTGAGAGACTCTGGGTTCTAGTTGCTAGGCAGACTGTTAAGTATTAGGGGAAGATTGCTATTAAACTTTCCTGGCGGTGAGCTTTAAACCTTACATTCTGGAAACTTTATTAGCAATGCAGGGTGATGGGGTATGAACCTGTGTCTCCTTTGTATCCCTTTGTTGGTGGGGAAAGGTGTTCTCTTTTTTGTTTTCTTTTTTTTTTTTTCCCTTTAATTCTGTTCATTTCTGTTTTGTTTCCTTGTGTACTCCAGCATTGGTTATAGTCATGGGAAAAGAAGGTGTCCATGGAGGGACACTCAACAAGAAAGCTTATGAACTGGCTTTATACCTGAGGAGGTGTGACTTCTGAGCAGCCTCTCCCCATCCACCTAGCAACTGTCTTCACCACCACCCAGTTGTGTTCAGTGCTACCAGACCCTAGGTGGTAGTTTGTGTTTTTTATTTGCCCATCTCCTGACGTTGTAACTCCAGTTCCCCTCCGTTCATCTATGTTAACCACTGTATGTAACCGAGTCCCCTATCTGGCACCACACTGCATCACACAGATGATATGCATGATACCTTGAGAAACTCCTGGGAGGGGGAACATGCCAAGTGTAGGCTTTGCTTTGTCTTAGGGCTTAGTGTGACACTGACAACTAAACCAACTCAAACACTAAACAAGGTGCCGGTGTACAATCGCGTTTGCCCAGCGCCTCTCCAGCACTTTGAGCAGCGACACGGCTCACAGTCTTCCTTCATGAGCATGGTTGGGAGGAAAACAGTGCATGCATATCTTGACTTCTGTCCCTCTCTCTTTGTGGAAACCCACGTGTTTGCTTGCGCCCTTTTTTATAGTGCCTGGTTTAACCAATTTGCCACTCAAAGGCTGTTAAAGTGACATCAGTTTTGTCGTTGCACTTCACTCTAGGCTGAAGTCTTTGTTTTGCTTTGTTTTCCTCATGATGTCTGAAGCTTGTACTGCTTGACAAGTGCAATCACAAAACTATGGAAGGGTACAGATGCACGTCCTCCCATGACCTTAAAGCCACCACCCTGCCCAGCTCCCCACAGACATTCCATCCTTGCAATAGCTCAGGCACCTTTTTTTTTGTTGTTGTTGTTTTTTTCTTCTTATTGCCAGCTCCTGTTCTGTAGTTGCATTGTGAAAGGCTGCCTGCCATTCTGGACATCAGCTAGCCCAACATAACCATCTGGAGTCTTGTCTGCTTTCAGTTTTTCATAGGACCAATTTTAATTTGCAGCTTGAGGGTCGTGGGAGGGGTTTGGGGTTGTTTTTATTTTTGTGAGGGTTTTATGTTGTTGTGTTTTTTTTTTCCTTTTGTTTTTGTTCGTTGTTTTGGGTTTTTTTTTCAATCTGAAACTGCAATGTCATTGTGGAAAACTGCCACCTTCAGCTACACTGGGAGAGCTCTTGACTGATTCCAGTCTTTCTGCCAGCTCACTTCCTGGTAAAGAGTCTCACCGCTCTGAAGCCACTGTTTGGATGAAGGTCAGCAGTTTGAAAGCTTAAAACTGTTCCCCCCAAAACCCCTTAAAACCCACAAAAACGATGCCATTTCAAAAATATCAAATCCTCCTTTGGCCTGTCACCACCCTCGCTGCAGAGTGATGGAGGGAACTGCCTGGTGCCCTAGCCCACACCTTGCCTGTAACCCAGCGCAGCCCAGGCACGGTACTAACCTGTGTGTCCATGTAAACAAAACAAAAAAAGCACTGCAGAACCTGTGTACAAAAGAATAAAATGGGAGATGGTGTTGGTTGGAATAACTGACTTGGCTGTCTTTGTGATGAATTTTTTTAATGATGTATTCTGTGCCATACTATTGTTTAAAAAAGAAAAAAAAAACAAAAAACCCAAAAAAAAAAGAAACTGTTGCTATTGTGAGCTGGGTTTGAACCGACTTGGAGGTCTCTGTCCAACGGCACCACTTAGGGACATTCTAGTATTTGCTTCTATTGTTGGGCCTTGTGGATAATGTACAGATTGAAACATTCTTGTTGCTGATTTGTCCATTTCTTTCCCTGCACTTTGTTACATCTGGGATACAGTCTAACTCATCTGATTTAATATGCATTTCAAAAAATGCCATAACTATTAAAAAAAAAAAACAAAAAAACCAACAAAAAAAAACCAACCACCTTGTTTACAGACAGATGAAATAAATTTATTCCAACCAAACGAAAATCGAGGCTTGTTGAGAATTTTTTACCTCCTCAGGAGTCCAGTTCTGGGCCCCCTTGTTCAGGAGGGACATAGAACTGCTTGAGAGAGTCCAGCACAGAGCTGCAAAGGTGCTGAAGGGAATGGAACAGCTCTGTTAGGAGCAGAGCCTGAGGGAGCTGGGGCTGTGCTGCTCAGAGGAGACTGAGAGGTGACCTCAGCAATGGTTATCAATATGTAGTGCCAGGAGGCTGGAGCCAGGCTCTACTAGGTGATGCCCAATGGGAGAAAGTTGTGTGGCAAGTTCCATGGAAACGAGCAATTTTTTCCCTGTGAAGGTGACACAAACCTGTAACAGGCTGCCCGGGCGGTTGTGGAGCCTCCCTTGAGATAGTCAAAACCTTCCTGAGTGTGTTCCTGTGTGATCTGCTATAGGAGATCTGCTCTGGCAGGGGGGTTGGACTGGATGAGCTTTGGAGGTCCCTTCCAGCCCCTGAGAGTCTGTGCTTCCAGGGGTCTTCCTTACCTGGGCTGACTATGCTGACACCAGACAGAAGCGCAGCTGTATGCTTTGTGGGACAGCAACAGGACGATTGTACGGCTTTGGGGTAGATCTGCTCAGAGTAGGAGGCGATTTATTGTCACTCTGCATTTGTCCTACTCCATGGTGAGGGGTTCCTCTGTTGGGGAACGCCTCACGAGCAATCCTTGAGCCTGGAGCTACAGGAGACCTTTGCCACCAGGTCTGTTTGTTGGGGTGTGGTTGGCTAACTGCAGGATAAGGATGTGCCCTCCCCAGGAGGGAAAGGAGGGACTGAAAAGCCTCTTTCAGTCCAGACGCATTCTCACTGTTGGTGCTTCTGCTGCCCAAGCACTCTGAACACATGGCTCTGCAAACAAACTGATGAACAAAGGGAACTGGGGGATGGGGGAAGGAAAGCTCAAACCAGAGGAGGTTAATCTCTAGCTAAGGCTCTGCTCTTCTTGGCCCTGACAACACCAGGTCTACTAAAATGCCTTTGTTCTCCCCACCCTTCACTTACATCTTAACCATTGCAAGTGTCGTGCCCCCTCTTTTGCCTGTCACCAGGTCCTGGTCCAGCTAAACCTTTGTTTTATTCTCCCTGACTGCTTGCGTTCAGTGCCTGACCTGTGCCTCCCTGCTCAGTGCTCCAGACAGGAGACCAGAACCAGCTGGCAGCAGCACCAGGCAAGGTCACATTTAGCAGTAACTAGTGCCGAGGCTAAAAGCCTCTTGCTGCCCCCATCACGAGGTGTCAGTGTGTGAGCCTGTTTGCTGCATCTAACCCTAACACACAGCTGCACTCACATTCTGCCTGCAGGATTCGCTTGTTTCCCTGGCTGAGGGGATGTGAATCCCTGAAGCCTTTCTGGAGGAAGGCCATCACTGGAATTTGCATCTCCAGAGTCAGGACTGGCCCTTGCCAGTCACACCAAGTCCTCTTCATTCCACTCCTTCTGTAACATCATCTTGTCTGACCAGGTGCCCCCTCAGCAGCTCTCTCTACATCATCACCTTTCTGGGTAAGAATGAGTTGCTTCAACTACTTTTCCAAATGCATTTGTGGTTGGATTTCCACAGCAGAATGGTGCCTGTGGGGCCCTGATTTGCTGCAGCTTACCTAAAATATCTTTCTTGAGTCACCTGGGCTCTCAAAACACTTTGCTCTCTGGAAATGGGAGCTGAATGCAGATGATCCAACCACAAAGGGCTATTTTTCAGCACTAAAGGTCTGGAGGCTGCACTGTGGTAGTGCTCAGCAGCTGTTAGCTTTTGCTTGCAAAGTTACTACAAGGGATACAGTGGAACACTGTAACATCCGACATCAGCTCCACAGTAACACACTTCTGTCTGCCACAGTGGAGGCCCCTGCCGCCCCGGGTAGCTGCTGTTCCCTCCTGCCCCGGGCAGGATCCGATCACTTAAGGCCCCACCTGCCAGCCCTGCCACAGCTCCTCCAGCCATCACGGTCTAGACCCTGTCACCATTTCACCACTCTGAATTCAGTGACAGGATTGGTGAGTGAAGATCCCTGGCCTGTACAGTTCCTGTGCTCACAGGCTGTTCCTTTTCTACCAAAGGAGGTGGGTTTTGGAATGCTCACTTGCACACTACTGTCTCCAGTCCCTGCTGGCTCTTCTGCAGCTCCCAGTGCGCTCGGGGTGGGTCAGAGCCTGCCCTGCTACTGGGGAGCTCCCCCTGTGCTGACAGGCTTTGGAATCTTGTCTCACATCAGCAGTTCCCAGCCACGAGGAAGGCAAGCATCCCACCTCCCTTTCCCTGTTTGTTTGCTTTTGCAGCCAATGTTCTTTGTTTCAAGGCCTGGGTGAAGAACAGAACTGACATTAGCACAGAGCTGACGTTTGTGCCAGAAGCAGAGGTGGAAGGAGCACAGGGAGCAGTGAAGAGGCAGAACTGTGTCAGAGGCTGCTTCTGAGGGTAGTTCTCCAGTTGCTCAGCCCCACTTCCATCTCAGGACAGTTATTCACCACTTGCTAAGCACTCCACCTCCCTTCCTTGCCCAGAAGATTTCAACAGCAGCCCTTCAGAGGGTCTTCCCTCTGCAATGAACCTGTTCTTTAGGACTGTTAAAACTCAGCAGGAACAGCCAATCCTCTGAGCTGCTGACAGCACTGCAGCTGCTTGAGGCCTTAGCTGCTGTTTAACATTCATCTTACTTTGCATGTAGATCCCCATCATTACTGCTGTCCAAACATTGGACCTGGACCTCCCCCAGCAGCGGGGTGAGGAGGATTGTTTGGTTTGCTATTTGTCTGTTCCAGTCCTTCATTATTGACCTGTCAAGAAAAACCCTTGTCAGACCCATCCCTCTCAGTTGCTTTTCCCTGGATTATTCCCACCCCTCCCAACAAATGAAGCCTGCCCTTCCCCCTTGATGAGGGCACATTTGAATTCCTGTCCTCTCAGCTCCTTTTCCCAGCAATCTGCTCTCACTGTGCAGTGGAAGGTCGGGTGCAAGCTGGTCTTGTGAGGAGCTCTTTATACTGGTCACACCAGCACAGCACTTCCTGTAGCTGCCAGCAAGACCCGTGCAGTTCTACGCAGAGATGAAATGCTTCAGAAGGAAATCCTTTTCACTTCAGACACTGCTTACAATTCCTCACTAGAAGAAACTCTTTTCAGCTAGACACTCAAGGAGGAATCTCGTTAAAGCACCAACATCCTTTTGTCAAAGCCACTAGAGATTGATGTGACAACCAGAGAAAGCCCTGGGCAGCAGCTGCTCATGGCACATGGAGAGGGACTGCTGCTGCCTCCCCTGGGTGATGCAGGAGATCAGAGCCCAGAGAAAAATCCCTCCTCACTCTCTACTGTGGATTTGGACAGGTCCTGTCCCTTGAGACCAAACAATTACCCAACAAACTATAGTGAATTCCTCAGAGGGAAGTCTGCTGCCTCACTGGGGCCCGGGCCAGGAAACTCCCTAGGCTGCTGGGGCCCTCTGGTTATTGTCCACTCCTGGTCAAACAGGTTGGAAGTGGTGATGGTCAGTGCAGAACTGCACAAGCAATTAAAACAGACTCCAAGGCGCTGGGGCCACTGGTTGGAGGATGAGGAGCGCAGGTAGTGTTTCCTTCAGCCCCTTCAGTGGCAGGGCAGAGTGCACTGAGCAGAACAGGAAAACATAGCTGAAAACCGTGGCTGAGGGCCTGGTGCCACAAGTGGAACCCTGAGTTCTCTGATCATGGGAACACTGGGAATTTTGTGCACATTTCTGTGGCACTGGGCTTGCTGAGGAGGAGAGTTCAGCTGTGTCAAAAGGGGAAAAGGATTCTTGTGAGTTGGCAAGGGTCCACGACAGGGCTTTAAACTAGGTTCAAAGGCAGAAAGGGATAAAAACCAGAGAGATGAGCCTAGGGATGGTGTGCCCTTGTCAGGGGTGAAATCGATAGCTCAGCTCAAGGGCATCTATGCCAATGCACACAGCATGGACAACAAAGAGGAGGAACTAGAAGGCATAGTGCAGCAGGGCAGCTGTGACATAGTGGCCATCACACACCCATCTACAAAAAAGGCTGAAAGGAGGACCCAGAGAACTCCAGGCTCATCAGCCTGAGCTCGGTACTGGGGAAGATTGCAGAGCATCTATGGGTGTGCTCACATAGCAAGGGCAAGATAGCAGTGGGGTCAGGCCCAGCCAGCATGAGTTCATGAAAAGTGTGGGTCCTGCTTGATCCACATCATCTCTTCTGTGACCAGGTGGATGAGGGAAAGGCTGTGGATGTTGCCTACCTGGACTTAAGTAAAGCCTTTGACACTGCCTCCCACAGCATTCTCCTGGAGACCCTTGTGGCCCATGGCAGAGCCAGGTGCACTCCTTGCTCTGGTGCCAGAGAATGGTTTCTGTGGCCAGGCCGAGGTGAGGGGATGCAGCTGCACTGTCAGGTCAGAAACCACAAGTGGAAGCAGCTCACCTGCAATCACCTCAGCCCAGAATCTGGTGTCTTCATCTTTCCCAGCACTAGTCACAGCTCTGCGGGCACTGCCAGGTGAGCAGAAAACACCAACGGCATCAGCCTTGTCCTTCCCTCTCCCCACCACAAGTCACCTTTCCAAACCCAGACTGGCTCAAACCTCCTCCAAGTGAAGATTTCAGTTTTCCTGTGTACCCTGCTCCTCCAGCACCTCACACACACAGAATCCAGGTCAGCTTTTACTGAGAGGGTCTCACCAGGTCTGCATCCTGATCTTTAAACACACTTGAACCTTGGCAGTGCACCTAGAAGAGCACACAAGGCATGTCAGAGTACAAAAACTCCTTCTGCTAAAGTGGAAAACACGTTTATTAACATTCTTTCAAGCTTTCCTTGTTCAAGGCCATATAAAAAAAACTCTGCATGTTGATGACAGGTCTGTTTGTACTCTGCACAGCCTACAGCTTCGCTCCCCCTCGTCCCCCGGTGAGTACTGAGCTCTGTTAGCAGCTGAAGCATTTGTTGCAGCTCAGCTGTTTGAAAGAACAAATTCTCTATATACATTGTTTAGCAGACGAATGCAGCATCAAATGCTCTTTAGTAAGAGGTATATGAGTTGAGGATCAAGAGAATACTTACCTAAATCATCCCTCTATCTGGAACAACATCTCTGGCTTTGGTCACTGCCTCCCTCCTCCCCCCAACTCCCACAGCATCACTGGAAACCAGACTGCATCCTAGTGGCAAATGGGGATAGTTAATGTGCTCCTGGTGGATCTTAACCTCGTGGGTTGCTCAAAACTAAACATATATATATCCTAAGTTTCCTTACCCTAGGAACTGCTCAATGGAACAGCTGAAACTCTGCTACTGTGACAAACTCCAGAGGATTATTTGGAGTTGCTGCTCTGGGATCCAAGTGGAATTTTTTCTGCTTTGTTTGTCACACCAGCACATGGAATATTGATCTATGTTTGTCTTTTTTCCTTCCAGTAGTGGTGACAGCTTTTAGGAAAGCTCTCTACAAACATGCAAATACAGTTTTTAGTCGGGCTTAAGGGGTAACACATACCATACACATAATAAATATTGCTATCAGTATGACCCCCTCGCAGCTACAACATGGCAAAAAAAGGTACTTCCAGATAACCCCCCCCCGTTCAACAAGATACCTACAGAGTCTGTGATACTTCTATGGACAGAAACTACTAACGTTGTTCATTAGCATGGTGAAGTCCAGTTAACTGTTTTGAGAAGACAGAACGTGTGGCTGAATACCTGAATCGGAAATAAACCTAGCGGCAATGATTTAACCATAGTACTACTACATGAACTGCTGCTCCTACCAAAGAAACCAAAAGGATTACAGGTTAAAATATACTCCCTACGTAAAGGTTTGTGAAGCATAGCCTTAGGAACTCCTGCTCATACACTACTTGTGGTTAGTAGTCTCAGACAGTGTTGGCCACTCGGTACTCCCTGTCGTCGCCGGGCTGCAGCTGCACCACTACGCTCTCCTCGCTGGCTCCGTTCTCTGCGTCGCTGCTGTCGATGTTGTCGTTGTCATCCTCCTCGTACTCTGAGGACTCGGTCATGTTCTGGTGGGAGTGGGACTCTGAGAGAGCCCCGAAGGACTGAGTGCTGACTGAGGCCAAGGGCCTAAGCAGAGGAGTATTTTCAGACACTTCATTCTCTTCCTGGCTGCTGTCCGTCTCCGAGTCGGAGTCCCCCTGAGAAGGGACCACCTTCTGCTTGCACACAGGACAGGTCTTCTTTGTTTTTGTCAGCCAGGGGTCCACACACTTGCAGTGATAGGCTGTCAGAAGGCAAAATGCAAGCACGTCACTATCCCAGTGAGGGGGACAAGGAAACCTGCTAAGTTTTGCTGACCTTTAGCAACACAGGAGAATTTAACTCAGGCAGAGCATTTCAGCGGCAGATTTGCCAGCACTGCGCTGCCTACCCCAGATGGATGTATGCAAGAACCACTCATAGCCTCCCAGGGCACTCCTGCACTGACCACACTGACTCCAACAACTTCTGGAGGAACTACACTCCCCATGCAGCAGTCACACTCACCACCATCACCATCCTCACAGTGCTGCTGACCTCCACCAACACCTTGCTATCAATCAAACTGCCAGATGACTGATTGTGTGGATTTGAAATGAGGTCCAGAGCTGGCACTGCAGCTTACAAATGTCTGAAAGTCTTTCTTATGGCACTGAAAAGTGAGCCCTGCTCATTAACAGAGACTCCTGCCCGGCACAGAGCTAAGTGCAAGGGCAAGCAGGTTGTGGTTAGTGCCTGCTCACCCAGGTCAGCAGCACATTCCCCACAAGGACTGACTGTGGTGGCTCTGGTTTGTTTTCTTTATTTGCCAGCAATCTTTAGCGTGGTGATGCAGTCCCTAGGTGGGCCAGATGCTATGGATCTGTTCTTCCAAGAACACTCTCAACTGTTTTGGGATTGTTTTTAACAACTGAGGATCTGCCAAGCCCAGCACTCATTGGGGCTGTAAGGGTGTAACATCAGCTGCCTCTTCCTCACATCTCTTAGTGATGTGGTGCTTGGTGTTTGCTGCTGCAGTGCCTGGGCAGAGCAGGAATTTGCTGAGAAATACCTGGGTCAAACTGCACCCAGCCAAAATGGCTGTAACACAGTGAATGGACTGGGAGGGAGAGAGGAGGTCTCAGGCCATGAAGGATCAATCCTATTTTTCTTGACAGATTTTAACTGAGCTTTTACAAAACAGACAAAGTTCCAATTTAGAGACACTCTCAGGCCCAGGCTTCTCCCAAATTTCCAAATAGAAGCTCTTAAAATGCTCTCTGTGCTTGCAGGCAGCTAAAAGCAGCCTTGCCTTGGAGGCAGACACAGAGCTGGAGGTTTTGCAGCAGGCTGCACCTGAGAAAGGCCTTCAGGAAGTGCACAACTTGTGGCAGCAACAACATCCCACTATTCATTTCTGCACCCAGAGCACTGCCTATGCAGGGACACAGACCACCTCCCTCTGGGCCCCCCAGTTTAGGAGGGACATTGAGATGCTTGAGCGTGTCCAGAGAAGGGTGACAAGGCTGGGGAGAGGCCTTGAGCACAGCCCTATGAGGAGAGGCTGAGGGAGCTGGGATTGGTTAGCCTGGAGAAGAGGAGGCTCAGGGGTGACCTTATTGCTGTCTGCAGCTACCTGAAGGGTGGTTGTGGCCAGGGGGAGGTTGCTCTCTTCTCTCAGGTGGCCAGCACTAGAACAAGAGGACACAGCCTCAGGCTGCGCCAAGGGAGGCTTAGGCTGGAGGTGAGGAGAAAGTTCTTCACTGAAAGAGTCATTGGACACTGGAATGGGCTGCCCAGGGAGGTGGTGGAGTCGCTGTCCCTGGAGCTGTTCAAGGCAGGATTGGACGTGGCACTTGGTGCCATGATCTAGCCTTGAGCTCTGTGGTAAAGGGTTGGGCTTGATGATCTGTGAGGTCTCTTCCAACCTTGGTGATACTGTGATATACTGTGTGATCCTTACCTCTCTTCACTAATGGCTGAATTACATTCATGGTTTAATGGTCTTGGGAAAAAAGTAAAAGCCCATTTTTCATGCAAAACCAACTTTGGGATGTGTTTCCCTCTTAAATACAGGCATGCAGGGGACAGCCTCAAGCCCAGACTTTTTCTTTCATGTGTTCATCCAAAAAAAAAACCATCAAGTGGGACCTGCCAGCCTTTTGGCTTTTAAAATGAGAAAACCCAAGCCTGCTCTTTTCCCAATCTGTACACAGACTCCTGCGTATCAGCAAGAACAGATGTTAGAAATCAATCCATAAACACATTCACTGTGGGGTTCAGATGTGCTTTGTAGAAAGCTCTTTTAATACAAATACCAAAGCTGAAGCACAGCTGCTTACCATGAGAACATGGAAGGATTCTGAGCTTGTCTCCATCCTCATATTCATCCAGACAAATGGCACACACATCGTATTCATCTCCTGCAGCACAGAAATGACAGCATCACAGATCTGCAGCAGACCTCCAACACACAGAGACAGGTTCTCCTGGGCAGTTTCACAGGCTGAAGCAAACTGCTCTCTCCTCTCCATGCAAGGGACAGGTCCTTCGAAGTTCTACAGCTGACTGCTCCATTTCTCTCCTTGTTAGGACCACAACTCAGTCACCTTCCCTTAAGATTGATAAAAATGCTTTAAACTGCTCTGCAGTGCTGCCTCTGCCACACTCCTCTCCCAAACTGCTCTGCACTGCTGCCTCTGCCACACTCCTCTCCCAAACTGCTCTGCACTGCTGCCTCTGCCACACTCCTCTCCCAAACTGCTCTGCACTGCTGCCTCTGCCACACTCCTCTCCCAAACTGTCTGCAGTGCTGCCTCTGCCACACTCCTCTCCCAGACTGCTCTGCAGTGCTGCCTCTGCCACACTCCTCTCCCAAACTGCTCTGCACTGCTGCCTCTGCCACACTCTACCATTCTTATTAAAAGGATTTAAAAGACAAGATTCACTTTACTATGCAAGTGCTGAAAAAACACAGCTACAGACAACTGGGTAAAAACCAGAATCATCATCAATTATGACAGTCCAGTCTCAGGAGAAAGAGCCCTATTTTGTAACTCAGACCCCACAAATGAAACAGACATCACTGATGGCACTCACATCATGAACACTGTGCTGTGTTATACAGCCAAAATGCAAACATTTCTTATAAGCCAACATATTCCTGTTTAGTTCTTATTAACCATGGCTTCACAACACAGCCCTTTCACCAGCCCAAATAGTTCTTTCTCATCTCCTGGCAGTCACTGACCCACTGTTGGCTAGGGCTGCACAATCTCCTCACCATGAAGTCTTCTTTAGATGCCCAAACTACAGTGTCCCAGGAAAATAAAAACAAAAATCAGTTTGTTTCAGCCAACCTTTCCTCCTATAAAGCCCTCTCTGGCAGCAAACTGAACTGCAAGCCTTCCTATCACTTGACTAACACATGGTTGGGCGAAGGGCTGGAGAGTTAGAGGGTCAAGTGATCCAAAGTGTGTTTGTACATCCTATCATAAGGGCAGTCATCTGCTCAACACATGGTGCTAGGCTGCCTGTGCCCTGGTTACACACTTTGTGATGAGAGAAGTCACCAATGAGAAGTGTCTTAGGAGAAAAGGATGCCATGGGCCACCTGGCCCAAAAGACAGACACCACAGACACAGCCTGCTATGTCCTGGGGGGCTGGAAACAATATCATTCACTCTGCATATTTTGGCTAAGTATCCCTAAAAGCATTCCTGTGTCCAGCCTGCCCCATCTCCACTGCTTCTTCTTGATTTCCCAGCACACAGCAGTTTACATTCTCACCACCTTCAGGGCTAGCTAACATCCTGAAGTTTACAATACAGCAGAGGAGCTAAGGAAATAAGCTGCTGCTGATACCATCAAAAGGATGTTAGGACAAAGTTCCTCTCCATGAGGGTGGTGAGACACTGGAACAGGGAGGTGGTGGAAGGCTCATCCCTGGAGGTCTTTAAGGACAGGCTGAATGTGGCTCTGAGCAACCTGATCTAGTGTGAGGAGTCCCTGCTTATGGCAGGGGGTTTATGAACTAGACGATCCTTCAGGTCCCTTCCTGCCTTGCCAATTCTATGACTCTATGATGTGCAGAGAAATTCACTCTCGTACACCAAATACAAATGGGGAAAGGCTGACAGCACAGGAAGAGTCCATCTTGTTCCTAGTGCCCCTCAGAGAAGCTTTCTCTGTCACCTTCCACTTCTTCCAAAGTCTCCCCACCCCGAGCCCCATCCATCCCACAGGTGCTGCCTCATCAGTCACCCTTGCAACTCAATTCTCTAACCCACTTGAGTAAGGCAGCTGCCTTGCCCCCATTAGTCATTCATCATGTGTTTAGAAAGCCCTCAAGAGTGGCAGCACACTGAGGCAGTGAGGCAGCCCCTGGCAAGTGACCAAAACAACTCAGTGTGAGGCATCACATCCGTTGCTAGGCCAGGTCAGTACAGATCAAGTTCTCAGCGAGGTGGATGCTGAAGCTGTCACATGGAGGCCACAGATCCACCCAGCAGCAGACTGGCTAACAAAGGGATTGTTCTGACTCTGCCAAGGCCACCTCAGCCAGCTCTACAGCTTATCTTCCACTGCACAGTAATTACACAGCAAACCCTCAGCCCAACTGCTTCACCTGCCCCTGCTGGATCCACCAGCTGCAGCCCATCTGCTACCTTTCTCCAACAGGCCACAGCACAAATTAATTAAGGCTACTTCCCAGATTCCTGCTCTCCTGGTGGCTCGGGGAAGGGAGGCAGCCCAGGCAGCAGCCAGGACCAGGAACACAAACCCCCTGAGTGCTGAGACCTGCACAACTTCACCGTGAGCCCCAGAGTTTCCAGGTTAGCTTCACCTCCATGACCACACAGCCATCAATGAACAGGAGACTGAGTTTTTAAAAGGGACACTCTGCAGACATCTTTTTGTCAAATGCCCAGAAGCTGGCCCAGAACCACCAAAAACCAAGGAGGCAAAAAAAGCAAATAGGGAAATGGCTGCAAAACAAAGCATCTTGCTCAACTCCTCTGTGTAGCAAGCAGGATTTCCTCTCTCAACTCAGCACACAGCTGCAGTATTTTCAGAAGCACAGAAATGCCCATCCCCTGTCTGTGTTCTTCTGAACAAAGTAAAAGACAAACATCAACCCAGCAAGACGTGGGCAGACCTCTGTCAGACTGTAAGTGTACTGTGAGGCCAACAGATGGGTCAATAATGAGCAGTGATTAGATCAGTTATAATCTCATTTGCAGGGCAAAAAAAACCCCCAATAAAATAAATAATTACAGAACACATAAAACTGCAGAAGTCCAGAGCAGATTCTGCAGGCACACTGAGCTATTTCCTACTCCTGCTCCATGATGTGGAGGACTCTGCTCATAAAGAGTCAACCACAGAAATTCCATACAGGTGACCAAACAAATGTGTCTGTTTCAATGGACACATCCTCCTGCAGGCCACTCTGGCACACGTGCTGGGGCTTTCTCCCACCTCTACAACAAGCATTTCAAAGCTGGCTGGCCCAAGTTAAGCTCTTCTCTCCTACTTAAAACACATAACCAAACATGGCAATGATCAGGGGGCTGGAGCATCTCTCCTACGAGGACAGGCTGAGGGAGTTGGGGGTGATCAGCCTGAAGAAGAGAAAGCTCCAGGGAGACCTAACAGCAGCCTGCCAGTACCTGAAGGGGGCTGGCAAGAAGGCTGCAGAGAGATTGTTTGCAAAGGCTTGCAGGGACGGGATGAGAGCAGTGGTTTCAAACTAGAGCAGAGCAGATTGAGATTGGATGTTAGGAACAAGTTCTGCACCATGAGGGTAGTGGAGCACTGGAACAGGTTTTCCAGGGAGTTAGTTGGGTTCTATCCCTAGAGATACTGTCAGGCTCAACAAGGCTCTGAGCAGCCTGATCTAGTGGAGAATGTCCCTGCAGAGGGGTTGGACTAGATGATTTTTGGAGGCCCCTTCCAACCCAAACCATTTTTTGGTTCTATATTTTTCAGAAGTCTCATGGATGTAGCAACTCCACAGCTCTGGATTCTTTATCAGGTATCTAACCACTCATTTAGGATCCACACTTTTGACACTCCATGTAGAAAAAAAACCCTGCTCCATTGATTTTTAATTTCTTAATAGCATGCCCACACATCCTTCTTTCACAGCACTCCCTCTTCACTAAATTTAGGATGTTTTCTGCAGGAGTGAGAGCTTACACTGTGATTTTATTGCACTTAAGATCTTTTCAGCCTTGGCCCCAATTCCATTTTAGTCTAGAGTTAAGCTAGCTTGGGAATAATGTTAGACTTCTGCAAAGAAATGCTACAACATGTACCAATTCACAGCATTTCTAAGCTATTATTCCTCAGAGTCCTTGGATTTGCTAATGACCAAGTTCTAGGCACAGTGAATGGATCTGTTGGGGTGGGTTTTTTTCTGCTGTGTTCATTTTTGTTACAGACATCACACAAAAGGTATCAACTCCCACTGGCTGTTGTAAGGAACAACACACCACCTACCCCCAAACTCTGCCAGCCCAGAAAATGGGTATTCACACAGCAGGGTATGCTGCTTTCCGTGGAGTTATTCAAAGGCCAGGCTTGTTGATGAGGACTCTGCAAAGACAGCCACTGCCACAGCCTCTGCTCACCACAGAAACACCAAGTGCCTGATTACAGCCCACTGAGATTACTAACAAATGCCCACACTTTACAGTGGTGTTTGACTCAAATCCTGTTCAGAGCCAATTCAGGTATTTCCTATGTTAACAGCTTCTAGTTACAGAATCACAGAATGGTTTAGGTTGGAAGGAACCTCAAAGATCAGCCAGTTCCAACCCCCTGCCATAGGCAAGGACACCTCCCACTAGACAGGTTGCTCAAGGCATCATTCAACCTGGCCTTGAACACCTCCAGGGAGGTTGTGGAGCACAGAACCACAGAATGTTGTCATCAATCACATTCTGTGCTCCACAACCTCCCTGGGCAACCTGCGCCAGTGTCTCCCCACCCTCACTGCAAAGAACTTCCTAACATCCAGTTTGAATTTCCCCTCTGCCAGGTTAAATCCATTCCTCTTCATCCTGTCACTACCTTGTCAATAGTCCCTCCCCAGCCCTCCTGGAGCCCCCTTCAGATACTGGAAGGCTACTACAAGCTTTCCTCGAAGCCTTCTCTTCTCCAGGCTGCAGAGAACGTGCTTTTTGTTGCCTTTTCACAAGGCACTGAATGCAGAGGACACCTGAATGTTTACAGTCACTGACTGACTGAGGAAAGCAACCACAATATTTCTTCCTACAGTGGCTGCTTAGCCCTGCAGCTCTGGGAGAGTTACTGTAGATGCACAAAATTAACTGGAGAAGACAGTATCTGACTTTCCTGAAGCAGCCTTCCCTTTGCAAACTGCTTTTTCAAGTACAGCATCATTTACTTTGTATTTTTAGTCCGATTAGATTTCATAAGGCATCAATAAGAGGAGAAAAACAAATAATAGCTTTATTAGCTTAAGTTTTTGAGAAGTAATTTTAAATCCATAGCTACAGAAAACAGCAAGGTTCAGTCAACTCTGCAGAGGAAAACATTGCTTTTCCCTGGCCCACACCCCCAGGCTGACTACCACAGCATCAGTGCTGCATCCCCTCAAACTGAACACCTGCTCTGCACGAAGTGAGCAGTGCCATCAATAATGCAGGCTGGCTTTACCAAGGGCAAAGAACAGCAAATGGTCCTAGCCCTGCAGCCAGGCACAGCCCTCAAGGAAGCCTTTGGTCAATACATCCTCTGCTGACACTGTTCTGTAGTCACCAATCATTTCATTTAAATACTTTCCCCATCTGTTCTTCTCATACCTTGCAACAGGTGGGTGAATGAAAAATCAGATGGTAAAATGAAAATGAAAAGTAGATTTTTTCCTACTTATAAGGAGCAAACTACAACAGAGAAGGACTTAAGGCAGCTTTTCCACTCCAGTGAAGAACAGAACTTAATACAGCTTTATTTCTCACCTGTCATTAGATAAAGTTAACCACTACAAAGAATGCAGCAGCATTTTGGCAGTAAATCTGAACTGCTCTTGCCTTCACAGCCACATTGTGATGAATGAAAGGACCACTCCACTGGAGCAGCAGATAAATTACAGCCACAAAACAGTTTTGTTTGTATTGTTTCTACAGGTTCAAGCAACTTACCTGCTGCTAGCAGTCATCAGCTTCCAGACAAAGAACCACAGAATGGCTTGGGTTGGAAAGGACCTTTAAAGGTCACCTAAGCCAAGCACCCTGCAGCGTGCAGGGACACTTGCAATTAGAGTAGGTTGCTCAGAGGCCCAAACAACCTGGCCTGGGGTGCTTCCAGAGATGGGTATCTACCACCTCTCTGGCCAACCTGGGCCAAGGTCTCACCACTCCCTGTGTAAGAAATGTCATCCTTTTATCTAAATCTCCTCTCTTTTAGTTTAACCCATCAGCCCTTGTGCTGTCACAACAGGCCAGGCTCAAAAGTCTGTCCCCAGCTTTCTGCTTGGTCCCTTTAAGGCCTGGAAGCCCACCAGAAGGTCTCCCTGGAGCCATCTCTTCTCCAGGCTGAAAAATCCCAACTCTCTCAGCCTGGCCTCACAGCAGAGGACTTCCAGCCTTCCCATCACTGCTGTGCCCTCCTCTGCCCCCACTCCAACAGGTCCACTTCTCTGCTGTGCCAAGGACTCCAGGGCTGGCCAAAGCACTGCAGGAGGGAGTTCCACATAACAATGCATCCCAGAGACTGGCTGCTGTGGTCACCCTTTGTGCAATTTCTGTACTGATTCAGGGGTACAGCAAGAAACAGTTTAATTCCTAAGCACAGCCTGCTCTGCTGTCACTGAAGTAAGGTCACAACTCCTCTAGTTCAGTGAGGACAGGGTCAAGTCAAGCTTTCTGTGTGCTTTCAGTCCAAGCTCTACCATCTGTTTCAAGTGTACTCAAAAGCATCTGCAGAACTACAGACCTCCAGAGTGTAGAGTTTTTTTGGTCTGAAAACCAGGGGGGAGTAGTTAGACAAAGGATGATCCACTTGCCTTTCTTAAATTTATGTACAGGAAGTTTCTTCAGCTGATCCTTCCTAAGCCGATTCCTTCTTGCTCTGTGCCTGTCCTGCACGAATTTTGTGATCTGAAAACAGATGCAAGACAACCTGAACAGCAAGTTAAAGCAATAACACAACAAGAAAGGGTTTGGCTTACAAGTCTTCACAGTAAGGTAAATCTAAAGGGAACCCCAGCTCAAACTCAGTCACCTCTTCCCTGGTCTGCCCTCAACGATGAAGCCAAACAAGGCTAAAGATGTTCCTGACTTGGAAAATACACAGGATGGTTTTGGGGAAAGAAAATAAGAGAGAGGGGAAAAAATTAATTCTGTCCATACTATCTAAAATATTGGCTACAGCTGCAGTCTGCTCCCAGGGCCCATGCACAATGGGATGGCATGCTGCAGGGCAGAACACAACTTGTCAACTCTGCCTGGGTTTGCTTATTGGTTAGATCATTACAGTGCTGGCAGGATGTAGATGGTTGTCTGGGGAACAGCAACAGGGGTACTTCAAGCCACAGGTACTCTGCTGTCTTCAACTACACCACAGATGCTATTTCCATTTTCTTAATGGGCCCCAATGCTACTCCTGATTGGTTTCTAGTTGTAGTATCTGTGATGCGACTTTTTGTTTTGAATACAGTGACAAACCAGCCCCAAAATGCTCTTAGCCAAAGTACAGACACCAACAAGTCTGAAATTAGCAGAGCTGTTCTACACCTAACTGGGGAGTGGGTAAGGTACCCAGAGACAGTATTAATGTCAGAAACAACATTCATCTGTGCCCCTTGAGGAACCCCTGAAGGGCACTGACCTGCTTCCTAACAGGTTACTTTTTTGGTAAGTATGAATACCTGAATACTACAAATAAACCATCTGAGACTCTAACTGACTCCAGCAAAATAAAACATCTTTCAGCATCACACCTGGCTTCACTTTTTAAGCATCTCTGAATCTAAAAATGCTTGTTCAGGCTCTTTTCACACCAGCTAAGCAAAGAGCTGCATGCACCAGCTGCAGCTTTTCTGATGGGATTCAGTCTCACTTTTCATGCCACCCTACAACTTATCACTAGTGAGCCAAATTTTACCCTGTTCCCTCTTCTTACTTGTACTACTCTGGAAAATGCTTCCAGGTGTCTCTCCTCACTTTCACTCACAGTTTCACATGAGCTGTGTAGATGCAGTCTGAGATTTGCAACATTACACAACCTCTCTCCAAAACCCTCCAAATATCTGTCCCAAGTATCCAGCAGATCTAACTGTGACTTGCAGACATACTGTGCCAGTTCCTGTCTGGCTTTCCTCTACAAAACAACCCTAAGCCATGGAAAGAAGCCCCTCACTTCAGTCCTGACTGCCTACTGACACTAACAGAAGAAAAATTCAGGCATCTCAGAGCCTTTGATTTAATAACTGAGTCACATCTGCAAAAATAAACCCTAAATCCCAGTCCACAGACATGTCCTTTGTCTGTCCTCACAGCGTCCAAGCTCTGTGTTGTGAAAGGTTCTGAGCTTGCTGACTAATGACTGCTGAGACCTGCACTCTGGAACAGGACTACTCTCATTAATCAGAACAAGTTTGCTAAGCTGGGAGATGCTCTCAGTATACAAGAGCACAAGGACAAGTCATCACGGGGTGAGAAGGAGTGAGCTCATGCAACGGAAGAGTAGTAGGGAGGGCAATTCTTTCTAAGGAGTTGTATTGCAGGGAAAACATCCTAAGGGCTTCTGATAGCCTTTTGCCAAAATTCATAGAACCATAGAATCAACCAGGTTGGAAGAGACCTCCAAGCTCATCCAGTCCAACCTAGCACCCAGCCTTATCCAGTCAACCAGACCATGGCACTAAGTGCTTCATCCAGTCTTTTCTTGAACACCTCCAGGGACGGTGCCTCCACCACCTCCCTGGGCAGCCCATTCCAATGCCAATCACTCTCTCTGCCAACAACTTCCTCCTAACATCCAGCCTAGACTTTCCCCAGCACAACTTGAGGCTGTGTCCCCTTGTTCTGTTGCTGGTTGCCTGGGAGAAGAGCCCAACCCCCACCCGGCTACAATGTCCCATCAGTCAGGGTTGGAAGGGAGCACAAGGATCAGCCAGTTCCAACCCCATGCCTTGAACAGGGACACTTCACACTAGAGCAGGCTGTCCACAGCCTCATCCAGCCTGGCCTTAAACACCTCCAGGCATGGGGCCTCAACCACCTCCCTGGGCAACCCATTCCAGCCTCGCACCACCCTCATGCTGAACAACTTCCTCCTCACATCCAGTCTGAATCTCCCCACCTCCAGCTTTGCTCCTTTCCCCCCAGTCCTGTCACTGCCTGAATTCTGCACCTGTTTGCTGAACTGAGACAAAGGATTGCAGGTAAGCAGAGCAGGAGATGTGTACAGTACACAAAGCTTCTGCTGTCCCCTTACTGCATCCTTTCATTTATCAAACTTTGTCTGGAAGAAAAAAAAGGTTATGAAAAGAAGGAACTTACCATAAAGATGACAATGAGAATAAGACAGATGCCCACTATTATTAGGAAAGGGATTAGGTAGTACTCCAAAGGAAGACTGAACTCTGGGATCAACACGACATGGCCACTGTGGGGGAAAAATAAAGCACTTTCTAAACAGGTTAAAGTTTACTGAGCAGTGAATTAAAGGATAAATAGAATGAAATCCAACATTAAAATGAAAGATATTGCTAAAGGAATATAGATTTGGGCACACAACATAGAAACTTCAGCTGACAGCCACATGTGGTAAAGCCAATTAAACAAAAGGACAAAATGATGCCCTTAGAACATCTCTGGAGTTAAAACTACTCTGTGACTTCAATCTTAAGCAAATCTACAGCAACCAGAAAAACAACCTCATAGCTGCTTCCATGGCAGAATTAGAAAAGACCCCAAAATGAACCAGTGGCATCCTGGCCTGGATCAGGAACAGCATGGCCTGTAGGACAAGAGAGGTTATCCTGTCCCTGTACTCAGCACTGGTCAGGTTACACCTTGAGAGCTGTGTCCAGTTCTGGGACACTCAATTCAGGAGCGATGTTGAGGTGCTGGAATGTGTCCAGAAAAGGGCACCAAGGCTGGGGAAAGGCCTGGAGCACAGCCCTGTGAGGAGAGGCTGAGGGAGCTGGGGGTGTGCAGCCTGCAGAAGAGGAGGCTCAGGGCTGACCTCACTGCTGTCTACAACTACCTGAAGGGAGGCTGTAGCCAGATGGGGTTGGGCTCTTCTGCCAGGCACCCAGCAACAGAACAAGGGGACACAGCCTCAAGCTGTGCCAGGGGAGGTCTAGGCTGGATGTTAGGAGGAAGTTGTTGCCAGAAAGAGTGACTGGCATTGGAATGGGCTGCCCAGGGAGGTGGTGGAGTCCTTGGAGGTGTTGAAGCCAAGCCTGGCTGGGGCACTTAGTGCCATGGTCTGGTTGATCGGACAGGGCTGGGTGCTAGGCTGGACTGAATGAGCTTGGAGGTCTCTTCCAACCTGGTTGATTCTGTGACTATCAAGACACCATGATCTCATTCTTGCTTACTACAGCATTACATAGGTGGCTTCGTTTCAAACCACAAAGCATGACAAAGTGCATCCTTTGCACTCTGGGGAGGTGAAACTCCTCTTGAGTTTTTAGGGCATCTATATGGGCTTTAGACTGCTCATAAACCATGAAGCATGACAAAGTGCATCCTTTGCACTCTGGGGAGGTGAAACTCCTCTTGGGTTTTTAGGGCATCTATATGGGCTTTAGACTGCTCATGCATGGTTCCCTATAGACCTTTGCTATGTGCTTTTTCCTCTTTTAATTCCTCCTCCACCAGTCGAATGTTTCCTCCTCCTCCTCCTCCAGCAGTCGAATTTTTCCTCCTCCTCCTCCACCAGTCGAATTTTTTTCCCTCCAAGCATCAAAGTTTGTCCTCCTAAGTTTCAAATTTGACCTGTGCCCAGGCCACCACAGGACCTAAGACTGCTGTAGCCTCATAAAAGGCAGGGTCAAAACCCTCAGCTAATTTTTCTGTAACACTCTTTGGATTTTTACAGCTTTGCTGAGCCCAGATTAAATCAATTCCTGTGATCATGCAGCCCTTCTCAGGGAGAAATTCCCCAACTGAATTAGCCTGCAGTGGCTGTGCCAGAATGAGTTGGTTGTGGCAATTAACAAGGCAGGCATTATAAAACAGTTCCTAGGCAGCTTTCTTTTAACCCTCCTTCAGATACTGGCAGGCCACAACAAGGTCTCCTCAGAGCCTTCTTCCCTTCAGACTGAACAGCCCCAACTCTCTCAGTCAGTCTGCATAGCAAAGCAGCTCCAGCCTTCTGATCATCTTCACAGCCCTTCTCAGGGCACACTCCAGCACATCCAGATCTTTCCTGTAGTAGAGGACCCAGAACTGGACATAGTACTCCAAATAGGATCTCACCAGAGTGGAGTAGAGAGGGAGATCACCTCTCTCGAGCTGCTGCCCACAATTCCCTTGATGCAGCTCAGGACACAGTTGGCTTTCTGGGCTGCAGGTGCAAACTGACAGCTGATATTGAGCTTCTCACACACCAGTACCACCAAATCTTTGTCTTCAGTCTTCCTAAAGAACCTGACACAGAGATCCTGGCAACTGAGTATCTGAACACCAGTATCTGCTGATACTTAAGGAAGTAAACTCCCATTTCCTGCTCTGCTGGCACAAGCAGCCATAAGCATGCGAGTAGATACAACATGTAAAAGTGTTAGTAGCTGCACAACCACCACTCAGGTAGAGACATGTTTTATTTAGCAAGTAGTTTCATCAGCTAGGTGTCTACTTAAGGATGGCACAATCTAGTTCTTCTGGTTAAATCAGTGAAAGAACATCAGGGACCTGAAGAAGCAAGGTCATTAGACTAACAATCCAAAACACTTCCTTCTGTCCTACTCAAGGTAAATATTTTAACTCCCTTTTTCTTGCAGTGTTTTTCTTTCTAAAGCTTTAAACTCAAAATCAGAGCAGCAGCACTTGCAAACCTAACCACACATCCCATCAGAGCCACCATAAGTGCATCCTGTAGATTCATTTAGCACAGGAAGTTATCTCTGACTTCCTCTAGAACTACCAAAACAAATAAAGATTCATTCTTTATTGAAGGCCAGCACCTGACTGTGATAGGAATGGACACAATGCAAAAAGAACACTCTTAGATCTGAAGCACACATCCCCTTGTGCAAGGAATAAGACAGCTGTGACTTACCCCTTTTCATAAGTAAATTCTTCCTTCAGAGAATTGGCTGATGTCTCACCAATGAAGACAGAAGGAATGTCAATCTTCTTCAAAACCTCAACTGCACAAAATAGGCAAGGAAATAAAAATGTTATCATGTGGACACTCCATGGGCACTCTCAAGACATAGGACTTGAACATGATGAGACCATCACAATGCAAAGGCACACTGAAACAAACAGACTGATAAACCTGGGTCACATCATCAAGGTGCATAAGAAGTGGCATTATTTGTCCTATCTGAATACTCAGGGGCTTAATTGCAGGTCTAGAAACAAGTTGCCCAGGGAGGTGGTGGAAGCCTCATCCCTGGAGGTGTTTAAGGCCAGGCTGGATGGGGCTCTGGGCAACCTGATCTAGTGAGAGGTGTCCCTGCCCACGGCAAGGGGATTAGAAGTGGATGATCTTTGAGGTCATTTCCAACCCTGACAATTCTGTGATACCACAAAATAAGTCCTACCAGCACCACAGACCAAAAGCACATACTGTAAACCAGTGCCAACAGTTGGACTTGATACAAGGTGTTCTGAACATACTCACCCCAGGAACGATTAAAATCCTGACAGCATCAGAATCAAGCAGCAAACAGCACACTGGCCTCTACACACCAACTGAGAGTGTCATATGCACCCACAAGAGATGGCAGAGAGGGACCTGGCAGTGCTGGGTGACAGCAGCTGCGTATGAGCCAGCAGCGTTCCTGGGTGGCATGGAAGGCCAAGGGTGTCTTGGCCTGTATGAGGAATAGTGTGGCCAGCAGCACTGTGGATGTCATTCTGTCCTGTACTGGCTCTGCTGAGGCTTCATCTTGAGCACTGTGTGCAGCTCCAGGCCCTTCACTTCAAGGATACTGAGGTGCTGGAGTGGGTCCAGAGGAGAGTGATGAGTCTTGGGAAGGGACTAGAGGGAAAGTGTGATGAGGAGAGGCTGAGGGAGCTGGGGGTGTTTATCTTGTAGGAGACTCAAGAGGGGATCTCATCACAATCTACAACTACCTGGAGGGAAGTTGTAGTAAGGTGGGGGTCAGGCTCTGCTCCCAGGCAACTTGTCATAGGATGAGAGGGCATGGCCTGGAGCTGTAACAGGGGAGAGTTAAATTGGATGTTTGGAAGCACCTCCTCAGGGAAAGGGTAATTAGACACTGGGATGGACTGCCCAGGGAGGTGGTGGAGCTGCCATCCCTGAAGGTGTTTAAGGGAAGGCTGGATGTGGCACTTAGTGTCACAGTCTGGTCAATGTAGTGGTAGTAGGTCACAGGCTGGACTCAATATCAGAGGTCTGTGCCCACTTCAGTAACTCTGATTCTGTGAAACCAGAATCCATGTCCATGAGAACAACAGAATGTGCACAACAGTGCAAGAACAAAACAGAACCACTAACAAATACTAGGAAGTCTTAATTTAAAGCCTTGATTTCCTTCCAAAAGAGTAAGGGTTTTTTTTCCACTTTTCCTGCATTTCTCCTTAGTAACACATCAGCTACTTTGCACATCAACCATGTGAACCTATCTCATGCATTTAACCCCCAACAGCTGAACTCCAATGTAAAGGGAAAAATAAAACAAACCCAAAAGGAACACTCTGGAGAATGTACAAAGTTCACATCCCAAATAACATGGAAGTAGAGATTCATATTCTTCATGAATCTCTCCCACTTTTAACTGTTAAAACAGCAGGAGGATTGCTGGGTTGGGTGGGTGGGGGTTCAGTTTGGGCAGTTTCAAGGAGTGGTTTGGGTTTGTGGTTTTTTGTTTGGTTAGGTTTTGGGGTTTTTTTTTGTTTCATTGTTGGTTTTTGCTTGGTTGGTTTTTCCTGGGGGAGGCTGATGTTTTTCATTTTTAAGTGAGAACTGATTGTACTACTTGATAGTGCTTTCAGTCCTGTGGGTGGAATGGTTTTCAAACAGGAGAGAAGTGATACCTGTACTTACTGTCGTTGGATCCCATGCTTATGAGGTCGTCAGAATCGACATTGTGAACTATAGCTGCCTTGTATCCAGCTCTCTGTGCATTTAAAACCTGCCAGTCACACACAATACTTGTTAGAAAGACTTCTGCTTCAAGATATAGTGACTTCTCTGACCTACCCAAGCCAAGGTATGCTTTCAGAAAGCCATAAGTATTAGCACAACTTAACTTGCACTTGTAAAGCAAGCGTCACCTTTCCAAATAAAATCATCCCTGTACTTACACTCATGTCATTGTGTCATTTTCCCAGAAAAATCATTTAATATCTTCTGCAGACAGACAGCTCTTAGATATATTAAAATCAGAATGAAAAACTTCCCTGTGGCTATAGTTAAAAAATGTAATCCTAACTGAAAATAAAGGCACTGACCTTAGTAAACTAGAAATTACCACTGGCTAGCTCATGAAGTCACACAAGCAGTATCTCTTCTGTGCCTTTAGAGGTGTGTAAGTATCTTACTTGACAGCTCAGGTACCAGAAGCTTTTCCATGGCAAAACCCCACAAAACCAAAGACCTCACCTTGATATCAAAGTTGCACTCAAGCCTTCGGATTAAGACGATAAAAGCACTGGAGGAGTTGTCTTTCAGTGGAGGAGGGGCTATAGGCTCACAGGCATTCTCTGGCTTTGAATTTATTAGGAATCCCTAGAAACAGAACACAAACAGGAGTTTCACTTCTCTCTGCCTTAACAAAAGGCTTGGTAGACAAAGGTAAGGAAGTAAAACTGCACATTTTCTAACAACAAGCATGACAGCAAGGGTCTGCTACATCCCTGATGGTTTATCTTGACACATCAGAATCTTTAGGTCTGGAAGGCATTAAAAAAGTTGAACACTTCATCCAGTTACACCACCTGGAGGTTCTAACTCAGACTCTGCAGTATAACTCAGCTACATGAGCACTGTGGAATCATTGTTCACAGAATTTCATAGAAGCAGCCAGGTTGGAAGAGACCTCTAAGATCATCCCGCCCAACCTAGCACCCAGCCCTATCCAATCAACCAGACCATGGCACTAAGTGCCTCATCCAGGCTTTGCTTGAACACCTCTAGGGATGGTGTTCAGGAGGTTCCACCACCTCTGTAAGCAGCCCATTCCAATGCCAATCACTCTCTCTGCCAACAACTCCCTCCTAACATCCAGCCTAGACCTCCCTTGGCACAACTTAAGACTATGTCCCCTTGTTCTGGTTGCTGCTTGCCTGGGAGAAGAGCCCAACCCCACCTGGCTACAACCTCCCTCCAGGTAGTTGTAGACAGCAATGAGGTCAGCCCTGAACCTCCTCTTCTGCAGGCTGCACACCCCCAGCTCCCTCAGCCTCTCCTCACAGGGCTGTGCTCCAGGCCTTTCCCCAGCCTTGGTGCCCTTTTCTGGACACATTCCAGCACCTCAACATCTCTCCTGAATTGAGTGTCCCAGAACTGGACACAGCACTCAAGGTGGCCTGACCAGTGCTGAGTACAGGGGAAGAATAATCTCCCTTGTCCTGCTGGCCACACTCTTCCTGATCCAGGCCAGGATGCCACTGGTTCCATGTTGCACAAAGCCTATAAAAGAAAGCTGAAGTCTAACAGCCTAAGGAGCACCAACACAAACTTGGCACAAGTCAAAGGGAAAATCAAAGAAAGTGATTTCTGTGCTACCAGCAGTGAGTGAGCACACAAACCAGCTGGTTTGCTATAGTGAGCAAGGACTATACAGATCATCCAATCTGCCACTGGTGAAGGAGTCACAGAAGCAGGAAATTCTGGTGATACCAAACCTTTGGACTCTTTTCAGGTGACTGAGTTAGCACTGCACCACTGAAAATGTTTGGTGCAGAAGCTCTCCTAAGTTAATGCTTTAATATCTGCTGAACAGCTTCACAGCTTCTCTCAGATTACACATGGATGCACCGACACCAGCCCCTCTCCAGGACGTCGTTGCTTCAGAGTTGGCTGCCCCCTGCAGTGCCTTCCCTACCCCTGTGAGTGCTGTGCAAAGGCTGCTGGGACACACATTTATGCAAGGCAAGTGCCAAAAGAACATCATGCCCACTGCACAATGCTCTTTGTTCTGGCTCAGAAGAGAACAGACCTCCCCCTTTTCTTTGACTAGGATATGCCTGCTTCCTTGGTCAAGTCTCTAGACCACCTGAGAAGGAGCTTTGTTATTAATTAGTTAATCATTAGTGGTAATAATTAGTTTCCCTTCTATCAGTCTCCTCACAACAGATTTTCAATACCAAGAGCCAGAAAAATCCAGTCCATACACCCAGAGGAGACTTTTGTCTACCCTTCATCAGAAGTTTCTTCTATGTAAGGCCACAGTACGAGAAGGGCTTCTGGAGAGCAACACTATGGAAAATCATTTGGCATTCCTTTAGGATCCACACTCCTCTGAATCAGTTTTAAAGGTGGAGCACGTGAAAAAAAAGCAAACTGCCAGAAAATATGAACATAAGTAATTGGCTTTGTGCAAATAAAGATCATGAGAGCTGAGGGCTGAAGAAATCATTGCTCCAGTTCTACATCTGTCCTTGAAGCTTTAAAATCTGTTTTCACTGACAACTTTACATAAATAGAAGTCACCACCTGTGTGGAAATTACTACATGTAGCAATTCTATCATATAATTACATCTAAATACACATATAAACTGCCAGTTTAAATACCTATGCAAGCTTATACATGTACAGTTTATAAGCTGACAGTTTAAATGTACTTCATATAAAATCCCATATTTTGTCCCTGTAATAACAGAGAATTGATTCTGTTTTAAGGAACAGGTTTTTGCAGTGATAATATCCCTTTCTGGCAGAGAATCACAGAATCATTTTGGTTGAAGAAGACCTCCAAGATTATTGAGTCAAACTATCAAAGCTGCACCAGCAATCTGCCTTCTTGCCAAGTCTGTGGTGACAAGCAAAATACAGAATCATAGAATCAAGCAGGTTGGAAGAGACCTCCGAGATCAGCCAGCCCAACCTAGCACCCAGCCCTAGCCAGTCAAACAGACCATGGCACTAAGTGCCTGAACACCTCCAGGCACAGTGACTCCACCACCTCCCTGGGCAGCCCATTCCAATGCCAATCACTCTCTCTACCAACAACTTCCTCCTAACATCCAGCCTACACCTCCCTTGGCACAACTTGAGACTATGTCCCCTTGTACTGTTGCTGGTTGTCTGGGAGAAGAGAATAACCCCATCTGGCTACAACCTCCCTTCAGGTAGTAGCAGACAGCAATGAGTTCAGCCCTGAGCCTTCTCTTCTGCAGGCTGCACACCCCCAGCTTCCTCAGCCTCTCCTCATAGGGCTTGTAATATGACATAATCTATAATAATTAAATACAGTAGCCACTGAAAAGTGTGCACTGGTTTGCTGACAGCCCACTGCAGGTCCCTGATGCACAGAGCAATGCTCCTGCTGTTAGGTAGCACCACACAGAGCATCTATTCTTTCCTAACTGAAGTGGTATGTCTGGAGCCAACTGCACCCACAGAGGAGTTCCACACAAATCTCACATGGTCTGGTCATAGATACAGAAACCAAAACACAAGTCTTTAGCCTTTCTCAATGGTACCATATGTTCTTAAATCTCCTGAACTGAGGAGATGTTCTCTCAAGCACACAGACACAGATCACTGACCACTTCATGCTTAGAGAGCACACAAGCCAAAACCAAAAACACAAAAAAAGCAACAACTTTCATGCTTTGGCAGCAACCAGCACAGAATTTGGCAGGTAGTGTTCTAAAAGTTGTATATCAATATATTAATCTATCAAAGTAGTAGATAATTGTCAATCTATCTCAAGCAATATCATTAAACCCCAAGTTATTAAAAGCATAATGCAAGCAAAACCCACTTGCTACCCCATCCAGGACTAAAGATCACTATTATTTCTACATGGGTAATATCTACCCTAGCTAAGACAGAGCTAACAGCTGAAAAGACAGAGCTAACAGCTGAAAAGACAGAGCTAACAGCTGAAAAGACAGAGCTAACAGCTGAAAAGACAGAGCTAACAGCTGAAAAGACAGAGCTAACAGCTGAAAAGACAGAGCTAACAGCTGAAAAGACAGAGCTAACAGCTGAAAAGACAGAGCTAACAGCTGAAAAGACAGAGCTAACAGCTGAAAAGACAGAGCTAACAGCTGAAAAGACAGAGCTAACAGCTGAAAAGACAGAGCTAACAGCTGAAAAGACAGAGCTAACAGCTGAAAAGACAGAGCTAACAGCTGAAAAGACAGAGCTAACAGCTGAAAAGGTTAGAATTAAAGCTCCTTATATCTATTTTTGATGCATTAAACTGGCTCCCTACTTGGACAAATCATTTAATCGCCCTCTGCTTCTCAAAATAATCAGTAAGAAGTGTCCAGCTCCAACACCACTCCTCTCCAGGACAGAGCACACTGGGCAAGGAAATGGATTCCATTATGCAGAGGAATTCTCAGTCACAGGAATTCTTACAGTAGCTTATTTGCCTTTGGGACTGATAACAACAATGCAGTGCAGTCAAAGCTCCAACCTTGCACCTTTGCACCAGGTTCATTTCTTGCATGTTGTTTACTCCCAGGCACTGCAGCATCAGCAGAGCTTCAGAACCAGGCCTGGAGCCAGACAGGCTGCAGCAGAACAAACAGGACAGCTGCTCTCTGCCCCACAAGCTGTTCAGGGCCTCCAGAAGCGTAGGAAGGATTCTGGTATGGCTTACAGCCCTCCAGGTATATATTCAGAATAAATACATATCACTGAAATATTTTTTACCTTCAAGCCTTCTGCTGGCAGTCTGTAGCCAAATCTAGCAGGTAGATCATCGAAGGTCTGTGTTCCATTTTCAAGGTTATACTAAGAGAAATAAATTTTAAAAGCAAACTCAGCTTTGTAACAACAGAGAAAGAGGTCAGAGTCATTTAGGCTGGGAAACATCTTTCACATCATCAAGTCAACAGGTGTGGACAGAAACAAACACCACTACTTTTTAAGGTTAAAAGATTTATCAATGGATTTCTTGTGACTGTGTCAATGAAATCATAAAACTGCTTCTTCCACTCATGGAAAAACATTTTTATCTAGTCAAGCAAGAATTGATCATTTGTTATTTTATCTATATGTTAAAGCTTTCTTTCTGCTGTCTGCAATTCAAAGGTCATTGCATTTGCAGAAAAGTAACTGCAGACACTGGATTCAGTTCTAGAGCCACTGCACCCAGCTCCGGAGCCTATATTACAAGAGAGATGTGGATGTGCTGGAGTGTGTCCAGAGAAGGGCCATGAGGATGTTACTGCACATCTCCTGTGAGGACAGACTGAAAGAGTTGGGGTTGTTCAGTCTGGAGAAGAGGAGGCTCCCAGGTGACCTTATTGTAGCCTTCCAGTATCTGAAGTGGCTTAGAAAAACGCCGGGGAGGGACTTTTTAGGCCATCAGGGGGTGACAGGACTGGAGGGAATGGAGCAAAGTTGGAGGAGGGTAGGCTCAGACTGGACATGAGGAGGAAGTTCTTCACCATGAGAGTGGTGAGAGGCTGGAATGGGTTGCCCAGGGAGGTGGCTGAGGCCCCATTCCTGGAGGTGTTTAAGGCCAGGCTGGATGGGGCTCTGGCCAGACTGCTCTAGGGTAGGGTGTCCCTGCCCATGGCAGGGGGATTGGAACTAAATGATCCTTGTGGTCCCTTAAAAAAAAAAGCAACAATCTGAAGATCTGGGGGGGGTTGGGGATGGTGGTGCTCTTGCTTGTTTTTCTTGCTGTGAATGCACTTGCACACAGGGAAGAACAGCTCTTAACAGGTGGTTTACCACAGGCAAAGAATAGCCTCCACATGTTCTCACTTCTCAATCTCCTCCACCAGCAACTCAGGTTAGCAGCTGAAAACTCTGTGTTGTTTTTGGTTCATGCTGACTATGAGCTTTCATTTCAAAACAAAGGAATACTGTCAAGGTCTTAAATCTGTGGCAGCTTTGTTTGCCTTTTCATGGCTCATTTTTTGTAGCTCTATCATACACCTATGGAATGAAGAATCTATAGAACACAAAGTGAAAATTCGATGTTTGGTTTAATTTAAAAGCAAAATAAGTTGGTTTCTTGCAAAAAATTGTGACTGCCTCAAATCTCATCAACTGGTAAATTTTATCAGTTGAGTGATCAGAAATATTTGTCTATTCTCTGTATCATCCAACTGTCCTACACACTGGGTAAAGGCTGTGTTTATTTCAGAGCAACAGGACATCTCCTCACAGTCAGAATAAGACAGAGGATCTCAAACTCTACTTCAAAGGAAAATATGACCATGATTTATCTCAACCCTTTCAAGACAGCCTCCCTCCCAGGCTTTGGTAAAGTTGAGAGGAAAGAGATAAGACTGGAGCTAAATTCCAAGGAAGTGTTTTTGTTCTGTGCAATCAATCTGCTCCCCACAGCCTCTCCCCCAGTCTTCTACCCTATGGTTAGGCAGCACAGCTGTGGGCCTGTCCTCCTCCATCCTCACTAGTCACCCATCTGCCTGCTTCAAAATGTCCTTCCTCAGGTTCTGGTGCTCTAAGTTTACTTAGCATCACCTACCCAGCCCAAATTTAAGCTAGGAGTCAGACACAAACCTATTTTAGCCTTTATTTTACAAATAACCATCTGTGCTTCACGTATATATGACAGTATTGGCACAAACAATTCTTCACCTGAGGCTGGCACTATGCTAGACCACAGGATAAGACATCTACTTTGGCAGACCCAAAATTTCAGCCAGCATTTTGCTTCCCCAACAGGCAATCATAAAGCCATGAAGTCTCTGCAGACTGTGAGCTATCTGTATGCCTTCAGTTCCATGTGACACTGCACAAACACTCCCTCCTCCTATGCCTATCTCTTAAGCATTCTCCTGGCTCTGCCTCACAACAAAGTTTTAGTGTCTGGCTCATCTCCTCATTCCCTACTCCAAAGACATTCCCAAAACAGATCTGTAACTCTGAAATATCCAAGAATAAAGGACACTTAATGTCTAGATGGAATTATCTCACAATACTGCACATGAGGAGTTTAAACAGAAGAAATAAAACCAAAGCACCACAAAGTTTGTTGTTTGTTTTTTTAATTAAGGTTTGTGAAGTTCATTGGTTTTGTTTTGTATTCATTACCTTTCCTAAAGGAGGAAACCCCAACATAAAAGTAGGGTTTCTTATGTAAAGAGGAAGCACAGGCTTGGTGAAAAAGGGAAGAGAGGATGGGAAATCAGCTGACAGCCACTTTAAAATGTCACAATAGAGTGATTATGTCAGATCCATAATAAAGCAAACCTCTCTCTGCATTAATTGGATCTTCAGGTTGTTGCTATGCTATGCTGTTTACCAAACTGAATTGATTTACCAAAACTGAAACTACTGCCTGAACTAAGCAACAATGGAATTCTTTTCACACAGTTATAACATGCTAAATGATATTTGGTCAGGTTGAAACTTTTTTTTAATGACTAAGAGAATTAATTGCTTTACTGCCATGGTGTCTGAGCACACATCACCTGTAAGCTCACTTCAAAGTGCACTTTTTTACATCACTCAACTAAACATTAAGCCAATTACAGAATCACAGAATCAGTCAGGGTTGGAAGGGATCACAAGGATCAGCGAGTTTCAACCCCACTGCCATGGGCAGGGACACCCTACCCTAGAGCAGGCTGCCCACAGCCTCAGCCAGCCTGGCCTTAAACACCTCCAGGGATGAGGACTCAACCACCTCCCTGGGCAACCCATGCCAGGCTCCCACCACTCTCATGGTGAAGAACTACTCATGTTCAGTCTGAATCTCCCCACTTCCAGCTTTGCTCCATTCCCCCCAGTCCTGTCACTCCCTGATAGCCTAAAAAGTCCACCCCCAGTTTTTTTGTAGGCCTCCTTCAGATACTGGAAGGCCACAAGAAGGTCACCTGGGAGCCTTTTCCTCTCCAGACTGAACAGCCCCAACTCTTTTAGTCTGTCCTCATAGGAGAGGTGCTCAAGCCTTCTGCTCATCCTCATGGCCCTTCTCTGAACAGGCTTCAGCATCTCCACACACCTCTTGTAACATGGGCTCCAGAACTGGACACAGTACTCAGTACTCAATTCCATTTCAAACAACCTGCTACAACATTTATTGCCCTAACAGATTCACTAAGCAGAACAGTATAAAAGAAGATTAAATTATCTGGATATTTCATCTATGTAGAAAAATATACTTACTGCTAAAATATCTGCCTCCACAGGTAAAAGGTTCAGGAAAGCAAATAACTGAACAGTCAGGATAGTGTATATCTGAGTGGCAGACAGCATCAGCATTCCTATTGACAACAGCATATTTTATTGGATACCTGCAACAACAACAAGAAGAAGAAGACAGAGTCAGAGCACACAGCAAACATTTCCCTCTGGCATTTCACTAGGCTCTACCATTTGGCTAAAATCTTTCTTGTAAAGATGCAGACAAAATGTTACTTCATGTCCTCTTTTGAGAAAGAAGTCATTTTTAATTGGTATGATGATGTTAGAGATACAAACCCCTTTTCCTGAGAGCAAGTAGCCTCAACGGGAAGCACACAGAGAACACAAAAATCACAACAGCACTTCACTGATCTAGTGTGAGGTGTCCCTGCCCATGGCAGGGGGGTTGGAAGTACATGATGCTTGTGGTCCCTTCCAGCCCTGATTCTATGACACAGGAATGGGAAGGTACAGAGGAATGAACAGCCACATGGTATTAATCAACCCTAGCTATTCTCAATTTTAATCATCCCATGTTCTAACTTAAAATCTAAATCAGCAAAATTCCTCATGCACATGGAGCAGCTCTACTAAAACGATGTGTTGTAAATATACACTTGCAAACTCGGTGTGCCACCAACAAATACAAAATCGTTCCATCAGCCTCAGTGAAATTCCCAAGTGCTGCCGTGTGACTCATGGTCTGGACAGCAGATTTGGTCTCCTGTGAAGTGAGACCTTCAGAAAAAAAAGACACAAGTACCTCGCAAAGCGTGCTTGTATGCACTTCACAAGCTCCTGTCATTCAAAGGAGGTTAGTTTTGCTTTGTCAGTGAATTTTATTCACAAGCAGCAGCAGAAAGCAACAGCTTGTGTCTGGAAATACAGGAGAGTGTTTTGTAACAGAAACTGGTATTTAAAATAATTTATTTGTCATTAATCAAAGCAAAAAAAGAAACTCAAAGTTAAAAATAAATGTGGAGAGGGGTCAGAAGGAAGCACACCAAATACTTTAATGTTTTTCCTTTGGCACACAGATTTATGGTTTTTAGAATGTGTTAATAACATTAAAGGCCTGGATGCCTCCCTTGTATGAGCAGTGATACCTGCACCCTTACTGAAATCATTCAAAGTATTATGTGACCCTCAAAAACCCCTCAACAATCCCCCCTGCCAGAAATCACCACCGCTCACTCCCACAAAGAGAGACATTAGCATCTGTTTGCATGAGTAGAACTTTGTTCTCCTCTCCCTCCCAAAAGAAACACCTGCATTCACTGCAGTGGTAACAGATTTCACTCCCTAGCCCTCTTATCATAAACTGACCACTTTTACATCACCTATCTCCTGAAACCACAAACTTTCACCCAAATACAAGGCAAATATTAAAGACACAGTGTTTAAACACTGAGTATTTCAATTCTTTCCAGCAAAGACACGAGCTAACACTTAAGATAATAATCAACCCATGGTCCCTCTCATCTGAAACTCAGCATTCTTTGATTCTTACACATCACTTTCCACTTTGGCTCTTCCAGATCATTATTGTTCTGGCACCGATGAGACTCCCAATCTAGACAACAAACCTGACTTGGGTTATAATGTAATTTCCTCAGCTGATGAAGGCTGCTCCTTCAGAACACAGAATTTACTGAATGTCTGTGAAAAGCCAACTTCCCACACATTTTGAGAGGCCTGGAATGGACGCTCTGATGATCCACAAGCACACAAACAACACAGTGCAGATCTGCAGCGTTCACCAAGGGTTGTGTCTGACGTAACGAGAAACAGAGTATGGAAAGATTTAGTCTTTCAGCATTTTAACTTCATACCGTGTGCCACTCTCACTTCATCCAACACAGGTCTTTCAGCTCCTAACTAAAACAAAAGGCAGTTAAATAACACCCACCTACATGAAGGTAAAAGTTCTACTTGCTAAGCAGCAATAAACAGGCAACCAAAAACTTGGGCTGAGCAAGGGAGAGGAATTAGTTCCAGCCTTCTATGTTATTGACTTGTGTCTCCCAGTGCCTGCTACTCATATACTGAGCTAAGAAAGGTTTTTTGGGGGAAAAACATGCTGCCATTGCTAAAGAAATAGGCAAATGGGTAAAACTAAGTTTCATAAATAACCATAAAAGCAGCATTTCATCATTTCTGAGTCCTTGAATTTCCATGTAAACTGTACCTTTTAATGCTTCCTCATGTTTTAAAGGGACTTGAATTTCTGTGTATATATACATACCACAGCTTGTAGTAATGTGAAGGTTTGAGGTTTAGCCTGAATTTAGGCTGCTGAGAAATGAATGCCATCTGAACTGGAGGAATAGCTGGCTGACAGAGGCATAGAGATCTCCAGAGAGGAAAGATGTGGAGCTGGGTAAAAATAGTGGCCAGATGAACATGTCTTTTCTTCTAGCTCTCATGAGATGCATTTAGAAGCTCCTGTCCAGTACGACGTTCCCAAAATACAGTAAGGATTACTGACATGCCTTTGTCCCCCATTCCCTTTCTCTATCAAAACTGAAGTAAAATAAAAAGAAATAATTGCTTGCTGCCTCTACCTCCTCACTGACTTTACCCTTCCAAGAAATCACAGCCAAGACTACCACATGTTCAGAATCAAGAATCATTTAAGAATCCCTCTCTTCCTACCCTATCCTTTGTGAGATCTTTAAGCAGGAGGCACTGTCCCATGAGCTGAGGTCCTCAACAGCAAATGTAGCAAATATTGGGAGAGTTTGATTTGACTTAAACTGACACTAAGATGAAAATAGTTTAAAAATATGATTATTAATTGGAGAAAACAGCTGGAATTTTCAGGAACAGTTCTGATGATTCTGACTTGGTCATTCAGACCAAGTGAAACTTGTGACTGGTCAGCAAAACAGAAGTTACAATCACAGAAATTTCAGATGAATTATAAGATTCATGATTTTTTTACCTCAAGATTGACCAGTTTTTTCTCATGAGTATGCCCTAACAAAGGGGACTGTCAGTGAAACTGGAAGCATAAGGAACAATTGTTCAAAAAAGACAATACTTTTCATGGTGCCAGGAGCAACAACACACTCGAAGCTGCTGCTGTATTGTAGCTAATGGAGTTAATTCAGCACATACCTTACAACACAGAGAAAGCATTAAAATGGTATTGAGCAAGGTTAGAAAAGACCAGAAAAAATGCTGTCCTTGCAAAGAACATGTAGATACAAAGCACTCTTCTCTGTCAGTTACATGCAACCAGACACTTGTGGACCCAAGAATGACTGCCTCAAACACAAGCAAAAATGTCCTGCAATGCCTGAAGTGCCACGGCTCACTTGTAGCCTACCCTCCTCAATGACAAGGCAGCTCACAGCACACAGAAATACAGGCAGGTGTAATTAAAGTCTGCACTGCAAACAACACAAGAGAAGTTAAGCTTGACTTTGCACTCATGTTCAGCACTCTACACCTGATCTTTCAGTGTCTGTAGGTGAAGTTTCCCATAAGTAACTCCAGTCCTTTTGAAAGTCGTAGTTTTTCTTGCTGCTCTGGATCCTAGAGGTCACAAACCAGACTAAGCCTGAAGAACTAGATCCCTCCATCACAGGACTGAACAGGATCACCAGGCCGGAACTGAGGAGGGGAGAAGTTTGGGTGTGCTCTATCACAGCAACCTACAAACAACAAGGCAACCAGGAAGCAAATACACTCATGTACAATATATCAGAGAAGGAACCACCCACGAAGATAAGGCAGCAGTGGTACTGCTGTATCTACATCAGAAAGTGGACTTCTGATTATACTCTTGAAGAGAGCAGTATGTCCCTTCTCAGAGGGAAGATAAGGACAGCTGAATAAGCTTGGTACAAGAACTGACAGGACATGATGGATACATCTATCTGCTGTACCCGGTACCAAGGACACCTTGCTGACCTCTTCATACAGCACTGGCACTGTATCTAAGGTAAGGGTTATGAAACAGTTATTAACACCAACACATTGACCTGATCTGAAAACATCCTTCTGGATACAGTCCCTGCATACTGTCAAAAATACCATTTACAGTATCACAATATCATCAGGGTTGGAAGAGACCTCACAGATCATCAAGTCCAACCCTCCATATTGGACAACGTGCAGAAGCCTTGGGAATGTACTTAAGACAGATCTTGTGAGGAAGTTGTGTGGCCTGGGACACAGGTGAGAACATTCAGAGCTTCTGGCAACTATTCACAAACCAAGCTCCACAAAGTACACATCAGAAGCTTCTATCTCATTCAGTTCAAAACTTATTTGACAGAGGAAAACAACATAAAGCAACTCCTTGTCCATATGGTTATGCTTTGTGCTTCAACTCTCTCAAGGAAACAGCTCCTCCTCTTCCCACTGGAAAAGCAAAAAACAACCCCACACCTAATTTGCACATCTGTATTAAGCTTAAGATCTGTTTTACTGCCAAATAGGAACATGACACTTACAGCAACCATAGAATTCATACAGGCATTCAGAAACTTTGTCCTGACATAAGCTCAGTGACAACCATCTAAACATTTTGGTAGGCTGGGCTCCACTTTCCAAAACTCCACGAGCAAAGGATGAATAAAAGTCACACAGATAATGTCAAAAATTTTCATCCACATGCTCAAAAGCTCCAAAGTGTCCGTTTTTTTCGCACTTTGATGTCACTGTATGATTACTGATCTGAATCTCCTTCTAAGACCTAGCTGCAGAACTGGACAGGCAGTGTTCTCGGATCCGGTAAGATGCAGTAACCATCCCTCTCATTTTGTTTTCATCTTTTTACAAGCAACTTGATGGTCAGGTACAGATTCCACGCTACATATTCGTTTCCAAATATAATCAGTATCTCGGCACACAGCCAGACTCAGAGAGGAATCATCCACAGGCAGAACCGGGAAATACCAGAGCGAGAGTTCAGCTTTCATCAGTCTAAAAAGACGTCAGGAAAGGGTTCAGAGGCCTCTCGCTCCCTCCTGCCGAGGCAGATCTCCGCGCAGGCTGCAGCAAAGACTGCGGAGAAGGGAAGCGCCCAAGCCAGCGGCTGCCGGCAGCCGGGCACCGGGCGCGGGGCCGGCCGTGGCTCCGCCCGAGCCGCACAGGCCGTGCGAGCGGCCCCGCCTAGCTGCTCCGAGGGTGGAGGCAAATTAACGCTACGCAACGCAGCGACGGGCCCAGCGACCCCTTAACCGCCGCCGAGCCTGGGCGCCCGGCAGCAGAGGAGAGCCCCAAGGGAGCCCAGACGCCCGCGCTCCCCGCCCCAGCGGCGCTCACCTGCGGGCCCGGCACAGGGCCCGGCGCGGGGTGCCGAAGGCCGCGCCTACGCCGACTCCATGGCGCGCACGGTCCCCTCAGCCGCCACGGCGGAAGTCCCACCCTGCCGCCGCGCAGCACGGGGCGGAGGTCCGGGACAGGCCATTGGCTTCGCGAGCTGCCACTCAGGCGTGGAGCGTGGCGCGGGGCGGGCCTAGCCGCGCTGAAGGGAGGTGCCAGCCCCGCCCTCGCCAGGCCTCGCCCGCCAGCGGGCGGCGGGTCCCGGTAGTGGGCGGGGGGCGCATATATGCCTCTGCCTCGGCTCTCCGCTGCTGGCGGCTTTATCCGTGCCTCAAGTGCCGAGGCTTGCCGTCGCCTGGAAGCTGACAGCATGAGGGACAGCGGAGCGATCCGCGAATGTACTGGGCAGAAGCCGGTAACGGAGGTTCGTGTAGAAGTGTCCTGCTGCAGGAGTCGGCCCGGTGCTGGGCCGCCCCTCCCCGCCTCGCTGTTACTGCCAGCCCGCTCGTCTGGACTCGGGGTTCGCGGGCGCGGTGGCCGCTGCCCGCCTCCAGGCTGTGCGACAGCGCAGACGGCTACGCGCAGAACCAGGCGGGCTTTACAACGGACACCGAATCCCGGCATCGTGGAGAGAACAAGGGGCTTTTATTCTCCTCCGGTCACTTTAGCCCAGCTCCAGTTAAACCGAAACCAGCCACAACAACACACCAGCACTGCCCCCGAGCCTGCCACGGCCTACTGCTGGGACGGGGACTCCTACCCCCGGCTCTGGGAGCTCCCGCGCAGGCGCCGAGTCGGACCGCCCCTTCCTGGGCGGGCGGCCGCGGAGCGGGCCGGGCCGGCAGGGTGCGGGATGCTGCTGGTGCTGTCGGAGGAGCAGAAGGCGCACCTGGGCTTCCTGCCGCGAGCGGGCGGCGCAGGTCTGGCATCGGGCCCCAGACAGGCACCGGCTGCCCTGCGGCTGGCTCGCCTGGGCCCGCGGGGAGCCGAGGGCGCGTAGCCCGGCTGACGGGAGGGGGTGGCAGTCAGCGGCGGCCGTTCGGGGCCTAAGCGGAGTCCTCTCCTCTCGTTTCAGCCGTCGGCGAGCTGGGCCGTCTGGCGGTGGAGCTGCTGCGGCGGGGCGCGGCGCCGCGGGCCTGCGAGGCGGCCGCCAGTAAGAGCCGCGGCGGGAAGGCTGTCACGGGCCACGGGCGGGGACAGGGCAGTCTGGAGCCCGCGGGGAAGCCGGGAACGGGGGCTGGGCTCAACGACGCCCGTAGCAGTGCGAGAGCGGTGGTCGCGGCGGCGGCCCCCCAAAAGATGTCCCCGGTGCACGGCAGCAGCTGTACGGAGCAGCTTAGGGACTCGTTCCGCCTCAAGCTGCCGGAAGAGCGGAGGCAGCTGGCGGGCAGCATAAAGCCTTCTGAGCAGCTTTTGGTCAGGAGGTGCCGAGATCTGTTCGGTGCTGCCGGCAGGACCCCGCTTTCTGCGTACACGTCTGCAGATTCACCACTTGGCTCCGGGGCGTGGGCGTCCAGCTCCGTGCCGTGCCATAATTAGTCTGGGGTTTTCTTAGGGCTTTTGGATTGTTTGTTTGGGGGACGAGAATCTAACTTGCTGCTTAGTCTCCTCACATTATTATTTGAAGGGTGGCATAGCCCTCTGGTGGGTGTTTTTTTTCTTTTCTATGCTTATATTGCAAGTTAACTCTCTCTAAGTTTGCTGTTGCAGGTTAATATGACAGTAAAAAGTACTTTGTGCTTTCTTTGAAGGAAAACTTAACATCGATGTTGACACCGTTCAGCATGGAGTAGAAGGGCTATCATACCTGCTTACCGAGAGCTCCAAGCTTATGGTAAGGTAGCCTCAAGCTACGCTGGGGGAAATTTAGGCCTGAGGTGAGGAGAAAGTTCTTCACTGAGAGAGTCATTGGTTAGTAGAATGGGCTGTCCAAGGAGGTGGTGGAGTTGCTGTCCCTGGAGCTGTTCAAGGCAGGATTGGACGTGGCACTTGGTGCCATGGTCTGGCCTTGAGCTCTGTGGTAAAGGGTTGGACTTGATGATCTGTGAGGTCTTTTCCAGCCTTGGTGATACTGTGGATGCCTTTGCATCGTGAATTCAAAGACACACTCAAAAGAGGTCTTCTCAGCACTTACAGCTGTGAACATACTGATGAAAGAGGAAAACCTGGTTCCAATCAGAATTTTAAAAGTCTTCTCTTGTGTTATGCTGCTGAAATACTGAGTCTGCCTGCACTGACTGGCATTTGTGCTCAGTGTCTGCAGCCAAGGCTTGACAACGTTTAACAGCACATAGCAAGAACTTGCAGCAGTTTAGTCCATACCTCAGTATTAAGCTCTGTGTAAATAGCAAAGCTAGAGTGAGTGGGGTGTTCAGCTGTAGTATGGAGTGTGGTGCTGTGCTAGCCCTGTTCTATGTTCCTCATGTATGTCTGATAGGGTACATTTGAGAACTCTTTCTGCTCCTGACATCAGAAGTTTGGGTGGGTGTAAGCAGACATTAAATGAAAATGGTTAGATAATAACTGTTTCTATTGGAAGAACTTTTTGCTGTTGATGTAGTAGAATATTTGAGCAGTGAGGACATGGAGAAGGGATAGAGAGGCAAGTAATTTCCAGATGAGCTCAATCAGGAGATGTTCTGAAGGGCAGGAAGGAAGAGATTAAAATACCCCAGAATCTTTCTGTGAAGTAAGGTGACCCAAATGACAGAAATGACTGTGTGTTAGGGTAGAATATGGTGATCAGAGGGTGTGTTTATGGTGTAGATGTATTGGAGTGGTGTCATGTGTTCTGGTGAGTAAACTGTTTCCACAATGAGCCAAGCTCCTCCAGTTCAGGTAAAATCATAGAATCACAGAGTGAGTTGGGTTGGAAGGGATCTTTAAAGATCACATAGTCTAATCCCCTTGCAGTGAGCAGGGAGTTGTAGCACTGACCTACAGGAATCAGCTTCTTGGGGCCACTCTGAGTTACTGTAATGTGTAGTTGTGTCTGGTGCTCGTGTAGATGTGAAGACATTCAGACAGTTCAGAGTATTTATAAGCTGAGTATCAATATTAACGTATTGGTGACTGAATATGTACTTCCTCAAAACAAAGCTCAGATGCTTTCCTGTGCTGCATATTGTTCTCTTATGTGAAGGCTTGAATGTGAAGATGTTGAATGTTTTTGAACCAAGCAATCAAAAGGTGTTCCTGAAGCTCATGCAAGTCAGTGCAGTACCTCATTACCTGTAAATCACTTCAAACCTAGCCAGTTTGTTTCGTTCTAGCTATAGAACTGACCTCACATGTTCCTGCAGGAAAACAACTACCCTATACCACACTTACAGTTTTGTTTACAGCAAATAGTGATTCTTACATGGTTGTATTAAGGCCCAATTTGTTATTCCTAGATTTCTGAGATAGATTTCCAAGAGTCCATTCAAGTTTTGGGATTCTCGGATGAACTGAACCAGTTACTGCTCCAGCTGTACCTTGACAACAGGAAAGAGATCCGCAGCATCCTCAGTGAGCTGGCCCCAAAGCTTCCCAGCTATCACAGCCTGGAATGGAGACTGGATGTGCAGGTGACCTCCTTTACTTTTTCAGTAGCTGGTGTTTTACTCCACGTTTTTAAACATCTGCTAAGCAATTGATTTGTACTATTCCAAGGGAAGCGAGGCAGCACTTTTTCATGTGTTTAAAACTGACATAATTCTGTTACTGCATCAAAGATAGCTAGTTATGAGAAGAGCAGGATGTGTCATGATGCAGAGTAGTGAAAATTGAATTCATAGCTCCATAGGCCTTTTCATATGTGAAAATTGAATTCATAGCTCCATAGGCCTTTTAAAATGTAAGCACAGACTAAGCGTATTTGGTGTTAATTACTATCCAATTTTCAGAATGAAAGTATTGATTAAAGTCCATTAGTATTGCCTAAGGAGAAAAATAAATATGGATTGTGCCTGTCTTTAATGTGAGGGAAAAAAAATAAAAGCTCTTTAAACAGCCCTGCAAACTTGTGAATTGTCAGTGTTGTGAATTGTCCATACCCATCCTTTGTTTTCTGTTCCCATTTCGTTTCCGCTGCCTCACTCAGCTTGCAAGCCGAAGTTTGAGACAACAGATTAAGCCTGCTGTGACTCTAAAGCTACATCTCAATCAGAATGAAGATCAAACTGCTCAGGTGCTGCAAACTGACCCTTCCACTCTCCTCCATCTAATTCAGCAACTGGAGCAAGCACTGGGGGAAATGAAAACAAACCACTGCAGGAGAATAGTGCGCAACATGAAGTAGTGCTGGTGCCAGGCTGGGGGCTCACTTGCCTAAAGCAATGCTCACAAATACATTTTGAGGAGAAATAAACATCTGGATCAGATGAAATGCTTTCCTGTGCCAGGATCTTAAGCCAGTAATGACTGGTTGCATGTTCTCCAGTGCTAACTTTGCACCTCTGCCTGAGAGGAGGTAGGAAACTGGCTTTGCTTTGGTAGTAAATGCAGAAATTCAACATGCTATGCTGAGGGTTTCTTTAACTCGGTACAGTTCCACGTGAAAGCCTTTCCTACAGTAAGTAGAGCTCTCTCAGTATTATATGAGGCTGCACATTATGTTTATCAGGTAGTTTTTTCCCTGGGTTTTAAGGAGGTTTTTCGAAACCAGCTCTGTACTGGTGGGGCATGATAATTTACAGGCTGTTCCCTTCCTCTAGACTCATTAAGAGTACATGTGGGATTCACCCAGCCTGAGCTGGGTGCTGCACTGCCTTCCTACCCTTCTTTCATAAGGAAAGAAAGCCTCAGCATGTTGACATTGCCATTTAATAAAGCTGGGTCTAGCCCCTGCCAGGCAGGCTCAGTGGGCTGCAGGGAGCAGTCACCATAGAAAACCCAAACCCAGTGGCCTAAACATGTCAGCATGCTGATCATGGATAAAGGGGAGCTGGAACAGCACTACAGCCAAGTCATGGACTAGAGGGCAGATTGAGCAGGTAACTTGTGCTAAATCCCATTTTCATCTTGTGCTGGAACAGGTTTTGTTCTCTTCTTTGGATGGTGTGCTCATAAAAGAAAGGCTAGCTAAGAACTGCAGAAAAATCAATGATTCTTTCCCATTTCCTTAATAAAGGTTTTGTCCAAAGCCACTTTTCAATGGTATTTAATGCAATATTTGGTAGCTTTTGTGAATAAGGTTAAATACTTGTACTTGAAGGACATCTAACTCTCACATTTTCTTTTGCTGCAAATGTAACTGTGTTTTGCAGAGCTGCTCTTCCTGTCTATGTCAAGTCACTTTTATGAATTAAGCAGCTTGTAAGTGGCACCTTTTGTGACAGACCACCAAATGCTAATGCAAAGTGCATTAAACAACTAAATATCCACCTGGTTTAAGCATAAACTGGGTTATTTTCTTAGAAGCAGAGTTAGGTTCCTCCCTTAGCTATGCCCTTCTCAACAGATCGTTTCCCTGGTCTAAACAGCAGAGGGCAGAAAGTTTGGTTTTATAATCTACGAAGGAGAAGTTTTGCTGTGCAATCATTTTCAGGGTCTGGCTTCTGGTAAGAATTGTTCATGGTTTCTAGACACAGCCTGGAATGTATTTCACCTTATATTTTCCAAATTCATGATCAACTTTCAACTGAAAACTTCCAGTTTTGAAGCACTCTAAAGCACTGTTTCATGGATCTGCTAGTTAATTTGCTAAGCCACTTAGCAAAACCAGTAATCTAACCCAATTCTTAGAACTGAGTTCCTTTGCTATTGTGAAATGTTTGTATTCTTTTGAGCACTGAGTAAACTCAAGCAGCAGTGTTTTTCTTCCTCCTATTTGTTTTTAAATCCTTTTTGAGTATCTATGATCACTGTCCGTTTTGGAAAGTCTGTTGTTCAAGTTTCTGACCCAAGTTTTAATTCCCCATCTCTGAGGTGTGTTTTAGACTCCTACAGGCTTTATTTTGTTGTACTTTTGCTTGTCCCTGCCGTGCTTTCTTGTAAGCTTTTTTTTAATCTACTCACCTTTTAGCTGGCTAATTAATTAATGTTCCTTAAAATATGTGGGGAAAGTGTCCTCATTAAGCAGCTGTGGAATTATTTTAGATACATGCATAAATCAGTGTCTGAACTTTGGATTAGGCCAACAATTCTCATTCAACAAACTCACTGAACTAGGATTTTAACCTTGTATTTTGCATTTGATCTTAAATGCATTAGACCTGTCTTAATTTTAGTGCTGGTTATCAAATGTGCTTCTGTACAGGCTCAAAGGTGCAAGTGGAGCTTTTGTTCCAGTTGTAATGCCTGTTTGCTATACTGTGACTTTGTAATATTAACAATAGACAGCATGCAGGAAAGGAAGTCCAAGGTTAGGAATAACCTGGCAAAACTCCATGAGTAAAGCTCTGCTGTTTATTACTTGTCTAAGGAAAGGAAGTCTCCTGTCACACTGCTGGGCTTTGTGGTCAGGTACATGACAGCACAGTCACTCTAAATACTAGAGATGTGTAAATTGTGGTAGTTTTGTTACTGCAGTTGTATCAGATTGAGATTCCTCTCACCCATCATTGTATTTGTGTCAATAGAAAATGATGGTATTTGATTTAGGCTTCTGGGGTTTGATGTATTTGACCTGGCAGGTTATAAACCTTGCCAGCAGTTCTGCTAAAGGTGGAGCAGTGAGCAGATGCTCTTCCCTGATGACTGCTGCAAACTTTTGACATGTAATCTGACCTGGTTCTGATGTGGATGTGCAGCAAGTGCTGGCATGGCCCATTCCATGGGCTTTGATGCAAGGGGAATAACGGCTGAGACACAAACACTAGTGGAGTTGTCTGCTCAGCACAGCTGTTCCTGGAATGGATGTCTGAGCAGTCACCTACTCTATCTTCATGTATCTTTCTTGCCAGTAAAGTTACATCAGCTTGAAAAACAACATGAACTAAGCTGACAGAAATTCTTCCTTTTTTTCCTTGGAGATGTTGGCTGGGGAGGTGTGCTGACATAGCTGCTTTGGTGAAACTGCTACACACCAGCTCTTTGTTTGAAGCAAATCACATCACAGCTGGCTGCACAGGATACTCTTGGCACATATTCTGGAGTGCCAGCCAGAGTATAAACAAGAATTACTGATTTGCATTACAAACTAAGTAGTTTTTAAAGTGCAAATGTGTGTGTGATGCACATGCACACCTTTATGTAGTGAAACTCACACGATGTAATTTCATTCTGTTCTTTGCTCTCCCATTATCCTGGAGAAGGACAAGCTTTTGTTTCATACACAGCTCTTCCTCACTGAAGCACAGGAAAACCACCAGGTGTAGTCCATAATTGCTTGAAGTCTCTGCTTGGTACAAACTCAAACAGGACAGGAGCTGTGCTCTCTCTTCCTGATCAGCACATAATTGTGACTCATTTATCCAGAAAGCTGAGATTTTTCCAGGGAATCCTGAATGTTTTATGTTACAACAGGCATCACATGTGCATCTTTGTCACCTAACTGGGACTTCTCAGAAAAACTCTAATGTAGGCAGGGCTTTGGTGCAAAGCAGTGATGGCTCTAGATGAAAAATTACAACATGGGAGCTTGTTTTTTCAAGTCATTGCATGTGCATTGTCTAAGGGTACGTTTGAGAGCACACTTCCTTCTGATCTCTGCTTGGTCTTTCTATTCATTGGACTTCAGCAAGGCCTTTGACACCTTCTGCCACAAGCTCCTGGCAAAGCTGGCAGCTTGTGGCTTGGAGAGATTCACTCTGATCTGGGTCAAGAACTGGCTGGAGGGCTGGGCCCAGAGAGTGGGTGTGAATGGTGCCACATCTGGTCAGCAGCTGTTGCTAGTGGTGTTCCCCAAGGATCAGAAAGGGACCTGGGGGTACTGGTAGATAGTAGCTGAAGATGAGGCAGCAGTGTGCCCAGGTGGGCAGCAGAGCCAATGGCATCCTGGGCTGGCTCAGGAGCAGTGTGGGCAGCAGGACAAGGGAGGTTCTTCTGCCCCTGTGCTCAGCACTGCTCAGGCCACCCCTTGAGTGCTGTGTCCAGCTCTGGGCTCCTCCATTGCAGAGAGATGTTGCAGTGCTGGAAGGTGTCCACAGGAGGGCGACAAAGCTGTGAGGGGCCTGGAGCAGAGCCCTGTGAGGAGAGGCTGAGTGAGCTGGGGGTGTGCAGCCTGCAGCAGAGGAGGCTCAGGGCAGAGCTCATTGCTGTCAATGGCTACCTGAAGGGAGGTTGTAGCCAGGTGGGGTTGGGCTCTGCTGCCAGGCAGCCAGGGACAGAACAAGGAGACACAATCCCAAACTGTGCCAGGGGAGGTCTAGGCTGGATGTTAGGAGGAAGTTGTTGGCAGAGAGAGTGATTGGCATTGGAATGGGCTGCCCAGGGAAGTGGTGGAGTTGATGTCCCTGGAGGCGTTCAGGAAAAGCCTGGCTGGGGCACTTGGTGCCATGGTCTAGCTGATTGGATAGGGCTGAACTGTATGATCTTGGAGGTCTCTTCTAACCTGTTTGATTCTATGATAAGTATGGATTGAATTTGCTGCTAGAAAATGTACCCCACTAATAAACCCATCCCTTGAACAACAGAAATTTGGACTATTGGGCAACATTTGAACAGTACATGATACTGATATAAAATCATGTCACTCCTTTTTTTATAATGTGTTATCTTGCAATTGGAAGAAAGAAAGTAATGATAAAAGGCTTTCCAGGTCAGATGTGTGGTCTAGTTCCTTTATCACTCAGTCCCACCCCCTTGTGAGAAAGTGTCATTGTCTTCCATGGACTGAACATATTGAATCATTGTCTATAATAGCTGCTGGTTGATTAAAAATTTTGCATCCCAAGAAGGAAGTTGTTGTTTTCTAAACAACAAATAACAATACAATTAGACTTTATTCTTACAGTTTTAATCATTTTCAGGTTAGTGGAGAAAGATGCTTTAGCCTGCTGCAAGTGGTACAGCTGATTCCCTGTCACTGAGCAAAAATTGCAGCTGAAGTGTCATCTCACTGGAGAACAGCTCTAGCTGTAATAAATACTGTTTAAATTTAGAACAGATGTGCACATACTCAGGAGATGCCACACTCTCTTACAGAAGTGGTCTAATTGACCTAGAAGAGATGTCACCAATGAATGAGATTAGCAGAGCCTTGCCTTGAATGGACATGTCATGTGGAAAGGAATGTGAGGTAGATGGGTGTGTCGTTGTGGAGCCCTGGAGGAAGCAAAAGAAGCCCTTGTAAAGGCTGTATGGAAAATCACTCTGTTCAGATCATTATCTCTGCAAGAACCACACACAATCACCTAACATCCAAAGGTTTTATACAAGGAGGAATAATAATAAAGGTATGTAATATCTGCACAACTCTGGAGCAGGTGCTGTGTTAGCAGAGCTGTCTGGGCTAGTAAAAATGCTGGTGGGTACCCAGTAAGGAAGCAGGAGGAGAACTGTAGAGAAGACAGAAGCATGGAAAATTCCTGGGGAAGGGAAGCATCAACAAGTCCCCGGAGCACTGGGTTTCCTGACCAGAAGTACAGCAGCTGTGGAGAAAAAAAAAATAAAGGGAAAAAACAAGCAAGGAGATCTGCAGAGCCAGTGGAAACATGGAACAGGAAATGTAAGGAAAAATACATGACAGGGAGCGTTTGTTGAAGCAAGGGCATCAGGAAATACACAAGCAAGATCTGTTCCATGGAGATGCCTGATCCCCATCCAGAGTTCCTGTACAGGCACCAGTACTAAATTAACACTGATCATGCCCAGAGCATTCAAGAGTCAGGCTGAGAATGAAGCTGCAGAAGCCAAATCAAGTTCAGGATATTTCATGCTTCTTCTTAAGAAATAAAGAGTAAGAAGCCAATTAATTCAGCAAAGAAATTTACTTACCAATAGTTTTGTAATGTGGGTCCTGAGCAGGATGTACTCTTACTGACCAGCAGAGCCTGAAGTCTGTCCAAAATGCAAAAAGGAAATGAAGAAATGCATTACTAAAATACAGTTGTGTGTTTGTGTAGCCAATGTGTGGTATCTGTGTGCAGTTGTAACAACACTGCCTGCTTCCTACTTCAAAAGACAGCACTGAAGTTGGAAAGTGAACAAAACAATTCTTCATAGCTACTCAATTTAAGCAAATTCTGGTCACATCACCACTCAAAAGTTGTTCCAACTGCACCAAAAAAGGAGATGAGATTAAAAACCAAATCGTGTATGTGTTACATGTACTTCAGAGAGATTCTCAGGCATGCATTTTGAGGACAGCTCTGCCTTCTAGGATAAAGCACAAGCATCTGTGGAGGGGTGGTCAGGATAGAGCCCAGTGTCACCCCTGAGCAGTGAGCTGGGAAGATTGATGAGCCTGTGCTGCACAGCACTGGCACCTGCCTGCAAAAGGCTGAACCTTGCCCAAAGTGCCACACGGTATCTGCAGTCCATGTCACTGTCAGCGCTGCCTTCCCTTGTTCCCCATCGCTACTGCATCCTTGAACTATGCTGCGAAGCTTGTACGTGAGCTTATTTCAGCCTCGTTCTGCTTAATTGGCAGATCGGCATCACCCGCCAAGTTCCTGCAGCTGCGCCGTGACCGTGAGGTACAGTTGCTCAGTCTGCCCTGCGGCGGGGGCCGGGCCAGGCCCTCCCGGCTGGGAGCGCAGGGGCTCCGCAGCGCCCGTGGCTCCGCGGGCCGGTGAGTGGGGCCGCGGCCGTCGCCCTGCGCCGGGACGCCAGGCACAGCCTCCCTGGTGCCGCCTGCCCAGGCCTCCCGCCAACTTCGAGCGGCATGAGGGTGCGAGGAGAGGCCCTGGTGAGCCCCAAGGGATACCCCGGCGGGCCCGCGCCCGGGCCCAGCCCCGTTGGGTTCCAAGAACACCTCAGCGTGTCCGGACCACAGCCTCGCCGCCCCGAGGAACCCTATGCTGCGGAGAAGGCTACTCCGGCCCCACAACAGGTCCCAACTCTCAAACTTCTAGCGGCAGTTGCATAACTGCCAGTGGGGCGGGGGCGGGGGCAGGGCCTAGGCTGCCGGGGGCGGGCGGGAGGAGCCGGCGCTGCCCTCGTCCCGCCGCTGCCCGGCGCGGCTTGGCCCGGCCCGGGGGAGGGCACGGCGCTGCCCGGGGGTTGACCCGCTCGTCCCTCCGCCGGCCGCCCGGGACACCGACACCGCTGGCAGGGCCGCAGCGGCACTCCTCGCGCCGCCCGCTTCGCCGCCAGCCCCGGCAGAGCGGAGCTGATCGCGGAGAGCCGCCCGCCCGTCCTCGGAGGCGGCTTGCAGAGAGGCCGGCTCCGGCGAGCACCCGTCCTCCCGCTGGGACGTCTGCGCCCGCCGTCGGGGCCGACGAGTAGAAAATGAATCCCGCTCCGGCACCGCCGCCGGGCCAGCAGGTCATCCACGTAACGCAGGACCTGGACACGGAGCTGGAAGCTCTGTTCAACGCGGTGATGAACCCCAAGCCCAGCTCCTGGAGGAAGAAAATCCTGCCTGAGTCGTTCTTCAAGGAACCCGACTCGGGCTCTCACTCGCGGCAGTCGAGCACGGACTCGGGCGGGCCCCCTCCACGGCCCAGCGCCGCGCAACACGTTCGCTCCCACTCCTCGCCCGCTTCGCTACTGGGCACAGCGACCGCTCCTCAGCACGCTCACCTCCGCCAGCGCTCCTACGACGTGACGGACGAGCTGCCACTGCCTCCTGGCTGGGAGATGGCGCTCACGCACACGGGACAGCGCTACTTCCTCAAGTGAGTGCGGCGACGCCGGGGTCCCGGGACGGCAGAGGCTTACCGTGGCTCGCTCCGCACCGGGGCAGGCCAAGCTTGCGGCAGAGCTAGCGTAGAGCAGCGCGGGGTGGGACGGTCCGTCGGGCCGGTCGGGCAGCGCCGTGAGGCGGAGGGCGGCACCGGCGCGGAGGACAGCCGAGGCCGGGGGGCGGCTGGGGCGAGAGGCACTCCGTGAGCGGAGGCGTCCCCGAAGCGGGGAGCAGTATAGTGAACCGAAGGCGGCGGGGGGCACCCACTCGCGGGGAGGCGGCGGCAGGGGCCGCCGAGAGTGTCGCTGAAGCGGAGCTTTCCCGCCTCTGCCTCATAGTTGAGCGGAGTCGAGAGTACGGCGGCGACGCGGGCCGGAGGCCGCCGATGGCTGCGTTCAGCCGTGCCCGGCAGCTGCCGGCTCCGGTGTCCCTGCTGCCGGGTTACACCGCACCGCACCGCGCCGCCGGGGTTCAGGAGCTGCTCTTCACGGAGCAGTCTGATAGCAGCTGTTCCGGGGAGCTTTACAGAACGCGGAGCAGGGCACTGTGTGTCCGTGAGCTGCCGGAACGCGGTCGGTTGGGCTGCGGGCACCGCACAAGCTGGGCTCGCAGCCCGGGCCGTGCGGCTGGGGGCACGCAGGGCAGCGCGGGCCTGTGCGGGTATTTATAGCCCCCCAGGACATGGTGGAGGACGCCTTCGGTTAGTGACAGGTTCGGAGAAGCGTGGCCACACAACTGCCGAGCCTTCCTGGCCGGGAGTTGTGGGCAGGATGTTTTATTTGTGACATTTGGCATTTGACTCAAAGCAGTTGAGTGGGCTACGGGATAGCAGCAATAGGCGGTAAGGCAGCGGTGCCGTGTGTCTGAGCAGCTCCCGTATCTCCCCTCCGATTTACTAAGGATTAAAGGCGCTGTGTGAGCAAGGAATATACAGGGACAAAACATTTGCTAATGACAGTAAGCAGTGACTGAGGATGAGTTCCTGCCTGAGGATGCTGCAGGAGTTAAACTGCCCGGGCTGCAGGAGAGCTCTCAGCCAGGAGAGCTGTGCCGAGAGTTCACACTCGGCCCTGCCTGCGTATTCAACAGTAACAAACGGTGTATAGAGCATGCCTGGTGGGACACGGGACAGAGAGAAGGTTTGCTGTTCAGAAAAATGAATACATGCACAATTTACCTCATTCTCTAGTGACTTCTTGGCATTGTGGCCTTTGGAATCTCCACAGGGCTACTCAAGGGCCAAGTCTTTGGATTGCTCCACAGTTTAGATTATTCCCTCTTGTCCTTCTCTTGAGTTCCTAACAAAGCATGGAAATGGAGTTTGTTTCTTTCTGTCGTTCTGTTTGTAACACTGGGTGGACAAGTACCAGGGCCTAGGTCTGGAGGTTTTCATTAATCTATCACTTGTAAAGTCTGTATCAAAGAGATCTTATTCATACAATTTCTCAACAACAGGACAGAGGCGAAGCAGCTTTGTGGTGACTTTTAACAGTTCCTAAAGAAGTATTTGATGTAAATCTTTGCTAGGGTTTGGCCAGCAGGTGTTTGCAGATACCTCTGGCTAAATATTAGAGAACATAATCTCTGCCTGCTCTTTGGCTTTTGGCTAACATAAAAATGAGCTTTCCCGTCACACATTCCTGACATAGAGACAATTTACCAAGTGCACAGATTCTTGCTGCTTGGGCCAAAACTGCAGGTCCCTTACTTTAAAAATGGATGAAACCCCCAAAGTGTTTTTGTTTCTCCAGATCCTGTCAGCATTAACACTCTGATTATCAGCATCCTTTTTTTATAGATGAAGTTTTCGTTGTGTGTGTAATTTATTACCTGGGTTAGCCTTTGTTTTGTTTCCTGAATTTTAGTCGTCCAACAGAACATTTCTTATTTCTACCAACCCCCCTTATTACTGGAATAATGTATTTACACCTATCATGTATTTCTTTGTATCCTCCTGTTTTGGGGGAGTAATACTCGACTATAAAAGAAGCACATAGGAATTATAATGTTTTGCGAGTGATGTGATGATTTTTCAGGTGAAAATGGAATTTTCTGCATAAACTTGAGATGGTTCATGAGAAGCAGCATTTAAGACTCTGCAATAGTATGCAGGGTTCAGTCAAATGATGCACTTGAATCAAAGCTGTTTGGCCCAAGCAGGCACACAAGGTTATCTTTTCCTGCATTCGAGACCTGTCTCTCAAAAATAATTGGCATTTCTTTTCAGCTTATTGCTAAAGTTTTGTTTATAATCGTTAGCCAAAGAAAACTGAGAAGCAAATGAGGAGCAAATAGCCAAATGATGCCCTCTTGAAGCCCTGATTACCTGTCAAAGTTTCGAATGCAGTTTGTTGTCTTGTAATGTGTTTTCAAGAGTCGCTCAACAGAAGTGGTGATGGGACTGGCAGAGAGCAGTGAGCTAACCTTGCTGACCAGGAACCAGCCATAACTTGAAGCAGTCGCACTCCTGCATGTCAGTTCCTGCAGAAATTTTCTGGCTGTGACTGGAAGAAACATAAGTAGCCTGGGGACCACTCCACCCTGTAATTAAATACCAGACCGCTGGAGTGGGGGATGGAGCAGGGGCTAATGAGCACACAGCGCACTGTTATCGACAGCATTTTTCTCCGTGTGCCTGTGTAGAAAAAAATGTAAGTGTGATTTCTTTCTGATAAAAAGGGTTTGCTGAAAGACGGGCAACCTGCCTGGCGTAGCTCTTGTGCTGCTAAGTGGGGCTATCAGCCGCGTATCGATCCACATGCTGAGCTGTGTACACATGTCCTCCACAAAGAATGTTTCAAGTATTGCTTTCCATCGATGTGCTTTTAGCTTCGTATTTCAGGTGGAAGCCTCAGGTTTTGCTGCTTTCTCGGCGTGGGCAGAGTGCTTCTGCTCAGCCTGACTTGGATGCGGGCGGCAGAGAGCGCAGGCGGCGGGCGGCGTTTGCGCTGCACGGATTGGAGCACGTTGCCGCCGTTATCTCTCTCACACTGGGTTTTGAGAACCTTCCTGTGAAGGTTTGCCATGCCAGGACGTGTTTGCCAGTAAGAGAGAAGGCTAATTGCTCTCAGTGGTGAAACGACACGTTCAGGTGTTTTCCTACAGGTTTCTGGTGGTGAAGAAGCTTGATTTAACAGCTGATGAGTGCCATAGAAGGGCTGTGGTTAGTAGGTCAAGAGATGTTCTCCTGACCTTCTACTCTGCCCTAATGAGGCCATATCTGGAGTACTGTGTTCAGTTCCAGGGCCCCCCGTTCAAGAGGGACACAGAACTGCTTGAGAGGGTCCAGCGCAGATCCACAAAGATGATGAAGGGAATGGAACATCTCTCTTATGAGGAGACATTGAGGGAGCTCGGGCTCTGCTGCTTGGAGAAGGAGGCTGAGAGGTGACCATGGTCTGGTTGACTGGATAGGGCTGGGTGACAGGTTGGACAGGATGATCTTGGAGGTCTCTTCCAACCTGGTTGATTCTATGACCTCATCAATGTTTTTCAATATGTAAAGAGTGAATGCCAGGAGGATGGAGCCAGGCTCTGCTGGGTGATTCCCAATGAAATGACAAGGGGCAATAGGTGGAAGTAGAGGCACAGAATGTTTCATTTAAACATGAGGAGGATTTCTTTCCAATGTGAGTGTGACAGAACACTGGAGCAGGCTGCCATGGGGAGTTGTGGAGTCTCCCTCTTCGGAGATATTCAAAACCTGCCTGGATGTGTTCCTGTGTGATCTGCTCTGGGTGCTCCTGCTCTAGCAGGGCGTTGGACTGGATGAGCTTTCAAGGTCCTTTCCAGCCCCTGACATTCTGTGATGTTAGTGAGCACCTTCAGCAGGGTGACAGGAGAAGAGTCATGGAACTGCTGTGGAAGTAGTCCCTTTCAGAACCTTACAAAGATGGTCATATGGTGACAATTGAAGTGCTCGGACGATCTCCAAATGCAGCCTTTCCCTGGAGCCATTTGTGTTAATTCTGTAGAGATTTTTATTGTTTTATATTGGTGTACTTGGCACTGTGCAGTATTCACAACAGAGTCACATTTCTGCCTCAGGAATGCAGTTACACAACTAGAAATGGGGGACACTGCATCAGACAGTGGCTGTGTGTTAAGTTCTGGTAAAAACGTGGGGAACACCAACACCTTTGTATGACAACTCTGCAGTATTGTTCCACAGTTACTCATGGACATGATGCATGCTCTTTAAGGTGGGGCTTGCATCAATAGAGCCTTCTTTGGTCCTTGCAGAATAATGGTGCCAAGCAAGAGGCTGTGTGTTTTGGCTGTTCTTAGTGTTGTGCCTTTGGAAGAGACCTTGACAAAAGCATGTGGCCTTTGGAGCATCTAATCCATACTTTAAGGGATTTGTTTTGTCTTTATCTCCAGTGATTGTGAGACTTGGTGCTTGAACTCCTCCCTTTGCCAGCATCTCCTTGTTATAAGTAGGGTTTATTATAAGTGGGTAGATTCAGATTGGATGTTAAGGAAAGATTCTTTACTGTGAGGGTGGTGAGATACTGAAACAGGTTGCCCAGGGAGGTGGTGGAGGCCCCATCCTTGGAGGTTTTTAAGGCTAGGTTGGATGGAGCTCTGAGCAGCTTGGTGTAGTGTGAGGTGTCCTTGCCCACAGCAGGTGAGTTGGAACTGGATGGTCTTTGAGGGCCTTTCCAACCCTGACAATTCTGTGGTTCTGTGAAAATAAGTTCTAAGGTACAAGACAGTGTTGAGATGAGATGCTACTGACTTTTAGCTGGAATGAATGCACATATCTACAGGTGCAATACCAAAGCTGAATCAAGAAAAAAAACTCAACCACAAGCTCACCTTCAACTCATTTTACAGATGCAATAGACACATCAAAACTAAATTTGTAGCTGTGATCATCAGCATTAGGAATCTATCTGATTGCTCCTTTGACTGGAGCCTGTAGTTCAGATGCTGGTGGTAATGATGTAAATCCAGAGGTCTTCCTTAACTTTTGTGCAGTTGAAATCTTGGATTTTGGCTTTGCTAATGATTTGGGTGGCTCCAATTAAGGAAAATGAGCAGTGGGATTATTTTTATAATTTTTTGTGAGCTTCTGTAGACAGCTGCTAAGAAATACTGTGCCTGACCATCTTGACTCTGGTTAAGCAGATCATAGAATCAACAGGTTGGAAGAGACCTCCAAGTTCATCCAGTCCAACCTAGCACCCAGCCCTACCCAGTCAACCAGACCATGGCACTCAGTGCCTCATCCAGTCTTCTTTGGACACCTCCAGGGGCAGTGACTCCACCACCTCCCTGGGCAGCCCATTCCAATGCCAATCACTCTCTCTGCCAACAACTTCCTCCTAACATCCAGCCTAGACCTCCCCCGGCACAACTTGAGACTGTGTCCCCTTGTTCTGTTGCTGGCTGCCTGGCAGAAGAGACCAACCCCACCTGGCTACAGCCTCCCTTCAGGTAGTTGTAGACAGCAATGAGCTCTGCCCTGAGCCTCCTCTGCTGCAGGCTGCACACCCCCAGCTCCCTCAGCCTCTCCTCACAGGGCTGTGCTCCAGGCCCCTCACAGCTTTGTCGCCCTCCTGTGGACACCTTCCAGCACTGCAACATCTCTCTTGGATTGAGGAGCCCAGAACTGGACACAGCACTCCAGGGGTGGCCTGAGCAGTGCTGAGCACAGGGGCAGAAGAACCTCCCTTGTCCTGCTGCCCACACTTCTTAAGATGATAAACGTGTCCAGCTCTGAAGAGGTTTGACAAGGGAAGGGTCTGTAAAGCCCACCCAGCTTTTTACTGCTCACCTCTTCACACCACTCTGGAAGAGTCAGTGGTTAGGCTTTGACTTGCTGCTTCTTCAGATGCTTTGGATGAAGCTGAGAATTGTTTTTACCCACAGTTCCATCTCTTTGATTAAGGAGGTTATTGCAGGACAAGAGCTCCTTTGTCCCAGCATATTTCATGCTCTGGGCCCTAGCGTGACTAGCAGATACAAATTGTATGGAAGCAATTAAATCCAAAGGAAATGTCATGTGGGCTGAGTTTCAACATACAGTCCTGTGGCATTTTCCCCTTTTCTTTGAGAGCAAGGGAGCGAGCAGTGGGCGTGATGGAGAGTGGAGGTGGGGTTTTGGTCGGGTTTTTTTTTCACGTTGATTAAATCAAAGTCCAGAGCTAGCAGTGAATGCTAATGCCTGTGACTGCCGCATGAACTCTGCAGGAATGCAGACCTTGGGAGCGCTGCTCTCTGCTGTAGTATTCCCTACCTGTGCCTCTTTTCTTGGGACTGAAGAGACAGATACAGGCTTGCTTAGAGAACTGAGCAGAATGTGTTGTGTTCAGATCATTGCTTACTGTCACCACAAGTGACTGCGGTGTAAGTGGAGGTGTGGGGAAGGCTGTGGCTGTCTTACCGTTTCTCAGGACTGCCAGCATGCATGTGGCAGCTGCAGCCTCAAGCACAGAGCTGCAATTCCAGGGACAGCTTGCCCTCCAGTGACACGTTCCCCACCCATGCCCTGTGCAACCTCTGCTGGCCCCTCACTGTTTTTTCGGTCAGAATGATGGTCTCCGTCAGCAGGCTGGAGCACCTCTGCTATGAGGAGAGGCTGAGAGTTGGGGCTGTTCAGTCTGGAGAGAAGGCTCCCAGGGGACCTTATTGTGACCTTTCAGTATCTGAAGGGGGCTACAAGAAAGCTGGGGAGGGACTTTTTAGGCTGCCAGGTAGTGATAGGACTGGGGGGAATGGAACAAAGCTGGAAGTGGGGAGATTCAGACTGGATGTTAGGAAGAAGTTGTTCAGCATGAGGGTGTTGAGAGCCTGGAATGGGTTGCCCATGGAGGTGGTGGCAGCCTCATCCCTGGAGGTGTTTAAGGCCAGCCTGGATAAGGCTGTGGGCAGCCTGATCTAGTGTGAGGTGTCCCTGGCCATGGCAGGGGGGTTGGAACTGGCTGATCCTTGTGGTCCCTTCTAACCCTGACTGATTCTGTGACTCTAAACGATCTCCAGCCAAGAAATTCTTAACAGCTGTGTCAAGTGTTCCAAAATCACAAATGGTTTGAAACAGGAGAATTCTGTTTATGTGAGATTCCTAAAGGCCATCTCAGAACTTCTGGATTGATGTTTTATGCTTCACCTTCACTGTGACACCCTCAAAAGCAGCAGCAGCAGAGGAAGGGGAAGCACGAGTCACTAGGAAGCTGGCTGAGGTTGCAGGAAACCAGTGCAGGTCCTGCTGAGCTGCAGGGTGACTCTTAGGAAATCATGTCACCTCCCTGCCTTCACTCGTGGTGCATCCAACCAGAGCAGTTTGTTTTCCCACTTTGTAGGAGCTCATGTTGAAATAGCATGTTTAAAATTGAGGCACTGGCATGAAACTTGGAGCTGGGATTGTGCAGCCTGGAGAAGAGGAGGCTCAGGGATGATCTCATTGCTGTCTACAACTACATGAAGGGAGGCTGTAGCCAGGTGGGGTTGGGCTCTGCTGCCAGGCACCCAGCAACAGAACAAGGGGACAGTCTCAAGCTGTGCCAGGGGAGGTCTAGGCTGGATGTTGTTAGGAAGTTGTTGGCAGAGAGAGTGATTGGCATTGGAATGGGCTGCCCGGGGAGGTGGTGGAGTTGCTGTCCCTGGAGATGTTGAAGCAAAGCCTGGATGAGTCACTTAGTGCCATGGTCTGGTTGATTGGACAGGGCTGGGTGCTAGGTTGGACTGGATGAACTTGGAGGTCTCTTCCAACCTGCTTGATTCTATGATTTACCTTGTTACTTGTCTGCAGCCTGTCCCAGTGCCATTGCTCACCTGAGGAAGGTACCAGGGCACTCCAGCAAAGCATCTTTGCCTCAGGAAGTGGATACAGCCTGCACTCTCTGTACAGCTTTGTGGGGAACGGAGTAAAAGGTCAACATTTCTGAGCTTACAAGAGCAGAATTCAGTGTGGGAGTTCTCCACAAAAGGGAGTTTTTAATTTCACATTTGGTTTTGACCCTGCACGTTTCTAGTCACATTTATCATTGTACCCATTCTGCTGTATGTATTTAAAGAGAAATGGAAATGCTTGTGCTTTGAGAAGCTGGAGAGAATAGTTTTTGCTTAATTGCATAGCACATGGCTTAGGGTGATGGGATTGATGTGAAGTTAATGTGAAAGTTGTGGGTTAGATTTTAATGTAGAATAAATGTCTACACACCTCAATGTGTAACTCCTCAAGCAGATGTAACAGCCTTGCTGCCAGGGGAGTGTAGAGATGCCAGTGATTTTTAGCATCCCTTCTTACTGCAGAGGTGGCTCAGTGAGAACTTCCACCAGATGTGCTTGGCTTCTGATGCTGATTAAAATAATCCTCTTGACATGATGGGCTGCCCAGGGAGGTGGTGGAGTCACTGTCCCTAGAGGTGTTGAAGCAAAGCCTGGATGAGGCACTTAGTGCCATGGTCTGGTTGACTGGATAGGGCTGGGTGCTAGGTTGGACTGGATGAGCTTGGAGGTCTCTTCCAACCTGCTTGATTCTACAATTCATCTTGCCCATCCTGTTAAAAAGGCTCTTTTGGGGCAATATCTAGAATGTAGAGTTTTTTTTTTCCCTGGGTTCTCTCTTGTTATGAGAAAATATAATTCTGTTCTGCATGCCTCAGAATTTTCCTTTCTGGGGGGTTCTTATTCCTCAGATTTCCAGTGGATTTTCTTACCAGGGATGGAAAACCTAAACACTCCAAATAAAAAGAGCTGTTTCTTTGAAGTATCTCTGTGAGAACAGCATTCTTAGCTTAGGATATGCAAAGTACTTGGTGTGGTGGAACTGTTAGAATTCATGTAGTTATTCTAGGCCACTGAAAAGGGACTTTGAAAAAAAGCTTGGTCCTTTCCCTAGGTGTATTTAATAAGTAAAGACCAGGCTGAGAGGTGAGGCAGTAGAAAACATGCTCCAGTTGACTTTACCTTATTTTGAGCTTCTTATGGCTGTAAGATAAAGTATAAAGACAGAATAAAAATAGAAGGGAAAAGGAGCTAAAATATGTGTAGGAGTTTTGCTTTTCAGGTTGCAGAGCAAGTACCAGTCTAGTGCTGATAGAAGTGGTGTATGGAGTGTGGAGCCCTGCCAGCAACATCTTGAAACAGCCGTACAGGAATGTGGAGGAGTTTGTAGCAGACCCTGGGCTTGCAGCATGCATGGCCTTGGAAGGGCACCTGCAGGCCACAGGGCAGCCATCATGCTGCTTTTGTGTGAGGAAAAGAGAATAGAGGCTGCTCTGTTACTTAGTGAAAACTGATAAGCAGCAGAATGCAGCAGTTGCTAGTTGGTCTGAGTAACTTTGTGTTGCTGGCCCTGAGATTGGGTGTCCACGCTGTGACCAGGTACTTGCCTTTTCTGTTCAAGTTCTACAAGAAGTGTGAAATGACTGAACTGGGAGATTGAGCCAGCTGGAAAGACAGCTGCTTTTAAAGCAGAAATAATGCAAATGAAGCACAGAATCACAGAAACATGCAGGTTGGCAAAGCCCCTCAGGAGCACCAAGTCCAACCTGTAACTCTACAAGATTCACCATAAACCATATCCCTAAGCACCACATCCAAACCACCCTTAAACACACCTGGGGTTGGTGACTCCACCACCTCCCTGGGCAGCTCATTCCAGTGCCTGACCACTCTCTCAGTGAAAAACCTGTAACTAAAAAGCAGAAATGATCAGGTATATCTGCATGTTCTCTTCTCATGGTTTACTTAGGGCCATGAAGATGCTGAGAGGGCTGCAGCAGCTCTGGGAACAGGGTGAGAGAGTTGGGGCTCTGCAGCCTGGAGAAGAGAAGGCTTCGAGGAGACCTTGGAGTGGCCTTCCAGGATCTGAAGGGGACTACAGGAAGACTGGGGAGGAATTATTGACAAGGTCTTGTAATAACAGGATGAGGAGTAATGGGTTAAAACTAGATGTTAGAAAAGGGTTCCTTACAGTGAGGGTAGTGAGACACTGGCACAGGTTGCCCAGGGAGGTTGTGGATGGCCTCTCCCTGGAGGTGTTCAGGGCCAGGCTAGATGATGCCTTGAGTGACCTGTTCTAGTTGGAGGTGCCTGGCTATGGCAGGGGGTTGGAACTGGATGAGCTTTGAGGCCCCTTCCAACCTAAACCATTTTGTGATTCTGGGTGAGAGGTGCACCCACCAGACACTGAAGGCAGGGCTAAGACAGGAAGGAATTTATAGCTGAGTTTTACACTCATGGTAAAGTATCATCCAACTTCAAGTGAGTAGTTTCTCCCTCAAAAGTAATTGAGATCAGAATGTTGAGAGTCACATTTTTTTGTGTAAGCAAATGACAGGAGAGTGTTGTCACCCTTGTTTGTTTGTGACAGTGTTAGACAACTGAGTCATTGGTGCCTTCATAGTTTGGCCAAACATTTTTTTTGCCATGGGACTTCTTCATGTAAATTTCAGTTCACAGTGGCCTTTGTAGTAGTGGCACTTCATCAAAGATAGAAATTTGGAAGTAATAACATAGAGAAGATTTTGTTCCACTCAAACAGTCACAGACATGTTTTCAAGCATGAGCTTTAGTGGTGACATGAACACTGCCTTGATGAAGCTTATGTCAAAACATAGTTCTCACTTTACAGTGTTGGAATTGCTTTTTTTGTTTGGGTTGGGTTTGGGGTTTTTTTCTTTGGGTTGGGGTTTGGGGTTTGCTTGGTGGTTGTTGTTTTCTAACATATAAATACTGAGAGACCTCCAAGCTCATCCAGTCCAACCTAGCACCCAGCCCTGTCCAATCAACCAGACCATGGCACTAAGTGCCTCATCCAGTCTTTTTTTGGACACTTCCAGGGACAGCGACTCCACCACCTCCCCAGGCAGCCCATTCCAGTGCCAATCACTCTCTCTGCCAAAAACTTCCTCCTAACATCCAGCCTAGACCTCCCCTGGCACAGCTTGAGGCTGTGTCCCCTTGTTCTGTTGCTGGGTGCCTGGCAGCAGAGCCCAACCCCACCTGGCTACAGCCTCCCTGCAGGCAGCTGCAGGCAGCAATGAGCTCTGCCCTGAGCCTCCTCTGCTGCAGGCTGCACACCCCCAGCTCCCTCAGCCTCTTCTCACAGGGCTGTGCTCCAGGCCCCTCCCCAGCCTTGCTGCCCTTCTCTGGACACCTTCCAGCACCTCAACATCTCTCTTGAATTGAGGAGCCCAGAACCGGACACAGTACTCAAGGGGTGGCCTGAACAGTGCTGAGCACAGGGGCACAAGAACCTCCCTTGTCCTGCTGCCCACACTGCTCCTGAGCCAGCCCAGGATGCCATTGGCTCTGCTGCCCACCTGGGCACTGCTGCCTCCTCTGCAGCTTCTCTCTCCCAGCACCCCCAGGTCCCTCTCTGCCTGCCTGCTCTCAGCCACTCTGTCCCCAGCCTGTAGTTTTGGGTTGCTGTCTGGTTTGCTTTGCTGGATGTGTGCCCTTTGCTAGGGTATTGCCTAGGGAAGGTTTCCTTTTTCTGTTGGGATTGCCTCTACTAGAACAATATTTTCAGTAGTCTTTATCTTGCAAAAACAAATGTCTGATTCATGTCCTAGAAGAAAACAGGAAACTGTGGAGAAGACAGGCTGCAAAAGAAAGGCTTACTGGGATTTGCAGTTTCATTTGTAAAGGTATAAACCAAGCTGGAGGTAGCTCTCTGTTAAATACTGAGAGGCTATTACACTTCTCCTGATTTCCTTGCAGTAGCTGAGCTGCATATGAGGAACAATTCATGTTGAGCTTGCTAAAAACAACCTCTCAAAAAACACCTTCACAGTGGTGCATCCAGGTGGATTTTGAATGTCTCCAGAGATGGAGACTCCACAACCTAAGACCATAGAAGGGTTTTAAAGCTTTGACCTCAAATAAAACACAGCCTACCAAAAATATATAGAGTGTGAAATTGTAAAAGAGGGCAAGAGAAGAGGTGAAAGGAGTAGAGGATGTTGTGAGAGGAGTAGAGGAGGTGGTGAAAGGAGAGGATGTGGTGAAAGGAGTAGAGGAGGTGGTGAAAGGAGAGCATGTGGTGAAAGGAGTAGCATCTAAGGAACTTGGAGGATACTGAAGGGTCACCTCCTCATGGAGGGAGCAGAGGGAGGTGCTGATAACCCCCCAGAAGCCTGCACTGATGCTTCCTCCAGCGTAAAGCATCCCACTGCGGGTGGGTGAGAGGCAGCTATGCTGGTGAAGGTCTGATCTTTCTGGATGTGATTCTGCTGGTCTGTATTTGTAGCTGCCTTCCAAAAGGACAGATTTCCTGTCAAGCAGACTCTGTTGGACACTGTAGTAGTTCTCCAGTCAGAAATTCCTGGTGTTCAGCTAAATCTTGCTGAAGTTCTGGCCTCATTTTAAAGCTCTCCAGTTACGTACAGAGAGCACCAATGCAGAACTGTCACCCTGCCTTGCTGAGGTCAACTGTCAGCTACCAGACATTGTTTCTTTATTTTGGAAAGGTTTTGTTTGGGCAAAGAGTTGGTTTTTTAACCAGATCCTGCTTTTCATCTGTTTTCCATGGCAGACGATCACATTTCCCAACCACTTGCAAACAGTGACTGTCTGGCAGGATTTCCTGGATACACAGTAGTTTGAGACTGCAAAAGCCAACTTTCTGAACTCCAGTGATTAGCATGGTTATTTGTACTGCCTTTTCTTCCCTGGGAACTAAGCAGCTCATCATATGGAAGGTAGAAAGAAGGTCCAATGAAAGAAGAAAAAAAACCAAACAATCTTTTTGTCTGCCAGCTAATCACCTCCACCACAAGCTAGCGAGGGGAAAAGTAAGTCAGATATGACACCTCCTGACCTTTGCCTGTTGAAGCATTCTGAGGAGTCAGAACCAGTATTTTGGGTGACAGAAGCTTTGTAAGAAACTCCTGAAGAAAGTTGTTTATGACTTGATCCTGCTTTTGTCTAACAGAGCGAGGTACTTGCTGAGGACTTGTCCTGTGGACAAGTTGTGCATGGCACAGCAATGTGCCCTTGTGGCCAGAAGGGCCAAGGGGATCCTGGGGTGCATTAAGAAGAGGGTGTCCAGCAGATCAAGGGAGGTTCTCCTTCCCTTCTACTCTGCCCTGGTGAGCTCCCATCTTGAATACTGCCTTCAGTTTTGGGCTCCCCAGTTGAAGAGGGACAGGGATCTGCTGGAGAGGGTCCAGCAGAGGGCTATAAGGATGATTACAGGACTGGAGCACTGCCTGATGAGGAGATGCTGAGGGACCTGAGGCTGCTTAGTCTGGAGAAGAGAAGACTGAGAGGGCATCTAATAAATGTTTATCAATATCTGAGGGCTGGGGGTCAGGAGGGGGGGACAGGCTCTGCTCACTGCTCCCTGGGATAGGACAAGCAGCAATGGATGGAAGCTGCAGCACAGGAGGTTCCAGCTCAGCACAAGGGGGAACTTCTTGACTGGAAGGGTCCCAGAGCCCTGGCACAGGCTGCCCAGAGAGGTTGTGCAGTCTCCTTCTCTGGAGCCTTTCAAGGCCTGTCTGGATGTGTTCCTGTGTGCCCTGAGCTAGATTGTATGGTCCTGCTCTAGCAGGGAGGTTGGACTGGATGATCTCTTTGGGTCCCTTCCAATCCCTAACATCCTGTGAACCTGTGACTTTGCAGTTTATAACCTGTGAGCTCAAGTTGTGTGAGCCCAAAGCAGTGGGTATGGTGACTATGAAAATAACAAGGTCTTTATTAAACTGAGTGAGTTCATTGTTTTTGAAGTGTGTATGGATCCTTCACCCCTGGCTATGATCATCTGTGTCTGGTTAGCACTGACTAGAAGGATGGTTAGCACAGCCTCTGCTGTTGGAGGGCAGGGTTCTCCAACCCTGCAGACATACTTGAGCAGTAGAACTCTATCAGTAAAGCAGCCACACATCCACATCCTCACATGCACATTACCCATTATAAAGGAAGTTTACAAGTGTTGGTTTTACTTCAGACACAGAAGTTTGAAGGAATGCTGGAGTACTGTGTACAGTTCTGGAGCCCCCAGCACATGGAACTGTTAGAGCCAGGCCAGAGGAGGCCACGAAGATGCTGAGAGGGCTGCAGCAGCTCTGCTCTGAGGATAGGCTGAGAGAGTTGGGGCTCTGCAGCCTGGAGAAGCGAAGGCTTCCAGGAGACCTTGGAGTAGCCTTCCAGTATCTGAAGGGAGCTTGCAGGCAGGCTGGGGAGGGAGTATTGACAAGGATAAGGGGCAAAGGGTTTAAAGTGGCAGAGGGGAGATTTAAACTGGATGTTAGGAAGAAGTTCTTTCCAGTGAAGGCAGTGAGACACTGGCACAGGTTGCCCAGGGAGATTGTGGCTGCACCCTCTCTGGAAGTGTTCAAGGCCAGGTTGAGTGAAGCCTTGAGTGACCTGTTCTAGTGGGAGGTGTCCCTGCCTGTGGCAGGGGGTTGAAACTAGATGATTTTTGAGGTCCCTTCCAACCTAAACCATTCTATTATTATATACAGCACTGAGAAGAGCAGTGACCAAAAACCCATTTGGTGGTTAGGTAAGCAGCATGAAGCACAGATCCCTTCTCCTCTCTCTGAGTTATTCCATTCTCTTTATATGAGCATCACTCCCAGTGAAATCAACAGATTTGCTTCCCCTGGCAGCAGGGTAGCACAACTGTGAGCTGCCCTTTCTCCTGCATCTGCTTTCCTTATATCTTCAGGTTCAGTGTGATGCTTTGCATCGCAGGCAAGCCAACAGGACTTCAGCACTTGGAGTTAGCAGCCACAAAGTTGTTGCTGACAGTTTTTTTTCAATTAAAAACTCCTCCCCTATTTTCTAAAACTGAGACATTTGAGGGGGTCGAGATTGAAAATGACCCCAGCTACTTCAAAGCCATTGTTGTGGTAGATAAATGTACACCCAAAGTAATTTTACTCACCTAAATACTTCTATCTGGGATGCAATGAGTCAAGCTTGTTGCCTAAACATTATTTTTAGTTGCTTCTGTTGCAACTAAGTCATAGGGGGAAATGCTTTTGCCACAGTAATATTGGCAAAGTGATTCAAGTTTTATTGACAGGATGGAAACCTTGGTCTGAGGAATTGAGGATTTGGGGCTTTGGGGAAAACCAAATAATTCACTTTAGGATCTAGTGGGGCTCTGCATGTCTGTTGTGCTGCAGCCATTGGCATTGAAATATAAAGGTATTGAATGGTGTTGAAGTATAAGTACTCTGAAGTTCAGAGAGCAGAAGCTCTTTTGGCTTTTTGGAGCTTAATAAATGTACTGACCTGAAAGCTGAGATTGTGAGAATGATCTCTGAATGAAGAGTTGCTGTACCAGGAACCTCTTTGCACAAGTGTGTGTGTTTTGAGCCAGAGTGCTCAGTTTTCCAGTGAAGGAGCATCATCTGCTTGGGAAATCTGTTCCTTGAGCCAATTCATGTTATCATTGGAAACTCTGACCAGGCAGAACTGGCAGAAGAGAGCTTGTTGTAGGAAAGAGTTAGAACAACTGCTGTGCATGTGTGAGAAAAAGTTCTAGGAGCTCTGGTAACACCAAAGAATCAGTCAGGGTTGGAAGGGACCACAAGGATCAGCCAGTTCCAACCCCCCCTGCCATGGGCAAGGACACCCTACCCTAGATCAGGCTGTCCAGAGCCTCATCCAGCCTGGCCTTAAACACCTCCTGGGATGGGGCCTCAACCACCTCCCTGGCCAGCCATCTTCTTGTCTTTTTAGGACACAGTCTCAAGCTGTGCCAGGGCAGGTTCAGGCTGGATGTTAGGAGGAAATTGTTGGCAGAGAGAGTGATTGGCATTGGAATGGGCTGCCCAGGGAGGTGGTGGAGTCACCGTGCCTGGAGGTGTTCAGGGCAGGATTGAATGTGGCACTTAGTGTCTAGTTGATTGTTGAGGGCTGGGTGCTAGGTTGGGCTGGATGAGCTTGGAGGTCTCTTCCAACCTGGTTGATTCTGTGATTCTATGGTAGCCCTCTGCTGCAGGTGGAGGACAAAGGGTTATTGCTCATACTGCAAGCTACCAAACAACTTCTGTAACCTCCTTACTCTGCAAATGTCATCTCTCTTTCTCACAAAGGAATATTTTATCTTGAGATAAAGTTTCCCCCCCAAATAAACATTGTTTTAAGAGCACCATTGAGATGTCTCTTTAAATATGGGTGCCACAGGCACTCATCAAGTAGACAAATGCAATTAATGCCATCATTTATGGGATACATTGAAAAATCCCATCAGAATCTTCTATATAATAGTTTTATTCAGTACCTTTTTTTTCCCCCTTCCTTTCTTTCTCTCAGGAACTGGGATTTCATCCAAATTCTAAAGGTTAATTTGTCAATAGAACTCAAAGGCTGTTTTGTTTCCATTTGTGTAACTAGTTTAATGTTTTGGTTTTTAAGTCCTTGGCGTATACCAACAATGGAATCAGTCAGTTACAGGGATGCTTAGCAGGACATTCTCTTCACAGTAGCAAATAATGCTGAAACTAAACCAGGAAAGGAAAAATCCAGCATAATAATAATTAAAAAAGGGCAACTTTTTCACTGGAGAAGTCATTTTAATTAGTACTTAGCACAGGATAATAAATATTCAAATACTTAAGTTCCAGCTTGAAGATTAGAAGCAGTGAGGGATGTGTGGCCAGGGAGCAAAGTTCATGGTGCAATCAGTTTAATAATTACATTGTGTAATTTTCATGAAAGATTTATCTGCAGCAGTGGATTTTATCAGCTCAGCCTGCAGGTTGGAGTGCTGCAGACCCTCACTTGAACCTGCTGCAGGAGAGGAATAGTTGAACTATTGAGGGTTGGTTATTAATTTCTGTGCTTGGAGAGGAGTGATCAAGAGATACTGGGGTTTGTGTTTGCAAGCCTTCAGTGGTGTAATGAGTGACAGGGAACATCTTACTCTTTCCAACTGCTGGGATGAAGAGTGGAAATGAAATCAGTAGCACAGAGTTCTGCTGGAGGGTAGGAGAGCCCTGCAGAGGGTCCTGGCTGGGCTGGATGTGTGGGCAGAGGCCAATGGGATGAGATTGAACAAGGCCAAGTGCAGGGTTCTATGCTTTGACCACGACAACCCCAAGCAGCACTACAGGCTGGGGCCAGAGTGGCTGAGAGCAGGCAGGCAGAGAGGGACCTGGGGGTGCTGGGAGAGAGGAGCTGAAGAGGAGGCAGCAGTGCCCAGGTGGGCAGCAGAGCCAATGGCATCCTGGGCTGGCTCAGGAGCAGTGTGGCCAGCAGGACAAGGGAGGTTCTTCTGCCCCTGTGCTCAGCACTGCTCAGGCCACACCTGGAGTGCTGTGTCCAGTTTTGGGCTCCTCCATTGCAGAGAGATGTTGAGGTGCTGGAAGGTGCCCAGAGAAGGGCAGCAAGGCTGGGGAGGGGCCTGGAGCACAGCCCTGTGAGGAGAGGCTGAGGGAGCTGGGGGGGTGCAGCCTGCAGCAGAGGAGGCTCAGGGCAGACCTCATTGCTGCCTGCAGCTGCCTGCAGGGAGGCTGTAGCCAGGTGGGGTTGGGCTCTGCTGCCAGGCAGCCAGGGATAGAAGAAGGGGACACAGCCTCAAGCTGTGCCAGGGGAGGTCTAGGCTGGATGTTAGGAGGAAGTTGTTGGCAGAGAGAGTGATTGGCATTGGAATGGGCTGCCCAGAGAGGTGGTGGAGTCACTGTCCTTGGATGAGGGATGTCCCTGTTCAAGACAAGCCTGGCTGGGGCACTTAGTGCCATGGTCTGGTTGATTGGCCAGGGCTGAGTGCTAGGTTGGACTGGCTGAGCTTGGAGGTCTCTTCCAACCTGCTTGATTCTGTCATTCCCTGTGAGTCTATAATTTCAGATCTGTGTGCTCTGCTCAGGAGCTCTCCCAAAAGGTTATTAACACTCTGGCTCTGCATAAGGCACAGCTTTTTGTTTTCCTGGTTAACAGTGAATAATGCCAGCAGATAATTAAACTGCTGAAGCTAGAAGATAATACTTAGCAGCTGCTCTGGCTGTCTACCACCAGTTGTTTTAAGGATATCATGGGGGCCACCTGGAGTGCCTTGCAGCACAGCTGCCTTGCAGCACAGCTGTAGCTGTGGATGAGCTCCACTGGCTTACTCTTCAGTGCCATTTGAGTGCCTTAAGGGTGCCCTACAAAGAGGCAAATGGCTTCCATTTACAAGAGGGAAGTTGTGGAAGCTCTTAATACCAAAAATCTGGTAAGGGATGCATTTATTGGTGTCTGGAGTTGGTATAAAATGAAAACATTGCTGCAGATAACCATTAGTCATTCTTTTTCTTTCCTTCTCTGTCAGATATCACTAGACCACAAGGGAATATGCAATAGCCCGAAAGGAAGGCAGCCATCTCAGAGTTGGGCTGCAGGGTGCTGCTGGAAAGAGCAGCCTGAACCTGCTCTCCTGTTTAAAACCTGTTTCCTCTGTTTTGATTCAGCTGGCAGTCCTGGGGCAACAGGGTCAGTCAAACCAATCTGTTAGTCGTAGAATCATGGAATCAACCAGGTTGGAAGAGACCTTCAAGCTCATCCAGTCCAACCTATCAACCAGCCCTGTCCAATCAACTAGACCATGGCCCTAAGTGCCTCATACAGTCTTTGCTTGAATACCTTCAGGGATGGCAACTCCACCACCCCCCTGGGCAGCCCATGCCAATGCCAATCACTCTCTCTGGCAACAGCTTCCTCCTAACATCCAGCCTAGACCTCCCCTGGCAGAACTTGAGACTGTGTACAGCTGAAATGGTCAGCAAGGTTTGTTTCTGTAGCTCAAACAAATTGGCTGAGGTGCTCATTGGTTGAGGTTGGAATTGGTGATCCTGAGGATCTTTTCCAACCTGGATGTTTCAGTGATTCCATGCACTACATGGCTGTGGTGAGATCATGCTGTACCCCAGCCCACCCCTGTCAGCAGTGCTGTGGCCAAAGAGCCACAGGGGTGTTCTGTAGGCCAGGTGGGGGCTACCTACTCATGGGTTTTTAATGCAGTTAGCTGAGACTGAGTTGTGACCTTAAACTGCTTCGTGTAATATCTGTGACTGAGAACCACAGAACAGACTTTAAACCTGAGTTTTGTTTTATTTGTAACAACCCAAGTATTGCATGGTCTGCCTCAGAGGCTTGGAAGCCTCAAGAAGCATCAGTGTTAGTCAGGTCACCTCTGCCAAATAGCAGGAAATGCTCTGCCACTGTTGCATTTTCCTACCTCAAAGTATTGTGCCATGAAATGAGAACCTTACACAAGTTCACCAGCAGGCTGAACCTGTCCCTGCAGTGCTGGACACAGGCCAGTGCCAGACAAATGCTCTCTGTCTGCACTTAGCCAACCATACATTCACCAGCAGATCTAACTCATCCTGTCTAGGTTCTTGTGCAGTGCCACCACTGTGGGTTTTTTTGAAGAACTCACAGATCTTCTCAGAGATGGGAAACATCTGAAAGTAAATGTGCTTCTAATTGCATGTGTGAGAAAAAGGGAGCAGCATTCTGCTGTGTGCACCTGGAAAAGAACCAGACTCATTGGCATGTTATTATGTGATGTTGGAAAATCACAGAACCATGCAAAGCCCAAGGAGCAGTGAGCAAAGCCCCTCAGGATCACCAAGTCCAACCCAGGACCCTACTCTACAAGATTCACCTTAAACCATAGCCCCAAGCACCACATCCAAATGACCCTTAAACACAGCCAGGGTGGGTGACTTTACCACCTCCCTGGGCAGCTCATTCCAGTGCCTGACCACTCTCTCAGTGCTAAGCCTGTAACTAAAATGACACAATACCAGCAGAAATGATCAGGAGTATCTGCATGTTCTCATGGTTTACTTAGGGCCACAAAGATGCTCAGAGGGCTGGAGCACCTCTGCTATGAGGACAGGCTACAAGAGCTGGGCTCTTCAGCCTGGAGAAGACAAGGCTGTGGAAAACTTTTTCTTAGTGGCCAACCTAAACCTCCCCAGCCTCAGCTTGAGGCCATTCCCCCTTGTTCTGTCTCCAGTTACATGTGAGAAGAGCCCAGCAGCAGCCTCTCCACAACTTCCCTTCAGGTAGCTGTAGACAGCATTGAGGTCTTCACTCAGCCTCCTCTTACTCAACAAATGTCAAGCCCAGTGGAGAAATCCTTGTTCTGCAGATAGTGTGCACTGCAAATGTGCTTAGGGGGTAGATGTTACAGGTGGTAGAGCTGCCAGAGAGGGAGGCCATAAATGTTGTCTGTAGGCAATGCTGGTTTTACCCATTCATTGCTAAAAACAATTACAGTATCACAGTATCATCAGGGTTGGAAGAGACCTAATTGTCTTCACAAGACAGCCCAGATGAAGTCTCTACTGCTCCAGCTTCTGTTCATCTGTTTTAGTGTTGGCTGTATGAAAATGGGGTTTGATCTCCATTAACTGCATGAAAGGGTTTATACATTTGAGAGGAAAGCTCCTACCTACACTAACCACTGTTTCTGAATACACCAGCTGCTTGCTGAAGGCACTGCATGCTGTGTTTGAATGCACAAGGGACAGCTCTTTGAGGCTCTAGACATCCTGTGATCAGGCTGTCAGGGGTTGGAAGGGACCCAAAGAGATCCAGTCCAAGCCCCCTGCCAGAGCAGGACCATACAATCTAGCTCAGGGCACACAGGAACACATCCAGACAGGCCTTGAAAGGCTCCAGAGAAGGAGACTCCACAACCTCTCTGGGCAGCCTGTGCCAGGGCTCTGGGACCCTTCCAGTCAAGAAATTCCCCCTTGTGCTGAGCTGGAACCTCCTGTGCTGCAGCTTCCATCCATTGCTGCTTGTCCCATCCCAGGGAGCAGTGAGCAGAGCCTGTCCCCCCCACTCCTGACCCCCAATCCTCAGATATTGATAAACATTTATTAGATCCCCTCTCAGTCTTCTCTTCTCCAGACTAAGCAGCCCCAGGTCCCTCAGCCTCTCCTCACCAGGCAGTTCTACAGTCCCCTACTCATCCTCTTAGCCCTCTGCTGGACCCTCTCCAGCAGATTCCTGTCCCTCTTCAACTGGGGAGCCCAAAACTGAAGGTAGTACTCAAGATGAGATCTTACAGGGCAGAGCAGAGGTGGAGAACCTCCCTTGATCTGCTGGGCACACTCTGCTTAACGCACCCCAGGATCCCTTTGGCCCTTTTGTCTGCCATGGATGTTCTCCACCAGCACTCCCAGGTCCCTCTCCACAGGGCTGCTCTCCAGCAGTCACCTTCCAACCTGTACCACTGCAGTTCATTATTCCTCCCCAGGTGCAGGACTCTGCACTTGTCCTTGTTGAACCTCATTTGCTTCCTCTGTGCCCAGCTCTCAGTCTGTCCAGGTCTCAGCCTTCAGCTGTATCAGCCAAGCCTCCCAATTTTGTGTCATCAGCAAACTTGCTGAGCACTGACCTAGTGTGAGGTGTCCCTGCCCATGGCAGGAGGGTTGGAACTCTATGATCCTTGTCTTCCCTTCCAGCCCTGCCTGATTTCTGTGATTCTATTTTCTGAGTCAGGGCCTAGAGCTTTCAAAGTGCTCCTCGAAATGACTGGATGCTTCTGAATGTGTTGCACTCCTGAACTGTAAGATGGGGACAGCCTGGCAAAGAGGCATGGAAATCTGGGAAGCTGCCTGGTGATGATTTGCTTAGTTTATCTTTTAAAGGCAGTTTGTTACATCTGTCCCTAGAACTGAGTTGCAGAATTTTGCAGTCAGTTGGAGGTGAAGCTGCATAGCAGGTAAAGAAAAGAGTTAATAGCAGGGCAGTAGTGGAGCCCCTGAGTAGTCAGACATGCTTAGTAAGTGAAACAGGCACTGCCTGCAAAAACCAGCCCATCATTGCATAATTGAGAGTGATATTGCAGTGCACCAAGCAGGAGAGGACCAAGGGAAGCTAACACTGAGTATGTTGTTTTGATTCATTGTATTAAAACTTTTCACATTCCTCTTTTTGTCTGTGTAACAAACATAAGCTAAAAGAAAAGCCTAAGACAAGTGCAAAGCTAATGAAACCGATGCTTTGTCTGGGCAGTCTGGCATGTAAACTGTCTATGCCAATAAAGATTTCTCTCCAAACATGTTCTGTGTGGGCTCATGCCAGAGTGAAGCTCATTGTCCTTAACAAGATGTGATTCAGATCTTAATTTAACTCTGTCTCGTTTCCACTTAAGTTGGCATTTAAGGGAGCTGTAAACAAGTGACAAGCCATAAAAACTGGGCTGCTGAAATTGCTGCAGTCTTGAGGCTTTCCAGTTTTAAGAGAAGTGACTCTCTTAGGCCTTCAGAAGGTCATTCCCACATTGCAGGGACTGTTGCAAGTCTGCTTAAGGACTTATGGTCATGAAAAGCAGAGGTGTGCCCAGATGGTCAAGAGAGCCAATGGCATCCTGGGCTGGCTCAGGAGCAGTGTGGGCAGCAGGACAAGGGAGGTTCTTGTGCCCCTGTGCTCAGCACTGCTCAGGCCACCCCTGGAGTGCTGTGTCCAGTTCTGGGCTCCTCCATTGCAGAGAGATGTTGAGGTGCTGGAAGGTGTCCACAGGAGGGCGACAAAGCTGGGGAGGGGCCTGGAGCACAGCCCTGTGAGGAGAGGCTGAGGGAGCTGGGGGTGTGCAGCCTGCAGCAGACGCAGACCTCATTGCTGTCTACAACTACCTGAAGGGAGGTTGTAGCTAGGTGGGGTTGGTCTCTTCTGCCATACAACCAGCAACAGGACAAGGGGACACAGCCTGAAGCTGTGACAGGGGAGGTCTAGACTGAATATTAGGAGGAAGTTATTCACAGAGAGAGAGAGCGATTAGAATTGGAATGGGCTGCCCAGGGAGGTGGTGGAGGCACCATCCCTGGAGGTGTTGAATCAAAGCCTGGCTGGGGCACTTAGTGCCATGGTCTGGTTGATTGGCCAGGGCTGGGTGCTAGGTTGGACTGGATGAGCTTGGACGTCTCTTCCAACCTGGTTGATTCTATGATTCTAGGTGGGTGCACAATGTTAGGCCATGGTGATACAGCCTTTTTAAAGGCTTTCCACGTTGAGATTAAAGGTGGAATGTGGTTCTTGAAATTCTCCTGCCAGTGGTGAGAGGAGGGGAAAAGGATTGTAGCAAAGGAAGAGGAATCCAGCTGCGCACTACAGACAGAACAGTGTATTCTCATGCAGTCACTGAACCACAGCCTGCCCCCCTTTTGGACATAGAGTGGCCATGGAGAAGAGAGATATCTGCAATGAAATACTAAGTTCATTTGTATAAATCCAATATTAAAGGTGCACCTCTTGAAATTAAAGCTACTTGAGGCTGAGAATTAACTGACCCAAAAGAGTGTTTATTGGAGGGTTCTTGCAATGCTGAAACAAATTCACAAGTTCTCTTTCCATACCCAAGGCAGTATGCAGCAGATGTGCAGTTCTCCCCCTGGACTATCTACAGTCACAGGATCACAGGATATGAGAGGTTGGAAGGGACCTCCATAGATCATGGAGTCCAGCCCCCCTGCCACAGCAGGACCATAAAATCTAGCTCGGGTCACACAGGAACACATCCAGATGGGTCTTGAAGATCTCCAGAGGAGGAAACTCCACAACCTCTCTGGGCAGTGTTCCCAGTGCTCCATGAATCATAGATTCAATCAGGGTTGGAAAGGACCAAAAGAATCATCCAGTTCCAACCTCCCTGCCATGAGCAGGGACACCTCACACTACATCAGGCTGTCTACAACCTCATCCAACCTGGCCATAAACACCTCCAGGGATGAGGCTGCCACCACCTCCATGGGCAACCCATTCCAGGCTCTCAACACCCTCATGCTGAAGAACTTCTAACATCCATTCTGAATCTCCCCATTTCCAGCTTTATTCCATTCCCCCCAGCTTGACACTACTTGACAGCCTAAAAAGTCTCTCCCCGGCTTTCATGTAGCCTCCTTAAGATATTGAAAGGTCACAATAAGGTTCCCTGGGAGCCTTCTCTTCTCCAGACTGCACAGCCCCAACTGCCTCAGTCTCTTCTCACAGCAGAGCAGCTCCAGCCCTCTGCTCCTCCTCGTGGCCCTTCTCTGGATACCTTCCAGCACCTCCACAGCCCTCTTGACCCAGGGGCTCCAGAACTGGATGCAGTACTCCAGGTGGACTTTTACAGTAAAGAAGTTCTTAAAATGTTTTTTCACTTAATTTTTAAATGATCAATCATTTCCTCCCCCTTTCAGGCTTAGAAGGATAACAGCAGTAACTTCAGCACACCCCCAGGTCTGCAGAACCAGCAGGCACTGGCGTTAAGGCGACCTTGGTAAGAAGTGGGGCAGGGACAGCGCAGAGTCAGCGTTCAGTCTGGTGAGGAAGAATTCTGCTCCTTGCTGTGGCTCCCCTGCCAGTCCTCCGACAGCTGCCACGAGCTGTGCTGCACAGTATCACTTCATGATAGAATTTCTTTGATCCTCTTCATCCCCTTCCGAGATTCCTGGCCCCACCCGTGGTCAGGCTGCCCCCCATAAGGCAAGGCATTCACGGGGGTGTTCCAGCAGCGTGCCTGCTGCTCTTGCTCTTGCCCTTGCAGGGCTCTGGGTGATGTTGTAGTGAACAGTGGGTTTGGAGGTTTCTAAACAGGCTGGTAAATCTACCTGCTGTTGGTATGCATTCAGAACTACTCCTTTGTGAGTTCGTTTTGGTTCATCTAAACCGGGGGGGGGTTTATTTTTCTGTGTGCTGTGGGTCTCACCCTTCTGTGGATGTTTCCCAGGAACAGGCACTAGGTGTGGAAATCATTCTGAGGAGCCTGAAGGAAATGAGATCAAAGGCTTTTATAAGTCAAAACCCAAGGTATTCTTGTACACACAGTTATGTGTTTTTTTCACCCCCATTGTTAGATGGGACCAAGTTCTTGTGCACTTTTTCCTCCACTGCCTTGAAGTCCTGCTTCTGGGAGTCACTGCCTGTGACTTTTGGTGAGCGAATTGCATCTTGTGACTTACTAATTGGTTTGAATTTGTTAAGTAGATTTCATTCCTTTAGAGTCTAGTGATGGCTTTTGAGGTCTGTGTTTGGTCAGAGGGTAGCTCTGCTCACCCCTGCTTGGGGCAGTGCCCTCGGCTGCGGGAGGGCAGCAAGCCCTGGTTGAGGTCTGCGGGGCAGGAGCAGGGAGCTGCATCTGCAGAGCCTGAGAGCAGCTCTGGCTTCTGTCAGCAGAGTGTTTGACACCCACAGCTTAGACACAGCTCCTCTTGCTGCCGGGTGCTGCCTGGGGCCAGCGCTGCAGCACTGTGCGGCTCGGCTCTGGCCGCAGCCCTGCCAGCACTGGCACTGCGGTGCCGTGAGCGAGGGCGCGCAAGGGGCTGGCCCCAAGGTCGTTTTCTTCAGCTCAAGAACTTTCCATCTGTGTGCAAAGTCTAGCTGCTGCATCAGGCAGCGTCACACCTCGGGGCTGCCCTCAAGGCGAGCTTCCTTTTTGTCCCTTCTGAGTTTCCAAGGCTGGGAGGCAGCGAGAGGCGAAGCCGGGCAGTGGCCTGGCCGCGCTCGCAGGGCCAGGAGGAGGTTCCGCAGTGTTTAGCCATGGTGGTGCTGCCGGAAGGGCCTGGCTGGAGCTGCGCCAGGGCAGTGTGAGCCTGGCCCTGTTCAGAGCAGTTAATGAGTCAGAACATGAGGGCTGGTCGTGCTGATGAGTCATCAGCTTCCCACTTGCCCCGGAGCAGCTTCGCTTTGATGTGGTTCAGTCCAAACTCCACTCTCAGTTCCTGTGTCAAAGCCCCCATCAAGGACCCCATGCAAGTACCGGACCCTTGGCCGAGCTCAAGTCTCTGTTATTTCAGGTGGGAGTGAACTTACAGAATCATCTGTTTCCAATCAGATCTTTCTCCTCAATTCCCCTTAAACCTTTTTAGATGAGTAGATCTGAATTTCCCAATGCTGGAGAATTAAAAAAAACCCAAAGCACCCCACAGTCTGAAAATAGAATTCACTCAGACACTTTTGTTGTTGGAGTTTGTACAGGCAGGAGGAGAACTGGTGAGCTTCGTGCTGCTGCTTACTAATTCGGACTAACTGGTCTTGGCAGGGCTGCAGTGGAAGCTGGGGATTAGAGCCCAGCAGTTCCAAGTGCAGCACCCAGCAGCAGCAGGAGCTGAAGGACGCTGACATTTCCGAGCAGAGAGCAGACACCCAAACAGGAAGCCTTTAACCAAACTCCAAGGTAGAGCAGGGAGAGCAGAATCAAACAGCCCTAGCAAGATACTGAGTTGTTTAGAGCCAAGCTTTGCTTTCCTTTTACTCTAATGAGTGGCTACCATCAGGACACAATTAACCTCTTCGAGTCATACAATCATAGAATTGCTTTAGTTGGAAAAGACCTCTAAGATCATTGACTCCAACCATCAGCCCAGGTGGCCAAGAGAGCCAATGGCATCCTGGCCTGCATCAGGAACAGTGTGGCCAGTAGGACAAGGGAGGTTATTCTTCCCCTGTACTCAGCACTGGTCAGGCCACACCTTGAGTACTGTGTCCAGTTCTGGGCCCCTCAATTCAAGAAAGATGTTGAGGTGCTGGAGCATGTCCAGAGAAGGGCAACGAAGCTGGTGAGGGGCCTGGAACACAAATCCTATGAGGAGAGGTTGAGGGAGCTGGGCCTGTTTAGCCTGGAGAAGAGGAGGCTCAGGGGTGATCTTATTACTGCCTACAACTACCTGAAGGGGCATTGTAGCCAGGTGGGGGTTGGCCTCTTCTCCCAGGTAACCAGCAATAGAACAAGGGGACACAGTCTCAAGTTGTGCCAGGGTAGGTCTAGGCTGGATGTTAGGAAGAAGTTCTTCACAGAGAGAGTGATTTCCCATTGGAATGGGCTGCCCAGGGGGGTGGTGGAGGCACCGTCCCTGGGGGTCTTCAAGAAAAGACTGGATGAGGCACTCAGTGCCATGGTCTGGTTGATTGGCCAGGGCTGGGTGCTAGGTTGGGCTGGATGATCCTGGAGGTCTCTTCCAACCTGGTTGATTCTATGATTCTATGATTCTAAGACCACTGTGCCCATTACACCATGTCCCAGACTGCCACAGCCAAATATTTCTGGAGCATCCCCATGCATGGTGACTCCACCTCCCTGGGCAGCCTGTTCCAATGCCTGACCACTCTTTCAGCAAATCAATTTCCTAATATCCTATGAATTTTCCTAATATTCCTATGAATTTTCTGCCCCTGTGCTCAGCACTGCTCAGGCCACCCCTTGAGTGCTGTGTCCAGTTCTGCACTCCTCAATTCAAGAGAGCTGTTGAGGCACTGGAAGGTGTCCAGAGAAGGGTGACAACTTGAACTGGATGATCTTGTAGGTCTGTTCCAACCTGATTGATTCTCTGATTCTAAGCAGTGTGTGGGCCTGGCACTTAGGGACATGGTTTAATAGAAGAGGAAATAATTAAGAGATTGAGAGTACTCATAAAGTTAGTCCTTATCAGAATTGCTGTGACATTCAGTATCAGTTTCAGCCTTGATTGAGCAATCAGCATAGTCATGCTTTGTTGCAGAAAATGTGTGTGAATGCAATCACAACTGTTCGTTCACACACCATTGCAAACCAACATCGTGTCACTCTTCCACCTCCTGTCTTCCTCTCCCTGCTATTTGTGGGGGGGTAAAAAAAAAAAAGAAGATAAAAGTGACAAGGAAAAGTGAACAATAAAACTTACAAACTGTGCAGCTATTTGAGCAAAGACTTTTGAAACTGAAAGTGTTATCACTTGCTGAAAACTCTGACAAAGTTAAAAGGGGGACACACAACACAGGGGGGAACTTCTTGGCTGGAAGGGTCTCAGAGCACTGGAACAGGCTCCCCAGAGAGGTTGTGGAGTCTCCTTCTCTGGAGCCTGTCTGGATGTGTTCTTCTGTGATCTGTGCTAGATTGTGTGGTCTTGCTCTGGCAGGGAGGTTGGACTGGATGATCTCCTTGGGTCCCTTCCAACCCCTGTGATCCTGTGAGAAGCATAAACTAAGAATTATAGAAAAAATACTTTTATTTTCCTTAAGGAAAGTGGAAGCTTCTTAAAATGTAGAGAAGCAGAATATACCTCTTAGAACTGAATGAAAGCAAAGCAGGTTTGTGGTATTTAGGAAGTGTTACTTTAAACAGATTTGGTGTGCTTCTGCATAGATGCTGCTACACCAGAATTAAGTGGCAGGGGGTTGGAACTAAATGATCTTTGGGGGTCCCTTCCAACCTAAACCAGTCTATGATTCTAAGTGTGTAAAGTGGTTTATAACAAGATGATTCCATTGATGAAGTGGATAAAAGTAGCATAGAGGTCAGTGCCCCAGGGGCCACTGGGGTGCATTAAGAAGAGTGTGTCCAGCAGGTCAAGGGAGGTTCTCCTTCCTCTCTGCTCTGCCCTGGTGAGACTTCACCTGGAACACTGCATCCAGTTCTGGGATCCCCAGTTCAGGAGGGACAGGGATCTACTGGAGAGAGTCCAACAGAGGGCTATGAAGATGATGAAAGGACTAGAGCACTGCCTTGTGAGGAGAGGCTGAAGGACCTGGGGCTTTTTGGTCTGGTGAAGAGAGAACTTAGAGGGGATCTAATTAGTATCTCTAGATATCTGAGGGCTGGAGGTCAAGAGGGAGGGGACAAGCTCTTCTCGGTTGTACCCTGTGACAGCACAAGGGGCAAAGGGTGACAGATGTGATGCCCAATGATAGGACAAAGGGCAATGGGTGGAAGTTGAGGCACAGGAAGTACCACAGAAACATGAGGAGGGATTTGTTTCCCTGTGAGGGTGCCAGAAGCCTGGAACAGGCTGCCCAGGGATATACTCAAAACCTGTCTGGATGTGTTCCTGTGTGATCTATTCTAGGTGATCCTGGTCTGGCAGGGAGGTTGGACTGCATGAGCTTTGGAGGAGGTCCCTTCCAGCCCCTGATGTTCTATGATTCTGTGAGAGGGGATAAACCTCAGCACAGGGAGTTTCACCTCAACATGAGGAAGAATTTCTTTACTGTTAAGGATCACAGAGCACTGAAAAGGATGCCCAGAGAGGTTGTGAAGTCTTCTTCTCTGGAGACCTCCAAGTCTGGATGCATTCTTTTGTGATCTGCACTAGATTATGATCCTGCTCTGACAGGGGTTTGGCCTGGATGATCTTTTGAGGTCCCTTCCAACCCCTGAAATCCTGTCATCCTGTTGTGACACTCAGACCAGGAGTTTAAAGCAGTGGTAGCTGATTGCCTCAGTGACCCTGGGAATTAAATGCTTCATCTGTCTCCAGCAGCAGTGTAAAGCTCAGACGTGGAGAGAAGTAAGAATTTTACTGTCTGCCAAGCAGGTCACCCATGTAGCACAGTTGAGCAATGAAGGCAAGTTTGCTAGCCTGTGTTACTGCCTTTGAAGCTTTGCTTGTTCCCATCTCGCTGTAGGCTGTGTGATGTGTGCCAAGAGAAAAAAAACTCTTTCTGGCATTAGAAGTTTTGGAAATAGGTTGAGGAAGCTGGGGAGGGGCCTGGAGCACAGCCCTGTGAGGAGAGGCTGAGGGAGCTGGGGGTGTGCAGCCTGCAGCAGAGGAGGCTCAGGGCAGAGCTCATTGCTGTCTACAACTACCTGAAGGGAGGCTGTAGGCAGGTGGGGTTGGGCTCTGCTGCCAGGCAAGCAGCAACAGAATGAGGGGACATAATCTGAAGTTGTGCCAGGGCAGGTCTAGGCTGGGTGTTAGGAGGAAGTTGTTGGCAGAGAGAGTGATTGGCATTGGAATGGGCTGCCCAGGGAGGTGGTGGAGGCACCGTCCCTGGAGGTGTTCCAGACAAGACTGGATGAGGCACTTAGTGCCATGGTCTGGTTGATTGGCCAGGGCTGGGTGCTAGGTTGGGCTGGATGATCCTGGAGGTCTCTTCCAACCTGGTTGATTCTATGATTCTAATAGAACATCCCAAATAAGGCTCTTTGGGGTTCTGTCTGTAGCAGTTCTGTTTCTTGTGTGCAGGTACACATGCTCTTCATTGCCATAGAATTTCATAACAAGCAAAAGGATTTTTTCTTTCCAGGGCTGAAATAAGGAAAGCTGAAGGGTGGAAGGGTGGTTAGGAAGAAGTTCTTCATGGAAAGAGTGATTGGCATTGGAATAGACTGCCCTGGGAGGTGGTGGAGCCACCATCCCTGGAGGTGTTTAAGAGGAGGCTGGATGAGGCACTGAGTGCCATGGGTTAGTTCATTAGAAGGGTTAGGTGATAGGTGGGACTCAATGATCTCAGAGGTCTTTTCCATTCTGCTTAATTGTGTGGTTCTGTGAAAATCTGTTACCCCAGTATAAATCAAATGCATTTCAAGTGGAATGAATTTATGCCTATTGCTGCAAAGGTTTAACATAAGGGTTTTTTTATACCTCTGTAGAAATAAAGGAGCAGAACTCTACACAAAAAGTGGAAATCAGGATGGGGGGAGGCTTCTCTGGCCTGAAACCAAGCCTCTTATTTTACCCTCACAGTCTGATTTCAGGGAATTGTTGGGTTTTCAATTCTCTGGAGTTGCTAAATAAGCATTGTCTAATCTTTAACAACCTTTAATAACTGTATAAACCCAAATTGGTTCAGTGATCATAGTAGGAAATTCTAGTAACAACCAGCCATTACTTGCTCTTGAATCATAATCTCACTGCCATAGTTGAGGGTTGTGTTTCAGACACTCTGTCTGCATGCTTTTTAATGAAGGAGATATGTTTGTGCACTGCCAGGATGGCACCAAGAAGGGTAACCAAGGCCACTCCTGGGTCCCGGATATGGCTGCTGAGAAGTTTACACAGAAAATTCCTGTGGTTTGTTTTGTTTTAAATGCAGTTGGAATCCCTGAGATCTGTGATTATTATGGTTTGGGACCAGCTTTTCACTTCTTCTCTGAGTGAAGCAGCAGTGCTAAGTGGTTGGCATTGCCTTGCTGCTCACCTGTCCTTAAAGAACAGAGCATTTTCTCTATAAAGAGGGCAACAGAGATGATGAGCAAAAGCAATATTAGTTTTCATTTGCAGCTGCACAGATGGTTGCTTTGCACAGCAGTTTCAAGAAAACTTTTCTCTTTCCTTATGAAGACTTTGAGCCAGCAGTGTGCCCAGGTGGGCAGGAGAGCCAGTGGCATCCTGGGCTGGCTCAGGAGCAGTGTGGGCAGCAGGACAAGGGAGGTTATTCTGCCCCTGTACTCAGCACTGCTCAGGCCACACCTTGAGGGCTGTGTCCAGTTCTGGGCCCCTCAATTCAAGAGAGATGCTGAGGTGCTGGAAGGTGTTGAGAGAAGGGCAGCAAGGCTGGGGAGGGGCCTGGAGCACAGCCCTGTGAGGAGAGGCTGAGGGAGCTGGGGGTGTGCAGCCTGCAGCAGAGGAGGCTCAGGGCAGACCTCATTGCTGTCTACAACTACCTGAAAAGAGGCTGCAGCCAGCTGGGGTTGGTCTCTTCTGCCAGGCAACCAGCAACAGAGCAAGGGGACACAGCCTCAAGCTGTGCCAGGGCAGGTCTAGGCTGGATGTTAGGAGGAAGTTTTTGGCAGAGAGAGTGATTGGCATTGGAATGGGCTGCCCAGGGAGGTGGTGGAGTCTCTGTGGCTGGAGGTGTTGAAGCCAAGCCTGGCTGAGGCACTTAGTGCCATGGTCTGGTTGACTGGATAGGGCTGGGTGCTAGGGTGGACTGGATGAGCTTGAAGGTCTCTCAGTATTTACATGTTAGAAAACAACAACCACCAAACAAACCACAAACCCCAACCCAAATTAAAAAAAACCCAAACCCAAAATCTAACCAAACCAAAAAGGCAATTCCAGCATTGTAAAGTGAGAACTATGTTTTGACATAAGCTTCATCAAGGCAGTGTTCATGTCACCACTAAAGCTCATGCTTGAAAACATGTCCGTGACTGAGTGGAACAAAATCTTCTCTATTATATTCCTATCTCTGATTAAGTGTAGCTTCTTTATTTGAGTTACAATACCAGAGGAAACAAAGCAGTGGCACTTCAAATAAAAATGCTTTGCATCTCATTTAGGGACAAGTAAGACTCAACAGAAAACATTTCCCAAGTTATTGCTACAGCAACATCTTTCATTCAGAATGCTGTGTCTTAATTTTGGACAAAGATCATTTAGCTGGACTGGATACAAGGATTGTTACACTTGAAACCAAGAGTGAAAAGAAGAAAAGCTAAAATATAATAATGATTTACAGTCACAGGATCACAGAATTGTCAGGGTTGGAAGGGAATTCAAGGATCATCCAGTTCCAACCCCCCAGCCATGGGCAGGGACACCTCACACTAGATCAAGTTGCCCAGAGCCACAATCAGCTTGGCCTTAAAAAGTTCCACGGATGAGGCTTCCATCATCTCCTTGGGCAACCTCTTCCAGTGTCTCACCACCCTCATGCTGAAGAACTTCTTAGAATCATAGAATCACAGAATTGTCAGGGTTGGAAGGGATCTCAAGGATCATCCAGCTCCAACCCCTCTGCCATGGGCAGAGACACTTTCCATGAGATCAGGTTGCCCAGAGACACATCCAACCTGGCCTTAAAAACTTCCAGGGACGAGGCTTCCACCACTTCTCTGGGCAACCTGTTCCAGTGTCTCACCACCCTCATGCTGAAGAACTTCTTCCTAACAGCTAATCTAAATTTATCCTCCTCTACCTTGGATCCATTCCCCCCAGTCCTATCAGTACTCAACACCCTAAACAGTCCCTCAGCAGCCTTCTTTGGACATACACAATCATCTTCCAGAGTGTTTTTTTACCATGTACTCCTACACACCTGTGCATTCACCAAGTGGTCAAGTAAAATGAGTTATTCAGCAGTAGTGCATAAGAAGACAGAATGGCAGGGGTAGAAAGTGAGAGGTAAAAATCAGTGATGAGGTGATGAACAATTTCACTGGGTTAGGATGAGATGAGTAGAGAAATGTGGGATAAGAAAAGCAATCAGGATGCTTAGTCTGGAGAAGAGAAGGCTTAATGGGGGAGATATTATTGCTCTCTACAACTACCTAAAAGGCTGTTGAGTGAGGCTGGTGTTGGTCTCTTCTCCCAAGTATCTAGCAATAGGACTAGAGGATGTAGGCTTAAACTGTGCCAGGAGAGGTTTAGATGGGACATTAGGAAAAGCTTCTTTACTGAGAGAGTGGTGAGGGGTTGGAACCACCCTTCCTGGAGGTGTTCAAGAAGCTGTAGATGTGGTGCTTCAGGACATTGTTTAGTGGTCATGGTAGTTAGGTTACAGTTGGACTCAATGATCTTAAAGGGCTTCTCCAGCCTTAGGGTTTGTATGATCCTGTCCCTTCCATGCCATTCTGCCTAACCATGTGTATAATACTCTTGGGTATTTTGTGTTAAGCCTCTGCTTTGTCTTTTCCTTCTCAGTCACATAGAGAAAATCACAACATGGCAAGATCCTCGCAAAACCATGAACCAGCCTCTGAATCCCATGAGCCACCACCCTGCAGCTACTTCCACAGCACTGCCACAGAGGTCTATGGCAATGTCGCAGCCAAATCTCGGTGAGTACTGGATGCCACCTCTGTGGTGAAGGTGCAGAGGAGAGCCACTCCTGCCTGTGTGTGTATGTGTGTGTGTGCACAAGACTGCAGTAATCTCAACAGCTGCTCAGGCCACACCTGGAGTCCTGGGGCCTGTTCTGGGCCTCTCAATTTAAGAAAGATGTTGAGGTGCTGGAACATAGCCAGAGAAGGGCACCAAGGCTGCTGAGGAGAGGCTGAGGGAGCTGGGGGTGTGCAGCCTGCAGAAGAGGAGGCTCAGGGCAGAGCTCATTGCTGTCTACAACTACCCGAAGGGAGGCTGTAGCCAGGTGGGGTTGGGCTCTGCTGCCAGGCAGCCAGCAACAGAACAAGGGGACACAGCCTCAAGCTGTGGCAGGGGAGGTCTAGGCTGGATGTGAGGAGGAAGTTGTTGTCAGCAAGAGTGATTGGCATTGGAATGGGCTGCCCAGGGAGGTGGTGGAGTCCCCATCCCTGGAGGTGCTCAAGCAAAGCCTGGCTGGGGCACTTAGTGCCATGGTCTGGTTGACTGGCTAGGACTGGGTGCTAGGTTGGACAGGATGAGCTTGGGAAGTCTCTTCCAGTCTGGTTGATTCTATGATTCTATAAGAGGACACAGCCTCAAGCTGTGCCAGGGCAGGTTTAGGCTGGACATTAGAAGAAGTTCTTCCCAGCAAGAGTGATTGGCATAGGAATGGACTGCCCAGGGAGGTGGTGGAGTCCTCATCCCTGGAGGTGTTTGAAAGGAGGCTGGGTGGGGCACTTAGTGCCATGGTTTCATTAGTTAGAAGGGTTAGGTGCTCAGTCTCAGAGCTCTTTTCCAATCTGGTTAATTCAGTGATTCTGTCAATACCTTATGTGACAGTTTCAAATACCTGTGAGTGCAGCTTCCAGGACTGACGTTGGATGCCTCTGTTTTGAAATGATCTTGGCCAAAAGGAAGGCCCTTCCTGCTCTTTTGTGTTCTAACAGTGTTACTGCTAAGCCTGCTTTCTCGGGTCTGCTCAGACACCAAAGAGAGCAATTTGTTGGTCTGGCAGTCAGAGCTCTAAGCCAGAAGTGATTGTGCCAACATCTTACAGACATGAGAGGAGAAATGGAAATTGGATTCCAGGTTAAGCCACTTTTCTGGCCATCATTTTGTGACTTTTTAGCACATGAAGCCTACACATCTGTCTTTTGCCTTAGCTTTTTTTTTTTTGGTACTGCAGGAATTAAAAGAAGTTTTTCTTTTGAAGATGTGCCACTTAAAAGGATCTAAATATCCCAGGTCTGCATACTGGTCTGCACTTCCAATTACTACCACATGTGTTTTCCTTCTTGTGCCTCTTAGCAGAGATGGAAAATATGGTCTGTTCTGTACAGCCTGTTGCTTTGGTTCATAGACCCACTCATCAGTGCTTGCTGGGAAGTGTACAAAGGGACTTGCAAACATTCTGTCAGAAGCACAGAGTGTGACTAAGCAAATCCAAGTCATGGTGTGCCTGTGCTTGAGACTCAGAGAAACATGCACTGGAAGGTGATTGAAACTAGCAGATGAAAAATCAGCTGTGTTTTGCTACCTTTTCTTCCCCCTCACTGTGCTGTTGTCTATTTATGAGCTACACATACTGATTTTCTTAGGACTTCAGCATGTAAAGCATTGCTTTTTTAATGGTATATAACAAAGGCCTCTGAAGCTTTCTCTTCCTTTGATGAATCTGTGTTCTTGGCAGGTTTCTGTGCAGGTTTAGGTGAGTAAAGTTCTAACTGCCTCTTGCCAGTCAGCTCCATTATTGTGGTGGACTCAGACTGCCTGTGGAAGGAGAGGTAGTGGTGCAGCCTTACATTAGGTGCCTGGATTAGGAGTCTGAGCTCCATCTGAATTGAAAGGACAAGGAGAGCAGCTGAGTGCACCTAAGCTAATGGTCAGACTCCTGACTGAAATCATAGAATCATAGAATCAAGCAGGTTGGAAGAGACCTCCAAGCTCATCCTGTCCAACCTAGCACCCAGCCCTGTCCAATCAACCAGACCATGGCACTAAGTGCCTCATCCAGGTTTTGCTTGAACACCTCCAGGAATGGGGACTCCACCACCTCCCTGGGCAGCCCATTCCAATGCCAATCACTCTCTCTGCCAACAACTTCCTCCTAACATCCAGCCTAGACCTGCCCTTGAGGTTGTGTCCCCTTGTTCTGATTGAACTGTTTTCTGGAAGTGTCCAGATCCAAACCAGGGAATCTATTCTGCCTTAATTAAGAAGATTGTGAAGGATGTGTAGCAAGGTCTAGGGGGGAAAATTAGTTGCTTTTAAAAGTTTCTTTTGCAACAATTTTAATTAAATGCTGCTTGCTTTGTAGTCTTTCTCTACATTATGCAACAGTCAAAACCGTTGTTATTTTCATCCTGCTGCCTTCCAACTGTTTTTACAAAGAGATTTCTTCTGTGATTGTACTCTTCATCCAGTTGGTGGGCACAATCTGGTCTTTATTTAAATGCTTTTCCAGTTTAACTTCTTTTTGGCAAAAAATAATAAACCCCTCTGCTAGTATTGCTGTTTTCTACAGAAATGAGCTTGCATTTCTCTCTGTGAGTACCTTGAAAAGCTCATGTGGAAAGAGCAGCCTCTCTCTGCAAAATAAAAACCTCAGAAGACTCTCTGGGCCAAGTGGCAAACATCCCAGCACAGTCACTTGTGGAATTTGGGCCCTAAGGCAAATACAGAATCACAGAATTGTCAGGGCTGGAAGGGACCTCAAAGATTATCCAGTTCTAACCCCCCCTGCCATGGGCAGGGACACCTCACGCTAGATCAGGTTGTCTCTACACATTCAGCCTGACTTTAAAAACCTTCAAGGATGAGGCTTCTGCCACCTCCCTGGGCAGCCTGTTCCAAGGTCTCACCACTCTCATGCTGAAGAACTTTTTCTGAACAGCCAATCTGAATCTACCCACTTCTAGTTTTGCTCCATTCCCCCCAGTCCTATCACTCCCTGGCATCCTACACCAGTCCCTCAGCAGCTTTCTTGTAGCCCCTTCAGACACTGGAAGGCTACAATAAGGTCTCCTCAGAGCCTTCCTTTCTCCAGACTGAAGAACCCCAATTCTCTCAGCCTGTCCTCACACCAATCCTCAATATCAGTTGCAGACTGCAAGGTGCAGGTGTCCCAGGCCCTGTGTGAGTGTCCAAGCTTCTATGTCCTTAGCATAGAAGCTTTCTCTACCAAGATGTGGTGACCCAAAGAGATACCAGCAGGGTGATTTAACTCTTAAAACACACTGGCTCTCTAAGGTGGAAGGCATTCTGTAGTACATAATAGAACCTAACATGAAGAGCCTCTTACACAGGCAACTGTTTGTATTAGAGAAATTAATCTGTGACTCTGGAAAGTTTAATTTTCAGCTCTGTTGCTAATGGTAATTTAATTGGGTCTGGATACAATTGGAACTTATGGCACTTTGTCTCTGCTTCCTCTTCTTTTAATCAGCCAGGAAATCCAACCAATAAAACAATGCAATAATCCTGTCTAGGAGCAATAAACACATGAACCAAAGTTTCCATATCCTGCCATGATAAAAGAGGTGTAGCTGCTATTGTTTGAGGATGATAAAAGGCAGTTTTGGTTAGCCTGTCAAAGCCAGGCCTTGGAGATAAGAAGGCAGAAACTCCCAAAGTGTTTAAAAACAACTGCTATGTGTTTGAGTGATAACCAACTTGCATGAAATGCTCTGGCTTTTGCCTGCCTTGGTTTGCATTGGTTGGGAATTGGGCTACAAATGTGTAAGATTTAAGCTCAGACCCTCACACCACCTGCACTATGGGGAGGCCTCCTGGTTTAGGCCAGTTTTAATTAGTGGATATGCTGAGACAAACAGGCACAGTTTGGTTGTGGTCAGTGTGAATTAATTCTGACACCTGCCCCCCTGCTTAACGAGAGTTGAGAGCACTATGGAGTACTCAGACCTCCTGTGTCAATCAGAGTTGTAAGACAGATCTAGAAAACAACAGGGCTGGCTTGGGTTTTTTTTTCATAGAAGCAGTCAGAGTTGGAAGGGACCACAAGGAGCAGCCAGTTCCAACCCCCTGCTATGCCCAGGGACACCCTACCCTAGAGCAGACTGCCCAGAGCCTCATCCAGCCTGACCTTAAACACGTCCTGGGATGGGGCCTCAACCACCTCCCTGGGCAACCCATTCCAGCCTCTCACCACTCTCATGCTGAACAACCTCCTCCTCATGTCCAGCCTGAACCTACCCATCTCCAGCTTTGCTCCATTCCCCCTAGTCTGTCACTCCCTGACAGCATAAAAAGTCCCTCCCCAGCTTTTTTGTAGCCCCCTTCACATACTGAAAGGCCACAAGAAGGTCACCTCAGAGCCTCCTGCCAACTGCACAGCCCCAACTCTTTCAGTCTGTCCTCACAGCAGAGCTACTGCAGCCCACTGAGCATCCTCATGGCCCTTCTCTGGACACACTCCAGCATTTCCACATCCCTCTTGTAATGGGGGCTCCAGAGCTGGATGCAGTACTCCAGGTGGGGTCTCAGCAGAGCAGAGTGGAGGGGGAGAATCACCTCCCTGGCCCTGCAGCCCAGGCTCTGGTTGGCTTTCTGGGCTGCAAGTGCACACTGCTGGCTCATGTGGAGCTTCTTTTTCACCAGCACCCCAAGTCCCCAAGTTCAGTTATATGCACTTAAAACCTCCAAGAAGTAATTTATCAGGCAGTTTTCAAATGGAATAGTTTATTTCTGTTTTAAGTGGCTGAGAGTTCCAGAGAGTGATAGGAATCATCTTCAGTATCAGGTTAAAATAAATCCAGCTCTCTGGAAGGACACACACCTTGAAGCCAGCAGCTGCCCATCTAGTAAATGTGCAATGTTAAAGGTTCCTGTGTTCAAAAGAGCTGTTGGTATTGTTTCCAAACCTAGTCAGTTTTAATTTTAACACAAAGAAGTTCCTGTTGGTGTAAGCATTTCCCTTCAAGGTCAATCATCCAAACATGTGCTGCCAGGGCAAGTGGGGAGCAAGCCATTTGCATCATTCCCAAGGGAAAGCAGTGCAAAAGCTGAAGATTGGGTGAGCCAAAAGTGAAAATTCGTTAAGAACTGTTTTAAGTGGCCACCAGTAATTGGTCATTAGCTTTAAAGCAGCTTCTCCAGTCAAGCAGCTCTCCTCCATGACTTGTGCTTATTGATTTCTTGCTCACAGTGCTCACAGAGGAAACTTCCAAGCCTTGAACTCTTTTCCTGCTAAATCAGCTTGGATGCTGCACCTGCAGGTTGTTCATTTGAGGTGTTTGGGCCTGGGGGGGGTTGGGTTTTTTAAGCTTGAGTCCCTGAAGGCTGGAAAGATTAGTTACAAGTGACTATCACAGAACTTACAACAGTTGAAAGGGTTGAATTTGCTGTCTGGCTATTTTCAGCCCAGAAATCTGCATAAAGGAGGCTCTGTGCACTGGGATAGTACAACTTTTTGGTTTAATACTTTACAGATTTTTGGAACAAAACACAGCAGAACTGAAAAGCAGCATTTTTTGCTGACCTTGTTGGAAGACTAATGCTGTTTCTGGGAAGTAAGTGAAACAAGCAGTTCTTTGTTGGCAGAGGCAGGGAGAGAAAAGGAGGAGAGCCTGATCTTTTTTTTTTCCCCTTTCAGTGTCGTGACTCAGGCAAAACTGTAACGTGGCTGAGTTCCTGCTCCTCTTTTTTTCACCTCCACAGGCATTTGGTTTTCATGAGGCTCTGTTGCGTGACACCTGATGGCAGCCAGTTCATGCGAATTCAGCTGCTGTGAGCTGCTGTGATGGTTTGGGTGTTACATACCCCCCCACCCCTTGTGAAAGTCACCCAGACTGGACTCAGCCCAGCTGAAAATTAAGATGAAGCTTTATATTTACAGCTTAGCACAATATCCAAGCAGGTATTTACAGTATTTACAGCTATATACAGCAATATACAAGTTAAAAGAGTAATACAGAAACACAGCAGCTTTCCCAGAAACCAGAGTCCCCAGGAGGGGTTCCCAACCACCCTTCCACCTCCCTTCCACCCCTCCACCTTATCCCAGGCTTTGCTTTATGTTCAAGGTGAGTTTGGAGAATCGACCAGGGGGGTTAAGAAGCAGAAGGATTAGTTACACAGACAGCAGGTTAGGGAATGAAGAGAGGCAGCCAGAGAGCAACTCTGTTATCTGTATTTATGTTCTTGGTTTTGTACATCTCAGCAAGCCTATGAATGAAGTAGACATCATCATTGGTTCCTCTTCATGGCCTATAATCTAATTCTTCTCACCAAAATATTCCAGCTAGGTTCAAACTAGCACAGCTGCCTATAAATACAGTAGAGGGAAAGATCCACAGTTGCATACAGACACTTCTGATGCTAAAATAATAGAAGTTGGCTCAAACCATTCAGCCTTTACATCAGAAACAATTTAGAGTTGCCCTTTCTGGCTTCTTGAGTACTTCTTGAGTACCCCTTGAGTGCTGTGTCCTGTTCTGGGCTCCTCCATTGCAGAGAGATGGTGAGGTGCTGGAAGGTGTCCAGAGAAGGGTGATGAAGCTGGGGAGGGGCCTGGAGCACAGCCCTGTGAGGAGAGGCTGAGGGAGATAGGGGTGTGCAGCCTGCAGCAGAGGAGGCTCAGGGCAGAGCTCATTGCTGTCTACAACTACCTGAAGGGAGGCTGTAGGCAGGTGGGGTTGTTTTTTTCTGCCAGGCAAGCAGCAACAGAACAAGGGGACACAGCCTCAAGCTGTGCCAGGGCAGATCTAGGCTGGATGTTAGGAGGAAGTTGTTGTCAGAGAGAGTGATTGGCATTGGAATGGGCTGCCCAGGGAGGTGGTGGAGTCTCTGTCCCTGGAGGTGTTCAAGCCAAGCCTGGCTGAGGCACTTAGTGTCATGGTCTGGTTGACTGGCTAGGGCTGGGTGCTAGGTTGGACTGGATGATCTTGCAAGTCTCTTCCAACCTGACTGATTCTATGATTCTGTAGCTTGCAGAGTCTTGCCCACAGATTAATCCTTGCTTAGTATTTATCACAGAATTTTTAGGGGCTGGAGGGAACCTGGAAAGTTCATCCAGTTCAACCCCCCTGCCAGAGCAGGATCACCTGGGGAAGGTCACACAGGAAAGCATCCAGGTAGGTTTTGAATATCTCCAGAGAGGGAGACTCCACTACGCACCTTGGGCAGCCTGTTCCAGCAAAGTCATCCACAGAAAGGTCTCCTACAAGGTCAAAAATCCTAATTCACTACAATATCATCCTGAATTTAAAACCCAAAAGCAATGAAAGGGTTTGATCTTTTCCTTTGTCATCTGACAATTGCATAGGGCTAACTTGAGATGTGAGCTAAATAGTTGCAATTCCATGGGCTGCAAGGAAGCTGTGGCAACATAGTCCTGGTTTGGAACTCAGCTCTGCATTTTTGCTTGCCTGCAGATGATCTGGAAAATTGTGTAATGGTTGTTTATTGAGGAGACTTACTTCATTTTGCAGAATGAATTTGTTTTTCCCCCAGGGAACTGACCTTAAGGCCACCCTGAGTCTGTCTGCTAGAAGGCTGAATACTTTTTACCTGCTGTGTTATCATAGAATCAACCAGGTTGGAAGAGACCTCCAAGCTCATCCAGTCCAACCTAGCGCCCAGCCCTAGCCAGTCAACCAGACCATGGCACTAAGTGCCCCAGCCAGGCTTTTTTTGAACAGGGACATCCCTCATCCAAGGATGGTGCCTCCACCACCTCCCTGGGCAGCCCATTCCAGTGCCAATCACTCTCTCGGCCAACAACTTCCTCCTAACATCCAGCCTAGACCTCCCCTGGCACAGCTTGAGGCTGTGTCCCCTTGCTCTGTTGCTGGTTGCCTGGCAGAAGAGCCCAACCCCACCTGGCTACAGCCTCCCTTCAGGCAGCTGCAGACAGCAATGAGCTCTGCCCTGAGCCTCCTCTGCTGCAGGCTGCACACCCCCAGCTCCCTCAGCCTCTCCTCACAGGGCTGTGCTCCAGGCCCCTCCCCAGCCTTGCTGCCCTTCTCTGGGCACCTTCCAGCACCTCAACATCTCTCTGCAATGGAGGAGCCCAGAACTGGACACAGCACTCCAGGGGTGGCCTGAGCAGTGCTGAGCACAGGGGCACAAGAACCTCCCTTGTCCTGCTGCCCACACTGCTCCTGAGCCAGCCCAGGATGCCATTGGCTCTCTTGGCCACCTGGGCATATCCAATCTCATGCATGAGATCCAAATCTACCAGAAAAGTGGTGTTGGAGATTTTACTATTTTTATTTAGTTGAGATTAAATTTGAGCTTTTAATAATTTCATTTATTTGATATAAATTTTGGGCTTTTTAATTTTTATTTATTTATTATCATATTTGAGCTTTTAAATAATTTTATTTTAGATTAAATTGGAGCTTTTTTTATTTTTATTGATTTTTACCTTAAATTTGAGAGGGTTACATTTTTATTTATTTGAGATTAAATTGGAGCTTTTAATAATTTCATTTATTTGAGATTAAGTTGGAGCTTTTGATATTTTCATTTATTTGAGATCAATTTGGAGCTTTTGATATTTTCGTTTATTTGAGATTAAATTTGACCTTTTGATAATTATATTAAATTTGAGCTTTTAATAATTTTATTTACTGTAGATTAAATTTGAGCTTTTAATAACTTTATTCATTTTAGATTAAATGGGAGCTCTTGAATTTATTTCACATTAGATTTGAGGGATTTATATTTTCATTTTTTGAGATGAAATTTGAGCTTTTAATAATTTCATTTATTTGAGATGAAATTTGAGCTTTTAATAATTTCATTTATTTGATATTAAATTTGAGCTCTTAATAAGTTTATTTATTTGAGATTAAATTTGAGCTTTTAATAATTTTACTTATTTGAGATGAAATTTGAGCATTGAATAATTTCATTTATTGTAGATTAAATCTGAACTTTTAATAATTTTACTTATTTGAGACTTGAGCATTGAATATTTTCATTTATTGTAGATTAAATTTGAACTTTTAATAATTTTACTTATTTGAGATGAAATTTGAGCTTTTAATAATGTCATTTATTGGAGATTAAATTTGAGCTTTTAATCTTTTTCATTTTTATTTATGTTACATTCAATTGGAGCTTTTTATATTTATATTTATTTTGACATTGAATTTGAGCTTTTAATATTTTTATTTTAGATTAAATTTGAACTTTTAATAATTTTACTTATTTGAGATTAAATTTGAGCTTTTAATAATTTCATTTATTGTAGATTAAATTCGAGCTTGTAAGGACTTTTCTTATTTCAAATTTGTGCTTTTTATCTTTTTCATTTTTATTTATGTTACATTAAATTGGAGCTTTTAATAATTTTACTTATTTGAGATAAAATTTGAGCTTTTAATAATTTCATTTATTGGAGATTAAATTTGAGCTTTTAAGAACTTTTCTTATTTTAGATTAAATTTGAGCTTTTTATCTTTCATTTTTACTTATGTTACATTAAATTGGAGCTTTTAATTTACTTATTTGAGATTAAATTGGAGGGGGTTATGTTTTTATGTTTACATTAAATTTGAGCTTTTAATACTTTGATTTGTTTGAGATGAAATTTGAGCTTTTAATAATTTTATTTATTGTAGATTGAGCTTTTAATTACTCATTTTAGAGTCAATTTGAGCTTTTTATATTTTTCATTTTTATTTGTTACATTAAATTGGAGCTTTTAATAATGTTATTTATTTGAGGTTAAATTTGAGCTTTTAATACTTTTATTTATTGTAGCTTAAATTTGAGCTTTTAATTACTTATTTGAGCTTTTTATATTTTTAATGTTTATTTATGTTACATTCAATTTGACCTTTTAATCATTTTACTTAGTTCAGATTAAATTTGAGCTTTTAATAATGTTATTTGAGATTAAATTTGAGCTTTTAATAGTTTATTTTAGCTTAAATTTGAGCTTTTAATTACTTATTTTAGATTTAATTTGAGCTTTTTATATTTTTAATATTTATTTATGTTACATCCAATTTGACCTTTTAATCATTTCACTTAGTTCAGATTAAATTTGAGCTTTTAATAATGTTATTTGAGATTAAATTTGAGCTTTTAATAGTTTATTTTAGCTTAAATTTGAGCTTTTAATTACTTATTTTAGATTTCATTTGAGCTTTTTATATTTTTAATATTTATTTATGTTACATCCAATTTGACCTTTTAATCATTTCACTTAGTTCAGATTAAATTTGAGCTTTTAATAATGTTATTTGAGATTAAATTTGAGCTTTTAATAGTTTATTTTAGCTTAAATTTGAGCTTTTAATTACTTATTTTAGATTTAATTTGAGCTTTTTATATTTTTAATATTTATTTATGTTGCATTCAATTTGACCTTTTAATCATTTTACTTAGTTCAGATTAAATTTGAGCTTTTAATAATTGTATTTGAGATTAAATTTGCTCTTATAATAATTTTCTTCATTGTAGGATAAATTTGAGCTTTTAATTACTCATTTTAGAGTCAATTTGAGCTTTTTATATTTTTAATGTTTATTGATGTTACATTCAATTTGAGCTTTTAATCATTTTACTTAGTTCAGATTAAATTTGAGCTTTTAATAATTGTATTTATTTGAGATAAAATTTAAGCTTTTAATAATTTCGTTTATTTTAGCTTAAATTTGAGCTTTTAATTACTCATTTTAGATTAAATTTGAGCTTTTTATCTTTTTCATTTGTATTTATGTTACATTCAATTTGAGCTTTTAATAACTTTACTTAGTTCAGATTCAATTTGAGCTTTTAATAATTTTATTTGAGATTAAATTTGAGTTTTCACATTTTTATTTAGTTGACATTAAATTTGAGGGGTTTATATTTGTATTTATTTTTACTTTAAATTTGAGGGTTTAATAATTTTATTTATTTTAGATTAAATTTGAGCTTTGTGTATTTTTCCCCATCCCTGGAGGTGTTGCAGCCAAGCCTGGCTGGGGCACTTAGTGCCATGGTCTGGTTGATTGGCCAGGGCTGGGTGCTAGGTTGGGCTGCATGAGCTTGGAGCTCTCTTCCAACCTGCTTAATTCTGTGATTCTATGACACCAGACTTGCCTTGGGCTTCCCTGGGCTCACTCACACCTTCAGTGACCTAAGACATCAGCCAGATGAAATAAAAAAAGCCTTCCTGAACTGTTTGGGACAGGAGTTCAGCTCTGCTTCAGTGGACTAGTCCTAGTAAAAGCATCTAGGTAGAAGACTTTCTCAGACTGAGCTTAGGGAGACACCACAGGGGTAAGTTTGCCATTGTTGAGATTCTTTTCATTCCAGCTGGAGTGTTTAAGGATTCACTCTTAATTGAAATCTAGACAATATCAGACATATCAAACATGCTTAAAGGTATTCCAGGGACAATATTTTGCTCTCTTCCTCATGCCTATTGTTGTACCTCTGCCCTTGAGAAAAGCAGCTTCCTCTTTCTTCCAAGTTCCCAGCAGCCTCACTGGTGCTGTGCTTTGGGTTTGTGACCCAAGCAGTGCAGATAACAAGGCAGTGTTCAAGCTGTGCCTGAACGCAGCCTGCAGAGTGTTGGAGGCTTTCTGGCTTTCCCCCCCATGTCTGCCCTCCATGCTGCCTGTATGCTGGGGGGTTGCAGGAGACTGGGAGGTGAGAGTGCCCAGAGAGCTGCCTGCTGCTGGGAAGTCATGAATAATCTTACTTCTCCTTTCTTATTGTCTGTGTGCCTCTGGCTTTGTGTGTGACACCACCACCACCTTTCCTTTCTGAGCAGCCTTTGTTTCAAGGACTCCAACTGCCACTGAGTTTGCAGGGAGCTCAGAAAGGTCATTTGTCAGTGGTAGGCTTTCTTTATAATCTTTGACCTGGATACTTCTTGAGAGCTCTTTATTTCCTCAGGTTGGAATTTCTCAGAAGCAATAGCAGCTGTTGGTACAGGAAGCTGCATTATGCAGAGGATCCCAGATGTGACATTGTCTGAAGAGCTAGCACAGGTCCAGTCATGATCCTCTCCAGGCTGGTGCTAATACAGCCTCACAGAGCAGATCTCTCAGCACTGCAGTCTGTGGATTCCAGGAGATCAGATCACAGAATGTCAGAGGTTGGAAGGGACCCAAAGAGATTCATAGAGTCTAAACTCCCCTGTCAGAGCAGGACTATACAATCCAGGATGAACACATCCAGACAGGCCTGGAAAGTCTCCAGGGAAAGAGACTTCACAACCTCTCTGGGCAGCCTGTGCCAGGGCTCTGGGCTCTTACAGGAAAGAAGTTGCCCCTTGTGCTGAGCTGGAACCTCCTGTGCTGCAGCTTCCATCCATTGCTGCTTGTCCTATCCCAGGGAGCAGTGAGCAGAGCCTGTCCCCTACTCCTGTCCCCCAGCCCCCAGATATTTATGAACATTTATTAGATCCTCTCTCAGTCTTCTCTTCTCCAGACTAAGCAGCCCCAGGTCCCTCAGCCTCTCCTCACCAGGCAGTGCTCCAGTCCTGTAATCATCCTCGTAGCCCTCCGCTGGACTCTCTCCAGCAGATCCCTGTCCCTCTTCAACTGGGGAGCCCAAAAGGTCTACGTGCCCCTGGAGAAGCTGTGTTGGATGGCTCAGTGGTATCTCTGTGATGTACTCTCCAGGACACCTGGCTCTGGAAGCAGGTTGCAAAGACAAAATTGAGGTTTTGCTGAGTGCTTTCCACAAGGTCCAGAAGGATGCATCAGTGTGGGCTTTGCTCCACCTACAGGTAAAGCCCCGAGTCTGGCACAGCAGCATTCCATGCCTGTTCCCTGCAGCTAGCACCGGTGTGCCTGAGCAGTGAAGGTGTCCAGAGAAGAGTGACAAAGCTGGTGAAAGGCCTGGAACACAAACCCTATGAGGAGAGGCTGAGGGAGCTAGGGGTGTGCAGCCTGCAGAAGAGGAGGCTCAGGGCAGAGCTCATTGCTGTCTGCAGCTACCTGAAGGGAGGCTGTAGCCAGGTGGGGTTGGGCTCTGCTGCCAGGCACCCAGGGACAGAACAAGGGGACACAGCCTCAAGCTGTGCCAGGGTAGGTCTAGGCTGGATGTTAGGAGGAAGTTGTTGGCAGAGAGAGTGATTGGCATTGGAATGGGCTGCCCAGGGAGGTGGTGGAGTCTCTGTGGCTGGAGGTGTTGAAGCCAAGCCTGGCTGGGGCACTTAGTGCCATGATTCTATGATTCTATGGTCTGCTTGGTTGGGCAGGGCTGGGTGCTAGGTTGGGCTGGATGAGCTTGGAGGTCTCTTCCAACCTGCTTGATTCTATGATTCTGAAAGATTGTTTTGGGCAGAAGAATGTGTAGTTTCATGCCACATGGGTACAGCCCAAGGGATGAAGGAGAATATTTGATAGAGCACAGGCAAAGAGCACTGCAGCTCAGGCCCTAGCCCTGACTCACTTTACAGCTTGGTAGTCTTCACTTTGCCTGCTTCCACAATTTGCATGCACTGCTGGGATTAGAGCAATTTCCTTATGGAGAATTTAGTACATTGTGCTAATCCTTTAGGCAGCCTGGATTCTTAGCATGGTTGTTCTACTCACTCAGCCACTGACATGCCAAAAATTTAAGCATGTGCTTCTGCATAGGAGGAAAGTTCAATTCCTGCCTAAATGCTTATGGTCCAGGCAATTTAACACCAGGTTTACACTGACTTAAATTAGGTTGTTAAAGTCTTTATTTCTTTTAATACTTGACTGAGAGTGGATTTGCTGCACCTTAAAATATGGTTCCATATCTTGTTTTTCCACTATGAATGTGGTTTGATTTCTGTAGCCAGGTCTCAGTTCTCCCTCTCAGCACTGCAGCTTGCTAACTTTGCTGGGTTTTCACCACTGAACAGCTACTGATCAGAGCTGGCTTTGGTCTGTCCTCCCTGCAACCAATTTACTTTTCCCACCTGAACTCCTTTGTTGGTTTTACATAAGCAGTTCCTTCCATGGCTTTCCAGTTCCTTTTGCTGGGAACTGATCTAGCCAGAAAAGATCTTTTTATCCCCAGGCAATTTTTAGCTTGCTGTGTGGCCACAAAAATGCTTTTGCCAGCTCAGTGAAAGGGGTAGCATGTGGGCAGGAACAAGCAGCTGGGTGTGGAAGAGGTGATAAACGGCAACACTCTGGTTTCATGTGGAAGCATGATGTCACTTGTGTGGATACAGCTGTTTGTGGACCACACATACACTGAATCTGTGAAAAGGTTAAATTACTGCAGGGCTGCTTTTAACTTGGATTAGTTCTTGAGGTGGGTTTGTCACCGAAGCTAAAATACCACACAGCTGTGCTCTGAAATGGTTCTGTGGTCTTTACATGCTGGACCTCTGTGATACTGCATCACCTAGAAGAAAACATTTTATTCACACCTGATGTAAGCAGAGAAAAATATTTCTGACAAGTGAAGCAGTGCTGCAGGCTGGGAACAGAGTGGCTGAGAGCAGCCAGGCAGAAAGGGACCTGGGGGTACTGGCAGATAGTAGCTGAAGATGAGGCAGCAGTGCCCAGGTGGCCAAGAGAGCCAAAGCCATCCTGGGCTGGCTCAGGAGCAGTGTGGCCAGCAGGACAAGGGAGGTTCTTCTGCCCCTGTACTCAGCACTGCTCAGGCCACCCCTTGTGTCCAGTTCTGGGCTCCTCAATTCTATGATTCTATGATTTTAAGAGAGTTGTTGAGGTTCTGGAAGGTGTCCACAGGAGGGCGACAAAGCTGTGAGGGGCCTGGAGCACAGCCCTGTGAGGAGAGGCTGAGGGAGCTGGGGGTGTGCAGCCTGCAGCAGAGGAGGCTCAGGGCAGAGCTCATTGCTGTCAATGACTACCTGCAGGGAGGCTGTAGCCAGGTGGGGTTGGGCTCTGCTGCCAGGCAAGCAGCAATAGAACAAGGGGACGCAGTCTCAAGTTGTGCCAGGGGAGGTCTAGGCTGGATGTTAGGAGGAAGTTGTTGGCAGAGAGAGTGATTGGCATTGGAATGGGCTGCCCAGGGAGGTGGTGGAGTCACTGTCCCTGGAGGTGTTTGAGCCAAGCCTGGCTGAGGCACTTAGTGCCATGGTCTGGTTGATTGGCTAGGGCTGGGTGCTAGGTTGGACTGGCTGAGCTTGGTGGTCTCTTCCAACCTGGTTGATTCTATGAAGCAGAGCCAAGTTGATGCTGGGCTAATAATGCCTGTGTGCCTGCAGGATGACATGACAGGGCCTGGTCTGACAGAAAGCTTCCTAGTATAAAGTCAGCTTCTCCATGGGAATTTTACCTTAGAGCTGGCAAAGTCATTTCAGTTTACATTGCATATCATGTGGCTATCGTGCTGAAAACCCATCAGCCCTTTCAGTCCACACTTCTGGCAGTGCCTGTTTGTCCTTCACAGTCAAACAGGCACCCAGCGTAAACGTGCTCAGGGCTGAGAAGCACAGAACAGAGCTGAGATTGCAGTTTCCCTTTGGTAAGAACACTGAGTGAAAGATAAACAGGAAGATACAAATCTCAGTCAGAAAAATACTGTCATCTCTTCTAGAGCATTTTAGTGCCTGAGGTGGTGTTGTGAGAAGGTAGAGCTTTGCCACTTCTGCTGTTTCCTCATTAGTGAAAGAATCCTTGCAAAAAGGTCTCCTTTCAAAGCAGCTCTTGGCTACCCCAGAGTACAGGATGCAAAGGTTTGCTACAAGCATTCATGTTTTATGCACCTATGAAATACTACAATTGATTTGTTAATTAATAGCACCAGGTCTTGCCAGATGGAGTAGTGACCTCAGGCATTTGAAACACAACAGTTCTAATAACTCAGCAACATCTCTCTTAAGCTCTCTGTTATCTCCAAGTCTCCTTAACCAGGCACAATTGGTTTTTTGCCTTGCAGTCATGAACCACCAGCACCAAATCACAGCCAGCACAGCCATGTCACAGCAGAGTCGCCCTCCCCAGACGCCACAGCCAGGGCTGCTCAACCTGCCCAGTGCTCTGACCACGCAGCAGCAGCAGCAGCAGAAGCTGAGGCTGCAGAGAATCCAGATGGAGAGGGAGCGAATTCGGATGCGCCAGGAGGAGTTGCTGCGACAGGTACCACCAAGGATGCTCCTGACTTTGTTCAGGAGCCTTTTATTCAATGCCTTCAGATTTTTACCAGGTGCAATTAGTAGTTGTGCTACTTTATGTCAAGATTAACCATGGGCTTAGGTAAGGGTAACCAAAAAGATCATGGAAATCGTCTCCTGGGCTGCATCAAGAGGAGCGTGGCCAGCAGGTCAAGACAGGGGATTCTGTCTCTTGTGAGACCCCACCTCAAATACTGTGTCTGGTCCTAGTGTCCCCAGCATAAAAAGGACACAGAGAAGTTGAAAAGAGTCCAGAAGAAGGCCACAAAGATCATCCAAGAGCTGGAGTACCTCTGCTATGAGGATAGCCTGAGGGAGCTGGCCTTGTTCAGCCTGAGGAAGAGATGACTCTGGGAGGACCTTAGAGCTGCTCTCCAATACCTGAAGGGATCCTACAGGAATGCTGCAGAGGGACTTTTCATGAGGGTGTGTAGCAGCACAACATGGAGGAATGATTTGAAGCTGAGGGAGAGTAGATTTAGAGTGGACCTTGGGAAGAAGTTCTTCAGTACAAGGGTGGTGAGACTCTGAAATAGGCTGCACAGGGAGGCTGTGGATGCCTCCTCCTTGGGGAGTGTTGAAGGCTAGGCTGGGAGAGGCCACGAGCAGCTGAGTCTAGTTCTGAGGCATCCCTGACCATGGCAGTGAGGTTCAAGTAGATCACACAGAATGTCAGGGGCTGGAAGGGACCTTGAAAGACCATCTAGTCCAACCCATGGATGATCTCTGAGGTCCCTTCCAAGCTAAGCCATTCTGTGCTAAATAGACCATTTAAACGTTTTCTAAACTAGCACTGAGCAGAACCCAAAATGGCCTTCTCTCAGGAGTTACAGACCTGCTGTCTCTCTACATCCTAATGACTTGTAAATACATCCAGGCTCAGCAACTCAAGCACCTCCCTGGGCAGCTCATTCCAGTGCCTGAGCACTCTTGTCCTGAATTTTTTTTCCTGATGTCCAGTTTAAACCTACCCAGTGGCAGCCTGAGGCCATTCCCTCTTGTTCTATCACTGGTTACCTGTGAGAAGAGACCAGCAGCAGCCTCTCCACAACCTCCCTTCAGGTAGCTGCAGTCAGTGAGGAGGTCTCCCCTCAGCCTTCTCTTTTTCACACTACCCATCCCCAGCTCCTTCAGTTGCTCCTCATCAGACTTATTCTCCAGGCCCTTGCCCAGCTTCCTTGCCCTCCTCTGCATTGGCTCCAAGGCTGAATTCAATTCTCATGGTTCTGACTTCTGTCTGGAAACTGTACAGACCCCAACCTCTTCAACTCCCATTGCCTTGGGAGTTAGGGTGTAACACATTACCTGTGTGCACAGAGCTGTGGTCCAGGTGCTGGTCTCTGACCTGAGCTTTTACATACTTTCTCTTTTACTATCCTGAGCTCAAACCATAGAGGTGGCTGTAGGAAGAGAGTGGGGATATCTGGTATGAGCCTAGTCATGATTGCCATCCTGCTAACAACGTCTTTAGCTATTTTTACTCTTTGTCTCTGTTCTTGATTCAGGACAAGAACAAATTAAGCTTCAAAACAGTTGTGCCATTAACACAAGGGTTGGTTTCCTTGCCCTGCTGGCTGTGTTGTGCTTTGAAACTGATACATGCACCACACTCTGCAGCTGTGCTGTACTTAATCAAGCCTCCACCATATGCCCAGTACCACCCTCCACCTATGGGGTTTGTTTGAGCTCTCCATCACATAAAGCAGGGCAATATAATTTTGCATTTGCTCTTCAGTGTTTTCAGAACTCCTGTAGCTCTTAGGAAACAACAGATTCCCACCCAAGGAAAGCAAGTGCAAAATCCATCCTTCCTAACAGAACTTTGTGAACTTCCTGTCGGTAACCTGAGTTCTCCTGAACCCTGGCAGCTGAGAGGAATGCGACAAATCCCTCTGGAGTCGTCAGTGTTCAAGCAGAGCTGCTGCTGCCCTGACCCTCCACTTGGCTGCTGCTTTTGCTTTTCTAGTGTAATCTATCTAGGGGAAAAACGCTGAGTAAGTGTGCACACTGCTGCTAGCAGCTGCGAGGAGGTGCAGGGTTTGAGTGAGAGGGGAGGAATTCTTTTGGTGGGTCACAAACCTCCTTTCAGCCTGGCAGCAGCTGCTGGCTCCCCACAGCCATTCCTGTCTGCAGCTGCTGGGGTGGAGCAGCACACCCAGCTGGGAGGAATACACAGTTCTGGAAGCTCTGCTTAGGGAATTTGTCTCCTTCTTTGTCCTCCTCTTCACTTGGTAAAGCCTCGAGAAATGCAGCCTGAGGACATGCAGGCAGGGCAGCAGTTGAGAAAACCAATCTCCCAGCTTCCATTTCAATGCTTCCTAACTCAGTTTTGTCATTTTGAGTCCATTTTCTTTCCTAGCCATTTGGTTTTCTCAGCTCTCTAGAGGAGAAGGGAGAATCTGTTTGCTGCTGAAGAACCTTTTGGAAATGGAAGTGGTTAGAGGTGATGTGAGTGTGACCTGTCTGAAAAACTCTTCTAGCAAAGCTGTCCCAGCACTCACTTCTCTCTGTGCCTTGTTTGGAAGGGTACAAGCAGTCACAGTAAGGCATCACTTCTCAGAGGTTCCTTTCTGATCCCCTGATCCTCTTCCATGAATTTGTGCTTAGGAAGATAAAGAGGCTCACAAGAGGCTGTAGAAGGAGCATTGTAGGGGGATGCAGAAGAAGATTGGTCACTGTAGATCCTTACAGGCCTGCTATGGCCTGAACAGAAACAAGCCCTGCTGTGCTCTTTGCACTGCACAGACTGGCCCAGAGCCTGCTTTACTGGTGGCACAAGCAGTATCTAAGTAACTCACTTTCCTCCCCAAGTGTGAGAACAGGCAGAAAAGGAATTGCAGTGACTAGCAGTGGAAACTCACTGTACAAAATGCCCTCTCTCACAGAATCACAGAACTGCTGTGGTTGGAAAGGACCTTCAAGATCATCAAGGCCAACCATTATCTAGTTCTGCCAGGGCCACTGCAACATCGTATCCTTGAGCATCCTATCTGGGCAGCTGTTAAACCCCTCCAGGGTGGTGTTTCAGCCACTTCCCAGGGTAGCCTGTGCCAGTCTGGTAACCCTTTTGGGGCAGAAGGTTTTTCTAATGCCCCCTGGCATAACTTGATGTCATTTCCTCTCATCCCATCAGTTGTGACTTTTGAAAAGAGACCAACATCCACCCCTCCACAGCCTCCTGTCAGGTAGCTGTAGAGAGCAAGGAGGAGGTCTCCTCTCAGCATCCTTTTCTCCAGACTAAACCACCCCAGCTCCCTCAGCTGCTCCCCCCCAGCCCTGTTCTCTGGACCCTTCACCAGCTTTGCTGCCCTTCTCTGGACCTGCTCCAGCACCTCAATGACCTTCCTGGAGTGAGTGGTCCAAAACTGAACCCAGGACTCAAGGTGTGGCCTCATTAGTGCCCACTACAGTGGGATAATCACCTCTCTACTCCTGCTGGCCACATTATTCCTGATGCAGGCCAGCATGCTGTTTGCCTTCTTGGCCACCCAGGCACACTGCTGGCTTGTGTTCAGCTGGCTGTCAGTCAGCACCCCCAGGTCCTTTTCTGCCTGGCAGCTCTCTACTTGTCTCCCTCAGCTGGAAATGGCTGTTTGGCAGCGAAGCATGCAGCTCAGTTTGGTTCTGCCAAGGCTGGTTCCAGGAAATGTGACAATGGATTTCTGGATTTGCCTGGCACATCTCTTTCTCACTGACTTTCTGGTATTAGCCTCACTGGTGTTGCTGCAGTTGCTTCTCTTACATATTTAAAAGATCTTTTCAGTGTCTTCATGCAGACAGTTCAAAAGCTGCTCTGAGGCTTCTACACCTTGACAGGCTCCCAGCTGATTCAGCTCTCAACAGAAACAGCACCACTGTTGGTGCAGCACCACTGTTCCATTATCACTCCAAAAACGCAAAGCTAAATAATGTAAGCTGGGAAGAATCTGCAAACTCTTCATTCTTAACCTTAAATTCGTCCCCTGTACTCAACACAGCTCAGGCCATGCCTTGAGTACTGCATCCAATTCTGGGCCCCTCAATTCAAGAGAGATGTTGAGGTGCTGGAATGTGTCCAGAGAAGGGCGACGAAGCTGGTGAGGGGTCTGGAGCACAGCCCTGTGAGGAGAGGCTGAGGGAGCTGGGGGTGTGCAGCCTGCAGAAGAGGAGGCTCAGGGCAGAGCTCATTGCTGCCTGCAGCTCCCTGAAGGGAGCCTGTAGCCAGGTGGGGTTGGGCTCTGCTGCCAGGCAGCCAGGGACAGAACAAGGGGACACAGCCTCAAGCTGTGCCAGGGCAGGTCTAGGCTGGATGTTAGGAGGAAGTTGTTGGCAGAGAGAGTGATTGGCATTGGAATGGGCTGCCCAGGGAGGTGGTGGAGTCTCTGTGCCTGGAGGTGTTGAAGCAAAGCCTGGCTGAGGCACTTAGCGCCATGGTCTGGTTGACTGGCCAGGGCTGGGTGCTAGGTTGGACTGGATGAGCTTGGAGGTCTCTTCCAACCTGCCTGATTCTATGATTCTATCATTCCATGGAGCCTTTGCACAGACCTGTGTGCCACTAGATGTCATGGATGTTCCACAGAGATAATGCTGGAGGAGCTCTGAGAAGAGTTTTGCTGGGCTCTAACTCCTAGAGGCAGCAAGCATGGGGCAGGTCATTGCCACCAGGCAGAGGGTTCATTCTGAAGATAACTAGGTCAGAGTCCTGGTTTCAGTGGTTTTCTTCTAATCTGTGAAGTACTTTGTGGTGCAAGTGATGTCCTTCTGCTTCAGTATAGTAAATGCTTGGGTTTTGCTCTCTTTTGCAACAGCTCAAAGTGAAAGCTTAAGGCAAGCTCTTAGGTATAGAATCACAGAAAGATGCAGGTTGGCAGAGCCCCTCAGGAGCACCAAGTCCAACCCAGGACCTACTCTACAAGATTCACCTTAAGCCATATGCCTAAGCACCACATCCAAATGACTCTTAAACATATTGAGGGTGGGTGACTCCACCACCTCTCTGGGCAGCTCATTCCAGTCCCTGACCACTCTCTCCAGGAAAAAACTTTTTCCTAATGGCCAGTCCTAATGTCTCCCTAGCCTCAGTTTGAGGCCATTCTCCCTTGTTCTGTCTTGTTACCTGTGAGAAGAGCCCAACAGCAGCCTCTCCACAATGTCCCTTCAGGTAGTTGTAGACAGCAAGGTACATGGGAGATTAAATCTGAGTCTGTAGGTTTGAAACAGAATGACAGAATCACAGAACGTTAGGAGGTTGGAAGGTTGTAGAGGAGCAGTTCCTCTGCAGGGAGTTGTGCTTCTTCAAGGTTTGGCTTTCTGCTGGCTGGCTGCCACTGCCCCTCACTAGAGGCTGCCGGTGTGACAGCTGTGCCAGTAAAGCCATTTACATGAGCATTTGCTGATCTGCACCCCACTGGCAAACAGCCTCTCTGGTTCAGGGCAAAGCTGATGAGAAAGTCCTCTAACACACTTGAGTGCTGGCTGAGTTGTGGAACTGACTTCCAGCTGTGGTAGTGACTGAAAGCTGTAAGCCAGCACAGGTAGGTACAAAGACATCTGTCCACATTACGATTTTTTTCACACCTGTGTAAGGAAAGTCATCAGGAACATTGAGGCTTTACTCTGCTACCTAAGATGTGTCTATCTGACACCTTTGCTTGTTGCAAAGTCATCAGGAACATTGAGGCTTTACTCTGCTACCTAAGATGTGTCTATCTGACACCTTTGCTTGTTGCAAAGTCATCAGGAACATTGAGGCTTTACTCTGATACCTAAGATGTGTCTATCTGACACCTTTGCTCCTTGCAAGACTTCTGAGCTATTGGAATAACCTTTCATTTACATTTACTTGCCTTTTCAGGAAGCTGCTCTGTGCAGGCAACTTCCCATGGACTCAGAAAACATGGTTCCAGTTCAGACAGCTGTGAGTACCCCTGCCATGACACAAGACATGAGGCCTATTACGAACAACGGCTCTGATCCCTTCTTAAACAGGCAAGTTCACATCCTCTTCATTAGGCAATTGCCTCTCTTGCCTTCTCTGGGCTTCCAAAGCTGTCTCTCTAAAGTAGTTTCCTATGTCACCCTCTTTTGCACTTGCTGTGAGCAGGGTGTAATGGCCGAGTGGCTGACCTGAGACCCTTTAGGTTTTGCCTAGAGGGTTGCACACATGTGTGTGTAATTCAGATTTTAAGTGTAGCCTCACTTCAGTGGCTTTATGTTTGGGCTGATGTAACATGGCCACATCAGTGGCCAACAGTTGACTTTACTCTCTGACCTACTGTGTTCAAACACCATGACCAGGGACTGTGTCTACCAAAACATCTTCCCTGAGACTTTTGTATGTTTCAATTTACAGTGGGCCCTACCATTCCAGGGAACAGAGCACAGACAGTGGCTTGGGCTTAGGATGCTACAGCATACCAACAACACCTGAAGATTTCCTCAGCAACGTGGATGAGATGGATACAGGTAGAATAGTCTGGTTTAGCTTAAAGCATAATGACATTAACAAGTTTGTGTTATAACCAGCAGTGTTTTGTAATTGCCTGAGTGATAATCTCTCACTTTCCTGTACAAGAAAACAGACTGAGACTCAGAGGGGGGAATGTCTGAACAGTGCTTGGTGCCTAGAAGCTTCTGAGCTTGAACTTAGGTCCAGATTCTACTCTTTTACCTCAGGCTAATATTAAACAAAATAAGTAGAAGTTGGACAATGTCAGCCGTAACTTATACATAATTCACACTGTAGTCCAAGGCAGGAGGAGTGGAACTCTGACCTTGGGTTACTTCCTTGGTATGAATCACTGCATAAGTCACTGGGCAGTGAGTGGCTGGAGAGCAGCCCTGAGGAGAGGGACCTGGGGTTGCTGCTGGATGAGAAGCTCCACATGAGCCAGCAGTGTGTACTTGCAGCCCAGAAAGCCAACCAGAGCCTGGGCTGCAGCAGGAGAAGTGTGGCCAGCAGGGCCAGGGAGGTGATTCTTCCCCTCTGCTCTGCTCTGGTGAGACCCCACCTGCAGTACTGCATCCAGTTCTGGAACCCCTGTTACAAGAGTGATGTGGAGATGCTGGAGTGTGTCCAGAGAAGGGCCATGAGGATGAGCAGAGGGCTGGAGCAGCTCTGCTGTGAGGACAGACTGAAAGAGTTGAGGCTGTTCAGTCTGGAGAAGAGGAGGCTCCCAGGTGACCTTCTTGTGGCCTTCCAGGATCTGAAGTGGGCTACAAAAAAGTTGAGGAGGAACTTTCCAGGCTATCAGAGAGTGACAGGACTGGGAGGAATGGAGCAAAGCTGGAGATGGGTAGGTTCAGACTGGATGTGAGGAGGAAGTTCACCATGAGAGTGGTGAGAGGCTGGAATGGGTTGCCCAGGGAGGTGGTTGAGGCCCCATGGCTGGAGGTGTTTAAGGCCAGGCTGGATGAGGCTGTGGCCAGCCTGCTCTAGGGTAGGGTGTCCCTGCCCATGGCAGGAGGGTTGGAACTGCCTGATCCTTGTGGCCCCTTCCAACCCTGACTGATTCTGTGATTCTATGATTTTTTAGCTCTGAGATACGAGACTCTACTAAGTCTCTTACAATAGCAGAGTTGGATTTGCCTTCAAATGGAATGTATTTAAGTATTGATATATATTTGTTTCTTTTACCAAAGTCCTCATGGTGTTTAAAATACCTTAGCAAATTGCTAAGAGGTCAATCTTTCAGCAGATAATGAAATTCTTCACCATCACTCCTTCACCTAAACTTCCTTTTAAAGTCAGCAGGAGTTCCAGGTGATGCACAGAGTTAATGTTCCTCAGCTAAAGCTTTTCTGTTTGTTATTATTAATGTATGAGAAAAGTAATTCCACACTGCAGAGCTAAACTGCTGTAAAACACTGTTTTCCAACGTGCCCCATGGGCAGCATTCAACCTGGTGCAGAGAGTGGGATCAGGCTCAGCTGCATCACTCCCTGTGCAGACCAAGTGAGCTTTGAACCCTCCTGCTTCCAATGGAAGCTGCTGGAAAGAGCCTTGTGAGAGCAGAATTAACTCTTAGCAGAATATGGACTCTGTAAGCAGGTGTGGTGTTGAGATCATGTTTGTAGGGGAGGGAGTGTAATTTTTATACTGGTTGTGTTGTTTTATGGTAGCTTGTGCTAGTTTGAGGTTAACTGGAATATTTTAATGGGAAAAAATAGATGCTAGGCTGTGAAAATGAACCAATGGTGATGTCTGCTTCACTCATAGGTTTGCTGAGATGTATTAAAAGCAAGAACACAAAACATAGATAAGACAGAGCAGGACAGTCGGAGTGTGTGGGCCTCTGTCACAGTTGGTGCCTGTGCTTTTCTCCCTGGGCTGCTTCTGTGTAACTCATCCTTCTGTTTTCTAACCCCCCATGCTGATCCTCCAAGCTCACCTTGCATGTAAGGCATACACTGGGATAAGTTAGAGGAGTGGAAAGAAGGTGGAGGGGTGGTTGGGAGCCCCTCCTGGGGACTCTGGTTTCTGGGAGGGCTGCTGTGTTTCTGTGTTACCTTTAACTTGTCTATTTCTGTCTGTAGCTGTAAATAATGTAACTATCTGCTTGGACATTGTGCTAAGCTGTGACTATAAAGCTTCACTCCTTAACTTCCAGCTGGCTGAGTCCAGTCTGGGTGATTTCATCAGAGTGAGGGGTGGGGGCAGGTAACTCCCAAAACCATCACCTAGCCACAAAAAGGGTTTGGCCTTTACAAAGTTCTTCTCTACTTTTTTTCTAGGAGAAACTATAGCACAGACAACAATGAGCATCAATCCACAGCAAACACGCTTCCCTGATTTCCTCGACTGCCTCCCAGGAACAAATGTTGACCTTGGCACTCTAGAGTCAGAAGACTTGATCCCTATTCTCAACGATGTGGAGTCAGTACTCAACAAGAATGAGCCCTTCCTTACCTGGCTGTAATCAATCGATGCTGATTTCGCCTACAGTAAACTCAACGTTGCCTTTTTCCTCTTGAGATAGAGGTGGAACAGCTGAAAGTCCTCAAGAGATACAACTTACTGCCTTAATGACTTCTGTTACATCACTTTTATGGTCATTTTAATCTCTGCCTGGATTTGATTGGCACTAATTTAAATATAAAATACCTATATATATATAAACCCCACCATATATGCATATCTATTTCCTCTTCTTTAAGAAACAAAAGCACACTGCTTTACACATCTGTAGACTTCTTTACCTTTTCAGCCCAGGCAGAAATGCTCCATTTTAAGGACAGGAAGTGGGTGATGTTTGTGCATGCCCTTGACTGATCTCCTGGGCGTTGCTTAACATCACAAACCCTTCATGAGTCGTAAAAGCTGGCGCCTAGGTCACTTGTTTCAACAGACGTTCACAGCATCAGACCACGACAGCAATTTTACTACTGTGTTTATGACAACAGCATCAGAAACTGTTTTATCAACTTAGTTAAGCTTTAAAAAGCTTTTCTTTTTTTTTCTCCTCTTTTTTTGCTTTGTTTGTTTTTAACTAACTGTGCTGTGTGGAATAGAGGTAAAACCTGACCCATACCAGCCGTCGTAGTCCTCATTCTGTGTTTCTAAAGGCACAAACAGTACTTAGAGCAGTTTCTTCCTTTTCCTTTTGTAAAGGCACAAACAGTACTTAGAGCAGGTTCTTCTTTTTCCTTTCTTTTTTTCTTTCTGCAGTATATTACTGTATAGTTTTCATCAAAGAAATGCTTCCAATCTGAAAAGACCAGAACTGTTTAGCCCTGTTTTTACACTACAATATTGTTGCAGGATAAAGCAGACTGGTACTGACTGCTGCCTTTTTATTTCTTTTTTTAAAGACCTTAGGTTTTGATGTTTGCTCCATTAAGCACTACAGTTTTGTAACTTAACACAGGAATGAACAATTGTTTTTTATTCTATAAATATATATCAATTCTCTGGCAGTTACCTTAGAGGCAAAACAAAAAAGGCCCAAGTGTGAAACACGTGGCACAAACTGTTTGTGTGATGTGTAGCAGGCAAGCCCCTTGCACCTACTGTGTTGAGTCATGTTTTTAACTGACAGTGTCAGGGTAAATGTAGTTGTGAGCAGGTGGTGATTCTACCAGGGTAAGGTAAAGCAGTGTGGTAGCTCCTCTAGTAGAGCTGCTGAGTTCTCAAGTCTTCCACTGGCTGTAATGGCACACAGGGCACAAGGCACATTCTGTGTGTTTCTACCTATTGTATATCCTGCAGATGCTTCTTTGTCAAGAGCTTTGGGACTGAGGAGGGGTCGAGGACATTAAGCCCTGAAATGCAAATGAAGTCCTAAAATTCTTTAAATATTTTGAAGTTCTGTTATTTATACTCTACGAATTCAAGCTTTTTATACTGAAAAATATGTCCTTTTTATGAAAGGCATTAAAGCTTTTCTCTTAGCTTAGTCTAGGCTGTGTAGAGAGAGGGAGGAGATGTAGCACTCAGCATAACCGTGTGTTTTGGCAGGTCTAGCAACACTTAACAAGATCTTCCTGATGCAGCAGAACATTGATCACTAAAGACTTTTTTTTCCATCTGGTTGGGTGAAGGCAGGTGAAAAGGTCAGAGATGAGGTGATGGGAATCTGGAGTAGGTTTGGAAGAGAAATGATAACGTAACGAATGTAGATCCTTGCTGGGAAGGGTGGCTGCAGAAAGGGATCAGCAGCGTCCAGGAGAAAGAAGAACTTGAGCCAATAAACTACCCTGTCAGTGGGGAGCTGCTGGGTGTGCAGAGTACCAGAAGATGGAGAATGAAAAGCATGCACACACCAGAATTCTGAGTAAAGAGACAGAAGGCAAAGACCTACAGTTGTGAAGTTTTATTACATGGGGAAAAGTAGCTTTTCTGTCTTTTTAATAGAAAATGAGATGTGGCTGCAGGCTTGTGTCTGCACAGAACTTAATTACTGAATGGGCATTGTGTTTCTTTTGTTCTTTTGCAGAGGCTATTTGTTGTTTGTTTTGGGTTTGGGTTTTTTCCTCATTATTTCTGTTAGTACTAAGTGTTGAGATAGCAGAAATTTCTTTTCCACAAACAGGGGACCGGGCTGGCTGACCAATATTACTGTAATTAAGGCTTTCTTCAGGTCATCAGCCTAAAAGCAAACCAGATGGTCCTAAGGCTTTGTTCTTTAGGAAGGTGACTGGCTTGGGTAAAAGAACTGGAGCTTGGTTTTGGTGTCTGGTAGTGATGCCAGTTCATCAGCGCTGCAAGGCTGGCCTAGCAAATGCAAAGCCATTGGTGCTCCAGCAGCTCTGAGCAGCTGCAGATCTGAGCTCTGCGGCGATTCAGCTGGCAGGGCTCAGCATGAGTGCCTGCTTGGAAACTGGAGTTTGTTTGTTTGCTAGGCAGTCTGTACTACTGTGAGTTAGGGTTTGTCACAGTAAAAGCTACTCCAAGCAGAGCTGACTCTGTTGGCTGCTCTTTGGCCATGCTGACGTTCATCTTCATGCTTCTTAGGGGAAAATTGATGCAGTCTTCTAGTGAAGCCATGAAAGATACTCATCGGAATTGTGAAGCTACGAACTGGAGTCCCCTTTCCTGGGTTAAGCATCTTGGTTCAAAGACCTTGGAGAGGTCAGAAACTGTTTCTGTATTACTTCTGCACTAAACCAGCAGCAAATTTGGAACAGGAGGGTGCTATGTGAAGCAATACTTCCAGTGTAAAAAAAACTGCCAAAATATTAGCTCAGGTCTTTGCTCAGTCCTGAACTGACTCATGGTTAAGCTGGAAGTGAGTCTTTACACTGAAAGCTTCTCGATTTTTTTTAATGGGGAGGGTGCAGCAACAACAATGACAAAGAAAATCTAGGGTTTAAAGCTGCCCTTTTGAAAGTTCCCAGCTGTAAAGAGGCTCACTGGCAGAACTCTGTAAGTATCCAAAGCATGACACTAAATTTCTTAGTGACAACAGTTCACTCTACTAGTTCAGGTTTTGAACATTTGCTTCCCTAAATGCACACTGTCTGCTTGTAGTACACAGTGGCTGTGCCAGCTGGACACTCGTGCTGTTGACATGGCTGAGGGTGGCACACACAAATCAAGGTGCCCACAGAAGTCACAGGACACTGTTAATTACAGGTCGTATGCTGGTAATGCTGTTGAGAATGTAGCTCGGGGAGGGTTGGGTTGGACAGTTTGATGATGAGTGCTGTTTTGGGGTGGGGGGGGTGGAAAGGGAGGATTTAGATGTCTATTTGAAATGCAGGAACATATGAGTGTTCAAATAAACCTGTTTCCTAATCCACTGCATCCATCTACATGCTAGTAGTTTAACTTTTTTATCATTACTGTTATTATTATTGGCTTTTTTGGGTCATTTTGTTACGTGACATGCGTGAGGATTCCTTTGTAACCTCGAGTACCTTGCAACGGATTGTATGTATCAAAAGCAGTCAGATCCAACTGTTGTAGCCAGGGTTTGATTCTGGGGGAGGGGTGGGTGGGTTATTTTTTATGTCTTTGATCTTGTACATGAAAAACAAATATAAATGGAATTAAAGATTTTTGGATGCATATTGGTTTATTACATTAATTCCTTTCTTCCTTCCCTGCCCCCTTCCCTTCAGAGGGTTTCAGTCTGTGCTTCCCAGGGAACTGTGGAACAGTGCTTGGGATAAAGGTACAGAGGTACCAGTCTGTGCAAAAGACTTGCATTCTGAACTCTGATAGTCATGGAATGGTTTAGGTTGGAAGAGACCTCAAAGATCATCTGCTTCCAACCCCCTGCTATAGGCAGGGACACCTCCCACTAGAAGGGGTTGCTCAAGACCTCATCCAACCTGGCTCCCTCCAGGGAGGGAGCATCCACAACCTCCCTGGGCAACCTGTGCCAATGTCTCATCGCCCTCACTGCAAAGAACTTCCTCCTAACATTCAGTTTAAGTCTCCCCTCTGCCAGTTTAAACCCATTCCTCCTCGTTCTGTCATGACAAGGCCTTGTCAATAGTCCCTCCCCAGCCATCTTGTAGCCCCCTTCAGATACCAGAAGGCCACTCCAAGGTCTCCTCCAAGCCTTGTTTTCTCCAGGCTGCAGAGCCCCAACTCTCTCAGCCTGTCCTCAATTCCCAAATGAAAGGGTTATGTTCCTTCTCTATTTCAGGTTGTTAGCAGCTGTTACAGCCGTCAGTGGTGGCTATAGTCATGCAAAGCTTGCAACAGCTCCCCACTGCCACCAGCACTTCTCTCCCTGTCATTCATAATTCTCCAACACGAAGTGTGTTAGGATTCCTTTCATGCTGCTGTCTCTGAGCAGGAGAGTTAGCACCAAGCCCATGTGAGGGCTTTAATAGTGCAAAGTTTTCAGTCTGATCCTTTTATCAGGGAGTTTCCTAGTCTGCACTATGGAAATACCTGGCTTCTTTGGTAGGAACTAACCAGCCTGGGCTTGTATTTGAGTGTCTGGACTTCACTGCCACACTGCATGACATGGGTGATTTAAGACCCAGTGCAACCCTTACTACTGGCTTAACACCAAACATTTATTCTAATTAATTGCTAGAATGCTTCTATCTTGTACCTTGCATTTACACTGAAGGGCTCTGGAAGCTCTGCCACACAGAGCGTGCTAGCGTCTGACCTCCTTGGGAGAGCTGTTTGTCAGCTCATGGTTTATTTGCTCAGGAATATTAATGGAGTTCCTCTGGCCAGAAGACGGAGCAGTGTTTGTTTCAAAAGGTCATGCATCCAGCTTGCCCCCAGCGCTGCCAGCTCATGGCCTGGAAGGCTCTTCTCCTTCCTTGCAAGCCTCTCAGCGGTGCTCTGTGCAGATTGCTGCTCCTGTCTATTGTTAGCCAGGAGCTGTCACAAGAGGGTTGGTCGGGGAGGGATTTCCTGAGATTGTGGTGCGCTGCAAAGTTTGGCTCCTGGCAGAGGAAGCCCATCCGTGCTCTGGCTTTCCCAGGCAGCAGCTCCAGGGAGCATCCCACCGAGGAGCCTCCCGAGCTCCTTTCGCTGCAGGAGATCAAGAGGGCTGCGAGGGTCTGATGGACTAGGGCCAGAGGGAGGAGGCCACCATGATGGTCAGAGGGTGGAGAACCTCTCCTGTGAAGCCAGGCTGAAGGAATTGGAGCTGTTCACTCTGGAGCAGAGTAGGCTGCAAGGAGACCTTAGAGCAGCATTTCAGTATCTGTTGGGGACCTACAGATGCTGGGGAGGGACTGCAGTAGGCACCACAAAAACATAGAATGGTTTAGGTTGGAGGGGACCTCAAGGATCATCCAGTTCCAACCCCCGGCCATAGGCAGGGACACCTCCCACTCGAACAGGTCTCTCAGGCCTCATCTAACCTGGAGACATTAGAGATCAGCCTAGGAATGGCCCTGGGTATGCTGATCTTGTCGCTGCTGACTGCAGGGGAATGGACAAGATGCCCTTCGCTGGTCCCCTTCACCTCGACGCAGCCTGTGACTGCGCTCCCGCAGCACGGGGAGCGGGCAGGCGGCAGGGCAGGGCGCAGGTGAGCCCAGGGCCCCGCGCCCCCCGCGCTCTGCCTGCCCCGGCCCGAGCCCCCCGCGGCCGTTCCCGGAGCGTCTGTGGCGCAGTGGGCTCCAGAGCGGCCGCAGCTGCCACCCTCTCCTCAGGACCCAACCATCCCGGCGCGGGCAGGAGCGGCGAGGCCGCCAGCAAGGGTAGGGAGGGCACCGACCCCGGCTTGCAACGCTGGGCCGAGGGCTCCGGCTGCGGTTCGGCGAGCGGCGTCTCCTCTTCCCTGCCGCTCCGACCGCCGCCGGGAGGCCTGGCACCTGCCGACCCCAAAAGGCCGCTCCGGCGGGGCCGTGCCGGTGCCCGGGCCGTGGCGGTGATAGGGCCGTGGCGGTGCTAGAGCTGTGGCGGTGCCCGGGCCGTGGCGGTGATAGAGCTGTGGCGGTGCTCGGGCCGTGGCGGTGCCCGGGCCGTGGCGGTGATAGGGCCGTGGCGGTGCCCGAGCTGTGGCGGTGCTCGGGCTGTGGCGGTGCTAGAACTGTGGCGGTGCCCGGGCTGTGGCGGTGATAGAGCCGTGGCGGTGCTAGAGCTGTGGCAGTGCTCGGGCCGTGGCGGTGCTAGAGCTGTGGCGGTGCTAGAGCTGTGGCGGTGCTAGAGCTGTGGCGGTGCTAGAGCTGTGGCGGTGCTCGGGCCGTGGCGGTGCCCGAGCCGTGGCGGTGCTAGGGCCGTGGCGGTGCCCGGGCCGTGGCGGTGCCCGAGTCGTGGCGGTGCTCGAGCTGTGGCGGTGCCCGGGCCGTGGCGGTGCTCGAGCTGTGGCGGTGCTCGGGCTGTGGCGGTGCTAGAACTGTGGCGGTGCCCGGGCCGTGGCGGTGCCCGGGCTGTGGCGGTGATAGAGCCGTGGCGGTGCCCGGGCTGTGGCTGTGATAGAGCCGTGGCGGTGCTCTGGCCGTGGCGGTGATAGAGCTGTGACGGTGCCCGAGCCGTGGCGGTGCCCGGGCTGTAGCGGTGCTCAGGCTGTGGCGGTGATAGAGCCGTGGCGGTGCCCGGGCTGTGGCGGTGATAGAGCCGTGGCGGTGCCCGGGCTGTGGCGGTGATAGAGCCGTGGCGGTGCTCTGGCCGTGGCGGTGCCCGGGCCGTGGCGCTTCTCCCCCTCCGCCCACGGCAGGCTCGGCCGGGCGAGCAGCGGCCAGCGCCGGCAGGGCGCACCGCGGGCTCTGCGTCTTCAGCCGTGAGAGCCGACGAAGCTTGGCCGTGCGGAGGTCTGTGGGAGCTGTTTGCTGCACCTCCCGGTCTCCTAATGAAGCCGTAACTCGCTCTGCCTAGCGCAGTCAGCACACGTAGTGGATGAGTTGTGTTTTCCAGTGCTTGCAGTCTGAAGGGGGCCTACAGGAAGGCTGGGGAAGGACTATGGACAAGGTCTTGTAATGACAGAGCCAGGAGGAATGGGTTTAAACTGACAGGGGGGAGATTCAGACTGGATGTTAGGAAGAAGTCCTTGACAGTGAGGGTGGTGAGACACTGGCACAGGTTGCCCAGGGAGGTTGTGGAGCACAGAAGCACAGAACGTGACCTTTGGTCACGTTCTGTGCTTCTGTGCTCCACAACCTCCCTGGAGATGTCCAAGGCCAGGTTAGATGAGGCCTTGAGCAACCAGTTCCAGTGGGAAGTGTCCCTGCCTATGGCAGGGGGATTGGAACTGAATGGTCTTTGAGGTCCCCTCCGACCTAACCCATTCTAGGATATGTTTCCTTCAGTTTGGGTTGCTGGGAGCTGCAGGTGGCAGCAATTTCTCATTCAGCCAAGGGTCCCGCAGCAAAGGAGCAGCAGCAGGTGGAGGCTGATGGTGATGCTTCTCAGGTGAAGCTGTTTAGGAGGTGATGCCATTGGACTGGCAGAGCTTTTGTAATTTCAGTTAAATTCAGTTAAATTTTGGGATTAAAAAAGGGCAATTTGCCAAGAAAAATGCCAGAGGTGTTCTGTCTGCATGTTTGCTTCATGTCATAGAATCATAGAATCAACCAGGTTGGAAGAGATCTCCAAGATCATCCAGTCCAACCTATCACCCAGCCCTAACCAATCAACTAGACCATGGCACTAAGTGCCTCATCCAGTCTGTTCTTGAAGACTCCCAGGGACGGTGCCTCCACCACCTCCCTGGGCAGCCCAGTCTATAGCTGGGGCATCAGTGTCCACCCTCAGAGGTAAGGAGCTCACCTATACCAAAGTCTTACAACAAGTTCCCCCCCATTCCAAGAGCAGCAGGGGTTCTTCCAGGCTTTGCTGTTGCTTGCCTTCTTGCTGGTGATACCAGGAGTCATCTAGAAGCCATAAAAGGTGAGCTGAAGTTGAGCTGGGGGCAGTCTTGAGCGATGGACATCCAAAATTAGATTGATGCCAGGAAGCTGAGCAAATATCTTTAAAGTCTGTGTAATATAAACCTGTTTTTTAGAAGCAAACCTTTTGGAAAGAGTTGCCAGTTAAGGAATTGTGTGTTCTTAGGCAGGTGGCACTGGTCTGTGGCTAAAGTGTCATCCCCTGTACTCAGCACTGGTCAGGCCACACCTTGAGTGCTGCGTCCAGTTCTGGACCCCCCAATTCAGGAGAGATGTTGAGGTGCTGGAAGATGTCCCAAGGAGGGCAACAAAGCTGGGGAGGGGCCTGGAGCACAGCCCTGTGAGGAGAGGCTGAGGGAGCTGGGGGGGTGCAGCCAGGAGAGGAGGAGGAGGCTCAGGGCAGAGCTCATTGCTGCCTGCAGCTGCCTGCAGGGAGGCTGTAGCCAGGTAGGGTTGTTCTCTTCTGCCAGGGAAGCAGCAACAGAAGAAGGGGACACAGTCCCAAGCTGTGCCAGGGGAGGTGTAGGCTGGATGTTAAGAAAGTTCTTGTCAGAGAGAGTGATTGGCATTGGAAGGGGCTGCCCAGGGAGGTGGTGGAGTGGCTGTGCCTGGAGGTGTTGAAGCAAAGCCTGGCTGGGGCACTTAGTGCCATGGTCTGGGTGATTGGCCAGGGCTGGGTTCTAGGTTGGGCTGGATGAGCTTGGAGGTTTCTTCCAACCTGGCTGATTCTATGGTTGCAGGTGATTTACTAGAGACAATCCATAGAGCTTCAGCTGTGCATAGTTTAGCCTTGCAGGGGCACCGGTTCAGGCGAGCTGAAGTTGAAAGGCGTGGGCTTGCAATCAGGTGCAGACACTCAGGTGTTGTGAGCTGAGTTGTTAAGTAAGCTCAGTGTTAGACTCTCAGCCGAAAGGATGGCATGCAAAGGCAGAGGTGCCATGCTCTCAGCACCCTCCTCGGCCGGTCACAGAGCAGCCAGTCATTGCGGGTGAGTAATACATCTTTGCATGATGCACATCTCTGAGATTTTACTATGAGTGCTTTCCTTTTAGTCTGCTGGGATCTGTGTAGCTGTGTAAGGGTATATGTGTTGACCTTTGTGCAACCTAAAGCTGAGGGTGGTATCCAAGCTGCTCAGGACTGCTGAGGTCTGCTTCAACAAGTTCTGTTCTTTCTGTCCTTGATTTCTCTCTTGGATGTAAACCTGTACTGAATAGAAGTAGGAATGTTGTTGCTAGCACTTTAATATGCTAGATCAGTTTAGCTGCTGGTTCCAGATTATATTGGCCACAACAACCCCAAGCAGTGCTACAGGCTGGGGACAGAGTGGCTGGAGAGCAGCAAGGCAGAGAGGGACCTGTGGGTGCTGGGAGATGGTGGCTGAACAGGAGCTAGCAGTGTGCCCAGGTGGGCAGCAGAGCCTATGGCATCCTGGGCTGGCTCAGGAGCAGTGTGGGCAGCAGGACAAGGGAGGTTCTTCTGCCCCTGTACTCAGCACTGTTCAGGCCACCCCTTGAGTGCTGTGTCCAGTTCTGGGCTCCTCAATTCAAGAGAGATGTTGAGGTGCTGGAAGGTGTCCAGAGAAGGGCAGTGAAGCTGGGGAGTGGCCTGGAGCAGAGCCCTGTGAGGAAAGGCTGAGGGAGCTGGGGGTGTGCAGCCTGCAGAAGAGGAGGCTCAGGGCAGAGCTCATTGCTGTCTGCAGCTCCCTGCAGGGAGGCTGTAGCCAGGTGGGGTTGGGCTCTGCTGCCAGGCAAGCAGCAACAGAACAAGGGGACACAGCCTCAAGCTGTGCCAGGGGAGGTCTGGGCTGGATGTTAGGAGGAAGTTTTTAGCAGAGAGAGTGATTGGCATTGGAGTGGGCTGCCCAGGGAGGTGTTGGAGTCTCTGTCCCTGGAGGTGTTGAAGCCAAGCCTGGCTGGGGCACTTAGTGCCATGGTCTGGTTGATTGGTTGGATTGGTTGAGCTTGGAGCTCTCTTCCAAGCTGCTTGATTCTATGATTTTGTGATTCCACACTTGCTTGGTATACCCCAAGATGAAATGTGTGTGCCTTATCTCAGTACCTGCTAGTCTAGCTCAGTATCTAGCTTCTGTTAAAAAGCCACCATGTAGTTGGGCATCTTGGAAGCACTGCCCCAGGGGGTTTATGTGTTGTAGTTTCCTGTCTGCTATTTCCTACCCCAAGTCTCCCACAAAGATTTTTGCTTTCTGTTTATTAATATATCAGACTGCACACGCTGCAGCTCCCCATCCCACTGGTGAATGCTGATGAGAAGCATTCCATGTTCCCAAAGGCTTCATATAAATAAAACAAGGACAAATGCAAGATGAGGTGCAGGACAGCTGCTAAGCACAGATGAAAACATAGATGTAAGATGGTTGCATCAGTGGGTGGTGATCTAAAGGGTGCTCTTAAATTCCCTTGCTGTGCAGTGGAACAGGTGGGAGAGGCAGCTGTTTCTAAAGAGGTTTTTTATAACTTCCTTCATTGTCTTGCACAATGCACCACTGAGGCCATTTTGCTTTTATTTATGTAAGTCTGGGTACCTAAATCTATCTGTATGATATTTTCCCATCTTGCTCTACCAGTTTCTAGTGCTTCTGAAGACTTTACACTTCTTCAGATGTCTCTAGTGTAGATGCAAAATTTGTTTTCTGAAGCACAGGCTACAGAACCATGATTTCAGTAGGCAGTTTGGTGAATCATAGAATCAGTCAGGGTTGGAAGGGACCACAAGCATCATCTAGTTCCAACCCCCCCTGCCATGCCCAGGGACACCCCACCCTAGAGCAGGCTGGCCACAGCCTCATCCAGCCTGGCCTTAAACACCTCCAGGGATGGGGCCTCAACTGCCTCCCTGGGCAACCCATTCCAGCCTCTCACCACTCTCATGATGAAGAACTTCCTCCTCACATCCAGTCTGAATCTCCCCACCCCCAGCTTTGCTCCATTCCCCCCAGTCCTGTCACTCCCTGAGAGCCTAAAAAGTCCCTCCCCAGCTTTTTGTAGGCCCCCTTCAGATACTGGAAGGCCACAATAATATCTCCTGAGAGCCTCCTCTTCTCCAGACTGAACAGCCCCAACTCTTTCAGTCTGTTGTTACAGGAGATCTGCTCCAGCCCTCTGAGCATCCTCGTGGCCCTTCTCTGGGCACGCTGGAGAGATGTGGCAAATACACTGATGAACTTCTAGCTCAGTCTGCAAGCTGGTTGTGAAAATTTATTTCAGCAATTTCTTAGGAAGCACACCAGTTTCTCTGAATTCCACAAACAACTCCAATCCCTCTTATTTCCTTCTTGTTTTCTTTGGGAAATAGTTGTGGGTTTTTTTTTCCTTCTGGAGTTTTAAAAGTTCAATACTAAAAAAAAAAATAAATAAAAATTTGCCTTTCTTTTGCTTTTTCTGTGCCAAACACAGCCAAACAGACCTTCTGCACAAAGATGAGTGGATTTGCACTCAGGGTACCAGTTTTATGTTGTGTCCAAGATGTGGGAATTTATTTGGTTTTCTAGAAGTGAGGCTTTGTTTAGCAGTTGTTTGAAGCCAGGATCTGCAGGTGATGTTCTGCATGAGAAACTGGTTTGATGTCTAACAAGACAAGACCTGTGGGATCCACGGCAGTGGTTCATCCTTGGCTGGGAGAATAAATGGCTATGGCTGTCTGCCTCTGCCTGGAACACTGCTGCTCTGGCCCTCCCATCTCAGAGTGCAGTGGTGAAGGTCGAACAATAGGAATGGGAGAGTTGGATTTCACTTAGTTTATTCCACGAGGGGGGTTTCAGGAAGGCTAGAGAGGGAGTCAGGGCTTCGTAACGTTAGTGGGGAGAAGTGCTCTTCATTCTCATCTTCCCAGCCAGAGGTGATGCATCAAGGGCTGCTTTGTGGAGCCACTGCAAAAGGGAGTCTCCCAAGGAGGGTTGTCTGCAATAATTGGTGTTCTTTAGACGGTTCCATTTCCCTGGAAAGGAAAGAACACAGTGGTGGTTTAGTGGCTACTATTCCTGTGGCTTTGAAAGGCTTTTGTTATTTCCCAGTGGCTAGGGGAAGTTGTCAGATAAACACCATAAAGATGGGCTGAGATCATACTTTCAGCACCTGGCAACGCTGCCATTTCAGCTGCACTTGAGCAAGCATGCTCAGGGTGCTGAATGAAGGCTGAGTTTCTCAGGCTGGCAGCCACTCAGCTGAGGACATAACTGCCCCCAGTACAGGCAATGATGGTGCTCACCCCGCAGCATTTGCAGTCCCCGCAGAGCGTTCCAAACAGGCCGTTCACCACCTGGATGCCACAGAGCACTACCTGCACCCCACTCATGACAAGCAGCAAGGAGAAGAGGGTCAGGTTCCATGGGACGATGTTTTCAGGTGACTGACAGGCGTCCCACATTGTGTGGTTAGTTAGGTAGTCCCTGGGGGGGACACACAATGCAGAAAACAGTTATGAAACAGCTGTTAGCTGGCAGAGCTGTCACAGCTGACAAGTTGTCACTTCTGATATAGCTGGGGTTCTGCTGCAAGAAAGGATTGCAGTATCACATTAGTGCTGCATCTCTGGCACAGGATTTTGTTTCAGTTCCTAGATCATTTGGTCCAAGCTGCATGAACTCACTGTTCCTAGCAAAACATCAGAAGCTACAAGAGTCACCTCTAGCCTGCTGAGCGGAAAAGAGCAGCCCTTGTTGTTCTGAGTGCCTCATGTAAAGAGCAGCAGTATTGGGTAAAGGATTTTCCATGGGTTTTGCCTTGGTATCTTGATCTGTGAACTGCTTATGATTGCTGTGATTACACTTATCATACTTCCTCTGCGTGTCCTTAAAGCTGTCTCCTCTGTCCTTGTCAAGCAATTCCTTGCAACCAAAATTCAGTTTGCAACAGAGCATATTTTTCTAGAGACTCCCAGAATCAGACCAAAGCAGCTGGCTTCCAGCCTTCAGGAGCCTGTGAATAAGTAATGTGTAGCATACAGCAGCTTCTTTCTTTTTCTTTCTTGTTTTTTTTCCCCTATCTTTTCAACTCGAACTGTAGTTTTGTGATGTTAATAGACAAAGAACACTGCTAGGTCACTCTTGACTGGGGAACATTGCGTTAGAGGTTCTCAGGTGCTGAGGGCTTTCCTGCAGCCCTTGTCATCTGTTCTGAACTCCACTGCTCTCCTCCGTAGCACATCATACCCTGATCCTAGATGGACCTTTGCTGACTTCAGCCCTGAGCATCTGGATTGCTACAGTTTCCTGTGCTTCACAGCACCTCTGAAAGTGATAAAGGTACATGACAGTGAACGTGTCTGAGTCAGAATGTCACAAACAGATGACATTCACATTCAGTAAGCCAGATAGGATGCCAAGTGGGCAGTAATTATTTGAATCCCATCAAGTTTCAATGTAAGAAGTCACCTCTATTCGTTCTATGATCTAGGTGGAGTTAACTTCCAGATACTGCTTAACATCCAAAGAACAACTCAGAGGCTTGTGCTTTTTGGTCCCCTGGCTCCTTAGATGGTATGTTCTCTGCATCCCTGCTCTTGAACCTCACTCAGTAGTTTTGATGGTATGTTCTCTACATCCCTGCTCTTGAACCTCACTCAGCGTTGCTGTGCATTACAATCATTTATCAGAGCTGGAGAGGACCTCAAAGATCATCTAGTTCCGTCCTTCGCCATGGGCAAGGACACCTCACACTAGATCAGGTTGCTCAAAGCCCCATCCAGCCTGGCCTTAAAAGCCTCCAAGGACAGAGCTTCTGCCACCTCCCTGGGCAACTGGTTCCAGTGTCTCACCACCCTCATGCTGAAGAGCTTCTTTCTAACATCCAATCTGAATCTACCTGCTTCTAGTTTTGCTCCATTCCCCCCAGTCCTATCACTACCCCACATCCTAAAATGTCCCTCAGCATCTTTCTTGTGGGCCCCTTTTAGACACTGGCTCTTGTATTGGTTTCTGTGCTTTAGACAAACAGTAGAATTCCCATTTTTATGGCACAGGCATGGATGTTAACTCATATCACAGGCTTAAAAGTTACAACTTTGTTCTAGTTGTCTTGTCTTACCCATTTCCGAAAGGATACTTCCACTCTGATCCAGTGTAGCATTTAGGGCCATTGTTTATGGCTACTGCTGACAAAATAAAGCAGTATCCAGCTCCCAGAACTCCAATTGCAGCAAATATTATAGAAGAAAACATCTGATAGAGAGAGAGAAATAATATTAGTGTTGCCATTCAGCCAGTGGAATGTACCTTAGTATTGTGAATGTGCAGCCCCTAAATTTAGCTCTTAAAGGCCGAAATAGTCCTCTCCTGAACAGCTGGAGTGCATCAGTTTGCAGTCTCATGATTACCCTGTAACACATCCCCACACTGGTGTTTAAAAGCTGCGACAGGATAAGCTCTGTTTGCCTGCAGAGGTGGAGGGTGACACAGTAGGTGGCACTCCTACCCTTCAGACAGAGCTTGTCCAGGAGACCTTGCTAGGCTGCAGAGGCCCTTTTGCACCCACGTGGATCACAGGATGTCAGGGACCCAAAGAGATCATCCAGTCCAAGCCCCCTGCCACATCAGGACCATACAGTCTAGCTCAGGGCACACAGGAACACATCCAGACAGGCCTGGAAAGGCTCCAGAGAAGGAGGCTCCACAACCTCTCTGTGCCAGGGCTCTGGGACCCTTCCAGTCAAGAAGTTCTCTTTGTGTTGAGTTGGAACCTCCTGTGCTGCAGCTTCCATCCATTGCTGCTTGTCCTATCCCAGGGAGCAGTGAGCAGAGCCTGTCCCCCCTTTTCTCACCCCCACCCTCAGATATTCATAAACACTAATTAAATACTCCCTCAGTTTTCTCCAGACTAAAAAGCCTTTCCTGGGGGATCACAGGCAAGACTGATGTCTTGGAGCACTTGAGGCATTACAGTAAAATCTACATGTACCCTTTAGAAGTCAGCTTTGGTGTCTTGGTCGTGTTTGAACCAAGTATTGATATTTTTCCTTCAGCTTTCATCAGTGCAGTTTGTCTTGTGGCAGGGACTGGTCATTAGCTCTGACAGTGCAGCTGGAATGGGTGGGGAAGGACAGCTTCATTTTTCTGCCTTTCCATTGCAGCATTTTCCTGTATACTGATCTGTAAGTCAAGCAGGCAAAGACTAACACCCTGCTTGAATAGTGGAACACAGAAATAGTGTGCTGAATTCTGGAACACAGAGGTAGTGTCTTTTACTGGATCAGAGTGGTGAAGGTAGAGGGCAAAACGCAACATACGTTCAGGTCTGTGAGCTTTTACTCAGACCTCATCACAAGCATCTTGCCCTGACTGCTGTCATGCATTTTTATGTTGATGTATCTGCTGAGGCCGACTTAAACTTCATGTCTGTGTAGCAGACATCTTAATAATGTTGCATCTGCCAGCATACAGGAACACGTTCGGTTCCCAGTCACGCTGAGGGAACCAGGACACTGTCAGCACAGCGCACTGAGTGCTTGCATGGACGTTCCCTGCCGCAGCCAGCTGCACTCTGACCCAAGCCATCCACAGGCTCCATGCTGCAGGAGACCTGTTGCTTTGCAGCAGCACCTCCCATAGAGCGAGCACAGAGCTGCCCACCCGCTGGGCACAGCCACACAGCACTGCAGCTGCACGGCAAGCGATGAGCAGCCCTGGTAGCACAGCGCAGGGAGTGTGGTGGTCGCTGAATTAATTTGTGGCTCTCAAAGCTGCACTAAGACACAGCCTCTGCTAACAACACAGCAGTGTGTTGAAGAGAAAGGTGTGGCCCATTTCTGACATGATTCTTTTCCTATCTGTTTTTCCCTTTTGTTTTTACCATTGAAACCCTGATCCTTTATGGAAAAGTAATGATGTACTCGAGCCAAACAGTTTATTTCAAAGCACAGGCCTTCCTAGTAGAAATCTTTTGTTTTCCCTTTAATTTTTATTCAACTGAAATTCCTGACATGTTTGCTGCTGTCTGAAGGTATCACTCTTTGCTTCTAGTGTGAAAGGAAGCAATAAAGTCGAAGTGGAGCCTGGTCTACCCAGCTTTAAATTGGAGGTTGAATTAGGTGATCTCTCAAATTCTCTTCTAACCTGCAGGTTCCTTTGAACCTGATGAGAACTTTGATTAATGTAGCAAATACTAATCATGGAATTGTCAGAGTTGAAAGGGACCTCTAGGTTAATGTAGCTCCACGCCCCTGCCATGGGCAGGGACACCTCACATTAGATCAGGTTGCCCACAACCACATCCAGCCTGGCCTTAAAACCTTCCAAGGATGAGGCTTCCACCACCTCTCTGGGCAACCTGTGCCAGTGTCTCACCACCCTCGGGGTGAAGAATTTCTTCCTAATGTCTAATCTGAATCTCCCCTCCTCTAGCTTGGATCCATCCCTCCAGCCCTGTCACTACCTGACATCCTGGGCAGTCCCTCCCCAGCTTTCTCGCAGTCCCCTTCAGATACTGGAAGGCCACAATAAGGTCTGCTCAGAGCCTTGTTTTCTCCAGACTGAACAGCCCCAACTCTCTCAGCCTGTCCTCACAGGAGAGGTGCTCCAGCCCTCTGGTCATCTTTGTGTCTTTTCCCTGGACAAGTTCCAACACGTCCAACTCTTTCTCGTAATATGGATTTGAAGGATGCTTTGTATCCAATATTTTAAGTTATATTAATGTAGTCTTTGAAATGTCAATTTTGGCTCCTCACAGCACATTGCAGTGAGTTGGGAATGCAGTGCCAAGCTGTCAGAATAATCTTAAAAACTGCTCACCTAAAAGTGGTGAACTGGTGAACAAACTGCAGAGCAGTTTGAATGGAGATAGCAGCCTTTAGTATTTTGTGATAGCAAGATAGAGCAGGACAGTGCAGTTGGGTACCTGCAGCACAACGTTAAAGGCAGCGTAAATTTTTTACAGCCTGCTGTTGCTGCTTTCCAGCACTCAGACACATGACAGGGCCCTAGCCAGCACCTCTCCAGTCTCTCAGTGAGGGTGAGCAGAAGATGCAGGTAGCAACTGTCAGCAGCAATGTAGCTTTCACTTGTTTGCTATGTGTCCTCTCACTTACCGCAAACCTCTTGCCACAGCTCCTGCTGCCACAGCATCCACAGCAATCATTATTCTGAAGGTCCAAGAATGTCAATGCGGGAATCATCATCTACCAATAACAGAAATACACTTTGAGCTGGGATGAGTTCAACTTACATTTGCCTTTAATGAAACAGTTCTTTGTCTTATTTTTTCTCTTATCACCCCATGAAGTTACTCATTGCCAAACTCTTGGATCATTTGTAACTTACTTGTTTAGCAAAGAACAGTTTGCAGTGTTGGAAGCTGCATTTGAGGTACTGAAGAAATTCAGCATTGCAAAGTCATGGTGTGGGTAGGCGTGAAAAGGTGGGAATGTCTGAATTGATATACTCACCAAAACACCAGATCCTGCAATCCCTCCGAAGTACCAAACCTCATTTGTAATGTGAGTACTGTCTTCAACAATTTTTCCTCCAGGGAAAAACAGCAAAATGTTGGCAAGGGTGCAGAGCACAGCCAGGGGGATCAGGGCAGCTCCCAGGCACTTGGCACAGCCTCCTGTGCACATGGTTGTCTGGAGAAATGGCAAACAGGCAGAGGAAAAGGCTCTCAGAGCTTCTCAGAATGGCTTTATGAAAGGACTCTTCTCAGTCCACTGTACAAAATCCAGTCTCTGCTGTGTCTGTGGAGGAGCCAAGTGTGTGGAGGTCTCCCTTCAGAGACGCTGCTGCTGCCGCTGGGCAGCGCAGGGTCTGGCTATTTATACGACCTTGCCACTGTGATGTCAACTTCTGAACGTTGCTAAATGAAATTACCTTCAGTGCCGCCTCTCATTTTACTATGACAACCAATAACCCCTGTTAATGTTTTACTGATGTGGAGGAGACTTTTCACTGCCTGGGCCCAGGCCATGGGTAGATACCCTTCTTCGCTCAGGATCGTCGGTTTTACCACGTATGGGCCTTCTTCACTAAGCTACTAAATGCTTCTTTGTGGAGGCTGAGGTGAAAGCAGCGTTAATAACAGCTGTGTGCAGTGGGAAAGTTCCAGTGGCTCTTTTTCCTTTGGGAAAATAGAGCCAGGTGTTTGCTGAAGCACTCTGACAAGTGATAGGTTTGCAATAGCAGTGAATTATTACAGAGGCAGCCTCTTGCAGCTGGTATCTCGGAATAAAGGCTATCAAAATCAGTGGTCACCAGACTTGCCCCTTATGTTGTGGCATCCCCTGTTCTCTAAGGGTGTGTTCCCTCAAAGCCCAGCATTTCATCTCTTCTCAGGCAAGATTTTCATTTAAAATTACTTTCTTTGTGGCTGACAGACTCCTGAGCTCAGTTCAAGCAAAGCCTTACTGCCTTAGCACACAGTGTTGTGTTCAAGCAAGCAGCTCTTTTAAAGCAGGCTCTGCAGCTCTTCACCAGGTTCTGGATGCATTCTCATCCATACTTACACTGCGTATATTGTCCTACAGAACTTGTGTTAGGATGATTTTTGCACCAATCTTCATTCCTAGCTCATAGTGATGGCTGCAAATAGTGATGCCTATGCCTGTGGGGAAATGAGAATTGCACAGGTTTTGAGATCATAGAATCACAGAATTGTCAGCCTTGGAAGGGACCTCAAGGATCATTCAGTTCCAATCCCTGAGCTGTGGGCAGGGACACTTTCCACTAGGTCAGGTTGCTCAGAGCCGCATCCAGCCTGGCCTTAAAAACTTCCAGGGATGGGGCTCCCTGGGCCCCTCTTCCACCTCCTCCCTGGGCAACCTGTTCCACTGTTTCGCCATTGTAATGGTGAAAAACTTCTCCCTAATGTCTGATCTAAACCTCCCTTCCTCAAGCTCGGATTCATTCCCTCAGTCCTAGCACTGCCCAACATCCTCAACAGTCCTTTGCAGCAGCTTCCACTTTGCTCAAGGGCTGGAGCACCTCTGCTGTGAGGACAGACTGAGGGAGCTGGGGTTATTCAACTTAGAGAAGATCCTGGGGGGACCTTAGAGCTGCTTTCTAATACCTGAAGGGTTCCTGCAGGAAGGCTGGAAAGGGACTTCTCCTAAGGGTGTCTAGCAACAGAATAAGAGGGAATGGCTTTAAACTCAGGGAAAGTAGGTTTAGACTGAATCTTAGGAAGCAGTTCTTCAGTATGAGGGTGGTGAGACTGGAATAGGTTTCCCTGGGAGGCTGTGGATGCCTCCTTCCTTAGGGTGTTCAAGGCCAAGTTGGATGAGGCCTTGAGCAGCCAAGTCTAGCTGAGAGGCATCCCTGCCTGTGGTGAGGAGGTTGGAGTAGACAATCACTAAGGTCCTTTCTTAAGCCATTCTATGAAATAAACCTTCTTGTAAAGAAGCTGGCTTGATGGCAGCATGGTGGTGAATATCAGCAGCAGCTGTAACTCACCCCATGACAGCAGCAATGCTAAATAAGTTGGTTTTCACAGCCATCATCCTTACAGATACGGCACAGCCGACAGAAACCCAAGTCTCCCTTCATCTGAACTGATTCCCTGATCTGGCTCATGACAAGCCACCCCAACAGTTGCATGGATAGGAGGAAGCCAGGAGAGCAGGCACAGGGACATCCAGCAGACTGAAAGATCCTCATCAAACACAGTGCCTTCAGTGCTCTCTGTATGGGTGGTTTTAAGAGCAGCCTGTAGCTGAAGGTTCACTGAACAGCTTCTGGGAGTTGTGCTGTATTTGTTTTTCTTGTCATCCCTCTCTGCCATTTTGCTAGAGGCTGTGAACAACAGAGGAGGGCAACAAAGCTGGGGAAGGGCTGGAGAATAAATCTTGTGAGGAGTGGCTGAGGGAGCTGGGGATGGGTAGTTTGAGGAAGAGGAGGCTGAGGGGAGACCTCATTGCTGTCTACAACTACCTGGAGGGAAGTTGTGGAGTGGCTGCTGCTGGTCTCTTCTCACCAGCACTTGGAGACAGAACAAGGGAGAATGGCCTCAAACTGAGGCTGATGAGACATTAGGATTGGACATTAGGAAAAAGTTTTTCGTGGAGAGAGTGGTCAGGGACTGGAATGAGCTGCCCAGAGAGGTGGTGGAATCACCCACCCTGGATGTGTTTAAGGGTGGTTTGGATGTGGTGCTTGGGGATATGGTTTATAAGGTGAATCTTGTAGAGTTCTATGTTGGACTTGGTGCTCCTGAGGGGCTTTGCCAACCTGCATGTTTCTGTGATTCTGTGCTTAGCTGCTTGACACACATTTGGAAAGCCAGACCCTTGATGGCCCCCTCTGCAGATAGGGTCAAGCCAATGTAAGCAGTTTTTGTGGCATTCCACAGCCTCCTATTGCTCTGTTGCAAAGAGTCAGAGCTTGAACCCTCCTCCATACATCATCTGATACACTAAATAGACTATCATGACATTCCTAGTCAGGTAGTAATCTGCAATTTGGCTCCCAGTGAGAGCACAATGACTCAGGAACCAGCATGGGGATATATGTATCTGTACCTGCTCAACATACAGTGCTGTAGCTGGAACTTAAATCTTACTTGCATTTCTGCCCCTTTCTCCATCAGACTAGAATGTGGCTTTTTTGCAGTTGTGAGTCCTGGCCTGCAGTAAGGAGTAAAGGTTTAAACTGTATTGCATCTGGCATCCTGCCACCCTCATTGACTTACTGCAGGTGGCTTAAAGGCAGAGATGCTTTTACCAAGTTCTTTCCAGGCTTTCAAAGTGAGCTTCACAGCAGTCCTGCTCTTTCCCTCTTACTCCACTCACCAACACAGTATCACAGAATCTTAGAATGGGCTGGGCTAGAAGTGACCCCCAAAAGTCATCTAGTCCAACCCCCTCTGCAGTCAGCAGTGGCATCCTCAACTAGATCAGGTTGCCCAGAGCCTTGTCTAGCCTCACCCTGAATATCTCCAGGGATGGGCCCTGACCACCTCCCTTGGCAGCCTGTTGCAGCATTCCACTGTCCTTCTGGTGCACTTGTTCCTAACGTCCAATCTAGTTTGAAGCCATTGCCCCTTGTTCTATTACCACAGGCTAGGCAGACTCTGTTCAACTGTGTTCTTATTTGTGTGTGGCCTTTTTAAACCACTGCCACCCTTTATCTGTAGAGTTTTGAAGTTGGATTTACTTGTCAGCAGGGATGGCTTAAGGGGGAGTGGCACAGCCTGAGCTGGAAAACAAAACTTAGGCTGAGTCTTTGTTCCAGGGCACAAATGAGTGACTTAATCACTGAGTTCTTCTCAAAGGGGCTCTTCCCTTCCGTTCTAGCTCACATTTTCCAAAGCTGGCCATCTCTCTGGGAGGAGAACCAGTGAGCCCATTGTCCAGCACTGGCCACAACTGTTTGTCCTGGAAGAGAGACTCAGTCATGGTGACTCTGAGGGCTGGTAACCAGGGTGGAGCCGGGTTTGAATGTTGTGTCATCCTGTCCTACTAACGTGGAGTCACAATGGAAGGCACTCCTTTCTGACATGCTGGGACAGGCTGTTCCCTTCTCTCTCCACCTCCCATGTCAGACAAAGTCCACTCTCTGCAGAGAAAGGTGAAATGGTGTCTTCTCCTAGGAGAGAACGCTGGGGGTGGAGAGACAGGCAGTTTTCCTAGGTTCCGAGGGGTGCAAGCGGTGATGATACCCGATCAGTTCTTTGCCTTGTTTCTCAAAACAAGGACAGGCAATGATCTGCAAACTGTGTGGAGACTGAGAAATGAGAGGAACAGCTAATGTGATAAATCTAAAGGATAAAGATAAATACAGCTACTTGCCCTGTGGCTATATATAAACCTGCAGAGTGCATGGTAGCTGTAAATGAGAAAGCTCCGTAGCAAGAAGAAGCAGATGTAGCATGGGTGGCAACCTGGGAAGTAGATTAAGTTACCCTGGATGCATCACACTGAGTTTGCCATCCTTTCCTCAGTACCTGGGCTTAACCCTCTGACAGACCACCACTATCCTCATCACAAGTTCCTTTCTTTTGTTGCTGTGGATTTCTTGTTACTCTGCATAATCCTGGTTTGATTTTTGTGCAGCTAGATGGACGTGGCTTAAGATGCATTTCCATGCATCTATTAATGTCTAATTATAGATGGGATGTCTTGATCAGTTCTTGTGTCAGTGACTGAACTTACTACACAGTTAGGACTCAAAGTCCTGAGTTCTTGCTTTTGTGTATCCACTGCCATGTTCTAAATGAAGATTTGGTATCTGGAGCTTCTGCCTCCAATTAAGCCAGAGTAGATTTTGCTACAAGTGTGTGGGTAGAATTGGATTTACAGTAGCACAGCTGAGGCCATACCTGGTTAAGCCTCTGCTGCTGCAGGTAAATTTGTCTGTATGTGTGCTTATGTATATCTTGCATGTATGGTAGCACACTGATCTCAAGCAAGGAATACAGACAGAAGCTCCTGCATAAACCCACTCTGAACATACCACATAGTGCTGCATTTCCTTTTGTCTTGTGCTTTTCCACTGAGGACCAGTAGGAACCAAGTGGGAACCAAGATCCTTTTCTTTGAAGAACAAAGAAGAATGAGCTGAAAGATGTCTCCCTTCGTGTTAGCCCAATCTTCGTGGCAGTGAAGGGTCACATTAGCACAAGCTCTGCTGTGGAGAGCTGCCCAGCTCTGACACCAGTGTCTTGTGCAGCTTTTGGCTGGCAATAAGAATGTTATGTCCTGCATTTATTTCATGTACTTGGTGTGCAACTGGGAAGCCTAATGCCTCATGTTTGTCTTATTCCTAACTACAAACATGCTTCCAGCTGGCTGGTCCATCTCCACTGCCAATTCCACTGGCAACGTTTGTTAAGAATGGGGTCAGAGTCCACCTTTATACCTCATTTCCTCTTCCATTGTTTGTTTAAGGATCCTCTGCTTGGATTCTGTTCAGAAGAGAGTTTTTCATGATCAAATAGTATTTCCTTCCTTCTCTGATAGCAAGAATCAAGAAGTTCCAGAGGAAGAAACCACTTGGGGTTTTTAGCTTTGTGATGCCTAGAACTCAAAATGTGACTTTGGTCTTTGCTTTCTCAGAAGAAAAAAACCATTGAAACAGTGGAACAGGTTGCCTGGGAAGGTTGTGGCTGCTCCTTCCATGGAGATGTTCAGGGCCAGGTTGGATGAGGCCTTGAGTGACCTGTTCTAGTGGGAGGTGTCCCCGCCTATGGTGGGGGGGTTGGAACTGGATGAGCTTTGAGGTCCCTTCCAACCTAAACCATTCTATTTAATTTTTTGTTATACATTAAGGTTCTGGTTATGTGCCCTGTATGTAGCCATGGATCACACTGACTTCTGTGGGAAGCCTTGTTGGAGAAGAAATGCAGAACTAAGTTGTCTTACTGAACTCCTCCTTCACCCACAATTAAGACTGTGCATTGTTCTGCCCAGCACGTCTCAAATTGCAGTCTCTGTGCTCCCAGCTGTCGGCGTTAAGCTCTCTAGACTCTTACAGCACTTGTGTTTGTGGGCAGTGTCTGCCTGCCTGCCTGCCAGAGGCCTCACATGCGGTGGACTTGAACGTAGAAAAATGAAGTGAACATAGAAAATTTCACCTCAACATAAGGAGAAACTTCTTGATAGTGAGGGTGACAGAGTACTGGAGCAGGCAGCCCAGGGAGGTTGTGGGGTCTCCTTCTCTGGAGACTTTCAATACCCACCTGGATGCATTCCTGTGTGAACTACCCTGGGTGATCCTGCTTTGGCAGGGGGGTTGGACTCATAGAATCAAGCAGGTTGGAAGAGACCTCCAAGCTCATCCTGTCCAACCTAGCACCCAGCCCTAGCCAGTCAACCAGACCATGGCACTAAGTGCCTCATCCAGGCTTTGCTTGAACACCTCCAGGGACAGCAACTCCACCCCCTCCCTGGGCAGCCCATTCCAATGCCAATCACTCTCTCTGGGAAGAACTTCTTCCTAACGTCTAGGCTGAATCTGCCTTGGCACAGTTTGAGACTGTCCCCTTGTACTGTTGCTGGTTGCCTGGCAGAAGAGCCCAACCTCACCTGGCTACAGCCTCCCTTCAGGTAGTTGTAGAGAGCAATGAGGGTCTGCCCTGAGCCTCCTCTTCTTCAGGCTGCACACCCCCAGAGAGTGATTTGCATTGGAATGGGCTTCCCAGGGAGGTGGTGGAGTCACCATCCCTGAAAATGTTTAAGAGGAGTCTGGATGAGGCACTTAATGCCATGGTTTAGTTAGTTAGAAGGGTTAAGTGGTAGGTTGGACTCGATGATCTTAGAGGTCTTTTCCAACCTGGTTAATTCTGTGATTCTGTGATTCAGTTCTTTCTTTGCTGCAGCAGGTATGAGAAGCTTGCCCTGCTCCTGGCTTGGGAGTATTCACATGAGGGTAGTGCACCTTTCATATTCCTCTCTCTCCCTCCACCAAATCACCTTGCAATCATGAAATTTGCATTAGGTACAGCAACACTGGTCGCTCTGTAAACAGACATCCAGATGGTCTAAGGCATAGGAACTGCTTTGTATTTTGTACTCTTTGTGGTTGGTAATTATTGATTTGTTGTTATCAAATTTTCCAAGCTAGGAGTAGTAGAATTATACTGCTGGTAGATAACAGCATCCACGTTAGACTTCAGATGATCTTCAGCACTGAAAAATCTTCCTTCTGGGTATGTTCTGCCCCTCCTTGTAGTTCTTGTCATTGTCACTATGCTGTTTAGCCAAGGCTCTGTTGCTGAGGTGGTAGAAATCAGAAAGATATTCCAGCTGTTCCTAAAGTTCTTACACCTTCCTTTTTTGTTTTTGGCAGGCATTTTGTCCCAGCTTGAAAGTAAATTAGCTGTTAGTCCCTCACTGAAAGCCCATTTGCTATCAGGTGCAATACCCAGTAAGGAGCAGAGTTGCAATATATTAACTATTCAAAGGTTTGCTTTTTAATATAGCCTGTACTTTGAAGTCCCTTTTATTTCCTGAGCTTTGACATGGGGCATTTTATTTTGTCAACACAGGTCTTGAAAGCACTCGTGGTACATTTTCTGAAAGAACTTCGCAGTGTCACAGAGTTGTCAGGGTTGGAAGGGACCTCAGTCATCTGCTTTCAACCTCCCTGCCATGAGCAGGGACACTGTCTGCTAGATCACGTCCTGCCTGATTTTAAAACCTTCCAGGGATGAGGCTTCCACCACCTCCCTGGGAAACCTATTCCAGGGTCTCGCCACCCTCAGGGTGAAGAACTTCTTCCTAACATCTAATCTAAAACTCCCCTCCTCTAGCTTGGATCCATTGCCCCCAGTCCTATCACTGACTCCCTAAACAGTCCCTCAGCAGCTTCCTTGTAGCCCCCTTCAGGCCACAATAAGGTCTCCTCAGAGCCTTCTCTTCTCCAAACTCAACAACCAGACAGTCTAGATTTCAGCAGTGAAAGCAACTTTTAAACTTGCATTCTAAACCAGATCTTTGTGTTCCAAAACAAGCAAGACAAATCTTAATTGCTCTTTTCAGCAACAAGTTGTGTTCACTTTTATAGATAGAATCATAGAATCAACCAGGTTGGAAGAGACCTCCAAGCTCATCCAGTCCAACCTAGCACCCAACCCTAGCCAGTCACCCAGGCCATGGCACCGAGTGCCTCATCCAGTCTTTTCTTGAAGACCTCAAGGGATGGTGCCTCCACCACCTCCCTGGGCAGCCCATTCCAATGGGAACAGACCTTCACTTGTGCCCTCAAAATTGACATAGATCCACAAACCCTGAATTTATTTTCACCACTTTGATTTAAACACCAGCCTGAAGCATAAAAAACTGGTGCAAGGCTGTGTGCTGAAGCATTTCTCACCAAAGCATGGAATACACAAGAGGGGAAGAGCTGCTGTATTTTCCTTGTTGTGTCATTGAAATGATACCAACTACATTTAATGAGAGGAGAAATGGTTTTACTGGAAATGGGTTAATTAATGGAGGTTTTGCAGCAGCCTCTTGTTAAATTGGTTTTATTTCCATGGCAACTCTTGCTGCTTCCTGGCTAACTTCATTTCAGTAAATGTAAGGACTGGAGTGAGTGAAAGATAGACCTTTCTGTGGAGAGCTAAGTGGGCAACTACAATAAATATCCATATCGTCAACAGATAAATATAGGCACTTAACCTTGTTGTGTAGGGAATGTAATGTTACAGGTTGCTGAGAACCAAATGTCAGCAAAACCAAATAGGTAATTGAGAGTGAGAGCCTATTGAGAGTGCCAGCTCATCCATGCTAAAAGCACACACGCAGGATCCCAGCTGGAGCAAGCATAATGTGTTGCTTTTTTTGTGTTCTCTCTTTCTGCTGTGAAGTTTTATTGTGTTTACCACTGTGACCCCACAACTAGGTAACTGCTCATCTGTTCTACACAAACTCCCTCTTGCTCCTGGTTCTGCTTCAGGTTTGAAATTGCAGGATGTTAGGGGTTGGAGTGGACCCAAAGAGATCATAGAGCCCAAACCCCTGCCAGAGCAGGAGCATATGATCTAACTCAGGGCACACAGGAACACATCCAGACAGGTCTTGGAAGTCTCCAGAGAAGGAGACTCCACAACCTCTTTGGGGAGCCTGTGCCAGTGCTCTGTGATCTCTTACAGTCAAGGAGTTCCTCTTTGTGTTGAGCTGGAACCTCCTATGCTGCAGCTTCCATCCATTGCTCCTTGTCCTCTCCCAGTGAGCAGAGCCTGTGTCCCCTGACCCCCAGCCCTCAGATAGTTATAGACATTTATTAGATCCTCTCTCAGTCTTCTCTTCTCCAGACTAAACAGCCCCAGGTCCCTCAGCCTCTCCTCATCAGGCAGTGTTCCAGTCCTCTCAGCATCCTCAGGTAGTCAGCTATCTTACCAATAGAAGGCCCAGAGAGAAGTCCACCAGAACACTCTTTATTTCAGAGGTATATCCTGATCTGTGAAGGGTGAGTGTCAGGACAGAGACAGGCTCTACCCCACAGTGAGGGGCAGGAGGGAAGCTGTGAGCTGAGGGTAATGCAGAAGCTGCAGACTCTACAAGGCCAGAGCAGCTTGTAGAGGGTGGGGACCATCTCTTTGCCCCTGCAGCTCTCTTCTCCTCTCCCAGAGCAGCCACAGAAGCAGATCTGGGAGGATTGTGGCTGTGTCCTGGGCTGGATGTTTCAGTGCCATCATGCCAGCAGCGGCACAGTCTCCCAGTGTCTTGGGTGTTTCTGTGCCAGTCTTGGGCTCTCAGGCATCTGTGGCAGAGTCCAGGCTGGAGAAGTGGATGGGATTGGATTGGAAATGTTGGAGCTGATGATCCTTGAGATATTTTCCAACCTGGTACTGTGTGTGTGATTCTGTGGTTCTGACAGAGGCAATGGAGCAAGTTGGAGCAGAGGAGGTTCCATGTGAGCATAAGGAAAAACTTTTTCACTGTGAGGGTGATGGAGCCCTGGAACAGGCTGCCCAGGGGGGTTGTGGAGTCTCCTTCTCTGGAGACATTCAAAACCTGCCTGGATGCACTCTTGTGTGACCTACTCTAGATGACCCTGCTCTGGCAGTGGGGTTGGACTGGATGATCTTTCAAGACCTCTCCCAATTTCTAACATTCTGTGATTCTAAGTGATTCTGGATGGGTTTAGGGGGTTGCTTTGTTTTTGTGAAGGCATGGAAGCAATCCAGTTTGAATGCAATAGGCTGGGTTGTTGCACAAAACTCATAAGAGCTTCAAGCTCAGAACTGGTTACAAATCTTTTGTTGTTTTGCTTTTTTTCCCTAGACAGCAAGATAAAATTGTGGTCTCTCTCACAAATGCCTTTCCTCTCCAAGTCATCCTGCAGCATGTCTTGCAGTCATTTCTGTGCTAAGGCTTGATTTGTTAAACCTCTTGCTTTGTAAACCGTTACCACCGCGGTCGGAGTTGACTCACCTTGAGTAGATTGGTTATCACTTGTGTTAATATTTAATGGCCTGGTACTAGGCTGTACCCTGTTATTTTCAGAACACTCCCATGTTGTTTTGAGAGATAATGCATCTCCTGCCTGAATGCCAGGTGTCTGGAATAAAGCATGCTGCCCAACCTCGAGAGCCCAGTGCTTCTGTGGCATTTGTCTCTGGGTAAAGGCTGTGGGTGGGTCCTGACTCTGCAAAAGTGAAAAGATTCCAACAGCCTAATTTTGGCCTTGCTCAGAGTGATTAGAAATAGATTAGGTCATTAAAAAATGTATCATAAATTAGAAATCATTCTGTTGAGTTAGCTGTATCTGCTTGTGAAACATGCACAGGGAGAAGCTGGCCTGAGGTCAAGGGACTGGTGGTAAATGCTGCCATATCCAGTGGGCAGCTGTCATAGTGGCGTCCCCCAGGGATCAATGCTGGGCACAGTCCTGTTCAGTATCTTTATTGATGATCTGGACCAGGGGATTGAGTCCAGCATCAGTAAGGTTGCAAATGACACCAAGCTAGGAGCAGGTGTGGATCTCTTGGAGGGTAGGAGAGCCCTGCAGAGGGACCTTGACAGGCTGGATGGGTGGCCAGAGGCCAGTGGGATGAGATTTAGCAAGGCCAAGTGCAGAGTTCTGCACTTTGGCCACAACCCTAAGCAGTGCTACAGGCTGGGGACAGAGTGGCTGAATATTAGGAGGAAGTTATTCCCAGAGAGAGTGATTGGCATTGGGATGGGCTGCCCAGGGAGGTGGTGGAGTTGCTGTCCCTGGAGGTGTTCAAGGAAAGCCTGGCTGGGGCACTTAGTGCCACAGTCTGGTTGATTGGACAGGGCTGGGTGCTAAGTTGGACTGGATGAACTTGGAGGTCTGTTCCAACCTGGTTGGTTCTATGACTGTAGTAGCCTATTTATTTTCCTGTGTCTTCTGTCACCAGTGGGCTTCTGTTGGAGCTGAGCTGCTTGTTGCTGCTGCTGCTTCCTCTCCCCAGGTCATTGTCCTGCTTCACTGCTGCTCCCCTAACTGTTCACCCGTGTCCATGCTTGCTCAACACAATCATTCTGGAATGAGAGACACAGCTAGAAATACCTTCATGCTGCAGAAACAGGGATCTGAAGAAGCACTATGGTAAGCTATAGACTCTAGTTCTCTTTGGCAGCTAGCTAAGCCCTTTGACTTTCTCCATCTCCTCCCTTTGCTGTGTTCATTGTACTTGAACATGAGGACAGAAAACATGTTCCCTGTGACAAGGAGTGCCACTGGGCTGGGTGCCAGCCTGCAGGGCTGGCAGAGATCAGCTCTTTGCTGTGGCTTGGAACAGGGCTCAGCAGCTTACTTATGTCTACCCAGAGGAGGGGGGGGTATGGCACTGAGTTGTGGGCAGCAGTGCTCATTCTTCTCTGCAGATCACCAAGGGACAAGTGAATAAACTAGTACTTTATTCACTGCTGTTTTAATTTCCACTGCCAGACTACTTTTCATCCACATCAGTTCTCTGCTCTGGTCCAAGGAATGCCAGGACCAATATTAGGGGAGAACCATGACTGGAGTCAATGGTCTTGAAGATCTTTTCCAACCTAAGTGATTCTATAATTCTATGAGCAGGAATATATAGCTGCAAGTAGAGAATGATCTGCAGTTAGACCAGCTTAAGTCAGCCATTAAGTTGCACCTTGCCAGTGATGCTAACAGCTGTGATCCCCTCTGCTGTTCTGAATGTCCCTGTACGCTGTGCAGTGTGCCTGGGGTGAAAATCCACCAGCAGGGCCCTTCCCCTGCCCTCCTTCTTGCTCAGTTGGTGGCCAGTCATAGGGGATTTAAGGCCAAAGAAGGCTTTTTCCTTTGTTCTTGCCAAAGTCATGGCTGTGGGTGTACAGCCATGCTTGCTGGCTACCTTGTACATGGGTCTCCCCAAAATGCTGGCTGATGTCATGATTTGCTTAAAGTGTGTATTGGAGGTTAACAAACTCCATGGGAGATGTGGCTTAGCAGCAGGATACTGCTTAGAAACTGGCAAATGCCTACTGCAGGGGAGTCTGCTGCCTTGGCACACCTAAGGCAGAGGTGTCAGTTGAATTCTTTTTGTGGTACCTCTCCCTCTGTGTTTTCCCTTTTGGTCTGTCAGCTCTCTGGAGTGATTTTCGGCACTGACATATGTTCACAGGATCCCAGGATGTTAGGGGTCAGAAGGGACCTCTGGAGATTTATGAGTTCAATCCCCTGCCTGAGCAATAGAATCTAGTGCAGGTTGCACAGGAACACAGGCAGACAGGGATTGAAAACCTCCAGAGAAGGAGGCTCCACAACCTCTCTGGGCAGCCTATTCCAGTGCTCTGTGACCCTTACAGTAAATAAGTTCTTCATGTTGAGGTGGAATTTCGTGTGCTGCACTTTGCATCCACTGCCTCTTGTCCTATCCCAGGGCACAAGTGAGCAGAGGCTGTCCCTGTCCCTTCCTTCCTGACCCCCAGCCCTCAGATATTTAGAGGCATTGATCAGACCCCCTCTCAGCCTTCTCCTCCCCAGGGCTCTAAGCCTTTCCTCATAAGGCAGTGCTCCTGTAGGTTTCATTTAATAGTTTCAAGTTCAGTATGTGAACTGATTTGATGACTGTGTTTAACTTGTTGGTAGCCAATCCTGGCAGCAGTTAGAGCAGCTGAGAATAACTGTTTTCACATTGAACCAGCTATCTCCCTCCTCCCTGAAATGGAGGAGGATTAAGGTTTTGTTTAAGATGGTGAATGTATTTCAAAGCATCAGGAAATCCTATGGCTTGGTTGTAGCAAAGTAGGTTCGTTCAGATCATCACCAGGATGCCTCATAATGCCATGCCCATGTTGTGCTTAATTGGCCTGACAGCACATTCTCCTCTTCTCTGACTCTCATTACTGTGTGACTTTGTGTGAGTGCTGTCACACCCTTGCCTTTTTTGAGTAAAAGTATTGGCCACTCTTGCAATATAATTATCTATAATAGCACAAAGCTACTTGACCTGCTCCATGAAGTGTCATCTTAATATAACGAGGTGCTTATACCCAGCTTCATCCTCACATTCTGCTGGCTTTACCTACTTAGTCTCTTGAACTTGAATTAACTTGGCTTGCTGGAAAAGAGTCCAGCAGAGAGCCACGAAGATGGTTGAGGGACTTGAGCATCTCCCCTACAAAGAGAGGCTGAGAACCCTGAGGCTGATTAATCTGGAGAAGAGAAAGATGAGATCTGATCAATGTCTATAAATACCTGAGGGGTGGGTGTCAGGTGGCTGAGGCCAATCTGGTTTTGCTGGTCAGCAGCAATAAAACAAGGAGCAATGGATACAAACTGGAACAGAGAATGTTTCACCTCGACATGAGGGTGGCAGAGCCCTGGAACAGGCTGCCCAGAGAGGTTGTGGAGTCTCCTTCTCTGGGAGTTTCCAAAATCTACCTGGATGCATTCCTCTGTGACCTACTCTAGGTGACCCTGCTTTGGCAGGGAGGTTGGACTTGATGGTCTTTGGAGGTCACTTCCAACCTTAAGGTTCTCTGATTCTGTGAATGTAGATAGAGGTCATCATGTAAATTTGACAACAGCATTGAAATATTCTAAGACAGTTTAGCTGTGCATGTAGATGGGATAGAAGTGCCACTTCTCCACAATTCCAGAGCTGGGGTTAAATAAGTGTTTCAGCTTGTGCTCCATGCTTATGCTCACAGGTAGACCTAGGTGTGGTAGGTCTGCACTTTGACTTTGTCAGATCCCCTGGCTTTAATGGCATGCTTTGCTTAGTGTTTTATCTGTCTTTAAACGGAAGTTGCTGTATGCATGATTTTTCCCTCAGTGTTTTAATAAACTACCCTGCTTCATAAAATGCTACTTGTCAAAGCACCACCAACTAGTGAGAAGACTAAATCTCCTCACCTTTTTGTGACAGGCTGCATTCCTTCTTTGTAAGCAGCTATGTTTAAGGGCAGTGCTGTCAAACTTGGATTTCTGAAGTTAGTCACCTGTGGTTTAGGCAGCAGAGCAGGTGACCTGCATTTCGAGGTGCCAAACAGCCCCAAACACCCATTGAAGTCTCTGGGGGTTTGTGTGTCAGCTCCAGCCAGCTGTCACAATAGCACCCAGGGTAGCTGCATGGTTTTTGAGGAAACACTTGCAGCCCTTGGGCAAATGTCTGTCTGGTGGCCCCAAAGTTAGCTGTGCTAGGAACTTGGAGGCACTTTAGTCTGGCTCCATGCCCTTCTCAGTGTCTGTGCAGTCCTGGCCTGTACTGCTGGCATGAAAGGGTTCTGTTTCCTGCTGAAAACTCTTCTGCTCTCACTTGATGGTGAGGAGACACTCTTCTAAGAGCTAAGGGAAATGTTACACACAGCTCATCTGAGGAAAGAGTCAGGTAGTGATAGGACTGGGGAGGATGGAGCAAAACTAGAAATGGGTAGATTCAGACTGGATGTATGGAAGTTGCTTTTCAGCCTGAGGGTGGTGAGACACTGGAACAGGTTGCCCAGGGAGGTGGTGGAAGCCTCATCCCTGGAAGATTTTAAGGCCAGGCTGGATGTGGCTCTGAGCAACCTGATCTAGTGTGAGCTGTCCCTGCCTGTGGCAGGGAGGTTGGAAATGGATGATCCTTGGGGTCCCTTCCAGCCCTGACAACTGTGATTCTAAGCCTTTGGGTTGCTGTAGTGTAAATGATTGCCTCCCCAAAGGCTGCACTTTGTTGTGCTTCATGCTGGACGATCCTTAGGGTCCCTTCCAACCCTGGCAGTTCTATGTTTCTATGAATCAGAATCATAGAATCAACCAGGTTGGAAGAGACCTCCAAGCTCAGCCAGTCCAACCTAGCACCCAGCCCTATCCAGTCAAACAGACCATGGCACTAAATGCCTCAGCCAGGCTTTTCTTGAGCACTTCCAGGGATGGTGACTCCACCACCTCCCTGGGCAGCCCATTCCAATGCCAGTCACTCTCTCTGGCAAGAACTCCCTCCTAACATTCAGCCTGGACCTCCCCTGGCACAGCTTGAGACTGTGTCCTCTTGTTCTATTGCTGGTTGCCTGGGAGAAGAGCCCAACCCCACCTGGCTACAGCCTCCCTTCAGGTAGTTGCAGACAGCAATGAGCTCTGCCCTGAGCCTCCTCTGCTGCAGGCTGCACACCCCCTGCTCCCCCAGCCTCTCCTCACAGGGCTGTGTCCCAGGCCTTTCACCAGCTTGCTCCCGAGACGAGCAGCTTTCTAACTCGGGGCCAAGAGGAGCATGTCAGCAGGGGTTCAGCCAGAGGCACACCCATGGCCTGCTGAGAAATATTTTTAGAAAGAGGCAGAAGTCCACAGCATGGCTCACAGGGGCTGTGTCGAAATCCTGCCTGCATTCATGCCCACGCCTGCAGCCTTTGCTCGAGGAAACTCTATAGTTGCATCAATGGGAGGTGTGTCCAAGCTGAGCAACAGAGGACAGGCACCCATGGGCTACCTGCTGCTCTAGTGAGATTCCTGTTGTCAAAGCTGCAAGATCCCTGTGCTGAGTAACCCTGAAAGCAACCCCAGACACTGAGCAGCTTTGGAAGCAGACAGAATTTTACAGCTTTGTTGTAGACTTAGCGCCGTAACTTGGGTTAGCTCAGGGTTAAAGAAGGTGTTTGCTTTAGGACTTTGCATATGAAACACCCAAGTTGTTTTGTACCTCTGCTCTCTGCTTTTGTTGCTGCTTTCAAGCAGGGCCCATAATACAGCCAACCCTCTGCATGGCTGTGAAATAAAGCTTCACTGATGCAAAACTACACTGGCTGCTACAACATTCTGGTAGCTAGACCAAAAATCCTGTCCAGATCTAACTCTAAGGAGCCTTCTTGTCAAATTCACATTGGGAATAATTTTTCTTCCTTTGCATTTATGAACTTTGCATGTCAGAATACTCTGTAGTATGAGGAGGAACCTTGCTGCTGGAGACGTCAATCTGCTTATGGTAGTCCTAAATCCATCCTTCATTTAGGGAGATGTTTTTTTGCTATGACAGTGGTGGAACACTGGAACAGGTTGCTCAGCCCCACCCTGGAACCATACAAGGTCAGGCTTGATACAGCTCTTAGCATCCTGATCTAGTTGGGGATGGCTGCTGCTGACTGCAGAGAGTGTTGCACTGGATGACCTTTCAAAGTCCCTTCCAACCCTACGTACTCTGTGATCCTCTGACTAATAAGACTTCCCCAGAATTATTAAGTTTGAAGTGTCCCTAACATGGCTCAAAGATTTGCTTTCATAACTGGAGTTCCATCGTTGGAGTACTTACAAAATGGAAGGCAGCAGAAGAAGAGTAAATAACAATTGATAAATTACAGTAAAGACTTGCTAGAAATCATAGAATCAGTCAGGGTTGGAAGGGACCACAAGGATCAGCCAGTTCCAACCCCCCGTGTCATGGGCAGGGACACCCTACCCTAGAGCAGGCTGCACACAGCCTCATCCAGCCTGGCCTTAAACACCTCCAGCCATGGGGCCTCAACCACCTCCCTGGGCAACCCATTCCAGCCTCTCACCACTCTCATGCTCAACAACTTCCTCCTCACCTCCAGCCTGACTCTCCCCACCTCCAGCTTTGCTCCATTCCTCCCAGTCCTATCACTGCCTGAGAGCCTAAAAACTTCCTCCCTAGCATTTTTGTAGTCCCCCTTCAGATCCTGGAAGGCCACAAGAAGGTCACCTGGGAGCCTCCTCTTCTCCAGTGTGAATAGATAAAAATATGCTAAAAAAACTTAAAAAATACTAAAAAACCCTGAAAAATACTTCAGAAATACTAAATAAACCCCCCTCAAAATACTGAAAAAAAATTAAAAATACTTTAAAAAAACAAACACTAAAAAATACTTACAAAATACTAAAAAACCCAAAAACCAAACTTACAAAATACTGAAAAAAACCCTAAAAAATACTAAAAAAACCCCTTACAAAATACTGAAAAAATACTTTTAAAATAGTAAAAAAAAAACCTTACAAAATACTAAAAAAAAGTAAAAACCAAACTTACAAAATACTGAAAAAAACCCTAAAAAATACTTAAAAAATAGTAAAAAAACTTACAAAATACTAAAAAAAGTATAAAACAAACTCACAAAATACTGGAAAAAAAATTAAAAATACTTAAAAAATACTAAAAATAACCTAAAAAATACTTAAAAAATAGTAAAAAAAAAACTTACAAAATACTAAAAAAAAAACCAACAAACTTACAAAATACTGAAAAAAACCCTAAAAAATACTTTAAAAATACTAAAAAAACCCTAACAAATACTTACAAAATACTGAAAAAAAAACCCCACCAAACTTACAAAATACTGAAAAAAACCCTAAAAAAATACTTAAATACTAAAGAAACCTAAAAAAATACTTAAATACTAAAAAAACCCTAAAAAATACTTACAAAATACTAAAAAAAACCAAAACAAAAAAAAAAACAAACTTAGAAAATACTGAAAAAACCCTAAAAATACTTAAAAATAGTAAAAAAAATTACAAAATACTAAAAAAGGCAAAAACCAAACTTACAAAATACTGAAAAAAAAACTAAAAATACTTAAAAAATACTGAAAAAAACTAAAAAATACTTACAAATACTAAAAATACGAAAAAAAATTAGAATATGCTAATAAAATAGTAATAAATCTATACTAAAATATACTGAATAGTAGAGAAGTGGCAGAGGTGCACTTAATTAGTCTTAAACTAATTGAATTGAAACAGTAACCCCATAATGACTCCATGGGATTTTCCTCTTGGAGAAGAATAACGCTCAAAAATGTTGCTTTTGGACAGTCAGGGAAGAGGGAAGGGAAGAAGGAGGCAAAGAAAAGCTAAAAGTTGTGCTGGCAGTCAGGCAGCAGCATCAGAGAAGCGCGCAGAGGCTGCGGCGCTGCCCAGGCTCGCTGCGCCTTTGTCTATCAGTGGATGTCTGATTGCGATCGGGCTGCGCAGTGAGTGCTGTGTCAGCAGCAGCCTCCCTCGGGCGGAGCCAGCGGCACAGGTCCTGCTTTCCCTCAAAGGTGACCGCAGCTCTCCTAGGAGCTTTCTTCCCCCAACCAAGAGGTCGACATGGCAGGAAGCACACCTGCACGTATGGAGCAGAAAGTGGGAGGTGAACCGAGGATGAGGTAAAGCTCTCCAAACAGACTCCACACATCTCTGCTTCCCTACCGGCCAGCCTTCAGCGCTGTTCTTAACGTGGCTTTGCTGCTGTAGTGTGTTTGAAACACAGAAATCATAGAATCAACCAGGTTGGCAGAGAGCTCCAAGCTCAGCCAGTCCAACCTAGCACCCAGCCCTGTCCAAGCAACCAGACCATGGCACTAAGTGCCTCATCCAGTCTTGTCTTGAGCACCTCCAGGGATGGAGTCTCCACCACCTCCCTGGGCAGCCCATTCCAATGCCAAGCACTGTCTCTGCCAAAAACTTCCTCCTAACATCCAGCCTAGACCTCCCCTGACACAGCTTGGGACTGTGTCTCCTTCTTCTGTTGTGGCTTGCCTGGCAGAACAGAGCAACCCCACCTGGCTACAGCCTCCATTCAGGGAGTTGTAGACAGCAATGAGCTCTGCCCTGAGCCTCCTCTGCTGCAGGCTGCACCCTCCCAGCTCCCTCAGCCTCTCCTCACAGGGCTGTGCTCCAGGCCCCTCCCCAGCCTTGCTGCCCTTCTCTGGACACCTTCCAGCACCTCAACATCTCTCTTGAATTGAGGAGCCCAGAACTGGACACAGAACTCCAGGGGTGGCCTGAGCAGTGGTTTGGCTAAACTCAGTAAGGTCCACCCTTAGCAAGATATTGTAGCTCCAAGTCACCTTAATGCTTTGTATGATGACAGGTAACTGTGAAAGGGAGATGAAGAAGGTCCTGTGGGCACAGAGATTACTTATACACAGGTAGAAATTCCCATGTGTGTAGGTACCAGGCTGTGTTAGTCTGCTTCTGTGTACTTTAGATAGCTGTGTTTACTTTAATTTATTGGCAGGATTGTGTTTGAACTTCACCAGATAGCTATAAAGTTGATATGCCTTATTGATAGAGGCATCAGGTGACTGTGAGAGGACTTTGGCTCCATCTGATACTTAGTCTTTCATATGACAACAGCTGTTAATTCAGAGTATCCATCTGAGACTTGGTGTGTCATGTTTGTTTCAGATTATGGTTTATACTGCCAGTTTTGGGTTAGTCTTGAATTTTGTGCAGTGTGAGGAGTCTGGACTGACCTAGCCCTTTGCTTTAATAAAACAAGAATGGATTAAGGATCATATTTTGGTCATTTGCTGTATGAATACACCCTCTGGTTCCAGCAGGACAGCTCACAAGATAGAATGAGTTATGTTTTATAGGTATACAGTGGTTTATCTGAGTCAGAATTTTTAAGTGTGCTGGACTTTATGATTTCCTTTATTTCAGAGCACTATGGAATCTAGTTCTGAAAATGTCTTGCCATTAGGAGTGAGACTGCAGTGGAACCTCAAGGCAATGCCTGCTCCTTCATCAAGTGCAGTTGCATGGGGCTTGGCACAGGGCTGGTTCTAGAAGGCTGGGGATTTATTTTCTAAGCAACAAATATATTCCCTATATAACAACTTCTAGTATGTGTCAAGGTTCAGAGGGAAGATGATGAGAGTCCAAGATCCTCTGATCCTCCGTTGTGTAATTTATGTGCTGCTTGCTTTTCCTTATTTAGCTTGAGTAGCTGGATTTGCTGAAGCTTTAGACCCCAGGCTCTCTCTCAATTAAATTTACTGAACTTGCACCTGTATAAGCAGAAAAGGGCCTCCAGAGCCAGAACAAACCAGAGGATATCACAAACTGAAACATGAAGGTATCGTAGAATAGAATCATAGAATGGTTCAGGTTGGAAAGGACCGCAAAGATCATCTAGTTCCAACCCCTTGCCATAGGCAGGGACATCTCCCAACATGAGGAGAAACTTCTTGATAGTGAGGGTGACAAAGCACTGGAGCAGGCTACCCAGAGAGGTTGGGGAGTCTCCTTTGCTGGAGACTTTCAAAACCCACCCACGTGTATTCCTGTGTGAACTACCCTAGCACTACTACAAGCAGTGCTACAGGCTGGGGAGAGAGTGGCTGGAGAGCAGCCAGGAAGAAAGGGAGCTGGGGATGCTGGTAGATAGTAGCTGAACATGAGGAGCAGTGTGGCCAGCAGGACAAGGGAGGTTCTTCTGCCTCTGTACTCAGCACTGCTCAGGCCACATCTTGAGTGCTGTGTTCAGTTCTGGGCTCCTCAATTCTAGAGAGATGTTGCAGTGCTGGAAGATGTCCAGAGGAGGGTGACAAAGCTGGGGAGGGGCCTGGAGCACAGCCCTGTGAGGAGAGGCTGAGGGAGCTGGGGGTGTGCAGCCTGCAGCAGAGGAGGCTCAGGGCAGAGCTCATTGCTGCCTACGACTCCCTGAAGGGAGGCTGTAGCCAGCTAGGGTTGTTCTCTTCTGCCAGGTAACCAGCAACAGAACAAGGGGACACAGCCTCAAGCTGTGCCAGGGGAGGTCTAGGCTGGATGTTAAGAAAGCTCTCGTCAGAGAGAGTGATCGGCATTGGAATGGGCTGCCCAGGGAGGTGGTGGAGTCACCATCCCTGGAGATGTTCAAGGAAAGCCTGGCTGGGGCACTTAGTGCCATGGTCTGGTTGATTGGCCAGGGCTGGGTGCTAGGTTGGACTGGATGATCTTGGAGGTCTCTTCCAACCTGGTTGGTTCTGTGATCAGCACAAGCCTTTTCCCATAAAGCCTAGAGCTGTGCTTTCATCGGAACGCAGAGTCAAGAATAGGACAGCATAGGACATGCAGGCACATTTCTGCTTCCTCAGCCTCTGTTTCCAGTTACTGATGAGCCCTTGTCTTTGGTAGCATGAAGGTATCTGCACTGGACTTCTACAAGGAAAAATAATCAAGTGTCTGTAGTTGAATTTGAAATAGTTTTCACCAAAGCTTGCTTGCAAGACATCAGCCTGCCTGTGGAGTGGCAGATGAGGGTTTGAGACATCTGTTGCTTTATATGCAGAATTTTGCTTGATGCTGCTAAATGTGCTGGGAGTTTGGGCTGAATTCTCACCAAGCTTTAGCTGCAGCCTGGCTCTGCTTGGCTTCTTCAGAGAGAGTTACAGTTCCAATACCTGAAGGAATCTTTTGGGAAGGCTGGAGATGGACTTTTCATAAGGGTGTCTAGCAGTAGGACAGCGGAGAGTGGTTTGCAGCTGAGTGAGACTATGTTTAGACTGGACAAAATTCTTCAGTATGGGGGTGGTGAGGCTCTGGAATAGGTTGCTCAGGGAGGCTGTGGATACCTTATCCTTGAGGGGGTGTGCAAGGCCAGGCAGGATGAGGCATCCCTGCCCATGGCATGGCATTTGGAGTAGGTGATCTGTAAGGTCCCTTCCAACCTAAGCCATCCATGATTCTGTGATGATTTATGTAAAGCTTGGAAAGTAAGTGGTTAGGCCAGGAGCTTCCAGTGGTAGCACAGACACAGCAGCAGGAGTGGCTGAGAAGCATGCAGGCAGCACTCTCAGCATCACCCATACGTAGCAGAGAAGTGATGGTGCTCTGCTGTCCCACTGCCTGTTGAAGAGATGCTCTGCTTGCTTGGTGCATAATCTGGAAGAACCACATTTGCTGTGAGGTGGTGTGGAAGCTCATTTCTGTTCTGAGAGGCCTTGCATGTTAATCATAGGCTGAATTAATCAGCAGCCTGCTTCCCAGGCTTGCACATGAAGGAGTGTGTAATGGCTGTGTAATTGTAGTAGTTTGCAGGACATGGTTTTCCTTCAGCCTTTTGGATGCCCCTGAGTAGTGCTCGATTACTAAGCCCTATGCCTTCACCTCAGAACTGAGTGCAGTCACTCAAAATCCTGGGAGTCAATGGAGAGTACCACAAAAAATCCTCAGGGAGTTTTGCTGGGCAGGCAGGTGCTGCTGGTGGCTGAGCTGCACTTTCCTCAAGGGGGAAAGTGACAGTTGGCCCAGAGAAGGGCTGTGGGGTTTGTTTGGGTTGAGTTTGTGGCATTTTTTTGTCCTTATCTTTAGAGCAAACTCCCAGTATTTCCCCTCCTTTTTGTTTTTGTCCTTGTGGAGCACAAAGATCAGGCCTACTTCTCTGCTGTGAAGATCTGTGAAAGAAGACAGTTGCTTTGCTTCCTTTTTTAGCTTATCACACAGTAGTGTTCTTCTTGGAAGAGCTCTCTCTTTCAGTAATAGCACCTGAACCAAATCCAGTCCTAGTGAACCTTCAGGCATTGAGTTGGTGGCTACAGTGGCTTCAGTCCTGTTATTGCAGAGTGCATTGTGCCTGACTCCTGTGCCTCCAGTAGCTGTTACTGAGCATTGTCTTCTTGTGCAGGAGGCAGATGGTGTCTGTCACTTGAAGATTGGATGGGTGGTGTGACACTGGAGCAGCTTGCCCAGGGAGGTGGTGGAAGCCTCATCTCTGGACATCATTAAGGCCAGGCTGAATGTGGCTCTGAGCAACCTGATGTAGTGTGAGATGTTCCTGCCCATGGCAGGGGGGTTGGAGCTGGATGATCCTTGAGGTCCCTTCCAGCCCTGACAATTCTATGATTCTAGAATGGTATTTCATGAGCTGCTGTAGAAGGCTTGAGAGCCAGAGTTCAATTGAGCAAGTGACTCATGAATGAGCACAACAGAGCCTGTTTGGTCATAGCCTGATTATCACTAGAGGGAGCTGGTGGAAATCTTGGAGCTCTGCCTTCCTGACACTTGCAGAGAATCCTGTGAGCAGGATCTGACCCCCGAGGAGGTGGCTGTGGAAAGGAGCACTGCTCTGCAATGAGCCTGTGAACTTCTTCCACGGTTAATGAACTGGTGACATGGATACTTTTAGGGGTAATGACAGTTCAAAGGAACATAACACTCCTAATTTAGGAGCTTAGTCTTTCCCCACCCTCCAGAGCAAATTGCAGTTTGTTACAATGACAGCACATCTATGAGCTAGAAGCATCTTGTGCAAGGAGCAGCCACAGCAGGGCATGGTGTGCAGTGCAGGCACTGTGTTGTGTGGCAGACAGGCATTCTCCTCATCTGCATACAGCAGTCTCACTTCTATTGTTCCAGCAGATGCCCTTAAAGAAAGACTGAGAATTAATGAAATCATAGTCAGTGTGAAATGTTATTTTCCTTCACTTTTTTTCCATTGGATGTTGCTCAGATTAGAAGGACACTAAAATTACATTTAACTGTAGTTTGCAGTTGGGTTGATTCTACCTTCATAGGGTATTTTCAAGGTCTTGGTGTGCTCAGTGCAGCTAAATGGCCCTGAAGCAGTCGACCACACAATTGACAGCTGCTTCAAGAACCAACTGGTAGCAAAACTTCAGCGCACTTGTATTGTTAAATGAACTTCAGAGTTCCAGTTTAATTGATGAGAGCAAAGGTTTCAAGAACCTTGTGGCCATGTCTGGTTTTCTGGATGTGATCCCACTGCTACCAGTGCTGAAAGATTTGCAGGCAAACACAGCATCCTGCAATGTCAGCTGTGATAGTGTGGAAGACACAGGGCATGCTTCCAGTGGCAGTGCCACATGCTTCCAGTGGCAGTGCTTCATGCTTGGTTAACTTCTGCACTCTTGTCACCATTTTAAGACTAAAAATAATGGAAGGCAAACCTGTGAGCAAATGTTGCTGGTCCAAGGCAAGCAAACTTATGGCCGAGGTTTCAGCCACAGGCTGTGGCAGAACTAGAAAGGCAATTTGCCTTCTGTCCTACTTTTATCCTATTAATGTTGCAAGGAGTGATGCATGCAGGCTGCATCATAGCTTTTATATGTCACCAGAAAACAGTTTTTTGAAGTGGTTATTTTGCTTGTGGAATGATGTTACAGTGGCATTGCAAGTCTAGGGTCAGTAATAGTTGTTCTTAAGTAAGGTTTATGGGCTCTTTAAAGTGAGGATTTCTGCAGGCTCAATTAGTGGTGCCTCTGCCCTGGCTGTATGCTTCTGAGCCTCCAGGCTGGTTGGTTAAGCATCCAAACTGCTTTTGTTTCATCACTGCTCACTCCTTCTTAGGTCAGGATTGTTAGTAGTAAATCTTCTCTGTGTGTGTCAGTGAGTGTTGTTGTGTTCAAGTGTGAGTGCTTGCTTCAAGCTGACCTCTTCTGTGGTTCAGAACAGAGCTCTGTCTCAGAGTGATGGCAGAGGTGGGTGGCAAGTGTGTCCCTGTGTGTTACAGCTGCCAAAGGGCTGCTTGAGTTTGTGTTCACTGATGTGTCTCATGGCAACAGGTGGTTGCTTCTTCTCAGAGGAACCTCATTAATTCATCTCAGAAGCTGTCATGTAATTAGTAAAGGTAATCTGGAAACTTTCTTCTAGCCAGGGCCAGGAGTCTGTAGACACCAAGGACTTCAGGGAAGCAATTTCCTCTCATCACTATCCAGATGAACTCCACTCATTGATGTGCTCTTGTGAGGTGTTGTACCTGAGAACAATTATAGTTACAACATAGTGTTTTTGTGGACAGTAGCTGGAAAAACATGATCAATGGATCCCTTAGACATGGAGAATGGATGGTAGCATGGATGATTAAAGGGAAGTTGTGAGTGTTCCTAACCTCCCTGAGAGCTCTCTATCTAAAGAGCTGGCCAAGAGGCTCCCCTCAGTGACTGCATGTTCATCATGTGTTCCTAGCAGTTGTCTGAACTACTGTTTACATCTGTGAGCAGTAACCCACTAGAGAGTGAGAGAAGAACAAGTGAGAACAGCTTGTGAGGGCACTAGGGGTCAATTCATGCCCTGTGTCAATGCCTGTGTTAAGCTGCCCAGTCTTTCCAAATGATCTGTGTAGCCCACAAGATGGTTTCTCAAGCTGTGGCAGAGGAGGTCTGGGCTGGATGTTAGGAGGAAGTTGTTGCCAGAGAGAGTAATTGGCATTGGAGTGGACTTTCCAGGGAGGTGGTGGAGTTGCCATTCCTGGAGGTGTTCAAGAAAAGACTGAATGAAGCACTTAGTGCCATGGTCTGGTTGACTGGATAAGGCTGGGTGCTAGGTTGGACTGGCTGAGCTTGGAGGTCTCTTCCAACCTGCTTGATTCTATGATTCAGTGCCATGGTCTGGTTGATTGGCCAGGGCTGGGTGCTAGGTTGGACTGGATGAACTTGGAGCTCTCTCCCAACCTGCTTGATTCTATGGTTCTGCGATTCCCCATCGACAGCCGTGGTGCAGCCTGCCCATGCTGCCACCAGAGGCAAGTTTCAAACCCACCATGCACTCCAGAAACCCACTGCTGCTCCCTTTGAGCAGCAACAGGAGCAAACGGGCATGAGAAGTAAACAAGCACAAGTGTTTTGTGATCTGCATGGCTGTGTAGGAGAGTGATCTGAACTGCTGTTGATCAGGAGGCTGGAGCAGCTCTGCTGTGGGGACAGGCTGCAAGAGTTTGGGCTCTTCAGCCTGGAGAGGGGAAGGCTCCGAGGAGGCCTGGTAGTAGCCTTCTAGTATGTGAAGGAGGCTACAGAAGGGCTGGCGAGGGACTATTGACAAGGTCTTGTAATGACAGGATGAGGAGTAATGGATTTGAACTGGCAGAGGGGAGATTGAAACTGGATGTCAGGAAGATCTTTGATCCCATGCTGTGCTTCTGTGCTCCACAACCTCCCTGGAGGTGTTCAGGGCCAGGTTGGATGAGGCCTTGAGTGACCTGTTCTAGTGGGAGGTGTCCTTGCCTATGGCAGGGGGGTTGGAACTGGCTGAGCTTTGAGATCTCTTCCAACCTAAACCATTCTGTGATTCTGTTTGGGGGGCAGGCTTGGTGGTAACTGCAGACTGCAATGCCCCACATGCCTGGTAGTGCACAGCAGTGATTTTTGATGAGAGGAGGTTCTTGGTTGTGACAACTTCATTTCAGGAGCTGTGCTTAGGGAACAATTAAACAGGTCATAAATAGAACAGGTATAAAATCTGCTGCTCTGTGGCCATCTGTGTGGTGTGATGGCTGGGGGGAGGGAGCACGTTGGGTGGTGGTGTTCAAGGGGAGTGGTTTGGGTTCTTAGCATAACACAATAAAGGGAGGTTTCGGTGGAGCAGCAGTCTCCATTTCCTCCAGAGGAAACTTGCAGGCTGATGTTTATGCTTGCTTTAGTCACCAGAGGTGAAGTGCACAATAATAGTAAGCCTGCCTTTCTACAATTGGAGGATATTTCTCATAGTGAAGGAAGTCTCCAAGGTCAAGAGCTACAATACCCGGAGAAGTTACATCACAACCCCACATCTGCTCTTTTCCTGCACCCACCCTCCCACCCCCTTCCTTTTAGCAGGCTCTCTCGCTCTCCTTTTCTCTCAGCTGAAGTGTTGCTTGTGTCACCTGCAAGAACACCCTGGGTTTGTTTGGGACTTCTATGTACAGTGCACTTCAGCTGTTACCAACAATAAGTAATGCAGAATCACAGAAGCATTCCAGTTCCCCTCAGGATCACCAAGCCCAACTCATGTCCCTACTCTACAAGGTTCCCCATAAACCATATCCCCAAGCAGCACATCCAAATGACTTTTAAACACATCCAGGGTCAGCGACTCAACCACCTCCCTGGGCAGCTCATTCCAGTGCCTGACCACTCTTGCTAGGGAAACGTTTTTTCTAATGTCCAGTCTAAACCTACCCAGTTGCAGCTTGAGGCCATTCCCTCCTTCAAGCTCCCATCTTGAAAACAAAACCCATGAATGAGTGTTTCTCCCCTTAGATAAGTGATGAAGTCTCACTAGAGAGCCATTCCCAGACTCACTTTGTCTAGCCACTGGTTGTGCAATGAAAATTGCATTGGATAATGGTGATGGCATCAGCAGCACCTCCCAGGTCTAATCTGTGCCCTGTGCATGTTTGAGTTCCCCACTGTCATGGAATGGTATTGGCAGCTCAAGCCTCTGTCTTGAGATGGATGTGTGTGAAGAAGAGCAAAATTTGCATGAAGGCAAAGAGCGAAGGCTGGAGCTTAATTTTTCCACATCCCTTTTTTCTCCTGTTTGCTATGCACAAGCAACGCTGTTTGGAGCCCCCTGGCATCACTTTTCTGGGGTTGGGTTGGTTTTCTGCTTGTGTAGATGACATTTCAGTGCAAGGACTGTGTTTGATAAGGCTCTTTTTGAGGCAGCATTGTTCAGCAATGTTGGCTTGGTTTAGCTTTAACAAGTGGCTATTAAATCTCAAGCCAGCGTGTCTTGTAATGGCGAGAACAAGGACATTCCTTAGAAGCCTACTTGTCCATTTTATTTGTTTTCCAGCCTCCTGATGAGCTTTGCTCTTATTCCATTCATCAATGGGATAGCAAAGTGAGAGGCTGCTCTACATACTCCTCATTGCTCTATCCTTATTATTTATACCCAAAACTCTGACTCAATGCTGTCGAAGCAGCTGAGTCTTTCCCTGGCTTCAGGTTGTTCTGAATCAGTCTATAAACCTAAAACTCAAAGCTGCTTCTAACAAAGAAAACAACCCCTTTTTTTCCCCCTTCAGTTCCTAACACAACATGTGGTTTAAGCCTGTTGTTCATGTCTAATCATGTTCACTGGTGACAATTGCAAGCTCACATATTAGAGTGGAATTAGGTAGTATTCAACATTTCCTTGGTTGCATTTGGCTTGCCAATTAGTGCATTTAAAAGGGGTGGTGGCTTTCTGCCATCCCTGCTCCCTCACTCTGCAATTGGGAATGGTGGTTATGGGGAGGTGTGAACGTCACCCAGGTTAGCCTGAGTATTTAAGGAGGTGAGAATAAAGGCTGGTCTTCTTTTAGGTGTGGGCAGGTATGAGATAGGTTGTGTTGGACTGGTGAAGGAAGGGTTTGTAAAGCTGAGGCCATGTGTTTTGGAAGGTATACTAGATGTGTTGGGTACAAGTTGCTCATCCTTGCCTTGCTCAGCATCGTGGCCAATGTTTTGCTTTATTTTCCCAATGGTGAAACAAGATTTGCTTCAGAGCATCGTCTTGGCAGATACGTGGAGTGTCTTCATGGCATTCTAGGTGGAGGCTTCCTGGTAAGTAAGGAACTAGCAGTTTCCTTCAAGCTTATTTTGGTGCTAAGTGGTCTTACTATTTCTTCAGCAGTTGCACTGATTTATCAGTCAAATCAGCAGGAACCTCTGAAGCTGTGTCAAAAGAAATTGCTACGTTACTTGTAATTATTATTAGTTGCTACTAGTAGTTCTTCTCTTATCTGCAACATTATGGTACTTTAAAGCTGAGAAAATCATAGGCTCTAGGTCACAAAAACCAAATGCAAAACTGGAGCCAAGCCTCTCAGCAGGTCATGGTTTGTGTAAAGGGTTAAATCTTATGGCTTTATCATGTTGTTGGATTATTCTCCTTTTGAATGTCCCTCTATAACCAGCATTTAGTTACAGTTCCTTAACTTCTACTATCTCATGATCCTTGATTTCTACTATAACTTATTTCTCTACTTTAGCTCTTTATTCAGAGGAATCAAATGGCAATTATCAGAGCTTTGCATCTGAGTAGCAGCAAGGGGTGAAGAATTGAGTGTGTTCATTATAGTATGTTGTTAATCTGAAACTGTCTTTTCTACATTTTCAATCTGGTGGACCACACTGAAGCATATTTAAGTTCTTGACTCCAGGCTTCCTCTTCCATTTGCTTTTAAAAGTCCTCTTAGAAGTAGGCTACAGATCTCAAGGTGTCTGCAAATCTCGTGTTGAAAATGATTGCACAGAAACCCCTCCACCTTGTGAGAGGTGCTTGTGGCTGTGCTACAGCCCTACCACAAGGACTGGCTGAGATTGGGCCTCACACACACAACAGAAGTGAAATCAGTGGAAGTGTTCCTGGAACACACTTGTGCAGCCTCTGCTGGACGTGCAGCTTTGGGACTAAGCAATAGGTTTGAATAAGGGCTGAGGAGTATGTGGCTGTTCAGCTGAAGAGCTTTTATTGTGCTACCTTAAGCAAGGAAGCACATTGCCCTTTCTTTAGGGTTTTCCAATGTACTTCTGGGTGTGGAGTCATGTTTACAAGTCCTGCTAGTGCTGGTGAGGAGGCTACTCTGCTAAATCTAGATGAAATGAAATTCAAATGCTTGATTTGATGCTGCAAGCTCTGAAGTAGGGATGGTTTATATTTCTTACAGACAACTTCTGCTTAGTTTGTTTGCATTTCTGTCCCTGGAAACAGGCTGTGAAAAGCTAGAAAAAGCTGATTGTAATGAGATGTTTTCCTGGAGTGAGCAAAACGTTCCTAGACTTTCTACTCTAGTCAGATTGGTTTGTCATAGGGCCAGTGGTGACTCTCTTCATTAATTAATATGTTGCTGGTAGCTGTTTTTATTCAACAAATACTTACGAAAGACCTTGTAGTCTTCATCTGGCAGAAAGTTAATGGGTGTGGGGGGGTGTTTTGTTTTGCAAAGCATTTTATTTGCAGGACACAGGCTTTAGTGTGAATAAAAGCTTGTAAAGATGAAGTGCTTTAAATTGCAGCAATACTATAGCAGGCTTTTAATGCACTTAAGTGCTGTGTGTATACAAAGTGGAAGTAGAAATAGTCCTAACCTGGTGTTGGTGCTGCTGACATCATTAGCAAGTTGCTGACTTTGTTAAATAGGAGTAAAACTGAGTCACCTACGCAGGCTGCTCCTCTCTCCTCTGCCCAGGAGCGATGTTAAGGAATGAGGACTGTGTTTTATCTGCCACGTGCAACAAAGCAGCCCTGTGTGGTTTGTTTGCTCTGTCCTAGGTGCTCATCCCAGCTGTGGTGTTCATTGCACTCCACAAGGACGGCTGCTTTGGCTATGACGACTGTGGGAAGAGCTGTGTGGTGAGTGAGCCTTCATGCCTCAGTCCTAGGTAATGCCAAAGGCAAAGTGATGGCTGTTGGAAATTCATCTCTACCTTTGCTGTGCAGGTGCTGTCCTCAGTTCTGGCAGCCCTAATTGGACTCATTGGTTCTGGCTACTGTATCATCATTTCAGCACTTGGCTTGTCTCATGGACCATATTGTTATACCCACCCAGGAAGAAACTGGATCTATCCTTTCACTGAATCCTCTGGAGGGTAAGTTGTCTCTTCATGAGGATGTTGCATCTTTCCCTCTGATGTACACATAGTTTTACTCCAGTACCTTGCAGAAATATCAGGTGACCATACACCAAGATCCATTCACAAGCACTTGCTTCTCACTCACTAAGAACTAAAAAGATGCCATCAGTTTCCCACACTGCTGCAGTTTGAAACCAAAGCACTATAAGTCTCCTGCCCTACAAAAAGGGATCTGAGCACATATAAGTAATAATTCTATAGAGCATGTAAAGTTCAAGCCCATGAACCTCTTTGACATCAAGTTTTAGGACTGGGAGGGATTTCCATATTATGAATTAGTTATTAGTTAGTTGTTACTATTAATTAGTATGGAATTTGTCTGATGTGTTGTGAGGCTTGCTCCTGGAGTTGCTTTGTCTCTGGCATAATACCTTAGAATCATAGAGTCATAGAATACACTGGGTTGGAAGAGACTTCTAAAGCTCATCTGGTGCAACCACTCTGCAGTAAGCAGGGACATCCCCAACAAGATTGGGTTGCTCAGAGACCCATCAAGCCTGACCTGGAATGTCTCCAGTGATGGGTCCTCCACCACCTCCCTGGACAACCTGTTCCAGTGTTCCACCACCCTCATATTAAAGAACTTCTTCCTGATGTCCAGTCTAAATCTACCCTCCTCTTGTTTCAAACCCATTGCCCCTTGTCCTAGTGCTACATGCCCTTGCAAACAGACCCTCCCCAGCTTCCCTGTAGCTGAGTTGTCTGCCATTTCCCACTAATCCCCACAAACCCTGGCAGCTGGAAGAGGCTTTGTTTTGGATCATGATGTGCTTTTACAGTGTCTGTGTGCTTGACAGCCTTGAGGCTGTTTCTAGTAGCAGTTTATGGCCAATGCCAGGCAGGCCAAGAAGCCACAGAAAGCTACTTTGCAGCAGAGACTTTGAATTTTACATTCTGCCAAAAGGGGGCAGTTCCTCTTCCCTGCTCCCCCTCAGTTGTGACTGAATATAGAATTAAGTCCTTGCTGAATGCTCATCAGTGCTGATGCCCTGAAGCTGTGGGTGAGGAGTAACAGCTGGAATACTGCAGTACCCCTCTGAATTTGTTCTGTGTGTTACTCTTCCAGAGTAGGCAGGTAAGGGCCCAAAGACAACAGCACAAGACCCATTTGCTGAACTGTGTTCAGAATAAAGGCCTGGTCCTGAGAAGCCCTGTGGTTGTTTTCAGCAGTAGGGCTTACTCTTTCAGTCTTCTCTCTCAGTAATAGAAGATTCTACATTTAAAGCCTAAGATTTTGGATTTTAAGAGAAATTAAAGCCTAACAAAAGTGTGTGGTTGATAGTATAAGATATTCCTAAACAGAGCAAGCATTCTGTGGAATAAATCATTGCATTTTCTATTCAGAATCAGAATTAATCAGGTTGGAAAAGACCTTCAAGATGATAGAGTCCAACCTATCACCTAACCCTTCTAATTAACCAGACCATGGCACTAAGTGCCTCATCCAATCTCCTCTTAAACACCTCCATGGATGGGGACTCCTCCACCTCCCCGGGCAGTACATTCCAACGGGCAATCACTCTTGCTGTGAAGAACTTCTTCCTAACATCCATCCTGAATCTCCCCTGGCACAACTTGGGACTATGTCCCCTTCTTCTATCACTGCTTGCGTGGCAGCAGAGCCCAACCCTACCTGGCTACAGCCTCCCTGCAGGGAGCTGCAGGCAGCAATGAGCTCTGCCCTGAGCCTCCTCTTCTGCAAGCTGCACACCCCCAGCTCCCTCAGCCTCTCCTCACAGGGCTCTGCTCCAGGCCCCTCCCCAGCCTCAATGCCCTCCTCTGGACATGTCCAAGCACATCAACATCTTTCTTAAACTGAGGGGCCCAGAACTGGACACAATACTCAAGGTGTGGCCTGAGCAGTGCTGAGTACAACACTTAGAGAGAACATCTTCAAAGCAGTTAGAGACTAGACATAATTTGGTTCTAGTGTCCCAATGTTAATGTGTTTTAATTGCTGTGTACAGGTACCTCTTTGAGTACAACAGGTGGTCTGTATGTCAAGAGCCTCAAAACATCGTGCAGTGGAACATCACCCTCTTTTCCATCCTCCTTGTCTTGGGAGCAATAGAGTTCATTCTGTGCTTCATTCAGATCATCAATGGCATTGTTGGAGGACTGCAAGGCGCATGCTGCAGTCATGAGGAGGTGAGCTCTTTGTCCTTACAACCGTGCATCTCAGGTGAACATGAAGCTGTTGTTACTGATCCTGCTGTGCAGTCTTACTCAGCAGCTGTTTTTTAGGTATTCCTAGGCAGCAGTTCAGTGGACAGTGGGTTTGTTGTTTTTTTGGTAGCCTTGCTGTTCTTAGCATTTTCCTGTAGTATTGGACCATATGCTTTCAGCTGATTTCTCAGCTGTCACTGGCAGGTTAGACTCTACAAGAGCTGCAAGGCTTTTTTTTTTGCCCTCTATGACACTTGCATTCATCAGCAGTGTGTAGGTGATGCAACTGCAATACAGATCTCCTGGTGGTGATGGTCCCTGCCATAGCCTGAGCTGTCGTGGGACAATCTGGTGCAGTTCTGCACATAGCTAACATAACCTGCAGAGAGATCCAAAGGGTTTTTCCAGTGTGAGGCTTTTTTTTCAACGAGGAAGAGGATTTTTCTCAACATTTCTATAAAGTCTTGTTAGAAAGTTTGAGCACATTGTTCAAAGCAGTGTGGTAGTGGCAGTGTTGGAACTGCAGTGGCTTAGGGTATGCTTCACATCACACACATGACAGCTAGGAATGTGTTTCACGTTTCACATGGATGTAGTTGAACATTGGGGCTCTTTCAAGGCTGTTCCTGTCTTCTCATTTCTGTCTTCCATGCTGTAACTTCAATACCAAAGAGCATGCTAAGGTTATCTAAATGTGGTCAGGTTAATTTTGGGTCTTACAGTTGGATACAACATTTAACATTCTTCCCCTTAATGTGTGTTTCTTTCTTTTTGTTCCCCCCACAGACATATGGTTGCTAGAAACCTGGCAGTGCATTGACCTCGGGGTGTGTGTGTGTGGGGAGTATTTGAATATTCTGTGGTTTGCTTTATTTTTGATATTCCATGCACACCAGAATGCACAATGTTTGATGTCAAATTGTGCTCTTGCCATCAACTTAACTGGCTTGGGGCCAGCCCTTGTTGCTGGAGTCATATAGAGATTTTCCACCAACCTGCCTGTGTCTAAGGGCAAAAGGTATCCTGAATTCCCTTGGTTCATTTCATCTTAGTACAGGCAACTACCCAAACACATGTGACTCAAGATGTTGTTGGTTTGTTGTTTTCTTTCTACTGACACAACAGCTTGGTAATTTATGCAGTCCTCCCAATAAAGTTGCACTCCCATTCTAATATTGGAACAAACACAAACCCAATCTGGTCTGGCCTGGATATAAATAAGTGCTCAGCTGCAGCAAAAAAAGAAAGCAGCAGTAAAATATGGATGATTGAGGACAGGCTTCATCTTTTCAGACTTCACAAATAAAGATTTGTATTACAAATACCCAGCAGGTGTCAGTGATTCTTTTTCCTGCCCATGCTGAAACACTGCTTTCCTGTTCTTACAGGCCAGTGGTGGCAGGACAACATGAATATAAAGCAGTCAGGTCGGAATCACAGATCACATATCACAATGTTATGGACTGGAAAGGACCTGAAAAACTCATCTAGTCCAACCTCCCTGCCAGAGCAGGATCAGTCTCTAATGACACATCTGCAGTTGTATTGGTGGGCAAGAATACTGCAGATTGGAGTAACATACATTAATGATCCCTAAAACAAACATGGGAGTGGAATTTGAATTCCAGTGATTTGACCATTCTTTGTTTCAGACTTCTTCACCAGGGCTAAATACATTTATCATGCACTGCAGTCTAAGGCCAAACTTTAGACCTAAATTTGGATCCATAATCTCATTTTCCTCTCCAGCAGACTCTCTGAGGGTGAGAACTACTTCATTATTTGGTTTAGATCATTTAACTGAGCCAGACACTTGTGCATCCACAAAGGTATGATAGCTCAGCAACAACTCTGCGACAGGCACAGCCCTGTTAGTGAAGTCTGAGTCCTGGGTCTGGGACCTCATTCCTCATGGCTGTTTCAAGACTGTAAGAAGGCTCTTCTGCAGTTGACCACAGCTATGTATTCTCTTCTGCTCTCCTAAGGTGAGCTTACCTCCAAACTGCTTAGAGTCTTGAGTCTATGTCCTGAATTTTCTCTTACCCAGCAGACTCCTGGGTTCGGTGTTCAGAAAATTGAGTGCAGATTCAGGTTGGCAGTGATAGATTAAGCTGAAGTAGTTGACTTCAGCAATAAGCATCTTGGAGGCCCTATTCATAGAATCATACTCTCAAGCAGGTTGGAAGAGACCTCCAAGCTCATCCAGTCCAACCTAGCACCCAGCCCTGGCCAATCAACCAGACCATGGCACTAAGTGCCCCAGCCAGGCTTTGCTTGAACATCTCCAGGCACGGCGACTCCACTACCTCCCTGGGCAGCCCATTCCAATGCCAATCACTCTCTCTGCCAGGAACTTCCTCCTAACATCCAGCCTAGACCTCTTCCAGCACAACTTGGGACTGTGTCCCCTTCTTCTGTTGCTGGTTGCCTGGCAGAAGAGACCAACCCCACCTGGCTACAGCCTCCCTTCAGGGAGTTGTAGACAGCAATGAAGTCTGCCCTGAGCCTCCTCTTCTTCAGGCTGCACACTCCCAGCTCCCTCAGCCTCTTCTCACAGGGCTATGCTCCAGGCTCTTCACCAGCTTTGTTGCCCTCCTTGGGACATCTTCCAGCACCTCAACATCTCTCTTGAGTTAGAGGAGCCCAGAACTGGACACAGTAGTCAAAGTGTGTATTCTGGCACCCTGTGCAAGAACCTCTGCAGTGTTGCTTGCAGCATGTGACAGCAAATGCTCTCTCTCAGGGTGAAGGCAATCTGAGTGGTAGGCTGCCAACAGCATTGCTGGCAAGGGCAGCAGGCTGCTGGCCATGGCAGTTTTCAAGTGAAACTCAAAATGTGACACTTCAAAGAAATGAGGCCAAATCCAACTACAGCTCATTTTTGGACTCTAGCTGTTAATGTAGCCTTTGAAAACCAGCAGGTTACTTTTTCGTTGTGAGAGAAAAGGAATTTCCTGGGGGGGTAAGCACCCTCAGTGCTGTTGTAACTGGTAGGGTGGCCTTTTAAAGGTGGGCTACAACTTGCATTGCCTCTCAGGCTGTCCTGACAGCCAAGTTTATCACAGCCTTTCTGCTGGTTGTGTTTGGCCCTCTTTTGCCCTGCTGCAGGAAGGAACAGAGCACGCCTGTCCTATGCTCACCCATGACATAGGCACACACAACACCCCTTCCAGCTGCACAGCTTGTATGTGAGGAGCTGCTGTTTGAAAAAGGATCTGCAAGCTGGAATCAAGTGTGGAGTGAGAAGAGGAGGAGGAAAAAGAGGTTCTTGATAGGAACCATGCAGCTGAGGGATGTTTGCCTTTATGCTTGCATAATTGTTCTTTCTCTTTCTGGTACAGACAATCAATTGAAGATCTGGAAGAATTTTAGAGGTTCTAATGAGCAAAATAATTAGGCTAAAGTTTAGGATGAAAACCTTAGCTCAGCTCCACATAGCACTGACACACAGCAGTACTACTCACTGTGGTGTTTAAAAAGAGACCCCACCTTGAATCCTGCCTCCAGTTCTGGTGTCCCCAGCATAAGGAGGACACAGAGCTGGTGGAAAGAGTCCAGGAGAGGCCACAAAGATGATCCAAGGGTTGTATCACCTCTGCTGTGAGGACAGGCTGAGGGAGCTGGGGCTGTTCAGCCTGGGGAAAAAAAGGCTCTGAGGGGACCTTAGAGCTGCCTGCCAGTACCTGTGGGGATCCTACAGGAAGGCTGCAGAGGGACTTTTTACAAGGGTGTCTAACAGCAGGTCATGGAGGAATGGTGTGAAGCTGAGGGAGAGTAGATTTAAACTGGATCTTATGAAGAAGTTCTTCAGCACAAGGGTGGTGAGACTCTGGAATAAGATGCCCAGGGAGGTTGTGGATGCCTCATTCCTGGGGGGTGTTCAAGGCCAGTTTGGATGAGGCCTTGAACAGCTGAGTTGTGTTGAGTGGTGTCCCTGCCCGTGGTGGAGAGATTGGAGTAGATGATCTCTGAGGTCCCTTCCCACCTAGGCTATTCTATGATTCTACAATTAAGATGACATTTGGGGAGTTTGATGAGTTCCCTCACAGAGAAGTGGTTGTTTTGTGTTGCATTTCTTTCAGTTAGCAGAGATGTCACTCATCCAGAGTAAACCTGGTGTTTCGGTAAAGGACTTGGCATCAGCTCCCAGCCGTTGGCAGCAAGAAGAAAGCAATTCTTGCAACACTTGGTGAGTAAGGTATTTGAGGAACTGGTTGCCAAGTTTGCTTAATATTTAGTATAAAATGGCTGCTTCCTGCTCTGGTAGTACAGTATGCCAGCACAAAAAAGCACAGCTTGAGCTGGCTTATGCAGAGCTCAGTTTAAATACAAGATAAATCAAGCTGCAAGCTGCTGTGCTGCAGAATGGATGTTGTTCCAGGTGTCATTTTCCAAGGAAGTTTCTTGAGTGCTGTGTCCAGTTCTGGGCTACTCAAACTGAAGAGAGATGTTGAGGTATTGGGAGGTGTCCAGAGGAGGGAGACAAAGCTGGGGAGGGGCCTGGAGCACAGCCCTGTGAGGAGAGGCTGAGGGAGTTGGGGGTGTGCAGCCTGCAGAAGAGGAGGCTCAGGGCAGAGCTCATTGCTGCCTGCAGCTACCTGAAGGGAGGCTGTAGCCAGGTGGGATTGGTCTGTTCTGCCAGGCAACCAGCAACAGAAGAAGGGGACACAGTCCCAAGCTGTGCTGGAAGAGGTCTAGGCTGGATGTTAGGGGGAAGTTCCTGGCAGAGAGAGTGATTGGCATTGGAGTGGTCTGCCCAGGGAGGTGGTGGAGTCGCTGTCCCTGGAGGTGTTGAAGCCAAGCCTGGCTGGGGCACTTAGTGCCATGGTCTGGTTGATTGGCCAGGGCTGGGTGCTAGGTTGGGCTGGATGAGCTTGGAAATCTCTTCCAACTGAAACCATTCTATGATTGTACAAGGCCTGGACTAAAGTGTCCATAATGATTAGGGTACAGAACAGGAAGTATGGGAAGAGCCTCGTAGTAAAGCCTGAGGACTTCAAAATGAAACCTCTTAAAAAAAAAAAAAAAGAAGGGGAAAGAGACATGAGAGAATAGAGAGCAGAGAAAGGGTAGATAAAGGGTGTAATGCCTAAGTACCACCAGGCTCATTTCCTTGGGTGATCTCATTTGAAGCCATAGGAAAGAATTAGTTACAACAAATAGCTTTTATGAGAGCATGAGAGAAGTCTCCTGTGTACAGATCCTAAAACAGCTCATGAGGAAACAGAAGGAAAATATGCCATGACATCATTGGTTCTAAAATCAGCCTTCTTGCCTTTGATGGAGCCCAAATTGGTTTTGTTCTCTGACTATAACTTTCCCATTGAGCAAACCCTTCTCTTGAGTTAATCTTCTGATGATTCACAGGGGCATAGAAGGAAGGCTTGGGCCACGCTGTGAACGTTTGCACAACCCCAGCTCTGTGATGTTTAGTGGCTTAGGGAATGATGACACAGGAAAATGGAGGAGCTGTCTGGCTTTGGCTTTGCTCAGTGCAAAGCAGCAGGCATTTCAAAACACAGCCAGACCTTTTGTTCTGCACAAGAAGTCACATGTGTTTAGGTCGGATCTGTAGCTATGCCTGCTCAGCTCTGAGCACAGGATAAAGCAGCTGGGGAAATAGCAGAACTTAATCATAAAACAGTTCAGCTGCATAATGCTGTGGGAAAGGCTAACTCACAGAATCACACCCTTAACCAGGGTGGAAAAGACCTCCAGGGTTATTCAGTCCAACTCATCACAGTATCACCAAGGTTGGAAGAGACCTCACAGATCATCAAGTCCAACCCTTTACCATAGAGCTCAAGGCTAGACCATGGCACCAAGTGCCACGTCCAATCCTGCCTTGAACAGCCTAACCCTTCTAATTAACTGACCCATAGTGCCTCATCCAACCTCCTTTTAAACATCTCCAGGCATGGTGACTCCACCTGTCAGTTTCTAACCAGTGCTGCTTGGGCTTCTGGACTCTCAGCAAGGTGCCTGAGGCTCAGCTTAGTGTTTTCATGAGACTGCCCTACGTCTTGGCTCACCCTTGGAGCCTTATCTGCCAAGCTCTGGTATATTAACTCCCCTGTAGTGTGAGGCAGTGTGTGGCCTTCTGTGGAGGGGCTGGACACATTTGTCATTTCCCTAAGCAAGGCAGCAGAAGTGCTGAGCTGCAGGAAGGCCGAGCATCCTGCCGCGTGTCGGAGCATCTGCATCGCGGGCTGTGCGCTCGGGAGGAGGGCACTTCTCAGCACTCACTAGGAAGTCAAAGCTCTGAACTTCCTTCCTGAGTCCCACTCCTAGACTTATTTCATTTGGAAGAGCACAAAAGAGGATTCTTGTAGAAGGGAAGCTGCTGCCCAAAAGACGTCTGCTTAGAGTGGCCAATCGGTTCAGACGGCAATACTCATCTGTTGTTCTGCTGTTAAGCACTTCCCTGTCTCTGGCATCAAACGCCAGTCACCTGCTTCCTGTGGATGTGAAGTGACCGAAGCAAAATGAGGAGCTCAAATGCTTCTCTTATTTAAAACCTTTTTGATCTTTTCTTAGCTTAGAAGAGCAAAACTTCTAAAGTTCTAGAGGGATGGCTCTAGAGGCATGTGGAAGCTGTTTGAGTTGTCTGCTGATACCTCTTGCCCTTTGGAGTATTGTTGTTAACGTCCTTTTATACTTCCCTAATGGGAAGGCTTCACATGCTGCCAGCTACCAGCTGCCCAACTACGTGTGGTATTTTGAAGGGATCTGTTTCTCAGGCGTGCTGGTAAGTATTGATTCCATGCATTTAGAATGGGTAGTTTCTGCTGCGAGCGCCGCCGTGGGGTTGTGCTTGCAAAGGGGAACATGCATCGCTTTGGCACAAACACAGGGCAGAAAAACTTGCCCAAACTGAAAAGCATTTGAGAATGCACCAAATGAAATGCTCTGGGTGCTATTTAGTTTCATGTCAATGATGTTTCAGGGTTGGTTGTTTACTTTCTGCTGATTTTTTGCTTATGTGTAGTTTGTGTCTGTGTTGCAGGGGCAGGTATTCTGTTGATTTAATCCCCTGTGGAGGCTGAATTAGAGCTCCTTTACCAACCCAAAATGAAACAAAACCTAAAGTGCCTCCCCATGACTGTTCAGATGTGTGTTTAAGAGCTGTATGCAGTCCAGTCTTTAGGGGACTGGATGCAGTTCACAGTGCCCAGTGCTGCTGTTAGGCTAAACGCAGCTGGTCTCTGACTGCAAATGGTGTAGCAGGATTTTCTCCACGACCCTTGCAGTGGGCTCATCTGCAGTGAAACCCAGAGCTGCTCACTGCTCTTGCTGGTTGCTGTGTTCACAGAGAACTGCAGCCTCAGGGACAGAAAGCAATTACATATTAGAAGTACCTGCACACCATTAGTACTTAAAAGTAATAAGTGTGTCCCTGCCTATGGCAGGGGGTTGGAACTAGATCCTTGAGGATCCTTCCAACCTAAACCATTCTCTGATTCTAAGTAGAGTGTTTTTATGAAGGTGCTGAACTGGAAGAGTTATTAAGGCAGGAATCATTTGCCTGAAACAGTGTACTCTTCCTCAAGCAGAAGAAAAACCACATCAGGCAGAGAGTGAGGGTAGAAAAGCATAGCTGAAAATTTGGGGACAAGGTAAATGCAGTAGTGGCATTCATGTGTTGAAGGATTTTTAGCCTGAGGATTATTACCAATGTATTCAAACCTTCTATGTTATCCTGTTACAACAGGGCAGCAGCTGTGAGAGGATAGTGCTGTGATTCAGAAGCATTCCCTTTCCATATCTCCCCTCTCCAACCAGTGCCTGAGTGGCAGTTTGTGGTTCTGGGGTGCAGATTTCATTTGTGGAAATGATTCTAGTGTCAGGTTTCAATAACCCAGCAGCTGGAGAAGTATGCCGTGGATACTCGAAAGAGAAAGCAAAAGCAAGCCCAGGTGAAGTGAGCAAAAAGCTTCTACTGGCATAACCTGTGCTGGTAAGGAAGGTGATAGCCTGCTCTGTGTCACTGTGCCAGCTGGAGGCACTTGAACTGCTGTGCTTGTATCAATAAGATATCCTTTGTTTTATTGTTTCACTTGGGAGATTGGTTTTATTCTTCACTGGTGTAGCTGTGTCCTTGTCAGTGGTGCTTTGCTGTGAGAGGAGACACCCTACTGTTGTCTTTCAAGTGCAAGAAACAAGTAGTGACAGGAACAAGTTCTTTACCATGAGGGTAGTGGAACACTGGAACGAGTTGCCCAGGGAGGTGCTTCAGGCCCCATCCCTGGAGATATTCAAAGTGAGGGTTCTGGACAACCTGGTCTAGTTTGAGGATGTCCCTGCTTACTGCAGGGGTGGTTGGGCCGAATGAGGTTTGGATGTCCCTTCCAACCCAAACCAGTCTATGATTCTATAGTCACAGAACATGAGAGGTTGGATGGGACCTCCAGAGATCATCCAGTCCAACCCCCCTGTCAAAGCAGGATCACCCAGGGTACTCCACACAGAATGCATCCAGGTGGATTTTGAAAGTCTCCAGAGAAGGAGACTCCACAACCTCTCTGGGCAGCTGTTTCAGTGCTCCAGCACCCTCACTGTAAAGAATTTGCTCCTTCTATCTTCCATTTTGCCCCCATTGCTCCTTGCCTTATTACTGTGGACCACCGAAAAGAGATTGGCCTCAGCCACTTGCCCCCCACCCCTCAGATATGTATAGATGTTGATGAGATCTCCTCTCAGCCTTCTCCTCTCCAGACCAAACAGCCCCAGGGCTCTCAGTGTCTCTCCACAGGGGAGATGCCTAGTTCTTGAATAACTTTCTTTTTGAGAAGCTTCAACATCTCAGCAGAGCATAACAGACACAGCCTCAGCCTTCCACAGGTGAAGGACTTAGGCTTAATACCTTCAGCCGTTTCACTGACCTTGTAACATCCCCTTACAGATCCTCCTGCTGGCAGTCATTCTAATAGCACTGGAGGGAAACGTGTTCTATCGGTGCTGCCAGAGTGAGAGCTGCAACAAAACCTACAGGGTGAGCCTGCCTTTTACTTTTGTGCATCTCCAGCCTTTGCCCAGAGTGCCTTCCTGCTGCTGCACCTCCAGCACATCCTTATGTCCTGTCTACTGCTCTGCTTCCGCTTCCTTTCTCAGAGGAGTAGTCTAAGTAGGCTTGAGAGGTCACAGCAAGTGTAGCTCTTTCCTTCTGGTGCATAAGCAGGAGGAAAGAAAAATCAAACAAACCAAAATTGGTGTAAAATAAATGAAGAATGTAGAAGCTTGAGAGGTTGAGTGAAGTGCCCCAGCCAAAGCATTTCATCCCCTTGCATGTGTTATTTGGAGGCTTTGGAAGTAACCACTCAATTTTATATCATCATAAAAAGGTTTATCACCTGCTTGTGTCCCTCTAGCACTTTGCAAAAGTGCAGGTTTGGGGGAAGAAAAACAACCAGATCCTCAAATGAAATCCTTAACTGAGAGTTGTGAGGCTGTCTTAAACTCTGTCTTAATCTTTATTGCCTATGCACATGCTTGGATTCTTTACCTGGGATTTTTCTCCCTGAGTTTTGAGGGCTGAGGCAATCAAAGGTGCAATTTAATCTAAAGGAAGTAGCTTGTCAGGCTGAATGTATTTGCTGTGCACATTGTCCCCACAAAGTAATACTTTTGTTCTCTTTCTGCTTCAGAGTTTTATCTCAATTGTGCTAGCCCTGCTTGGAGTTGCTTTCTCTGGATACGGTTGCATCATTTTTACCTTGGGGTTGATCCAAGGCCCCTTCTGCAATTCATCGAGTGGATGGGATTATATCTTCAAAGGCACATCTGGAGGGTGAGGAAAGTAGAATGGCTTTGTCTTTCTGATGCTTGGTGTCAGGCAAGCTAAGGAAGCAGATGTTTTTGAGGAAAATAGGTCTTTTCCCTCAGCTGTGTTGGCCAGACCTATGCAGGACTTACACTGGTATGAAGAAAGGCGAGAGTCTGGCTCCTGAACTTGGAGCTAAAGCCCAAGATGCTTTCTCTATATTGTATAGGCAAACCTCTGCTATGAGGACAGGCTGAGAGAGCTGAGGTTGTTCAGCCTAGAGAAGAGAAGACTCTAGGGGGACATGGTAGCTGCCTTCCAGTACCTGAAGGGATCCTACATGAAGGCTGCAGAAGGACTTTTCATAAAGGTGTCTAGCAGCAGGACAAGGGGGGGTGGTTTGAAGCTGAGGGAGAGTAGATTTAGACTGGATCTTAGGAAGTTCTTCAGCACAAGGGTCGTGAGACTCTGGAATTGGTTGCCCAGGGAGGTTGTGGATGCCTCCTTCCTGGGAGGTGTGCAAGACCAGGTTGGATGAGGCCTTGAGCAGCCAAGTCTAGTTGAGAGACATCCCTGCCCATGGTGGGGAGGTTGGAGTAGATGATCTCTAAGGTCTCTTCCAACCTAAACCATTTGATGATGATGGTGAATTGGACATAGCACATTTAATTAATCTCCCACTGCTGTTTCTCTCACAGGTACCTCACAGATTATCCTTCTTGGTCTCAGTGCACTGAACCTCCTAACATAGTGGAGTGGAACATCATTTTACTCTCTATCCTGATAGCACTCAGTGGACTGCAGCTGATCATTTGTTTTCTCAAAGTGACTGCTGAGCTGAAACGGACACTCTGTGGGACCTACTCTGTGTTTGTCCAGGTAACAAAATAGCTGAGGTAATTCATCTCCAAGTCAGTTTAGCTCCAGCAGTTTCTCTCAATTGAGGACTTACCCTTTTGATTTATGCATTCTCTATGCTGGCTGCATTTCTAGATAAAAATAGCAGAGGATATGTACTGGTAATTAACTCTGCAGTGTTTGGTTCATGCACTAATTCCTTGTGCTGTACAGGGATTGGTGATGCTCACTCTGACCTTTAAGGTCAGCACTGAGAAGAAAAAAAAAGTCATTCTTAACAGTGTGTGTGTGCTTCACAGCAAACAGGAGAAGATGCCAGGGGAAACAGGTAGCAGTTGTGGTCCAGGCATCAGTTTTTACTGTTTTCAGTAGCTTATTGAAAAAAATAACTGAGAGGGCTCTGCTGTGGACACAAGTAGTTGGGCCCTGCTGTGGACACAAGTAGTTGGGCCCTGCTGTGGACACAAGTAGTTGGAACCTCAGAGCTGAAGTGCCTGAAGTGAGTAAGCTGCACACTGGGGTGAAGTGGTGAGGTTTAGTGAGGCATTCAGCTTCTCTGGTTTTGATGGTAGGGTGAAATTGGGAATGCTTGTCTTTTCCACCCCTTCTGCAGTGGGATGAAGAAGCCCTCAGGGGTTCTATGCAGCCAGCAGCCTCAGTGATGACAGCACGTTCAAGAAAGATTAGTAGTTAGAAGCAGCAGCAACCCTAAGAGCATTGGTGCGCAGCCACACGCACATCTGCACGGCCAGCTGTGTCCAGCTGCACACACACAGAGAGCAAGGCTCTGCCACCTCAGGGGAAGCAGGGAGGGCAGAACAGGCAGGCTGTCAGCACCTTTGCAGCATGAATTTGCCTGATCAGTGCTGGTTAGCCGGGGCAGGGAAACTGCAGGTGGCACGGAGGACCTTGGGCAAGAAGACAAGGAAGGGCTTCCTGTAGGAATTTACTGGGGCAGCAGCCTAAGATAAAGTCAAGCCCTGAGGCAATTTCTCAGAGCATTCTACTTGGCAGTGAATGAGTCTCACCAACCTGGGCTCCAGCCTAATTTCTAGTGAAGTCAAAAAGCAATGCTGCCAGCTTGTTCCTGGGTGCAGAGCAGAGTCACCTCTGGAGCTCAGAGTTAGATTGGATGTGGGTATTGAACAGTCAAACAACTTCCCTGCTAACTTGAATTGATAAAAAGAGGACAACTACTTCCTTCCCTTTTTTTATTTGCAGGGCAATATTCTCTGAAAAAATGGCAAGGAAATCTTCACTGCTTCTCCTCCACACCCTCAGAAAGAAAGAAATGGCTTCTCCCACATTTATGGCGGTAGATTTGGGTGCTGCTGTAATCCTGGCTTAAATCTTTGTCTCTCAAGCCGCTCTGTTTTGGATGAAGTTATTTGAACTGTTTGATGTCTGCGTTTTCCCAGTCGTTTTCTAACCAATCTGGTTGTCCTTAACTTATCACCTTCCAGCTTGCTCTGACAATAGGGAGGTTTGATGGCCACGGAACTGCTTTTGTATTGAAATCAGCCTTTTTGGAATAAACTGCTGTAAAGCTTCTATAGAACTGCTTTTATACTCCCTTCTCCTTAGAAGAGAGGTATGTTTGTTGTTCCCAGCAGGCTCAAATCAAAGCCCAGTAAGTCAAGAGGGGTTGTTCCCATGAGAATGGGTGCACTGATTTCTCAGTTTCGTTGCAGAAAGACCATAATGGCCATGGGGAGGGGCAGCTGATGCTGCTTATACTATCACAGTATCACCAAGGTTGGAAGAGACCTCATAGATCATCAAGTCCAACCCTTTACTTACTATGATGGAAGCTTTAACTGCACAAAGCAATTACTGGAAAAGGTCTATAAAGTCTTCCCTTCAGGCATCCAGGCCTGATTCAAAGATCAGATGCCCAGCTCTGAAGTCAGTTCTGCTGTCCAGAGTTTTTGTTCTACCTTGAAATGAAAGCAACATGCAGTTCTTCTGCAAATCAAGAGTAATTTAGAGGGGTCAGGGGACTAAGGCAAAAAAATGCTCAGGGTTTTGCTCCCAAATAAACTTGGAGATTTCAGTGGTGCTGCTTGTGAGGTTCCTAAACTCTTCCTCAGGCTGATGGAAATGTGAACAAAAATAAGCCAGTTAGCTGGTATGTGGATGAACAAGTCTGTTAGCTGGGTGTTAAGGAGTGACTTGGACTGCAAGTAGTGTAAGAGAAGGCAAACATGTTCTCGTTTTTGCTCAGCTAGCTTACAGCTGCAACCTGTCCAAGCTGATTTTTTCCACTGACCTTCATCCATGGCAAAGAACAACAACAAAAAGCCCTGCAGAAATAATGTTGAGTATGTGACACCAAGCTGGGAAACTCCAGAATTTCATCACAGGTTCAGTCAGATTTCAAAAACTTGCCTTTGGCCACAGATATTTAGACAGAAGCAGGATCCTGTGCTTGAGGTGAGATTATGAACTTCAGTATCCTGACACTGCTTGATATTTCTTTTTGTGTGTGTATGAAAAATAATTCAGCTTCACAGTTGAATTATTATATACAGTTCTCTGTGTACCACAGTCCTGCTAAGCAAGGTTTAGATTTGAATGCTATTAAAGGGAACATTTCCTACTTTAGCTATGTTCTGAATCTTAGTCTTCTATCCAAAGTAATCATGTTTTTTTTTTCTCCTGGCCATTAAGAAAATAGCTTTAAAGAAGCTTTTGACTATTAGAGATATTTTTTCATTGTCCTATGGTGAATCATAGAATCAAGCAGGTTGGAAGAGACCTCCAAGATCACCCAGTCCAACATATCACCCAGCCCTATCCAGTCATCTAGACCATGGCACCAAGTGCCTCATCCAGATGTCATCTAGGGTGAGTGTGACTGTGTCAGTGCTCAGAGTGCAGAATTTTCTCCAGTGACAGGAGCTCTGTTATCTGCAGTGTAGCTACATGGGATAGAAAGATATTTCTATTTTTCAACAGCAATCTTTACAACATCCAGATTTAAGGTGGCTTTTGTCTAAAGCTTCAGGTGTAACAGATGTACACTTGGGGGGGAAAATCAGCTGAAAACTTTAAATGCTTTCTAAACACCCTGTGTTTAAGGTCTGGTTCTGTCCTTGTTTTTCAGTGCACTTAACAGACCCGTGCTTACAGAACTCAAAGCAAATATACAGCCTTGTGCACTGGGCAGTCAGTTGGTAACATCTGGAGCTTTATGCATCTGTTATGCTTTCAATCCCTGAAGAATGTGGCATGCTCTGTCTGGTGGCAGACTAGGAGGAAGTTCATTTTGTGGAGTTTCTGAGTCTCATTTCCATTTGGGCAATACTGAAACTACTTGAAGTCAGATGCAGAGGTCCCTGCCTCTCTATATGAGCAGCTGTTTCACCTCTAGCTGCATGTGCCACACTTTGTGCTGAAATTCCATTTCCAAAGGAGCTGTGGTGGGTTAGCAGAGCTTATTCATGTATGCATCAATGTGTCAGCTCTGCTCTGATAGCAGTGACCTCGCACCTCTCTTCTCTCTCTGTGTCACAGCAGCAGCAGCGTTGAGTTGTAGATCCAGAAGCAGCAGGGGAAGCAGGCAGCAGCAGGTCTGCAGATCAGCACAGGTACCCCCGGGGAGAGAGGGCTGTCAGCTAGAGCTTGTCACAGGGCACTTCAGAAGTTGTGTTCTTGTGCCACACACCACAGACATTATCTTCTCAGTAGCACACAAGCTACAGAGAGAATGGTTACGATAGTGAAAATGTAATTAAGCCTAAGTCTGTAAATCCACTTTAATCTACAGGGCTTGCAAGATCCAGGATCTGGTAACAGTCTAAAGGCTGATTTGTGGGACAGTGGCTTGGCAGAAATTGAAAAACTTCTGTGAAGATTATCTGAACTGACGAGGTTACCAGAATCTTTTGTTTACTCTCGACACAGAGACGTTGTGCAACATTTTATTGTGTTCACCAAAGCAAACAGGAGCGGGAAGGGGGGAGGTGAGGAAGGGGGGAGCGAGGAGAACTTATAAAGGGAAATTTGAGGTGCCTGTCCTGGGATTTTATTTCACATTTCCCACAAGCTTCCTGAAAGCAAAATGAAGCTTTTCTTCCTAAGCTGTTGGCTGATTTCTTGCTGTTGCCAGTCTTGGGCAGTGAATAGGGAGTACTACATTGGCATCGTAGAGACAGAGTGGAACTATGCACCTGGCAACACCAACGTCGTGTCTGGACAGCTTTTTGCAGCAGAAGAGTAAGTAAAACACTTTGCATTGGTTGTGTTTGATTTTACAGCACTGTCTGCTTTAGGCAGTAGTGCCAGTCTGTAAACCTGGTGAAGGCAGTGAAATGAGACATCACACTGCTGGCAGTGGGGTTTCTGTCGGTGGTATCAGGGAAGTTTGATCCTTTCCCTGGCTTGCTGGAGAACTGATTTTGAATTCTCTGCTGATTTGAAGCACTGGAATCTGTAGGGGTTCAGGAATTCATTGCACTGAAGTGTTTACTCAGCAGAGGCTAGGAAAAGACCTTGGTGAGGTTTAATTTTGAATGGCTAAGAGGTCAGTGCTGAAGAGAAGACTTCTGCTGGTATGTTTTTAACGGTGGAAGTTTGACAGCTGTTAGAGTCTCCTTTTGGACACAGGCTTCTTTTTTTAGACAGTCAGTGCTGGCCTTTGCCTTTTCCAGTGCTGCAGCAGCACAGCTGGGTCCTTCTGACCACACAGGAGGAGCTGGGCTGCTTTTTACAAGGCAAGGAGGGTGCAGAGTGAGAGCAATAAGCAGGTTGGGGAATAAGTACGGTGAGGAGAAGGGGAGCACCCTGAAGACATGAATAATCAGTAAAAACCCCTCAGCTATACAAGGCATTAGAGAAATATTTGAGAGGGAAGAATTGTTCCTCCATTCTTTCTTTCCAGTGCCTTCAAAGTGAAACAGGACTGTTCTGTAGCAAAACCAATGAAGAGGGAAATCAGAAATGAGAAGAGTCTAAAAAATACAGTTCTCATGTAGTCTGTAGGTGAGGGATTAGAAGGTTTCCTGTGGTTTCTTTGCTCTAGTGAAGGCCAACAATATCTCAGCTGTAATCTGCCACTTCATCAGGCCTGAGGGTAAGCAGTCAGCTTGTTTCACTCATGAGCTGAGGGAGGTGTAAGACACTGACAGTGGTTCAGCAGGCTGGCAAACGCTGGAAACAGGGCAGCTTGTCTGAAAATTGCAGAGCAGTGTTGTAATCCAACAAGCCACCACTGTTCACTGCTTTGCTTCACTCCCAGGCAATCTGCACCATGCTAATTGAATCCCCCCCCCACCCCCTCAGTGATTGTGTGCCTGCAAAGGAGCTGCTCCTTTTTATTGTACTTTACATTTTCAGCCTCTCCAGTTTTTCTTCTCCTGAACTGTTCATCTGAGAGGCTGTGCTTGTATTTATAGAGGAAGAGTGCAGTGTACCTGCTAGAAAGAACTCTGCAATTAAATGGTAGCAGTTTAAGCAGTCCATGAAGAGCCACAACACATTAGTTTGATTTATTTTGTGGCTAAAAAGCTTCATGCACACAGATTTCCAGTAACTCAGCTTTTGCAAGCTAAGTTTTTGCTCTCCAAGTTTCATGGAGCTCCGAGCTGGCATTTTAATTACCCTTCAGATCTGTTCTTGCCAAGGTACGAACAATCCTTCCCCACATGCTCAAACAATGCTCAGCCTTGTGGGAAACACTTCACATTTGGGGGAGTGTTAGCTTGCTGGGAATATGAAACCAAACTGGACATGTGTCTCCCCGGGTCAGATGAGAAATGAGGAGGCTGCCCAGCTCTGGCAGTGTTGCCCTGTCTCCCAAGATTGCCTCTTCCTGCAGCAGGTTTGCTTCCACAGCTCCTTCTCCTGAAGTGGGCATGGAGGTGTGCAGGAGGACTTGTGGCTAAAGAGGCTCAGAGCCTGGGCTGCCAGCAGCAGCCAGCAGCAGCCAGCAGCAGCACTATGGGTTTGAGCAGCCAGTGCTGGCAGTTTCTCTCCCCGTTGTGGTTAGCACTATAACCACTTTCCTCACAAAGGTAACTCTTTTCAGAGAGCAGAACATCTAAGCAAAGGTACCTGACCCTCAGCACAGGCAAAAGCTTGCTCCAAAGCTGTTCCCAGTAGATAGCTCTCAGAGACACAGGGTGAACCCTGGCCTGTGGCTGGTGGTGCTTGGCCAGCACATCCATGTTAGGTACAGGGTTCAGAGGTACTGATGACACACGCAGGAAATGCCACCTCCATCAGTCTCGTTCCAGCTCCCGGGTTAGATTGTTCCCTTGCTAGCCAAGCTCTTGGGTTTAGTGTAATTGCTCCACTAAGTGAGAGGAGCAATGGCCCTGCAGTTAAGGCACCTGGTGATTGAGGAGGTCACTACTGATTACCTGCTCTCATGTACCCTCTTTGTATATTCTTGGGCTGAATCTGTGAAAGTGAGACTTTATTAAAGCAAATCCTTATCCAGCTCTGAAGCTGTGATTCCTCTGCATCTATGGCTGGTGAGCTAGCTGAGGGCTTCATCTCTCTTATTTTGGCACTCTGGTTCTGCACCTTGAGGTTCTGCTATGATAAATGTGTCTTAGAGCTGAAAAGTCTGCCTGTCTTTGCACTGGAACAAGAACTATGCAGTCAACATAATGGCATGGTGATGGAAACCATTGTTTGTAACAAGCCATGGAAAAATCAGACAGCAATGTAAGCATGCAAGGGCAAAAGTCCCAGGCAATAAGAACTATTATTTGCCTTGCCCACAAGATCTCAAGTTTGCCTGAAATGGTATCAATCATCCTTATCTTCAGTCTGCAAAATGTGTGGGGAATAAAAAGCAGGTCAGTGCATAGTATTTAACCCTTCTGTGAGTCCCTAATTCTTTATGGTAGGAGATACCTTTGCACCTAAACCCAGATATAGGGTGGACGTGAGCAGACAGTGCACGCTTGCAGCCCAGAAGGCAAATGATATCCTGGGCTGCATCAGAAGAAGTGTGGCCAGCAGATTCAGAGAGAGGATTCTGCCACTTGGCTCTGTTTAGACCTCACCTAGAGTACTGCATCCAGTTCTGGAGCCCTCATTATAGGAGGGACATGGACCTGAGGGAGCAAGTCCAGAGGAAGGCCACGAAAATGCTCAGAGGGTTGGAGCAGCTCTGCTATGAGGACAGCCTGAGGCGGCTGGGAGTGTTCAGCCTGGAGAGGAGGAGGCTCCAGGGGGACTTAATAGCGGCCTGCCAGTACCTGAAGGGGGACTACAGGAAGGATGGAGTGAAGCTGTTTACAAAGGCCTGCAGTGACATGACAAGGGGCAATGGCTTCAGGCTTGAGAACAGCAGATTGAGATTGGATGTTGGGAACAAGTTCGGCACCAGGAGGGTGCTGGAGCACTGGAACAGGTTGCCCAGGGAGGTGGTTGAGGCCCCTTCACTGGAGCCATTCAAGGTGAGACTTGACGGGGCCCTGGGTGACCTGGGCTAGTGGGGATGTCCCTGCTGACTGCAGGAAGACAGGACTAGATGACCTCTAGAGGTCCCTTCCAGCCTGGACCATTCTGTGATAGCTATGCACAGCACTATGGAGGTCTGGTCTTGAGTGGAATGTGCTTCCCAGGGAGGTGGTGGAGTTTAAAAGCTGTTTGGATGTGGTGCTTGGGGACACGGTTCAGGGTGCACCTTGTAGAGTAGGGACATGGGTTGGACTTGGGGCTCCTGAGGGGCTTTGCCAACCTGAGTGTTTCTGTGATTCTGTGAAACTCCACTACTCCACACCATTCCAATGCAAAGTGAGGGTCTGGCACTGAGGATGTGTTTGTGGACTTTCTTCACAGGCAGGCTGAAGTCTTTCTCAAACAAGGACCGCATAGGATAGGAAGCACTTACAAGAAAGCTGTCTACACTCAATATACCAATCAGTCATATGATGTGGTAGTTGAAAAACCTGCCTGGCTGGGCTTTTTAGGCCCTATCATTAAGGCAGAAGTTGGAGATTCCATTATTATTCACTTGAAAAACTTTGCATCCAGAAGCTACACGCTGCATCCACATGGTGTAAGTTACACAAAGGAAAATGAAGGTAAGCTTCAAGCTGGTCTGTGCCAGAATGGAACAGATCTGCTCACTTGGTTTTAAGGATTATTTCCACCTGTGTTCAGATGCTCAGGCCATGCTCCTGCAGCCTGTAGCCAACTTTAAAAGATGGCAGGTGCTGCCCTGACACCATACTCTGAGTGTGTTTTGTTAATGGTGGCTTTCTGGCATTCTTCAGGTGCTTTTTATCCTGACAACACCAAAGATCTGCAGAAGAGAGATGATGCTGTGAAGCCTGGAGGCCAGTACACCTTCACATGGGATGTGACAGAAGATCAAGGTCCAGCTGAGGCAGATACAGACTGCATCACCAGAGTTTACCACTCTCACATAGATGCTCCAAGAGATGTTGCCTCAGGACTTGTGGGACCTTTAATAATTTGCAGGAAAGGTAAACCACAAACAAATGAGTTACAAAGTAAATAGCTGAAGATGGCTGTTTAGTTTACTGTGAGATAATTGAGTGGGAGAGGAGAAGATTGAAGGTAATTTTGATACAGCAGCTTTTTGCCTTCTCAGTTAGCTGCCACAGGAAGCCTTTTTGCTTTGTGTGACAGCAAATAGTTTGCCCACAAATCCACCTGAGTGAGATAGGTGTTCATGGCAGTAATGCAAAAGCATAGGCAAGCACTGGTGTGGGAGACAAGTTGGCTGTGGTTTTATCACATGCAACATTTACTCTTAGCACATTTAGAGTAGCTATCAAACCCCATTTCTGTTTTCTGAGTCTATGAGTTTGTGAACAGCTCACACCCAGGAAAAGTGGCAAAATGTGAAGTAAACAGTGAGCAGCCCTACTGATCCTGCATTTGAAACTAATGGAAGCATTATGTCATTTGCCAAAGGCTTTGACTACCTCCACTTTCTTTTCCAGGTACAATGGACAAGGGCAGTGCTGAGAGCTTTGATGCTGAATTTATCCTTATGTTTTCTGTGATGGATGAAAATCTCAGTTGGTACTTAGAGGATAATATCAGGACATACTGTTCTGAGCCTTCCAAAGTTGACAAAGATGATGAAGACTTCCAGGAAAGCAATAAAATGCACTGTGAGAGAATGTTATATTTAGGTTGCTTCTTAGTAGTGAAGTTATATTTTTGTATGTGTTGTGTCTTTTAAAAACAAAATGTAGAAAACTGGGGGGGTTAAGCAGGTGGTTTTTTCTTGGAGGATTAAGAAAGATCATAAGCAAAACTGGAAAAGCCAGCAAAAAGCAAAGAGGTGATGTCAAGTACTACACAATCAATCTTTTGGACCCATGATATAAAATACTTAAGGGTCAAGAACTCTTGGGCAGTATAGACTCATAAAATAGTTTGGGATAGACTCATAGAATAGTTTGGGATGGAAGGAACCTCCAAAGCTCATCCATTCCAACCCCCCTCAGTCAGCAGGGACATCCTTGACTGGATCAAGTTGCCCAGAACCCTGTGGAGCCTCACCTTGAATATCTCCAGGGATGGGGTCTCAGCCACCTGCCTGGGCAACCTGTTGCAGTGTTCCAGCACCCTCCTGGTGCAGAACTTGTTCCCAACATCCAATCTCAATCTGCTCATCTCTGTTTTGAAGCCATTGCCTTTGGGAACAGTCTCTCTGCAGCCTTCTTGTAGCCACTTTCAGGTCTGGCAGGCTACTGGTAGGTCTCCTCAGAGCCTTTTCTTCTCCAGACTGAACATCCTCAGCAACCTCAGCCTGTCCTCATAGCAAAGCTGCTTCAACCCCCTAATCATTTTTGTGGCCTCCTCTGAACTTGCTCCACCAGGTCCATGTCCTTCCTGTATTGAGGGCTCCAGAACTGGATGCAGTACTCCAGGTGAAGTCTCACCAAAGCCAAGTGACAGAATCCCCACTCTGGATCTGCTGGTAGTGCTGCTTTTGGTGCAGCTCAGGATGTGATTGACACTCTAAACAGACTTGTGTTACTTTGTTCTGTTTCTTAGTCCTGAACTTTGTACCATCATATCACAGTTTAGAAAACCAGATTTTATTGTCAGTGTCCACAAAGAAGATACCTGATCAAGTTGAGGATGCATCTGCTTACTGCAGAGGGGGTTGGACTAGATGACCTTTAGTGGTCCCTTCCAATGCAAACCATTCTATGAGTCTATGTCAGGGGTTGTTGGTCGTGCAGGTGTCTGTACAGATGAAGGATGTGTCTGACTTGTGCTCACTTTCAAAGGTGTGGAGTTTTATCTTGAGCCTCTTTCAGTGTTGAAGTACAAAGCAGTGGTTGTAGGACAGCTGCTTTTGAAGCAAAGATCCTAACTGTGACAAACACCATTTCTTTTAGCAATCAATGGCTACATGTATGGATACCTTCCAAACCTCACCATGTGTGTGGAAGATAAGGTAAAATGGCACCTCTTTGGCATGGGTAATGAAGCTGACATCCATTCAGCCTACTTTCATGGACAGACCTTAGTAGAAAGGCATCATCGAGTGGACACCATCAACCTCTTCCCAGCCACATTTATCGATGCTGTCATGATTCCAAGGAGTCCTGGGGAATGGCTGCTCAGCTGCCAAGTGAATGACCACATTGAAGGTACAGGATCAGTTCCAGTGATCTGAATGGCTTTGCTTGAGCTAGCAGTGTACTGAGTCACTTCTGCAGTGCTCCTGAGCTGGTAGTGTGCCAGGTTGACCTTCTTCTCTAGGTAACAAAACAATTGAAAGAATTGAAATGCCAAGGAGCATATTAGATGGGCTCCAGCATACAGCCAGGGAAATTGAGGACATTCTTCTCTGTAATGGAAATGATTATGGGTTGGCAGCAAGTGTCCCAGCTGTGCTTTGGAAAGCCTCAGTGTTAGCCAAACATGATGCCTGCCTCATACTGAAGTTAATTAATCACAGTTTTCTGTTTGCAAACAAAAAAGTTGGCTGGGGCACAGGATAGGCAGGCTTGCTTGCCTGCTGGCAAAGCCACCTTGTGGAAGGTGCATTGGCACAGGATAGGCAGGCTTGCTTGCCTGCTGGAGAAGCCACCTTGTGGAAGGTGCATTGGCACAGGATAGGCAGGCTTGCTTGCCTGCTGGCAAAGCCACCTTGTGGAAGGTGCATTGGCACAGGATAGGCAGGCTTGCTTGCCTGCTGGCAAAGCCACCTTGTGGAAGGTGCATTGGCACAGGATAGGCAGGCTTGCTTGCCTGCTGGCAAAGCCACCTTGTGGAAGGTGCATTGGCACAGGATAGGCAGGCTTGCTTGCCTGCTGGCAAAGCCACCTTGTGGAAGGTGCATTGGCACAGGATAGGCAGACTTGCTTGCCTGCTGGCAAAGCCACCTTGTGGAAGGTGCATTGGCACAGGATAGACAGACTTGCTTGCCTGCTGGCAAAGCCACCTTGTGGAAGGTACATTGGCACAGGATAGGCAGGCTTGCTTGCCTGCTGACAAAGCCACCTTGTGGAAGGTACATTGGCACAGGATAGGCAGACTTGCTTGCCTGCTGACAAAGCCACCTTGTGGAAGGTGCATTGGGCAGTAAGCAGAGATGAGCTGTGTTCTCTTCCCTGTCCTTTCCTGTATTTCCAGTGTTTGATAACCATGTGAAATGCTTAGAAACTAATTCCACACTTTCCATGGTCTCCATCCCTATAATGGGGTCAGAGAAGTTATTTGTCCAACAAGTGCTAAGGAACAGAGAACTCAAAATGATTCTACAAGATCTGGAACTTCTGATACCAAAGGGAGAGTGTTTAACCTACGCAGTCAACTACACTGAGGTTGTCAGGTTTGAAACGGCTGCCACACCAAGCACCATCCTGACATGGGTGAAGCATCCCAGGCAAAACTTGAGTTCTACAAACTGCTCTAGTCCATAGCTGTACAAGGACTATCTTTATTGTGTTCTTTGCTTCTCCAGCAAGCAGATTTACTGGCAGGCCTTTCCCCTAGGGTGCAGGGTGTCATAGGTAAGGTGGTGATTAGATTTAGAGGGGAGATGGTCAGCCTAGTGGCACCTGGCCTCAGCTGAAGTGCCAACCAGCAGTGCTCTTTCCTCTCCACCCTAAATCTTGTGCCAGTCACAGCTTCACAAGCAGAATGCACTGTACCTAACCTGCTGCCAAGTGTAAATACCATGAATGGGTCTCTACATCCTAGCTCAGCGGGCATGCAGTCTTTTGTATCCTTTTCATTTGTGATCTGCATATCCATTGACAGTAGGGGATTCTCTATGGAAGGGAAAAGCTACTGAAATGAAAGCAGGGGTAGAGAAAAGAAAGTATAGTTCTTTCTCCTGCATTTTCTCTACCTCCTCATTTTTTCCAGGTGGTATGCAGGCCCTTTTTAAAGTAAGAGATTGCAGGAAATCCCTGAGAGATCACAATGAGAGCACAAAGATAAGAGAGTATTTCATTGCTGCTGAGGAGATCATCTGGAATTATGGCCCATCTGCAATGAACCATTTTACAGGACAGGAATTAACTGCTGACAGGTAAATGCCTCTAGTTAAAGAAGCTTCACTTTCCAAGCAGAGCTGGTAAATAACGTGAGCCATGGGGTGCAACTGGCTTTTAAGCTGAAGTTCTCCTGGTCCTCACCTCTGCTTAAATACTAATGCTAAGATAAATATCAGACCAAATTAGGTCTATTGCTTTCCCTGCTGTAATCTTGCTGTACTGTCTCCGGGATGAGGATGAATTGCAATGCCATGTGTAGGCTGAGACCTCTGATGATTCAATTGGGTTGATTATTCCGAGTTAAAGAACAAAGGCAGGAATTCGTGATCATCTCCCGAGCTGATGAAAGCCATGCTAATGGCACCTCATCTAGCAAGCAGCTTGCAAGAGGCGGCTTTCTCCTTTGTTCTGTGTTAATGTATTTAAGAGCTGAGTCAATTCCCTGAAGGCATTGATCACTCAGATTTTTCATCTGTGAGTTACAGAACATTTACCTGCTCCACGAGGGGCTAGGCACAGTTCATTGAACAGTGACTGTAAAACACTGCAAGGTCCTTTCTTTGAAGAGTAAAAGGGTAGACTAAATCATGTAGGCTGAATCTTATAGAATCATAGAATCAACCAGGTCGGAAGAGACCTCCAAACTCATCCAGTCCAACCTAGCACCCAGCCCTAGCCAATCAACCAGACCATGGCACTAAGTGCCCCATCCAGGCTTTTCTTGAGCACCTCCAGGGACGGCGACTCCACCACCCCCCTGGGGTGTTCAGCTGTGTGTAGCTGTTACTTGTTACCTCCCTTTCTGTTTAGCTGTTAGGTGTTCATGGTGTTCATACTCACTGTTGTTGAACTAGTTGTGAAGAGTCAACTTCAGGTTACAGAATACTGACTGGAAGTCACTGGTGAGTCTCTAAGCATGCTGCCTTGTAAGGGTGATACAGAGGCCTTTAAAAGAGCTCAGTGAAAGCTAATGGATTCCTGCACATCTTCCTGTAGGACTGCATGTAAGTGTGTGGCCAGGTCCTGGGAGGAGCTCCAAAACACAAACTCTGCGCATCATACCTCAGAAGATAGGGTCGAGGGTCTGACTGTCTTTGTAAAGCTGAGCTTTGTGACTTGAACTGCTTCCACCTGTTGCCATTTCTCTTCCACAGTGACTCTCGTGTGTTTTTTGAACAAAGTGAGACCAGAATTGGTGGCTCTTACAAAAAGGCCATTTACAAAGAATACACAGATGGGTCCTTCGCTGTGCGCAAGCAAAGAGACTCAGCGGAAGAACATCTTGGACTCTTAGGTAAGAGACCTAAATTCTTTTGAGTCAAAAGGTTTATGAGAGTGAGCTATCACTTAAACTGCCTAGCCAACAGTGCCCATCCACCTCCAAGGGAGGAGCCTCTCTCTGCCTCCTGCAGATGCTGGTGTGGCTTCCTCTGAGAGACAGCCCACGGTGTAAGAGAGCTTTTGAAGGCAATGCTGTGGTATTCCCCTTCTAGCTTGTGGGAATGTGCCATGGTATATGAAAGTCAGGCTCTGACTTACACAGCCAGGCTAGGCAGATCTAGCCCTCTTTATACCCTGGTTTCTTCTGGCATGGCTCTGGACTGAGTTTGATGTTGATGCTAAGGTCTGTAGGTCCCTTTCCATTGGGAGGAACTGTCTGGCATGGCACTGACCCTTCATGAGGAACTGGGAATGAAGCAGTCCTGTTGTTGCTAGGCTGCCACAAGGTTCAGTCCAAGTACCAGAACCTGGTCTGTGTCACAGAATCACAGAAGCATGCAGGTTGGCAAAGCCCCTCAGGATCACCAAGTCCAACCTAGAACCCTGCTCTACAAGATTCACCTTAAACCATAGCCCTAAGTACCACATCCAAACCACCCTTAACCACAGCCAGGCTGGGTGTCTCCACCACCTCCCTGGGCAGCTCATTCCAAAGGGTAATCACTCTTTCCCTGGAGAACTTCTTCCTAATGTCCAGCCTAAACCTGCCCTGGTGCAGTTTGAGACTTGCTGGAAACTTCCTGTAGTGATCCCATGTGCTCTTTCCCAGGGCCTGTGATCAGGGCTGAAGTGGGCGAGCGCCTGAGGGTGACCTTCCGGAACAACGCCAGCCGCCCGCTGAGCATCCAGCCCCACGGCGTGCGCTACGCCAAGGCCCACGAGGGAGCCTTCTACGGCCCTGCCACAGGTGAGCTGCGGGCAGGGGCACGGCCGCACCCGGGGCGAGCTGCCAGCGCCCTCCTCTCCCGGGGGGGATGCAGCTAACTGTGCTTGCTGGGCGCTTTCACTGCCTTTGATCTCTGCGGCAGGCACCGCACCGCCAGCCTCTCGTGTGAGCCCCGGCGCTGTGTTTACGTACGAGTGGGATGTGCCAGAGGATGTGGGCCCCACGCACCAAGATCCAGACTGTTTAACTTGGATTTATTACTCAGCTGTGGATGCAGTCAGGGACACCAATTCTGGCCTTGTGGGGCCTCTCCTGGTGTGCAGGAAAGGAGCTCTTCATCCGTCTGGGAAACAGGTCAGTTGGAGAAGAGGGAAGAATGGAAGCATCTGTATGGGTGCAGCTGAGCCTACAGAATTAACCAGGTTGGAAAAGACCTCTAAGGTCATCGAGTCCAACCTATCACCTAACCCTTCTCATTAACTAAGCCATGGCACTAAGTGCCTCATCCAGCCTCTTCCTAAACACCTCCAGGCATGGGGACTCCACCACCTCCCCAAGGAGCCTGTTCCTATGGGCTGTCACTTTGGCTGGAAAAGAACCGCTTCACGCTTCTGAACTGTGCCACATTCACGACCACTTAGCACTACCTCCTCTCCATGTCTCAGTCTCAGCCATGTGCTGAGGGCAAGGCATAAAGTGGAGAAAATGGATTTGATTTACTTCCTCAGGGAAAGGGTAATTAGACACTGGGATGGAGGGCTGCAGCAGCTCTGCTATGAGGACAGGCTGAGAGAGTTGGAGCTCTGTAGCCTGGAGAAGGCTTCCAGGAGACTTTGGAGTGGCCTTCCAGTATCTGAAGGGAGCTCCAGGAGGGCTGGGGAGGGACTGCTGACAAGGTCTGGTAATGCCAGGACAAGGAGGAATGGGTATAAACTGGCAGAGGGGAGATTCAAACTAGATGTTAGGAAGAAGGTCTTTGCAGTGAGGGTGATGAGACACTGGCACAGGTTGCCCAGGGAGATTGTGGATGCTCCTCCCTGGAGGTGTTCAAGGCCAGGTTGGATGAGGCCATGAATGACCTGTTCTAGTGGAAGGTGTCCCTGCCTAAGGCAAGGGGTTGGAACTGGATGATCTTTGAGGTCCCTTCCAACCTAAACTATTTGATGATTTTATGGCCTGCTCAGGGAGGTGGTGGAGTCACCATGCCCTGGAGGGATTGGCTGTGGCACTCAGTGGCATGGTCTGGTCAATGCAGTGATGTTGGGTCACAGACTGGACTTTAGGATCTTAGAGGTCTGTTCCAGCCTCAATAATTCTGTGATTCTGGGCTTTGTTGTTTAAAAACAAAAGCATTGTGGCTCCAGATAGGCAGACTCTGTACTGGGGAACCACCTTTCCTGCAAGCAGCCCCTGGAGCCCAAGTCTGAGGGACTTGGTGAGAAGGAGCAGAGAAATGCAGAGATTTTAAAGACCAAGCCACACATTGAGGTGCTTCCTGGTGGAATGAGTATTAGCAGCAGAGATGGAGTCACCAGACACAGCAATTGGAGATTCTCAGAAGGAAATCTCAATGCCTGCATCTGTTCTGCTTTGTTAATTATACTCAGAAATATATTCTTTTCCCCTGACATTTGCTATTAACTCCTTTCTGGTTTCCTTTGTGCTTTTCTTCCCAACAGAAAAATGTGGATGTGGAGTTTTTTCTACTTGCTACAGTATTTGATGAGAACCAGAGCTGGTACTTGGATGAGAACATTTTGATGTTTACACTAAATCCTGACAAAATCGACAAAGATGATGAAGACTTCCAAGAGTCTAACAAAATGCACTGTAAGCACATTCTTAGTTAGCCAAATATTGAGATTTGTGACCTCATGTTGGAGGCCTGGAAACAGAACACTGCTAGAGACATTTCATTCCACTGGGAAGAAAACCATGCTTGAGAGAATTCAGCTTCAGCTAAGTGTGGTACAGCAAAATAAGATGCCAGCTGTTAACATCTTGCACAACTCTTGAGCATTTAGCACTGTTAGGTACCACTCTGAGCAGAGAGGAGGAGGAATGGAGTCTGTAGGCCATGTGCAGTCCCCATGACTGCAGCCAGGCAGCAAGAGAAAACTGACCTCCATCCTACAGGTGATGTAGCTCAAAGTAGGACTTCTGCAAAACCAGACTGGTTGAGAGCTGGAAGGCACCTCTGAAGGCTGTCTGCTGCAACCTCCTGTTTAAGCAGGGTCACCCAGAGCTGGCTGCCTAGGACCATGTCCACATGGCTTTTGAGCCACCACCTCCTTGGGCAGCCTGTGCCACTGCTTGGTCACCCTCACAGTAACAGAGGCTTTCCTGATGTTCAGAAGGAACCTCACTGTGTGTCAGTGTGTGCCCATTGTCTCTGGTCCTGTTGCTGGGCACCAAAGAACCTGGTTCCATCTTCATTCTGCCCTCCCTGCAGGGATTTGTACACATTGATGAGCTCCCTTGAGCCTTCTCTTCCCCAGGCTGAACAGTTGTAGGGCTCTCAGCCCTTCCTCACAGGAGAGATGATCTCTTGTCCTGTCATCATCTCTGTGGCCCTTTGTTGGACACTTTTCATTATGTTCACATCTCTCTTGTACTGAGGAGACCAGCACTGGACACAGCACTCCAGGCATGGCTTCACCAGTGCTGAGGAGAGGGGAAGGATCCTCTCCCCTCACCTGCTGGCTGTACTTTGCCTAATGCAGACCAGGACAGCTTCACATTTCTGGCTTGTCTTCAACTTGGCTTTTAGCAGGACACCCAGGCCAGCCTGCTTTCCAGCTCAGTTTGACTGAAAAGCAGCTGCAGTATGACACTCATCATCTGCTAGGACCACTCCTTGCACTTGCATCCTACATACCTGATGGGCATGAGGCAGTGAAAGTCCCAGTTGGTCAAGTCAGCTGCTTGTGCTTTAGACACTGGGCACTGGGTGTGTAAGATTGTTTTGCTGGAGCTGCTTCTCTGTAGTTTAGCTGTTGTGATAATTGTTAATATTCCTGTGTCAGTGTGAGGCATCCCAGTGCTTCTGCCATAGGGACACTTGGATCTGTAGTGCAGAATGAAGGAATGTGTTAATCAAGGTGGGATTTTGCTTCCTCAAATCTTCTGCAGCCATCAATGGTTATATGTATGGAAATCAGCCTGGCCTGGAGATGTGTAAAGGAAGTGTGGTGTCCTGGCATTTGATGGGCTTAGGCTCCGAAGTTGATGTCCATGGGATATACTTCTCAGAAAACACATTCATAGCTAAAGGGTCAAGAAGGGACACAGCAAATCTCTTTCCACATACATTCCTGACAGCTGTCATGAAGCCTGACTCTGAAGGTAAATGTCTTGTTTAAAAATACTCTTACTGGTTTACAAGCTGTTTGCCTGTGAACATTTTATACTTAGAGACAAGTTTGAAAGAGGTGATATTTTGATCCTCTGGGTGGTAAAACTGTGTTTGAAAGTGGGGGTTGGTCTCTTCTGCCAGGCAACCAGCAACAGAAGAAGGGGACACAGTCTCAAGCTGTGCCAAGGGAGGTCTTGGCAGGATGCTAGGAGGAAGATGTTGCCAGAGAGAGTGATTGGCATTGGAATGGGCTGCCCAGGGAGGTGGTGGAGTTGCTGTCCCTGGAGGTGTTCAAGCAAAGCCTGGATGGGGCTCTTAGTGCCATGGTCTAGTTGATTGGATAGGGCTGGGTGCTAGGTTGGCCTGGATGATCTTGCAGGTCTCTTCCAACCTGGTTGATTCTATGGTTCTAAGGGCTGCAAACACCTCATGTTTGTAGGATGTAAGCTTTTCATGCTGAAGCCTTGATTTTTCTAGCTCCAATATGTGCTGCATTTTATCACTGCAGGAAGCCACAGAATCATAGAATAATTGAATGGTTTGGGTTGGAAGAGACCTCCAAAGGTCATCTAGTCCAAATCCCTACAGTCAGCAGGGACATCCTCCACTAGATCAGGTTACTCAGAGCCCTGTCAAGCCTCACCTTGAATATCTGCAAGGATGGGGCCTCAACCACCTCCCTGGGCAACCTGCTCCAGTGTTCCACCACCCTCGTGGTGCAGGAATTCTTCCTGATGTCTTATCTAAGTTTCCTTTAATTTCCAGCCATTGTCCTTGTCCTGTCCCTGCAGGCCTTTGCAAACAGTTCCTCTGCAGCCCTCTTGTAGCCCCATGCAGGTACTGGCAGGCTGCTATTAGGTCTCCATGAAGCCTTCTCTTGTTCAGGCTGAACAACCTCACCTCCTTCAGCCTCTCCTTGTAGCAAAGCTGCTCCAACCCCCTGATCATTTTCTCAGCCCTCCCCTGGACCAGCTCCATCAGGTCCATATCTCTCTTGTGTGGAGGGCACCAGAGCTGGACACAATACTCCAGGTGAGGCCTCACCAGAGCAGAGCAAAGTGGCAGAATCTCCTCTCTCCACCTGCATACTAGAGATAGAATTTGGATGCCCCACGAGCAGTAGCCTGCGTCTCAGTCAATGTAGGTAGCACAATGTCAAGATCTGCCAGTGACAAACTTTTGTCCTCAAGTCTTTGTTTCCTGTCCAACCTGTAGGAGTTTTTGAAGTGTCCTGCCTGACAACAGATCACTACAGAGGGGGCATGAGACAGCAGTACAGAGTGAAGCAGTGCCACTGGTGGAACGTGGATGTGTCCATGTATCTGCATGGAAAGACTTACTATGTTGCTGCAGTGGAAGTGGAATGGGACTACTCTCCTAACAGGACATGGGAGCTTGAGCGCCATCAACACCACGAGGAAAGGTACTTTGGAGCATGCCCCAGGCAGAAAACGAAACAAAAGCAAAGGCCAAGCACTCAGCATTCTCTCAGATGCTGCACAGCCTTTGTAGTGTGGGACTTAAGCATTCCAGATGAAGAGAAACCTCACAACTTAACAAGAATCTTCTCTTCTTGAGGATGCCAGTTCCTTTGAGACTGGTTTCACTGAGCTGCAATTTTGTTTGGTGGTTAATTGACATAGCTGCAAAAGATGTTTTTAATAGGTGTTCTTATCCTTTCCTTTTTCCTTTTGTCTTTTGTCTTTTCCTTTTTCCTTTTAATTTCTATTGTCGTTTTTTTGCTTTTTCATTTCTCTTTGTCTTTTCCTTTCTGTCTTTTTCCTTTCTTTTTGGATTTTAATTTTTAAATTTTCCTTTTTTCATTTTTTTTTTTTTCCCTCTTCCCCCTTTCCCCCCCCTCTTCCCCCTGTCCCCCCCTCTTCCCCCCTTTCCCCCCCTCTTCCCCCTTTCCCCCCCTCTTCCCCCTTTCCCCCCCTCTTCCCCCTTTCCCCCCACTCTTCCCCCTTTCCCCCCCTCTTCCCCCTTTCCCCCCCTCTTCCCCCTTTCCCCCCCTCTTCCCCCTTTCCCCCCCTCTTCCCCCTTTCCCCCCCTCTTCCCCCTTTCCCCCCCTCTTCCCCCTTTCCCCCCCTCTTCCCCCTTTCCCCCCCCTCTTCCCCCTTTCCCCCCCTCTTCCCCCTTTCCCCCCCCTCTTCCCCCTTTCCCCCCCCTCTTCCCCCTTTCCCCCCCCTCTTCCCCCTTTCCCCCCCTCTTCCCCCTTTCCCCCCCTCTTCCCCCTTTCCCCCCCTCTTCCCTCTTTCCCCCTCTCCTCTTTTTCTCTTTTCTCTGTTCCTTTCTGTGTTTTTGTTTCCCAGCCCTGGCAATCCATTTTTAAATAAGGAAGACAAATTCATTGGCTCCAAGTACAAGAAGGTTGTGTACAGGGAGTACACTGACCAGACATTCAGTACTCCCAAAACCAGAACAGAGGAGCAGCAGCACCTGGAAATTCAAGGTACAATCATCAGGAAGTTCAGTTTTGAAACTGAGGGGGAAATGCAGTAAAACAAACCAAAACAGATACTATTTGAATAACAGAGAGTAAAGTTCTACTCACACAAGGTGCCTAGACCTAGGTGGAACTGCTAGTCAGATTATGGTGCTTTCCTTGCATGATTACACTGCTTGCTCTAAAAGGCCAAGCCACCCTTCTGCTTTGCTGCTTGATCACAAGTCAGTGTTTTCAGCCAGCATAACCCTGGCAGCAACATCCAAACTGGCCTCAAATATACACAGTTGGTGCTCAGAGCTTTGGAGACTTTGGCCTCACCCGAGATGCCTCACATCAGCTACTCTAGCTGGCATCTCACAGTGAGTGGCATTAGCCACGCAGAGCTTTTAGCTGAATTAAAAGGCATTACTGTGTGTTGGGACACAACACTCTGTGTGTCTCTCTCCTGTGACCTTTTGTAAAGCCAAGTTAATCTTCTGTTCCCTCCGGCAGGGCCACTGCTTATGGCAAATCTTGGAGACAAAATTAAAGTCGTTTTCAAGAACCTGGCCTCAAGACCTTACTCCATCCATGCCCATGGAGTGAAAACAGACAGTCCTGTGGTCCCTGTGACTAACCCAGGTATCAAAAGCATCCTTGTTGATGTCCAGCAGGTAACAGCAAGCCTTCTAGAAAGGTTTAAGCAAGCTTTCACTGGACATAGTGAGAAAGACTCAGAGTTGGTTTGTGTGTTTTTAACCTCAGGTTCTTCAGTTCTTGATGCTGATTATGACACCAATTAAAATTTAGCTCCCCTGCAATCTGTACAAAGATAGAACTGCTTTTATTGAGTGTGGCAAACTGGACAGTGCAGCCCCACAGAAAATCAACCCCAAAGAGTCAGAGAGCTACAGAAAGGAAATAACCATAAGCTGGCCAGTACAGTGATGGGGAAGGGGAAGCTAAAGACCAACAGAAGCTCAAAATGACCTCTTGTAAGTCAGCACACAGAAAACCTCTAAAGTTCATTGGTATTTATTTAATTCAGGTGAAACAAAAACCTATGTCTGGAAAATCCCAGAGAGAGCTAGTTCTGGGAGAGGAGACCCACACTGCATTGCATGGGCATACCATTCCACGGTGGACATCATTAAGGTCAGTGCTCTGTGACCCTTACAGTTGAGGTGGAACTTCCTGTCCTGTAGTCTCCATCCACTGCCCCTTGTCCTATCCCAAGGCAAAAGTGAGCAGAAGCTGTCCCTGTCCCTTCCCTCCTGACCCCCAGCCCTCAGATATTTATAGATGTTAATTAAATCCCCTCTCAGCCTTCTCCTCTTCAGACTATCCAGTCTCAGGTCCTTCAGCCTCAACTTACAGGGCAGTGCTCCAGTCTCTTCATCATCCTCATAGCCCTCTGTTGGACTCTCTCAAGTAGATCCCTGTCCCTCTCAAACTGGGGTGCCTAGAACTGGACACAATTTCCCAGGTGGGGCCTCAGCAAGGCAGAGTAGAGGGGGAGGAGAACCTCTGTTGGTCTTATGGACACTCTTCTTCATACACCTCAGGATGCCATTGTCCTTCTTGGCCACAGGGACACATTGCTGTCCCAGGGAGAACTTGTCACAGAATCACAGAATTAATCAGGTTTGAAAAGACCTCTGAGATCGAGTCCAACCTATCACCTGACCTTCCTAATTAACTAACCCATGGCACTAAGTGCCTCATGCAGCCCCTTCCTAAACACCTCCAGGGATGGGGACTCCACCACCTCCCCAGGCAGCCCAATCCAATGCCAGTCACTCTTGTTGTGAAGAACTTTCTAAACCTGCCCTGGCACAGCTTGAGGCTGTGTCCTCTTGTTCTGTCCCTGGGTGCCTGGCAGAAGAGACCAACCCCACCTGGCTACAACCTCCTTTCAGGTAGCTGTAGAGAGCAGTAAATCCACCAAGACTCTTCATAGTCCATTGGCCCTGATCCACAGGCAGCACATAAGAGTGAAGGAACAACCTTTGTTTTTCTGACCCTGGCTACCTTTATTCCCAGATGCTGACAGCTGTGAAAACACTTAAGAGGTTCATGTCTGGTACAAAAAAGGCTTCTGCTTAGTCCCATCTTGCACTTAGATGACTTTTCCTTTGCAATTCCAGGACATATACAGTGGGTTGATAGGCACACTTGTGGTGTGTCACAAACACTATCTGCCATCCTTCCATGCGAAAAAGAAAGTGCAATTTGCTCTTCTTTTTATGGTTTTTGATGAAAATGAGTCATGGTACTTGGATGAAAACATTCAAACCTATTCTGCCAACCCTCACCTTGTCGACAAAGACGATGAGGACTTCCTTGAAAGTAATAAGATGCATGGTAAGCTTCCTATGTTGCTAATGTCAGTCTGAAAGGGCTACAGCAGTGTAAATGATCTACCTGAAAGCACTGCATATAAATGCAACTTCCTCATCTCCTCTGCATTTCCAGCTCCAGGGGGGAAGGGCTGAAAATTACCACTCAAAGCTATTTGAAAACACTCCTGATGCCACCAACTGACTCGGTTTGGCTTGCAGGGGGGAAGAGTTTCATTGGGTTGGTTAGGTTTTGTTTGTGTTGCTTGCTTTGAGTTTGGTTGGTTTTGGTTGTGGTTTTTCTTTTTTCTTAAACTCATGTAAAAATGGTCCCAAGTTGAAGTTCTGAGGAGAGAAAGAGGAGAAATGGGATTGGAAACATTAAGCAAGTAAACAGATGTTCTGGATCAGTTGGGAAGGCAATGATCATACTGAAAGCCTGTCCTGGTAAAGCTTCCTCTTGGCAAAGAGCTGCAGGAAATGCAGTACTGACAACAGTGTCGAGCAAAGAACTTTTCTTTCAATCCCCTCTCACTTTCTAGCTAACTCTGGAATATAACCAGACCCATTCATAACATGTTCTGGTTTTATATACCACCCAAAGCCATTACCTTCTTTCAAATCCTGTGTTCTCATAAACTTTAGTGAATAACAAAAGCTTCATTGTTTTCTCTCTTGTTCTCCTTTCAGCTATTAATGGAAAGGTGTTTGGAAATCTCCAAGGTCTGACTATGCATGTTGGAGACGTAGTAAGTTGGTATTTGATGGCAATGGGCAATGAAATAGACATTCACACAGCACACTTCCACGGGCACAGCTTTGACTATAAGGTAAGAGATCCTTTCCACTCATTTCATGCTGTGTTAAAAAGGACCTCTCCTTTTTAGATCAAGTGCACCAAGGACTGTAAGCTTGGGTGAAAAGTCAGGCATTGCAAAATGAAACCAGTCTTGTAACTTGCTCAGAAAGCTTTTATGTCCCAAACCAACATGCAAGAGAGAGTCTTACCTGCTAGGAGGATTTGCTGACCTGTAACCTCATAGGTTGCTGCCACAAGGTAGCTATGAATTTTCCTGGCTGTAGCAAGACCACAGTTGCTATTGTTCTTGTAAGCATGAACTAGGTGCACAAAGTGAAGCTTCTGTATTAATAACATACAGCAGATGTCTTCCCACTCAACCGATTAAGAAGCTTGATGGGAACATGGATAAAAGGTAGCTCAAAAAGGACCTGGGGATCTTGGTTGATGAAAAAGCTCAACATGAGCCAGCAGTGTGTGCACAGCCCAGACAGCAACCATGTGCTGGGCTGCAGCAAGAGCAGCATGGCCAGCAGGGCACGGGAGGAGATTCTGCCCCTTTGCTCTGCTCTCATGAGACCCCACCTGCAGAACTGTGTGCTGTTCTGCAGCCCCCAGCACGAGCAGGACATGGAACTGTTGGAGCCAGTCCAGAGGAGGCCACCAAGATGCTCACAGGGCTGCAGCAGCTCTGCTATGAGGATATGCTGAGAGAGTTGGGGCCTGGTAGCAGGCTTGGAGGAGGTATTGGAGTGGCCTTCCAGTATCTGAACGGGGCTCTAGGAGGGCTGGAGAGGGACTACTGACAAGGTCTTGTAATGACAGGATGAGGAGGAATGGGTTTGGACTGGCAGAGGAGAGATTCAAACTAGATGTTAGCAAAGGGTTCTTTGCAGTGAGAGTGGTGAGACACTGGCACAGGTTGCCCAAGGAGGTTGTGGATACTTCTTTCCTGGAGGTGTTCAAGGTCAGGTTGGTACGAGGCCTTGAGCAACCTGTTCTAGTGGGAAGTGTTCCTGCCAATGGTGGGGGGTTGGAAGTGGTTTAGGTTGGAAGGGACCTCATACTATGCAATGACTGTTCCCTGGTGACACTGCAGTGTTTAACCGTTGTTTCTCTTGTCCTGAAGCAAACAGGGCTGTACCGGGCAGATGTCTTTGATCTCTTCCCTGGCACCTTTCAGACTGTGGAAATGACCCCTCAGAACCCTGGCACTTGGCTCTTACACTGCCACGTCACTGACCACATCCACGCAGGCATGGAAGCAACCTACACCGTGCTGCCAAGGGAAGGTAGGAGCTTATCTAGCTCAGTGATACTGGTTATGTTTCAAGATACAGAATGGGGCCCACAGCCAGTTCAGGCATCCAGCACTGTTGTATGGCTCAATATTGCTGTCTGGAGGCCAGAATGTTGCAACCAGTTCAGGCTTCCATCAGTATTTCATAGCTTAATATTGCTGTCTGGAGGTCAGAATGTTGCAAGCCCCCTGCCCACACTTGCCTCAGCATTGCTGCTCACAAAACAGGACTGGATGTTAACTACCACTTCTTATCAATGACATTTACATAACAGATCATAGAATATCAGGGGTTGGAAGGGACCTCAAAAGATCATCTGGTCCAGCCCCCCTGCCAGAGCAGATCACACTGGAACACATCTAGATGGTTCTTGAATATCTCCAGAGAGGGAGACTCCACAACCTCCCTGGGCAGCCTGTTCCAGTGTTCTGTCACCCTCACAGGGAAAAAAATCCTCCTCAGGTTCACATGGACCCTCCTATGCTTCAACTTCCACCCATTGCCCCTTGTTCTTTTTCTCCCTCTGTCCCTGAGGGGCAGAATTAGTTTAAAATAATGATAATTAGTTTAAAATAATGATAATTAGTTTAAGAGAATTTTTCCTGAGACAAGAGTATTTCTGTACCCAAGAAGTAGGTCAGAGACCTCCTTCTCAATCTTCATTTGAAACAAAATTAATCTGAAGTCATCATCTCTGGCTGCTAAAGCACTGCAGAACTGAAATGGTGTTTCCTTTCTAAAGGACATGTTTTAGCTTTACAGATGCTATTGCTGCTACTTTGCTCTGGCAATATCAGCTGTGAAAGAACTTGAACTCCTTTTATCCAATCTGATTCACAATGTCTACAAGGCACTGGGGCCTGCTGCACTTCTTCTCAGCTCTGCTGTCCATATGCAGACTCTGGAGGCCCTAACACAGGAAAGACATGGAACTGTTGGAGCCAGTCCAGAGGCCACCAAGATGCTCACAGGGCTGCAGCAGCTCTGCTAAGAGGACAGGCTGAGAGAGTTGGGGCTCTGCAGCCTAGATAAGAGAAGGCTTTGAGGAGACCTTGGAGTAGCCTTCCAGGATCTGAAGGGGGCTCCAGGAGGGACTATTGACAATGTCTTATAATGACTGGATGAAGAGGAATGGGTTTGAATTGGCAGAGGGGAGACTCAAACTGGTTGTTAGGAAAAAGTTCTTTGCAGTGAAGGTGGTGAAACACTGGCACAGGTTGCTCAAGGAGGTTGTGGAGCACAGAATTCTGTGATCCACAACCTCTCTGGTGCTGTTCTAGGCCAGGCTGGATGAGGCCATGAATGACCTGTTCTAGTGGGAGGTGTCTCTGCCCATGGCAGGGAATTGGAACTGGATGATCTCTGAGGTCCCTTCCAACTTAAGCCGTTCTATGATGCTGCCTTTGCTGAGATGTGTAACAAAAGCTATTTCCCCCCTCACAGACAGGCAGTCTTTGTTCTCAAGGCTGTTCCAGCAGCTCAAGTGCAACACGACGGCAGACACGCGGGAATGACGGAAACATCTGACCACAGGCAGTCTCCAAGGCCTACCTTCAGCAAAGCATGTCCTGAGAAATGCCATCTCCTGAACAAGCAACTCCATGGTTCCTCCTGAAGATTCCATTCAGTGGCCCACAGCTAACAGGAGGAGAGAGCTGACTGGACAGAACAACTCAGAAATACCTTAAGTATCTTGTACGCTAAACATATGCTACATGGTGCCTAAAGCATGCTCTTAAGCTGCTGAGGGAGAGTCAAAGCAAATGCATTTTCATGCTTGTAAATAACCACATGGGAACAGCAAAACCTGCAGGCTTCTGCTGTCACCTTTTAGCAGTCAGATAATTACTGCTTGGAAAATAGGAATCTGGTTGCCACTTTTAGTTCTCAAAGTGCAAGGTCCTGCATCTGGGTCAGGCCAATGCCAGGCACATAAACAGTTTAACTTACCAATGTATCATTAACTGTTCTTCCTTTCTCTCACTTTTTAAGTACATTTTATTTGCAGTGTAGATGATCTCTTCTGATGACTTCTGCAGGTTTAAGTAACATTACAGCTTCAGTGATAACAGATTTGACAGGAGTCAGATTCAGCTAATTACATCTTAGATGGCTGTGGGCTTGCAGAGTCACTCTTCTGCTCGCAGCAGACTCTCAAAGAGCAAATGGCACTCATGAGCAAGTAATAAATGCTGTGGTAGTTTATTATGACTGAACTCCAGCTGAAGGAACAGAAGGAAACATCAGCACACACATGCACAAGTACCTGAGATGCTTACCAAAAACCCCAAGAAGTTTTCAACTGCATCTGTGGCCTTCTGATACTTCAGATACTCCTTATACCTGAGGGCAACAGAAGGAGAAAGAAAACAAAACCAAGCAAGCAGCAGTCTGCATCTTCTGTTCCTCCTGGAACACTTACACCTCTCTGTCATTCCTGGCCTCTTCTTTTGGATTGCATGGGTGTGTAATGAAGGTGACAGAGCAGCTTGCCCAGCTGTAATTCAAGGGAATGTCTTTGCTGCAAAATGATGTAAGTGGGGCCCAGCTCCTGTTTCAGGTGAGCAGTTTCCTCTGGCTGCAGTGAAGAAGATGTGGCAGGAAAAATGCTGCAGCTCCATCCTCTGGCAGAAGGCTGAGGAAATCCCTCAATTCAAGTTCTGTCGCAACAACTGATAGAGTTTCTGCTCAGAGCAGGAGAGAAAACCTTGGTTAGGGATTTTAGGTTCAGAACAAGTAAGCTGAAAAGCCATTAACAGTGTAACTACTATCTGAAGTCATCCAATTACCTAAATGTGGCAACTGGAATGAAACCTGGGACACATCCACTTGGGAGCAAACACAACTACAGGAAGTCTCAAAAGGAAAGTGCAGTTGTGTCTTAGATGAAAACCAAACCTCCAGCTCAAGTCCTCAGTTCAACCTGTGGCACTGAAGCTTATGAAGTCTGATCCAGTGCTCCACATGCTTTGTATCAGTGCAAAGATGCCCTGGACAGCTGGAGTAGCACAGCAGCTCCTCAGACCAGGGTGTGTGCCATTATGTTGTTATGCCATTGCAGCACAGTTACTGCATGAAAACAGCTTCACAGAACCGTCAGGGCTGGAAGGGACCTCAAGGATCATCTAGTTCCAACCCCTCTGCCCTGGGCAGGGACACTTTCCATTAGATCAGGTTGCCCAGAGCTGCATCCAGCCTGGCCTTAAAAACTTCCAGGGATGGGGTTTCTGCCACCTCCCTGGGCAACCTTCAACCCAGAAGTTAATGCACACTGCAGCCCTGGGATGCTGCCCTCGGGTGTTACACTGGCACTTAAAATACAGGTATGTCTATGTGCTCATCCAATCCTCTTGGCCTGTCAGAACAAACACACTGACCCCTCAGCTCTACACTGCATTGCTGCCTTCCTGCACACATGTAACAACAGGACTGCAGCTACCAGGGCTGGTTTCTTTATTCTCCTAGAGACAGGTTGGTAGTTTTTCAGTTTATAACCTAATCACTTAAACACTTACTGGTAATCATCACCACACTCAAACAGCCACTGTGTTATCAACAGTAGCTGTCATTGTCTAGCACCACACAGTCATTTAGCCTAGGGGAAAAAGAAACCCATTTGCTTATTATCTATTAGCTCTATTTAATCTTTTTAGTGGTGTCTGCCCTTGATTTATACAGCAGCACTTCCACTCCAACAATCTGTTTTGAACACAAAGGAGGCAGCAGGCTGTACATTGCAGAACCCTGTGCAAGCCTGCTGAGCTGCATTAGCTTTCACTGTGGAAAAAAGCCCCCTTTCTTCTTCCCCTCTCTTTTATCACACCAGTAGTCCCTAGCCTGAACAGTAGTTAGAACATCAGATGACTACAGAAGTTGAATGTCAGATGACTACAGGAGTTGAGTTGCAAGCAACTGCTTTACCTTTCAGCGCCGAGATGAGAACAGGGCACTCAGGTCCAAGAAGTCTGGCTCTTCTGCACAGTTCAGGAAGCAGCTTGTTCCACCACAGAGCCTAAGCCACAAAACCCCAGGAGAAGTGTATGTTAACAAGGGTTGCAACGAAGAGTGGCAGACCTGCTAAAAACACCCTGAGCTAAGCTCTAGGCAGGTCATGATGAACTCAGTAATTCTGCCATGCTTTGAAGTGCTCTGATTTTGCACAGCTTGGGAGGCTTCAGCACCATCTTTTTCTACTAAAAGATGTTGCACAGTGCCCTTTACAGCCTCCACAGAGCAAAGGAGAGAAAGTCACAGCATTGCAAGACTGAGACTGGCAGAAGATGAAGTTTTTCTTCCCTCCCAGCAGCTCCTTGCAAAGTAGTGACTAGCAGCATCACTGTAAGAAGGCTGCTCTGTCTCCAGCTCTCACCTGTCTACTCCCAGCAGCTGTATTAGTGAGCTATGGTCTGCGTTTAACTCTGTTGTCAAGGACAGAGAGAGGGCAAAGGATTTCCTTCCTTGCTTAAATGTGGTAACTCTTTTTTCCACCTGTGTTCTGATTCTGTACTGCCACCTCGCATTCAATTCTCTGACTAACCTGGGAACAATCAAAGAAACTACTTTCAGAGTTGAATAAAAAAGCAGAGCTGTGGTTTTTGACCAGAGTTTGTACATCCACCTGGCAGAGGATCACCTTTGCTGCTTCTAGCCAGCAAAACAGCTGTGATGGGCAATGGAAGTAGACTTCTGAAACAAAATCAGTTCCAAAATTCAGCGTGCATAGAGGCCTAAGGGAAGAAGGACCAGAGGGAACATAATCCTTGCACTAGAGCACCAGTACCATTCTGGTGTTATAGTCAGAACATGGTGCAGCAATAGCATTTCAGTGTGATTTCATTTGACAGAGGAATGTTTTCTTATCAGTTAGCTTCTCACTAGCTTTTCATGCTAGACAACACTCAAAACATTCAGAGCACTGAGCAGTGAGAAACTAGCCACTTTGGGAGCTGCAGTAGGAGGCAGTGTTCCACTCCCTTTTGTGAGGCACTCTGCCATCTGAAGAGGCCATGCTTTAAATTTACTCAGGGCAGTACAAGAAGTCTCAGAAGAAACCAGGTGAGAAAGGGAATTGGAAGTGAGGACTGGTTAGGAAACTTCCATGGCAAGCAAGAGGTGCAAAGCAAGCCCAGTTCTGCCTGAAAGCTTGGATGTTTGATCCATTCTGAATCCATCTGCACACAAAAGCATTTTCCTTAGGAAACCCCCCCCAAGAATACTGAACAACTGCAAAAGTAGCTCACCCTCCTGTCATCTTTCAGCTCATGCTGAGCATACAACACAGCTGCCTCAGGGCAGCCCTGCAGAAGCTGGTCCAGAGCCTCTTCGTGCTTGCCCAGACGAGTGCTGCAGAGAACACGGACGGCCAGGCCGATGCTGCCAGCCTCTGCCAGAGGCTCCAAGACAGGCAGAGCTGAAGCTATATTGAGTGACTGACTACATAAAAGAGACTGAAGGAGAGAAAGTATTGTTGGGATGTAAGACAAGCTTTGCCCCGACAATGCCAACCAAAGCCTCAGAAGACAAACCCTTACTGGAATAGTTTTTAAGCCATAGAATCACAGAACTGTCAGGATTGGAAGGGACCTCAAGGATCAGCCAGCTCCAGCCCCCTTGCCCACTGGCAGACACTGTCTACTAGATCAGGTCACCCAGAGCCACATCCAGCCTGACCTTAAAAACTTCCAGGGATGAGGTTTCCATCACCTTCCTGAGCAAACTGTTGCTGTGGCTCACCACTCTCATGGTGAAGAACTTCTTCACAATGTCTAATCTAAATCTCCCCTCCTCTAGCTTGGATCCATTCTCCCCAGTCCTATCACTACCTGACATCCTAAACAGTCCCTTCCCAGCTTTCTTGTAGCCCATTTCAGATACTGGAAGGCCACAACAAGGTCTCCTGGGAGCATTCTTCTCTCCAGACAGAACAGCCCCAACTCTCTCAGTCTGGCTCCATAGCAGAGCAGCTTCAGCCTCTGATGATCCTTGTGGCCCTTCTCTGGCCATGCTCCAGCACAACCTTTCCTGTAACAAGGGCTCCAGAATTGGACACAGTGCTGCAGCTGGGGTCTCAAGAGAGCAGTGCAGAGGGCCAGAATCACCTCTCTCAACCTGCTGGCCACACTTCTCTTGATGCAGTCCAGGCTACAGTTGGCTTTCTGGGCTGCAGGTGTACACTGGTGGCTCATATTAAGCTTCTCACTCACCAGCACCCCCAAGTCCTTGATTTCAGAGCAACATTACTTTCTAATAAATGCCACTGAAAACTGAGGAAGCAAGTTGGGAGAAGACTGAAAATGTAAGGCTCATTGTTATCATCATCATATTGCCTCAGTGGTTTTAATTCCATCATTTCAACAGGCCTTTCAGTTCCACCTGGATAACCTGGGATGGAAGGAGGAGTCTGCTAGACAAAGTTGCTCAGACACATGAACATCTGCAGAATGGGCCTAAGCTGTAAAGAGTGAGATGGAGAGCTTTATACCTGCAGTTTGGAGAGATCTTCGTGGCCATCTTTGCCAGCTGGGGATCCCACTGCCATTATGGAAGTCACCCATGGGAAAATCAGCCCATAATGCTCACAGGAGTTTACCTATACAAGAGAGCATTGAGTTGCAATAAAAGAAATAGTTCTGTTAGTGACAGCTCCATGTGCACACCACCACGAGTGAAGGAAATTTTGCTCTCAAATAGCCTCCTTTGCAAAAGCAGCTCCTCCTCCTCCTCCTGATTCATGCAACTTAACAACAGACTGGAAACTTCTCTTCAAGTGTCTCTTTTGGATTTCCCATTCTCATTTAATGGCAGCTTTGTAACACTGCAAAGACTCCACCTGACAAAGCCTCATTGTTTCATTTTAGCCTCCTACTTCCACCCAGAGCTGACACTGCTATTGGAATTCCATTTGCCAGAGCATGACTCCCCAGAGCTGGCAGTATCTGTCTGTTAAGATCAGATGTTTTTCTTGCACTGCCTTATTTGTTTTCAGCTTTGTTTTTTTCAAGAGACAAACTGCTCAGAATTAGAAGTATTTGGATAGATCTTGGAGGGACAAAGCAGCACAGACCTTGCTCTGAGTGCTGTACTTACCAGATCCTCTGCTGTTTTCAATGGCTCAGTCTCAGGAAGTTGCTGCTTTGATATCCTCCAAACATACTGAGAAGTAACCCTCAATAACAGCTCCTGGAGCACTTCTTCCTGAGAGCATACTACAAGAAGAGCTTCCCAAAAATCCACCAAGAGCTGAGGAACAGTGTTTTCACTGGTACTGCACAGCATCTGGGAACAAAAACGTTAGATGGCAATTAGCACAGACTATGCCAATTAATAGCAACAGGAGAGACAGCAGGAACAGTCTGTCACTTTCACAAGCAGAATTTTGGGTCCTTTTTTGGCCTGATCCATCTCTACTGCATGAGACTCTGCATAATGCAGTTCTAGGCAAAGTGTAAAGTTCAGGGAATGGTTTCCTCCACTGCCTAAAACCATCAGCAGATTGTCAGCAAGTACTTACAGATTGCCAATTTGGAGGAGTTTTAGGTATGACAATAGCCAAGCAGGTATCTTCAAGAGAAGAATCTGAAGGGCATGAAGAGATCACAGAATCATAGAACTGTCAGGGCTGGAAGGGACCTCAAGGATTGTCTAGCTCCAAGTCCCCTACCATGGGCAGGGACACCTCTCACTAGATCAAGCTGCTCACAGCCTCATCCAGCCTGGCCTTAAAAACTTGCACAGATGAGGCCTCCACCTCCTCCCCAGGTAACTTGTGCCAGTGTCTCACCACCCTCACGGTGAAGAACTTCTTCCTAATGTCTGATCTAAACCTACCCACTTTAGTTTTGCTTCATTCCCCCCACTCCTACTACCTGACATCCTAAACAGTCCCTCACCAGTGCTCTTGTGGCCCTCTTCAGATACTGGAAGGCCACAACAAGGCCTCCTTGGAGCCTTCTCTTCTCCAGACTGAACAGCCCCAACTCCCTCAGTCTGTCTCCATAGCAGAGGTGCTCCAGCCCTCTGCTCATCCATGCTGTGCAGCTCAGGTGGGCATAATGTTAGGCCATTTGTGGCCAAGAGGGCCACTGGGATTCTGGGGTGCATTAAGAAGAGTGCATCCAGCAGATCAAGGGAGGTTCTCCTCCCCCTCTACTCTGCCCTGGTGAGACCTCATCTTGAGTACTGCCTTCAATTTTGGGCTCCCCAGTTGAAGAGGGACAGAGATCTGCTGGAGAGGATCTAAGAGAGGGCTATAAGGATGATGAGGGGACTGGAGCACTGCCTGATGAGAAGCTGAGGGACCTGAGGCTGTTTAGTCTGGAGAAGAGAGGACTGAGAGGACATATAATAAATGTCTATAAATATCTGAGGGATGGAGGTCAGGAGGGAGTGTGGACAGGCTCTGCTCACTGCTCCCTGGGATAGGACAAGGAGCAATGGATGGAAGCTGCAGCACAGGAGGTTCCAGCTCAGCACAAAGGGGAACTTCTTCACTGGAAAGATCCAGAGCACTGGCACAGGCTGCCCAGAGAGGCTGTGGAGTCTCCTTCTCTGGAGCCTTTCCAGGCCTGTCTGGATGTGTTCCTCTGTGCCCTGAGCTAGACTGTATGGTCCTGCTCTGGCAGGGGGTTGAACTCGATGATCTCTTTGGGTCCCTTCCAACCCCTGACATCCGTGATCCACAAGAGAGATGCTTTAAGGTCTGGTGTGTCAGTGAAAAGGACTTCACTTGGTTGCCACCACTTGCTCTAAGGTGAGTTTCATGACTTAGTGCTTCTGGTAGAGGCCTGTCACAGTAACAGGTACAAGACTGCACCACAGCTACATTAAGAGCAGGTGGTTTTAACCCAAATTGTTTTATGCCTTGTAAAGAAAAAAGGAATAAAGAAAACTTCAGTGACACTAGAAAAAGCTGTTGTTTCTCTTTCTTCTCATAAACTGCAAGGATCCAGTCTTCTGCCAGAAAGTTAGCCTTCCAAATGAAATCTGATTCTCCAGAAGTATGTTTCAATCCCAATGATTTCTTCACCATGAGCTTTTGAAAGGGATTTATCTAAATCCTGCTAAATTCAGCAGCTTCAGGAAGCTACTGAAAGAGCTCTGAGATCAGGGTATTCTCTAGTCAAATGCCAAGGTCCACACAAAGAACTTCATGGATTTTTTTCCTTGATTTCATCAGTGTTTAACCAGTTTCTACCTCTTCAGTGACTAAATGCTGAAATCTGAGTGGAGGAGCAACCACAGCTGCTTTGCTTACCCATAACAACACCACTATAAGAAAAACAGAAGCAAGGAATGATCACACACCCACCTTGAAGAAGGTATCTGCTTCTTCCAGCTCGATTTTACTGTTCTCATGTAAAGCCACAGTGGCAGCCACCAGCAAACCAGGCTGCAGCTCCTTCAGGTGAAGGGCGAACTCTGTCGGCGTAACAATTCCTTCCTTCCTCTGCAGCAGGAGCTTTGGCTGCCCAACGAAGCCACAAGCCAGCACTGTCTGCAAGCACAGGCAGGTGTAAAGCAGGTAAAGAACTCGACCCACACAACACAACTCAGCACACTCAGTACTTCCTCACGCAGTGATGCAACAAAGACAAGCGAGGGGAAGGCACTAAAACCCTTTCTACCAAGGACAGAACAGCTCTGCAGAGAGCAAGCTCCAAACCTGCTGCTGGAGCAGTGACTCCCATGCAACAGGCTGTGCCCTTGAGCACTGAGAGGCACAGGCTGGTCCTACCTGAATGCCCCAAGCTTGACAGGAAGGTTGATTTTCACAAGGAGCTGGAAGGGGCACACCCCACTGGACATCTTAAGATTAAACATGTCCAGAGAAGGGCATCAAAGCTGGTGAGGGGCCTGGAGCACAGCCCTGTGAGGAGAAGCTGAGGGAGCTGGGGGGTGTGCAGCCTGCAGAAGAGGAGGCTCAGGGCAGACAACTACCTGAAGGGAGGTTGTAGCCAGGTGGGGTTGGGCTCTTCTCCCAGGCAATCAGCAACAGAACAAGGGGACACAGTCTCAAGCTGCACCAGGGCAGGTTCAGGCTGAATGTTAGGAGGAAATTCTTGCCAGAGGGAGTGACTGGCATTGGAATGGTCTGCCCAGGGAGGTGGTAGCGACACTATCCCTAGAGGTGTTTAAGAAGAGGCTGGGTGAGGTATTTAGTGCCATGGCTTAGTTAATTAGAATGGTTATCTTAGAGGTCTTTTCCAACCTGGTTAATTCTGTGACCCTGAGCAGCCAATGGGGGATTTGCTACCTGCTAGACAAGGGAAGAGCTGGCCAGGGCTGTGGAGGAAAGGTGAGGTCTGCTGGCTGGGTAGGAGTGCTCGTGTCCAGCATCACATACTTTACACGTCACTTCAGCACCAGCAGTCTTATTACTGTTCTTCCATCCCTCTTGGTGCTGCTCTATTCAACCCACAGGTTTTACCATTTTTCTCCTGTGCATCCCAAGAGAGTGGGGGGTAAGGGAGTGAGCAGCTGTGTAGAACTCAGCTACTGGCTGGCTTTAAACCACCACAGAAAGACAAATTTCACTCTAAAATCCAAGCCATCCAATACAGTTGGTGTTTTGAACGACCACAGGCTGCAATTTCAGGAGATTACTAAGTTTAAGTATGTTTTTTACTAAAAATATCTCTGAAACAGGGATCAAAATGTGCTGCATGAGGTGAGGCAGTAACCTGCTCCTGCTCATCTGAGTGCTTTTGAATGTAAGCATGACAAGACTATTTCCACTTAGAAGTCAGTGGGAAAGTTATGCCTAAACAGCTTAAATGAATTACACAGGGAGTATAAAGCAGGCCTGGAGGGAAAACTCAGGTTCCACCCTGCTGTGCATGAAAACTCTCTTCTCTTCTCTTTCTGACAGAGTTATTTTCTACAATAACAGCAAAAAACCCTCCTAAACCAACCCTCAGCACTCAAACCCCAGCCACCTAATCCTCTAACATCTATGCTGTGCAAAGTGCGTGCTTGCTCACAACGTGGTTGTTTCACTTGATTGTGCCACAACCAAGATGTAGGTGGTGCCAAACAGCACTGCTGGGACAACTCTCCACAGTTCCCACCTGGTAATTAATAGAATAGAATCACAGAATCAGTCAGGGTTGGAAGGGACCACAAGGAGCAGCCAGTTCTAAGCCCCCTGCCATGGGCAGGGACACCCTACCCTAGAGCAGGCTACCCACAGCCTCATCCAGCCTGGCCTTAAACACCTCCAGGGATGGAGTCTCAACCACCTCCCTGGGCAACCCATTCCAGGCTCTCACCACTCTCATGCTCAACAACTTCCTCCTCATGTCCAGCCTGAACCTACCCACCTCCAGCTTTGTTCCATTCCCCCCAGTCCTGTCACTCCCTGTGAGCCTGAAAAGTCCCTCCCCAGCTTTTTTTGTAGGCTCCTTGCAGATTCTGAAAGTCCTTTAAAAGCTGTGCTGGTTTGAGGCTAATTGAACTATTTTAATGAGAGAAGTGAGATCATTGGCTGTGAAAAAGGAAAGTAAGGTGATGTCTGCATCACCCTTTTGCTCTGCTGAGCGGGAGGAAAGCACCGACACAAACATAGATGAGAGAGTCTCTGCTGCACTGCCCCTTCTTCCTGACCCTGTACACTTTCCAACCAACCTTCTGCTTCTTAATCCCCCTTCTAACCTCCTCCAACTCACTTTGCACTTAACAGAGAGAACCTGAGACAAAGGAGAGGGTGGGAGGGGGTGGACAGAAGGTGGAGGGGTGGTTGGGAGCCCCTCCTGGGCACTGGCTGCTGGGATGGGTACTGTGTTTCTGTATTACTTTTAACTTGTATATAACTGGATAGAGTTGTAAATGATTGTTGTATGATGTAAATACCTGCTTGGATGCTGTGCTAAGCTGCATTTATAAAGCTTCATTCCTTAACTTCCAGCTGGCTGACTCTAGTCTGGGTGAATTCGTTGTGTGGGGGGGGGGCAGGTGATGCCCAGAAGCACTATAAAGCTCTCCAGGGCTTCTACCATAGCATATCTGACTTTGGAACAGTTACCATCTTATTTTATAAGCTTTTAAGACCTCTGCTGCCTTGCTCTCAGAGTCTGTATTACAAGAAGTAATTTCCACATTAGTCTCAGCCTAAAGCCACATGTAAACAGCTACAGCAAAGCCCAGCATTTGCCCTCCTTGATGTGGAGTTCTTACACTGATAGCACTGAAGTAGGTCCTGGTCTGATCTTAAGGTTTAAGAGCTTTGGTTCCACAGAATAAAGATTTTTGGAAAGTCAGGAAAAATGACATTGTATCTCTTATAGTTTAAATCTAACAGCATAAGGAGAATAAACTACTACAGAAACATCATAACCTTAAGGAAGATGGGGAAGGGGTCAGGTGGCGGCAAAGCAGCAAAAGCAGCAGCCAAAACAGCAGCAGGGGAAGACAGCAGCAAGCACAGCAGAAGCAGTAGCAAGGGGAAGGTCCAAGCTGGGCTTCCAGACATAGAATCACAGAATCAAGCAGGTTGGAAGAGACCTCCAAGATCACCCAGTCCAACCTAGCACCCAGCCCTATCCAATCAACCAGACCATGGCACTAAGTGCCTCATCCAGGCTTTTCTTGAACACCTCCAGGGATGGTGACTCCATCACCTCCCTGGGCAGCCCATTCCAATGCCAATCACTCTCTCTGTGAAGAACTTCCTTCTAACATCCAGCCTATACATAAAGCTCTTGATGTTCCAATGAAGTTATATGAACTATCCCTACAACGTTCACCTCTCCACTCAGAGCCTCCACTTCTAAGTTTTCTTAGTTCTTTTATGTCTGAGCTAGAAATCTACCTCAAACAGCCACAGAAACCTCTTTCTGTCTCACCACCCTCAGTGGTGAGACTTGAACTATAAGCCAAACCTACTGACCTGGGCTTTGCCTGCTTTGGCACACTTTACCTCCTTGTAGGAGTCCATCTCACGTTCATACATGGTCAGGTCTCCCATTTTCAGAGCCATGAAAGCCTTGGCAAGCGTCAGGACCACCGAGGGCATAGTCTTTTCTATCTTCTGAAGACACTGCACAGCTGTCAAAGGACATACATTTCTCATGCAGGGGCTGCAGAGGATATGAGGCAGCTGCCCAGGATCAGCAAGATGGAATATCTGGAGCACTTTATTTGCTGATTCCTGTTGAAATAAAAGCCATGTGGCAGTTTAGACCCTTCTGGATAAACAGTCTCCCATGGCATATCAAAGTGTTGCTGAAGTGGTTTGGTTGTTCATAACACAAACAAGTACAACTTCCTGCCAGTAGAGAGAAAAACTCTCTACTGACAAAAGCAAAGGTAAAGTGGCAGTGATTCAGCCTGTATTGTGTGGTGCTAGGAAAACATCCACCACCACCACAGTGAATTGGTTTTACCACCCTTACATTCGTCAGGACTCAAAGAAACAGGAGGGTTTGTGACAGACACGTCAGAAGAAAGACATTTAGGATCATAGAATCAGTCAGGGTTGGAAGGGACCACAAAGATGATCCAGTTCCAACCCCCCTGCCATGGGCAGGGACAACCTATCCTAGATCAGGCTGGCCAGAGCCTCATCCAGCTTGGCCTTAAACACAGGCAGAGCTTTCCTATCAGGAAGTGTCTGTGTGTGCAGGTAGGAATCAGATCATTATCAGCAAGCATCATGATAGCCAAATCAAGTGAGCAGCCCAAAGCAGCCTAAGTGCTCTTTGCTATTTTGTCAACAGTAAACAAAGAAACTAAAAGCCAGGTGAAAACCAACTGCAAACCTTTGTAAGACACTCAACATTTTCAAAGGAAATGAAATGAAAACCTGATACACAGTTCTTAACACCAGAACTAAATCAATAGGTTAAGGAGACAAACCAAACTGGTTTCTACCTTACTTAATTCTTCATTTAAGTCTTCATTAAGAGAGTGACTTAAGTAGAATATAAATCCTTTCTCATATGTCTGCATTTCATCACCTTCTGAAACCAGCCTCTTTAAAACTTCAGTCATGGATAAACCTGACATTCTGTAGTAGGGCAAAGCAAGGTGGTAATCCTTTGTGTCAAACCTGAGAGCAACAGAGAGGGAGAGGAGAAAAGGGTCAAAACAACCAAGGGCAATGCTTCTGTCATCACTGGTTTTAAGAACTAAATCAATACATCAGACAAAGCTGCAGACACAATACCTGCAAATGCACAGCTTGTATTATAGAATCATAGAATGGTTTAGTTGGAAGGGACCTCAAAGATCATCCAGTTCCAACCCCCCCAAGCCATAGGCAGAGACACCTCCCAGTGAAACAGGTCACTCAAGGCCTCATCCAACCTGGCCTTGAAAATCAGCAGGGAGGTTGTGGATCACAGAAGCACAAAATGTGATCAAAGACCACATTCTGTGCTTCTGTGATCCACAACCTCCCTGGGCAACCTGTGCCAGTGTCTCACCACCCTCACTGTTAAGAACTTCTTCCTAACATCCAGTTTTAAACCTGTATTCACTGTGATGTTGTGTTCTGTGGTCAGTGACAATCAAGACAACCAAAAGCTGAAGAGATTGCTTAGATCAAACTGGTTTTGTACAACTTAAAGATCTACATTGCAGAATTATGTATATATTATAAATATATGCATCTATCTTTGCCATATATCACAGGATCAGAGGATGTTAGGGGTTGGAAGGGACCTCCACAGATCATTAATCATCAAATCGAACCTCCCTACCAGAGCAGGACCATAGAACCTAGCTCAGCTCGCACAGGAACACATCCAGCTGGGTCTTGAAAGTCTCCAGAGAAGGAGACTCCACAACCTCCCTGTGCAGCCTGTTCCAGTGCTCCATGACCCTTTACATATATATTAGTGTAAAACAGCAAAGAATGAAGGATTTTTGTTCTGAGGTGACATTATTGGAAACAAAAGCTCACTTTTGCCAGGGGAGGTTCAGATTGGACATTGGAAGAACTTCTTCACTGAGAGAGTGGTGAGGTATTGCAACAGGCTGCCCAGGGAGGTGGTGGAGTTGCTATCCTTGCAGGAGCTCTCTTGAGCTTTAGATGTGGTGCTTCAGGGTATGGGACAGGTTGGACTGGATGATCTTGGAGGTCTCTTCCAACCTTGTTGACTCTATGATTCTATGGTCTAATGGTCATGGTAGCTGGGTTACAGTTAGACTCAATGATCTTCAAGTCTTTTCCAGCCTTAGTGATTCCATGGTTCTATGACCTAAAACCTACCTGCTGTAGCAGTCTCCTAAGAAGGCACAGCTTTCCTTGAAAGCTCTCAGAAGTTCTTCTTTCTCATCTGATTTCAGGAAACAAGGGTCCATGATAGCTGCTCTCACCAGCAAGTGAGCTTCACTTAGCAGATGGATGCAACTCTCAGTTTTTACATTCTCATAAGTTCTGCTATAGTCTACCTAGAACAGACACAGAACATTTAGAATCACAGAAATCAACCAGGTTGGAAGAGACCTCCAAGATCATCCAGTCCAACCTATCCCCCAGCCCCATCCAGTCAACTAGACCATGGCACTAAGTGTCTCATTCAGTCTCCTCTTGAAGACCTCCAGGGACAGCGACTCCATCACCTCCCTGGGCAGCCCATTCCAATGCCAATCACTCTCTCTGGGAAGAACTTCTTCCTAACATCCAGCCTATACCTACCCCCGGCACAACTTGAGACTGTGTCCCCTTGTTCTATTGCTGGTTGCCTGGGAGAAGAGACCACTCCCCACCTGGCTACAAGGTCCCTTCAGGTAGTTGTAGACAGCAATGAGGTCACCCCTGAGCCTCCTCTTCTCCAGGCTAAACAACCCCAGCACCCCCAGCCTCTCCTCATAGCATGCTTAGGCTGCTGGAAAAATCAGGGATCTACACAACCACCCACATTTGAAACAGGGTTCCAAGCTCTTGCCAGGAATGTGTTACAGTACAGTCAGCAATGGCATGCATCAGAGGTTAATTAACAGTACTTATTTTTAGTCAGCAAACAAGAAAAGCAGGAGCTGGACAATACCATTTCTCTGTAAAGCTGAACTGTTGAAACAGTGTTTATAATATATAAATTCCAGCCAGGCTCTGACTCAGAATTTGTTCTGGATTTGATGCTTTCAGCCTTCCTGGAACTAGAGGGAAGTAAAAGAGTTATCAGTGTCCAAATATTATACAGCCACACACACTTGCTCATTTAAATGCATAAATAAGTATGTTTGCAGGCTAGACAATACTTGAGAGCTAAAGCTGTGGATGCAAATCATAATGGGAACAGACACCTTCTCCTGGGCTTAACACCAGGTGGTATCAGATCATAGAATGTTAGGGGCTAGAAGGGACCTCAAAATATTTACAATTCTGTTTCCAAATGCTGGTGTGGAGCAGGTCAGGACTTCTACAAGCTGTGTTCTTTACAGAAGGCAGAAGCAATACTGGTTCCAATGACTCTTTGACCAGATACAGCTCTCCCACTTTTGTCAGAATCATAGAATCAACCAGGTTGAAAGAGAGCTCCAAGCTCATCCAGCCCAACCTAGCACCCAGCCCTAGCCAATCAACCAGACCATGGCACTAAGTGCCCCAGCCAGTCTTTTCTTCAACACCTCCAGGGATGGTGACTCCACCACCTCCCTGGGCAGCCCATTCCAATGCCAATCACTCTCTCTGCCAACAACTTCCTCCTAACATCCAGCCTATACTTCCCTTGGCACAGCTTCACACTGTGTCCCCTTGTTCTGTTGCTGGTTGCTTGGCAGAAGAGCCCAACCCCACCTGGCTACAACCTCCCTTCAGGTAGCTGTAGACAGCAATGAGCTCTGCCTTGAGCCTCCTCTTCTGCAGGCTGCACACCCCCAGCTCCCTCAGCCTCTCCTTGTAGGGTTTGTGCTCCAGGCTCCTCACCAGCTTCACCACCCTTCTCTGGACATGTTCCAGCACCTCAACATCTCTCTTGAATTGAGGAGCCCAGAACTGTTCATGAACTAACTTTAATCAAGGTGATTTTGGAATAGCTGCACAGCTGATTTATGTAGAGCCCTCACAAAACCACTGAGAACAGCAGCTCTCACAGGAACAGATAAAAGTGCCTCTGGCTACATACAGGCTACATGAAGAACCCTGGGACAAAGTCTGGTCCTTCTCTCATCATGGATCACTGTAGCAATGCAAGACATTTCCATTCTGGGCTTCAAGCCTGCAGCTTGAAGACTCCTACATATTTTTGTCACTCAAAATATTGTTTTCTTCTCAGATACCCTTTTGTAATGTTAATATTGCCCATGCAAATGAAGGGTTTTTAATAATCTTGAGTAATTTTTACATCCAGGATTTGTGACCCTATCCTCATTTCTTCTGTCTGCTAACAGAACTGGAAAAAAAAGTATGCCTGCTTTCTGCTCTTGTGCACTAAAACAGTTCTTTCACAGAGTAACCTTTCTCCAGCTCAAACACCCACAAACTCAGCACTGTACACAGAGCTATAAACATCCCCTCCCCAAAAGACACAAATCCTTACAGCATCCTCCTTGCAGGCTTTCTTCTTTCAGTAATATCCTCTGTGACTGCCTTAGTCAAAAGAATGATGTGGTTCTTGAAGTGACAGAGAGCTCTTGGCCCTATAAAAAGCTGCATTCTTAATGTGCAGACATCCAGTGCCAGGGGTGGGCAAGCCTGAAAAACAAAGTGATTGTTTGGTGAGCTCTATTAGTATGTACTAAACCCTAAAGTTTAACCTTTGTCTACCTATCAAAACTGTGTCCAGTTTGGGTGTCCACAGCATATGAAGGACCCAGAGATGTTGGAGCAAGTCGAGAGGAGGGTCACAAAGACGATCCAAGGGTTGAAGCACCTCTGCTATGAGGATAAGCTGAGGAAGCTGGGGTTGTTCAACCTCAAGATGACTCCATGGGGACCTCAGAACTGCCTGTACCCACTGTTAAATTGTCTATGATGTCATAGTTCTGAGTATTTTCACTCTTGCTTAAGCAAACACTCAAAGCTAAAAGACAGTGACTGTTTTTAGTGTCAGCTTGTCATAGAACAGCTTAGGCGGGAAGGGACCTCAGAGATCATCTACTCCAACCTCCCCACCATGGGCAGGGACACCTCTCAACAAGACTTGGCTGCTCAAGGCTTCATCTAACCTGGCCTTGAACACCCTCAGGGAGGAGGCAGCCACAGCATTCCTGGGAAAACTATTCCAGAGTCTCACCATCCTTGCACTGAAGGACTCCCTAAGATGCAGTTAAAACCTACTCTCCCTCTGCTTCAAAGCTTCCCCCCTGTCCTGTTTCTAGACACCCTTTTGAAAGGTCCCTCTGCAGCCTTCCTGTAGGATCCCCTCAGGTTCTGGCAGGCAGCATTAAGGGCCCCCCTGAGTCTTTTTTTCACCAGGCTGACCAGCCCCAGCTCCCTCAACCTATCCTCACAGCAGAGATGCTCCAGCCCTTGGATCGTCTTTGTGGCCCCCTCTGAACTCTTTCCACCAGCTCTGTGTCCTTCTTTTGCTGAGGACACCAGAACTGGAGGCAGTATTCGAGGTGGGGTCTCTCTGTAAATAACACAGTGAGTAGTACTGCTGCATGGTAGTGCTATGTGGAGCTAAGGTTTTCAATCTAAACTTTAGCTTCAAACCATTCCCCCTCATCCTACTGCTAGACACCTTGATGAAAACTCCCTCTCCAGCCTTCCTGTAGGATCCCTTCAAGTAGTGGAAGCAGCTTCCAATGTCCCCTCAGAGTTTTCTCTAGGCTGAACAACCCCAGCTCCTTCAGCCTATCTTCATAGCAGAGATGGTCCAGCCCTTGGATCATCTTTGTGGAAAGCAGAGGATTTAATTTAAAATCTAAGTGACTTTTCTGCTTTTGATGTTTCTTAAAGCATTCTAATCATGGGCTAGAATCTGAAATGATTCTGACAGGTTGTTTCACCATTCAAATAAAATATGCCCTAGGTCAAAGTAAAATGCTAAGTTTGGGTGTTCTTTTATTGCTCCAGCCAACAGAAACTAAGAGGATTTCAGAAGGAAACATAAGGCTACCAAGTGCCATGCTACTCCCCTCATCCTTGCAGTGAGACCACAAGAGGAGCACCTTCTCAGTTGTATCAATATATGGATCCTCGTCACGAGCTGCTGCTGCGCTGCACCGCACTGTGAAGCACTGCAGGTTCTCACTGCAGGGAAAGAAGACACCAAAATGATGTAGGGGAAAAAAGATGACTTAAAGAGATCAAGCAGCCAAGACTACAGAGAATGACATCTTTTCCCTTTGTGGAAGCCTAAGCAGGAGGGCATGCTGCAATGCCACGTGAGCCTGCCCAGACAGTCCCAGGAGGCTGAGGAGGACACAGAAGTTGGGGGAAAATAATAAACCAAGAAAAAGCAGCAGCAGAGAGAAAGGCAGCAACAAATCACATAGTACCTTGTAATGACATGCAAGAACTGTGGAGTGAGGACTGCCTGCTCTGACCTCTCTGAATACTGGTAAGTTGAAATCAGTTCTACTGAGCTCCCAACAGAGTAGAGATATCCAACGTGAGGTAAAGAGAAAAAGCAGAAGAGACTCAGCAGTTCTCTCTTGTTCTCAGTTTCCTCATTGGCTGTCACAGAACTTCCTAGATGTGAGAACAAGAAAGGCATTCTTGATACCTCATAAATGACAACTTGGCAATTCCTTTGCAAGCCTAATTGCAATTTGACACCTATAACCCCCTGCCAAACCTGTCTGGTTGTGTTAGTAGCTAGTGAAGAGAAAAAGAGCTGTATGAAGGTCAGATGAGTGCACAAGTCAAAAACCCCTAAGTCATCTTACCTCTTGTGGAGGCATTTTTAACAAAGGTACCACTGAGTGAGGAGATTCTGCAGCATCTAAGAGTCCTGCCAGATTCAGCACAACTAAGCACTCATGGACTGAATGATCAGCCTGACCTCAGACAACTACTTGTGAACTGGGGTGAATGTTCATCCAGAGCTGCAGCTGCAGTGCACCAACACAGGGGTGCTCACTTAAGGCAAAGGAAAGCTGAGAACGGCAGAATTCATTTATGAAGCCACTTCAGCAGGTAAAGGCTGAGGTCAGATTCTACAGCCCCTCTGCTCAAAGGCTGGCAGTCACAAGAGAACAGAATCCAGGTGGACTTCAAGAGCAGGTAGTTCATTCTCTTGAGTCAGCTGTAACTTACATGAGGCTTTGGCACTCGACGAGCAGCCAACCACAATACAGTGGATGAGCAGGCAGCAGAGCTGACTGGTAACACACAGCATTCAGTTTTGCTATGGGGCTGCTGAGGCTTGAGCTGGTATTAGTGAGCCTCTAAAATCCATATTCAACCCTTGCAACTTAAAGCTCTATCCTAATGATTACTAAGGTTTACTACTCTCATTTCCACTGCTAACTAATGAGAGGCTGAGGGTAATTTTATTAGTGCAATGTAAAGAGTGACTGCTTTGTGATGTAAAATTAATCAGCAGAGAATTAACAAAAGCTGATTTAATTGTCTTCTTCTGGTATAGTGAATTCATATTTAGCTCAAGGATCATGTACAACTTGGAAAAAACTTTAAAAGAATTTCTGGTTAATAGAAGCTGCTCAAAATCATTGAAAAGAGAGGAAAAGGCCTTAATTTAAAACCAAATCACAGAAAAAAAGCACACAAAACAGAAGAGGCTCCTTATTTCCAAGGCCTCCTGTGACACAAGCTGTAATGCATCCATTCACATCCAATATCTACCTGTCTGGTACACAGGGAGCAGCTGAACAGAGTGCAACTTTGTCTCCTCACAGAAGCCAAAAGGTGACTGGTCAGGTGTGAAACGCCTGGAGAAAAGAGTCCAAAACAAGATGGGACCTTGGTGAGAAACTATGAGCTACTTTGGACAAGTCAACAGCATCAGCTGTAACAGGCACAGCTGAGGCTCTAACACTCAGAACCACCTGCAGTCCTACTGGAATTAGCATGGCAATGCCAAGAAGCATGTAGGACAGCTAGAGACTGCTATCTTGAGTTCTTGCCACCAAAAATCCCCTTTCTTTGCTTGTCCACAAGACATGTGTCAAGCTTTAGGATCACTGGAAGGTGTGTGGCAACTGATCTGAACCTCAGTGTGGGTTTTTTCTCCCCTCTCTTTTTATTTAACTGAGTTGCATGTAACATGGTACCATCCCAAGTTTTGCTTTCCTACTTTGTGTCATCCTTCTTCCTGCTTTGCTTTGGCATTCACTGCTGGACTGTGAAACTCAGTAAATTCCTTTGCTAGCTGGAGAAAGAAAGAATCCTTCATTGTAAAGCTCCTTCTAGGGGTACACTGGGTTAAGAACCGGCTGGGCAGCAGGGTTCTAAGGGCTGCAGTGAAGGGGGCTGCATCTGCTAGTGAGCAGCCACCAGCAGCATTCCTCAGGGCTCAATCCCAGGGCCAGTTCTGATCAATCACCCAGATGCAGGAGTTGACTGCATCATTAGCAGCTTTGCCGGGGATACCAAACTGGGAGGTGTGGTTAAATCTTGAGAGACAAAAGGCCTTGGAGCACTGGACCCACAGCAGCATGAAATGGAACAAGTCCAAGTGCTGGATTCTGCACCTATGACAGGGTAATGCTGGGCAGAAGTATAAATAAACTGGGAGAGGCATCCTTGTACAAACCCTAGGAGGGAAAACACCAGGATTTTTCTTTCAACAAGACATGAGCCACAGTTCACTCTGACTCCTGTGGCCAGCAGGTCGAGGGAAGTGATCCTTTCCCTCTACTCCACACTGGTGAGACCCCACCTGGAGTATTGTGTCCAGTTCTGGAGCCCTGGGACAAGAAGGATATGGAGGTACTGGAACATGTCCAGAGAAGGGCCACAAGCATGAGCAGAGGGCTGAAGCTGCTCTGCTATGAGGAGAGACTGAGGGAGCTGGGGCCTGGAGAGTAGAAGGCTCCAAGGTGAACTTATTGGGGCCTTTTAGAATCTTAACAGGACCTACAAGAAAGCTGGGGAGGGACTTTTGAGGCTCTCAGGTAGTGATAGGACTGGGGGGAATGGAACAAAGCTGGAAATGGGGAGATTCAGACTGGATGTTAGGAATAAATTCTTCATCATGAGGGTAGTGAGACCCTAGAACAGGCTGCCCAGGGAGGTGGTGGAAGCTTCATCCCTGGAGGTGTTTAAGGCCAGGCTGGATGAGGCTGTGGGCAGCCTGCTCTAGGGTAGGGTGTCCCTGCCCATGGCAGGGGGTTTGGAACTGAATGATCCTTGTGGTCCCTTCCAACCCTGACTGATTCTATGATTTTTGCAGTCAATGAAGCCATGAAGGAGGAAACACATTTGTAATACCTGAAAAGCAGATACTGTACTTGGAAGCACTTTGTGTCCTCAGTAGGTAACTCTGTGGATTCCAGTGTGATGGGCACCTCACACAGCTTACACTCCTCCCCACGCAATTCCACTGGCTTCTGGCATATGATGAACTCATCTAAATCAAGCTGCAAATTATCTTTGGAAGGACCTTCATCCTTTAGACCTTGACAAAGAAAAGGCTGTATTAATTGTTCAAACCATTGCATTCAGCAGTAAGAAAATTCTGTGACACAACAGCAATGAAACACTCCAATTACAGCTACCTAGAGTGAGCACTGGTTTCCTCACACCATGAGATGTGAACAATCCTTCAGGTAAGCCTCCACAGCCTGAATATCTAAAAATCAAGATTCCCAAATGAACAGGTAAACTGCTCATTACAAGGCAAGTCCAGGGCAACATCTGCTGTAAATGACATGCCATCAAAAAATGGTATCAATTGGCTGCAGAGGTCTTAAGAAGGGAAAGGCAGCTATGATAGGCAGGTGTGGTACCTTAAACTCACTTGAGTTCTACAAAGCAAATCCTAACAGCACTCAAAAAGTAATTTGAGCTTTTCAACTCAGGTTTTAGCAATATAAAGTAATTAGGGGCAGGATGCCATTAGCTGTGTGGGGCAGGATGCCATTAGCTGTGTGGGGCAGGTGTGGTACCTTAAACTCACTTGAGCTCTACAAAGCAAATCCTAACAGCACTCAGAAAGTAATTTGAGCTTTTCAACTCAGGTTTTAGCAATGAAAAGCAATTAGGGGCAGGACGCCATTAGCTGTGTTGAGATCTGCACCTGCACTCAGTGAAGAACATCTCAGTTCACACTTTACCACTTTACCTAAGTGATAATTCTTAGTTACCTTTAAGCTCTTTCTAGGTACAGTTTCCACTTCTAAAAGGTTATGCTCTTCTGGTTTAAGCTTCTTCAATTCCTAAATGAAGGATTTTCCTAAGGTCTGTTGGTGTTCATCTGATACCTTTGGAAATGTGGTCCCTCACTACACATGGATTGTTTTCTTGCAATATATGGCAATGAAATCTACTGAGTAGCTCAAATTTTGGGCTTTCTAGGATAAACCTCTGAACAGGATAATTTACTGACACCTTGTTTATGCAGTTCTGAGCCTACTAACAGCTACAGAAAAGCACACAAAGCATTCTTAAGTCAGCCAGTGTGCAAGGTTCATGAGATGCTGCTTCTATCTGACCCCCCACTCATCCCTTTGAGGAGACACGTATGTGTATTTGGGCAGTGACGCTGACAGGATAGCTTTAATCCAAGCACAGCACACTCAACAACCATCACTTCGATTTGGCCTATGGTAGTACTCCAAAACAGGGACCCAATTCTGTGCCTGTAGAGCTTGCATTATCTCGAGAGGCTCTGCAGAACGATGGCACATCTAAGTGTCACTTTCAGCTGGCACCTCCAGGTGGTGCAACTTTTCGTGCATCCAGCTGACAGTACTAAGAGGATCTGCAAATATTTTCTGAAGGGCAATGACTTGGAGCCTGTTTTGAGACTAGCAGGAATTGGCTAGCAGGTTCTCAGAAGTTTAATTCCTGTACTCACCTTGACTCACAGGCTTTTCTAGTGCACGTTGCTCTGTCCCCTCTTCGCTCTGCTGCACCAGTTTGAGGATCAGAACATCCAGCTCTGTTGTTATGGCTATATGTCTGGCACAAAAGGCCACTTCAGCAGGAGTAACATTATCCATGTGTAAAATTAGGGAGCGCTCAAAGTCTAACACAGTCAAACTCTGGTTTACGACCAAGTACTTCAAACAGAACAGGACTACTTTGTTTTTGCAGCCCACGAGAAGATCTCCAGTTACAGGACAACAGGAAATGCAGAGAGGAGGATCCGAAAGTGGCATTTCCACAATTGACATCTGTTCTTTTAAGGTTTCACTGTATGACTCTTCCATCTTGTGACCAAGCATCCGAACACAAACACGAGAGCTGCCTGCAGACATGCATCTCCAGTTCGTATATGCTCTTAGGAAAGTGGCTCTGCTCTTTTCTTCAATGGTCACCAGATAGTCTCCTTAAAAGAAAGCAGCAGTACAGATACATCGTCAAACCACAGATGAGTTTCTGAGATCTTTACCTGCTGTAGTACACTACAAAGAACACCTTTTATTCTCAATTTAAGTGAGACATTTTCACCCACCAGTATTTTTCTGTAACAAAACTCCAAGGGCAAGTTTCTTTGCTAGGTGGACCACGCTTGATACACCGTTAAAAGCAAGGGCTTGTATGTAAACCAGCCAAACTCCTAAGTGAATCCACTTCACATAGTGAGTTATGATTACAGAACAGGAGGGGGTCCAAACATTCGTTACTGAGAAAATGTTCTGTTCTTTAAATAAGAGGGGAAGTTAGAGAGTCACGAAGAGCCGTGGGGTCGGCTGCAGTGCCCACCCGCGCCGCGCTCTGCCATCACAACAAAGGGCAGGGACGCAGGCTCCCAGCGGGGCGGGGGAAGCTGGCCGAAAAGCCAATGTGCTGGCCACGCTCATGACTAGCCGGGGCATTTCCAGCCCCTCGCACAGCTCGGACCAGCCCGTGGCTGGGCAAGTGCCGCCCTGCGCTTCCGCCAACAGCGAGCGGCTCCTAAAGCCGCGCTCTGCGCCACGGCGGCGGCGCTGCGCAGCGCCAGGCAGGCAGCACCAGGCCCTGCTCCCGCCCGGCCCGGCCCGGCCTAGCCCGAGCGCCCGGTTCACCTAAGCCTCCTGCCGCCCCGGCCCAGACCAAGCCCCTCCGCTCTCCCGGCCGGCCCGCAGGAGCCGCAGGGCCTCCTCTCGCACTCGGGCCGGACAGGTCCTAGGGGCGCACTCCCGGACCCAGCGGAACGGCACTCACCTGCCTGGCTGTGCGCCATGCGCAGCACGGGACCCAGCGTGGCGAAGGAGCCCAGGGGCTCGCAGCGGCCCTGGTCGCGCACGGCGAACACCTCCACCCTGCAGCTGGCCGCCGTGCTGGCCACGAACAGCACATCGCGGCCGCAGCAGAAGTGCGCCGGCTCCTGCTTGCAGGGCACTACTCGCTGCGACCCGAACGGGTGCAAGTTGTAGAGCCGCACCATGGCTCGCTAAAGCCGCTGGGGACCGCGCACCGCTCCCGCAGCGGGCGCCGCCTGCCGCTCCTGGGCCGCCAGCAGGGCGGTGCGCGCCGCGCCCGGAGCCGCCTTCCGCCCTGCGCCTGGCCTGGCGCGGCGCACCCTGGGTGTCCGTGCGGAGTGCCGGGGCGATCCTCGGTGCCAGCTGTCTCGTCCCGTCGCAGCTTCCCTCGGGCGGAGTTCTGTTTCGTGCCAGCTTAACTCCATGGCTGCGTTCGCACCTCCAGGCGCCCTCCCCCACTCTTGAGTCAGGCGCCGTACGCGGCCGCCGGCTCCGCGCACCGGGCAGCTCCCGGACGGGAGGTTACGCTGGACGCGATCTTTGAAGTGTCGGGAGTGGAAACGGTGGCTTAGAAATAGAAGAACTTGCCGCAGGGTGCCGTGGGCCGGCGGTGTGTGTTCGTGGGCTGGGCGATGCGGGCGGCTCGGAGCTGCAGCAGGCTGCTGGGACCTCTGGGCATCCTGGATTTAAAAACAAAGGCATATTTTGGTTTAAAGATAGCAAGTTTTTCTTTAGGACTCCGTAAGCTGTGCTTACATAACATGCTCTACAGATACCAGTTATAAGTACTTCCAAAAGTAATTCAACTTCTGAGTATTTTAGCATATGTAGCCCTTTTCTCTGCCTCTTGGTTTTACAGAACGTGGAAGGAAGGAAAAACTAGAAACAGAACACCAAATCAAACCAAACAAACCACAATTCAAATAAGCAAAACCACCCCAAACAAACATAAAACGAACCTATAAATATTAAACAAATGTTTTTTCAGGATTAAAAAAAGAGGTAGTGGGTCTGCTGCTTTTACTGACCTAAGTGTCCTGCTCTTTAATTCTAAGTGCCAGTAAAGCTATATGTACTTGAACACAGTGTTAAAGGATGTTCTAATTCTTTACTAGGCCAGCATAGGAATCACTTCTGCTCCCAAAGATGGGAGTATTTGCTTGTGAACAAACACAAGAAGGGCATCAGACTGTTAGAGCAAGTCCAGAGGAGGGTCACCAAGATGCTTAGAGGGCTGCAGCAGCTCTGCTATGAGGACAGGCTACAAGAGTTGGGGCTCTGCAGCCTGGAGAAGGCTTGGAGGAGTCCTTGGAGTGGCCTTCCAGTATCTGAAGGGACCTACAGGAGGGCTGGGGAGGAACTATTGACGAGGTCTTGTAATGACAGGACGAGGAGTAATGGATTTAAATTGGCAGAGGGGAGATTCTAACTAGATGTTAGGAAGAAGGTCTTTGCAGTGAGGGTGGTGAGACACTGGCACAGGTTGCCCAGGGAGGTTGTGGCTGCTCCCTCCCTGGAGGTGTTCAAGGCCAGGTTCAAGGCCTTGAGTGACCTCTTCCAGTGGGAGGTGTCCCTGCCTATGGCAGGGAGTTGGAACTGGACAAGCTTTGAGATCCCTTCCAACCTAAACCATTCTATGATAATTTATCCTTTTTATCTTTGGGGTTTTCCTTTTATGAATAACCTACTAAAATTAACGTTTACGTTCTAGTTCTAATTTATCAACAGTAAAAAGCTATTATCTTTACGAAAGGGCACTGGATTATGATAGAGCAACCAAAAGCCATCGGCACGGCCGGGAAGCGCTCCGGGAGGAGCGCTTAAAGGAAGCGCCGAACGCCGCAGCCGGTTCCGGCCCCAGCGGTGCCTGCCGCCGGAAGGGGGCTGCGGCGAACCCGCAGCCTGGTCCTGCCCACCAGGCTCTCATTGGCAGGGCCTGCGGGGCCTCCGGCAGCGGTTGGTGCTTGCTGCGGTGGGCAGCGGAGCGCGGACGGCCGAGCAGCGCTGCCTGGGCGCTGCGGCGCTCGGATCGTGCTAGTGCCATGTCGTGGAGGCTGCCCAAGTGAGACGGGGGGGTGGCGGCGGGTGCTGTGCTTTGCTGTGCGTGCACCGCAGCGGGGCTCTCTTCTGCTGGGCCGCCTCGTCCTGCGAGCGGCGGTCGGGCAGGTGCTGGCGGCGGGGCGAGCTGAGGTGGCCGCATGGAAGCTCAGCCACCGCCGCCTTACCCGTGTGGTGGTCGCTGCCGGCTGCCAGGGTCGTTCCTGGGACGCCTGCGTTGTGGCGGGGCTGGCGGAGAGCTGGCCGCAGGGCGCTGGCAAAACAGCTCCTGGGTGGCGCCCCCTGCTGGCTGCTCGGCAAAGCGGCGGAGGCTTCGCTTCTGCGAGCCAAACTGCGCGCGTTGGTGTTTGTCGGAGCACTTCTGCACTCGTTTTAGATGGCGTCTGCAAAAGAAACCCTGACTCCCGTACTGTAAGGGGCACAGAGCACTGGCACAGGCTCCCCAGAGAGGTTGTGGAGTCTCCTTCTCTGGAGCAGGACCTGAGCTAGATTGCATGGTCCTGCTCTGGCAGGGGGCTTGGACTCGATGGTCTCTTCGGATCTTTTCCAGCCCCTGACATCCTGTGATCCTGTGAAAGCACAGATGACTCTGCCAAGTTCTCAATGACTTGTGTATGGAAACTAATTCTTTTTGATGCAGATGACAGGGACCTTTGTCCTCAGGTTGTGCCAGGGGACGTTCATGATGGGTATCAGGAAAACTTTCTTCACAGAAGGGGTTACCAAAGACTGAAAGAGTCCTGCCTGTGCAGTGGTGCAGTCCCTGCAGGTATTTAAAAGATGTGTGGAGGTGGCACTTAGCAGGAGTGGTGGGATTGTGGGCTTAAGGTGACCAGTTGGACTTCATGATCTCGAAGGTCTCTTCCCACCTCAACAGTTCTGTGAGCTTCTATTGATCCAGCAACACCAGAGGGTACTTTGGGATATACCAAAGGTCATGATTACACAGGATTAAAGGATGTCAGGGGTTGGAGGGGACCCAAAGAGATCACAGGCTCACAGGATGTCAGGGGTCTGAAGGGAACCAAAATGATTATCAAGTCCAAGCCCCCTGCCACAGCAGGACTATACAACATAGCTCAGGTCACAGAGGAAAGCATCCAGACAGGCCTTGAAAGGCTCCAGAGAAGGAGACTCCACAACCTTTCTGGGGAGCCTGTGCCAGTGCTCTGTGACCCTTACAGTCAAGAAGTTCCTCCTTGTGTTGAGCTGGAACCTTCTGTGCTGCAGCTTCCATCCATTGCTCCTTGTCCTATCCCAGGGAGCAGTGAGCAGAGCCTGTCCCCCTCCTCCTGACCCTCAGATATTTATAAGCTTATATTAAATGTTTACAAATATCTGAGGGCTGTTTATTGTGTATCAGTTGAAGGTCATATTGAGATTTTAGTCTACAAATTACTTGGCAAAACCAGTAGGTAGTGTGTTGATCTGCAGTCAAACATGCACTGACCACATGGCCAGAGGATGCTTCCATTTCTTCATGCACTGCAGCATGAGTTGCAGGGTGCATCCCTTCAGCAAAAGGGGGACCTGGTGACCTAAGCTTGTGTTAGAGTTCCATGGTGTGATTGCCTGGGTTAGGCTGGACTAGCTGATCATTCTAAAGTATTAATGACAGATATTAAGGCAAGCTTAATACATACATAGGGAGCAGATGTAGTATTTCAGAGTTTATGGATGAAATTATGCAGAGTTAAGTATCACCAGGGTGGAGGATTAACCTTTTTTCTTAAATGAGAAAAATAGCCAGGTGGGGTTGGTCTCTTCTGCCAGGTAACCAGCAACAGAACAAGGGGACACAGTCTCAAGTTGTGCCAGGGGAAGTATAGGCTGGATGTTAGGAGGAAGATCTTCACAGAGAGAGTGATTTGCCATTGGAATGGGCTGCCCAAGGAGGTGGTGGAGTCACTGTCCCTGGAGGTGTTCAAGAAAAGACTGGCTGAGGCACTTGGTGCCATGGTCTGTTGACTGGATAGGGCTGGGTGCTAGGTTGGACTGGATGATCTTGGAAGTCTCTTCCAAGCAGGTTGATTCTATGATTGATGATAAAGATTATCCTGTGAGGGAAGGTAGGGTGGAATGCACAAATACCATAGTTTAGTTAGTTAAACTTTTGTCTGGTCTTTCTTGTAATGGGTTTAAACTAATTTATTTGGGATTGAAAAATTGCAGACAAAAGTTTTCTCCTAATGTAAAACTTCATTTGAATGTTTTCAGGTAAAAGATTACCTCGACAAGGCTGTAAATCTGGGGTTTATAGGTAGCCTCATGTAAAGGTGTAAAACAAATTGCAAGAAATAGTTCTATTAATGTTAAAGTAAAGGTCTAATATTTCACACTTTGTCCTTCTGCAGAGGCTTTGCAAGAGGACACTCTCAATATAACATCTCCAGAGGGCAGAGAAACTATTCCCATTCATCCTCTTCTGCTTTTCATTCCAGTCTTGGGTTGGAAGACTTTCTCCCTGTAGGTGACACTTCTGGAACAGAGGAGGATACAGACTCTGCTGTCCTGTATGGAACTCTGCGAGGAAGCGTGGTTGGGCTGCGGTACTACACGGGGATCGTAAGTGCATGATTCATATCAAAGCAGCAGGGAAAGTTGTCAGCTTCAGATAGAATATGTGTGGTTACTGCTCAGAAATCCTGAGAGCTGTGTTCATGTGGAATTTTAATGGATTATTTATCTCCTAAGTTGCTGTGTTTAATGCTATTCACTGGAAGTACTTCATCTAACGCTTCAGTTGGAAACTTTAAGGTAGCAAATCCGGGTTAATCATTTGGTAGCTCTGCTCACCCACGTAGTGAAAGTGACTGAAGACAAGAAATTAGATTTGAACTGTTTTGTTCTACCTCACCACAGGGAGAGACTTCTTTATTGTGAGTGTGATAGAGCATTGGAACAGGTTGCCCAGAGAGGTTATGGAGTCTCCTCTGGAGACTTTCAAAACTCACATTCCTGTGGGATCTGCCCTGGGTGATTCTGCTTTGTCAGGAGGGGTTGAACTTGGTGATCTCTAGAGGTCCCTTCCAACCATTGACATTCTGTGATCTGAATTGTTTACATGGACACAAGAGGATGTCTGTTCCCTTACAAAATGTAGTTGCCACTGAAGGTAGTTGCTGCTCTCCGGAATCTCTTTTAAATTGGTGACACTTAGCAGGCAGCTTCTGGTATTTTGAGTAAGTGGAAGGTTGGTAGACTGAACAGAATGCTCTGCCCAATTCATCTTTAATCTCAGCAGTAGTTAGGGAAAATTTATGTTAGATATTTAGAATCACAGAATGGTTTAGGCTGGAAGGGACCTCAAAGATCATCATGTTCCAACCCCCTGCCATAGGCAGGGACACCTCCCACTAGAACAGGTTGTTCAAGGCCTCATCCAACCTGGTCCTGAACACCTCCAGGGAGGGAGCAGCCACAACCTCCCTGGGCAACCTGTGCCAGTGTCTCACAACCCTCACTGTAAAGAACTTCTTCCTAACATCCAGTTTCAATCTCCCCTCTGCCAGGTTAGACCCATTCCTCCTCATCCTATCATTGCAAGACCTTGTCAATAGTCCCTCCCCAGTCTTCCTGTAAGCCCCCTTCAGATACTGGAAGGCCACTCCAAGCTCTCCTCGAAGCCTTCTCTTCTCCAGGCTGCAGAGCCCCAACTCTCATAGCCTGTCCTCATAGCAGAGCTGCTGCAGCCCTCTGAGCATCTTTGTGGCCTCCTCTGGACTGGCTCCAACAGTTCTATGCCATTCTTGTGTTGGGGGCTGCAGGACTGCACACAGTTCTGCAGGTGGGGTCCGAGGAGAGCAGAGCCAAGGGGCAGAATCTCCTCCCTTGCCCTGCTGCCCACACTGCTCTTGCTGCAGCCTAGGACGCGGTTGCTGTCTGGGTTGTGCACACACTGCTGGCTCATGTTGAGCTTTTCATCCTATTTCTGCCTGTAGTTTTCAGCCAAATGCATGTGTTCTGGCATTTGTTTGTTTTGCTTGGTTAGGTGAATAACAACGAGATGGTTGCGCTTCAGAGGGAGCCCAACAATCCTTATGACAAAAACGCGGTGAAAGTAAACAACGTGAATGGAGAGCAGGTGGGCCACATCAAAAAAGAACTAGCAGCAGCACTGGCAGGCATTATGGACAACAAACTAGCAGTAGTCGAAGGGTAAGTGTTCAGATTGAGCTTTTAGTTCTAAGAATAGAAAAAAAGGAAATGAGTTTTGTTACTCCTAGCAAGTTCTGATAACCCTTTCTAGGTGTTCGTCTTTTGGCAGTAGGATTAAAGCTTTGTGTTTTCAGACTGCTTGCACACAGGTTGTTCTTTCCTATAGATGTTAAAATGTAGAGGCAGTAGTGAGAGCAAATTCCTCAGAGGTTGTTGTGGAGCTTTTAAATTAATTGCCTGTGGTGGTCTGTGTAAAAGGTTTGTGCAGTACAGACACTAAAACCTATCTGGAACGTTGTGTTTTGATGAAAAGAAGCACTTTGGAGTTGCTCTTGCTTGAGTGTTGTTGGGTTTTTTTGGGCCAGCATGCCTGTGTGTGTTTTTTGATTGATTACTTGTCTGGTTCATTATCATCTCTGGAAAATAGGATGTTCTTTCCTCTTAGGCAGGGTAAAACATTTACTACTATTGCACTGATTGCTGCAGAAATAACAAAGTTTGGTACATTAAAAAAAATATATATTACTACTGTGTGGTTTTTTTTTTCCTGTTTTTTTGGTCAGAGTTGTCCCTTATGGAGCAAAAAATACTTTTACCATGCCTGTACAGATGAGCTTTTGGGGAAGAGAAGAAAACAAGGAAGCAGTGTTGAATGAGCTAAAAAGGCATGGATTTAAACTAGCTCCTCCTATGAAAGGTAAGTCTTACAGATTGCTTTTTTTTCCTTTTCATATACTCAGATTAATTTTGCCACTGGTTGAAAGAAATCTTTAAGGACTTAATTTTCATCATAATGTTGGCATTCACTAAATTGTTTTTTGGCTTAGTTGTGGAATAATCATAGAATCAAACAGGTTGGAAGACACCTCCAAGCTTTTTGAATCCAACCTGTCACCCAGCCCTATCCAATCAACCAGATTATGGCACTAAGTGCCCCATACAGGCTTTGCTTCAGCACATCCCGGGATGGTGCCTCCACCACCTCCCTGGGCAGCTCATTCCAATGCCAATCACTCTCTCTGGCAAGAACTTCCTCCTAAAATCCAGCCTAGACCTCCCCCAGCACAACTTGAGCTATTCATTTTAAACTTCACAGGTAGGATACTTTTCTGTCCTAGCTTTTATCATCATGTAATCATAGAATGGCTTAGGTTGGAAAGGGCTTTGGAGATCATTTACTCCAACCTCCCCACCATGGGCAGGGATACCTTTCAACTAGACTGTGTCTACAACTACCTGAAGGAACGTTGTGGAGAGGCTGCTGCTGGGCTCTTCTCACAGGTAATTTGAGACAGAACAAGAGGGAATGGCCTCAAGCTGAAGCTGGAGAGGTTTAGATTGGATATTAGGAAAAAGTTTTTCAAGGATAGAGTGGTCAGGGAGTGGAATGAGCTGCCCAGGGAGGTGGTGGAGTCACCCAGCCTGGATGTGTTTAAGGGTTGTTTGGATGTGCTGCTTAGGGATATGGTTTAAGGGAAATCTTGCAGAGTAGGGTTCTAGGTTGGACTTAGTGATCCTGAGAGTCTTTTCCAACCTGCATGGTTCTGTGATTCTGTGGCTTGGCTGCTCAATATCTCATCCAGCCTGGCCTTGAACACCCCTAGGGAGGAGCCATCCATAGCCTCCTGTGCAGCCTGTTCCAGACTCTAACCACCCTCAAGTGGAGAAGCATTTGAGCAACCTACATTTCTGATGTTCTGTTGCTTGATTCCACAAGTTCCTTGAAAGTCCATAACGATTCCCAGCATTTCCCCAGACTTGAAACTTGTAATTTTGGTAAAGAAACAGCTTAAACATTTTTCACAGGATGAGAGTTTAGGGATGGTGCTGCTTTTTAGGGGAATGCTAGGATGTGTATCCTACTAGTGAGGTGTGAGCAAATAGAGATGAGGTACTTGAGCAAATAGAGATATTTGAACAATTAGCTTAGCAGACCTGATGGTTTGCAGAGCCAGACTTGTGTGTAAAGCACCTGTGCACTTTGCTGAGACAGTGATAGTCAGGAGTGAGGATGCAATAAACACCTGGTGAGGACAGATCACAGTATCACAGAATTGTCAGGGCTGGAAGGGACTTCAGGGATCATCTAGTTCCAATCCCCCCGCCATGGGCAGGGACACCTCACACTAGATCAGGTTGCTCAGAGTCACATCCAGCCTGGCCTTAAAGACCTCCAGGGATGGGGCTTCCACCACCTCCCTGAGCAACCTATTCCAGTATCTCGCCACTCTCATGCTGAAGAACTTCTTCCTAACATGCAATCTGAATCAACCACTTCTAGTTTTTCTGCATTCCCCCTAGTTCTGTCACCGAGACCCTAAAAAGTCCCTTACCATCTTTCTTGTAGCCCCATTCAGATACTGGAAGGTCACAATAAGGTCTCCTTGGAGCCTTCTCCTCTCCAGACTGAACAGCCCCAACCTGTCCTCATAGCAGATCTATTTTAGCTGTAGCCAGCTTTCAGATTTTGTCTTACAGATTCTATTGTGCATAATTAACAGTAAAGAATAAAAACCCATTTTGCATTGCCATGTGACATGATTTTTTAAGCCCTGGTTGCCGTGTCAAAGGATCCTGCCCCATGGCTCACATGTTTCCTGTGGGTCTTAGGAAGCTTTGTGGAGGAAGCCTTTGGGAAGTAGAGGATAAATTGAGGCTAAAAGACAAATGGTGGAAGGTGGCCTCGCAGCCCACAATCCAATTAGCATTGTCACTCAGGAAGCAGTGAAGGTTGGGACTGGGAAGTTGTCATACTGGTGTGTTTCAAAATACTGTCTTTTTCATCACAATAGGTTCAGAAGGTGGCTTTGGATCAAAGTGGGTTTCTGGGAGAGCTGGTCCAAGTTACAGCGCTCCAGTTCATGCTGCTGTGCAGCTGACCACAGAACAGGTTTGGATTTCACACTTAAACACCTGGAAATTGGAGTTTTAACAGTGGGAGGGTTTAAGTTAATAAAACAATGCTTGTGAAGTAGAGGTCTTTTACTTCTGTTTTCCTTTTCTAAACCACAGATTTGCAGATATTTCTCAGTCTCATGTAATTTGGGGAGATTTTGGCTGTTCAGTAATCGGTTTACATTGTCATGGGGATGTGTTGTCCTTTCTCTATCCTAATGCTTTACCAGATAATGAATATGTTAAAATACTGAATGAAAATCAAATCTGACTTCCAGACTTTCATCTTTAGATTTGGCAAAGGGTTGGGTGGTGGTTTAGTTTTGGTTTTGCTTTCTGTTTGCTCTTTCAAGTTAGAAGTAGTTAACTTCAGTGAGTGGTGTACAAGGGTGTGAGCGTATTTAGCCATCCCTTCTCAAGCTCTTGCTTGTATTGGCATGGGCTTGCCCTGGAAAAACTCAACTTAATTTGTATCTAACAGTAGCTAACAAACTATATTCCAGCAAATGAAAGGTAGATTGTGCTAGTTTGAAGCTAGCTAGAATGTTTTGGTGAGAAGAACTAGATTATAGGCTGTAAAAGGAAAACAATGGTGATGTCTACTTCCCTCACAGGCTTACTGAGATGTATAAAAACATAAGTCAAAACAGTAGCTAACAAACTACATTCCAGCAAATAAAAGGTAGATCTAAATTAAGTTAGATTTATCTAAACTGGTAGAGTTATCTGTATTGATTACCACATGACAGGCATTTGTAATTTAACAGCCATTGATTATTTAGTGAGCTTATTTTCAACTGCCAATGATTTTAATTGCCATGGGGTTTTTTTTTTTCCTGTCCATTTATACAGCTTAAAAGTGAATTTGACAAATTGTTTGAGGATCTGAAGGAAGATGACAAAACCTGTGAAATGGAAGGAGCAGAGGTACTGGAAACAGTTTTCTATGAGACTAGAGACACTTTACACATCTAGATGCATGTTGACCTGTGTCTGGACACAGGGAGAAAACAAATGAGTAGATAAAACTTCTTCCACAAGTGGAATGCCAGATTTCATTTGCAAATAATGCCTAACCTGTCTCTTTAATTTGCAGGCTGTTGGCACACCCTTGCTTCCCCATCAGAAGCAGGCTTTAGCTTGGATGGTTTCACGTGAGAACAGCAACCATTTACCACCCTTCTGGGAAGAGAGAAGTGACTTCTATTACAACACACTTACAAATTTTGCAGAAAAGAAGAGACCCAAGAATGTCCTTGGAGGAATATTAGCTGATGATATGGGGCTGGTAAGAGTAGTTAACAAGCTTGAGTGGGTTTTTTTTTGTCCAGCATGATTCTGTGTGTTTTGATTGATTGGTTGTTTTAGTTTGAAGCTAGCTGGAATATTTTGGTGAGAAGAATTAGATGCTAGGCTGTGAAAAGGAACCAGTGGTGATGTCTGCTGCACTCATAGGCTTGCTGAGATGTATAAAAACAGGAACATAAATATAGATATCAGAGTTGCTCTCTCTGGCTGCCTGCACTTCTCTCTCTAACCTGCGGTCTATGTAGCTAATCTGTCTGCTTCCTAACCCCCCTGGCTGATTCTCCAGCCTCATCTTGAACGTAAGGCAAAGTCTGGGATAAGGCAGAGGGGTGGAAAGCAGGCGGAAGGGTGGCTGGGAGTCCCTCCTGGGGACTCTGGTTTCTGGGAGGGTTGTTATGTTTCTGTATTGCTTTTTAACTTGTATATTTCTGTATATAGTTATACATACATATATATAGAGAGAGTAAATACCTGCTTGTATATTGTGCTAAGCTGTAAATATAAAGCTTCATTCTCATTTCCAGCTAGGCTGAGTCTAGTCTGGGTGATTTTCTTAAGTGTGAGGGGGCAGGTAACACCCAAACCATCACATTGGTTGTTTGGTTCATTTTCATCTCAGGAAAATATGATGTTTCTTCCTCTTTTGCAGGGTAAAACACTTACTACTATTGCACTGATTCTCACCAATTTTCAAGATGGCAAGCCTCTTCCTGTTGAGAAGCTCACAAAGGCAAAGTTTTGTGAGGTGAGATGAAAAAGAAAAGATACAATAGCTATGAGTTAAAACACCCCTCCCTAATAACTTCCTGTATGGTGAACTTTGTATACATTTAATGGAAGATGTTGTTCAAGTACATCAGATCAAAGGAAGAATAGTGTAGATTACTTGAAAGTATCACAGAGTGTCAGAGGTTGGAAGGGACCTTGAAAGATCATCCAGACCAGTGCTCCTGCTGGAGCAGGTCACACAGGAACACATCCAGGCAGATTCTGAGTGTCTCCAGAGGTGGAGACTCCAAAACCTCTCTGGGCAGCCAGTTCCAGAGCTCTGTCACAGTCACAGGCTCACAGGATGTTGGGGGATGAGAGGGACCTAAAGAGATCATCAAGTCCAACCTCCCTGCCACAGCAGGACCATAGAATCTAGCGCAGGTCACAGAGGAAAGCATCCAGACAGCCCTTGAAAGGCTCCAGAGAAGGAGGCTCCACAACCTCTCTGGGGAGCCTGTGCCAGGGCTCTGTGACCTTTACAGTCAAGAAGTTGCCCCTTGTGTTGAGGTGGAACCTCCTGTGCTGCAGTTGCCATCCATTGCTCCTTCTCCTATCCCAGGGAGCAGTGAGCAGAGCCTGTCCCCCTACTCCTGACCCCCAGCCCTCAGATAGTTATAAACATTTAATAAATCCCCTCTGAGTTTTCTCTTCTCCAGACTAAACAGCCCCAGGTCCCTCAGCCTCTCCTCATCAGGCAGTGTTCCAGTCTCCTAATCATCCTTGTAGCCCTCTGCTGGGCCTTCTCCAGCAGATCTCTGTCCCTCTTAACCTGGGGAGCAAGAAAAGTTTCTCCTTATGTTCACATGGAACCTCCTGTGCTCCAGCTTGCACCCATTGCCCCTTCTCCTATCCTTGGACTGCACTGGGCAGAGCCTGGTTCCATCCTCCCAACACTGCCCTTTTGCCTCTTTGTCAAAGTGAATAAGGTCACCCCTCAGTCTCCAAGCTAGAGCTCCAGCTCCCTCAGTCTGTCCTCATAAGGTAGGCTCTAGTCTTAGCAATATAAGGATTAATTTTTGGGGCCAGTAACTTTTTCCATTGTTACATTTTATCAATTCTGAAGTTTCTTGTAAATGCCTCCTATAAGCAGGTTGTGGCTGCAGAAATGCCAAGTGGTGTTCTTTTAGGGGTGTGCATGCATACATCCTGTGTGGTTTGGAGGGAGCATCTGGAGCAACCAAAATAGCAGGCAGAGGGACTCAGTAGAAAGCACATAAAGAAATAAATCTTGATGTATTGGGTTTTTTTTGGCCAAACACTTGAAATAAAGAGCAGAGGGGAAACTACAATTAGTTCACTACCAGCAGTGTGCAAACTTGTCTTAAGTAATGCAGGTCAAGTGCTTTTTGCTTACATTCTGATGTGATTTTCAAGATGATGAAACAAATGACATGCTAGGATCAGAAGATTTATTGTGCAGTGATCCTTGGCAGTGTTTAAGGCTGGGAGGTTGGTTTCATTTTGTCATACTTTGCCAAAATGTCACAAAGTAATGCTTCCTGTGTGACCTCAGATTGTTAACTGGGAGATATTATTACTGTGTTTTGTTTATGGGGCAGCTGTGCAGAACTGAGTTTCTCTCCTTTGCCTCTGTAGTTTGGTTTGAATTCTGTGTTTGGCTACTAAAAAAAGAAACAACCTACAGCTCTTTCAGCCTCTCAAGTGACTGACTTGCCACTAAACAAAGCTTTCATGTTTCAGAGCAGTAATTAATCACTTAGGTTAGCTTAATAATGGGGTTGGCATTTTTTTTCCAGTTGCTACATTAAAGAGTAAAAGTTTCCATTTCTCAATAGGACTCTGATACTAACAGCATGAGCAGCGTTGGACCTAGAGTATGTAAAGGTGATGGCAAACTGAAAAGTCCAGTAGTGCTTGTGTGATATTTAATGCTATTAGCAGGCTACTCATAGTCTGTGATCAGTGCTTGTTGTCACAAACCATTAGTAAATTGTCTCAGAGAAGTATTTAAAGGTGTTTCAGTTGACATGTGAGAAGATTTAAATGCCTTGTGAGAAAGTTGCACCTTGCCAGGGAAGTTAAGACACGCAGGAAATGGATTCTGGGTTCCTTTTGCTTTCTTTTTTTTCCTCTCCCTTGTGGATAAAACCAGAGCAGTCATGCATCTGTTAGAGTCTTGCTTTTTAAAACAGTAAACATTGTTCAATTAGATTCTGTAGTAGGTCACTCTAAAAGAAATATTTTAAAGTACTGAGCAAATGACAAGTATTTAGTAGGATGTTATCACATCTGTGGTTTTCAGGTTGTATCAGGAGAATTTAGAGATAGGTTTTATAAAACATAGAATGTCAGGGGCTGGAAGGGACCTTGAAAGATCATCTGGTCCAACCCCCCTGCCAGAGTAGGATCACCTACAGCAGATCACACTGGAACACATCCAGATGGTTCTTGAATATCTCCAGAGAGGGAGACTTCACAACCTCCCTGGGCAGCCTGTTCCAGTGCTCTGTCACCCTCACAGGGAAAAAGTTCTTCATTAGGTTCATATGGACCCTGCTATGCCTCAACTTCCACCCATTGCCCCTTGTCCTGTCCCTGGGCATCACTGAGAAGAGGCTTGCTCCATCCTCCTGGCACTCACTCCTTACATATTTATAGACATGAATGAGGTCACCCCTTAATCTCCTCTCCTCCAAGCTAAATAGCCTTAGCTCCCTCAGTCTCCCAGTACCAGTAGTGCTTGTCCTGTGCAGAATTAAGGAAGTTAGTACTTGATCAAGTTATGCTAAAGTTGGTTTGATAACCAAGCTGAAGACTATGGCTATTTTTCATACATACTCTTTTTTTTTTTGCCTTTATGAAGACTCTGGCAGTGTGATGGAGCCTGGTGGTTCTCATGGGAAAAAACCTAAAACTGCTGTGCTGAAGCACTCAAGTTGTCTTCTTAAAAGGTAAATAGTTGGAATAATCTTTTTATTGGTTGGTAACATAGATTTTGAATGAAAAATAGTGATACTTGATGATTGACCTTAGCCTAAAATGTTTTCCTGCTGGCTCCATACCCTTCAGTATGCTGTACTGCTGCTCACATTTGTCATAAGTGTTCTGGGTCAGTGTGGCAATTTGAGGTGTTTTAAAAAGAGTTAGCTTCATTCTGCATTGCTTGCATGACTGTATGCTTGGATGTGTCCTTCACAGAACCACAGACATGACTGCATGCTTGGATGTGTCCTTCACAGAACCATAGGCATGACTGCATGCTTGGATGTGTCCTTCACAGAACCATAGGCATGACTGCATGCTTGGATGTGTCCCTCACAGAACCATAGGCATGACTGCATGCTTGGATGTGTCCTTCACAGAATCATAGACATGACTGCATGCTTGGATGTGTCCCTCACAGAACCATAGGCATGACTGCATGCTTGGATGTGTCCCTCACAGAACCATAGGCATGACTGCATGCTTGGATGTGTCCCTCACAGAACCATAGGCATGACTGCATGCTTGGATGTGTCCCTCACAGAACCATAGGCATGACTGCATGCTTGGATGTGTCCTTCACAGAACCATAGGCATGACTGCATGCTTGGATGTGTCCTTCACAGAACCATAGGCATGACTACATGCTTGGAGGTCTCCTTCACAGAACCATAGGCATGACTGCATGCTTGGATGTGTCCTTCACAGAACCATAGGCATGACTGCATGCTTGGATGTGTCCTTCACAGAACCATAGGCATGACTGCATGCTTGGATGTGTCCTTCACAGAACCATAGGCATGACTGCATGCTTGGATGTGTCCTTCACAGAACCACAGACATGACTGCATGCTTGGAGGTCTCCTTCACAGAACCATAGGCATGACTGCATGCTTGGAGGTCTCCTTCACAGAACCATAGGCATGACTGCATGCTTGGATGTGTCCTTCACAGAATCATAGACATGACTGCATGCTTGGAGGTCTCCTTCAGAGAATCACAGACATGACTGCATGCTTGGAGGTCTCCTTCACAGAACCATAGACACGACTGCATGCTTGGAGGTCTCCTTCACAGAATCATAGAATAGGTTGGAAGGGACCTCAAAGATCATCTAGTTCAGTAGTGAAGATGTCTAATGCTGTCAGTGTGGTGCATCTGAAAAACTGGCTGTGAAGGACTCTTTCTTCTCATGTCAATTGGGTTCTTTAGCAGTGAAACACTGCACAGGCATACTTCTGACAGACAGCTTAGAGCTGGTGGAGTTGTGGAAGTTGCTGATAGCTTTGAATGTTCCCAATGCAGTAAAGTCTTTGTAATTGGCCTGATGACCTGTGCCAGGTTTATGAGCTTCGATCCCCCTCCTGCTCTGTGTTCTGTGCTTTCCCTTTTCCTAACCTTTTAAAGAGAAAAAAAAATTCAAATCACAGTGGCATCTTATTTGCAGTGTCAAATTAATTTGCTTTATGCCTTTGAGCTTAAATATATAAATCAATCAGTAGTAGACTTGTGGGGGTTTATTTGTTATTCTTTTCTTTCTTAATGATTTTCTCTTAGAGACAAAGCCAAAAAACCCAAATACTCAGGGAGCAGTGACTTGGTAGAGTCTGAAGAACTGCAGCTGCAACAAACAGAAAGTAAGTTGCAAGGAATTTTTTGTTATTGATATCTTCCTTCTTGAAGCCAAGCTGAAAAGAATTCCTGATTAGCTGGCAAAGGAATGAACTACTTGATTTTGGGTTGGGGTTTTGTTTTGTTTGGTTGATTTTGGTTTTTCCTCAGCCAAAGCTTTAAGTAGCAAAATTTAGAGATTGCTGAAAGGAAAAGCAGTGTTTTTGTTGTAAGTGTTGTAGGTTGTTTCCTTAGCTGATTTTGACCTGATCTAAGCATATCAGACGGATGGGCAAAGGCCAGAATTGTTAAGGTGTTTAGTATTTGATATATACTTGTTCTCAGGGCACAAGAGTTGGAAAAACAAATTAAATAAAAATAAGTCCATGTTTTGTGGTAGATACTTGAAATGTGATCACAAGGAGCCAAGGACATGTGTCACTTCTTGAACTAAGTATCTTGCATGTTAAAAACTGAAGGGCTTCAGGTACTCCGGAGTAAGCAGTTCAACTTGGGTTAAGTTTAAGTACTTGGAGTGAAACCTTTAAACTATATATTCTTAACAACTGGTAAACTGCTTTCCTCTGAAGATTTGTAACCTAAAACAAATGCTCTGTTTCTGTGCACACACCTGTAAGACCCCAAGGAGCATATGGTTTACTGTCTTGTGAGGAGCAGGTGGTTGGATTCAATGATCCACAATAGGTTCCTTCAAACTTGAGTTATTCCACATCGTTGTGTTGTAGAGAAGTTAAGTTGGTTAACAGGTTTGGTTTTTTTATGAAACATGGTAAAAAAATTAATGCATGCATATAGGCTTCATGGTGTGAAAAATCTGTCTGGCTTTTCCCAGCAGCTTCCTGTGTTAGCCAAGATAGTACAGACTTTGCATCTGCTCTTCTGTCGTCGTCTACTGGTTTTAAAAGGAGAACAAAGAGAAAAGGTAATGGAAGGATAAACAGATAATACTAATTTCAGAGTTTGCTGCAACTTGGAGAGGAACTTGGGGCTATTATTTGGTAGTTGACTGAACCTGAGTCAGCAGTGTGCCCAGGTGGCTAAGGAAGCCAGTGGCATCCTGGCTTGGATTAGGAACAAGGAGGTGATTAGCTCCCTGTGCTTGGCACTGGTGAGGCCACAACTGGAGTATTGTGTTCAGTTCTGGGCCCAGCCCTTCACTATAGGGGGTATTAAGGTGCTGGAGTGTGTCCAGAGAAGGGCAATGAGGCTTGTGAAGGGCCCAGAGCACCTAGCCTGTGAGGAAGGGCTGAAGGGCTTGGGGGTGTTCAGTCTGGAGAAGAGGAGACTGAAAGGAGACCTCATTGCTCTCTACAACCACCTGAAGGGAGGTTGAAGTGAGGAGGTGGCAACCTCAGCTCCTTGGCAGCAAGCAAGAGGAAATGGTTACAAGCTGTGCCAGGGGAGGTTCAGGCTGGGTGTTAGGGAATATTTCTTCACTGAAGTGGTTCTCAAACATTGGAGTGGTCTGGCAGTGGTGGAGTCATTATCCCTGTGGGTGCTCAGACACTGTGTGAACCTGGCACTTAGGGACACGGTTTAGTGTTGACTCTTCAGTGCTGGGTTGAGAGTTGGATTGGATGATCTTCAAGGTCTCTTCCAACCAGATGCAGTCTGTGATACTGTGATTTTACACATTTGGCTTAAAAAGTGAAGTTTTTGTCTTTGTAAGTCGCTTTGTTGCTGATTGGGTGAAGAAATTTGGAAAGGACTACAGAGAAACCAAGGTCTCTTGAACTACTTTTGCTTTACAGTGAACTGTTAGGCCAATAAATGTCTCCTGTTTTCTCAGGTACCACTAGCATCCAGTCAGTGGAGGAGAAATGTTCTGCTGATGGCCCCAGAGCAACGCTGATTGTCTGTCCACTGTCTGTGCTGAGCAATTGGATTGTAAGTTCTGGTCTGTTTTACTGTGCAAATGTGATTAGGTTGATTCTGATGCTGTAGAAATTGTGCTCCCTGGGATCTCTCATGCTGGTAAAAGGTTATGGTTTTCTTTTTTTTATGAAACTGAGCTGCTTTCACAGGGTTGGTTTGGTAGAAGTTTAAAGACTGGACTAGTCTAGAATGAAAGTGCAGCTCCTTGAGGAGCAAGCTTGCTGCTATCAGAAAGAGTGGGCTCACTTTGCCTTCTGTGCTGTAGACTAGGCAGATGTCCTATGGCATTTCTGGACCTCATGAGTTAACTTGCTAAACCAGGTGAAGAAGGTGAAGCACCTGAGGTGCCCCAAGAAAAGTGTGTCCAGCAGGTCTAGGGAGGTTCTCCTCCTTCTCTGCTCTGCCCTGGTGAGACCACACCTGGAATACTGTGTCCAGTTTTGGGCTCCCCAGTTCAAGAGACACAGGCATCTGCTGGAGAGAGTCCCAGGGATTGCTATGAGAATAGTGAAAGGAATTGAACATCTCTCCTGTGAAGAACGACTGAGAGCTGGGGCTGTTTAGTCTTAAGAAGAGGAGGCTGAGAAAGAATGAATTTGGCAATTACATAGTAAACCAGCATCTTTTGGATTACTTCTGACACCTTCTCTTTCAGGACCAGTTTGAACAACATATCCACCAAGACTTTCATGTCAGTGTTTATGTATACTATGGCTCTGACCGTAGCAAAGACCCCTCAGTTCTTTCCAAACAAGATGTCGTCTTGACAACATACAATGTCCTAGCTACTGATTATGGAGTAAGTAAAGAAGGAAAAGTATTCTTTGGCAGCCCCTTCATGATCAAGACTAAGTGTTTGGGCTAATGTTGGCAGTATCTTTAAGTGCTGTTCTGGTAGGCAGTCAGGTTATGGTTGTAGTTCTGTTTTAGGTACTTTCTTGCTTGTTCACTGCGGTAGCAAAGTGAGTTTTTTGTTGATTGTTCCTGTAGAGAAAATTATTTGATTGCAATTATGACAACTTCAGAAGGAGACTTTTAAAGGACAGGAAAAAAAAAGGATGTCAAGTGTGTAAGTCTCCCCAGATCTCAGTGGTATGGGGCTCCCATTTCTGCCTGCCTTTATCAGGCACAAAGAATGTGGAGTGTATAGAAACACAATACTGTGGTACTTGTTTCTCCTGGGCTGCAACCAAGTTTCTCATTGCCTGAGCTGCATTTCTGAAGTGATATTTTCATAGAAATTTCAGGTTGCATCTTTATGTTATAAACTTTCACTTTGTTCTCTGATTCATTTTACATATCTTTGTCTTTTGAAGCTTTTCTTCTTTTCAAGCTTATCTTATTTTTGCCCATACTCAGTTGTGAGAAGACTGTGGTAACATTTTCAGGGAATCATTTAATTTGAAAGGTTTTGCATCTCTGTGCTGATAAACAAAGATGCCAATAAATACAGATACGGAATTGTTATATTAATACCTGGGCTGGGAAGGGACTATTAACAAGGTGATGTAATGACAGGATGAAGGGTAATGGGTTTACACTGGCAGAGGGGAGATTTAAACTGGATGTTAGGAAGAAGTTCTTTACAGTGAGGGTGGTGAAACATTGGTACAGGTTGCCCAAGGAGGTTGTGGATGACAGAAGCACAGAATGTGGTCTTTGATCTCATTCTGTGCTTCTGTCATCCACAACCTCCCTGGAGGTGTTCAAGGCCAGGTTGGATGAGGTCTTGAGTGACCTGTTCTAGCGGGAGGTGTCCCTGCCTATGGTGGGGGGATGATCTTTGAGCTCCCTTCCAACCTAAGCCATTCTATGATTCTCCCTTGCTCAATCCAGTTGTAAAAAAAGTATTTCACCTTGAGTCTAAGAGTGAAAAAAATGTTCTGTTTCAGACCAGAGGTGACAGCCCTTTACACAAAGTCAGATGGCTGAGAGTTGTGCTGGACGAGGGCCACACTATACGAAATCCAAATGCTCAGCAAACTAAAGCTGCCTTAAATCTGGAGGGCCACAGAAGATGGATACTTACAGGTAAAATGTTTGACAGTAGTATAATGACAACTTTTGTTTCCCACTCTGGTTTTCTCTGGGAGATGGTTGATGTCTGTCTGTGGCAGAGTCATTTGGAATAGCTTTAAACTTGACTTTGATTTAGACCTCTCTTCTTTTTGTTGTTTTTAATGCTGTTTGCTCAGGTTTGTGGTTTGGTGGGGTGGTTGGTTTGGTTTTCGGTTTTCATTCAGTTTGTTGACACACATTTTAAGATAACCTGATATACAGGTTTGGTGAAAGTGGAAGTAAAAAGGGACCTCTTCAGGAACCAGCATGTTGTGTCTGGTTAGAAGCTCACACTCTTCTTGTGCTTATCCTCAACTCAGCAGCTTTTTGAAGTGCAGTAGTCAAAGTGCTAGGGGCCATGCAGGCATATGACCACAGCTGAGAATCACAGAATGTTAGGGTTGGAGGGGACCTCTAGAGATCATCTAGTCCAGCCTCCCCTGCCAGAGCAGGATCACCTAAGGCAGGCTGCACAGGAACACATCCAGGTGGGTTTTGAAAGTCTCCAGAGAAAGACCTTTAAAAGAAATTTAAAGAAGGTCGTGGTGTAACCATTGCTGGTGAAGCTAAAGTGGAAAGATTAAGATCCAGATTTTCCTAGCAGGGAGAGTTGCAGTTTTCTCACTCTTATACATTTAAGTGGGTTTTAATATTTTAAATAAGTAAATGTGGAATGATTAAGATCCAAATTTTCCTAGCAGGGAGAGCTGCAGTTTTCTCTTACACATTTAAGTGGGTTTTAATATTTGAATTAAGTAAATGTGGAATGATTAAGATCCAGATTTTCCTAGCAGGGAGAGTTGCAGTTTTCTCACTCTTACACATTTAAGTGGGTTTTAGTATTTTAATTAAGTAAATGTGTTATAACCACTTTAACACCTCATTAAGATATGAGAGACCTTGTCCATGATGTATGGTTTGGAGACAGCACAGAACTTTGACTGAAAATGTGTAGTTTGTGGCTTGTGAGGTTATAACAATCTTCCTTTGTTTTCTGTTTAGGCACTCCTATTCAGAATTCTGTCAAAGATCTGTGGTCTCTTATTTCCTTCTTGAAACTGAAACCTTTTACTGACCGAGAGTGGTGGCACAGAACAATTCAACGTCCGATCACAATGGGAGCTCCAGGAGGGCTTGGGTATGAAGTGCCTGTGAATGAGTATGACTGACTTGGCAGTACTTGGGCACTCTGACTGCTTCACTTTTAAAATGGAAATGCATTGCTAGTTAGTTCTTACTTAATTTCTTTCTCCAATATTAATAAATATTAAATAATTCAAATATAGATTTCATTACTTAGTGCTTCAGACCAATGTATTATGAGCTGGAGCACCTCTCCTATGAGGAGAGACTGAAGGAATTGGGGCTGTTCAGTCTGGAGAGAAGAAGGCTCCCAGGTGACCTTATTGTGACCTTTCAGTATCTTAAGGAGGCTATAAGAAAGCTGGGGAGAGACTTTTTAGGCTGTCGGGTAGTGATAGGACTGGGGGGAAGAGAACAAAGCTGGAAATGGGTGGATTCAGACTGGATATTATGAAGAAGCTCTTCAGCATGAGGGTGGTGAGACCCTGGAATGGGTTGCCCAGGGAGGTGGTGGAATCCTCATCCCTGGAGGTGTTTAAGGCCAGGCTGAATGATGCTCTAAACAACCTGATCTAGTGTGAGGTATCCCTGCCCATAGCAAGGTGATTTGAACTAGATGATCCTTGTGGTCCCTTTCAACCCTGACTGTTTCTGTGGTTCTATGTTATATTGCTGGGCTTGGATTTTGTGAAGGAGATGGATTTATGCAGTAAGCTAAAACCAAACCCAGATCCACAACACAACAAACCCACCCTAGCTGAGTAATATATTGTCTGTATATGTATTTTCAGACGTTTACAGTCTCTCATTAGGAATATTACCCTCAGAAGAACTAAAACAAGTAAAGTCAAAGGAAAACCTGTTTTGGAGTTACCAGAACGTAAAGTACTCATTCAGCACATCACACTTACAGAGGAGGAGAGGCAGATCTATCAGTCTGTGAAGAATGAGGGCAGAGCTGCCATTAGCAGGTAAATAGAAGGCTTCTTATTATTCTGAAGGTTGAAGTTCAACATCACAAACTTGTCTTTTGAAGTTTGGATGGTTCACTCTGGTAGTTGTGTGTGTCAGCTTGGATGGCAAAAGGTAACAGCTGCAAAATAGGGGAACATCTGCTGACTTCTGAAGCAGAGGCTGTTGCATAACTCTGTAAGCTCTGTCAAGAAACAGGTACCAGATATGTAAAGAATGTCCTTAGGACTATTTTCAGTCCTTGTTAGCATTTGTTCTAGTAGAATATGCTACTGAGAGCAATTTGTACCTTGTTTCAGAAGAGGATTTGGTGTATTCAAACAGAAAAGTGGAAAATTAGACCATAACTATGACAGCCTGATGCCAGCTGTTATTTCAGGCTGTAGCCTTGCACACTAACAGTCAAACTCTTGTTCAGGTTTTTCAGTGAAGGGACTGTGCTAGGTCACTATGCTGACATCCTTGGTGTCCTGCTCAGATTGAGGCAGCTTTGTTGTCATCCTCATCTTTGCACAAGTATGCCTTCTGCTTTTTCAGCTGGTGAGTGAATGCTTTTGGTTCTCATGTTGCTGAGAACAGCTCTTGAATTTCGTATTAAAGACCAGAAATAGGTTTAGTGTTTAGCTTTTCCTACTTTTTGCTTTGTGACTTCTTTTTTCTTACTCTGGCATGTTTGGAGGATAAGTTTAAGAAGGAGGTACTTGAGCACATATTCAAATATGAGCAAAAGCAAGGAAGTGTGAATAGCTACATGGGTTAGGAGCAGGAGTAAGATTTGACAGCCTATACAGAAAAGACTGAAGAGATTCTCTGCAGAACCAAATGCAGCTTGTTAAAGAGCAGTGTATCTGTTGTTGTAATGACTTACAGAAGTGCTTTGACAGCAGTTCTTTTTCTTTGCCTCAGGAGAGAAGATGTAGAAGAGCTTTGGGAAATGGCTTGTAGATTAGTAGCCTTGTCAGCAGAACCATTGCCTCTTCAGCAGAATGGGACACTGTTGACTTTGTTACAGCTGCAAGGAAGGGTGAACACAGAGGACTGAAAGGAGAGTGAGATTTTACTTTTGACAAGGCAGAACTGTGCAGCTGCATGGTGTTAAAAATTGTATGCATTTCTTTCAGAAGAAAGGATAGTCTGCTTGAACTACTCTAAACTCTCAAATTTAACCTTCCTCTTCTGAGGTGACATTGCTATAGGTGTGTCTATTTTTCCTTCAGGAAACTGAAAGAACAATGAGACATGACCAGAAAAATACAGGGTGGAGAAATTATTGGATTATTGATCAATAATTCTTTAGCAATTAATTAGCAACTAGAAAGTATGGGTTTAGTTTCTTTTCTGTAGAAAGGCTTAGATAGGAAGGGACCTCACATCTACTCCAGCCTCCCTGCCATGGGCAGGGATGTCTCTTAGTTGGACTTGGTTGCTCAAGGCCTCATCCAACCTGGTCTGGAACACCCCCAGGGAGGAGGCATCCACAGCCTCCCTGGGCAACCTGTTCAAGTCTTGTACTGAAGAACTTCTTCCTAAGATCCAGTCTAAACCTATTCTCCCTCCTACTCAAACCATTCCCCCTTGTCCTGTCACTACAAACCCTGATGAAGGGTCCCACTCTGATTTTGCAGCTTGTGTTTTATACACTGTGGGCCAAAAAGGTGATCCAGGGGCTGAAGCACCTCTGCTATGAGGATAGGCTGAGGGAACTGGGATTGTTCAGCCTGGAGAAGACTCCAGAGGCACCATAGACCTGCCTTTCAATAGCTGAAGGGATCCTACAAGAAGGCTGGAGAGGGACTTGTTGCAAGAGTGTCCACCAATAGGACAAGGGGAAATGGATTTCAATTGGAGGAAAATAGGTTTAGATTGGATCTTAGGAGGAAATTCTTCACTATGAGGGTGGCAAGACATTGGAATGGATTATTCAGAGAGGTTGTGGATGCATCCTCCCTGAAGATGTTCAAGGCCAAGTTGGATAAGGCCTTGAGTAGCCTGATCTAGTTGAGAAGCATCCCTGTCCAAGGAAGCATCCCTCCCAAGGCAGGGAGGTTGGATTAAATGATCTCTAAGGTCTCTTCCAGCCTAGGCCATTCTATGAGTCTGTATCCTCATTGTGCATTACCTGTCCTAATTGCAGCTCAGAGTGCTTCCTGTATGAAAATACTTGGTTTTTAACCATCTTTCTGTGTTTACAGATAATAAAACTCCTGAAGAACTGCGTGAGGCATTAGTGAGTAAAATGAAGTTGGTCCTGAGCTCTGGTTCAGATGAAGAGTGTGCAGTTTGCTTAGAATCCCTGACTCTTCCTGTGATAACTCACTGTGCACACGTGTTCTGTAAGCCATGCATTTTGGAGGTCATCAGAAGTGAGCAGGTTGGTTTATCTATGGTTACAGTTCAGTAATAATCATAGAATCAACCAGGTTGGAAGAGACCTCCAAGCTTATCCAGTCCAACCTAGCACCCAGCCCTGGCCAATCAACCAGACCATGGCACTAAGTGCCTCATCTGCTCTTTTCTTGAACACCTCCAGGGACAGGGGCTCCAGCACCTCCCTGGGCAGCCCATTCCAATGCCAATCACTCTCTCTGCCAACAACTTCCTCCTAACATCCAGCCTAGACCTCCCCTGGCACAACCTGAGACTGTCCCCTTGTTCTGTTGCTGGTTTGCCAACCCCACCTGGCTACAGCCTCCCTTCAGGTAGTTGTAGACAGCAATGAGCTCTGCCCTGAGCCTCCTCTTCTGCAGGCTGTACACCCCCAGCTCCCTCAGCTTCTCCTCACAGGGCTGTGCTCCAGGCCCCTCACCAGCCTCAGTGCCCTTCTCTGGACACCTTCCAGAACCTCAACATCTCTCTTCAGTTGAGGAGCCCAGAACTGGACACAGCACTCAAGGTGTGGCCTAACCAGTGCTGAGTACAGGGGCAGTAGAACCTCCCTTGTCCTGCTGCCCACACTGTTCCTGAGCCAGGCCAGGATGCCATTGGCTCTCCTGGCCACCTGGGCACACTGCTGGCTCATGTTCAGCCACTATCTACCAGTCACCAGAATGCCAGCTATCTATTGCTCTTTTCCATCAGAAATGGTGAACTGTGGAAATTGTCAGCTGGGTTATAAAAAAGACTTCCCTGAAGTCAGGCTATGGAAAGGGCAGCTGTCAAAGTTCAGTGTTCCATGTCCATCAGTGTTTTCCAGTGCTTTTCCCTAGTTCACAGTGTTCCAAGTCCAGCAGTGTTCTCAAATGCTTTTCCCTAGTTCCTTCCTTCCTTTGTCCCTAGCGTAAAAGTGTTGGCATCCAGAGCAGCAGCCTATACCTCCATGTGGCAGGATGTCCCTTCTCTACACATGTGTATATTGTTGTGCTTAAGAGGCCAAAGCTGTGTATTGGAAGTTGACTGTTGAACTAAAGTCATGTCTGCTCTCCTTATTCCAAGCTGATAACCTTCATAGGATCACAGGATGTTAGGGGTTGGAAGGGACCTCTGGAGATGACTTTGAATCCAACCCCTCTACAGAGCAGGACCATAGAATCTAGCGCAGATCACAGAGGAACACATCCAGACAGGCCTTGAAAGGCTCCAGAGAAGGAGACTCCACATCTCTGGGCAACTTGTGCCAGTGCTCTGGGACCCTTACAGTCAAGAAGTTTTTCCTCATGTTGAGGTGGAACTTCCTGTGCTGCAGTTTCCATCCATTGTCCCTTGTCCTATCCCAAAGCACAAATGAGCAGAGGTTGTCCCTGTCCCTTCCTGACCTCCAGCCCTCAGATATTGATACACATTTATTAGTTCCCCTCTCAGTCTTCTCTTTTCCAGACTAAACAGCCCCAGGTCTCTCAGCCTTTCCTCATAAGGCAGTGCTCCAGTCCCTTCTACAGTGAAGGAGCTGCCTTGCTGTTGGGTCATCTTGATGACCTTTCTCTGGACATTCTCCAGAACAAACCTGTGGAAGAATTCTCTTTCAATCACCCTTTAGTTTTTTCTTAGTTGTTTTTCTTTCATGTGCTTTGTGAGATCTGCTCTGCAGCCTGTCTAAAGATGCTTTGGTTCTGGGACCAGATTGCTGTGCAAACTGACTTAGTTACATTTTTAAAGGCTTGTTCTGGTAGGCAGACTTTTATTTCTCCACGTCTGTTATTTTTGCTTCACAAAGTTGTGTGTTTGTGTAGCTCACAGAGTCTTTTGTTAAATGTTGTGAGCACTCCTATGGAAGTGCTATTATACATATTCTAAACTTTGCCTCATCTATTATATATACTCTAAACTTTGCCTCTTGCTTCAGAGAAAAAAAAAGCTTTGGGTGTTAAATTATGTCTCATTTCTCATGTCTGTTGGGGGAAAAGAGAAGATACACTGTGTCTGGCCCTGACAAAGCATATTTGATCAGACTGCTATTATTTCTGTGCAGGCTTTGAAGAAAAAGGGTAAAAGGTCATTCTTTGTTTGTAGCTAAGAAAGATCTTGTCTTTGAAAGATGGTTTATTTTTCTGGTGTTTTCAATAGTCTTCTCCCCACAGCCCAAGTATTTGCTTGCTTTCAAATCTCAGGCTGCTTATTTCAAGTATGAATGTGCTCAGAAGGACCACTTTTAATAAGGGCTGAGTGTTAAAACACATAGATTTGATGTTGCCTTAATGTTCTCACAAATAACTACCTTGATTTGTTATGTCAGCAATGACAAAATGTGCTGCAAGAGTGAATCTGCTGCTGGAGGGGTTTTTGTCTATCTAAATATGGTGGTGTTTTGTCAAGGTGATCTTTCATGTTTCACTTTAGATGATTGGATTTCTTATGCTTCTTCTAACGTTGTTTGGGCTTTCTCCTAGCCAAATGCCAAATGCCCTCTCTGTAGGAATGAGCTTAAAGTAGAGCACTTGGTGGAATGGCCCCTGGAAGAGGAAGCAGAGTCCAGTAATGGGAAGAGGTTTGACCAGGGATGGATGTCCAGTTCAAAGGTATCATCTATTGTGTTTTCCTTAGCTTTCAGCATGGTTTTGTGGAGCAGTTTAGAATTTGTGTGTAAATAGCTGAGCATATTTTACATGTGCACAACAGACTTTAAATTAGTCTTGTAAAATCTGTCCAGTGTCTCAAGCCAGCATAGGAGAAAAACATCACAGATTAATTTTGCCATGGAGAAACAAGACAAAAGGAGCACCAACTGCAGTTGGGTGCTCGTCATTGTAAGGTACCTTATTTGTGCAGTGAAATTATTAAGCAAAACTTTCAGTATCAGAGAATAGCTTAGGGTGGAGGGGACCTCAGACATCATCTACTCCAGCCCCCCTGCCCTACCTCTTAACTAGACTTGGCTGTTCAAGGCTTCATCCAACCTGGGCTTAAACACCTCCAGGGAGAAGGCATCCACAGCCTCCCTAGGTAGTCTATTCTGGAGTCTCACCACCCTCATACTGAAGAACTTCTTCCTAAGATCCAGTCTGAACCTGCTTTCAGCTTAAAACCATTCTCCCTTGTTCTGTCACTGGACACTCTTATGAAAAGTCCCTCTCCAGCCTTTCTGTGGGATCCCTTCAGGTACTGAAGTGAAAGTATAGTAAAAGAACTGTTCCTTTGCCTTTTGTTGCTCTTTCTGAAAACAGATTAGTACTATAACCAGTGAAATGATTCAGATCTTATTCGAGGTGGAAGCTAAAAATCTAAATAATCTAAGTAAGACCTAAGTCTTCCTCCTGCTGCTTTGACCATTTTGTTTTGAGGTTGCCTTTATGGGACATTGCACTTGCAATGTAAATTTGCAACAAAGCTCATGTTCTTTCAAAACTTGGTTAGGAATTTATTCTCTAAAAATCCTTCTGTGGAGACTTAAGAACTCATTTAGGAGTTTGTGCTCTAAAATTGACTATTATTGTTGTTGTCATTATTTTTTTTTTTTAACTGGTGCAGTGGCTTGCATTTGCATTCTTTTGTTAGTGGTTCTTTACCTTGGCATAACTAACCTCACAGGAGAAAAGTGGAAATATTCTTTTCTTCCTCAGATCCAATTCTGTCCTCATGCTGATCCCAAAAGCGGTTCAGATGCTCCTCCTTATCCTCTGTCATATCTAGCCCAGAGTCTTGCCTGAATATTCCTGGGGGAACCTTTTTCAACTTCTTGAGTATTGCCGCAGCAGAGCACTTGGTTTGTGGCTGTGCCTTTTTGGAGTTCCACTACTGTGTTCCTTTTTTTCCCCCATATGCCTTTGGAGGCAGGGGACTTGTTGACTCCCAACACTGGATGATGTCTGGAAAATGGCTTTCTGAATCCTGTTCCCCACAGCACTGCCCATCACCTCGTAGCTTGTCACCATTAAAAGTGCTTCAAAGTGTACTTTCCCTTGGAAACTGAAAGAAACCCTGCCCACACTATTCCAGATTAGCTTGTTGAAAAGGTATTAGTGAATGGTGATTTCTCCACTGATGTGAACTTACCAAAGCACCAATAGGGGTGCAATCAAACCAAATCACAACGAGCTGCATAAATCTTCACTTGGTTTCAGATAAATGCTCTAATGCATGCGTTGATAGAACTACGGAGGGAACATCCAGCTGCTAAAAGCCTGGTGGTTTCTCAGTTCACCACCTTCCTGTCACTGATAGAGAACCCCTTGAAGTAAGTAGAAATAATGTCATTTTTTATAAACACCCTGCTTTTGTGTTTTGGGAGGATCTGTCAAAGAATACAGAGCATCCTTTTGATTTTTAGAACTTCAGAAGAGGAACAGATTGCTTAGACAGTTTGTTTAGTGGTGGGGGGGGGGGAACCCCAGGAATCTTGTTCTTGTTGCTTATAATGTAGCACCTATTAAAGGCAGAATTGTAAATACAGATTTTGCAATGGAGCTGAGGGTTTTGATGCATTTCCTGTTGGCACAGAACATGAATTGTTAAATCAAACATTTTCACTTTCTCTTCAGGGAATCAGGGTTTGCCTTTACTCGTTTGGATGGGTCAATGGCACAGAAGAAAAGAGTGGAAGCAATTCAGTGTTTCCAGAGCAGCCATGCAGGATCTCCAACTGTAATGCTTTTGTCTCTGAAAGCAGGTGGAGTTGGATTAAATCTGACAGCAGCTTCCCGAGTGTTTTTAATGGATCCTGTGAGTAGTGGCTTGTTCATAATGATCTGGTTTGATCTAGGTGAAGCTCCATTGGTGTTTTCCTATGAGGCAGAAGGAAACCCCCTCTAAAAATGAGTATTAAAGGACAAATGGGGGCTTTCTTCATTTGTTTCCCTGGCATGTTTTTGTGCTGTGAACAGAAAGAATGCTGCTAACATAGTACTGTGACACCTTACAGTGTCATTTGATACCTATTCCTTCTTTATTTCTTTCTCTCTGATACTTCTGAACGTGGCTTCCTGTTTGTTCTGTCCATGAAGTGGAATATCAGAACCAGTGTACTTTTTTGCCTTGTGTTATAATGTAGTGCTTCTCTGCTCTAGTCTCCTCTGTTCTTTTTGTGAATTCAAAGACATAGTCTGAGATGACTTCTTGTGGTTGTAGGAGGCTGAGACAAATGGTGGTATCTAAATGTAGGATTTTTTTCTCCTTTCATTAAAGCACTCAGGAATACAAAGTTATTAGTAAGGAATAAAACTGTCAATTACATTAATGGATTGCAAAATGCTTTCCTCTAGCAGAATTGGATCATGTCTCTTTGTACAATATCAATTTTTCCCTGTTCACTTCCTCCCTTGCCATTATTTACTCCTCTGCTCTAAAGTCCTAGTTTTTTGGTAGTTGGAAACTGAGAAGTTCTGCAGCTTCTGCACTTGAAAGCAAAACTTAGGTAAATGAAAGTAATAGTCTAGCTTTGGTGTTGTGCATCTGGTAACACAGCCAAGAAAAGGCACTGGCTTGGACACCAGGTCAGTGATAGTAACAGCATGAAGACAAAAGCAATTTACTTAATAAACTAAAGGAATGAAATAGGAGCAGAGTGTGGAGATGTTGCTGTGGCAAAGGTTTGTCATGAATTGTGGTAGATCTTCACAAGTGTTTCTGTCTAGGTCACTTGGCAGGGACCTACAACACCATCTAGTCCAACTGCTTTATTCTTAAAACACTTCTCTGAGTAAGAAAACCAGTGGAAAGTCCAAGAAAATGGTCATTTCCTGTGAAGGTAATGAGGTGTGGTGCATACAGTGCCCTGAGGGGAGCCCTTTTAGGAACCTGTGGCAAGCATTTTTACCACTGACTTGGCTACACTGCACAGTTACACCTCACACACCAGAGCCCTTGCACACCACTGAACAACTTCTCTTTGTCCTGCTGGTAACCATCCTAAGTGGCAGTAGCTGGTCAGTGTTTGGTGGAGGGGCAGTGGAACCGTGTGATACTTTCTGGGCTCCCTTTGGAATGTACAGTGTTGAAAGAGAAGCAGTCATGCATTGGCATACCTTGAAGCAAATTGGCAGCAATAATAGGATTTAAGAAGCAGAAGTAGCTCTACAGACAGTGTAGTAACTAGGTTTTCTGCTCATATTCTCTGGATTTGTTGTAAAACTGTAGCTGGCAGATCATCAGTCTTTCTCAGAGGTGTTATACTGCAGTGTAAGGGAGCAATGTTTATCCAATGACAGATTGCCTTCACCCCCCCTTACAAAAAGAAGTTTAACTATAATAATGTCTGCTGAATTCTCACCTTCAGGAGGAAATACAAACCTTTAATGTGAAACTAGCACAGATATACAGAAGTTTCTATGAGGCTCAAGCTCCTTCATATTTTCCCATGTGTAAAGTAGTATCCTATGTGTGAGATACTTATATTGCAATTCAGTTATCCTTGTCTGGACTGAGAGAAGAGTGAGAGTAGTACCTATTTCTCCTCAACCACAGCAAAGAGAAAATGGAACCTCCTTGTGCATGTCTTTTGTGAAGACATCATCTTGTTTGTACAGTCAGATTGATATTGGAACTGTTTGCTGTCCATAGCTTGCCAGGAGGTTCATCTCACGGTGCTGCCTATGGCAGTTGTTGCACTTCCATTTACTACTTTAGATTAGAGAAACAAGATTTGTTTGGCTTTTATCTCGTAGCTTGATGTCTTAAGTATGTTTAGGCATCAGGTTCTTACAATCTAAAGTGATTTTTTTGGTGCTAGCCTACTGCTGGTTTTTCCCTGCTTCTGTGGAAAAGATTCACAAAGGTTCCTATCTAACTCCTCCTGTGCATGGGTGACATGGCAAGGTGAGCCCACTGCATGAGATCTGCTTGTCACAGACAAAACATCAAGTGTTTTAGGGAGATCTGAGTATTTCTTCTCTACTTCAGGAAAAACATGCTTCAAAAGCACACAGCACAGACTTGGCATTTCACAAATCCTTTGATTTGCTGTTTTACCCTAAGCATAAGTAGGAGCTGCTGCATTACCATTTTGTGTTCAGCAAGTTTGTTTACTTAATGATAATTGCATATACTAATGGAAACAGACATGGGCTTTCTTAATTCAGGGCTCTCACTGTGCTGGTTAGTAACTCCCTGTGCTTACCTAGTTTGGATTTTGCTGTCAGCAAAATGGTACTGAGGCAGTTAGTACCTGCAGTGTCTGTTTCAGCACTAAAACTGTAACAAGCTTGTTTTGATGTCTGACTCCTGAGGCAGTTAGTACCTGCGGTGTCTGTTTCACCATTAAAACTGTACGAGTTTGTTTTGATGTCTCTGACTGCTGACAAGCTCCTACTGGTTACAAAAAAGGCAACCAGAAGTTCTCAAGGCTTTCTTTATAGCAGAGTTCTTAAGGAGGGAGACTTCAGGTTCGGAGTAATGAATCTGAAAGCAATGTTTGTTGAAGAGGTGATGGTACAATAATTCCTCTGTGGTTCTATGTGCATCTTACTCTGTGTTTTGAAAGGAGGTTCTTTAACTCGTTCATTGTTGCTACTACTAGGCTTGGAATCCTGCTGCAGAAGACCAGTGTTTTGACAGATGTCACAGGCTGGGTCAGAAGCAGAATGTCATTGTTACTAAGGTGAGTTGTGAGATGACCTCTTTGGTCATTAATAAATAAATGTGTTCCAAAAAGCTTTACTGAATTTTTAGAAGAACAAATTAAACTGTGTTTTTTCTTTGAATGGTAAGATTTTGTCAAATGTAACCTAGTGCCTAGACAGAAATCATTTTAGACATTATATGGCCCTGCTGAGTCATTTGGAGTGTCTAAGTGGAGTAGTATTGCTGTGACCTAGCCTGGCTATTACAGTGTCTTGTCTTGAGAGCATACAGAATGGTTTTGCTTTTGTTACAGCAGCTTGTTCAGCTGCAGAAGAGCAGATGATCTGCCTCATTAATAGTCAGTCACAAAAAAAATGACAACAGCTTCTTCTCTCTATTACTTCTACCTTCCAAAAAGTGTTAAAATACGCCAAAATGCCAACCCTCATCCTCCAGCTGCTTCAGAACCTTTCCCCTCTTGTAATAATGGAGTAATGCAAATGTGCTCTAGGCTAGGCTTTTTACCTTTTCTTTCCCTTTTTTTCTCCTACAAAGTACTTTAATTACAAGCTTAGTATAAGAAATTTATGAACCTGTTCATTTCAATAGGGCTTCTTTGTGTTTCAGTTCATTGTGAAGGATTCAGTGGAAGAAAATATGCTGAAAATTCAAAACAAGAAAAGGGAACTTGCAGCAGGAGCCTTTGCTACCAAAAAGCCTTCAGCAAGTGAAGTAAAACAAGCCAAAATTAACGAAATTAAGACTTTGATTGATTTATAGGTTGGAACTGTGGTATTTTGAGTAAATAACACATTTAATATTTTAGTTAATGTTACCCTTCAAGTTACATATCTCATGCAAAGTTTTACTTTTGCTGTCTTTATGGTCAAAAGATAAAGGCTTCAAATAAATGATAAAAATGAATTTGCTCCTCGATGTTCATTCAGAAATGCACAAACTTCTTGTGCACTCTGAAATCCTTCTAGTGTCTGTCTGAAATGCTGCTCAGTATGTACAATGCATAAGAACACACAAACATCCCTCACAACAGAAATGCATATTCACACATTGTGACTTACAGAATCTTAGCATCGTTCAGCTTGGAAAAGAGCCTTAGGCACATCAGGTCCAACCATTAATCCTCCTCTACCACGTTCACCACTAAGCATCGTATCTAAACGACCTCTTAACACCTCTAGGGATGGTGACTTCACCTGGTCCAAAGCCTGACCACTCTTTCAGTGAAAAAAGTACCTTGGTGCAGCCTGAGGCCATTCCCTCTTGTTCTATCACTAATTACCTGTGAGAAGAGACCAGGACCTACCTCTCTGTAATTGTCCTTTCAGGTAGTTGTAGAGGGTGATAAGGACTCCCCTCAGCCTCCTCTTCCTCAAACTAAACAGTCCCAGTTCCTCAGCTGCTCTTCGTAAAATTCATTCTCTAGGTCCTTCACCACCTTAGTTCACAGAATCACAATCGCAGAGTATTAGGGCTTGGAAGGGGCCTCCAGAGTCCATCCCACCCTGCCAATGCAGAATCACTAGAGCAGGCCACAAAAGAACACATCCAGCTTTTGAAAGTCTCCAAAGAAAGGGACTCCACAACCTCTCTAGGCAGCCTGTTCCAGTCAGTGTTTCTTCTTTGCACCCTCATCAGCCCCTCAATGTCTTGTCTTGAGGTGCCCCAAAACTGAACAGTAGCCAAAGTGTGGGCTCAGCAATGCTGAGTGCAGGGAGACAATCCCTTCCTTACTTCCACCTGTCACACTCTTGCTTATACAAGCTGGAATGCCACTGACTTGCTTTGCCACCTGGGCACACTGCTGGCTCATACTCAGCTGCAAGACAGCACAAACCCCAGCAGTCATTGGGATGCTGACAGAAGAACAGAACAGAGCTGCAACTAGCTGAGGTGATTTGGTTTTTTTAAAGCAGCACAGAGTTGATGCCAGTGAAGCTTTCTTTGGTGTTTTGTGTAGTTCAGTCTGATGTTCAGAAAGAAGCTGGAGAAGTAATTCCTGATTATTAAGGAGTCAGTTTTATGCCATTGTTTTCACTTTCCATGTTAAAATTCCATGAGGAAGAGTCCCATTTTGGTGGCTACTCAAGCTCTATCAATGCTTGTGATAAAATAATGCTGATAGTTTTCAAAGTGGCTCAATTCTACTTAAAGAAACAATTCTATTATTGCTTTTCCTCTACCAGCTGAGTTCCATGTTCCAAAGCCAGAGACTTACTGGAGTTAACATTAATTTCTGTGACTAGTTAAGGTCTCTCAAGAAAGCCATTAATATAACTGCAAGAACAGTTCAAGCTCAAAGCTGAGAGCAAAAATGTCCTAATTTAGTAAAGCTGTCTGGTTACTCTGGTGGCTAAGAACCACAGAGGTCTGGTTTTGGGTTTCCTTTTGCTGTTTACATTCTTTCAGTAGTTTGGAATGGGCTGCCCAGGGAGGTGGTGGAGGCACCATCCCTGGAGGTCTGCAAGAAAAGACTGGATAAGGCACTTAGTGCCTTGGTCTAGTTGACTGGATAGGTCTGGGTGCTAGGTTGGACTGGATGATCTTGGAGGTCTCTTCCAACCTGGTTGATTCTATGATTCTGGCTACAGGCATCTTCTTTCTTGGGATTTAATGGTACATTTTGTGTGATGCTCCCGAAGTGAGCTTTGGGAATTAGAAATTTAACATTTTTAATCACAAGGGCTGAGTGAACAGTCTTACCCTTGTAGGTTTGGGTTTTTTTTTTCTTCACCCCCTACATAAAGATATAAATGAAAAAAAAAACCAACACACTTACAGACTTTAGGGCTTGTTCTGTCACTATCTCAGGAACATCATAGATTAGATGCTCTTAAAAGGCAAATGGAGTTCCAATACTTGAGTCACAATCTAAGCATGGCTCTGATGCTTTTTGATGATGCTTTAGTTACTGCTCCGAGTACCTACAGTATCCAGCAGAAAATGGTTTGCTGTATGAAGTGATGTTATTACAAGGGATAAAGAGAGATAGTGCAGTTTTGCTACAAATGCTGCCTGCACTAATTATGAAGGAAATAGTAGCAGATAATGACATAAAAGTCATTTTATTGACAACAAGCTGCATAGAGTTTGATATAGGTCATACCCTTTGCTTTCCTGAGGCTGCAGGTGAACACTTGACCACATTATGAGTCAAAGAGGCTAGGACAGAATGGTTTTGTAAGTTTTCTTTCTTTACTAACTATATTTGTTAACCCCAAACATGCAGGTTTTTAACTCATTCAGCATCTCTCCTCATCTTCTATTAATGTAACAAAACTTACATGCTAAACTGAATTTTTAGGTTGGAATAATCTCATGCCCTTAACACTTTGTTTTCTCCAACCAAGCTTTAAAAAAGGGCCATGTCTAGTCTCTAGTACAAATACAGACAAGGGGAGCAAAACTAAGACTTAACTAAGACTTTGAGAGTAGTTTACCATTTTCCACAGTATTTTGTGAGCATGCAGAACTCCAGTATTTGTAGCTGTTGGATAAAGTATACTTTTGTTACTACAGACTGTAACTCCTGCTTTCACACTTCAAATTTATCTGTTAAAAAGAAAAAAAAAACAACACAACAAAACTAAACCCAACAAAACCCAACACAGCAACAGAAAAATCCACACAGGAAGGGGCTAGTTACAACTAGGAGTTCAGATACTATGTACTTTTAAATAGCTACAAGCTACTTTGGCTTGGACCTCATCCTTAGTATTTTTGCTAAATAGTGACCAAGGAATCCTAGAGCAATTAAGTAGCAAAACTCAAGTGAAACTAACTCTCATACCCAGATTATGTCTTCTGCTTTACCAGCAAACGGTGAGAGCTTGTTGATTTTATTTCTAGGCTGGAAGTTTAGCACCCGCAGTAGCTTCCTGCCAAAATCCTGCTTTATTAGGAAATAAAGGAATCTTTTTTTGAGTGTTTCTAAAGGAGTACAGAGTGTAGCTGTCAAAGACACCACACTACATAATTTGCTTTTGTTTAGGCTGTTGGCTAAAAGGATGGATCTGAAACTTAGCACAGTTAGCAGCAAGTCTCTGTCTGTCTTCAGTCTGCTTTTGTTGCTGTTGTATTTCTACTGCTTCTCCACATGTCTTAGAATGTGGTGTGCAGCCTGAGTGTGGCAGAAAAGCATTTTCTTTTACTCTGCACACATGGAAAGAATAGTTTTCCTAATCAGGGTAGACACTGTTACTTAAGCAGCTGTTTAGTCTTTATTTGCCAAAATAGCACCACCATTGTGACAGTGGACAGGGCTTGGTTAGGGATGATCTTTCTTTAGCCAAACTAAAGATTCCCTTTCCCCAAGCTCCATGAGTAGCTTCAGTAGGTATTTTTCCTACAGCCCTGCCCTACACTTAGGACAAGCTAATAAGGGAGCTGGCCCTAAACAACTCCCTGGCCATTGACTAGATACTCTGCACAGAATTACAGAACTAAAAGCTGGATGCCAGCTCAGATGGCATTAGCAAGGCTTAAGGGTTACACCTGGTGAATATTCCAGTTGGGACTGCTTCAGAGCTCCCTTTTTTCAAATTGCTCAAGAGTTTAGGGAAGCCAAAAATGCATGACAACGTTTTATTTTTGTATCAAGTGCAACATTGCAAGTAACAGATAAAACCCAGTTGACTAGTCCCATAGTATACAGAACTGAAAAATGCATTCTGCCATGCTGTAGGCACTGTGCGTAAGAACCTGGTCAAAACTTCAGTGCAATTGTGACTGGAAGAGCAAAGCAGTGCTATGACTTCTACACCTGTATGTATCCCAGTGTCATTAATACATGTATGGTAAAGCAGAATGGCTACCACTCCAGTGTATGAGCAATCCCATGAAAGAGACTGGGGTTTTTTTTACATCTAAAATAGCAAGCAAAGGAATCAATGCTAAATCACCTTAAGGAGGTGAGGTAACAAACCCAGTTTTCAAGGAATACGTTGAGCCAATTGATCAAAGCAGAGGAAAAAAATTAAGCTGAAAATACCTGGTTTTATCTAGTAGGGAGAATTGGAAATTGGGCAGTTATAGGTGGCCCAAGGAATTCTGCTTCCTAGCTTTTGCTCAGTCTTCATCTGTAGCACTGCAGAGGCCTTCAGCCAAGAAGTTTTTCAACAAGCTACTAGCAAGTGTAACTGACCACCATCTACACCTTTCTAGCTGTTAGTTCTGGAACAAGTCCTTGCATCACCACTGTCTGAGACGGGCATTTCTACTGAAGGTAGGTATCGAGTTTCTTCTTGATGTTGTCAAAGGAATCCACTCCCATATAGTCAGCTTGGCCCTGTTCCCACCGCTCCTTGCGTTCTTCTGAAGATACAATTGGTAATACTGGTGGTGTTGATATTGATATGTGGGACACTGCCTCTGTAACCTCTGCCTAAAAGGAAAGGCAGAGTGAAAAATACAGAAATATTTTGCATAGCTAAAGTGAGCAACAGGCCACAGAATGGGACAACGAAGCAGATGTTTCTCATGTGAAGCAGCAAGCATTGCCAATGGGCAGGGATTGTGCAGCTTTCCTAGCAAAATAACAAAGCAGAGTTACAGAAGTTAGCAGGGAGAAAGGGAAAAATAAATAAATGAGAAAGTAAAGTTTAAGTTCTTCATACCTCTCTACAGAAGCCACAAGAGAAAGCCAGAGTATAGACCAAGCCCGATAGCTGCAAATAGTTCATTAGAAAGATGTAAGATTAATAAGAGAAAGCACATCTTAAGAGATCAGTAACTTTGGTCTTAGAAAGGCTGAGAACTTAAACTGGCTCACATACTAAGCTAGCAAGCCTGCAGTGAGATGCAAGCTACTGAACTCTGTGAATAAGAACTAGTTAGAAGCATTACTTTGGCTGGAAGTATCAAGATTGACCACTGCCATGATACAAAAGTAGCCATTCTCTGGCCATCCTAAGATCACTTAAATTAGTTTCACCATGCAAAATGTAGATTTGTCTGCTGCAGAACCTTATTAGCTGCCACATATTAGGAGTTAAGGCCCTTCCTGCACATATGAAAGGAGATCACTACAGTATGATTTCTGGTGCATGGTTAGTTGCTTACATAGCTTTAGGCAAGCAGTCAGCTACATTCAAGACCACTACAGTGTGCTTCTCTTCTGTAGTATTAATTATTCCAGGCTTAAAAGCAGGAAACCAAAAGACACTGCATCCCACAAAATAAACCACATCCATGCTTTGAAACAGAGGGAAAGGAAATGAGCAGAATGGTAAGGAACCTGCCACCCATACTTGGCTAGTTTGTACAAGAAAATTGAAGCACCTACCATGTTTACACCTGTGCTTTCTTTAGCAATTCCATGCTGTTCTAGTAATGGTAAAACATGAGCTAGGTAGGTGTCCCACCACATGTTGAGGAATTCTGGGTGAACTATTTTAGGATCATCCATGTTGCCTTTTATGCTTTTTGTTCTGGAGTCATATGTATAGTTCCATGGCTTTGTACTTCCCAGGAAGTGCACCACTTTAGTATTTGCACCAAACCTGTTGGACAGAAAAAAATCAGAACCCACAGTTTGTGCAAGTATCTAGAAAACAGACTTTTGATTGGCAGACTTTTTTTTTTTTTCAACCTGCAGTTTCTGTAGGTGTCCAGAGAACAGCAATAGGAATGTATTTGGGAGGATAAACATTAAGTGATCAAACTGCCAACACCTACTGGGATTGAAAGCGTCACGACACAACAGGGGAAAACAAAGCAACCAGAATTCTACATGACACTAGTCAGAATACAGACACAGCCTAACGGTCTGGGCTACTTCAGTACTTACAGCCAACTCAAGTCTTTAGGTAGAGTGAAGTCCATAGCTCAGGAGAGAGCAGTCTCAAGCAGCCGTTGCAATCAGAACTGGTTTTTTGAAAGCGAAAAAGATTCTACTTCAAAGTCAGTGATCCACACAGTTAGGCATGACAAGCATCAGGCAGCCTAGGGTCAGTGTCAGGGTTACCCTCTCAGTTTATAGCCCTAGAGAAAAGCATCACTGGAAGGCCTTGCTGCAGGAGGACTGTGTCCCCCACAAAATAATAGCTCTGTATAACCTGGGCATTTGAGAGAAACCCTGATGTTGGTGCAGCAACCATTTTCAAGATAACTTTAGTTAAGCCATGAGTGGGTTTGTGGTGGGAGGCTTTTGTTTGCTTTAAAGATCTTTTAACTCCATGTTCAACGTGGACTTCTAGCTTTGTCCCAGATGTCACCAGTTACTGTCTTCAGCATTAAGAGTTTAATGAGCTGCACCCCTTTTGGCATTCATTCCATTCTTCTGGGGTTCCAGAACCAGAGCTGAGCTCGAGTCAGTTTTGCCAACAAGCAATACCAGTCTCTCTGCCAGCAGCTGTCTTCTCTAGTTCAGTTTGTAGCATGTTAGAATTTCTTTTCCATGTAATCTGATTAAAATGGCTAATAATGCCAAGCTAGTTTGCTTAACAGCTTAAGTACATCCTGGTCACTTTGAATAGGACTTGGATGGTTTCCAAAACTTTAGAACACTCAAAACAAGACAGTGTGCATGTGGGTGACAGTTTTTATACTATTGTAAGACCACAGAATTGCAGAATGTCAGGGATTGGAAGGGACCTCCAAAGGTCTTTCAGGCAAAGCCCCCTGCCAGAGCAGGATCACCTACACCAGATTACACAGGAGCACATCCAGGCAGGTTTTGACTCTCTCCAGAGAAGGCGACTCCACAACTGCCCGGGCAGCCTGTTCCAGTGCTCTATCACCCTCACAGTGAAAATGTTTTTCCTCATGTTCCCATGGAACTTCCTATGCCTCAGCTTCCACTCATTGCCCCTTGTCCTGTCATTGGGCATCACCAAAAGAGCCTGGTTCCATCCTCTTGGCACTCCTCCTTTACATACTAATAAACATTAGTGAGGTCATGCCTTAGTCTCCTCCAAGCTACAGAAGACACAGCTCCCTGGCTGCTTTTCAATAGTCATGTTTAATGTTCTGAACACAACTGATCAGTCTTCCAGAGGTCAGCTCCTCAGCTTTAACGTTAAAAGCAAAGTGTTAACATTTGGCAGGAGAGGACTCTCTAAGTTTTATTAGCTGTTACTTGACTACTTAAGAGCTTGAGTTTTCTTCATCTTAGGCAGCTGCTGCTCTCAGGAAACTTGCTCTTGTTTAAAACTCAAGGCTAAGCCACAGAATGCCTAGGAAGCATTATGTTATACCTGCTGCACATGGAGGACTGTATTCTTACTTTCCTGTCTACTTAAGACCTCTACAACAGCTGTCAGAGGCCAAGCTTCTACCACATTTCCAGTGTCTGCGTTCTAGATACTTTCTAGATCTGCAATACTTTCTTTTTGACATTAAAGCTCAACCGTTAGGAAGCTTTATGTCCACACTGGCCTCAGCAACTAATCTGTCTTTCCCTGTCTCCCAGAAAAGTCCTTCATCAATGTTTTGAAGTTAGAGAGCATTTGTCATGAATTGGCATTTTCCTTTGGAAAAAGGATTACTGAGACTGCTGTGAAATGTAGTCTCGCTGTACAAAGCTGCGAAAAACTTAGCTATTGATGTCACTAGCTTTAAATTGCACTTCATTCCAACTGCTGATTATCAGGATCCAACCAGGGGAAATTGTTTCACCTCTCAGGCAGGGAGTACTTGCTTAAAAGGGGCTGTACTTCTAACATTCTGCTTTCGAAGGTCTGCTGAATTCTTTCCAGCAGTTGATTCAGTCAGTTAAAGGGAATTTTTGTCAGGAGCCCCCAGATTTAAACAGCCTTTTGTGGCAACGAGGTCATTTGTAAATTTAAGGTTGTGTGATGGATCACCAGCCAGCCATGGAACAGGACAGACTTTACAATAGGTGCTGGTTAGCTTATCAAATGCTGTCTGACTACTTAGTCACTCTTAGGCTTGCATATAGTTCTTTAAATAAGTGTTCCACTTCTAGCATGACAGGATTTCAAACGGTATTCTGATCACAAGACATAGTTTGATCTTGAGCCAGCAGCAGCCCTGCTTATGCTAGCTGCTGCTTTGGACACTAGTAACCTGATGTCATTCAGAGATCAGATTGTTCTCCTGCAACTTGGACTCCCCCTCCCCCCTGCCGTTTTTGCAGCACTTCATAAATCAGTTTGTGTAACACTGCAGCTCCTCCCCTTCCTCTTGTGTTTATTGCAACACTGAGTGACCCTGCCACGGCCATATGGTTTACTCACATGCCAGTGTAACACTGATAGTTAGGAAGGATACAGTTTTCCCTGCACAGGAAACATGGCCTAGCCTTTGTCCCACCTTGCCGTTACTTAAGGAACTGCTCAAGATCTGGAAAGACTGTTGGGAAATAATTCTACCTTCTTGCAAGTCTTTGTTCACCAGGTTTATTTGAATGGCATGGGCCGATTAGATGAGGTATTTAACAGACAATGCTTACATTTCAAGTAATTTGAGTGAGGAAAAAGCAAGCTACCAAAGTGGGATCAATACTACCAGTGACATGCTGAAGCCAGCTCAGGCTGATTGAAGAGCAGGAGTCTTTGGTAAGAGCTGTAACAGACAGCATCTCATACGGGGGGAGTGTTACTTACCTTTTCAAGTGGCCTGCCAAATGTGCTTACTCCCAAATCAGTGCTACCACCAGGGATGAGTTGTTCAAACCACAGATACAGCTTTCTCTCTGCATTTACCATGATTTACTTAAGTAGCATTAAACCTTTTCTTTTTTTTCAAGAGAGTAAAATATTCTCTCTTCTGTTAGTGATGATAATGGTCTCCCTTTAGAAAAGCTTGAAGTTTACATTGTGCCTGTTCATTCTGTACAAGAAATAAGTTTATATAAGCTCTGAAAGTCTTCTTAGGATTTTGAACTTACGCTTTAAATGCTGGAAGGTAGGAATATACTGAAGTGCTGCTCAAGTTATAAATAAATGGTAGATGCTTGCTCATGTCTGTTGTTGCCCAGCTGCTGAAGAAGGTGTTTAATAACCCCTGATCTGCACCTGAAAGAGAAACCATTAATAGGCTACAAACATCACATAGCTCTCATAAGATCTTTTTCAGTCACTTCACAAATTAAGAGATGCTAATGCAGTAGTCATGTCCAGCAGGACTCAGAGTACTAGAGTTCCAGTTCTGAGCAACCCTTTAAACCTTGCAGTCTTTGAAAATAAAAAAGAATGAACATGCAGAGGACTGAAAAGATAGATATGTGTAGGGCTGCTTCTTTTTGCTGCTAAAACCCAGGACTTGACGATGAGTACTGTTGAGCTTCAGGAAAGCTGTAGGTCAGAAGGTCAAGTGCAAACTACACCTGTTTATAGATGCCTGATCAGCATCTCAACACCAGAATTAGGGTATTAGTGGGCTGTAGGACCCACAGTCCTGGACACATCTACAAATACTATGTTCTGACAAGGAGTCTTAGTGACAACTCTGGTAAAGCTTTATCAAATGCCTTAGCAGGCAACAGGCATTCTCAGTTCTGTACTAAAAAGCTGATGACTAACCTCTGAGTGAAGATTATAATCTAAGTCACATCCAGACCTACTGTGTTGGGAGGGGCTGCCTCTTAGTTTGCAAGCAAAGGTTGTAGGCAGGTCAAATGAGCCTGTTGGGTATGTCAGTAGTAGAGGAGCTTAAATATAATTCCAATCTTTGGCCCAAAGCAGATTAGTTAATAAGTAGCTTCTGAGAAGTAAAAACCTATTTATTGCTATCCATTCATTTTCTATTGCAATTAACATAATTAGCCTGTAAGTGCTAAGAGTTCCTCTTATGAAAGACTGAAGGGAGCCCCTCAGCTTTGATTTGCTGTCTTCCCTTCAGCTGCAATGCATTCACAAGTAGCATTGCTAAGAAGTAGTCTAAGCTACGCAGTTACCAAGAGAATGTTTTATGTCAACGCTTCATTTTCTGAAGCACTCGGTCTCTGCTGACCCAGGAAAGATAGGTGAGGTTTTTTCCCCTCCTATTGGCCTATGATTAGAGTCAGGCCAGTACTAGGATTTACACCCTCACTGCTCTTTGAGCAGAATTTGCTTTTTGCAACCGAAGTATCTGGGCATAAACTTAGACCCAAGGCAGTGCACTGACAAGCATAAGTTCTCAGTATCCTGTTACAGCTGTCAGCAGCACATGGAGATTGCAGAATGAGGAATTGCTTAGAGACTCAGTCCAGTAACTTCACTTGCCTCTCAACCCATAAAGGAAGGAAAAGACTTTTGAAGAAGTCAAAGACAACTCCTCTGGTCTTCACTCAGCTGTTTCATTTTAGCTTTTAACTTGCTGCTGTGTTAAAGACATGTATGTTAACAGCAAGATGAAATCTGTTCTGAAATGGCATCCCAGATAACTCATAGCTGAAGGGGCAGTAACAAGATGTTACACTTATTCCACAGCACCTCCTCTCACTCAGATTGTTTTACATGGGTTTTTTTTTCCCAGATTGCATGCATTGCTGCCAAAGCAGCCACCAAAAGCAACATTTAGCAGTAGTTTAGTACAAATCTCAGATATCAAGTGAAAGGACCATGCAGTAGTTACATCAGCTGTCAATCTACAGCCTTGCCGCAGTGTATCTTTAAGTAAACATTTTAGATTCCAGGCTAAGGAGCAAGAGGAATGTTGAAGCAATAGCAATGTTCTGAAGATATCAGGACTACCAGATTTCTTTTAAAACCAAACTTCCTTCCCCCTCCACTACTTTTAGATGGTACATGACATATTCTTCATTATCTAGAAAGGTGAAGTTCAAGCAGACAGTTTTCTACATAATTAGCCATCACTCTACCATTTCTGGACAACAGCATTACATAGGAGTCTGTCTGCTGTTATAAACATGAAACACTCTGCAAAGTCCTGCATTTGCTTGTTACTACTACTGCAGATAGGGTACTTAGAGCTTGACTGCAATTATGCATCTCTTGGTAACTTGAGCTTGCACCCCTGTGTCCTAAAGGCAGTGACCCTTCACAAGTGTTTCTCTTAGTAAAAGCTTCCTAGAAACATTCATTACTGTCTAGACAAATTTGTGTTTAAATCCCTTTTTGTCCCCACCAAGTCCACAAGCTCAGCAGTAGCTTATGCAGGTAGTACAAGTCTCTGTGGTCTCATTATTTAATTCAGTGCTACCACTTACTGAAAAAAAATAAATAACCTTTAAAGGTGAAGTACAAATTGCAGTTCTAGAAATCTGGTATCTAAACCATTAACCCACCATTTTTGCTGTTAAGAGCTACAACTGTTCCATGGTTAGGACATCAAAAAAGTTTCACCACTGTGTGGCTTTAGCTTTCAAGTCAAAGCAGATTGTGGAAACTGCTCTGCTCTGTTAAAGGACAGGGGTCTTAGACCTACGAGGTAGGATCTGCTAAAGGACAGGGGCCTTAGACCTACGAGGTAGGATCTGCTAGCAGTCAAGCACAAAGCTCAAAGGAGACAATCACCAAGTCTCAGATGATCCTGCAGCAACTCAGTTTGCACAAAGACGTGGGTTGCTTTGTTTCTTGATATTTATTTGTTGTTGTTTTGGTTTTTTTTAAATAGCAACAAATTAGTACTCTGATACAGCTTTTGCCATAGCTGCTGATCAACTGACAAAACATTTGAGAGCACTCCCAGAGCTACCAACTGGTACCCTGTCAGCAGCAAGCTACCCTTCATCATCTTGCAGTTCTCATTTTCACTACAGTTTATTCACATGGCAGCACTAAGCATCCAACTGCAACTAATGTTCTTTAGGAAGCCACACACAGGAGTCTACACAGTAACAGGGATTATTCTGCAGATTAAGAGTGACATCTGGAACTCTGGCTTCTCACTAAGCATGGAAGGTAAGGAAATGGGCCAACCAATACCTTCTCATTTGTTTCATTCTGTAGTCTCATTCATGTAGTGGTCTGTGGCTTTTTCAGTAAGACTGTTTTGCACCATAGTTATTACATCCAGATACAGAAACAGTCACTTGGAAGCCTTTAACTATAGCAGATGTCGAGCAACACGTGCTTGATAAGTTTAGGAGACTTATAGGACAAGAGAACTTGCTTCTGAAGCTTTAATTTGGCACAGAGATCAACTCCAAGTGACCTACAACGGGAAGCAGCCAAAACTACATGCACTTAATATTAGGAAAAAAGACAGTCACCACTTGATAATGACAAGAAGCTGCCACAGGGCAGATGAAGAGGTAGTTGCATATTCAAATGTTCCTCTGCAGCTGCACTTGAGTTAAACAGTACTGTTATTTCCAGAGCAGCTTGGCTTAGCATGGAACACTCAAGTCTGGACTATTAGGAATGCATGATGCACAGTTCTGCAATGTCACTTGCTGATGCATGCTGCATCTTAAGATTTCTTGCAGTGTGGTTCTCATTGCTTGTGCTTACAGCCACAAGTATGGAATCCAAAGTCTTAAGTTTCTTTTTTTTACATAGACTAAAAAAAAGTAGTTTTACAACATATTGTAATGATAGCCTCTGCTGTGAGAGGGACACAGTTTTTGAGGTCAGAATTCTATCACACAGGATCCCCATGACACGTATGTGATTACTGAGCCATCCCAACCACTACTGCCATTTTGGTCTAACAGACACTGAAATACAAGTTACTACCTACCATCAAAGCTGCCTTTCTCTGTAGCAAACTGTAACAGCTGATTGTATGTTTCAATGGAAGGTCGGTAAACAAAAACTCCAGAATTAAAACAGTCAGGCCAGCCTGGATCTGGTGCTGCAGACAGCTCTTCTCTCTCAAAGAGTTCATCAATATTTGACAAAACCTAGTTGCAAAGAAGGAGGAGAAAAAAGTCTTCTAGTATTGTTTAGGTTAGGCATCAGGATATCATGTTTTAGTGGATTTTGATACCCACCTTAAGACATGAGGGAAGTATCAATGCTCTTCTCTTACAGAAGACTGCTTTTACAGAAAGCCCCCACAGACTATGTTACTATTATTTTAGATTAAAAAGGCACATATGCTCTCAGAGCTACCACTTTAAACAGCAGAAAGGCTTCTCTTACCTCTAGTTTTAAACACCAATCCCCACCCAGCCCCATGAAAACTCTAAATAACAAAAACAACCAACAGAAAAAAACAAGACTCTAACTATCCCCATAGCAGGTCATTAGGAGGAACCACGAGACATGACCACTTACCATTGTATCTGCATCCATGAAAACACACTTTGAAAACTGTGTCAGTTCCCAGCAGTGAAGCTTTGTTAGTGTGACACCCAGCTCAGGTCTTTTCATTAATGCCAAGTGTGCTGAATCCCCACTGTCCAAGACATTTACCAATATGACTTCATCAAAGACTTTTTCCATCACTTTCCTGGAGAGAGAAGAATCAATTGCCAAGGTTTAGTTCTACAGTTATTCCAGCAGCAGACCACAAGACAGACTCCATAAAGAGAAGTGGAGTAAGAGGAAACTTGACAGCATTTCTTGTGCCATCAGCAAGAGCCGACTGCTGGTGCTGGAACACACAGGTACACCTGTGTGCCTCAAGGTTTCTAGTTTGTAATAGGCCCACTTAGAGGAACAATGAAATTTGTTTGAATTGGTTGTTTCCTTTTTTTCCCCATTCCACAAATAGTTGGCATTGCTACCAAGTCCAGTAGGTCATGGCTATGCAGTACAAACTTTCCACACAGATTTTATTTCAGTCAGACTCCAATTTCTGAAAAGCTCAGTGTACTTTGAGCAGATAGTTAAGAAATGGGAGCCCGTTAGAGTAGCCTGAGCAGGACAGTAGCTGAATGCTGAACAGCTGAGACAGAGGTTTATGCAATAGTTATGACAACAGTGTTCAGCATTTGTGACTGTTAGCGGCATTTGACTGGACCCAGTTGCTAAAGCTTTCTTTATCACAAAGTTTGAGAGACTCACTTGATCATCACTGTGGGTACAGGAGTGTTTTGACCCAGTTTCATATTCACCTAAGGGTGACAAACTTTCAGGCAGCATAGTGAAATTTGTAGCAGATACCCAGCCTTTGCTTTCCCCTCAGTAAACCTCTCTTGAACTAATGGTAGTGCTTAAAGGGTTCATGCTGCTTAAAGTATGAAGCATCCATAAAGTCTCAGTGTTGTACAGTGCATCTTGAGTACTCAGCAGTTATCAGTACCATTTGAGCCACAGTGTGAAAGACTTTCAGAACTCTGCCTTGGAAGGCTCTTTTTATGCTGACAGTGTGGTATGGACAGTTGCTTCTGAATTTAAGGCAAACTTGTTAGTGGAAGTAGGGAGAGAATTGGAAATCCCAGTTAGACTGGTGGATAGGTAGGCATTCCTGGTCTAAGGGCATAATATTAACTAGCACAGGAGCACATTTATGGTTCATCTTAAGAGCACACTTGCCTAATAGGTTAGAATGGATGTTCCTATCTGTAACATCTATATTAATGAAGCCATCTAACTGCCAAGAAACTCCAGAGAGGCACTCCATTTATTATTGAGCCACTCCTTTACTGTCTTTATAAACAGAGAGATCTTTTTCAGAACTTCCCCTTGTAAAGCATCTTGACCTGTCATCTGTAGTTCATGCAGCTATTAAGCTAATTGGGCTCTCATCCTCCTCTTACATACAGAAAAAGCACCCAGTCTGCTCCATACTGAGACTCTAGGAAGCAGCTGCCTGTTGCTTCATTTGCTGTACTGCAGTGACCTCGTTAGACTCTGTAGATCTGATAATTTGACATACTTGGTGCTACTTTAGTTCTGTTCATTTTGTTTTCTCATGATAAAGTTTGACTTTAAGTGTCTGCCAGATTTCAAGAGAGCTTGTGGCACATTGTATCAATTGGGAATGCTTCTACAAGACAAATACCAGCTGCTTACTCCCACCTCCACATGCATATGCACAGCACCAATGAACGCAAAGGCAATATTGTATTGTTGGGCAGGTCTAAGCAGGGCTACAAGAGAGCAAAAAGCCTATTGAAGCATCAGTATCAAGTCACAGCTTAATGCTCTAGCTACAAAGTATTAAAATCATCATATGGAGGAAAGAAAAAAAAACAGTCCACCAGTTTCATGTCTGAAACACAGAACTGCAGACAGCATAAGCTGAAGTCTGTTAAGTTTAGCCCTTAAGCTTCTAGACTTTTGAAAGTTTAAAGAACTTCTGGTTTCCCAACCTTCACCTCAGCAGGAACTGTGGCAGTTTGACACATACAAGTGATCTTACCTCATAGGATCTGAGACCTGAGGGGTTATGAGCGCAGTCAGCTTCCTTGTTGTTCTGTACTGTTGCAGGGATGAACCAAGTACCAGTGCTCCTTTCACATAGGAGTCATTTGTGGCTAGAGTCACAAAAGACTGGTCTGGAAAAGAAGAAATTTGGCCAAGTTAGCATGATCCACTATTTTATTCTGAGACAGATGTAGTAGAAACCTAGAGTGGGTAGGTAGTCATAGAAACAACCAGATTGGAAGAGACCTCCAAGATCATCCAGTCCAACCTACCACCCAGCTCTGTCCAATCAACTAGACCATGGCACGAAGTGCCTCATCATGCTGTGAGACCCCTGAGATGTGGCCTTTGACCCTGCATGACTGAATGAAGCAGATTATCCTTGCATAGTTATACTTGCTGTTAGCCACTTGACATGTGGCAGAATGTAGTAAACAAAACCCACAACAACAAAAGCAAAAGAACAGGAACAAACAAAAAAAATCAAAAACTCTTGCAAGAGAAAACCATTTCCAGATTGCTCACAGGTTAAGCAAGGCATGAGAATGGTCAGACGACAATCCAAAAGGTCTGAATTGCCACTAACATACTATTTAAAAGATACAAGTATTGGGAGTCAGTGAGCTTGCATTTGGTCTAAAGCTAGTAACAGAGTTTTGTAGTTAACTCTAGGTTCAGCTCTCTACCTCAAAGCTAGAGTAGCATAAAACTTCCATTTTCAAATGAAAGCAAGCACTGAATATGATCTTGGACAACAGTACTAAGTTTTGCTAGCTCAGGGTTTTGCAGATGAGTTGTTCTGCAACCCATGGTTACAGCTTATCACAAGAATGCAAGACTTCAATGGAGTGTAAGCAGTGATAGAAGCAATTTAAGACTTACAGCAGCGGTCTTTATCTACAAGCAGAAAAAGATAAGGTTGGATTGTTACTATAAAATGTAACCTCTGCTCTGACTGTACCTTAAACTAGATTAAGATGGATCACTTTGTCATATATTGCTAAGTGAGGCCATACAGTACAAGCTTTGCACTATTTTAATTGTCACATTGTTTTAAACTGACAGGATGTGACTTAAAAATGAAGGCAAACAAATAGCTTCTGAATTTCAGTTCACAGTTAGCTGTCATCCTGTAATGCTCCTGAATGCCAGCACACCTCTATAAAGAGGCGTGTTCTTTTCTGCCAAACCATTTTTGACACCAACAAAGCAGTTCCTTCCTAAGCATCATACAATCTCAAGAGTTGATGATTCAAATTCTTCAGCAGCTGTGGTTTCTTTTCTATACAGAAGTTGCTGTCTAGATTAGATCAGGATTGATTGTTCTGGGTACTTAAAGACTTCATTCCAAGTCCTGTGAGGAGGTTTAAAATACTGATCACTCCACTTTCAAAGAGATCCTTGTTTGGTACAGCTCCTCAGGCCCACAAGACAGTCATCAGTATCTTTTTTTAACTTAACACCACCTTAATTGTTGATAACAGAAAACCACATACCAGAATCATCTATAAGCTCCGCAGATCTGGTTTGCAAGCTCTACAGACCAGCTACACAACCTTCTATTTTGCTTAGCAGCAAAACCAGCTAGTCCCAAGGGATTTAGATTATAGAGGTCAATTACAAAGTTAAAAAAAAAGGCTCCTACAATGACAGGAAGAATTTAAATTGTTTGTTCTCCATTAGTTTTAGCTCCCAGTCTGTAATCCAGCAAATCTGCCTAACAATTCTCTGGGAAGCTTCACAAACAGCAAGTGTGTAGCACTTTAAGTGGTGCAAACATCCTCCTAACAGGGCAGCATTTTTCACCGCTTCATTGGCTTGTTACTCCTCAGCCGCTCAATGCATAGAAGTCTGCCACTCTGCTGACAGACAGCTCGCTAAAATCCCGTGTGGACAAAGTGGGATTGTGCCCAACACTCATCTGAATGTTGGGGTTTTCATTCCAGCAGCAGAACAGTACGTTTTGAAGCGGTTTTGCCACTCAAAGGTTAGTCTTTTGCACTGAACTGTTAGCAGGTAGAGGTCTGCTGTCTCCTCGTGTTACCGCAACCGAGTATTCATGCACAAAGGTCTCAAAGAAATAAAGTCAATGATGGAGTAAAGGCTAAGAAGTGCCCTACTACATCCAGCTGCAGGAAACTTTATGACTGCTTGACAGGAGGAGGATGTGGACAGCCTGTAGAGCATCTGTCAGTACAGCTTTCCAAAGTTTTGAATAAACCATGTTCTGCCTCATACCTCCTCTGAAGTACACTGGCAAGGATGTTGAGACATATTTTGCATGAGTCTGCACTACAATTTTGGCAAGATCAGCTGCTCCTTAATATGGTAAGTTACATCTGCAAGAGACCAGTCCACTCCAAGCACAAAACCTCTGCTGTGTGGGCCTCCCTTCCCATCTCCTCCCTGTTCTCCATCCTCTGTAACTGTTTCCTCCACAACAGGTTATGCTCACACAGCAGGCACCTGCTATGCCTTAGACAAACTTGACAATTACTAAGCATGGCTTCAAAACCACAGAGAGTGAGATTCATCACTGATCTAGCCAGGCAAAGAGAACTACTTCAGAGACAGCGCTGGCCACTCAGTTCATGGGCTACAGTATCTGTATACAAGAGTCTTAGCACCCAAGAGCATCCTGGAAGTCTGAGGTAGGAGCGCTCTTCCACTTGGTAACATACAGGAGGGGACGGCTGTGCTCGGCCAGAGGCCGTAAAGCTTCCCCGGGAAGCATTTCCAGAGGCCTGGGCAGAGCTGACAGGTGCTTGCCTGCGCCCTGCTCCCTCAGTTTGAGACCGGCATAGCCCACCCAGATTTTGATCTCCAGGGTTCGTGGAGAGACAGGTGCAGCTAATCAGAAGGTGCACCAGGAAGCGGACCCTTCCTGCAAGCTCCCAGATTGAAAGTTGAACCAACTCTCCTGACAGCCTCAGGCAAGATAAGAAACCAAGTGTGCGTGGGGGAAAAATCCCAGGTTAAAAAGCAGCCAGGCGTACGGTGCGCGGCGGCAAGGGACGGCTCACGGCGCGGTACCCGCGCGTACGGCGCTCACTCACGCTGCTCGCTCCGCAGGAGAGGACGGGGACCTGACCTGACCCTCCCGTGAGGGGACAGAGCCCCGGGACCAGCCTCACCGAGGGCGCCGGCGGCACGCGGCCGCGCGCCCCCCGCGCCGGCCCCAGCCCCCCCCCTCCGCCGGCCCCATCGCGCGCTCGCGGCCCCGGCCCGCCCCGGCGCGAGCCGCTGCCAGGGGCCGACACCTAAAAATAGGCGCGGGCCGGGGCCGCGCGGACACGGCGCTCAGCGGGGCACGCGGCGGGCACGCGGGGGGCACGCGGCGGCCCCGCGCGCGCGGCCCGCGCCGCCGGCAGCCCCCGGCGGAGCGCGGCGCGTGCGCTGGGCGCCCGCGGAGGAGGTGTGGCCGCGCGCACTGACCTGCCATGGCGCCAAGTCCGCGGAACGGCCGAGAGCTGAGCGGCAGCCGCGCTCCGGCGCTGCCCGGCGGCCGCCGTTTATATAGGGGCGGGGCCAGGCGCCGCACGTCGGCGGCGGGGGGCGGAGGCCCCGCCCCGAGGAATCCCCGCGTCGCCGCGGGGCGGGGTCTCCGCCATGGTGTCCCGCGGCGGTGTCACGTCATCCTCCCTGCGGCAGCCGCTCGGGCGCGGAGCTGGCGCGGCGCCGGCAGGGCCCCTTACCCGCCCTGCCCCCGGTGCCTCCCGGGCCAAGCGGAATTCGGGAGCGCTGCGCTGTGCGGACGGCGCTGCCTGGGCACGCTTCTTGCCGAGTAGTGCGCAGGTTTGCGTACTGTGGACGGCGGGCGAGAGCTTGGCTCCGCGCTGGTTCTTGCCAAGAGATGTGGAAAAGCATAGTTCTGTATTCCTGGCCGTAGCGAGAATAGCCTCTGTGCGATAGGAAGGAGCAAAAGCAGCCTGATCTAGTTAGGGATGTCCCCGCTGGCTGCAGAGGGGTTGGACTAGATGGACCTTAAAAATCCAGCACCCCGACGTGCTCTGATTCTACGGCTCTGTGCTACGGAGGGGCAGAGCCCGAGTCGGGATGCTGTGGCTCCTTGGCTCCTTGCACCTGCGGTCGGCACCGCTGCGGGAAGATGGAGTAAAATCAGAGCTGGCCCAAAGCCACCTGCAGCTGCAGGGAGAGTGCTTAGAGTAGCACACGCACATGCCAGGTGGCTGGGACCCGTTGTCAGGCACTGAAATGCAGCTGCTGGTGCATACAGCCGTAGGGGTGGTTGGGTGGTGGTCGCTGTGGGGTGAAGGCTTACACCGTTGTGCCTCTGGTGAGGTAACGTGGTGCTGCTGGCAGTGCGTGGCACGCCCAGGGAGTGTGCATCAGCAACTGGGATCAGGAGATGTGCCTGGACTTTGAGATTTTCTTTATGGCTCAACTTCAGTCCTTGAAGACATTTGAGCTGTACAGGAAAGGTGCTGATAGGCGTTTGTGCTCCATCACCCTTGCAAGCATTATGAGTATGAAGAAAGGTGCTTCTTCTTCACCACCACCACCAAAAGGCTTTTAGAGCACAGCAGTGATTTGTAAAACACCACTTGCATGAGAAACAAATCCATGAAGCATAATTCAGGCGATGCTGCTCACGTTGTGTGTGAGAAGAGGTTACAAGTATTTTCTGGTCTGTTGATATTTTCTCTCTGTTTCTTTCCCCCCTCCAGGTATCCAAACCGCCTCTGGGATGGTGTTCGGCAGGGTTCGAGTCTGTCTCAGATGAAAGTTTGGAGAAGTTTTTAGCCAGCACATTTCAGCTGCGTCCAGCTTGTTGCCTTGCCAAGTTTTTGAGAGAAAACAATAGAATAGCCACTGCTGGTGATTGCCCTCCCCGCCCCCGCCCCCCTCCCTCTCCCCAGCTCCTTTGTGTTGTGCTAGAGTGGAGTCAAAGAGCATCATTCCTTCTGGTTTCCACGGTAAAGCCAAGCAAACAAACGCAAAGTGGGTTTGTCAGTCCGAACAGGGAAAGTCTGGCCGTCGTAAGAGGGGACACAGGCATGTTGGAGCCAGTCCAGAGGAGAACCACAAAGATCATAGGATCATAGAATCAACCAGGCTGGAAGAGACCTCCAAGATCAGTCCAACCTAGCACCCAGCCCTATTCAGTCATCTAGACCACGGCACTAAGTGCCTCATCCAGGCTTTGCTTGAACACCCCCAGGGATGGTGACTCCACCACCTCCCTGGGCAGCCCATTCCAATGCCAATCACTCTCTCTGGGAAGAACTTCCTCCTAACATCCAGCCTATACCTACCCCGGCACAACTTGAGACTGTGTCCCCTTGTTCTGTTGCTGGTTGCCTGGGAGAAGAGGCTAACCCCCACCTGGCTACAGCCTCCCTTCAGGTAGTTGTAGACAGCAATGAGGTCAGCCCTGAGAACTTTCATGAGAGCTTGTCCCAAGCATTTCTCATGAGAGCATTCCCCCAAGCACTGTGCCAAGGGAAGTATAGGCTGGATGTTAGGAGGAAGTTCTTCACAGAGAGAGTGATTGGCATTGGAATGGGCTGCCCAGGGAGGTGGTGGAGTCCCCATCCCTGGAGGTGTTGCAGCCAAGCCTGGCTGGGGCACTTAGTGCCATGGTCTGGTTGATTGGACAGGGCTGGGTGCTAGGTTGGACTGGATGATGTTGGAGGTCTCTTCCAACCTGGTTGATTCTATGAGGGCTAAGATGGGAAAGCAGCTAAGTCTAGAACAAACTGAGCGAAAAAAAATCCCATCTTGGCCTCTATTTTGGTGGGAAGGGATAAATTTAAGACTAGGTAAAAGATGAGTATATGAGCATGGGAACTGGCCAGGGAAACTCTGTTACTTGTCAGAAGACAGTAGACCTTGATAGAAATGTGGTGAGGAGGAAGAAGGAATGAATTCTGTTGGGTAGCATTCAGTAGCATTCAGAAAGAATGGACCAAGTGCTTCAGAGCAGCTCATGATCAGGTGAAGGTCCTGTGGGAAATGAGCCTGTTGGAGTGCAATCAAAAATTACATCACAGTGCATGTCACAGAGTCAAAGTACCATTGCACATGGTAGAGCTTCCTGCTTGTAGTGACTAAGAGTGTTCCTTTCATAGAAGCTTGTCTTTAAGATAAGCAAAAAGATGTTTCAAAGCACCAGGAACTGACTTTGAAATACAGTTTGGATTTACACAGCAGTAACAGAAACTGTGACTCTTGTAGATGGACTGTGCTGAGGGCATGAGCTCCTGAAGCATTTTAGTAGCCATTCATTAATTGGCCATAATGTTGTAAGTGTGCATGGTGAGTCCAACCATTGCACTAACAAAACGTTATAGGGGAAGTTTGGGGATGAATACTTGAATGCTGCACTCAGTTTTGGGCTCCCCGGTTGAAGAGGGACAGGGATCTGCTGGAGCTGGTCCAGCAGAGGGCTAGGAGGGTGTTTAGAGGACAGGAGGGCATGGGTTATGAGGAGAGGCTGAGGGACCTGGGGCTGCTGAGTCTGGAGAAGAGAAGACTGAGAGGGGAGCTGATAAATGTTTCTAAATCTCTGAGGGCTGAGGGTCAGGAGGGGGGGACAGGCTCTGCTCACTGCTCCCTGGGATAGGACAAGGAGCAGTGGATGGAAGCTGCAGCACAGGAGGTTCCAGCTCAACACAAGGGGGAACTTCTTGACTCTAAGGGCCACAGAGCACTGGCACAGGCTGCCCAGAGGGGTTGTGGAGTCTCCTCTGGAGAATTTCAAGGCCTCTCTGGATGCATTCCCCTGTGATCTGTGCTAGATTGTGGTTCTGCTCTGGCAGGGAGGTTGGATTGGATGATCTTCTTGGGTCTCTTCCAACCCCTAATGTCCTGTGATGAAACATAATTTCTGCCTCTGCAATATGTGGAGAGACAAAAACTGTAACAGGTGACTCCATTCAGTCCCAAGTTTAAGGCACTGGGATTCATTTTTTACAACAGTACAACTGCAGTAGTAGTCTGTCTGGATAGGAAAGTGCATACCTGGAGATATTAAAAGAGTTTGAGACTGTACTGTGAGGTTTGATTCCAGTTTTTGCCCTGGCATCGCTGTCTTGCCTTGTCATGAACTTCTCTGATGAAGAACTTGTTCTGGTCCACTCCCTCTGCCCTTGAATCCTTTCTCCCTTTGCCCTGTGATGCTGAACTAGTCCTTTATTATTTGAGAACTTAGAACAGCCTGCACAGAAATCAAATCTTGGCACCTTTTTCCCCCCTAGTGCTAGGATTTCAGTGAAATGAAAGGTTCCAATAGGACTTATGTTTCTATTTGAATAATCAAATAAATAATAATCACTTTTCCATCACCCCAGCTTATGTCAGCCTTTCACATTTTCCTTTCCTAATGGGCACTCTCTGTGTCTGACCCAGAGCAATTTAAGTTTTGACCTTCAAAAAAGATCCTCTGCTACACTGGCCAAGAAGCCCAATAGCATCCTGGGGCCAGCAGGTCAAGAGGGGTTCTCCTCTGGCTCTGTTCTGCCTTGGTGAGAACTTCTGGAGCATTGTGTCCAGCTCTGGGCTGCCTAGTTCAAGAAGGACAGGGAAGTACCAGAGGGAGTGCAGCAGAGAGCCACTAAGATGATTAGAGGACTGAACCATCTACCTCACAAGGAAATGCTGAGAGAGTTGGGGCTGTTCAGCCAGGGGAAAAGGAGACTGAGTGGGGGAATCTCATTAATGCTTGTAAGAATCTAAAGGGCAGCTGTCAGGAGGATGGAAACAGACTCTCCTCAGTGGTGTCCAGTGACAGAACAAGGGGCAGGGGACACAAACGTGAACATAAGGACAATTTTCTTCACTTTGAGGGTGATAGAGTCTTGGAGCAGGCAGCCCAGAGAGGTTGTGTAGTCTCCATCTCTGGAGAGGTTCCAGACCTGCCTGGATGTGTTTCTGTGTGGTTCACTCTAGGTATCCTGCTGTGGCAGGGGGGTTGGACTATGTAATTTTCAGAGGCCACTTGAAACCTTACCACTCTGGGACACATGTGCTGGGCTCTGTGATACAAAAAGCTGGGCTCTAGCTTATAACTCTTGTATGTGCTTGGTGTGTTACTTAGCACATGGCAGTGTGCACATTTAGCACATGAAGGAGTTCTTATGGTTACTTCTAGCTGCCATGGTAAGTGTGTTCTTATAAGCAGTGAAGTGGGTAGGTCTGTTTTGATTTCTACCACCTTTTGGTGTGATTCACAGTGCAAGATATAATAGGAGCTCACTATAATAGGAGCTCACTGCATGAGGGACCTGGCATCTGTTAAGAAGTAAATTGATGCTGAGCCCTTTTTCTCATTGGAGAAGTAGTTACCTCTCTCCTATCAATCTTACAACACCCTTAAAAAGTAGTTGCACTGAGACCTCTCTCTGCTTTCTTAAACTTAGTGAAAACATTGCAATGAAATTGGAGAGCACAGAACCATGTACAAATAAGCCTCTTCTTTGGAAAATGGCCTAAACAAGGCACACATGCAAGTGCTTTTCTCCTAGCCCACCCTCTACTCTCTCTCTGTCCCCTTTTGCTAGTGATTCTTTTGGGAGGGGAGGCCACAAGACTTACTGATAAGGGCATGTGGCTGGGAGTACAAAGCAAAGGTTTGTCACCAGTTCTACTCCTTGTCCCTGTAAGGACAGGCAGCATAGCTGTATACTTGATTCTTTTTTTGCCCTCTCTTTACCACTTGACTGAACCCAGTAAGTGTACCTCTTGATGTGTATTTGTACAGGGAAGCTCCAGTCAGGGACCCAAGCCATGGATGCTTCTCCATCAATAGGTAACAATGAATCTTATATGCTGACCAGAATTTAAACTCTCCCCAAAGAGAAGCCTTCTAATACCTCATCTTAACATGCATTTAACTCCTTACTACAACAAGTGCTAAAATTATTTATACTTGAAATGAACAAAATAGCACAAGATGAAATTTGTGGAGGTGCAAAGTTCCTAAGATGTGGAGATTCTAGTAGAGACTTAGGAAGAAGCAGTAGTAATACTTCCACCAAGCTGACCAGGTTGGATGAGGCTTTGAGCAACCTGTTTAGTGGAAAGTGTCCCTGCCCATGACAGGGGGGTTGGAACTAGGTGATCTTTAAGGTCCTTTCCAACTCAAACCATTCTATGACTTACAAGAACACTCTAGTTCTGTGCTAGAGTTGTGCTCAACAGCATCTTGGCCAGGATCAGGAATAGTGTGGCCAGCAGAACCAGAGAAGTGATTGTTCCCCTGTACTCAGCTCTGCTGATCTTGCATCTTCAGTGCTGGCTTCAGTTTTGGGCCCCTCACTACAAGAAGGACACTGAGATGCTGGATCATGTTCAAAGAAGGGCAGCAAAGCTGGTGAAGGGTGTAGAGAACAAGTCTGATGAAGAGCAGCTGAAAGAACAGGGATTGTTTAGTTTGGAGAAAAGAAAGCACAGAAGAGACCTTCTTGTTCTCTACAACTAGATGGAAGGAGGTTGTAAAGAGGTGGGTGTATGTCTGTTCAACCAAATAATGAGTGATAGAACAAGAATAAATGGCTCCAAGTTGAGCCAAAGGAAGTTTAGGTGGGGTATTAGGAAGAATTTCTTTACTGAAAGGGTTATCAGGCATTGGAACACTTGTCCAGGGAAGTGGTAGTGTCCCTATCCCTGGAGGTATTTAGGAGTCATGTAGACATGGCATTTAGGTATATGGTTCAGTTGAGGACATGTTAGGGTTAGGTTAATGATTGAACTTAATGATCTTAAAGGTCTTTTCTAATCTGGGCAATTCTGTGGAGTGTAATTGCACATAGAATAGAATAGCATAGAATAGAATCAGAATCATAGAAGGGTTTGGGTTGGAAGTGACCTCAAAGCTCAGCCAGTTCCAACCCCCTGCCACAGGCAGGGACACCTCCCACTAGACCAGATTGCTCAAGACTTCATCCAACCTGGCCTTAACACCTCCAGGGAGGGAGCAGCCACAACCTCCCTGGGCAACCTGTGCCAGTGTCTCACCACTCTCTCTTCAAAGAACTCTTTAGAATAGAACAAAACAAATTCAGTTGGAAGAGATCAGCAATGCTCACCAGTCCAACTGCCTGACCACTTCAGGGCTGCCCCAGTGTTAAAGCATGTTATTTAAGAGCATTGCCCAGATGCCTCTTAAACACTGCTGAGCTTGGGGCATAGACCCACTCTCCAAGAAGCCTTTTCCAGTGTTTGACCACCCTCTCAGTAAAGTTTCCTAATGTCCAGACTGAACCTCCCCTGACTGACACTGCTTTGAACCGTTCCCAGGTGTCCTTGTCCCTCGTTCAAAAGGAGAAGAGCTCAGCACTTCCCTCTCCACATCCCCTCCTCAGGAAGCTGCAGAAAGCAACAAGATCACTCTTCAGCCTCCTTCTCCCCAAACTAGACAGAACCCCCCGTGCTTGTTTAGGATGAGAATGTTGCTAGAGAGGTGAGACATTAACAATAATGCTGAGCAATTACAGCTGCCAACCCCCTCCCTAGGCACTAATCCCACACCTCTGTGCAGTTAGCTGTTGCCACACAGACTTTTACTGGAGAAGGTGACAAGGCTCATGCAAGTGAAACGAGAAGACAGTTTTGCAGTCTATGCTGGTGTAAAGCAACAGCAGTGTTGCTTGGGAGATGGTTTTATTTCCTTTAAGGAATTGTTTCAGCATGGATGAGCAGAGGGCTGGAGCACCTCTGCTATGAGGAGAGGCTGAAGGAGTTGGGGCTGTTCAGTCTGGATTGGAGAAGGCTCCCAGGTGACCTTATTGTGGCCTTTCAGTGTCTTAAGGGGGGCTACAGAAATGCTGGGGAGGGACTTTTTAGGCCGTCAGGTAGTGATAGGACTGGGGGGAATGGAACACAGCTGGAAATGGGGAGATTCAGACTGGATGTTAGGAAGAAGTTCTTCAGCATGAGAGTGGTGAATGGGTTGCCCAGGGAGGTGGTGGAAGCCTCATCCCTGGAGGTGTTTAAGGCCAGGCTGGATGAGGCTCTGGCCAGCCTGATCTAGTGTGAGGTGTCCCTGCCCATGGCAGGGGAGTTGGACAACCCTGAGTGATTCTGTGGTTCTATGATTCTGTGACACCTTCAGATCACTCAACACTGGGCTTTCTTACCTGACTTCCTCAGGACTGCACAAAACATCAGCAGCACAGATCTGTGGTGGAACAGCTTCCACACTGACCTCCCTGACAAGGTTTTCTACTCAGTGTTCAAGAAAAGCCTGGATGAGGCACTTAGTGCCATGATCTAGTTCATTGGCTAGGGCTGGGTGATAGGTTGGACTGGATGAGCTTGGAGGCCTCTTCCAACCTGGTTGATTCTATGATTCTATGATCAGAGCAGGGTGATGCAAACCTACCTGAGTTCTCGACCTAAGTGTGCCAGTGTGCTGGAGGGCTAATTAGCAAGGCCATCTTTGAGGGCAGTTTTATCTTAGGATGCTGAGGTTTACACAAGAAAGAGATCAGTAGTGCAGACTGCAAGGTGTTGAGCCAAACTCCTTGGTATCAAAACTCTTGCAGTGCAAAGTGGTCTGTGTGTGCTCAGCTCCATCTCTCTGCTAAAATCATGCTGAAGGACAGAGGTCTTGTCTCAGTGCCACAAAACACCTGAGCTGGACAGAAACAGAAGTGTGTTTAGTGAACAGTAACTGAATGAGGCTGATCAATTCCTTGTTCACACTGAGTGTTTCAGTGCTGTAAATCCCACTTAAAGAGCTGTTGAGAGTCTGTAGAAAGCAACTTTCTTGCTGGGTGATACCAACAGCATTGCTGTTGGCCGTGGTAGGTAAGTTTGCTGTCTCAGGTGCATCACTCCCAGTAAATACCCTCGTGGTAAAATGTCAGTCCCTAAGTTTGCTCTTCATCACAGTTACAACAGCTGTCAAACGTGGCTGCCTTGCAGTGTGAAGTGCATCTTTTGGGGCTCCATTTGGAAGCTGGGCTGAATTCCTTTAGACAATGCCTTCTCTTAGGAGTTGGTGCCTGTGCAGCAGGCGTGGCTCAGCGATGATTTTCTCTCTGCAGAGTTCACACAGACCACTGCATTATTTATCCTGTGCAGACATTGAAACAACATCTCACCCTTTTCTCACTGTACAGTCTGGTTATTTTTTCATTGTCTTTTATCAGGATTTTCATCAATGTTTCCCCACAGCTTCCAGATTGTTCACAATGCAGATGCAGCAGTTCTGTTCACTGGGCTGGGCAACAGCAATCACGTTACCCATGCCCTGCATTCTTTACATTAGTTGCTCATAGGAAGACAGATTGAATTATAGCTACTACAAAGCTGGGACAGGAGGACACTTGGTTGGTTGTTTTAAAAGCCATGATTGACATAATCAGAAGCCTTAAGCTGCATTTGCTTCTTCCTGAGGCTTTTGCTAGTGGCTGCTTGTATTTTGATGCAGCCTATTGCTTATGAAGGTCAGTTTGGTATAGCAGTTTAACACTGCTATAGCTCTTTAAAGCAAGTGGGGCTGAGTGAGTTTTGAAGCTTAGTGTTTTTCAGTACTGCTTTAGTGGCTTTTATATTTTCCATAAACATGTAAAAAATTAGAAGCTCTGCAATGCTTCTGACAACAACTCTGTAGGAAGTGAGCCCCACTGGTTAATGTTTGCCAGTGCTAAGAGCAGGCATCCTTCCTGCTCAGTGTGCTTCACTGTGTTCTGCAGGAATCATGGAATCACAGAATGTCAGGGGCTGGAAAGGACCTTGAAAGCTCAGAAGACAGTTTTAGTGGTTCATGAAAGGTTTAAGGCATGTTTTGTTTTGTTGTTGTTCTTTGAGAGGCCTCCTATTCTTCTGATAACCATGGTGAGAACGTGTCCAGAGAAGGGCAGCAAGGCTGGCGAGGGGCCTGGAACACAGCACTATGAGGAGAGGCTGAGGGAGCTGGGGGGGTGCAGCCTGCAGCAGAGGAGGCTCAGGGCTGACCTCATTGCTGTCTGCAGCTACCTGAAGGGAGGCTGTAGACAGGTGGGGTTGGGCTCTTCTGCCAGGCAACCAGCAACAGAACAAGGGGCCACAGCCTCAAGCTGTGCCATGGGAGGTCTAGGCTGGATGTTAGGAGGAAGTTCTTCCCAGAGAGAGTGATTGGCATTGGAATGGGCTGCCCAGGGAGGTGGTGGAGTCACCATGCCTGGAGGTGTTGAAGCCAAGCCTGGCTGGGTCACTTAGTGCCATAGTCTGGTTGATTGGATAGGGCTGGGTGCTAGGTTGGGCTGGCTGAGATTGGAGGTCTCTTCCAACCTGGTTGATTCTATGATTATTTGCAAGGGACCTTCTGATATTTTAGGTCACACAGAGCTGACTGCTATAAAGTTTCTGGATTTTGTTGTTGTGCTCTCTGCTACAAGAGGCATAACACCTTTTGTAGGTAGGAATTCCCAGCTTACCTTTTTCATCTGAGTATATAATGCAGGGCTTTTCTAAAAGCTATAGTACAGAATTAGTTGTGTCACTGCTCTTGCTTGAAAAAGAAAGAGGAAGAAGAAAATCACTCCACTTGGCCACAAGTTGAAAGTGGCTTTATTGAAATATTTAATAGGTATAATAGTCCAGCCCAGAGAGCACAGACTTTAGCCCATGGTTACTAAGCACTTAACACTGATATGCCTTATGTTCAGATGGCTCATTTGTATCACTTAAGTGAATATATGTTGAGGAAATGTGTTTCCTTTAGGAAATGGTATGGCAAAGGGCAAACCTCTCTTTTTGGAGCCACTGACAATTATGAAAAGCACAGCAGAAAATACATTTGGCACATTTAATGTCTGCAGCTTCACTTAAACTAATGTGCTTTTATCTTCTAGCCTATGAGGTATGTTGAGAGCCACTGCTAGGCTTAAAATATTATATGGAAAACTGTAATGTGAGCCTTTTGTGATTAGTTGTATTAGAGAGGGCAGAGCTTTGTTCTGCAGTAATAGAAATGAAGGGAGAGTGCTGCCTTTCCCCAGTGACTGCTGTTTATACACTGCCATGCACTGGTCCAGGTAAGAAGTGAGAGATCAGCAGGAGTAGTGATTTAGAATTGTAGAATCAGAGAATCAGCCATGTTGGAAGAGACCTCCAAGATCATCCAGTCCAACCTATCACCCAGCCCTGTCCAATCAACAATTTGGAGCATCTGAGGTAGGAGAAAGGATTGGGAAATGTCAGATCATTGGTAGGAGAGCTCTTACACACTGCGGAGTTCTGCTGGTGACTGTGGTCACAGAGTCATGGAATGTTAAGGGTTGGAAGGGACCTCCAGAGATTATCCAGGCCAACCTCCCTGCCAGAGCACGATCACCTAGAGCAGGTCACAGAGGAATGCATCCAGATGGGTTTTGGATGCTCTGCAAATCTAATGATTAATTTTTGAGAGATAAATAAATGGATGAAGAAAAGCTTGAACACATCCTGGACCCAGCAGACTGGAGGCAGCAGTGACAGAAGTCTAAGTAACTTACAAAGGAGACTCCACAACCTCTCTGGGCAGCCTGCTCCAGGGTCCTGTCACACTCACAGTGAAGTGTTTTTTTTCTTATGTTGACATAGAACCTCCTCTGCTCCAGCTTGCACCCATGGCCCTTTGTCCTGTCATTGGACACCACTGAGCAGAGCCTGGCTCTGTCCTCCCAGCACTGCCCTGCACATCTTTACAACCACGAGTGAGGGCAGCCCTCAGTTTCCTCTGCCCCAGCTCACTCAGCCTCTCTTCATAAGGAAGAAGTTCCACTGCCTTCAGCAGCTTTGTGGCTCTGTGCTGCATGCTCTCAAGCAGTTCCCTGTCCTCCTTGGACTGACAAGCCCAGAACTGGGTCATTGAACTATAAAGATGATAAACTAAGATGAACATGACCAAAAAGTTATAGATTATGATAAGCTTCTTTAACTTATTTTTTAATTAATCTAGTGTTTTAAGAGCTGCTCATATCACCCAACTCTGCTGGGGAAGTCTGTACAAGGCTTGTTACTGAGGCCCTGAGTGACCTGTTCTAGTGGGAGGTATCCCTGCCTGTGGTGGGGAGCTGGAACTGGCTGAGCTTTGAGTCCCTTCCAACCTAAACCATTCTATGATTCTGCTGCTCATCACATCTTTCAAAGACCTCAGTGTTCAAATGCACCTTCACAGCTTATCATGGTTGGTACAAAGAGAGTTTTAGTGCTGGTTGCAGTGTAGCAAGGAGTGAGCTGTGAAGCTTCACTTACTTAAATATCTGTGACAGTAAAACACGACCATGGATAGTAGAGCAGGATGTAAGAAACAGGATTTGCAGGCAGAGGTCTTTTACTATTTAGTAGAAGGAAGTAGACAAACTTCTGGACACATGAGCCCTTCTTTGGCCTCAAATAAAACCACAGACTTGATAGCCTTATTGGTTTCATGGTGTATCATAACATACCTCCTCATTTGCCTCTCTGTTCTGTAGCAATAAACTGCCTGTTTTGCTTCCTTAACATTGTCTTCTCCCTTGTGCCCTTAGTAACTTCTTTCTTACTTCAAAGCTGACAGCCAGCTTGTCTTTCAGAGGAGATCTAACTGGTCTGTACCTGGCTGAACTGTGAGCAGTTGCTTTCTAGTAGTATTTCATAGAATCATAGAGTCAGCCAGGGTTGGAAGGGACCACAAGGATCATCCAGTTCCAACTCCCCTGCCATGGGCAGGGACACCTCACAGTAGATCAGACTGTCTAGAGCCTCATCCAGCCTGGCCTTAAACACCTCCAGGGATGAGGCTTCCACCACCTCCCTGGGCAACCTGTTCCAGGGTCACATCACCCTCATGCTGAAGAACTTCTTCCTAACATCCAGGCTGAACCTACCCATTTACTGTGGAGTAAAAGCAATTTCTCTGCATCTGTACAGTGAGTGGGAATGCAGGAACAGCTGTAAAGGAAAGGGAAATATTTGAAAGAAAGGAAAACATGAGGTAGGCCAAGGAAAATGAGAGGCTTTATGGAAACTAAGGAGAGGCTGGAGAAGGCGAAGCATAAATGAGAAGAAGTGAAACTGAAAGAGAAGAAAGGCAAAAAAAGAATTTCAGCTCTAAGGAGTTTTCAGAGTTGAAAAAGGAAGAGACCTTGTGAGAATAATGTTTCTTCTGGGGTTCTTGGTGGTGAGGTGACAGTGATGTAGTGAAAAGGGGGGAGACAAAATCAGAGGCTCTGGCTGGAACACTCACATAGGGAGGATTTTAAATAGGCTTTGGTATCGATGCTAAGAGCATAGGCAGGCCAAAGAACTGTATGGGAGAGAAATCCAAAGCCAGGCTGGAGTGCTTTGTCAGGTAGAGACATTTGGCAGAGTCTCTTGAAACCATTGCCCAGAAAGACTTGTGGAAAATAAGAGTGGCACCAGCCAAGCTTCTTTATAGCAAGATTTCCCATGTAAGCCAGTGGATTGTGATATGTCAGAGTGAGATGCAGTCAGCAGTTTCACTGGGGCTCACATACAGCTACTACTGCTGCAGGGTATTTTGCATCCCACTTTGTTGCATTAGCTATTTCCTGCTCTGGCTTTCCTTAAGAGAGCTACTACTCTGCTCACTTTCCAGTAAAGGCATGGAATTAGCTGCAAGGACTCTGAGTGGGTCTAAGTGAAGCATCTGTTTCATTGTGACCTTGCACTTGCATTTAGTCTGAAGTGATAAAAAATTCAACCCCTTGTACCATCACACTTCTTGTTACCTAATGGCTGCAACAGCAAGAAGCAAGTGTGCCTCTTACCTGCCTCATCAGCTCAAGCAGTCACAGGTGTTCATTCTTCCAGCCAAGCTGTGGATCTGAAAACTGACAGACACAGCCACACTTGAAGTTGTATTTTCACTGAGGCCTGCATCTTTCCTCTTTTATTTTGAAAGCCCAGCCTCTACCCAAACCAGTGCTGCCTGCAGACTAGTAAGACTTCAGGAAAGAAGTGGTTTCAAGCCACCCTGCATTTACTCACCAGATATAAAATGTACCTCATAGGGAAAGGGGATTCTTGTTCATCAGTTTGGAGGAGGAGAAGATCCACATCTGAGCAGCTCCTTTAACCACACCAGAACTTCCTTGGCCATTGCTCCTTGTAGGAGATGAAACATTTGCTTTGAGACATTTAGAACTTGGCTCTTCCACTTTAATCCATGTGTCTTAGATTTGGTGTGTCAAGTTGACAGATGTCATTAGCTGGATTCAGATGATGTATGTTGTCAAAACTCCACTCCTCCTGAAGCCCATATCTAATTCTGATGCTGGTCCTGCAGAGTCAGTCTGACCTCATAAACACTTCTCATTTCATAAACAAAGACCTCAATCTGGATGGGGAAAACACTGCTGAAGAGGAATTATCTTTGGAGTCCTCCTTTCTGTGTTGCTGTGTGAAGTTTTGGTCAAATAAAAAGATGTTCATTTTGCCTTGAAGAGCATTCAGATATCCTTGCTTTGCTTTTAAGTACTGATCACTGTGGCTGGTTTATTATACAAGGTTTGGTTAAAGTGTCTGATACAACTTAAGGATGTTATATTTGCATAGTGTTATAGGAAAGAGGAACTGTGCTAAAGCCACATGTTGTAGTCTATTTTCAGTCTTGCCTTTATTTGCCTACTACATAGATTTGGGGAGGGGACTTCCTAAATCAAAGTAATGTATTCCTCAGCCTTCTCTTCATGGTTAATGCAGTTACTTAAGTTGCATGTACTATATTCAGCAAGTAGAAGATTTGGGAGGCTGCCTTAATCCTCGAGGAATCTCATAGGAGACAGAAAACAAAAGACTAAGGCCTCAGTTTACCTCCCAGAGCTGGGAACATGCTCTCCTCCTGGATTTGTGGCCAGCAGTGTCCAGGAGTGGCACGGCAGAGGGAAGGACTCCTTTCCCCCTGCCAGGGGCAGGTGAGGGTCATGGACACCTTCGGCACTTCAGGCTCAGCTTTCTGCTCACTGTGGCTGCCTAGAAGGGGAGGTGAAGGCTGGGGGTTGGGGGTGGAGGTGTCTAAGCCCAAGCCCATTCACTGTGGGGGTGTAGGGGGCAGGGTCTGCTGGGGGCACAAACCTGATTTTCTCCTCTCTTGTGCTGGCTTTAAGGTCCTGGTTCCTCCTGGGCACCAGCCTGGTGTGCAGTCAGCCCTGTGGACACAGCGAGGCGGCAGGCTCTGGAGCAGGGTGGGCTTGTGGTGCTCTGGGGATGGAGGCTCTGCTCTGTTCTCCTGGCAGTACTATGCTGTGTTAATTGTCTGTAATGAAGATCATAGAATCACAGAATGGTTTAGGTTGGAAGGGATCTCAAGGATCATCCAGTTCCAACCCTCCACCATAGGCAGGGACACCTCCCACTGAACCAGGATGAGTTAGTGCTGATGGTGATGCTGGTGGGTTCCAAGTGTGCTTAATGCACTCCTATGGATTGATTCTCGCATAAGCCCAGCCCTTTCTACAGCAGCGGTAAGAGTCCTGCTGCCTGCTCTCTTGCTCTGTTGCACAGGAATGGAAACTTTATAAAGGGCAAAGGCAGAAATTCCTTAGCTCCTTGTCACCGCTTTCCTGCTTCGCTGTGCAGTGACACGCACGGCTCAGAACTGCGGCTCTGGCCTCCCGCCTTCCGCCCCTTGTTTAGAGCCTCTCACGCAGCGGCCAGCGTACAAACTTACTCCGCAGGCCCCGCTCCGCTTGGCCCCGCTTGCTCGCAGCAGCGGTGCAGCGGCCGCGCCGCCCGCCGCACACCACACTTGGCCCCGGCGCTGTGCCCATGCAGAGCGCTGCTGCGCGCTCACTGCTGCCCCCTGCTGCACTCCGCGGGCACCGCATCCCGCTCACCGCTGCCCCCCACTCGTCGCGCCCCGGGGCCGCTATATGCGCCCAGAAGCAGCGGATCGCCGACTTTAAACTGCGCCTTAGACTTCTGGCTAGGGTCACTACAGGAACCTTTCTCTATGGCATTCAGCATTCCTCTCCACGGTCTCAGATCTGACAGTTTTGGCTAGAGTTAACCTTACTCACAGTAGCTACTGTGTGTGAGAAACGAACTCATTCTAAAATTTAAGTATAAAAGGTTTATCATAAAACAAAGGCAAACAGCGCTGGGTGCACAGCAAACGACACAACTGCTAGAGGCACACACAACAGGCAATGATGCGTAGATAGGATAAGGACTAGAGAACATTATATTGGCTTCATACATATTCATGAATATTCTTTCACATTTTCTAAGCACTACCCCTAGACCCCTTAGCCCCCACCGCTTAGTCCTTTCGATCAAAACAACATCTGCTCTTTACAAGGTGAGCTTGCCCTCTTGTCTTTGAACATCAGAGTGCCCTCCTGGATCGTCCCGACGCTCACTGCAGCAGCGTTAGCTTCGGTCATGGAGACCCTGGCAACTGCTGCCACCACCGGCTGCCTTTGCTATGTTACTGATTAACTCCTACGAATACCTTATTGTGCGAAAGGCAAATCTCCATATAGCACATATGGAGCTATGGTTTCGGTTTGTGCTGAAAACAGTGTTCACAGCGTAGTGTTCGCACCTGCCTACCGGGGGTGGGGGTAGGGAATGAGTTCGCATTGTCTTGCTCTCCTTGCACGTGTGGCTTTTGCTTTTCTTCCTGGGCAGTTTTTATCTCAACGCGTGAGTTTTCGCACTTCTACTCTCACACTCCTCTTCGCCATCCCATCAAGGCGGGGAGAAAGCGAGCGGCCCAGTGTGGAGCTTTGTTTCCGGCAGGGGTTGGACTTCGGCATGCCGGGGGCGCCGCTCCGCGTCGGCGGCGATCGGGGATCCCCGGAGCCACGCTGGGGAGCGCTCGCTGCTGCCGCCTGGCGACCAAAAGGCGGTACTGCAGCTCTGAGCCGCACGGCACTTCGGTAACGGCGGCGCTGCAGGATGGTGCTGCCGCACTCGTGGCTGCCTCCCGGCAAGGAAAGGCCACGGCCGTCCGCGCGCGGAAACCGGCAGCGGAAGGGCTGCTCTGGGCACACAGCCCCCGGTGAGTGCTCACTGCTGCTGTTCCATATCGGTACCGCGTGGCTGTCCGCTCCTTCCCTGAGGATGCTGTTGACTGCACCTGCTTACGTGGATTGTGTCTGCCTGGCCTCGCTCACCTCGTGGGATGAGGGTGAAAAGGGACAAGTAGAGCACTTGCACGCCGTGCACAGGACTTGCTGAAGGCGAAGAGGCCGGACAGAGGTAAGAAGAAATCAAAGGATGTGTGGCCAAAGGAGCTGAGCTGCTCGCTCCACATAGCGGCAAGAGATGCCGTCCGTGCTCAGTGCTGCCACCAGGTGTTTAATTGTCTGCAGTGCAGTTCTGTGGCAGCCTGCGCCGCCGCCGCCAGGGCTCAGCTCTGCTGACTCGCGTCGGAATGCCTGAAAATTCTTGACTGGGGAGGGAGCGTGGAATTAAAACATGTTTAAACCTGTATGCTCCAGTGAGGAGTTAAAAATGAGAGACTGGTGTCTATTTATGTAGACATTGACAGTTGCATTCACTTACAGTTAAACGAAGGTTTAAAAATAACGCCCCTCTATCTACCGTATCACAACAAGGAAGCTACAAATCTGTGCTGCTATGGGGCCGGCGCAAGCACTACAGAGTCGGAGGCAACTCGTTATTAAGGCTATTAGACCCCCGCATTGCGATGGGGTTGCTATGGACTCAGCGCATGAGCCCTAGAGCCGATGGAGCCTGCCGAGCCTCCGCGTCCCGCCGCTGCCGCGCCGGGGAGAGGGCTCCGCTCTCCAGCGGTGGGGGCACACTCTGCAGGGACCCGCAGAATGGCTCTGCCGTGGGAGAGGACAGGGCCTGGAGAGCCTGAGACTCCATCTGAGGGTTAGGCGCTAAGGGTAAGATTTCGAGCTAGGAAGTTAGGGTTACCAAAAGACACCACTTGGCTCATTGCAGAACTCTAACTTCCTGCCAAGTCCACGCAGAACGAGTCGGCTGCTGGCGACAATGAAGCATCAGTTCCGACAGCGGAAAGCCACCAACCATTCCTTAAAGTGCCACATCAGCATGTAACAGCCAAGGTGCATGCTGACCTTACACTAACTGGGAAGAGGAGAAAAGAAGGAAGAATAAACATTTTCTTTTTCAACAACCCAGATACAGAAAGTTCCAAAGTACAGCTGAAGCCTTATCAGGATCACATTGAGCCTGGAGAAGAGAAGGCTATGAGGAGACCTTATAATGGCCCTCCAGTATGTGAAGGGGGCCTGCAGGAAGGCTGGGGAGGAGCTATTGACAAGGACTGTTAATGACAGGACAAGGGATAATGGGTTTAAAGTGGTAGAGGGGAGATTCCAACTAGATGTTAGGAAAGGGTTCTTTGCAGTGAGGGTGGTGAGACACTGGCACAGGTTGCCCCAGGAGGTATTCAAGGCCAGGTTGTTCTAGTGGGAGGTGTCCCTGCCTATGACAAGGGGGATGAAACTGGGTGACCCTTGAGGTCCCTTCCAACCTAAACCATTCTATGACTCTGTGATCTAAACATGAACTCTTTTCAGCTACTCTTGTCTTAGAAGACATAAAAACTCCTGCTGGGGAAAGGGAGAAAAAACAGAAATGTATTTTGGGTTGGTTTTGGTTTTTTTTTTTTTGTTTTAAACTTTATTTCTAGCCCTGAAAGAACAGTTATTAAACAAAGTCAACAAATACAGTAGTTAATATTGCAGTAACAATTAAATAACATAATGGGATTAAATTACACAAAAGGCAACATTAAAAATCTTAAAGACAGTTAAAAAAATAAAAAAGAAAGCTTGCATCTACTTCCATTTCCATTGACAGCATGAGAAACAGAGGGGAAAATGGACCAGAGACATTTATTCAGCTCCAGCTAGAGACGCCCTTGTTCCCAGCCCACCCAACCATCCCCTCTGCCCAAGGGACCGAGCCTCTCTCCCACCTGCTCCAGCAAAAGGTGTGGACCTTTGCACCTCCTTGCACCAGTGGGAAGGTTACAACTAATCTGGTTAACACCTAAGGCTGGTCAAAGTGCACATTCCCAGGGCCACAGCTCCTTTTAATGAGAAGTCTGGTTTATCCTATGGCACCAAGAAAATCCCAGGAATCACACATTCCCTGCATACCTGCACCTCAAACTGCCCAGCTCCATGTAGCCAGTGAACCACACCACTGCATGCTACACTTCATGCATTCCACCACATCTGCTTCTGACTCAGGGCCTCATGCTGGCACCCAAGAGTGAGACGTGGGAATCCCAGCACTTCCAAACGCAGTCCTTCCCATACCACTGTCTGCTCCAACTCTGGCTGCCCTAATGATTCATCAGAGTTGAACAATCCTGCAGCAATCTTAAGGACACCTACCTGCTCCCACCAGGGGAAATGCCCCATGGCTTGCACACTGCAATCTTGCACACATCCAGCTGGTAGTTAATGATTCCTGACTCAGAAACAAAAAACACAGCAGCCTTCTTGTGCCACTTCTGCCAGCTCGATCTCTGGCCCTGATTCTGGCAGCAGAACATGAGAAACCTCACTACATAATAACAAAGCTGCTGTGCTGGGCAGGGTAGATGTGCTTCCTTCTCACTCTCAGATCTAAACACCTTTCCATGTCACACAGCAAGCATGACATGTCTCCTGGACTGGGCCAAGTTTTGTGTGTGTTAAGATGGCTGGAAGGTTGGAAATCACCTCACAAGAAGATTACACTGGATGAATTTCATAAACCATTCCCATTAACCAATAAAAGTGAACTAATAAGTTAAAACTACTTAGGATTTCTTGGTTTTCTATTAAAAAAAAAGAAACAACCCTAAATTTATCACAAGTTATCTTACTGGCTAGATTGTGCCATCAGAAAATAAACCAAAAAAGCTAAGCTCCCAGTTCCACTCTGGCACAAGGAGTTTCACAACGTCCATTGCCAGCAATGGACAAAGAAAAATCACTGGTACAACACAGGGTTTTTTCCTCAGCCAAGCCTCCTCACTACTCCATCTGCCCAAGGAGCCAGATGGACTCACAGCAGGGGCATCACCATTACAATGACAGAGCATCCATGGCTCAGAACACATCTAGAAATGACTCTTGCCTGGAATGAGACACTTCCTTGAATTTAGAACTATAATCCTCCTTATGCTTGCAGCTGGAGGGATTTATTCCTGTGATGGAGCACAGTTCACTTATCCACTGTGAATTTTCACTCCTGCATAGAGCAGAGCACAAAGCTGAACTGCACTGCTGCTGTGCCCTGCACAAGAAGGCATCTCGCTGCTACCACACCAGTGCTTAGAAGCTAGCGAGTGGCAGCAGCAGAGGTTATAGGACCCCAGCCCTGCTTCCTCTCCATCCTCAGTACAAATTGTCTCTGCTCTTCTGGTTGGCCACTCTCAGCTGGATGCTGGTTTTGTCACATCTTGGCTACCACTCTCCAAACCATAGCTATCTCCATCACTACACACATACTGAAATGATGGGAAAATGACTTCTAGCTTCTGCCAGCAGTGTTTGTAAAAGTGTGCAAAAACAACCTATTCAGGGTCCTCCATCCATACCCAGACATAGCCCTATCTGTCCCAGGTCCTGCCCCACTGGGGATGCAATAAAATCCCTCTGAAGTAATGCTGGTTCTTTCCCAGAATCATTTGGCACATTGTAACTACAACTGGGTCTTGGTTAAACTGTCAAAGCTGATGCTTAGATCGCAGCACTAGGGGCAGCTAGGGGCACAGCCTCTTCTATGCTTGACCCTGCTAACACCCCAAGAACTCAACCACACAAGCTGCTCACTGTCCTTCAGAGGAAAACACTTTTTCTTGCATTTCATGTTTGACTTCAGCCATCCTAGCTGGTATCTTTAGTGAGAAGGGGTCAGGGTGACACAGCACATCCCCTCTGCCTTGAACCAGCCAGTTAGATAAGCCTATGAACATCTGATGGCACCATTCCCCCCTGTCAGCTTTTGTCTTCTCAGAACAGTGCTTTGGCATTTCCAGGTGTTCATCATCTTCTGTGTGAATCTTATTTGTAACATTTTGTATCTTCAGTGTCCTCAGGTCCAATTATTTGTTCTTCTGAATTGGTTAGTACAAATGGAGCGCATTTAAAAACCCAACTAGCTCTAACAGTTAAACTCTGGCAACTCCATAGGGCTGATGCATTATTTGCTTGGGGAAAAAAAAACAACAATTACAACATATACAAAAATGTATTTGATACAAAGAAAGGAAATGTAGAATAAAAAGAAGTCAAAAGGCACCAGCATAACTTCCAAAGCCCAAGTCAGAGTACAGACACAAGACGTGTTTTTGAACCACCCACTGCACCAAGCACATTACTCCTTAAGCTTCTGGCCAGCAAGTCTAATGGGCGGGGAGGGGGAAGAGCAGACAGGAAGACAGCTGGAGTCTTTTTCTTGCCCTGGCTATATCTGATCATTTGACCATAAATAAAGTTATCTGACCCCTAACTACATAAACTGACATCCAAAGACCTGACCAGTCGTTATGATTCTACAAAGTGGCTACATCTTTGATTAGAAGTTCACAGAACACAGGCATACAAGAAACAGCTGAATACTTCTCTTCCCTCTCCATAGTAATCTTACAAAGTGGAAAACATACCAATGCATCACCATTTAAGTAGCCAAGTTGTCAACTCTACAGTACAGTGACATCTAATCTGTCTAAGAAATGAAAGGCAAGAGGTACCTTCACATCTGTCACACTTGCCAGGAATCTAGTCATAGAGGAGCTTGCTAGAGCAATTTAAAGTAAACAGGTAGAGGAAAGGAAGAGGAGAGTGAAAGAGATCAGCAGGTAAAATTAGTACTGCTCTTTGAAAGCTTGAATCTGTCATTCAAGTATTGAAAGTACCCAGAAGGGTTCCATGAATGGGAGCTGTTACAGCGAAGTCATTAAAAACTCTTAAAACCCTGGGCACAGTAAGTGGCATTTCTGGCCTGTCTGGGGCAGGGCTGAGGCAAGGCCAGCACTTCCATCCTCAGTTCTTCTGCACCCCAGACAGAGATCACTAGAGTCACCATCACGCAATTTGGGTTCTTCTGGATGAGAGTTTCTTCCCTTTTGCAAACATTTCCCCTCCCTCCCCTCCCCACTCCCTTCCCTCCCCCCAGAACTGTAATAATTTCATATATTATAAAGATTTGTAAAATACAAACAAACAAAAAGTATGAAGGCTGTGGCAGTAATGTTAGCGGTTACTCTTCATTGCTTCTTTGGCTGCCAAGATCAGTGGTGTCAAGCTAGACAGAGGTTTGGCCAGTTTCAGGAAGGGATGCTGCCAGGTAGAGAGAAATACAATTAATCAGTGAAAGGCATAGTTTTGAAAGCCAGGTATCTATACAGCCCTCTTGGCTCCTGTGTCTCACTTGGCTCTCCATTGGCAGTGCCTCTGCCTGCCCCCCTCACTCTGAGAAGGACACTGAGGGGTGGGTCCAGAGAAGGGTAACAAAGCTGGTGAAGGGACTGGTGAACAGGTCTGGTGAGGAGCAGCTGATGGTACTGGGATTGTTTAGTCTGGAGAAGAGGAGACTGAGGGGAGACCTCATTGCTCTCTACAACTACCTGGAAAGAGGCTGGAGTCAGGTGGGTATCGTTCTCTTCTCCCTAGTAACAAGTGATGGGACAAGAGGAAAGGGCCTTAAGTTGCCCCAGGGGAAGTTTAGATTGGACATTAGAAGACACTTCTTGACTGAAAGGGTTCTCAAACACTGGAACAGGCTGCCCAGGGAGGTGGTTGAATCCCCTTCCCTGGAGGTGTTTAAAGGACACGAAGATGTGGTGCTGAGGGACATGGCTTAACAGCAGGTCTGGTGGAGTTAGAGAATGGTTGGACTCAGTCATCTTGAAGGTATTTTCCAACCAAAAGATTCCCAGACACAAAAAGCAGTGCACTGTTATCGATGCCCAGCTGCTGAAGGGATGATCCAGAGCACCTCAAGCCTGATAATCATTCTCCCTCCTCATTCCAAAAGAGCCTAGGGCTTTCATTTTCCTATAATTCACTATGAAGATTTTCTGCTCAACTATCCTCTTTGGCAGCACGTTCAGGAACTGCTGGATGCTTCAGCAGCAAAATGAAAGTACATATGATTGATGGAAAGACTTCAGACAATAATCTTTAATGACTGTAATTCCTATCAACTGCTCTCCACTTGAGTCCTCAGGAGAAGACATAACAAGAGGGTACCATTCTACAGTGTGGTTATATCATAGGCTGACCTTAACTGCAGCATCTGTGCCTCTGAGAAGCAGCAGACTCTCACCTGCAGCAATTCTTTGGCTGATCCTCTTTTCTCTACGTCCATCTCCAAACATCGGTTCAAGAAATCCCGGAATATTGGTGACAGTTTCTCAGGGTTCTGCAGCTCTGGTGTGCCATTAGTTGCTATCAAATATAGAGCCTGTGAAGTAAGAAATACTGTATCACCAAGATAAAGCTCTAAAAGATGTCAAGCTGACCTGCCTAACAGCAATCTCTTAGTCTAGACAGGAAGGTGTTTTGTAGCCTACTTCTCCTCTCCCTGATGAGATGCACAGCTGCAAAAATGCCACAATGATAAGCAGTCACCACCTATCCTTGCTAGCAGTCAAATAACATTCACAATACTTTGGCAACAGATACCCTGGCCAAAGAAAACAGCAGATTCTGACACAAGCAGCAGTTTTCATAAGCTAATGGATTCACTCTACCTTAAGCTGTCATAGAAGACGGAGTTGAACGTCAGTGTTTTAGTTACAAGCAGGTACTCATCTTCTAAACAAATTCAGGGCAGGTTGACTGCAAAGTCAAGACAGCTGTCCTTTGGGGGGGATTTTCTTGCACTGCTGAAGCTCGTTGAGTTTTTTTAAATTTAATTTCATTCATAAGGACATGGAATTGCTGGACTGGGTCCAGAGGAGGCTATGAAGATGATCAGAGGGCTGGCACTCCTTCCCTATGGATACAGACTGGGAGAGTTGAGGCTGTTCAGCCTGGGGAAGGGAAGACTTCAAGCAGACCTTGTAGAGGCCTTCCAGTACCTGAAGTGGGCTACAAGAAAGCTGAGGAGGGATTTTTGACAAGGGCTCGTAGTGATATGATGAGGGTTATGGATTGAAACTTGAGGAAGACAAATTTAGACTGAGTATTAGGAAGAAATTCTTTACTGTGAGAATTGTGAGACACTGGAACAGGTTGCCCAGAGAGGTTGTGGATGTCCTCTCCATGGGCACATCCCGGCAAGGCCAGACTGCATGGAGCCTTGAGCAACCTGGTCTAGTGGAAGGTGTCCCTACCCACAGCAGGGGTTTGGAACTGGATGGTTTTTAAGGTCTCTTCTAACCCAACCCATCTGACTCTATGGTTTTCTCTTTAATGCAAACACTATTAAAGAATCATTACCAAGAACAGCTGCACACAGTCCTAGTCACATCTGGGATTCTTACCCTCAGGGGGTTTTCGTTGAGGTATGGGGGTTCTCCTTCCACCATCTCAATAGCCATGATGCCCAGAGACCAGATATCCACTTTAGGGCCATATGCTTTCCTTGTGACCACTTCAGGAGCCATCCAGTAAGGAGTTCCAACCATAGTGCTGCGCTTGCTCTGCTCTGGGGTGATCTGAGCACAGAAACCAAAGTCGGCTGTAGGATAACAGAATTTTGAACAGTTAAGTCAATGCATCCCAAGTAAGTTTGCTTCCTAGAAGACATCTCTATTACTACACATAAATTCTACTCCTCTGCACTTGAGAGGGACTAGAGGGTGATGTAGCTTCTTTTTTTTTTTGCCTCCCCCAGTACATTCTCCAGATTAAACTCCAACAAGCACCATAGATTCAAAACCTGAAGGTGTTTAAGCAGGGCAGAATTCTGTGGAACAAAGATAAAACTTTCTGTCCTCTAGAAAAGGGACACAAAAATATTTCTCTGGAGAAGAATGGTATTCTTCCCAATCCTTCCTCCACAAACCAGAGCCTGGTAACAGCCAAAACCAGCCATCAAGCAGAACACAGCAGGCAAATGTTCTGAGGTATGTTCTGTGGACTGAAGTAGCAACAAACAAATCCACAAAGCAAGGACTCTGCCCTGCTAAACAGATTTTATTTGTGCAGCTATTGAGTTCAACATTCCACAGCACTTTGGCTGCCAAAATACAAGTACTACAGCTGTCAGCTACTACAGAGACACGGAAACAAAGCTTCAGGTAAGTGAAGTGCTACCCCACTCAGCAGAAGAAACCTAGACAAACAAACCTTTCCACAAGGTAACTACCAAAGAGAACAACCACACTCAAGAAAACAAGAAAAGTCACCTATTCCTATAGCCTTCAGGTGCAGCAGCAAAGCATGTCCCATCATGTTACTTTATCCAGCTGCAGCACTCCCACTTCCCAGGCATGTAAAGCATCAATAAGAACACAGTTAAGGCAGGAGACAGATATTACCTTATCATTGACACTATGTTTGAGAGAGAAAGAAAGAGAGAAAGAGAGAGTTTAAAATTTTGGGTTGATTTTTGAAAGTGTCATGCCAAGCAGTGCTAACAAGAGTCATGAATGTGCCAAGTTGTAACCAAGAGGACAATTTAACAGAGAACTACCCAACCCTGACTGTCAAAAACACTGCTTCAAAAAGTAAATCCAAACAAGCAAACAGAAAAAATAAAATCAAACCTAGAGGCATCAACTGAGCTCCTCACCAGCACTTCTTGGCCTTTACCAAGTGCCACACTCAAAAGCACAGCTTATTTTAATGAACACAGCAGAGAAGCAGCAGCAGCAACATGTATCTCCTGACCTACCAACAAAGCCTTCGGCACCATGTCACCAGTAAGGAGACAAAAGACAGGCAAGGTGTAGAACTCAGTTTCACCAACCAGTAAGTAGTGTGTGTATGGCATGTAGTGGTGAAAGGCAGAGTGGTATGTCTTACTTCTGTCACCAGACTCCCTCAGAGAAGGGGAAGAGCTTGAAAAGAAGCTGGCACTTCACTCTCCAGCCTAAGCAACTGCTAGAAGGTCTGCAGTCATGCAGCCTAGTCTCGAAGCTGCCTCCTGTTTTTCTCTTGTCTCTCCTTCCTCTTCATCTTTCCCTCCCATCTCCTGAGGCAGATGTTTCTTCACACAGACTGCTAACCCTGTCCTTTTGCCACTTTGCTAGCTCTTAGATTTTGGAGGTTTCTCAACTAACTCTTCTCAGCCACAGCCAGTACTCTGAACTGTTCATTCATCTTCAAGCTCTGAATCTACAGTTTGTGCACAAACAAATCACAGCTTTAAAAATACAACCTCCTATGCAAGCAAGCAGTGCATCCAACAACACTGGTAAGCAAATCAAGTTGCTCATCATCTTTCCTCACATTCCATTTCATGACTGCAAACCATCAAGACTAAGGATTATGGCTGAGAAGTTCTCTCATAGCATTTCAAATGCTAACCAGCTGTAAAACCGTTAACTCTTTGGTTGCTTTATGCTTTGCACAATGCTACACAGCAAGATAATGCTCCTCTCAACAGCCTTAACAGCTTCTTCAACTGGTTTCACATCTTATTGCCACATACATCAGAAACTGACTTACTCTACCCAAGTCCATGCATGCATTGCAATTACCTGAAAAGCAAGTAGTTTATTTTGTCATTTCATTAGTATATTCATTTTCAGACCAAGAAAAGGAGACCCAGTACAGGTGCAATACAAGACTAGACTGCAATATAAATGGTTAATAATGCACCATTTTCTTGCTAGTGACCTTCTCATGGAAAGGGCAAAACACTAAAAGCAAGTCAGGGCAACTTGAAGAGACTAACAAAGCAACTGCAGTTAGCTGCAACTTTTCTCTTACAATCATTCTCATCTTTCCTTCACTGTATGGTGCCAGTCACTTCATATTTACCAATGCATCCATGTGGCAACAGGTTTGCTTTGACATCCTTAAGGCTCTGAACATGTTAGCCTGGAATCTTAGGACCCTCACAATTTCAATACCCTGCTAACTGCAAGTTACAGCTTTTACAGCAGAGTGAATCTCTAGCAGCCATTGCCAACAGAAGTTTATCTCAAATTGCCCTTCCAATTTTCCTCCAGATTTACACTCTCCCAGTCAGGGAAAGCAGAACCTTGAAACAATTCTCTGGTACTCACTTAGTTTAACTGATCCATCCATGCCTAAGAGCACATTGTCACTCTTGATGTCCCTGTGGATGACCTGGTTGGCATGCAGGAACTCAAGCGCTTGCAAGCACTAGACGGGAGGAAAAGAATTAAAATATTCAGTGTACAGAGATACAATTAGTGTAAGCGAACGTGTACACGAATTCCAAAGCAATCCCTACGCCCTCAGGCAGAGCCAAGTGCAAAAATACAACCGGTACTATTTACAATGACCAGCAGAGGGAGCTCTTCTGCTAAAAAATACTCGCCGGAGATCGAAACTAATTAACCATGGAGTTTCTCTGCTGTCTTAATGAAGCCACAAATGACTTCTCTTCACCCAGCCATCACTTAAAAAAACCTCATTAACATCTGGATTTTTTTTCCGGGGTACATCCCACGCAATCTACAGAGGAACCATAAAGGATTAAGTGAGGGCTTTTTAGCCTGAAGTCTCACCAAGTGAGAATTTATTCTCAACGTGCATGCAACTGCTCTGTAAAACATCTTCATTATGGAAGTCACCAATATTGTCTTTCAATGAAAAACTCTTTGGCCCAAAAGCATAATGACATTTACTTATGCTATTTGAGAATAAAAGGGGGAAAAAAAGGGTAAGATTCTTGTCTTTTGCAACCTGGCACAGATAAGGGGCCCTAGGGTTTATGTCTTCACTGGTTTCAGCATAGTAGCTCTGCTGCACAATGAAGTGTATCTAATGTGCTGGGCAGCAGAGTTCTGTCGAGTGCAGTAGCTCAAAGCTAGATATTCTCCTCAGAAAAGCTAATTACTGTTCAAGTGAAGAGTTACTTTCAGATCCTTGCTTCCAGCTTCAAATTTTCTGGAAACAATTACCTGTCCATACACAATGTAGAAAGTTTGCTTCCTCTCACCTCCCTTTAAGCTCCATCAAAAGCAGATGTCATGCTGATGTAGTGCAATGGGGTTTGGAAAAGCCTAAGTTTCTCCTTGGTAGCAGATAATACAATTGTCTCTCCTTCTGCCATAATAAAGCAAGCCTAAGCTAGATGAACACAGGAGGTTCCACTTCAACATGAGGATACAATTCTTTATGGTGAGTATGATGGAGCACTGAACAGGTGACCCAGAGAGGTTGTGGAGTCTCCTTCTCTGGCACCATAAAAAACCCATCTGGATGTGTTCCTGTGTGAGCTGACCTAGGTGATCCTGTTTTGGCAGGAGGGCTGAGCTCAATCTCTGGAGATCGCTGCCAATCCCTAATGTTCTGTGATGCTGGCACTCTAAAGGCAGATGCCACTGAAAAGATGTGACATCAGCTATTTCTACTTCTTCCATTTGGAATCTTACTGCAATTTTAGGATGATTCCAACCACAGTCTTATGGGTAATTATTTTTCTGAGCTATCCATAAAGAAAGCCTAACTGCCACAGAACTACACATCTCACACACAGTGAAAACTACTGAAGTGAGCAAAGGATAATTTGCAGCAAGGTCATCTTTGTGTTAGTAGACCTTTCTCAGAAGTATTCCTCTCTCATCAGATTCACTTTCTAAGCAAACACAGCTCCCTTTCTTCCTTCTGGAAAACACTCAGAAGCTTTCAGGCTCTTTTCTTTTAAAAGATGTTCATATCTCTACCTCTACAGTACCTCTATATGAATATTCAATTTTCCTTTTGGTGCCTTTAGTCTTCATTAGTCAAAGTTAAAAAGACATTCTTTAAGCTTCTAAGTGTGTTTGTTGCTCTTCCTCGAGCTGTGGCCCACATTATTAGCATCTTTCTGTTAACATTGCCAGTAGCCCAGGTTAAAAAAAAGAAACCAATATCTTTATTTGCTCCACCAGCTAACATTCTCAAACATCCAGCTCTGAAACTGTGATAGATCTTATGAGTTACAACCTGCAAACCCCAAATTTTCTAGTTAAACTTATTTTCTGTAATTGTAATAGTTATTTCTGCTCTCAATACCATTCATTCTTCCTAACTCAATGGCTCCAGCAGCCACTGTTGTAGTTAGTCCCAATCTAAGTGTAGCACAAAACCTAGAGGAATAGAATCACAGAATTAATTTGGTTGGAAATGACCTTTAAGATCATCAAGTCCAACCACCAATGCACTTTTGTTCCTGTACCCATCAACTACGATACTCACCTCCCTGCAAACAGCAGCAATCTGTGCTTCATCCATACATGTTTCTGTGACCACATCTGTTAGTGAGCCTCCAGCTAGATACTCCATCACCACAAAGAGCTCATCTCCTACGAGGTAACTAAAACAGAAAACAAAAAGCATGCCTGTTTGCCATCAGGAGATTGAGAACTAAAAAATGACTGATAAGAGATGGTCTGAGAAATGATGCATAAGCACCTCAAAACACACAGTGAAAAAAAAAAGTTAATCTTCAGAAGGTAGCCTGAAATGTAGATGCTGACAATAAAAACGGTGTCCCTCTTCCTACTTTAAGTAGGCAGGGTAGCAATCAGTGTATCACACGCAAGGCACAAGCATTGCTCCAGCTGTGCTCTTGCCCACCTGATCCTCAACTACTGCACTCATGGCATTAGAAGCCTTCTACTGAATCATCACAACCATTCCCTCTCCTGGATGGTTGGTTTGAGTTATTTTCAGATGTTAGTCTAAATACAGTCTCATTTGCTTACAAGATTATTAGGTACAGGTTTGTGTCACAACCTCTTGAAACCCTTGAGGATGAAGGCATCAGACAGCTGTCTACATTTACCTGTCCAGGAAGTTGACTATGTTGGGGTTCTTTAGCTCCTTCATTACCAAGATCTCATTAATAATCAACTCTTTCTTGGGCTGTTTCTGCAGGTTTATCTGTTTAATAGCAACCTGAATAGAAGAAAACAGAACAGCAATCACTCAGACCTGAGTAACAAAACCTTTCTGTCTTAATAAAAATGTCAAAAGAAATTCTGTAACAGGATTAAACAAATTCAGCACAGCTTGCATCTGGCAGGTAATTTATTTGCTAACATATAACTTAAGAATGCAACTTGATGAGCACACAGTTTGCATCCATAGCCAACACCACCCCCTTGCAGGTAAGAAGATCCACAAACGCTAACAAAGGTGAGAAGAGACAGTAAAGATGCTCAAGAGATAAGACTTGCCCTATCAAGAGGCCTACAGCAGAAGAGAACCATGGTGAAATTGAGAGGAAAGTAGTGGCCTTCCAGTGCAAGGCAAGGCTATTCCTTTGCCTACATTCAGACCAAATTAGTGCTTGGGTATACAGAGCACCGGGAGACAAAAGGAACTCCTCCCAAAGAGACTGAGCCAGTGAATTACCCCAGAGAGAGAAGGGAAAATAAAGACCCCTGTCTTGCCAGGGAAATAAGCTAACCAGGACAAGCACTCCAGACTAAGATGGAGCATTATCCCAGTTATGTTAGCTACAATACTTTGAGGAGGCAGTGCAGAGTTTCATAAGAGAACTGACTCCAGAATCAGAATAATCTTGCAGAAAAGGCTGTTACCATATTGCTAAGGGCATCAGAAGAAAAGAGCTTATGGCACAGAATCACAAGAGAAGTAAGATTGGAGAGGACCTCTGCAAGTCTAATCCCTTGCTTAAAGTACAGCCAACACAGAGCAAGCTGCTAAGGGTCTTGTGCAACTGAGTTCTAAATGGGGATCTCAGTAAGCATATATTCCACAGCTTCTATGGGCTCCTGTCAAACGTTTCATCATCCTGACTATAAGGGGAAAAAAAAGAGTCATCTAATATCTAACCAGAATTTGCCTTGTGGCAATTTTTGTCCTTTACCTCTTGTCACAGAATTGTCAGGGTTGGAAAAGCCTCAAAGATCATCCAGTTCCAACTTTCCTACCATGGGCAGACACCAGGTTGCTCAGAGCCCCATCCAGCCCAGCTCTATAAACTTTCAGGCATGGGGCTTGTCCTTACCGCTGCTTAATTTTAAGAGGAGTCTAGCTCCATATTCTCTACACCTTAGGGCATTGAAAACAGCAACACAATGCTCCTTCAATCTTCTCTTTTACCACTGAACAAACCAAATTCTCTCCACATACCTTAAGCACCAAGGAAGCCAGAGAACTGCATCCATTTAACACAAGAAGACTGGAAGTACTGAACTGCTAGCCCACCTGCCTGACAAGATGCAGAGGAGGTCTAAGAAAAGGAACTAGACTATGAATTCTACTCTGCAGACATTAAGAGGACTTGAAGTACTGCAGTATGTAGATAGCAAAGTAAGAGACAACACTGAGGTGATTGAAAAGCTTGCATTTCAAGTCTACCCTATCAGCAGACATGGTTATTCTTGAAAGAGCAATTACTTATCAGTCACCTAAGGAACGGCTACTTGCAGATATTTCAGTTATGGAAATGTAAATCTGAAGGGAAGCAAACAAATAATTCCTGAAGTCCCAAGAACCAGAGATGACTACTGGATGACAGGCATGCAGACTACTGCTGATAGCATCGAATTCACCAAGTGGGTTTGGAGACTCCAAGGAGTAAAAGCAAAGAGCAGAATGTGAAGCAAGCCTTCTAGTTTCAACAAAGGATCACACAGGGCAAGCTGCTCCCATACAGATATCCACTGCCTCTGCTGAGCCAGGACTAGATAACAAGTGTGCAAAACCCAAACAAGATTTTGTTTCTGAAAAGGTAGGACATCACTGCCTGCATTTCTTCAACTATAAACTGCTTTCAAAAGCCATTTCTGGAACACCTCATTCCCTCTGCTTTTCACTGAGAAGACAAGGCTATTTTTAGCTTCCATCATCTGATTACCATAGAACAAGGCACACACTGTTACAACTAAATGACTATGATAAACATTCTTCTGAGACATGAGAGCAGAGATGGGAGCCACAGAAATTTAGTCAAATCATTTCAGCCATCTACAGAAGGACAATTCTACAGGAAAAAAAACCTTTCAGTGAACACAGAAATCCTACCTCCTGCCCCGTTGCCACATCAATAGCTGTGAACACTGTACCTGAAGCTCTGCAAAGAGAAATGAAAACATTGCAGCCAGTTGCATCTCCAGGTGTAGCAAATATGCACATGAACAGACAGATCACACACAGAATCGTGTTAGCTTTTGATGTTGCAAGAGCCATATCCAAAACAAAGGCTGTTACAAACCAGTGGTATCACAGAAATGCCAGTCACTTCACTCAAACTGACTGCAAATGCACTCTCTGCTGACACCAGCTGTGCCCCTGGCATTCAGGATGTCTAAGTCCCCAGGAACTTGTGCTGCTCTCCAGGATCAGATCAGCTGGGCAGCCCTTGCTGTGGCAGGTATTACTCTTCGTTTGCCTCCAGGGGAAGCCTGCCCACAACCACACCCAGACTTTTTGGAAAGTCCACAGGAGGAGTTAGGTACACAGAAAGCTCTCCTGTTATTCAGCAGTCAGAGCACCAAACAGGTGAACACCCAGAGAAGTCACAGACTTATCTTTTCATAGTAAAAGGCAATTCCACCACTGTGTAAAGTCTCCACCATCTGTTTGTCTGTCACCATCACCATTCCTGAGTGCTTCAGTGAGTGGTGGCTGCATGTCATTACCAAAGAGATTGGCTTTTAACACTGACTCACAGGAAATAAGAGCTGGAGTGAACACTTACCCCTGCCCAATTTTCTCATATCTAGTGTATTTTTTCTTGGGATCTCCTATGCTCACGATAGTGCCTAAAAAACCAAACACAAACCAAAAAGCACACAGTTCCCTTTTAGTCAGGCTGACCTAGACAAGATACCTCCAAGAGTGGATCAGCTCAGGTAGCAATGGCTGATGTACAAACAGCCAAAGCTTTCTGACTCAGCCCCACTTCAGACAATTATTCTGCTAGGTTATACACTCATGCTATTTCCCCAGTATCTCAATTTAACCACAGACTTCTGTGTGGCAAAACCCAGCCTGAGATTATGACCCATCCATTAGCTTAGCCTAGACCAGAAACTAGATAATCCTTGACTGATACAGCAAAAAATTATTTTCAAGATGATTACAGAACAAGCAACAGCAGAAACTATATTGTGTTGTAATTGTTGTAGCACAACTGAACTTCAATCCAAAACAACTGCCCCACCATTTTTTTTTTTACCCAAAAGCATATAAATGTGCAGAGCTTCTGAATGCAACTCTCTTGGCTACTGTGTAAGACAATTAAGCACAGTATTGACATGACCCTGGCATAAAAAAGAAGGGTGAGGATGAAAAGCTTAATCTCTCTCCCCCAGTTCAAAAGTTTTGGGTTATCTGAAATGAAAAAAAAAAACACCTACGTAGTTTTTCCATGATCTCTTCATCTGACATTTTGGTCTTCTTTTTCTGCTTATCTCCTGATTTTGTCACACTGTCAACAGAAGCATCACCAGAGGGTGCAGGGATGGGGTCAATTACGGACCGTGTGTAGATCTGTCGAGAGAGATCATTCACCTGAGCACCTTCTTTGCAATCTTGGACAGTCAGTTGAAAACAATCACAGTTCACCAAAGAATCCTAAGCAAGGTTTTACCTAATGAGCTAGAGATAGAGATTAGATCTGAGAAACATCAAAGTCCACTAAGTCAAGACATTGACCTCCAAAAGAAAAGATCCAGGCACCTCCTAAGAAGTGGATGCTGGATTAACTCTACCTTCTACTAACAGACCTTCTGTGGGTTTTCTGTCTGCTTATTCTTTATAACCCACACTAATCAGCAGAACAGGAAACACTATTTAGTAGCAGCAAGATCAGCTACTACTGAAAGCTACAGGGAAGACTCATGCTTCTCCATGAAAAGTGGGGTGCATAAAGAAAAGTGTGTCCACGAGGTTCAGGGAGGTCCTCTGCCTTTATGAGACCACATTTGGAATTCTGTCCCCAGTTCTGGGCTCCCCAGTTCAAGAGAGACAGGAATCAATCTACTGGAGAGAGTCTACGGAGGCTATGAGGATGATTGTGAGACTTGAACATCTCTCCTATAAAGAAAGGCTGAGAGACCTGGAGCCATTTACACTGTGGCCTTCCAGTATCTGAAAGGGGCCTACAAAAAAGCTGTGGAGGGACTTTTCAGGATATCAGAGAGTGACAGGACCAGGGGGAATGGAGCAAAGGTGGAGGTGGGTAGGTTCAGACTGGACATGAGGAGGACATTCTTCAGCATGAGAGTGGTGAGAGGCTGGAATGGGTTGCCCAGGGAGGTGGTTGAGGCCCCATCCCTGGAGGGGGCTGTGGGCAGCCTGCTCTAGGGTAGGGTGGTCCCTGCCCATGTCAGGGAGGTTGGAACTAGAGGATCCTTGTGGTCCCTTCCAACCCTGACTGATTCTGTGATTCTGTGTTTAGTCTGGAGAAGAGAAGGCTGAGAGGCAATCTTATCAATGCCTCTAAGTATTTGAAGGGTGGGTGTCAAGAAGAAGGGGCCAGTCTCTGGACTTAAAAAAGCCCTCCTTCTTTGCATGTTGGGTTGGGTAACTGGATGCCTTCAACACAAGCCAGCAAACCAATTAGTATCCATCTTAGGACTTCTAATCCAATATCCAGAAATGAAGCATTTTATTTTTCAAGTAAAATCCAGAACTTTTCCCTAAAAACTTATACCAGCTCATGTCAGAAATATAAAGTATTGCTAAAAAACAGAAGCAAAAGTTCTGCAACACTGTGAAATGCAGATCCTGCACTGCAGAGGTAAAGCTGCTCACCGATTTCGTGTGATCTGGCCGTGGAGCAATAACAGGAGGAGGAGCTTCTTCATCGTCATCATCATCATCTACCACAGCTGTTGATGGCTCTGAACCTTTGGCATTGGTCTACATTTTCACCAAAGTTAAAAATTATAAGGAAATCAGCAACATTGTCTCCCCCAGAGTGTTACAGATATGCTGCCTTTCTCCTCCCACCATGGAGACAGAAGATTCTGATGTCAAAAGGATAGGTTGAATGCTTTAAGTGTCCCGTTCCACTGTATTACAAGACCAAATTAGTATTGCTTCAGTGAAATATTTTCTGTTGACTCTCAAATTTACATTTTTATCCCACAAAGAAACATCTCATTTTGTTTTTCTACTGCAAGGTTCAGTATATAACCAATGCAGAAGACCTGAATTTGTATCTACCTAAGAATATACAAAGCAAAGAGACTCACCGTTGGTGTTCCTGAAGGGAAACCATCTTTTTCTAAAGAGGACAAATAGCAGAACATATAAAATCATCAGAAAAAAAAAAGAATGAAACCCTGAACTTTAGAGTAAAGAACACAGCTTCAGAGATTCAATTCATTTCTCACAAAACAAAATTTGATGCTCACAAGTGTGAGAAATCAGTACCGCCTTTGAAGACCACGCAGAAGGAAACTGCAGGCTTGTGAACTCCTCCCCTAAGGGCAGGCAAACTCATTTCCCAATTTGCCCTTCACCTCACTTGAGCACCCATACACAGCTTCCCAAACTGAGCAGTGTCAACACATTCCCATGTTCTGCCTTACCGAGCTGTGACATCAGGATCAAAGAGGTATTTCTGTGCCCTTAGTGGGATCTCAAATGGAGGCTGAGAGTACTACAAAGCCTTATCAGGAAGCTATTTTCAGAAATACTTTGGGAAGAGAAATAGGTAAAACTGCATCTATTTGTAAGGCAGTCATTCTCTCAGCCCCCTCTCATAGCTCCCAATGCAGAAGCCACAGCTTATTTTGCCCCCTTTTTTTTTCCTGATGTCACCATATGGTCACATCAAGTTCACAGGCAGCTGCTTTAGCCACAGACAAGAGGAGCAGGGTCCCCAGCAAAAACACAAACCCAATTAATCAGAGTCTCAGAGCTCCAGCTTTATAAACACAGCTCATTAAAATGAATGTTGAATTACCCAGTTCCATTTCTTTCTCCCTCCACTCAGAACAGGAAATTAACTGGACAATGTCAGTTTCCAGTAAGTTGACAATTCATCTTCAAATATTTGTTCCTCACTGAGAACAGGAGCTTGCTCTTTCAGCATGTAAATCTGATTTATTACTCTGACAGAGGGGAAGACTGTTCTAAAAACCAAACTCCTCTTCAATGTCTTGCACACACTTGGATCTTACCTGGAGCAGAAAAACTCAGATACTTCTGTTTTGCTGTGTCTTTGGAGTCATAGAATTTCAGCACATCTAGTACTGCCTGGGGATTTTTCTTCTGTTCTAGCTTTGTGATGTTTGATGTCTGAAGCAATCGAGCCCATTGCTCTGGCATTCCCTGAATAAAATAGGTTATTTTATGCATCCTTCTAACATTTTCAAGGTTTTTTTTTCAAAGCAGAAGGAATTCTTTTCCTCTATACAAATCATAACATGCATAACCTTTAACACATGAAAAGCACGATGGGGTTTTCACAGGGAGCTGTATGTCTGTGGGTGACAGCACAAATTATTAAGCCCACATGACACTGACTCTTTCGGGTGCATTAAGCCACATATGAGGATTTGGAACACAAAAGCACTTAGAACCAGTGTTGCCCATTAACAAAAGCAAACTGAAGAGGGTTTCACAGGGAAGGCTTGCCCAGGAGACACAAAGGAGCAGATGTGACATTTACACTGAAGAGTACAGACAGATCACACTCATTACTCACATGCTGTAAAAACACACAGCAAAAACATTTCTTTGATAAAGACAAAGCCTAACTTGCTATTTATTATAAAACACTGCAGTGGCTTGGCTGCAGCACTGCCCCACAGCTCTCCACTTACAGTGAACTCTCCAGTAATAGCATCAAAGCCAACATGGATGGTATGCTCAAAGTCTGACGGAGGGGAGATTTCTGGTCTTTCCTTTTCCTTCTTCTTGCTTCCTGAAAGAGACATTCAAAGATCTACTGAGCAAAGTTTCAAAGTCCTATTGACTTAAAGACAACAAGTCCCTTTACAAAGTCTTTTTTAAGCCTTTTAAATTTAGTTACAACTTAAGCTTTTGAAGGAGGAGAATCATTGCACACTTAGATCATGGGCACTGAGTCTGGGGAGAGGTCTAGCAAACATGACCTATGAGCAGTGGCTGAGGGAGTTGGGCTCGTTTAGTCTGAATAAGAGGAGGCTGAGAGGAGACCTGATTGCCCACTACAACTACCTAAAAGGAGGTTGTAGTGAGCTTGGAGCTGGTCTCTTCTCCTCAGTTACTAATGACAGTCACCAGCCCTGGAGGAGTTCAAGAAAAGCCTGGATGAGGCACTCGGTGCCATAGTCTAGTTGACTAGGCTGGGGGCTGGGGGATAGGTTGGACTGGATGATCTTGGAGGTCTCTTCCAACCTGGTTGATTCTATGACTCTCCATCTAACACAATCAATCCAAGCATTACAGTGCTTCAGAAGACTGTAACCATTACTGCATGGAGATGCTCACCTATGCAGTAATTTGGTATTTCCAAGTATCTCTTGAGAACACTTCAAATTATTTACACTGTGGTAACAAGAGTAAGAGATTAAGAGCACCAGAGTGAAAGGAGCTCTGCTGATCATACAGAATTTAAACATAGGAAACATTTACAGTGCAAAAAATTACATTCTAATATGGATTAAGACCACCAAAGACAACTTCAGTTCAACCTCAAGTCCACTCTTAAAGACAGTTACAACTCAGTTGCCTCACAGCTTCAAGGTAATTCATGCTAACTAGGATTTCCTCTGATTAAGACTAAAAATGTAGAGCCTCAGAGCAATTATCTAATTTAAACTAAAACAGGGGCAAAAACCAGCAAGCAAAGTAACAAGTAGCAGAAGCAGGAAGAGTTAATGAGAAGAACCATGTGCACAATCCAAACTAGATTCAATTAAATCTCTAAGACATTTTCTAATGCCTAAGGCTTGAGGGGTTTTGTTGTTTCAGAGTTTTTGGCTTGTTGGTTTTTTTCTTGTTGGTTGGATTTTGGTGTGTTTGTTGGTTTGGGGTTTTTTTTCTTAGTTTGAAGGGTTTGTCTCTGACAAAGAAAAAAATGACTAGAAGTGGAAGACTATTTGTAGTTAACTCTAAGTACAAAATAAACCACTCTCTTCCTTTTACACAGGAAATGTCTGAAGTGAAGTTGAATCCTGCTCAGAGGTACCTTGGGGAGAGGATGGCACTACTGTTGTGACCTCAGTGTTCCTGCACCAGTTCACTGTGTTCAGTTTAACACTGGAACAGGTTGCCCAGGGAGGCTGTGGATACTCCCTCCCTGGAAGTGTTCAAGGCCAAGCTGGATAAGGGCCTTGAGCAACCTGGTCTAGTGAAAGGTGCCCACGGCAGGGGCGGGTGGAACTAGATGATCTTTAAGCTTCCTTCCAACCCAAACTATTCTACGAAGCTACAAAATCTTTCAGGAATCTATTTTCTTGTCCTTGCAAAAAAAAGCTCAGGCCCTGCTCTCTTTCCCTGCCAGAGCAGTGGAGTATAGCTGCTGCTTGATGCTCAAGGCCTGGCAGTGAGCTGCAGAGCGTGTCTGACCTGATACCAAGAAAAGTGCACGTGCAATCCTGGGAATGCTTGCGGGCTTGCAGAGCATACAGCTGAATCAGCTGCTTTGCCTGCTGTGTGTGAAGCCAGAAACAATGCCAAAGTGCTCACAGCCACAAAGGAAAGCAGCACAAGCACACCATTTTGCAGTATAACTTGATCACCATTTTATGTTTGCACGTAAGGGGAGGGAAGAAGGTTTTTTTAATTCACCTTAAAAAAATAAATGATGTAGTTTCAGTAGAGTGAAAGTGCAGCTAAACCAGCACTCTCCTCATTGCTACGTGGTAAAAAGTTACTGAACATAGGAGCAGGCATAGATTGAGCTGTTCAGAGCCAGAGAATCCATCTGAAATCCCCTCACACTAGCAGAAGAGGAAGGACAGGGAGCTGAGGACAATACTTACAAACGAAAAGCCATGTGGGCTGCCTCCAGCTGAACAATGCAGTGGAAAGACATGGCTATTATAAACAGGATATCTTTAATATGGCTGCACAGGTCAGAGCCAAAAAGCAAAAGGCCTGTCAAATGTTCCCATTAACGTCGTTCAGTCACAGGACAGGAGAAACTTGGCTCATGTAAAAACCTTTAAGGAAAGTACCATTTCTTCCCAGTCTCTTGCAGTTGTTTATGTGAAGGCAAGAGGGTAAAAAAATTCTATTCCTGGGGAAGGTTTGTGTTCAGGAGCACTTGATGTGTAGAGAACAGAAGCTGGTGCTCAAACCTGTCAGCTTGTGCTGCACAAATAAACCAACCCCTTTGAAAAATACACAGATCTAAGCTGGCTAGGCAAGGAGGCTAAAATAATCTCTCTGCCTACAGCACAGCAGCACTTCAAACAAGCTCGAGCAGTGAGCTCCATTCAGAGGCAAGTCCCATGAGTCATGTGTTGGCAGGACACAGTAGAGGCATTGCAAACAAGGCCACTGCGAGGCCACACTGCTTTCCAAGCTCTGAGTAGGCTGGCAACACGCTTCTGGATTTCACTGGGAATCCCTCTGATAAAAGGCAACACTCATTTCAAACAGCAGGTAACTCAATGATGTGGTCCCTCAGAGCAGAGTAGCAGTTCCCTCCTCCTCCCAGGAAAAAGACACAGGTTCCTTCAGAAGGAAGGATTTGGTGGAGAATTGCTCCCATTAAGACACCAGGTCACTATCCACCCAGTGCAACCTCTAAATCTGTGAAACAACTTGCCTCTAATACACTTGAGCTCTTCTCTTTTCAAATGAAGGCACAGACACTCAGTAAGGCATCACAGATTCACAGACTGCATTAAGCAGGGACACCTCCAACTATATTAGGCTGCCTAGAGCCATATCAAGTCTCATTTTGGATGTCTCCAGGGATGGGGGCTCCACCACGTCCCTGGGCAGCCTGTTCCAGTATTTTATCACTCTCATAACAATGAGCTTCCTCCTGATGTCCAACCCACATCTATCCTGCCCCAGTTCCAAACCACCACAGGCCTTTCTAAACAGACCATCCCCAACCTTCTTGTAGGTCCCCTTCAGATACTGAAATGTATAAGGTCTCCCCAGAGCCTTCTCTTCTCCAGACTGAATAGCCCCAATTCTTTCACACTGTCTTCACAGGAGAGGTGCTCCAGCCCTCTGATCATTTTGGTGGCCCTTCTCTGGACCTGCTCCAGCAGATCCATGACTCCAAGATACTTCACACACCCTCCTGCATTGCAACCCAACCTCAGTACACAAAGCAAGAAACAGCTACTTCTGAGCAGTCTGCTCAGAGCAGGTAGGCAACTACAGATGGTACACTTGGAGTTTGAACTGCAGCTGAAACCACACTGAAAACTGTCCTGAGTCAGCAGTCTTGAGCACATCATGAATGATCCAAGGTCCTGGGCAATGACCCACAGCACCTCCTTTAATAAATTCTGCTTAAAGAACATTTCTTGGTCTAGGGGACTATTTTAAAGCGTTCCAAAAACGCATACAGGTTCGTTTCACTTCCAAAGTCCAGCCAAGGAAATTCAAAGCAATTAAGTAGTAAAAAGATGGTTATCACTTCATTTATTCTAACAATGAACTGGGAGAAGAGAAAAAACCTCCATGACTATGCTATTTAACAGGTTCTTCAGACTCTCATGATAATTGCTGCATAGAACTAGCTCAGACTCGTGGCAGAAATTCTGCATCTGCTTAACCTCACCATCTGCAGCGAGTCCCCCAAAAAGCACACCACTTCCCCAGCAACATCTCCTAAGAGAGACCCAGGGTGGGGAAAGAGTTGTGGCAATAATGTGACATGATCAAGCTGGTCAGGAAGGACCTTGCAAAACTACATGTACAGAGATCTGCAGAACAAAGCCAAACAACATTATACAGTGCCAGGACTGTTTGCACTAGTCTTGTACATTTCCTGGCTGTAGCCAGGTGGGGTTGGACTCTTCTGCCAGGCAGCCAGCAACAGAACAAGGGGACACAGTCTCAAGTTGTGCTGGGGGAAGTCTAGGCTGGATGTTAGGAGGAAGTTCTTGCCAGAGAGAGTGAATTGCATTGGAATGGGCTGCCCAGGGAGGTGGTGGAGTCACCACCTGTCCTAGGAGGTGTTGAAGAAAAGCCTGGCTGAGGCACTTAGTGCCATGGTCTAGTTGATTGGACAGGGCTGGGTGATAGATTGGAGTGGATGAGCTTGGAGGTCTCTTCCAACCTGGTTGATTCGATGATTCCTTTAAAAGAAGAATTCACTATTTTTTTAACTCATTTGTTAAATTTTACACTGGCTGCAGAAATTGTTTCCATGAAAAATTTCCAAGAAATGTATTTTTGATGGAAAAACTTCCTTTTCCATGACAAAAATTCTACCCTAAGTTGACAGAGTATTTTGCATATAGCCCAAATACATACTTTTTAATCCCATCATAGAATCAACCATGCTGGAAGAGATTTTCAAGAGCATCCACTCCAATGCTGTGAATGCCTCCTCCCTGGGTGTGTTCAAGGCCAAACTGGATGATACCTTGAGCAACCTAGTCTAGTGAAAGGTGTCTGCCCATGGTGAGAAGGTTGGAGTAGATGATCTCTGAGGTCCCTTTCAACCTAAGCCATTCTATAATTCTGTGATGACAGAGGTACACACAACATCAACATGAAGTAACCTCCAAACCAGCTGGATATGCAGTTCAAACCAGTAATCCACATTTAGCATGGTCAGTGATGTAACAGCCAGGGATCACAAATATTTATTAGGTTAAATCAGGCAACAAACACAAGAAGTGGTGGGGTTTCCCCAGTGAGCTCTTTAATTTTTCTTACTTGGCATTTCATCTTCAAACATCCCAGTGCAAACATCTCAGCTCACTGAACACACCCAATCTTCATCACTTCCTCCAATCCCATACTTGGATAGGCTGAACTCAAGTGCCTACTGCACTACCAAAACTTACAAGCCAAGGAACAGGAGCAGTGACCTCGGGAACCAGAAGCACCTTACCTTTTTCATTGCTAGAGAATATGCAGATGATTTTATTCCGAGATCTTCTCTCTTCTGGCACAGAAGGCAGAGGTTTCAAGCTGTGGTTGGCAGACAACTGGTCTTTGCCCCCTGAGCCGATGATAACGCTGTTCATGCGGACAGGAGGAGCTGGGGGCTTGTCTTCCAGTTCTCCGTTGTCAAACATGGTTCTCAACAGCTAGTGGAAGCACTGAAACAGAAATACTTGTTTTAACACAGGAAGAGAGCATAGAATACATAAATGTAGCATTTCTTTTGTTGGCCAGAGAAAGCAGGTGTGAATTCAACGCTAGGGAACTTGGCCAGCATCAACACTGGCAGACACTGATGCCTCTGCCAAAGGAAGAAAGCCCCTTCCTGACTCCCACTTACAGGCCATCCATTGATTTGTGCCAGCAGCACCACTCGTGGGATGGAATGACAAACTTGTCCAGTGAGAAAAATAAGCCAGTCAAAAGGAACAGTCAGTTACAATGTGGAGCACTTCTCAGACATAGCTCATTGCCTGTTCACACAAAGGTTGTGTAGGTGAAACGGACAGCACAGTTCAGCGCATAACTACATCTTTGAGCTGGAACAGCTCCAGGCTCTAGAGTCAAACACCTTTAAAAGCTTTACATGCTTCCCTTCTTGCCATTTACCAGACAAATTTTTGGGAAGAAAAGAACAGCTTGAGTTTGTAAGGCAGAACTCAGCACATCATCCACAAGTCATACTAAGAGTATCTCTACTCAGATTATGCAGCCTATATAAAAGACCCCAGGACTAAGGTCCACTGGATACATTCCACTTCCGAACAAGGACTGGCACTGTTCACCACTTTGTGACACACTCTCTGTGTCACAAGAATATATGCCAGCACCACAATCCTAGAAACACAGAATACTTTCACTTGGGAAAGACCTGTAAGAATCAAGTCCAAACAGTATCTAATTCTACCAAGTCTGGTGCTAAACTTACATGTCCCTCAGTGACACATTGCTGCCTCTTTGAAACACCTTCAGGGACAGGGATTCAACCATCTCCCTGGGGAACCTGTTCCAGGGTTCAAGAACCCTTTTGAGAGAAAATAATTCTTCTAATGTCCAACTTAGCCTCCAAGGATGTTTACTTCCTCTCATCCTGTCTCTTGTTACTAAGGAGAAGAGACAAACATCCACCTCACTCCAATCTCTCTCCAGGGAGTTGTGTAGCGAGTAAGAAGGTCTCCCATTAGCCTCTCTCCAGGGTGAACAACCCCAGTTCCCTCAGCTGCTCCTCACCACACCTGTTCTCCAGACTCTTCAACATCTTCTCTGCCCTTCTCTGGACATGCTTCAGCACCTCAATGTCCTTCTTGGAGTGAGGGTCCAAAAACTGAACCCAGTACTCAAGGTATGGCCTCACCAGTGCTCAGTACAGGGGGACTGAACAGCATGAGCAAGATCACCAAGAGCTCCTAAAGGTAAAACCACACCACAATAAAACATCTACATGACACATTCCACATTCAAGAAAACCTGCAAGAGCCCTTCCTCCCTCATAATATTCTGGAGAGTCTTCCCTGATCCCCAAGCAACAGGGAACCTCTTTGCACAGAGCAAAGAAAGACTTAGAGAAATTACCTCTTGATGACCGCTGACTAACAAATGTGCCCCTCATTCCTCCATAGCTCCAACAATTAAATACCTCTTTGAAACAGGAGACAACACATCTCCTCTGTGCTCACCTCCTCTTCTCATAGCACTTTAGGAAATGAAAGGCCTATAGATGTCTACCAGTCACCCACTATAGTCCCACAGAGTAACTCAGTCCCAGTCACACTACTCAGCAATCATTATCATTGTCATTCAAGGGAGTCAGCGTAAGGTAGTACACCACAGTCCCAGTTATCAGAGTTCAGGTCCAAAGCACAAACACTATGCTATGTAGTGTCAGGGCATCCTGCAAAATATGGGCTAAGCAGCAGAACTGGAAACAAGTCACCTGCCACTCCATCAGTTCAATGGGTGGGTGAATGCTGTCAAATCTCAGAGGAGGAAAACAGATCAGGCAAGCAGCCTGAACTCAGCACAAGAGCACACTGTTTTATCACAGTATCACAGAAGTCCAATTCCCCTGCCACAGCAGGATCACTAGGGCAGGTCACACAGGAACATATCCAGGTGGGAAGGAGACACTCCACTACCTCTCTAAGCAACCTGTTCCAGAGTTCTGTCTCCCCCACGGTGAAACAGCTTTTCCTTATGTCCCGTGGAACCTCCTATGCTCCAGCTTGCACCCACTGCCCCTTGCCGTATCACCAAGAAGAGCCTGGCTCCATCCAACCAACACTCACTCTTCACATTTTTCAAACATCTCACCACTCAGTCTCCTCTAAGCTAAGAGAAGCTCCTTCAGCCTTTCCTCAGAAGGGAGATTTGATACTGCTTTCAGAACCTTTGTGACTCTGCACTGGACTCTTTCACACAGTTCCCTGAAGCCCTTCTTGAACTGAGGAGCCCAGAACTGGACATGATATTCCATATATGCCTCACCACACGTTGTGAAGTCCAAGACAGGTCAAAATTGTTACCATAAATGCCCATGAAAGCAAATAATTTTTGTACAAATACCTTCAGAACCACAAGCAACACAAAACAAAGCTCTGGCAGTTCAAGCAAAAACCAGATGTGGGCTGGTTGCCCCATGGATAGGGACTAGTTGTCAAATCTATACAACATTCATGGGCATAAGCCTGCCTTCAAGCTCTTTGCCTGATGATAGAGCAATAAATACACCTGCAACACTTCAAGGTGTCTGCAGGGATGCAGTCCTTAATCAGACTGCAATTCCCAGCCCTAGGCAGCCTTCCATAATCACTTACTGATTGCTTTTTCAGACACTACAATTTATCTACAGGATCATCTGTATTTTCCAGTACCTATACTACAATTTGGGGGGGTAGGGAAATTAACACCCCTGCAATCTAACAGCAGGTCTGAGCAGCCTTCCCCCAGGGATTTCAATTCCAAGTGCTTCCCTAGCAATACATATTGTTTGCACCAAGGACGTGCCACTAATTTCAGACACACAGATTTCTGCTCCGAAACACCAGACCAGATAATTGGTATTCAAGAGTCCACTTGAACTTGAGCCTGGAGTGCTGGCAGCACAGGGGACCCTTATGCTAATCAAATCTCAGCAAAGTGTAGGATGTAGGGTCCTTAGCTATCTAAATGAGATCAGACATTTAAAAGAAAGCACTCCTCCTCCTGAACAAAGAAATACAATCAGATGGCTAAATGAATTGTTTTGGTTGATCATCGAGTCCTACTGTCAATCCAATACACCAAGGCCATTAAACCATGTCCCCAAGTGCCACACCCACACATTTCTTGAACACCTCTAGAGATGGTGACTTCACCACCTCCCTGGGCAGTCTGCTCCAGTGCCTGACCACTCTTGCTAAGATCCAGTCTAAACCTCATCTGGCACAATTTCAGTCCATTTCCTCTCATTCTATCTGCCAATACCAGAGAGAAGAGGCTGACCCCCACCTTACTCCAATCTCCTTTCAGAGAGTTGTGGAGACACAAGGTTTCTCCTCAGCCTCCTTTTCTCCAGACTAAACAACCCCAGTTCCCTCAGCTGCTCCTTACCACACCTGTTCTCCACACCCTTCACCAGCTTCATAGCCTTTCTCTCAACATGCTCCACCAGCACCTCAATGTCCTCCTCGGAGCAAGAGGCCCAAAACTGAACCCAGTATTGGAGGTGAGGCCACACCAGTGCCAAGCACAGGGTCACCATCACTGTCCTTCTCCTGGTGGACACATTATTGCCAGGCCAGGATGCTGGTGGTCTTGGCCACCTGGGCACACATTAGACCGTAATCATAGTAGATCATGATCAACAGAATCATAGTAAACCAACAAGTATATCACATAACATTAAGAGCAAGATGTTTATGCTTCATGAAGGAAACAACATCACAAGTAGCCTTTTGTATTTTTCTAAAATAAACCCTTCTGTTTCCTCCACCTTTACAGTTTTTTGAGCTGCCTGATTTTAGCAAGAGCAGGATGTAAGGATAAACAATTAAGCTGCATCTGAAACTGAACAAGAACAGACTTGACCCTCCAAGCCCACACTAATTCCTGGCATGCTCCCTTGGAGCACCAAATCACCGGTTTAACATATCTGTTACCTGGTGCTCAGGCTGCAAGTTTACAAAAGCTTGCTGGAGTGTGTCCAGAGAAGGGCAACCAAGCTAGTGAAGGGTATGGAGAACAGGTCTGGTGAGAAGTGACTGATGGACCTGGGGCTGTTCAGCCTGGATGGAGAACAGAAGGCTGAGGGGAGACCTCATTGCTCTGTGCAACGTCCCAGTAGGAGGTTGGAGGTTAGTCTCTTCTACCTAGTATCAGGCAACAGAAGGAAACAGACTGAAATTGTACCAGGGGAGGTTCAGGTTGAAGATCAAGAAACATTTCTTTGCTGCAAGAGTGCTCAGGCATTGGAACAGGCTGCTCAGGGAGGTGGCAGAGTCACCAACCCTGAAGGTGTTCAAGACACATGTGAACACAGCAATTTGGGACACGGTTTAATAGCCATGGTGGTGTTAGGTTGATGGTTGGACTATGGTATTAGAGGTCTTTTCCAATCAAAACAGTTCTAAGATTCCATGATTTACTGCACTTTTGTTCACATATTTGCAAACTAAAATTCTCACTCTTGTAAAAACTCTTGAATTAATTTTCAGTGTCACAAGCAGTGCAAGCCAGCTGTTCATTGCACACTTAATATTACAGCTTCTTGACCTGAAATTAATTACTCCTTACAGAATCATATAGTCATTTGGCTTGGAAGGGATCTTGAAGGTCATCTAGTTCCAGCACACCTCCCCACCATGGACAGAGACATCTGTCACTAGACCAAGTTACTCAAGACCCTGTCCAACCTGGCCTTGAACACATCGAGAGAGGGGGCACAAGCCTCCCTGAGCAATCTGTTCCAGTGTCCAATCACCCTCACTGTAAAGAATGTCTTCCTAATCTCCAGTTTAAATCTCCCCCCTTCCCTGTCAAAACCAATGGTCTTCATCCTACCACGACAAGCCCGTGTAAAAAGTCCCTCCCCAGTTTTCTTGCAGCCTGCCTACTACCTTCTCAAAAGAAGAAACTGTTAAGCAACAAGTTGGAAGCAAATAGATGGAAATTCAAACCCCATTTCTTTCTCAAGAACACGAGGTGCTTAGTGTAACTGGCACAACAGTAGCTGTCCAGAATCCTGACAGCTGCAGCTCTGATAGCTGTTCAGGGTGGGAAAAGATCCTCGACATTGCTCAACGTGGAGCTCAGGAGCTTTACAGGAGGGAACTAAGCTGCAGGGCTGGTAGAGCAGACTGGAACTGCAGAAGAGCTTGGGCAAGAGCTTCTCACCTGAAGGACTAGCTCCATTATTTGCCATTTAAAAACCCAAATCCTTCAAGTTCATCAAACCTGCAGTTTAGTAAAACCTCTGCTTCTAGGGAAAACTCAAAAGACATGGTTGATTTAGCAACTCAAAGCAGTACCATTTCTGAGTGACTGTTTCAAAGCCTATTGTTAAAGTGCTAGAACCAAAACCATTTTTGCACAAAGAACCATTTCAGTGCACAGCAGCTTCGAATTCATAGTTTAAATAAATTACAACAGCTCCATTCACAACAGACTGCATCAGGAAACAAAAGACTGACCCTGACAGTCATCATCAGAGGTTAAAAACCAATCATTTTAGTCAGGTTCAAATCTATAAGCTCGTCTCTTTCTGACAACTGAGTGCAGAGTGCAGAAAAGCACAGCTCTCATTTTCCATATCCTTACCCCATCTTCCTTACACAGGTTAAGTTTCCACAGCATTGGAGAGATTTGGTATTATGGGCCATGACCAGGGGAAGAACGAAAAAAAAGAAGAGAAAGCTCAAAGTGGAATGCAAATACAGCCTGAAGCTCCTTTCTCAAAAGGAGCCTGTTCACAGCACAATGACTCTTGCACCCTCACCCACGTGGCTGCCTTGCTGAATCATGGCTTGTGCAGGGAACTGCAAGGACCAGGAGAATGTGAGCCGTTCCCAGTGCCAGCCAGGAATCTGCATACCGGCAAAGGGATGCCAGGTTCACACTTCTCTGGTAGAATCAGACGACACAGTAATTGGTGTCGGGGCAGATATGTAACTTGGTTGAAAGACGTCCACTAAATAGTTAACCTAAGTTTGAGCAACCACATAGAGGTGTTCTTTTAAATCTGGAAGAAAGATCACAGAATGTCAGGGGCTGGAAGGGACCTCCAGAGACCAGCTAGTCGAATAACCTAGATGACAGAGGAAGCAAAGGAAATCTATGGAAGAGGACACAATTAGAGGAAAGGGATTCACTTTGACCTTTGCTGGTGAAGACAATACCAGTAGTAACACATTGGGAACTCCCTGACAATCACTAGTTGCACTACATTTAATTACAAGAACTAGAAAGCAATAGAATGAACCACAAAGACAAGCTGTGAAGCTGCAAACAATACTTAACTACTGGCTTCAAACAGATTCATTCCCACCACAGGGCAGTGGCTACAACCCACTGTACTCACAAAAACAGGACACAAAGAGCAGAAAGTTTTCCTCCTAACAGTTCTGCTGCTCCCTCTGCAAAACATATTCAGGTATCAGTGCTGGTGACCACAAGGCTTCAATTCTCAGTCCTCATCTCCAGTATATGACAGTACTCCAAACAGCTACCTCCTCCTTTTGACAAAGCTTTCTTGCCCTACACTGGGGCATCCAATATGGAAGTACTCTCTCTTCCATCTGCAGCAGCCTGAGACAGCACACTAATATGAACTGCAGCAGCCAAAGAACAAATGTGCTCTCTGCAAGCAGCAAACAGCCAGCTAGGGTCTGTGCCACCCTAAATCAGTCACCAACAACAGTGAGAAACCTGAAGCCACTTTCCTCGGGAAGTGTAACTCTTTCCACCTTTGCACAATGAGGCTGTGGCAACAAAAGCACAGGGCAGCTTCTTGTGTTATTTAACTCACCCTCTTCCTCCTAGCTCCTGAAGAGACCTGCAGTGACCAACTGGCCTGGATATTCAGAGTTCTGTTTTGACAACAATGCTCCAGGAGTCAGTACTGCTGTTCACTAGCTCTCTTCCTTTCGAAGAAGAAAAAGGCACAATAACCTGGCCTACTCAGGTCACAGAAGAGCAACAGGAGCTCCTCTTGCTGCCACTCATGGGAAAACACCCAGAAACACCATCACGGCGTTCACAAAAGCACAGAATTGTGCTGCTTGAAAAAGGCAGACATTATCTAACTGTACCAAGTGAGTAAAATCTGGAAAGCACAGTGGGAACAGGACAGCATTTGCAGAAAGCTGATGAACACACACTGCCACAGCATCGATCTAAATGCTCTGGCTTTGCCTTGTGTTTTTTTTCCCTTGGGGGTTTCTCTACTGCCCCCATGCCCTGCTCTGTGTGTGCATAAAACCAGGCTGCTTCCTGAAGAACTTCCTAGACACAGTTCTTGTGCTGGTCCTGGCTCACTCCACCTCCCTCATGATCAGTGTCAGGGCTGACACACATTCCCATCCAGGCTCTACCACCATGGCACTTCATCACTACCTGAATGCTGACTTCTCCAAGTGTACAATTTTCCTCTCAAATCTGTCTATAGAACGACTAGAAGGAAATAAAACTAAGCTGAAGGCAATCATTTCCTATTTGCTGTAGTGCACAGTGAGCACTTGCACATGAACAAATGAAGTTTTAAGCATGCATTCTGCATGCATGCACATAAGCCTCAGAGTGTAGTAACTGCAAGGCCCCAAGTGGGGGTAGGAAGTACGGAAGCATGGACTGGTGGAGGTTGTAAGACCGTTTAGTCCAACCTCCTCCTAAAGCAGGGTGACCCAGAGCAAGCTGTCCAGGATGGCACCCAGTTTGGTTTTGAAAGTCTCAGAGAAGCAAACTACACAACATCTCTGGCCAGCCTGCTCTAGAACCCCCCAAAAAACAGCTTTTCCCTTGTCTAAATGAAACCTCCTAGTTTGTGCCCACTGCCCCTTGTCTTATCACTGGGCACCACTGAAAAGAGCTCAGCCCCATCCTCTTGGCCTCCACCCCTTTAGCATTTATAAACACTGATAAGATCCCTTCTCAGTACCATGCATCAAATTAAAGAGCTGGTGCAGAAAGTTCTCATAGGGAATTGAACTGTCTTCCGAAGATGTTCAAGTTAACATAGTTGAAGAGTCTGGCCTGCATCTGTATTTCACTGCCTGGGATTTGATGCAAAAGTAAACTGGACTGCTGCTTTGAACACAAAATCAAACAAAAACCCAAAAGAGATCAAGCTTGGAGCTGCTTGATAACCTGCACATAAATTCCTACTGGTGGCACATCATATCCTGGCTTTATACTGCCACTTAAGTAACAGATCTTTGGAGGAGTCAGAACTAAATCACTGAAACAAATTAAATCTTCCATATACAGCCCAGAGAGCTGCAAAACCCAGTTCTGTTTATTGCAGGTGAAAATTACTCCACTCATTTACTACTGAAAGACAGAAGGAGCAACACAAACACCAAATTGTGTCTATTCTGCATTGTCAATCAAAATGCAGAAGTAATGGATTTTGGGCTAACAATGCATTAAGAAACATAACCACATTGCCTTTGTAATCATAATCCTTGATGTGTCACTATAGCAGGAACAGATGAAGAGAAAAGACCACAAGTGAAAAAGCCCTGATGGAATGTATGTTTCCCTGTCCCTGCTCTAGCAGAAGGCATAAAGGCTCAGAAATCGAAGTTATCCCTACAGCAATCTGCAGGGTGGCAGTTGTCATTCGCTGCCTTCCCGTAGAGCCTTATAGGGTGCTACTAGTAACATCTGTGACACACAAACAGCAGTATCCGGGACAGGCAGGTCCAGAGCAGAGAAAAACAGACACCTCACAAAAACAACCTCCAAGGCAGAAAACGGCAAGTGAAAAAAGCAGCACAGAGCGATTAAACCCAACACAATAGAAGAGCAGGCATGTGCTGCTCCAAGGCAGATTTAAGACAGCCACATCCCACTCAGTTTAGAACATAAAGACCCCTGCTGAAAATAGCTGGAGATTCATTCCTGGTACACTGACACCAAGCCTCCAGTGGTTTTGGCAGCTAGCTTATCCTCAGCCTCCTCACACCACCACCTTTTAATACCCGGGGGGAAAAAACCCAAACACCTTACTGGAGGAGACGAGACCTGATGCTCTGTCATTCTGGAGAAGCAGGCAAACAGACACACATGCTGCGGCGTCTACTGGAGACGGGAGAGCTGCTCTTTTCATCAGCTATTCCACTTTCTTGGACCAAACAGGTTTTGGAATGCAATGTCTGCATGGGTATTTTTCTTCCCCTCTTACTCCCTGCCCCCTCCCTCGCCCTCTTTTTTTTAAAGGCTCCCGTTGAGCAATAGATTTCCTGTGATTAGCTCACTTAGTACTGATTATAGCTCACTTCCTCCCGGGGATTAGCTGAGAGCAACTTTCTGACAAGTTGGTATTCAGGCAGCGCTACCTAGCCACAGCTCACTTCCTCCCCCACTTCCAACAACGTGTTAGTCCAGCAGCTCTTCAACTTGTAATTATTTCAGTGCTGCAGACAACAAAAGAAAAATAATTACAGAAGCAGCAAATCTCAGGCTGCACAATAAAAAAAATAAGGCAAGCTAAATCGTTTTGGATATTTTGCTTTCCAACCTGAAACATTAGGATCCATGACATTTAATCAGATCCAAAAAGCAGTTTTATGGAACAGTATGAGATTACTTTCAGAGACTGAAAATACTTCTTGCTCGATTTTGACTCAGAAAAAGTTCTGCAAATTAAAAAAAAACCAAACCAAGCAGTGGCAGACAAGAAATGACTCCTGCCTGCCAAAAGATGACTTGTGCAAAAGCAAGAACAAGAGTAACCTTGATAACAGCCAGTAAGAGCCAGCAGGATAATCTGTTCCACACACAGTTATTAAAAACATGTGCAGATGCTCTGATGCAGCAAGCAGCTCTCAAAGCCTTCCCCCCTATTAAAAGGCAGGCACCAACCTCCAGAGTTTCATCGATGCCAAAACATAACTAATGGGTTTTGTTTAACTTTTCTTTTATAGCGAGGAAATCAGACTAACCTAAGACAGTCCAAACAAACACAGTTCTCCCCAGTTTACAAGCACCCACAAGCAAGATACTCCCTTCACATGATGCAGCTGAGAAAATAGCTATAAAGCAGAAATAAAGAATCTGAGTCCATCAAACACATTTTTCATTAAAATGCACAGAGAGACACATATTGACCAAACTGACCACTCAGCAAGGCCAGAAACCAGTAAATTGACAGTATCTTGTTTTTTTTTCTCCAACACCAACAGTCACAAGCACCAACTTGCTCCTTCAACTAACAAGGTTACAACCATGAAGTTTCTAAACAGGCCCTTTCTTGGCATCTTCACTGTTCTTTGTGACAGAGGCAACACATAATGCTCCTGGTTTAACAGTAGGACAGGAGAACCTCACTCTTCTGCAACATCAATCCTCAGTTCAAGAGAGATGTTGAGGTACTGGAAGGTGTCCAGAGAAGGGTGACGAAGCTGGTGAGGGGCATGGAGCACAGCCCTGTGAGGAGAGACTGAGGGAGCTGGGGGTGTGCAGCCTGCAGCAGAGGAGGCTCAGGGCAGATCTCACTGCTGTCTACAACTACCTGAAGGGAGGTTGTAGTCAGGTAGGGGTCAGTCCCTTCTGCCAGGAACGCAGCAGCAGAACAAGCGGACACAGTCTCAAGTTGTGCCAGGGGAGGTCTAGGCTGGATGCTAGCATGAAGTTCTTCCCAGAGAGAGTGATTGGCATTGGAATGGGCTGCCCAGGGAGGTGGTGATGTCACTGTCCCTGGAGGTGTCCAGGCCAAGACTGGATGAAGCACTTAGTGCCATGGTCTAGTTGATTGGCTAGGGCTGGGTGAGAGGTTGGACTGGATGACCTTGGAGGTCTCTTTCAACCTGGCTGATTCTATGATGAGACAGAATGGCACAAGAAGGCCATCACCATCCTGGCCTGGATCAAAAACCAGTGCACCACAGTGCAAGACAAATATTGAAGTGCTGGAGGACATCCAGAGGAGAGCAGCAAAGCTGGTGAGTGGTTTGTAGGGCATCCTCTACAAGGTGCATCTGAAGGACCTGGGATTGCTTAGGAAGGAGATCTCTTCTTCCAAGTAACTAGCAATAGGATGAGAGGACATGGGCTTAAGTTGTGCTTTCCAAGAACTAAGTTACACAAGACAGATACTCTGTTCATGAAGTACTTGAAAGGGTTACTAAGACTTCCTGGAGAAAAATATTCTTCAAACCCATTGCTGAAGAATATTACAACCTGAAGGAATTCAACCTAAAGGAATTTACTCCTTAAGGCACTCAGCAGATGTGCAAAGCCTCCCACTGAAAACAAGCAACTAGTCTGTAAAAATGAGATTGTCAAAATAAAAGCAGATCCCATCTTCTGAGAGACCAGTGGCACACATCACCTTTCTACCCCCTGGAGAGCTGACACAGACAAACACATTTGTTCCCAGGGGCAGCTCTCGCAGGTCCAAAAGCAGGATGAGGAGGAACCAAGCGGAATCCAGGATCCCCTCCTGCCCTGGGCCACAGCGCTGGGCAGTTCCCACTCACCAGCTGAATGCAGGCCACGCTTCATTTTATACAGCCCACAGCCTTCCTCCAACCAACCACTCTGCAGCACTGCCGAACGCTAACACACACACAGGTGTTTGAAAAAGGCTATTCAGCTCTCAGCAAGGAAATCACTTAACCCTGCTCTACCTACTTAAAATCTCCAAAGCTAGGCAAGAGCCTGCAGCACACTTATGGCATGCAAATCCACAATTCAAGGTGTTTGTGCCTACTCATATTTCACTAACTACGGAAAGAAAACACCTTTCAGCTTCTATTTTCATGAGCTGAGGTTTTCTAAAGATCAGAGAGGAATGGGGGAAAGGGCAAGCAAGGGAAGTTCACAAGAATTCAAGAAATATGAAATAAAGTCTGCATGTCATCGCTGAGATCCTCTCTTAATTAAACCTGGCATTTACAGGCAGGGAGGGATCACACATTCCAGAACAAAAGTTATTCGAATAAAGGCAGCCCTGCATAAGGTACTGCTACAGCATTTCTAGCACTTTGTTTCTAGCAGCATTCACAGCTGTTTAACCTACACAGCCACCACTCACCAGAGCAGTGAGGTCAGGCTGCTGATGGTGTGCTAACTCCAACAGAAGCCAAAGGCTCCCTGTAACCTTTGGCAATATTACTGGGCAACAGTAAGACAATGCTGTGGCCTACCCATCCAGATAAGAGGTCCAGGACTTAAGGGGAAAGAGAAGAGGAAACATAGTGTGTACCAGCATGGCAAAATAAATAAAAATCCAAGATTAAGGGCTCTGTCACTCTCTCATCACACTGGTAGAGGTGCCAAATGTCAGCTACAGAAAAAAAAACAATCATAGATTGGCTTAGGTTGGAAAAGACCTTCAAGGTCATTGAGTTCAACCATTCTGCAGCTCTGCCAGGCTCATGCTTGTGCTAGTTCGAAGCTAGCTAGAATGTTTTGGTGAGAACAACTATATTACAGGCTGTGAAAGGGAAACAATGGTGATGTCTACTTCACTCATAGGCTTGCTGAGAGGTATAAGAACAAGAATCCAAACATAGCTAAGACACTTCTTCTTCTTGGGGCATTGCCTGAGCTGCATTTCTCTCTAGCCTCTTTGCCGTCTCTCTGATTAATCTACTTTGCTTCCTAACCCCCTGGCCAAACCTCCATTCTTCCTTGGGACTGGGGTAAGGTTGAGAGGGGTGGGAAAAGGTGGAAGGGTGGTTGGGAGCCCCTCCTGGGGACTCAGGTTTCTGGGAGGGCTGTTGTGTGTCTGTATTACCTTTTGCCTTGTATATTTCTGTTTATTACTGTATATACTGTAAATATCTGCTTGCATTGAGCTAAGCTGTAAATCTAAGCTTCATTCAAATTTCCAGAGCCCGCTGAGTCTAGTCTGGGTGATTGCCAAAGTGTGGGGGGGTGAGTAACACCCAAACCATCACAATGCTAAACCATGTCCCTCAGCACCACATCTCTGCCTCTCTGAAACACTTCTAGGGATGAAGATTCAACAACCTCTGTGGGGAGCCTGTTCCAGTGCTTGATAAGAGAAAAGACAAAAGAGAAAGAAAAGAGAAATTGCTCTCTCCAGAAAAACATACATGCTCAGAATAGAGCCCTTTATTTCTCTCTAGTGGCTGACCAAGGCTTGCTTTAACTGCACTTACTGCCAGATCAGCTCAGCAGCCCTGAAGATCAAGCCCTTGACTCTTCCTGCAGCACTGCCAAAGCACCAGACTGGCACAAAATACCACGATGGGAAATTCTGCCTTTTTTGAGTTGCTTTTCCCAGCCATGGCACACACCAGTGGCCAGCATCCTGTGAAGCTGAAGAACTTCCTAAGGATGCTATCAAGTCAAAATAATATTTCAACAGTCAACAAAACACAAGAAAGCTAACTTTGGAAGCTGAAAAACACTCTGAAAATCTACTTACAGCCTTGTACAAATTATGACAAGAATTTAACATGTGTAAAAGCAAACATCATGGGAAAGGTCTGTCACTGGTGACAGACTGTCTCTGGGAATCTATCAGGTTGCCTGACAATTTACATGATATGTTAAACAACTGTAAATGTTTTGAACCAATCATTCAAGGAGTTTCCTTTCTATTACACCTCTTAGGATTTCAACTATCACAACTCAGCTGTAAGGACTGGGCTGTCTAGGAAAGAATGATGCAGTAGTGTAGCACTTGGAGCTCCACATACTATAGCTATGCATCTGTCCAACAAAGAGTAATGGAAATTCTTATGGGCAGAAAGATAATATTTCAGTGAACTATTACAGGGTAAGAGGGAAGCTTCAGAAAATGCATTTTGTGAGGCTGAGGCATTTACACACAAAAAGAATGCAGATTTCAAACCCTGTTCTACCTTACTATGTTGCTTCCAGTAACAGTTGTGTAATTACAAAGTGGCTGAAAATGTGACAGTGAGACTGAACTTACATAAAACAGACCTCAAAGACAAAGATGTCACATGCTGTGTCATCAACACAAGAACTGAAGACCTGCATTATAGCATTACTTTAATCTTCAACTCTATCTGAACCCTAAATCACAGGGAGATGAAGGATTTATCAGAGAGGCATCACTCTGTGGTAATCTACTCCTCAGTCTCCTCTCCCAAGTAACTAGCAATAGGATGAGAGGAAATGGGCTTAAGTTGTAACAAGGAGGTTTAGGTTGGATAGTAGGAAATACTTATTTCCTGAAGGAGTGGTCAGGCATTGCAACAGGCCGCCCAAGGAGGTGGTGAAGTTACCATTCCTAGAGGTGTCCAAGAAGCATGTGGATGTGGCACTTCAGGATACAGTTTACTGGTCATGGTAGCTGGGTTACAGTTGGACTTGACAACCTTAAAGGTCTTTTCCAACCTTAATGATTCTCTGATCTGGAGGTACTTTCAGGATATAGTTTACTGGTCATGGTAGCTGGGTTACAGTTGGACTTGACAACCTTAAAAGGCTTTTTCAATCTTAATGATTCTCTGATCTGGAGGTACTACAAAACCAGGGTACTGCAGAGAGCAGATGAAATAAGTTGTGGGCCCATTCAAGCTCCAAAAAGGCATTTAAAAAGCCTATAGTCATTGAAGCCTCTATCCACAGAGACTGCAATCACTACCTTGGGCAAGATAAACTGAGGGCCGGACTGAGCACAACAATTTTATGCCTGTGAAGTCTTTTCCTTTTTACTTTACAGTACTGTAGTTGCTACCAGTAAGTCAAATCATACAAACAACAGTGTAAAACATTTCTGTTGCAACAAATGAGTGTGAAAGACTCATCAATTCTGGGAACACAAAGATCCAAACACACTCTCTTTTCAATTAAAAAAAATATTCTCCTCATAAAACTTACTGCATCTATGGAAAAAGTTAACCCTTGTGTAATACCTTTAGAAGTAGTCAGCTTCCCAAGAGCTTGTCATCTAAGGAAAGATTTTTCTCAGGTCCTTTCAATTCTGTTAAGAAAACAGGAAGTGAATTTTAGTACAGCAGTTCAATAGCGTGCAGATAAAGATCTCTATTAAACTTGGCAACAAAGAGAGCACCCACAGAATATCAGCTGGAGCAGGCACTTGCCACTAGGCTGTCATCACAATGCTCTCTGGAAAGTGCCCATAGTCCTCCACATGTGAAGCCATAAAGAAAGCACTGATTGCACCTACACCTTGTTTAGGACATTAGAAATACTAAGGGACAGTTAGACTCAAAATCATACAATCAGTCAGGGACCACAAGGATCATCTAGTTCCAACCCCCCTGCCATGGGCAGGGACACCCTACCCTAGAGCAGGCTGGCCAGAGCTCCATCCATCCTGGCCTTAAACACCTCCAGGGATGGGGCCTCAACCACCTCCCTGGGCAACCCATTCCAGGCTCTCACCACTCTCATGCTCAACAATTTTCTCCTCACGTCCAGTCTGAATCTACCCATCTCCAGCTTCGCTCCATTGCCCCTTGTCCTGTCACTCCCTGAGAGCCTGAAAAGTCCCTCCCCAGCTTTTTTGTAGGCCACTTCAGATACTGAAATGCCACAATAAATGTTCAGGATTACTCAAAAGTTATTTAACAAAGCAACACAACTGTTAAGAGTTAGGAAGAGAAGACTGTTAGAGCAGTGTAGGAAACATGATCACTCTTGTTAATGAGACATGGAACAAGGCTTCCATCTATTTTCAGCCTTGACCAAGGCCCTCTAAACAAAGGGATATGTCCAGTTTTAAGTGCAGCTTTAAATTTAGAAACCTCATATCTCACTTTGACCCATGAGATTTGGAGGGGCTAAGGAAGTAACAGTTGCCCAAATGAGACTAAATTTCAAAGATTTTTTCCATACCAGGATAAGGAAGATCCAAAACAAATCATGCTTAAAGTGTCAGAAGATAAAAGTCAGTGCCAACCATGTGTCTGATGAGTACTCTTAGCAGCAATTAAGGAATGAAAAAAAACCCCACACCACACTGAAACCCTGTTAGTATTAATATTAATTTTGTTTTGCTGGAGCAAAAACCAAATCATCATTACCATGAATTAAACCAAATTGGAAATAATTTCATCTTGGTATTTTCATTTGTTCTTCATTCTTTTAGTCTATTCCAGATCCTTCTAGTTTATTTTCTTTAGGACACCAGAATTTTATATGGTAGGTGGTCTAAGCTCTAGTAATATTGCTGTGGCCATGTTATTATTTTGGTTTGCCAGGTGTCTTTAATTTCTTCCACAATATTCAATCCACTTTTATCAGCATGAATACATTTCTTTCTACTGAAAAGACAATAAGACTTTCTAACATACAAAAAACAAGCCAAGAAGAATGAGAATTACACTTATCAGAAGTAAAATACTTTACAATGGAATAATTATGAATAAAGTAAGGCAATAAAGACATCACAACCACACAGTAAAATACTCAGTACTGATTGTGAAGAAAACATCAACACTGAACTTCTACTTTCCATTTCCAATAACAAACAGGAAAAACTAATCTTGCATCTACAAATCTCAACACCAACCCTCTCTGAAACAATCAAAAAACCAACCCATCCACAACAAAACACCACCACCAAAACCCAAATCAGTATGATATAGAATATATCATACATATATAGAAACCCTCCAGAAGAACTGAAGAGTAGCAAAGCAATGAGTCACCAGCACTGCAAACATATACTGTGGTTCCTTTGAAACGGTCCTCATCCCTCCACTCTGCCATGTGCATTAAACATGCCAGAAATAGATATCAGGAGATACCTGCATGAATTTCCTGAGTGCAGCAGTTAAGGCTCTCTTTACCATAAAGAATTACTTCACAACTTCGAGGTTAGCATTAACGATCCTCAGCAACAAATTGACTGTTCCTCTGGACTTCACTTGCACCCTTGAGTGGAAAAAGCAAGGAGTCCAGCAGAAAAGAACCTTAGAATCATAGAATCAACCAGGTTGGAAAAGACCTCCAAGAGCATCCACTCCAATGCATCACCTAGCCCTAGCCAATCAACTAGACCATGGCACTAAGTGCCTCATCCAGGCTTTTCTTCAACACCTCCAGGGACAGCGACTCCACCACCTCCCTGGGCAGCCCATTTCAATGCCAATCACTTTCTCTGACAACAACTTCCAGCCTAGACCAGCTCTGGCACAACTTGAGACTGTGTCTCCTTGTTCTGTGGCTGGTTGCCTGGCAGAAGAGACTGACCCCCATCTGGCTACAACCTCCCTTCAGGTAGCTTCTCTCTCAGCAATGAGCTCTGCCCTGAGCCTCCTCTAGGCTGCACACCCCCAGCTCCCTCATTTGCTGTGCTCCAGGCCTCTCCCCAGCTTTGCTACCCTTCTCTGGATACATTCCAGCACCTCCACATCTCTCTTGAATTGAGGAGCCCAGAACTGGACACAGTACTCAAGGTGTGTCCTGAGCACTGTTGAGTACAAGGGAAGAATTTCACAAAGCTTTTCACTCCTTGTGCCAATATTCCACCTCTGAAAATCAAACACTGCACAAAATCCATTTGTGTAATGGTGATGGGGTAGCATTTCACACACAGAAAGAAAGGCCTCTTTCTAAGCAGGAAATCATTTAACAACACACAAAAAAACTATTTTCAGTGCCATGATACATGATGTTAGTATTTTCTGAAGAGAACTACAAATAAATACCCATTTGTTCATCTTGTGTTTGATCTGAAATAACATTCCCAAAAGCTCAGAAACACAGGTGAAAAGGACAGAAAGAGCAGGAAGCCAGATACACAACTCTCCAGCTATTACTGGGCCATTAGTGTCAAATCACTGAGAAAAGAATTTCAAGCCATGTTTATCACCAGTGATACCCTTCCCACCAATTCAGTTTCCTGAGGCAGATCACCACAGATTCATGGATGCCACAATGCCAGCTCCTTGCATTGATTCAAAACAACAGTTTTGGGGCCAGGGAAGAGCAACACCCTCTCCTTTCCCCCTCCAACCTAAACACTGGTTGACATATTTACTTAAGTGTAAAATCAAGCATCATCATCACAGTCACTTATTTCTGATTTAAATTAGTTACAGCAGTTGAACTTAATGTCCTGGTAAAAAATCTCAGCCTCTTTAACACTAGTGTAGCACTCAGCTTCTTTTAACACTAGTATAAAATACCAAGTATTCCATGAACTGCAATCAACCTATGGGACCAGAGCAAGCAAACATGGTAACAGCCATCTGAGATCACAAAGGAAGTCAGACAGATTCAGAAGACTCAACTAAGATCCAGATGACCCAAATGATACGAAGCTCTCCGAGGTGATCACTAACCCCATTGCTATTTCCGAACCACACAAATCAAGAATCAAGTCCTTTGATGCCATCAAGCAGACACTGCTGAATTAGGAAGTGTATCTCTGCATACTTGCAGCACGCAGCAGGAAAATTGCTTTAGCATTCATATTTAGAGAAATGTTTCCACCTCAACTGGCCAAAAAGGATGACTGTTCTCACCCTTTGGTCCTTTCTTCTCCAGCACCTTAAGGAAGTGTTTGCTGAGGACATTTTAGACAGCCTCCAGGCTGCCAGATTGATGTAACCTGCCCATAGCCTCACCACGATCTCTTAAATTCCAAAGAGGCTCTTTTCAGCAGCACCTGGAATTAGTTCAGAATTTTTTCCCTTTAATTCTAATAGGCTAAAACCTGGGAAAAAGATCAAAAATGTTTAATTCTTTGTCTTACAAATTCCTGGTTGCTCAATTTAAAACACAAGAAAAACGTGAAACTTAGGTTTCTTTTCTGTCTCATTTTACCTTTTCAGTAGAGCTTTGAAATTTTAAGCTTCTCCCTTTAAAGCATTAGCATAACTTATTACCTTTTTTTTCCTCCCCCTAAATCAGATAATGCACAAGCTGAAGCAGAGTTTCTATCCAGCTCCTTCCAATGAGCTATCTCAACAAGAAACCACTCAGTCAACTTCTGTCTGAAGTCCAAATTCCCATAAGACTCCTTTAAAAGAGGCTATCACTACACAGGCTTAGGGGAAAGATACTTTCATTCCATCATGTTCTCACTTTATCAGAGATGTGTTTCAACAGAAAAGGGTGATTTTAAAAACCATCTTCCAGAAACAGTATTATGTCTCTCTTGTTCAAGAGTTACCTCTGTCCAAGCAGTTCAATAATGATTGTGAATTAAGACCCGACATAAGAGTGGAAGGTGCTACACTTCCTTCTAAAGTAAACCCCACACTATTGGACAGGCCTGGAACACAAGGTCTAAGAGGAGAGGCTGAGGGAGCTGGGGGTGTGCAGCCTGCAGCAGAGGAGGCTCAGGGCAGAGCTCATTGCTGTCTCCAACTACCTGAAGGGAGGCTGTAGCCAGGTGGAGGTTGGTCTCTTCTGCCAGGCAACCAGCAACAGAACAAGGGGACACAGTCTCAAGCTGTGCCAGAGCAGGTCTAGGCTGGGTGTTAGGAGGAAGTTCTTGCCAGAGAGAGTGATTGGCATTGGAATGGGCTGCCCAGAAAGGTGGTGGAGTCATCATCCCTGGAGGTGTTGAAAAAAAGCCTGGATGGGGCACTTAGTGCCATGGTCTAGTTGACTGGATAGGGCTGGGTGCTAGGTTGGACTGGCTGATCTTGGAGGTCTCTTCCAACCTGGTTGATTCTATGAATCTATGATTCTAGTGTATTTCCATTCCTTAATCCACCTGTCAGCTGCCCTTATTCCAGTTCACATGCTAAATCCCTTTCTTAACACAGTACACGACTTTTAAATCACACTCAGCATTGTCCTAACATGTTGGGCCTTTCCTACAGCTGCTTTTCTTTGAAATGAAACCACAGAATTAGTAAGAATTGAACTAGTCTTATCAAAATAACTCCTTTAAAGACAGGAAACAATTTTTGCTAATTGGCAGAGAACAGCTCTGACCAAACATTCAAATACAGCACAGTTGCTGGCAACAGGTAACCAGGCATCTTCCAGGACAACACCCAGTTGGACTAGATGATCTTCTGAGGTCCCTTCCAGCCCCTAACATTCTGTGATTCAAGCAATAAGCTTCTGCTGTTGAAGCATACAACTTATCATTGCCAGAGCTACACCAACATCAGCACTGGGCTTAGGTCTATCTATTACATAAAGCACTAAATACTTTCTAGAGCCTTTAAAATCCTGTACTTCCCTAGTAATAGTGTGTTGATTAGAACAAGTCTAAGCACCAGTACATCAGCAGCAGCTGAAGCAAACATTTTTAGAAGAATTTTAACATTTATGAACAAAGGTTGGGTAAAATAAAGCTATGGAATTCAAAATCCACTTGACTTGCCTGAAGAAAAAAGCCTGACCAGTTTTGGCAGTGCTCCCATACACCACAACCTCAGCTTTCCAAAAGCATAAGGAATTCCTTCTGGGTCCAACTTAAAATTTATTTCAACAGCAAAACCAAAGCTCCTGTCAATTTTAAGGCATGTTCCTAATATTTACATCTCTGCCTGCCTGCCAGGTAAGATATTTTCAAAGCCTGATTCATGCCCATTCCAGATGGGAAAATAGAAAGAAGCTGAGAAAACAGAAAGAATGACTGACTGCAAAAATGGGCAAGTCAGACACAGAATTGGGATCAAAATCCAGGTCTCAGGAACAGACACTCTCCACCACGTCAGTCAAAATACAAGCAGGAAAATGTGTTTTCCAGCTAACAACTTTTTTTTTTCAGCTAACAATGCATACATTTATGTGAAATCATGTTCTGAGATCTCATAAACCCTGAGCAGTCAAGGAAGGCTTGAACGTAAACGGTGATCTCAACCTACACCTTGCAACCTGGTCTCCAGTTACATAGGTCACTAAGAGATCACACATTCTACCCTGAAAATATTCACTACCTCTCACCACCTGCACTTAAATGCAAATAAGATCACTCTACAAATTTTACATCATAGCAACCTCAAGATGCCCTAATTCCAAAGAAAAGCACAGTAACAATCTTAAGGCAGTATTATCCTTGCTAAAAAGCATTAGCCACATCATCCTGCCTTCGAAGCCAGTATCTGGGGGTTTCCTGCTCTTTGCCACAAGGTCACCACCCTGAACTCCTTTTCTCTTTCTTACCTATACCTATCTCTACTCCATATGAGCATGGCTGGCCTCCCATCACATCGAGAGTCCAGAGCTTCCCTTCTCAATCACACCTGCCCACACAAACACGTACACCCCTTCTACTATGGCCTCACTACGCTAGAAGACTGGAGAAAACAGATTTTCATCTAACATCTAGTCCTGCAAATCCTGACAGACTGCAGGAGATGCAGTCTCCCTATTGTGCTTCCTGGTCAAATTGACCTTGCTGAGGTGCAAAACAAACACAGCAGTCAGGCACTGCTGTAAGAGGACTGTATCATGTCTGAGAGTCAGCCTGGTAGCTCAGCCTGGTAGCCCAGAGCTTGCAGTGCTTAGTTGCCTCTTTAGCAGCACTGCACTTCACAGGGCAAGGGGTAACTTCACTGTCTGTAAAACCTAACTGAGCAGGTATGTTCTACTACTGTTGCTGCCACTGCATGTTGTACAGAAACCTCTCCTAACTGGGATTACAAAGTTCTCTCAAATATTTGGGCCAGACAATCAAATTTGATTTAGGTGCCTCCTTGGAAAGCTTGAGCTTGCTGCAGCCTTCCTGAATCTTTCTCCAAGAGAGCGCCTCTGTTTTGACGAGAACAGAGTGGAAGCCACTACAGCAACTACACTCCTAGGAAAAGGGAAAGCTTCACAATCACCTTTCGGCACCTCAGACGCCTTTTCCCCATTGCCAGCAGAAACACAATGCGTTAGGATTCATGCTGACACATGGTGTGTGCCTGCCTCCACTACCTTCTCCTCTTTAATGAGTCAAACCGTTTTCAAAGGTTCCTGCCTGCATCCCAGTTTATGACCCCAGGGCTTGAATCTTTGCTGGTGTCACCATTGTGCCCAGCCATGTAGAACAGTGTCTCTGTAACTGGGAGTTGTTTTCAGAACAAACAGCTTTTTCTTTGTTGTGGCTGCTGCACAGGCACGTCAATAAATGTGCCTGTTAGAAGAATATACTGGCACAAAACTCACAGAGAATGCCTCAGAAACCTCCTAATGCAGAAAACTGATAAAAACTAACCAAAGACTGATAACCAGACCTAGATTCAGGTGCCTGCAGATTTGCATAGTCTCACAAGAATTAAATCTGCAGCATCAATATCCTTATTGCTTATTCCAAAGTTATGCAGAAACAAAAAAACCTTGATTAAATTTCTTTTCAACATCACCTAAAAGACTAACTTAAAACTACGTAAGCAGGCCTGGGTGTTTAAAAGGACACCTTTCAAATAAGCACAAGGTTAGATCATGTCAAAACATCCATGTAGCATCCATCCCAGCAAGGAAATCTAAGCAGGTGCCTCTGGAAAGAAATTCCCCTAGCCGGCCAAACTTCCAAGCTGCTAACTCAGTACTAATTTCATCCCAGTAAATCAGCCTCTGACAAGCTGCCACACAGCAGCTCAGAGAACACATGCCTTGACTGCACCAAAACATGTTACACCATGTTAAAAAGTGGAAAATACACAGACAGAAGCATTGTTCCCCATCTAAAAGCCCAACAGTTTTATCAACCACCTCTGCACAAATCAGAGTCAATTTCTACACCCAACTTAGAGCTCCCATTTGGGTTTTGTCTAGTAGCTTTGCTCTGGCCTCAAGAACTGAAATATACAGCCACTGAGCTTTAAGCTTTTTCCTTCCCCTAAAAAATAATCACTAAGTAGTCTCTTAAGTGCTCTTACTAGCTTAAAAATTCCACTCTTTCTAACACAAAGGCTTTACATGTTTACATTTCTATGTTGCTCCTGTTTCAATCTATGAGTCTGCAGCAATGAAATGATTCACCAGTTCTTTGGTAATGAATGGTAGGGTTTGAAGTGACCTCTAGAGACCACTGAGGTCAACCCCCTTGCTGATGCAGGTACACCTAAATATACTGGAAACAAAGAACAACTCATATGGTTATACACAGATTATTTCCTAAGACACCTCCACAATATCTCTGTGAGTTAAATTACCTCTGCTTTCCTGAATTAAGAAAATTACTCACAAAGTAGCTAGTTCTTGATTTTTTTAGGGAGGTGCCACTGCTAGGCTCACACTGTGAGGATGTTCCATACTGCAAAGTAGATCTGAGACTTTCACAAGAGCAGGCCTACTTATTCCCAGCACAAAAAACACACACACAAAAAAAAAAAAAAAAGGAAAAAAAGAGAGAGGACAGAAAAAAACCCTCAGCATATGCCATGTTTCAATTACACCTAACACTGTTATCATTGCAAGACCTCCAAAACAATTATCATTAAAAGACTGCAGTAACTCGATTGTCTTCATTCATCATAAAGCAGCATGTGAAAGAGTTTATTTTGGCTACAAAGGGAAGCACTGCCCCTTGAAAGACAGCTGACGAACTTCTCTGCTCCGAAATCAACTCTGAGTAGCTCTCCTATCTGACTAAAACCAACTTCATTTTCTCTGCTTGGCAGCTTACCATTAAACTATCCTGCATAGCTTTGAGAAACAATATATAAAACAGCAACCGAGAAGGCATAAACCCCGGGGATCTAAAAAACCAGCAGGTGAGGCGCACAACAAGCACTAGTTTTCAACTGACACGTAAAGATGCGGGTTAAGGGCACGCCGGGTACCACAGCCGAAGCACCTAAGCCGCCGCGGAACCTGCCCCGCCTGCCCCCGCAGCATGGGCCGGGGCGGGCCCTGCGCTCCGCCTCCGTATTGAAACGGATTGTTTTCCCTTCAGGCTTTCCAACAGCAGTACCCACAACGATGTCCTCCCCCAGGTTAGTGGGACTTTAACTTCTTCCCCAAGGATTAACAGACCCGGCTGGGCGGCGAAGCCCCCTCAGTGTGGTGAGAGGGCAGTCCCAAGAGGGGGCTGCAGCAAGGCCCACGGCGCCCCAGGAAGCTGGGGCTGAGCTCTCGTCGCGCACCAACGCCCTCTGGAAGCCGGACCAAGCGAGGCGCCCTCGGTGCCTGCCGCCGCGGGGACAGCGGCCCCGCGCTGCCGGAAGCGCCGTGAAGTGGGGGGTGCGGGGGGGGATACCGCCGCCCCGAGCTCGCCGCCCGCCACAGGCCCGCCCGGGCGGACTCCTCAAGGGCTCCGAGACGCGGCCGGCAGGTGGGAGCGGACTCACCGGGCTGGGGCGGCACCTGCCGCCTCGGGGGACGGCCGGGCTCGAGCGGGGCGCGGCCGGCACACGGCGCCTCTGCAATGGCGGCAACGGGACCCGCCGAGGCGGCGGCAGGAGGCGGCGGCAGGAGGCGGCGGCGGCAGCCGGAGGGGAAGCGGAACCGCCGCGCGTGGCCACAGCCCGCGAGGGCGGGCGGGGGCGGGGCCACCCACAGGCCTGCAGCTCCCGGCGGGCACCGCGCCCTCACCGGAAGTGACGCCACACCGCGCTGGGCGCTATGGGAGGAGCGGTGCCCTCGTTGGGCTGCGCCGGGCCGGAAAGGAGAGGCCCCGGGGTGGGGGTCAGGGCTGAGGTACGGCGGTGAGGCCTGCGGGCCCCTCAGTTCAAGAGAGATGTTGAGGTGCTGGAAGGTGTCCAGAGAAGGGCAACAAAGCTGGTGAGGGGCCTGGAACACAAACCCTGTGAGGAGAGGCTGAGGGAGCTGGGGGTGTGCAGCCTGCAGAAGAGGAGGCTCAGGGCAGAGCTCATTGCTGTCTACAACTACCTGAAGGGAGGTTGTAGCCAGGTGGGGATTGGTCTCTTCTCCCAGGCAACCAGCAATAGAACAAGGGGACACAGTCTCAAGTTGTGCCGGGCAAAGTACAGGCTGGATGTTAGTAGGAAGTTCTTGCCAGAGAGAGTGATTGGCATTGGAATGGGCTGCCCAGGGAGGTGTTGGAGTCACCATCCCTGGAGGTGTTCAAACAAAGCCTGGATGAGGCACTTAGTGCCATGGTCTAGTTGACTGGACAGGGCTGGGTGCTAGGTTGGACTGGCTGATCTTGGAGGTCTCTTTCAACCTGGTTGATTCTATGATTCTAAGCTTTGTGTGTGTGTGTATGTACGTACAAACAGTGGCGCCTGCATGGTGACACAAGGGGAGGCAGCAGCACACACCTGAACACAGGAGGTTCCCCTTGAATTCAAGGGAAAACCTATCAGGGTGCTGGAGCTCTGGACCGGGCTGCCTGGAGAGGATGTGGGTGTCTCTTTCTCTGGAGTCATTCAAAACCTGCCAGGACATTGTGACCCTGCTTAGCAAGGGGTTGGACAAAACGATTTCCAGAGGTCACTTCAAGCCCTCACCGTTGTGTATGATGCCGTGTGAAGGCAGTGCTGGTGTCCCTCATGGGGAGTTAGTGGCCTGATGTGCTTAATGCCAGTCTATCAGGTGTTCTAATTTTATTACATATTGGATATCACACATAATGAGTCAGTCTGTTCAACCAAGTAACAAGTGATAGGGCAAGAGGAAACAGTCTCAAGTTGCATCAGGGGAGGTTCAGGTGGCTAGGAGAAAGGATTTCTTCACAGAAAGGGTTCTGAGGCCCAGGGAAGTGGTGTAACTGACACCCATCCCTGGAGGTGTTTCAGAGTTGCACTGATGTGGTGCTGAGGGACATGGTTTAGTCAAGGACTTTTCAGTGTTAGGCTAATGATTTGACTCAAAGTTCTTTTCCAATCTGAGCAATTCTGTGATTCTATGACATACTTGCAAATACAGGTGCACACAGTGATGATTTACCTGAGCAAGCTCTGAATCACACAAATCTCTCATGGCTTAGACATTGCAGGTCAGAAAATCCCATTTAAGGCATATTTTTTCATTGCTTACTCCACTCCTCAAGTTGATTTAAATACAGCATTCAGGAAAAGGTGTGTGCTGAAGAGCAGGCATTCTCAAGAGACAAGGTCTGCCAGTTAGATGCCAAGCACAGAGTTTATCTACAGCTAAGTCTTCAACCACTAAACCTGTTTATTTTGCCAAGTGTATAGATGTTCTGTTTAGCAAGAGAGCTACAGTTCCTCTTTGGAGGCTTTTCTTACCTCCTTGTTTCTCAAGACCTGTGGTCTTTCAGTAATTATTCATGCACTGTTTCATAAGAACTGCCCTCATTTTTGGTGATCATTCAGTCCTACCCTTGTCAGTGGGCTAGAGCCAGCTGCAGGGGCAAACCCCCACCACTCTAGATAAACAGAGGTGCACCATTTCTAAACTGGCTCCTCTTCACCCCTTGCTTCAGTCTCTCCTGGTATTTAAATTTGAGATTATTCCCTCAGTGCTTTTTTTTGTGAGGAAAGCCAGTTGGGCTCAGTACAGCACAGAGCCTTCATGCCATGTTTCAGTGTCTCCTCGAGGTTGGTCCTGGCTCACTGAAGTAACAGGGCTGGTGGTAGCCAGCTTGGTCTGCAACCAGGAGGTTGTGAAGGGTGTCTGAGTGCACCATGGTGGTTATGTATTGTGTTCTTCCTCTCTGTTGTGCATTCTCTTCCTTTTGCCTGGAAGGGGCTTTTTTCACATGAAGATAGCTGACAACTAACTCTTCCACCAACTTCTCAGGCCCAAAAGTAAATGTAGCTCGAGGTTCAGCATTACCCATGAAAGCTACAGCAGCAGGACACAGAGCAGATTCTCATGGTGCCACTTCTTGCTACCTAAGCCACAGCTCAGATGCCCAGGTTCCAAGAAATATAGTAACACAGGTGAGACAGCAGCACACATGCCCTCAAGACTTCTCCCCCCAAATTCTTGTGATACACTTAATCTTCCAGGTGAAGCCTTGCCCAGGCATTCACCTTCACTGCAGCTTGGACCTCACCTCCTCTCTCAGTCCAGGCTTGAAGCAACATCTGATTTTCCTGTCAGAAAAAAAGAGGCTATCCACCACACAGCTTCTCTTCTTAAAGGTTGTTAGGGTAAGTGGCAGGTAGTCACTAGAGGCCTCAAACCTCCACGCAGGTCCAAGCATGAAGTGCAAATAAGACTTTTGATCTTGTGTTGCTCAAAAAACTTTGTGTTGTCACAAAAGACTTGCCCCTCCACAGCTGCCTTATTTCAGCCCCATTCTTCCAGGAAGAGTAGCCCAAAATGACCCCACTACAGCTGCTGGAGGCAGCTCTCATCTGCTTCCTGCTGCAGGCAACACCACCAACTTTACTTCTCTTTGCATATTGCTTTACTTTCTTGTTCTGACTCAACTCCCAGGATGAAGTTTTTGCTAATTCATGTACCTCTCAAAAAACCACAGATCTCGGAACTTGACACTTCCCTCAGCTCTATTTTCCTTCCATATAAGGTGACCTTACTTCTCTTTGGTGCTTCAGCCTTGTACTGCTAAACCCACTCAGAATCCTTAACCTGCTCCTATTTTCTGTCTCATTTCCCCATCACATCTTTTTAAACAGACTAGGAGGGTTGTTTCTATTTGACTTAGTCTTGATATGCTCATTCATCTGTCATTCAGAACATCTTAAATGCTGCCATGGCTTTTAACACCCCTACTATTTAACACCTAGTGCTGTTTAACAACTTTATCAATGACATGGACAGTGTGATTGAAGCACCCTCAACAAGTCTAAAAGTTACACCAATCTGTGTGGTGGTGTTGACCTGCAGGAAGGAAAGGAAGCCATCCAGAGGGACTTGGACAGGCTTGAGCAGTGGGCCCAAGCCAAGTTCACGAAGTTCAGCAAGGCCAAGTACAAGGTCCTGCACCTGGGTTGGGGCAGCCCCAAGCACAAATACAGGCTGGGCAGAGAATGGCTTGAGAGCAGGAGAGAGAAGGACTTGGGGATGTCAGTTGATGACAAACTCAACATGAGCCAGCAATGGTCACTGGCAGCCCAGAAGGCAGCCACAAGCTGGGCTGCATCAAAAGCAGTGTGAGCAGTAAGATGAGGGAGGGGATTCTGCCCCTCTGCTCTACTGAGACCCCACCTGGACTACTGCATCCAGTTCAGGGGTACCCAGCACAAGAAGGACATGGAAGTGTTCAAAGAGGGTCCAGAGGAGGCCATGAAGATATCAGAGGGCTGGAACACCTCCCCTATGGGCATGGGCCTGGAGAAGGTTCCAGTGGTACCTCACAGCAGCCTTTCAGTACCTGAAGGAGGTGCAGAAGAAAGCTGGGCAGGGACTTTTTACAAGGGCTTGTAGTGACAGTACAAGGGACAATGGCTTTGAGCTGGAAGAAGAGAGATTAGAAAGAAATTCTTGACAGTGAGGGTGGTGAGATGCTGAACAGGTTACCCAAGGAGGTTGTGGATGCCCCCTCCCTGGTAGTGTTCAAGGACAGGTTGAATAAGCAACCTTGAGCAACCTGGTCTATTGGGAAGGTGTCCCTGCCCATGGCAGAGGGATTGGAACTAGATGATCTTTAAGGTCCCTTCCAACCCAAACCATTCAATGAATCTATGAATCTACAAAGGTTATTAGATTTATTTACAGCTTGAAAAGAAAAACTTCTCTACTGTATTAAACACTTGGATTGAAACCCAGCACATATTTGCTAGTTACTGTAACCAAATGGTCTGCTGAGTTGTGATCTCTCTCATTCTTTCCCATTATCCACAACCACTGTTACTCACCTTCATCTGAAAAACTCATCAGTGTGATGATAAATTTTAGATGCACTTAGCAAACTTTGTGCCAACCAAAGCAATTAGTGCTTGACATCAACTATTTGCATAGTACTGACAGTGCTAACCCCCTTCTAATTCAAGCCTCTCCTGACTCAGTTTCTCCTATAACACCATACCACTGATGTGGGTTTCCATTCTCATAGCCTCACTTGCCCTGATTTCCAAATCCTCCACGTACATATTTTTGCCCCTCACAGGATTTTATCTCATTTGTCCAAAGAGCATCTCCAATTCCCTTCTCTAGGCAGTGATCTCAGGCAGCCTGCTTTAGCTAAGGAATTCAACCTGTGATTTGTCAACTGGCATTACCTGATGTTAAAAAAACTTTCAGGTGATAAAGACCTGCCAGAGCTGTGTGGCAGTCTACAATGCTGGATTCCAAGGGTCAGACTGCAACATAGTTACTCACCTGTGCAAGACAGAGCAGAGGAACAAACTCAGCACTGGGAATTAAGAATCCCACTCAGAGATGAGTGTTACAACACTGGACTGCAGCCTTGCTGCCCCAGTACGGTTAAACAGGCCACCAAATCTCCTCAAAGTCCTTTCCTGTAAGTCCTCCCTTCCCCCAAGCACATGCAGTGCATGACTCCTCTGTGGTAGTGGGTGAAGTACTGGTGCAGCCACATGAAAACAAGAGCCCAGTGTCAGAGCACTTGCCAACCTGTCATGGGTGAAGTCACAAGACGAGCTCTCTATTGAATTAGAGCAGAAAGAGATGTCTGAGGGATTCTGAAGCTAGAGCTAGACAGCCATGAAAGGACATTTTTGCTGATTAGAAGCCTTGGCTGCATAAAGAACACTCAAACAGAATGTAAAAATGAAAATTCTCATGGATTCCCCCCCACACACACACTCCCTGAATCATCTCCTTTTACTAAGTCTCGGCTTATGGGCAGTAAAATCTGTTTCTTTCACCGACAGTCCCCGGAATTACCATAAGCTTACAATGCCACCTACTGACACTTAGAAACAGCAGCTGAGCTGTTGTGTCAAGTCAGAGCAACTCAGGTTTTCCATGAAGTAATTTCCTCTCCATTTCCTTGCATTTGTCAACAGTTCTGATGGCTGAATGCAAGTCTTCAAAATATTCCCTTTCCTGCTTCTGAAATACAGTTAAATTTACTTCAAATTTTCTAAACTCTTTTAACTCTAATTTGACAAAGAGCAGCTAATCTCTCCCAGCTAGAATGGGAGAGGTTATTTAAGCCTTCTCCTGTCCCAAGCAAACACAGAACATTGCTTCACAAATTCATACATAACCCTTCTGGGACAGCAAACTTAAAATTCAGAAACTTTAATGACTACCTAATGTTTTTCATACCCTTAATAACCAATCCCTGAGTCTATTGGTTTAAATTCAAGAAATACAAACACTTCTGCAAGAGGCAACACTGTAGTTAAAGCAGCTCTGGGCCAGGGGGTGGCAATGGGCATAGAGACTGGAGCAGCCCTTCCAGCTTTTTGCAGTGCTATTCCAACCCTCCATCTGCTTTGTCTACTGACAGCACACAGAAACAGTCTTGTGCTGTGTGAAAGGTCTTTGTAAGAATTAGGCCACTATGGGACCCTTGCATGTTATTAAGATATAAATAAGAGTAGAATAGAAGTCATTTAGGAAGGTGATATAATTGTCAGTTCATTTTGCTGGATGGAGGTCAGACATTCCATTCAGGGACTCATCAAGGAGAAGTGTCCATATTTGCATACAGCTGCAACAATCAGGCTGGAGCAGAGCACTGTGACAAGAAGAGTCACGACACACACTAAGGAACTGTGCTGCCTAAGCCCCACTGGAACCTCCAGAATTGATTCCTCATATACCTACAAAGAAATACAAATTGATTACATGCATTACCTGAAAGGAAGTTGGACCAAGGTGGGGGGCAGTCTCTTCTCCATAGTAACAAGTGTTAAGATGAGAGGAAATGGCCTCAAATTGCCCCAGGAGAGGTTTAGGTTGGACATTAGAAGAAACTTCTTGACTGAAAGGGTTCTCGAACACTGGGACAGGCTGCCCAGGGAGATAGTTGAATCCTTATCCCTGAAGGTGTTTCAAAGAGGCAGAGATGTGGTGCTGAAGGACATGGTTTTAGCCTTGGCAGTTAGAGAACAGACTCGATGATCTTAGAGGGCTTTTCCAACCAAAACCATTCTAAAAGTCTATGTTTTAACAAGGTGTCTTTTTCTGACTCTAATTTAGAGGAGTAGTAACTAGACCACTATTTAATTAGCCCTTTACTAAGGCTTCTGAATTCAGTATCAGAATCAGGATGGTGCTTCACCTTTCAATTTCCAGCCAATGGAGCACCAGCCACTCCTGCAGTACAGAGCTCCACAAATTATCAGCTACCATTTTAAATCTTAGCCATTGAGATCCTCTGTATCTCTGCTCTTTCAACAGGTGTGCCACAGAGGATCTGTACTGAAGAAGGAAGCTCTTAGGATGAGCATTTCACAGATCAATGAGAAGCCAGCTTCCTCCAAGGGGAAGAGCTCTGTGATGCAGAAAGCTCCAAAACCTTTTCAGACAAGAGCTGCAGATACCCTTAGATGCCTGCCTGTGTCTTAAATATAGAAAGGCATGTGTGTTAGAAACCAAACACATTTGTTATGAGACAGCTTAGTGCTATTTCTGAATCTCTACACTCCTGCAACCCTTCTAAATACCAAAGGCAGTTGTTGGGCCACGTGCTGGTTCCCTTGGTTTGCAACACAAAATAAACTTTACCTGTTACTCAGGTAACAACCAGACAGACAGAAGTGGTTTTTTTTTAAGATGTTAACCCTTCAAGCTTTGGGGTTTTACCTCTCCTTTAGTTTGTTTATAAAGTAGTTTCCCACTTTGCTACTCCTCTGAAACACCTATTTTGCAAACACCTTAATATGACCACTGCCACTTACATACTAAAATTCCAACTAAGTGTAAAGGGTTAACCCTCCTAGGGTGGTCTTGAACCTGACCCCAGGTCCTCCTGACTCCTCCTCAGAATGGGTCCGAACCTAACTCCAGGTGTAGTGGTTAACCCATTCCCACTCTCTGTCTAGCCCCCTATAAACAGAGGAGCCTCCCGTTTGTTGCTCTCTTTCACCTCCCTGCCTGCTAGCATCACCTTTGCTCCTGATGCTCCTGTTTTTACCACATCACAGATAAATCCTGATTCTACCTCTATTCACTGCCATTAACCTGGTTGTATATATTTTCTATCTTGTTTTCCTTCCCTATACCTCTTTGTAGCTCCCCTACCTCGAGTACCTTTTATTTATTCCTAAAGTTTTTTTTCTTTTAACTTCCAAACTGAAGCAAGACTATTTGTTTGGGTGTGGTGTTTTACCCTCTTCCTCTCTACATATAATTCCTTTCTTTCTAAAAAGGGGTGGGAAGAGTGGAAAGCATCCTATTATTGTGTTGGTTTTGTTAGCTATATTTTGAGTCTCTGGGAAATTTAAACTAGAACCAAGACAGTAAGCTATAAAAAAAAGGTGAGAAGCCACCATAAAGGACTAGAAGAACAGCAGAGGGACTACAGGCATGTCAAAAGGGCAGGAGAACACTCATTAAAAGCCATTCCAGAAAGGAAGAAGAGAGCCTCTCTAAAGAACAATGACACAACTGATAGTTTATAGATTAATTCCTGTGCTACCCAGATAATGAGCAGAGAGCCCAGCTTTCCTGATCACAGAAAGAAGGCAGCAATTGTTAAAGAAGACTCAAGAATTCCCACCAGAAATAAGAACTCACAGGTTTGTGTGGTATGCTGTACCACTGGCATGAACCACTGGTTTTGCCTGAACAGGGAGCTTCCACTTCAGCAGGCTTCCAACACTCTGCTGACAGACCACCTATGGAAGAGAGTCACGCATCAGCAGGATCCAGATGGGATGAAGCAATACAGCCTGCAAGACCTCTCCAAATGAGGATATCTTTTCCCCCTCAATAGCCTGACAGAATCTACTCCCTGAAATCCAATAGGTGAAAAAGCCCTGACAGAAATGTGCCAGCAACCTTTATGGTTCTAAGCAGTGCTTTCCAGGAATTTTGCAACACTTCCCTTCCCAATACTGTGGTACCCAAGAAAGAATCTCACACCTGTGGTATTTTGACCCTTCTATCCTTAATGGGCCAGAGAATTCATCACTGGCCTGTGGACCACTCAACTTCAGACATAATTTCTTTTCCCACAAAACAAAGGTTGTTGGTCTCCTATTACCATGTGCAAGAATCCCCCTCCAATACTTCAAAAGCTTTCATATTCACACTAAATATGGTTTCCTGCTCATAAATAGTAAATGTAGCAAGAAAGTTGGAAGATTTCACACTCATTTTTTTAACTGATAAGGCAGCCTTCCCTGCCTGTCAGTTCATCCCAGAAAATCATGGCTCATATAACATGCTAGCAAAGATAAAGGAGCTGAGAATCATTAGCACGTTTGACTTGGCAGCTAGAATGATTTTGTGAAAGGAAATACAATTTGTAGCCAAAAATTGAGGATTTCATTGTTCATACAACATAAAATATTCCTTGTTAGTTCTTCTTTCACAGGAGTCCAAGACTCCAGCCATCAGGCATATAGTTTTCTACAGTCAATCCTTTTATATAGGCAATGCAGGAAGAAAGTGTTAGAAATGCTTTGATTGAATGTGTGACAGTGAATATCAAATACAGCCTTCATGGCTTCAGCTCAAGAGAAACACTGTGGAAATGTCATCTGAGCAGTTGACCTTTAACAAACCAGAGCCTGCCAGGACTGTAACAAGCAGGCAAAAGAGCCCCAGCAGCCAGCTACAGTACAAGGGCAGAATGCACAGGGCAACACCAACAAGTCTGTTGACAAGTAATCTGCCTTCGGCTAGGCAGCAGTGGCATTCAGAGAGGGAGGCAGCATGGGCTTTATCAGGGCCACCCTCATCCTCTTGTGTTCACATGACTAACTCCACAAGACAAAGAATAGATTCCAAGCTCCGGGCTCCCATGGTTATTCCTCTCTCCCCAGAAGAAGACATGACAAGAATCTCACTGTCACAGCAGCAGACCAGTACTTCTGGGTTCTTCAGAACAACCAACGCTTTCTCGCTGTCTTCTGCAGGCTGATGGTACCGCCCGTGCACGGGCAAGGCAGCTCTAAAACAGCTGGAGCAACCAGGGTCTGCTTCCATGTACAGGAGAACAAGAACATCTGTGGCTAAGTACTCAGGAGCCTCCACATCAATGACATCAGGAAGTAATACTGCCTGCAAGTGGAGAAAGATCCAGATGTGGTTGTGATCACAATCAGCATAAGAGGGGGCAGGGGAAGAATGGACATTTTGTGCATGGAGGCCACTGTCTGTGGTGGTAACCTACTGCAGCATCAGGAGGGAAAACTATTTCTCTTCATTTTATTTCAAACACTGGGACTGATTTCATGGTCGGGAAGATCAAGTTGTAAATTCTGTTCTTCAGCTGTTCCAAAATACCTTTTCAGGTCCTGTGTGAGAAGTTTACAGTGCAACTATGCCCATATCTCAACATAAGAGGCATCAGCTTAATGATCACAGAATCATTATGGCTTTAGGATCAAGTACAACCATTCTTTAGCTCTACCAAGGCTGGTGCTAAATCACATCCCTTAGCACCACATCTCTGCCTCTCTAAAACACCTGCAGAGACAGATATTCAACCACTCCAATCGGGAAGCAGAAGCCACTCAGAGTGTTTACATCTCTGTTTTACCTGAATTAAGCAGCTAAAGACATTGCCTGAAATCCACAGCCTTAGCACATCTTTCTACCAAAAGCATTAAGCAAAGACCACAAGCAACCTTCAAAGCTGTGATGGAAATGAAGCTGTGAAGCTACTCTCTCTGAGTGTGCAGCACACCACTTGAAGCCCACCATCACTTTTGTTGGTGTTAAGCTTCTGTCTTCTTGACCTGAAGTGCTTTCACCATAGTTGCTCATCTAGGGCTGAGCAGTCACAGCAGCTCCTTGGCATGCACATCAACATGTAGAACTAGCAGCACCAGAGAACACAAAATGGCCTGGACTGGGTGATGCTGATCAAGCTGAGAGGTACAATGTGATGTCACACAGATGATACTGTGTGGCATCTCCTTCCAGGAAAAGGAATTAATCATCTTGGCTCAACAACCCAGGTAACGACCAGAGATGCCATATACTTGAGCGTGCTCATCCTTATCTGAGTACCTTCCAGGTGACTTAGGTTTGGAGTTGTTACCTTTGTTAAATTCTGCTGCTGCAGTGATGCCAGCTCATAGGGATCCACATAAATTCCTGGTGGAAGATGAGTTCTAGCTGCCACAGTGCATCCTCCTGTATCCTTCCCCACTACACCAAGTTCTACCTTCAGCAGCAGGTCCCTTCAAACAAGTACCAGGAGCAAAACATTAATACAAGCACTTCAAACAATGGCACAACCCCAACAAGTGCAGAGGTGAGGGGCAGGCAGCTCTCACATACCACATCCAACAAATTCAGAAATCAGTTCCCTCTTGAGCCAGGCTGCCATTCTCTGGTTAGGATGAGGGTAGTTCACCCTAACTCCATATCCACCACCAAAATGAAGTTTCACTTCACAGAATGGTAGGAGATGAAAAGGACCTCTGAAGATCAAGTCGACCCCCACTGCTAGAGCAGGATCACCCAGAGTCAATCACACAGGGACAAGTCCAGGTGGGTTTGGAATGCCTGCAGAGAAGGAGACTCCACAATTTCTCTGGGCAGCCTGCTGCACTGCTCTGCCATCCTCAAAGTGATTTTTTCCCTCATGTTTACATGGAACCTCTTGGGTTCCATTTGTGTCCATTGCCCTTGTTCTGTCACTGGGCACCGCCAACTCTTGCCCTTTAACTATTGATGAGCATGAACGAGACCCTCCCCTCAGGCTGCTCTTCTCCAGCTCCCTCAGCTTTTCCTTAAAAAGCAGATTATTCCCCTCCTCATCTCAGTGGCTCTCTGCTGCAACCTCTCCAGTAGGACCTTGCCCTTCTTGAACTGGGGAGCCCAGAACTGGATGCAGTACTCCAGATGAGGCCTCACTAGGGCAGAGTGGAGGGAGAAGAGAACCACCTGTGACCTGCTGGCCACTCTCTTCTTCATGTACCCCAGCGTGCTATTGGCCTTGGCTGTGGGGGCACATTGCTGGCTTATGGTCAGCCTGTTCTCCACCAGAACTCCCAGGTCCTTTTCCCCAGGGCTGCTCTCCACCAGGTCAGTCCTGAACCTGTACTCCTCCTGTGCAGGTGCAGGACTCTCCACTTGCACTGCTTGGATTTCATTAGGTTCTCCCTGTCCAACTGTCCAGCCTCTCCAGGTCATGCTGGATGGCAGCAGAGCCACTGGCAGTTCTAAGGTGAGTTCTTTGTTATCATCTCAGAACTATCAATGGCTTCCAGATAGACCTCAGAATGGGGTCTCCTGATCTTCCTCCACTAGAGCTGATAATCACTAATTGCTTCATCATGCTAATACATCCCTTAGTGTCCAGCTGTGCCTACAGATCATGGCTCAGGGAGCTGATAGAATTGTGTACAAGAAAAGAAGCTCCTTTATGAATAGAGTTCCCCAGCAGATTATTCTGATGCAGCACCAGGGAGATAACTTACCTGTGAAACCCCTCTTTCAGCAGCTCCTGCGTGATCGTCACATCCTGACAAGCAGCCTGCACATCTAAGACAGCATGGAAAGAACAGCACATGGAATTATCACACAGGCAGTCAGCTTTAACAAGTGAAGCTGTACAATCCATAAAACACATTATCTGCAAAGCCCCTCACAGCAGCAGAGAGACATTATTTCACTGTCATCAACAGCTGCATTCATGAATCCCTAACAGAGATGTGCTTCCCAAATCCAGAACCCAGCCCTCCAAGGCAGCAGTCATATGCAGCTCCACACATGTGTGAACATTCAAAATGAAAGCCTGGGCAAGATGCCCCCACCCATTTGATGTCAGTACAGCAGAACCCAGGTGCTCGAGGCTGGCATCAAGCAGCAGTGATGAGTAGGGCAGAGCATGGTACAGCATACTGCAGAAACAGGGACCTCACCAAGGCATTTGGCCACACACTGAGGTTCACCACTGGCTTTAATCACCTGGCACTGTCTGAAACCTCAACTTAAAATCATAGATGTGTTTTGATTGGAAAAGATCTTCAAGATCACTGAGTCTAACTATTCTCTAACTCTACCAAATCTGCATCTCTGTGCCCTTTAAACACCTCCAGGGATGGAGACTGAACATCTCCCTGGGCAGCCTGTTCCAGGATTTGAGAACCCTTTCAGGGAAGATGTTTCTTCTAAGGTACAACTTAAATCTACCCTGGTGCAACTTAAGGCCTTTTCTTCTCATCCTATCACTTGTTACTTGGGAAAAGCGACTGACACCTCCTGACTCTAACCTGCTTTCAGGGAATTGCAAGCAAGGCCTCCCTTCGGTCTCTGTTTCTGCCCAGCTGCCTCAGCTGCTCCTCACCACTCCTGTTCTCCAGACTCTCCACCAGCAATGTTGCCTTGCTCTAGAAATGCTCCAGCACTTCAATGTCCTCGGAGTGAAGGCCCAAAACTGAACCCAGTACTCAAGGCACTGCCTCACCAGTGCTGACCCAAGGGAACAATCACTGCCCTGGTCCTGGTGGCCACACTATTACTGAGCCAGTCCAGGCTGCTGCTGGCCTTCTTGGCCACCTGGGCACACACCGGCTCACGCTCGGTCACTGCCCACCAGCACCCCCAGTCTTTCTCTGCCGAGCAGTTCCCGGCCGAGCTGAAGGGCCTGCAGCAGCCCTGCACACCCCCGGGGGAGCCGCCCGCAGGCCTGGCTGCCGCTGGCCCCTTCGCCGGGCCCGCAGGGAGCCGCCGCTCGGCGGGCAGGCCGGGCCGGCACTTACGGAGGGCACAGAGGAGCGCGGCCAGCCCAGCGCGGAGCAGCGCCCCGGCTCTCCGCTGCCGCCACCCCCCCGCCATGGCAGGCCTGCTGCCACGGCCCCGCTCCCGGCCCGGGCGACCTGCGTCCCGCCTGGCCCCCGAGGCCTGTGTCCGCCCCTGGCTCCGCGGCGCCGGTCGGATCCGCTGCTAAGCGCTGCCCCGGCGCTTCAGCCTCGCCACTGCCCCATCCCGTGTGAGCGTTGGCAGCGGCGGGGGCCGGTGAGCAGCCGCCGCGTCTCGCAGGCACTGGCGCGGGCAGCCCGGGAGGGAGCCTGCGGGAGGAGGACTGCGGCGGCTCGGCCGTAGCCACGGCAACCAGGCGGGCAGCGGCCCCGGAGCGCTGCGGGGCTCGGCTGCGCCTGGCGCTCCGACACCGGCAGGAGGCCGCCGCTGCCGCCCGAGAGGCGCCTTCCTAGCCGGGCCCGCCGTGCATGAGGTGAGCTGAGGAGAAGGGGGGAGAGTCGGGAGGCAGGAAGGACAAACCGACACCAGCCTGCTCGGCTTCTCTTTCAACGCTGAGACCTCCAGCAAGCAGAGCCCCGAGCGCTCGTTCGCTGCAAGCAAGCGGTGGCTTTCTAACAGCAGTAGTGCTGCTGCTGCACAGAGGCCGGCAGGGCAAAGGGCTGGGCTGCCTGTTTCATGGAGTCGTTCCACTTGGAAGAGACCTTCAGGATCGAGTCCAACCACTGCCTGCCACATCTGACGCTGAACCAAGTCACTCAGCACCACTTACCTGTCTCTCTGAAACACCCCTAGGGCTGGGGATGCCACCGCCTCTCTAGGCAGCCTGTCTCACCGCTTGAGAGCTCTCTCAGTGAAGAAGTCTCTTTTACAATCCAACTGAAACCTCCCTGGGTGCAACTTGAGGCCATTTTCTCTCGTCCTGCCACCAGGCAGGAGAAATCGACGCCCACCTCACTCCCACCTCCTGTCGGGGAGTTGCAGAGAGCCAGAAGGTCTCCCCTCTGCCTCCGGGGACATTTCTGCTGACACTGGAGGACTTCCACCCTGGCTCTTTGTTTTTGCACAACTCCAACACTGCATCCAGAGACCGCTCACACTTTTTCTTTCCCTGTTTTTCAGTGAGCTTTGATGGTGCTGGGGACACCTTTGATAAAGCTGACCACACTTCAGCCTGCAGCAAGAACTGGGATGACTTACACTGCAAGGAAGTGTGGCATCTGCTTTCAGCCTCCTGCCATTGTCCTGATCTACAAAGAAGACAACAAGGACAAGACTCGCCAGCGCATCATGCCTGTCAGAAACTTCTCCAAGTTCTCAGGTGGGATGTGTTAATTGTGGCATTCCCCAAGTCCCTTCCAGATGCAGTGGAAGGCAACAGCACAGAATCATAGAATTGTTCCAGTTAGAAGAGGTTTTTAACATCTTCTGGCTGAACTCTAGGTCATCACTAAACTGTGTCACTTAGCACCACATCTACATGGCCCTTAAATACCTTCAGGGATGGGGAGTCCATCACTGCCCTGGGGAGCCTGTTCCAAGGCTGGACAATCCTTTCAGGGAAGAAATTGTTCCTCACCTCCAACACAAACCTCCCCTGGGGCAACTTGAGGCCATTTCACAGGCTCACAGGCTCACAGGATGCTAGGGGTTGGAAAGGACCCAAGGAGATCATGCAGTCCAACCCCCCTGCCAGAGCAGGACAATGCTATCTAACACAGATCACAGAGGAGCACATCCAGACAGGCCTTGAAAGTCTCCAGAGAAGGAGACTCCACAACCTCTCTGGGGAGCCTGTTCCAGTGCTCTGTGACCCTTACAGTAAAGAAGTTCCCTCTTGTGTTGAGGCAGAACCTCTTTTGCTGCAATTTACACCCCTTGCTCCTTGTCCTATCCCAGGGAGCAGTGACCAGAGCCTGTCCCCCCCACTCCTGGACAGCCTTCAGGTGTTTATAAACATATATTAAATCCCCTCTCAGTCTTCTTTTCAGACTAAGCAGACCCAGGTCCCTCAGCCTCTCCTCATCAGCCATGCTCTCCTGTCCCCTAATCATCCTCATAGCCCTCTGCTGGACTCTCTCCAGCAGATCCCTGTCCCTCTTCAACTGGGGAGCCCAAAACTCATCCTATCACTTGTTACTAGGGAGAAGAGGCCAACACCCACTTCTACTTCAATCTCCACTGAGGTACTTGCAAAGAGACAGAAGCTGGGTAACTTCTTGCTAATATGCAGGGAATGCAAAGAGAGATTGTTTTAGGATAACACTCTCTCCCCTGAGGAGCCCAAGGCTACATCTTAACCTGAGTGGTGGCTCTGCTAAGTCTGGGGGTCTTGCTTGTGATAGTTTAGAGGAGGATTCATAGGAAAAGATTTGCATGCAGCTGTAAGTCTCCATGGTAGCTTTCTCTTTAGACTGCAGCCTGGCTGCTGAGCAGCTGAAGAATAACCCTCGGCACAAGGCTTACCTAGAAGGAGTCTCACTGCGTCAGCTACGGAAGCTGTACAGTTTGCTGAAAGGTCACCTGGGAGGGCAGAGCCTGGCTGAGAGCTTGGAAAAGTTTCAGCAGGAAGAGACCATTGACCCAGAAGAGGACATGAACAAACTGGATGACAGGGAACTAGCCAAAAGGAAGAGCATCATGGATGAGCTCTTTGAAAAGAACAGGAAGAAGAAGGATGACCCAGATTTCGTCTACGACATTGAAGTTGATTTTCCACAGGATGAACAGCTGGAGTCTTGTGGCTGGGACATGGAATCAGGTGAAGAAATCTGATTCTGGACAAAGATGTATTGGATAAGCAGTTTGGAGACAAATCTCCCAGGCCTGACAGAATGATGACAGCACACATATCCCACCACCATGTCCTCAGCTTACACCACTGATACACTTTGCATTGGCTGTGGAGCATCCAAGGCCTCAGGAGCTGCAGCAAATCCAGGTTTAAGTGAACTTTATTTAAGAAGCCAGACTTGATGAAATGGAACTCGGGCAGCTGAACTTACTGGTGGTTTAGTCTTTTCCAGCTATTTAATCTTTCACAGAATCTCAGCATGGTAGAGGTTGGAAGGGACTTCAGAAATCATGTAGTACAACCTCCTTTCTAAAGCAGGGTCATCCAGAGCAGACTGCCCAGGATTACAATGTCCATGTGGATTTAGAGTATATCTAGAGAAGAAAACTCTACAGTCTCTCTGGGTGGCCTGCTCCAGGGCTGCAGCACCCTCACAGCAAAGAATTTTTTTCCTTATGTTCAAGTGAAGCCTCCTGGGTTCCAGTTTGTGCCCATTGCCCCTTGTCCTATCAGCGGGCACCACTAGGAAGGGTCTGGCCCCATGCTTGTACCCCTCACCCTTTAGATACTGATGAGCATTGAGAAAATCCCCCCTCAGGCTGCTCTTTTCCAGGCTAAACAGCCCCAGGTCTCTCAGCCTTCCCTCACAGAGGTGCTCCAGTCCCCTCAGCACCTTTGTAGCCTCCTATGGACTCGCTCCAGGAGTTCTGTGTCTCACTGGAATTGTGGAGCCTAGAATTGGACACAGTATTCCAGGTGTGGCCTCACCAGGGCAGAGTAGAGGGAGAGGAGAACTTCCCTCGACCTGCTGGACACACTTCTTAACGCACCTCAGGATGCAGCTGGCCTTCTTGGCCACGAGGGCACATTTTGACCCTTCAGTCAGCTTTGGCTGACAGCCACACCAGCTTGCTTGGCTCTGATTTCTTCCTCAGTGTGGACTGAACATGAAGTGGTCAATGTTTACATCTTGGCAGCAATGGTCAAAGCTCACTGGGTGCAAATGGTGTTTGTCAGTACTTGCTGGAGTGTTAACTATTTACTGGTATGTTTGGATAGGTCAACATGGCACTCTGACATTTCCTGAGTGGTCCTTAAATCTCCAGCTTTATCTTACACAAGTAAAAATGCTCACATTTCAGAAATGAAATACATAGAAAATAAAGCAGTCTTGGAAGTGCTTTTGAAGATCCAGTGGTATCAAGCTGCTGAAGTGAGCTGGTTTGTTTGCTGATACTATGAGGTGATGCTTTCTCAGTAAGTGCTTAGCTCTGGAAAGCTGTTTCAGCTGTGCCAGCATTTTAGACAGCAGTGTGGTATAAAGTCACAAAGGCTGGCAGTTGCTTTAGAACAAAACAAAGCCTTTACCCCTACTGCCTCACCAGGCTCCAGTTCCCAGCTCACTTGAAATCATTCAAAGGGACAACCTGATGTGACAAAGCCACAGCCAAAGGAGCTCCCTGTAATGTTTTCAAGGTCACTGAGAAGTTAATCTCTGTAAACAAGTATTTTACTTACCCACTGAAGTTTTTCATCCCACATTTTACCTCAGCTGAATGTAGTAGCCGAATCCTGCTGTCTTGTAAGAACTGAAGGACTAAGATTAGGGTTCTTCAGAAATTATCCTCCTCAGATTTTAGCCTTCTGAACCTGGGGGGCTGGCAGGGTTGTGACTGGGGTGGGCCTTCATCCTGACTTGAGTAGCTTCCAAGAGACTGATGCTTGAGGTAACTAAGAGGAGTTCTACATTGCCTCCAAGACTAGTTTAGTTCCTTTCTTCCTTCTGGCAACCACAAATTGATTACAATATGTCCATTTTATCAATAAGACATGATACCTGAGCACAGAAGAGTTTGGATGAGCTCTCCTCCTACACACTGAAGTTAGCGTCAGCTCTGTGAAGAGTCTGAAATGAGTGGCAGTTAAACCACTGGATGTTGTTGTTGCTGGAGAAGATGAGTGAGCTTATGTTTGTCCAACAGAGGCTCCAGCTCAGAACAGAAATGGAAGCCAATGCCTCACTTGCCAAAAAAATAAATGAAAAGGAAAAAAAGTTCCTGACTCAGTTGGCTCAGGAAGAAAAGGCTCCAGGAGACCTTACAGCTACATTTCAGTATCTGAAGGGCACCTGCAGAAGGCTGGGGAGGGACTGTTTAGAAGGGTTTGTAGTGATAGGATGAGGGGCAATGGTTTGCAACTGGAGCAGGGTAGATTTAGGCTGGACTTAGAAAGAAGTTCTTCACAATGAGAGTGGTAAAATACCAGAACAGGTTGCCCAGGGATGTAGTGAAGGTCCCACCCCTGGAGACATTCAAAATCAGACTCAGTGTGTCTCTGGACAACCTGATTTACTTGGAGGTGTCCCTGCTGACTGCAAGGAGGTTGGACAAGATGACCTTTGGGGGTCTCTTCCAGCCCAGTGCAGTCTGGCTCTGGTATGAACAGCAGCTTTGTAAGAACATCAGCCACTCTGTAAGTGGAAGCTCATCTTGCTGCCCTAATATCCCAGCTCTAGCAGTGCTGACTGTCCCCTGCATGGGCTCAGTGTAAGCACAAACACCCACTTCTGATCCATGCTCCAGGCAGTGCCAGGTGCCTGGGTCGCTGCCTACATGTGCACCCATGGCTGCACCCCACAGCCCTCTCAAAAGCAGAAGCAGTGGCTGTGCATCCACCCCCTGAGGCCAGACCCAGCACCCACTGCAGAAGCAAAGGGCCCCAGGGAGAAGGGTGCTCACAGGGGCACCCTGCTCACCCTGCCAGCAGGGAGAAACCAAAACCTGGCCACGGTACCCAGTGCTAGTGCAGACCTGTTGGAGAACATCTCACAGGGACATATTTATAGAGTCACAGAATCATTTTGGTTGGAAAAGCCCTCTAAGATCATCGAGTCCAACCAACACCACCATGGCCATTAAACCATGTCCCAAAGTGCCACATCCACACGTTCCTTGAACACCTCCAGGGATGGTGACTCTACTACCTCCCTGGGCAGCCTGTCCCAAAGCCTGAGCAACCTTGCAGGGAAGAAATTCTATCACCTGTGACTGGGGAAAAGAGAATGACCTCCACCTCACTGCAACCTCCTTTCAGGTAGCTGTAGAGGGCAATGAGGTCTCCCCTGAGCCTCCTTTTCTCCAGACTGAACAACCCCAGCTCCCTCAGATGCTCCTCACCAGAATCGTTCTCCAGGCCCTCCAGCAGCTTTGCTGCCCTTCTCTAGACACACTCCAGCACCTCAGTAGGTAACTTGTTATCCTTCAGGCATGCTGCTTATGGGCAAAAGAATGGCTAAGACAAGCTGAGGGATTCCCCAGCCAGGGCCTGATCTGGTTTTGGCTATTTCAGTCTAAAACAGGACCAGAAAGCAGCTGACTCCTGAGACAGATTTAGCAGTGGAGTTTCCAGAGCTGTGCCTGCACTTGGCCCCAGTGGTGCTGCTGGCTGCTCCAGTGTGGTCTGTCCAGGCAGTCACCATGCAAGGCTCACTGATGGCTCCAGGCCTTGTCCCCACAGCTGTGCCAAGAAGGATGCTGCCCTGCTGCCAGCCTGGGCTTCTACCACACCTGCCCCAGCATCACTGCTGGCCCCACACCAGCTTGATCATCTACCACCTCCTGGTACAAGTCCAGTGTGAAGTGACACTGGGGCTGAACCTGAAGAACACCCCTCATTGCCCCACTGAGCTCATCTGGGTCTAGAGAAGGACAAGCATCTGGTGTGCCCACACTGGCACTGCTGCCTGCTTCCCTGCACCTTCTGTCCCCATTAAGCTCAGAGACACTTGGCTGGCAAAATCCCAGCAGTGTCAGGAACAAAGCTGCTGCACTTCTCGGCACAGCTTCTGAGTTAGCACAAACCACCACCACTTCTCACTTCCACCCACAGGAACCGTCCAAGAAACAAAATAACACTTCCCCAGGTAGTGTGCAGTGGGTATCAGAGAGCCCATGTGTGCTGTGACCAGGGCTGTGTGCAGGAAACCCCCCCCAGGCGGCTGCAGCCCACAGCCAGCAAGGGTGGTGCTTGCTCAAGAGGGAGGAAGCCTTCCTCTTGTTTTATCTCCTTCACATCTGCTTCATCCAGCAGGTGCTGGAGAAAATGAAAGCAATGATAAAATACTCATAAAGTTACAGACTAGTTTCAGTTGGAAAAGGTCTCCAGGATCATTGAGTCCAACCATTCTTGAGCTCTACCAAGTCTGCTGCTAAACCATGTCCCTCAGTGCCACATCTCTGCCTCTTTCAAGCACCTTCAGGGATGTGGATTCAACCACCTCCCTGGGCAGCCTGTTCCAGTGTTTGAGAACCCTTTCAGGGAAGAAGCTGCTTCTATTATATCCAGTGTAAACTTTCCCTGGTGCAACTTGAGGCCATTTCCTCTCATCTTATCCCTTGTTACTGTGGAGAAGAGACCAGCACCCACCTCACTCCAACCTCCGTTAAGGTATTTGTAGAGGTCTCTCCTCAGTCTCCTCCAGAATAAACAACTTCAGTGCCCTAAGCTGCTCCTCACCAGATCTGTTCTCCAACCCTTTCTCCAGCTTTGTTGCCCTTCTCTAGACATGCTCCAACACCTCGATGTCCTTTTTGTAACGTGGGGCCCAAAACTGATCCCAGTATTCAAGGTGTGGGCTCACTGGTGCTGAGTACAGGGGGACAGTCACTGCCCTGGTCCTGCTGGCCACACTACTGCTGATCCAGGCCAGGATGCTGGTGACCTTCTTGGCCACTTGGGCACACACTAGACCACGTTCACCTGCTATCAATCAACACACCCAGGTCTTTCTATGCTGGGCAGCTCCCAGCCGCTCACTCTGTCCATCACCAGTGACATAATTTATTCTCCACCTTTCAATCACTGTTTCATATCTTTGCAGCCTGTGCTGCTTCTGATGGGCTTTTCTAACTGGGCTTGTGACTTAATCAAGCAGCAGAACCCCAAAACATCTCTTTCAGCCCCACTGACAGTGCCTGTCATCCCAGCACACACACAGAAGTGCATGCCCAGGTCTGTCTGTGAGTTTGTTGGTGCCAGCAGTTGCAGTGTGGGGAAGCTGTGGCCATGGAGACCCTTCCCTGCAGTGCTTGGGTGATGCTTGCTGCTGCCCAGGGCAATTCATGGAGGTTCACTGGAGAACCAGAGGACATTTGGCAGTGGGGAGTTGGCTGCAGAGGTGAATAAATAAAAGGAACTGCCTGAAGGAAGGGGGAAACAGTGCCAGGGAAACTGTCCATTCTTCTTTGGCCAAGAGGTGTTTGGTGGTGTGTACACTCAGCCCTTGCCAACATCAGCAGAAGGTTCCTTCTGAAGATGTGTCCTTTGAGGATGCCCAGCACAGCCACAGGTTCCATCACCACACAGTCCCACACCCTTTGGATACCTTTAGGGTATCCAGATGGGGAACAGTAGCTCAACTAGCACCCTGTGGTACTCCATCCATCAAGTCAGCATCTCACCTAGAGGGGTTGTCACCTGCAATCCTGACAGCCCACCCACATTCATCATTCTTGAGCCCTTCCTCCTCCTCAGTAGGGCCCGGACATCCCACATCGGCTTTTCACCATCTGCAGCAGCTTTTGCTTGAAGGTGAGGAAGACGATGACGAAGGCCACCAGGAGTGTCAGGCAGGTGGGCAGAGCCAACACCAGGTAGAGGAGAGCTCGGTTGGCCATCTGCCAGCGGCAGCTCTGCACAATGGGCTCAGGCAGCATCCTGGGGGTCCACGTGTGGGAGGCATAGCTGCAGGTTACCTCCTGTCCATCAGGGACGTGCAACCCCTCGACCCACTGCAAGGAGTCCCACCAGCCCAGCGTGCAGCAGTTGTAGGGGTTTCGGCTGAGGTAGACCTCCCGCAGGCTCTTCACCAGCGGCGTCTGTGCCACATCTGCTGGGAGAGCAGAGAGGCTGTTGTGCCGCAGGTCCAGGCTCTGCAGGTTCAAGCCACCCAGTGAGGTGGGGAATACAGTCAAGGAGTTCCCTGAAAGGTCCAAGCACACAAGGCTGCTTAAGGCAGAGAAGTCCACCACGGTGGAGGAGAGGCTGGTGTTCCTCAGGGACAACACCTGCAGTGTCAGCGCAATGTCCTGCAGCCACCTCAGGTCCCCAGACAGTACCTGATGGTTGTTGGAGAGGTCCAAATGCGTCAGTGATGTCCCCTGGAAGGCCTGACCCCCCAGTCCCTGCAGACCACAGCTGGCCAAGGAGAGATGAGTCAAAGTCTCAACGCCCCTGATGTCCACACAAGAGGGACTTTCTGCCTTGCTCATAACAGCTGGTTGGGGACAGAGGTCAACCTGGTTGTGACTAAGGTCCACGGTAGTGATCTTCCTGGTGTAGGTGAAAACCGCAGGAGGAAGTGCTCGCAGCCTGTTGGCACTGAGGTTGAAGAGCTGCAGGTTGGGCAGGATGTCCTTGGCATCCGCCTCCACCCCAAGCTCCACCAGACGATTCTGGCTAAGGTCCAGCTCCATCAACATAGCTAAAGGGTCCCCCTCTAACAGGTGAAATGTCTCCAGGCAGTTCTGGTTCAGTTTCAGGTGAGTTAGGGAGGGCATCTGGGCCAGGAAGTCCTCTGGCAGGTACCAGACCTGGTTTTGGCTCATGTCCAGGAGGCGCAGGGAGGAAAGGTTGCTGTGGCAGACCTCATCCCAGAGGCTGACTGTTGTGACGCTGGTGGAGTTGCCATCGATGAGCAAGAACTGCACTGTGACATCCACCAGGGATGTGCCATTGGGGAGGCGCTGGTAGAAGCTCATCTTATTGTCCTTCAGCAGCAAGGAGTGCAGCTTGCTCTGCCGGGGCAGCAGAGGGAAGAAGAGGAGGTGGTTGTGGGACAGGTCCAGCACCTCCAGCTCAAACAGGTCATCACTTTCCAGGGCCAGAAACCACTCAATGATGTTGTTGCTAACGTTGAGCACCCTGAGCTGGGTCAGGCCAAACTCCACTATGCAGGGGAGGTAGTTGTAAGCTAAGTTGAGCCTTTGCAGCCTCTGCAGCCCTTCAAACGCTTTGTCAATCTCAAAAATGTAGTTCTTCTCCAGGTTCAGCTCCAAGAGCTGTGTCAGGTTTGCAAAGACAGATGAGTCCAGCCTCATGATGATGTTCCTAGCCACGGACAAGGACTCCAAGGAGGACAGGTTCCAGATCAAAACTGATACCATGCCCTCAGTGAGGCTGTTTCCAGCTAGATTCAGTGCCTTCAAGGCTGGCAGAGCAGAAAGAGCAGATGCTGTCAGTGAGTAGTTGGTGAAGAGGAGGTTGTCTGCCAAGGAGAGTGTGTGGAGGCCTTGGCTCCTGAGGAAGGTGCCAGGCTCAATGAGCTCCAGCCGGTTTTTGGGCAAGCTGAGATGCCGCAGTCGGTGGTAGGAGAGCAGGGAGGCGTTGGCCAGAACCTGGATAGTGTTGTCATCAAGCAACAGCTCCTCAGTATCATCCTGAAGGTTTCCTGGGACAGAGCTCAGCCATCTTCCAGTGCAGTCTGCAATGCCCTGCACCTAAAGCAAGATGTGGGTGAGTGGTGCTGCTCTGAGAGGCAGGAGATGGGGGAAGATGAGGAGGTAGAAGGTTGGGGAGCAGAGTGAGGACAGAGGTGGTTAAAGCCTCGGCATCCAGTCCACATCTTAAGCTAAGACAGTAGCTGGGAGGGGGCAGACCTGGAGATGCTGAGGCAGCTGGACTCTGCACGGCAGGACCAAGCAGTCAGAACAGTGAGGGTTTGCAAGAGAGGACTTACGAGCACGCAGCCACCAGGAGAAGTTGCCCAGGCTGTGGTGATCACCCTGCTTCCCCATCCTGCTGCCAGGAGGATCAGAAGCAGGGAGAGACTAGGAAGCGAGGCCTCCATCTCAGCGGTGGCACTCCTGCAGAGACAGAGACAGAGGTGAGAAGGTCAAGAGCTGCAGACTGCTTGTTTGAAAGACCCAGGTTCTCCCAGGGAGGCCTGCGAGTGATCCTTGTGCATAACCAGCCTCCTGCCCATAGCTGCTGCCTGCAGGCAAGTGCACAGCTCCCACTGCTTCGCTCAGGAGCACCCAGAGGAGACAGGCTGCCAACAGACCATAAAATCACAGAACCATTTTGGTTGGAAAAGACCTCCAAGGTCACCGAGCCCAGCTGTCAACCCAACACCACCATAGCCACTAAACCACATCCACCACTGCCATGCCCACCCATTTCTTGAGTACCTCCAGGGACAATGACTCCATCATCGCCCTGGGCAGCCTGCTCATATGAAGACTTTTGCTTCCAATATTCGGCCTGGGCCTCCACAAACTGCTTACAGAGAGATGGTGAAAAGTCCTGGCACTGAGCCCACCAACCCCAGCAGGGAGCCCTCATGGAGGTCCACCAAGGAGAGCTTGGAGAGGACAAAAAGAGAAGGGGGAAGAGGAGGCAGCCTGGTCCCCTCACGAGGTAGCACACATGGGAAAGGCAGCACCCTTGCTGCACAGCTGCTCACCAACACCACTGAATTGCAACCCCCCAAGCAGAGGCTTCCTGCCCCCGCTCCCACCAAGGCTCATGTCCTCCCTCTCTGGCACCAAATGCTTTCCTAGGAGACACCAACCCAGCCACTACCGAGTGCCTTCCAGCACCCACCCCTGCTCCCAGGGAAGCAGAGGCTCTCCGAGTGCAAGGTGCCACTTTAGTGACTCGGTGGGTCTGGGGCTGAGAGTATTTGCATCTGGGGTGAAGATAAAGCTCAGGCAAATGAGCGGCGAGGGCTGGGCAAACAGCCCAAGCACAACTGCTGCGAGGCTATTTTTGGCAGCACAGGTAGCCAGAGCCACGCAGCACCCGGGGAGCAGGGGACACGTCTTGGGGCATCTCCTTCCTTGGGACAGGCAAAAGTGTTAAGCTGGTGTCTTACCAAACAGTATGCATGCATTAATGTCGTGGGGATGGGGAAGAAGCTCCTCTTTCCCAGGCTGGGGCTGACACACAGTAGCTTGCATCCTCACAAGCCCTCTGCCTCCGGCAGCACCTTGCATCCAGGCACAGTGGCAGGAAGGGACCCTGCCGTGTCCTCACCGCAACGGAACACCTGAGCCTTTGGCCTCAGCTTGCATTTGGCCCCTGAACCCCTCCACAGCAGCTCACACTTTCCTTTGCCCAGCTCAGCGTATCTTTACTACCCAGCATCGTCCTCTCCTAACATCAGAAGCACCTCCACTGCCCCTCCTCACCCCTAGGGCTGCGGGGATGGTGCCTCCCTGGCCAGGATAACATGTGGCAGCGCTGGCAGGAAACCCTGCCCACAGCCCCACAGAGGTGCCCACATCCAAGAAGTCGGAGAGCACCCGAGGTGCTCCTCAGGGCGCACACCAGCCCCAGCGTGGGCCTAGCAGCCACAGATCTTGTGAGCAGGGGCAAAAGCGACACGCAGCCGCCAGGGCTCTGCAGCCTGCCAAGGGGGGCTGCCCGAAGGCCACCCCCAGCAGGGCTTTTCCCCGGCAGAGGTGTGGGGGGCAGGTACTCACCGCACGGGGCGGCGTGCGGGGCCTCTCGCACCTCATCCTGCAGCTGCGCTCGGGGGCTCCTGGGGCCAAGAGCGGGTGCAGCCCGTGGGGTTCGTGTCCCAGCCGCCCTGGCTCAGCACCAATATAGCCTTTGCGGAAGGAGCCAACGGAAACTGCAGTCACATGGAGGCAGAGAGCGCGGCCAGCACCTCGCCTACTGCTCCGCAGCCCGGGGCATGCACTCGCCGGCAGCTGCCCGGCCGGGAGGAACTGCGGGCGCTGGGCAAGCAGGGAGGGGGGTGCCAGGGGGAAGCTGCCCCCGCTGAGCGTCGTGCGGCTGCCGGCTCTCTCGCAGCTCCCGGGGACAAGCCTTGCGCTGCAATTCCTCTGCACGGCGCCAGCAGCGAAACCCCTGCAAGGCTTTCGGGAGGCAGGGGTAGTGGCCGGGGGGAAGTGTCGTTGCCTATGGAGCCATGCCACCCGCCGCGGCGGGCTGGAGAACGGCCGCTGGCTGGCTGGTGCTCCCCTGCATGGCACCTGTTGGCATCGTGTAGCCTACACTCCCTGCTTGCCTCCAGCACCCAGGACAGGGCTTCGAAAGGAGCCGAGGGATGTGCTTCCTGCAGGGGAAAACCGCTGTTATTTCCTATTGCATCCCAAATGAAGGTTGGAATGCCCCCAGAGGCTGAGCCCTTGCTTTGGGACGCCAGCCCGTCGTGCTGTCTAGGTGAGATTCAGGATGCCCACAGACCCTTGGGTCTCCTGGAGCTGCTTGGGCAAACTCAGCACCTAGGGCGCAAGCAAGACCTGTCTAGATACAGGGACCTCCCAAGTGCTGGTCCCTACCTGAAAGTCAGCATAAAGGACTTTTCCCACAACTGCCAAGGCAGAGACACCTGAGAGTTCACATTTCCAAGGCAATATGAATAGAGAGGCCTCCTTCTTCCTCATCCTCATCCACCCCTGCTCTCCATCTCTCTTCCCACACCATGTATCCCCTCTCCCAGGGTCCTCACACACTCTCAGATCCCCAGTAAATCCAGCCACTGGGGGAGAAACCATTTTGCTTGGATTTACCTAGCTGGGAAGAGGCTCAAAACGATGGAAAAAGGATTCAGCCCTGCAACAGGACCCTGTCCAGTGGGATCAGCAGGTACTGCTCTGCAGCGTCCACCCTTCACGGCCCAGGCACCAGTGCCAGTGGAACCTTCTGCAGAAGTCAGGAGATGAATTACTGATGTGTTATCGTGGCACACCAAGCACCTCATCGAGGGACATCACAGCCTAGGTCCCACTCATCTGACAGAAAAAACGGCCCCTAAACTCCTGCAGCCAGCACAAATGACTAGGGAGGGGTTTCATTGGGTTGTTTTTTCTTGGGGCTGGGTTTTGAGTTTTCTTTGCCCTCACCTTAAATTTAATTTCTTATCTGGAAGGAGACTGCACTCCCCCATGTCACTCACAAAAAAAGCCCTGTGGTTTCATTTCCTCCATTTTCAAAGAAGTTGCAGCATAAGAATCAAGAAGGAAAAGAGAGAAGCACTCCTCATCCAAGTGAACCCAAGAAGATGGCAGAAGCTCTGCAGCAGGGCAACATTCCCATAGCATTGCTCGAGGTCACACGAAGGGCTGAGCCTGCCTGGCAATTACAAACCTACTCCTTGTCCCTAAAGCCTCACCACTAGCCCAGCCTGCAACCAGACCACTCATCTGATGCTGGCAGAGATTTGGCCCAGGGCTGGGAACACCTGAAATTGTAAAAACTTGAGCAGTTCACCTCCTGGCTGCTGCAGAAGGTCCTGTTGGCAGTGGCAACTGGAGATGGGTAGGTTCAGACTGGATGTGAGGAGGAAGTTGTTGAGCATGAGAGTGGTGAGAGGCTGGAATGGGTTGCCCAGGGAGGTGGTTGAGGCCCTGTCCCTCGAGGTGTTTAAGGCCAGGCTGGATGAGGTTCTGGCCAGTCTGATCTAGGGTAGGGTGTCCCTGCCCACGGCAGGGAGGTTGGAACTGGCTGATCCTTGTGGTCCCTTCCAACCCTGACTGATTCTGTGATTCTATTCCACTCTATTCTAATTTATTTTCAGTGTCAGAAAAGTTAACAAGAAGGCAGCCTCCTGGTCCCCCCTGGAGTGCTCACCTAGCACAGGACCTCATGGGCAAGGAGAAAGTGCAACAGAAAACAGCAACCCCAACACTGCACCTTATTTTCCTGCAGGAAATGGGATATCTTCTGGAGTGCAAGCACCAACAGAAAGGTTAGCACCAACAAGACCATACCCTTGGAGTAAGCAGGGAAAAGTGAAACAGAAATGTGTATCTGTGTGCTTCCTCTGCTCCCAGAGACATGGAGAACTGGAACAAGCCAAGAAGTTGTTCTGCCAGAACAATGGCATAAAGCATCCCTGGAAAGCCTCCATCTCTGCTCAGTCTCCAGTATTTTGCCTTTTGGCAAGGAGAGGATGCAGAAAGCATCTCTGCAAAGAGGAAAAGAGATGGGAGGAGGAACCAGCTGCTCTGGGAAACCAACCTGAGAAGGGTTCAGTAAACACCTACAGAAACACCACAATATCCAGGCCCCAAGTAAACTGCAAACAGCACTACAGGAAATAGTAGCTAGGCTCAAGCAGTCAGCTCTGTAGCAGCAGCATCTCATCTGTTGGACCTCATCAGAAAGAGAGGAGTGGCCATGGTGTGAGGACCAGCATTTCCCTCCAGCTGCTCATTCCCAGGCACTGTGATCAGCAAAGACTCTAGAAATTAAAGAGAACCCAAGTTTTATCCTTAAAACACACACAGCAAATTTCCATGCCCTTCCTTTACTGCAGGGGGGGTTGGACTGGATGACCTGTGGAGGTCCCTTCCAACCCAAACCATTCTGTGTTTCTATGATGCCATGATTTGCTGCCCAGCTGAAGTGTGCACCAGCAGTCCAAATGCATTAAGAAGACACAGATGAGGAAGTTGTTTGAATTAAACCTCTGTTCTGGATAAACCAAGGGAATCAAGGTCTGCCATATCCCAGAAGCTGACAGCAGTAGTAGCTTCCTCTAATTTAAACCCAACTATGAGCATAAAAAAAACCCAGAAGAAAACAGATCACTCACTCTATGGCCAAAAGGGGAAAGCTCAGAAGGTCATCTGGACAGCTTAAACTGCAGCTCTGGAAGTTTGTCTGGCTGAATTTTCTCAACCAGAATTTAGCCAGTTCCTCCCCAGGGAGCAGCAAAAGATGTGTCCCATCGCAGGATGGCACGGATGCATCGATGCACACAAGAGCCCCATTGCTGCAGCTGAGCTGGAGCTCTGCAGGAAGCAAAGCTTCCCTCCAGCCTGTTTCTTGTAAGGGAAGCAGAGACAAAAATCAGCAATTTATAATCAACTTCAAGATCTTCTTTCTTCCCCCACCCCGGCTCTAGACAAACAACCTGCCTGGCTGTTTACCTAACCACGCTCAGTGCTGCTCCAAAGAAATGTGTCTGCTAGCAGCGACCTGCCGAGTGGAGCTGCAGGCTCTGGTTTTGCAGTCGCTGCTGTGCCTGAGAGCCCCCCACAGCGAGAGCATCCTCCTCTGGGCCAACTCCACCTCCCCGCTCCCGCTCCCGCTCCCTTTCCAGCAGCCGCCCGCACGTTCCCGGTGGGCTCTCGCTCCACCGTTACCCGTTCGTGCACAGCTTTGCTCCCCTGCCAGGAGTCTCCTACCTCTTGCCAGGTTTTCTGACAGAGCCTGGTGGAAGAGAAGTGATTTTCTCTGAAGCCAGAAGTAACGCTGGGCTGCTGCGAGCAGAGCACAGGGGTTGCTTGCTTGCCGGCACAGTGACACACTGCCTGCTGACACCTGCAGCCATTGGGGCTGCACAAGCCCAGAGAGGAGGGGGGAAGGAAATAACCCCACCGGACCTACGATGTGCAGTCAACCTGCAGGGGCCCAGGCGAGCTTCCAGCAGGAAGGAATGGGAATATGACACCCTTGTGCTTGGAGGACATGTCACCAGAGACATGGATAACAACCAGGAGCCCCACAGCAGCAGCTTTCAGAGATGATCCACACAGTGACTTCTCCAAAAGGTGGAGGTATCACCGAATCACAGAGTGGTGACCTCTGGAGTTCACCTACTGCTAAAGCAGAGTCACCTAGAGCAGGTCCAGGTGGGTTTTGAAAGGCTCCAGAGGTGTAGACTCAGAAGAAAGGCCTTAGATGGGTCTTAGGAGAAAGTAAAGCCTCGTTTCAGAGGGTGCAGCACTACTCGGGGAGGGAAGAGCAGCAGCTGGTCAGCAGCTCAGCCACAGCCACCTCCTGGCCCCCCGTGCAGGGCACGAGGCTGCACCCCAGCGCCCCTCTGGCACAGGCAGGTCCACCCCTGTGTCTGCCCCTCTTCCCTTCCCTCTCCCCCATCTGGCAGGGTGTGTGATGTATGAGCAGGCCCATCTCTGTGGCTGCCCCTCTTCCCTTCTCTCCCCCATCTGGCAGGGTGTGTGATGTCAATGAGCAGGTCCATCTCTGTGGCTGCCCCTCTTCCCTTCTCTCCCCCATCTGGCAGGGTGTGTGATGTCAATGAGCAGGTCCAGCCCTGTGGCTGCCCCTCTCCCCTTCTCTCCCCCATCTGGCAGGGTGTGTGATGTCAATGAGCAGGTCCATCTCTGTGGCTGCCCCTCTTCCCTTCTCTCCCCCATCTGGCAGGGTGTGTGATGTCAATGAGCAGGTCCATCTCTGTGGCTGCCCCTCTTCCCTTCCCTCTCCCCCATCTGGCAGGGTGTGTGATGTCAATGAGCAGGTCCAGCCCTGTGGCTGCCCCTCTCCCCTTCTCTCCCCCTCTGGCAGGGTGTGTGATGTCAATGAGCAGGTCCAGCCCTGTAGCTGCCCCTCTCCCCTTCTCTCCCCCTCTGGCAGGGTGTGTGATGTCAGTGAGGAGGAAGTGGGCTGCGGAAGGGAGAGCCACAGAAGTGATCTCATTTCCGCCTCACTTCACCCACACGCGCGTCCAAGCCCACCCTGTGGCCAGGCTCCTGCTGCCTCTCGTAGCCTTCACCCACCCACCTTTCCCAGGCTGGGGCTTTGAGGTATCCACCACCACACCAGAAGTGAACCTGCTTCTCAGACAGCAGCAGAGTGTCTAGATCACAAGGCCTGCGGAGCAGAGCATGCAGAGGTTGAAGTAGCTGAGCTTTATATTGCTGTAGCAACTGGGATCATAGAATCAACCAGGTTGGAAGGGACCTCCAAGATCACCCAGTCCAACCTAGCACCCAGCCCTATCCAGTCATCTAGACCATGTCACCAAGTGGCCCATCCAGTCTCCTCTTGAACACTCCAGGGATGGCAACTCCACCACCTCCAAGTGCCTCCACTCCCTCATGAGCCAGCATCTGAGATGGATGCTACTGGAAGCCCAGATGCTCTAGAGAGCTGCTTGTAACACATCTGCAGGAGAAGCAAGTGCTCAGAGACAGAAAAAACAACTGACCCTCCTTCACAGATCTCCTCAAGAGCTAGAGAGCCCCGTGACCAGCTTACTCACATCTGCAGCTTGGGCTCTGGTTGCACCCAGGCTTGAAAGTGTTGCCCAGGGTTTTTTCTCACAGGGTTTCCAAACGTGGATAAATCAACTGTCTTTTTTGTACTGTAGAACAAACCATTCAAAGCAATAAACCCCTAAGTCACCTCCTCCAGCACATTCAAAGTTTATAGCATAAAGCTGTCAGGACTGGAGGCTCTAAGTCACGAGAAGGAGAAGGCATGGACAACTCACTGCTGTGACATCACTGGGCAATGCAAATCAGAGCAAGAAACACTACTCCCATCTGCAGTCACACGTACGCCCTTCCTGCTGCCAGCCTGCTGCAGAGAAGTGAGCAACTCTGTCACTGCTGAGAGGGGAAGTGAAATTATCCCCACTTCTTACAGCACCGAGCGTGACCCACCCAGCCTGTCCCTCCGGCCAGCATCCCTGCCACACAGCCTTATCTCGCCAGCCACTCTTCACGGGGGGCTGCGAGCAGGACTGGAAGCAAGCCAGGGGGTTCACACTCTGAAGTCTTCCTTTCTCTGCCCTTCAGCCTTGGGGCTCAGCAGCCTTGCTTCCTAGGCTGATGCTTTTCACAGATTCATCAAATGGTTTGGGTTGGAAGAGACCTTAAGGATTACCTAGTTCTGACCCCCCTGTGAGGAGCAGGGACACCTCCCGCTAGACCAGGCTGCTCAAGGCTGTGCCCAACCTGGCCTTCAATGCCCCCAGGAAGGGAGCATCTACTGCCTTCCTGGGCAACCTGTTCTAGTGTCTCACCACCCTCACTGGAAAGAATTTCTTTGTAGAATCATAGAATCAGCCAGGTTGGCAGAGACCTCCAAGCTCATCCAGTCCAACCTAGCACCCAGCCCTAGCCAGTCAGCCAGACCATGGCACTAAGTGCCTCATCCAGGCTTTTCTTGAACACTTCCAGGGATGGTTTGTTGAGTTTGTTTCCCGTTTGTTTAGGTTTCTTTAAGAGGAAAGGAAGCAAATGCTAACGGAGCAAACCCCACACTAAGCACTGCTTTTGCACAGCGCTTGAGAAACGCCAGGTCAGGGCTAGCACCGCGCTGCTAACGGCGCCCTCTTGTGGGCAGGTGTGGGACTTCAGTCAGAGGTCACACAACACACAGTCATAAGCATGGGATCATTGAATAGGATCGTAGAATCAGCCAGGTTGGAAAAGACCTCCAAGCTCAGCCAGTCCAACCTAGCACCCAGCCCTGGCCAATCGACCAGACCATGGCACTAAGTGCCTCAGCCAGGCTTTTTTTTGACACCTCCAGGGACAGCGACTCCACCACCTCCCTGGGCAGCCCATTCCAATGCCAATCACTCTCTCTGCCAACAACTTCCTCCTAACAGCCAGCCTTGTCCTGCCCTGCCACAACTTGAGACTGTGTCCCCTTGTTCTGTTGCTGGGTGCCTGGCAGAAGAGACCAACCCCACCTGGCTACAGCCTCCCTTCAGGTAGTTGTAGATGGCAGTGAGCTCTGCCCTGAGCCTGCACTTCTGCAGGCTGCACACCCCCAGCTCCCTCAGCCTCTCCTCAGAAGGTTTGTGTTCCAGACCTTTCACCAGCTTTCTGGCCTTCTCTGGACACCTTCCAGTATCTCAGCTGGAACTGGAAGTATCCCTTCTTCCTCCCTAGCCCCCTCCATCTCTGAATGTTTGAATGGGGAAAGAAGGTGGCATCAAAAAACTGCTTTCCTCCCCTGCCCTTGCAGGCTGGAAGGGGGAACAACAAAGGCACTTTTTCCACAGGGGTACTGAAGTCAGCTGGTGACTGGATGGATTCTTTGTGCCCAGTACACATGGCAAGTGGGCACATTGTCTGGGGAAAATCATAAACAGAGTGCAGAGTTCCTGCCTTTACCAAGTTCCTGCTCTTCTCAACCAAAAGAGACTGAATTAAATAGAGGTTTAAGCATTGTTATTATCATGTGTGTGATGTACAGAAAGTCTGGTTATACATTTTAAAGGAGTTTTCATCCTTCATTGTGGTCCTGTAGTTACACTGCACTCACAGCATCAACTTGGATCATCCATTTTAACCTGTGTGCACACCAATCCACTTCTGGGTAACTAATTGCTTCCAAGATAAGGTCTGGACACAGTTTCTGAAGCTCTCTATACCAGAGCCTTACTCTGGGAAGACAGGACTGTGTTGTCCAACCCTGTCTTTCACCATAGAATCATAGAAGCAGCCAGGTTGGAAGAGACCTCCAGGGGTTCAAATGAAGAAGAATATGTTTAAAATTCTATGTCACAGAATCACAGAATGTTAGGGGTTGGAAGCGACCTCCAGAGATTACCCAGTCCAAGCCCCCTGCCAAAGCAGGATCACCTATGGCAGGTCACACAGGAACACATCCAAGTGAGTTCTGGAAGTCTCCACAGAAGAAGACTGCACAACCTCTCGGGGCAGCCCCGGTCCAGGGCTCTGGCACCCTCACCATAACAAGCTTATCCTCATACTGATGTGGAACCTTCTGTGTCCCAGCTTAAAACCACTGTTCCATTATCCACTTCTCAGCAATCATCTGGTTTGTTGAGTTTGTTTCCCATGTGTTTAGGTTTCTTTAGGAGGAAAGGAAGCAAATGCTAACGGAGCAAGCCCCACGCTAAGCACTGCTTTTGCACAGCGCTTTAGAAACGCCAGGTCAGGGCTAGCACCGCGCTGCTAACGGCGCCCTCTTGTGGGCAGGTGTGGGACTTCAGTCAGAAGCCACACAACACAGTCATAAGCATGGGATCATTGAATAGAATCATAGAATCAAGCAGGTTGGAAGAGACCTCCAAGCTCAGCCAGGCCAACCTAGCACCCAGACCTATCTAATCAACCAGACCATGTCACCAAGTGGCCCATCCTGTCTCCTCTTGAACACTTCCACCACCTCCCTGGGCAGCCCATTCCAATGCCAATCACTCTCTCTGTGAGGAACTTCCTCCTCACATCCAGCCTAGACCTCTCCTGCCACAACTTGAGACTGTGTCCCCTTGTTCTGTTGCTGCTTGCCTGGCAGAAGAGAGCAATCCCCACCTGGCTACAGCCTCCATTCACGTAGCTGCAGACAGCAATGAGCTCTGCCCTGAGCCTCCTCTGCTGCAGGCTGCACCCCCCCAGCTCCCTCAGCCTCTCCTCACAGGGCTCTGCTCCAGGCCCCTCACCAGCTTTGTTGCCCTTCTCTGGACAAGTTCCAGTATCTCAACATCTGTCTTGAATTGAGGAACCCAGAGTCATTTTGATTGGAAAAGACCTTTGAGATCATCAAGTCCAACTGTTAACTATACCAAGGCTGCTGCCAAACCATGTCCCTCTGCATCACATCTCCACTTACTTGAAACACCTTCAAGAATAGAGATTCAACCACCTCCCTGAGGAGCCTGTTCCAGAGCTTGGGAATACTTTCAGGATCTTCTAATGTCCAACCTAAATTTCCTTGGGGCAATCAGAGGCTGTTTGCTCTCATCCAATAACTTCTTACTAGGAGAGAAAGACCAATACCCACCTCACTACAACTTCCTTTAAGACACCTATAGAGACCCAGAAGGTCTCCTCTCAGCATCTTCTCCAGCCTGAACAACCCCAGTTCCCTCAGCTGCTCCTCACCACACCTGTTCTCCAGACCCTTCACCAGCTTTTTTGCCCTTCTCTGGACCTACTCTAGCACTTCAATGTTCTTTTTCAAGTGAGTGGCCCAAAGCTGAACCCAGTACTCAAGGTGTGGGTCCTGCTGACCACACTACTGCTGATCCAGGCCAGGAGGCTGTTGGCTTTCTTAGCCACCTGGGCACACACTGGCCCACATCCATCTGCCATCGATCAGCAACTCCAGGTCTTCCTCTGCTGGGCAGTTTCCAGCCACTCTGTTTCAAGCTTGGAGCATTCATGGAGTTGTTGTGACCCAGCACTTGGCCTTGCTATCAGCCCCTTGGTCTCAGCCCATCCAGCCAGCCTGGCCAGGGCCAGTTCACAGGCCAATGTCTAACACGAACAGCATCTCATTGCAGCATGAAAAACCTGCTTATAGTACAAATGAACAGGTTCAGGATCACTGCAGGGAAAGGTTTTGCATTCATTTATCATGTAGTTTATTTTCCTTTAACTGAATTCTTGCTTACTGTGAGGTGGTCTGCTAGCACTTAAATCCAGCAGGCCACACACTCATTACCAATTACAAATGCTTAGGAAGATGTAGAAAGGATGCAAGAGTAGATGTCAGTAATGCCATTTTCTGGCTATAGACTTCATTAAATGATCTGCATCCTGCCAGAACCAGCCCTGCTCTGGAGAACGGCAGCACACACAGCACTTAGAGCTGCGTTCCTGCCAACAGCTAAAGCTGTTTATAACCTGTGATGATTTAGCTGGAACTGAAAGAAACTTAGAGGAAACTTCTTCACTGAAAGCATTCTCAACCCTTGAACAGGCTGCCCAGGGAGGTAATTGAATTCTCATCCATGGAGGTGGTCCAAAGAGGCAGAGATTTGGTGCTGAGGTACATGGCTGGAGAGCAGCCAGGCAGAAAGGGACCTGGGGGTGCTGGTAGATAGGAGCTGAAGATGAGGCAGCAGTGTGCCCAGGTGGGCAGGAGAGCCAATGGCATCCTGGGCTGGCTCAGGAACAGTGTGGCCAGCAGGACAAGGGAGGTTCTTCTGCCCCTGTACTCAGCACTGGTCAGGCCACACCTTGAGTGCTGTGTCCAGTTCTGGGCCCCTCAATTCAAGAGAGATGTTGAGGTGCTGGAAGGTGTCCACAGGAGGGCGACAAAGCTGAGGAGGGGCCTGGAGCAGAGCCCTGTGAGGAGAGGCTGAGGGAGCTGGGGTTATTGTGAGGAGGCTCAGGTCTGAGCTCATTGCTGTCTACAACTACCTGAAGGGAGGTTGTAGCCAGGTGGGGTTGGTCTCTTCTGCCAGGCACCCAGCAACAGAACAAGGGGACACAGCCTAGAGTTGTGCCAGGGGAGGTCTAGGACCTCCGAACTCATCCAGTCCAACCTAGCACCCAGCCCTGTCCAATCAACCAGACCATGGCACTAAGTGCCTCATCCAGGCTTTGCTTGAACACCTCCAGGGGCAGTGACTTCACCACCTCCCTGGGCAACCCATTCAGCCATACCTAAAGCAAGAAAAATTTAGCCCATAGGATCAAGGGCTCCTGGCTAGTTCTGTCACCTGAAATATGGCCAACAGTAACAAAAGCAAATGGCATTTTCTAGTAGAAGGCACACACCAGACTCTCAAAGCTGCTCCCTCGCCACTGCGTTTTAAGTGGGAAAAATATTTTCAAGGAAATATCCCTGCCAGAGATTTTCCTGTTCCACCTTGATTTAATTTGCATTCCAGGCAACACCTTGGTCCTCTTAAGGAGGAAGAAGACAGGCAACTGACTTCAGGCCAAGGCAAGCTGTCACTAAAGCCAAAAATAGACTGCCTTGGAACAAATGGCCATAGCAAGCCCTTTGCTTCCTCAGACACAGAAACATGACCAGATCAGATGACCAACAACAGTTAGTCCCAAAAGATTTCACTTAAACTGCAGAAAATGCTGAGCTTTAGTCAAATGACAGACAAAATGCTGGCTCATCAAAAACATCTGGCTATCCTGCAGGATGCTGAAGCCAAAAGCTGTGAATCTTGACTGATGGCTGTTATGGGAGCTATGAACAGTTGATGTTCCTCCTGACCAGAATAGTTAAATCACTAATCGGAGTAGGGATAGCTCCTTAGCTGACTCTGGAGTATCTTATGCAAGGAAAAGTGCTTCTACATTGTTTGTGTCCACTATCAAACAACCTCTTCACTCCTGAAGAGCATCACAGAGATGTTAGCCAGAAGCTCATCACTTAAAAGCAAACACTCGACAGAGTGTTTGCAGGCACACACCGTGGCCTCCTGATTCCTCCTAAAAGCACTGTGAAATAATTTACTTCAACACAGCTCAAGAAAGAGAGCTGGGAAGGAGGCACCTCAATTCAGCAGCTGGGTAAAGCAGCCACAGCAGCGAGCACACCACCTCTGTTTGAATCCAGACATCTCTTCAGGAAAGCTTTTTCCCCACACTGTCACAAGTGAGCATCCCTGTTTTGGAGGATGCAATCTGCCAAGCTCAGCAGTTAGGCAGTGGAGAGCAAGTCCTCCTTAGCCACTCACCAGATCCTCTTTTCAAAGTCATGAGCAAGCCACACAGCCTAAAGACCTTCATCTTTCAGCACCTGAAGGGGGGCTACAAAAAAGCTGGGGAGGGACTTTTTAGGCTCTCAGGGAGTGACAGGACTAGGGGGGATGGAGCAAAGCTGGAGATGGGTAGGTTCAGACTGGAAGTGAGGAGGAAGTTGTTCAGCATGAGAGTGGTGAGAGGCTGGAATGGGTTGCCCAGGGAGGTGGTTGAGGCCCTGTCCCTGGAGGTGTTTAAGGTCAGGCTGGATGAGGCTGTGGCCAGCCTGCTCTAGGGTAGGGTGTCCCTGCCCACAGCAGGGTGCTTGGAACTGGCTGATTCTTGTGGTCCCTTCCAACCCTGACCGATTCCATGCTGCTCTACGATCTGCTTGGTGCAGTCACCTGCTGCTCCACTTCTCCTCTCCCCACACCACAGATGTCATTAGAACAATTCACACTAATAAATTCCTTCTTTTTTTTTAATTATAGCAGAGTTTATTTTTAATATTTTGTACAGCCAGCATTGGTCTCCAGGAATAAGTTAGAATCTTACATAAGTGAGTCCCCCCCCGCCAGACCCACCCTTAAGGAATGTTCAACTTTCAGCACTTCTAATTCGGGGGGGAATTATTTATAGGGTTAAGATGCAATCTGAAGAATCAAACTTAATTTGTGCATAAAACTCTTCGGTAGTTCTCAGGGTTTACTTGCATCTAATTGGATCCATGAACAAGCACAGAGGTCACATCTTTCAGGGCTGCACTGAGAATACATTCATTTGGGGAAAACTTCATTGTCTGAAATTGGACAGAGTTTTAGTTCCTTTTTTACCTCTACTTCATGCCTCTCAGCTCTGCTATGCAGATAAATACTGTACAGTCTACTACAATCAATGCTTGTAACAGATTCCTCCAACACACACTCGTATGCACCCCCCCCAAGTTCACTCGTTGTTCTCAGCACCATTAAAACACCTCCATCCTCTCACTGAGTATTTTGTAGCCAAGAGGAACAGACCTCAATGTTGCCTTCAAGCAATAATCAACACACAAAACAAATAAATACTTGAAAATCATTTCAAATGGTAATGATGTACACACTCTGTTCCATTGCAGAACCTGGTTATCTACCAGGGAAAAAGCACTCCCAGGAGAGCTTCTCAGCAACAGCCCAGCAGCTTCACTCGCCTGCTTGCACTGCTCTCCTCCCACGACTCAAGTACTGGGGAGGGAAATGAGCAGCAGCTTAGGAGGAATTCCTCTCTCTTCCATGCTGCCAGTGTCCAGTATTAAGCAATTCACATTCTGTAGCGCAGATGAAGCAAAAAGAGCTTGTTACAAACATCTCCTTCTCCCAGCTGTGAACTAATTCAGCTCTGGGAGGCACCAACTAACCAGAAACCAGAGTCAAGAGCTAGCAGCAGGGCTTACGGATTTTAATGCCCCATTGAAAGGAGCTGGGGTTCCCCTACAGAACTTTTAATCTCAGAGGAATTCAGTTTCACCAGACAAGTCCCTCCTTACCAAATCTCCCAGCTTCAGAGACACTCCAGCCTGTCCACACCAGCTCACTGACACCCCAGAGAGGTTGGCACATGGCTTTCAGAAAGCTGATACAAGTGAAAAGCCCAAACACTGAACCTGATCCAGAATCCCCACCAAAGGGTTGGTGAGTTTTAGTTGTCTGACAATGACACTGAAAATGAGCAGGTGAATGCTTGGGTACTGAGGGACTGTATTTAACTAAAGAAAGGTTCAGCCAAGTCTTAAGGACTTATAAAGCCATTTAATCTGAAAACAGCAAGGTCTGGATTCACAAACTGAATGCTCCTTCCTCATTACTTTGAAACACTCTGCAGTAGTGATTAGAAAGTGTAAGAATGCTTTCAAAAGTTAGCAGTTTAGCTGTCAAAAGGCAGAGAAGCCCACCACTGTGCTGTGGCTTCCTTTAGTAAAGGGGACCACAAATTTTGATGAAAGAAAATTGGTGGGGGGGGGAAAAAAAAAGTTTGTTTCCCACAGAAAACCAAAAACTGTTGCTGAAACTATGGAAACTTTCAGAGGAAATGACCCAGTGTAGCACCATACTCCACAAGAGCATTCCAGAATTCTTTACAATACAACAGAAGTACACTTACATGAGTATTGTATACCAGTCTGAGGTGTGTTTTCTGATGTCTCATAGTGGGAGGGTTTTTTTTTCCCCTTGATGAAATGATGTGCCAGTTAGAATAAAGCAAACCCTTTCTTTCTAATGGTTCTTTTCAACGTGTTCTATATATAGGACTCGTTAAAACACACTTGAAAGTAGCTGCACGCATTTCGTGTCATTATAGAGAAGAGCAGCCCAGACAGAGCAGCCTTCTCAGCAGGCTAAAAACTGTAACTAAAACCCAGACAGACCCATTCTCCTCTGGCACACAGGCTGGCCCAAAGGAAGGAAGGAACAGTTTCAAAATGGGAGTCTTTCACAAAACACACTACTTACAAATCTCGGGTTAAATTCCTCAAGCAGTTTTGTATCAAATCCTCTTGTTTAACATTTGAGGTCACACACTGCCATCTCAGCAATGAAATCTGTTGCAACATGCATGTGTCAGCTTCCCACTCAACCAACTGCAACCCTGAGGATTTTTCTGGCCTGGTAGAAAGGAAATGTAACATAATTCCTGAAGTATGGCTGGTCCTCCGTTCATGTGGCTCTGGATAGTTCTTGGACACACGCCCATACTTTTTTGTTTCTTCCTTTAATACATGTTTCCCTCTAACCAACATGCAGATTTCTCCTCCTAATCATCCACATCTTGATGTCCCAGTGAAACAATTCACATCATCCATCCAGAGGTTTTCCCAGGTAGACCAAAGTCACTTCTGTGTTACCATAAACAGCAGACACTGCTGGATACAGGCAAACTTTTGGCAGTCCTCTGAAGGCAACTCCCAAGAATTCATATCCCCTCTCAAATGCTAGTGTTTTGTCTTCCATGTCCAGGATAACTCGGATCCTTTCACCTATCTGGAAACAAGAGATAAGGAGAAGAAGAAGAAAAAACACAACAAACAAACCCAACCAACCACCAACCCAAAATACAGAAAGTCAGCACAACATTAAAGCACAGCCCAAAAGACAATTTTCAAGCCAGGCTTTCCTGTTTCTCATGATTGCATTACTTTAATGACAAGAATTATCCACTTCACCCACAGGCACTAGGATCTTGAACACATCCTGCTTGCTGCCAGTGGGCAGCCTGCATCTTAACCACCTCTACGAGAATAAACATAGCGCTGTTCTTACAGACCTTGTGAGAGCAGCAAGAGCAAGCACACTACCTTCCACCTGCTCCAAAACACTGCAGTTTTGGCAACTCTTTCTTAGCTCAGCTCTGTATTTAGCTGTTGCTATCACTGAGCAGTAATTATCAAGCCACTGAACTGGTTTAGAATGATGAGTGCCACACACAAGACGTACCAGAACAGCAGGTGCTGCTGCTGCTTGCTTCACTAAAACCAAAGGAAGTTCCAGTGCAAAACTTAGGCAAAACAAGCCTAAAAAACCCTTATATATACACACAAAATCAACAGAGACTGGGATCTAGACATGCCCAATCTCTCTGCATTTATCTAGCACTCGTTATTTCAAACATAAATAGACAGCCCAGGCGTCAGCAGCAAGCACAGCAGGGTGCTGTACAAGCTTCTGATTCTTCACCAATAGCCCCATTACTAGGGATTTCTTCCAGCCAACACATACTAACCAAGATGTGCCTTTCCTTTATTGTTAACAGCAGATCACTGCACGTCTTAATAGCTTAATAAATACAACAGAGATTCATACGAATTTGGTTGGGAAGGACCTTAAAGATCATCTAGTTCAAATCTCCAAGCCATGGGCAGAGATGCCTTCCACTAAACCAGGCTGCTCAAGCTCTCAACCACTCTGGCCTTGAACACCTCCAGGCAGGTGTCCCTGAACGACTTGTTCCAGTGACTCACCACCCTCACTGTAAAGAACTTCTTCCTAATCTCCAATCTAAAACTCCACTCTCTCAGCTTAAAGCCATTGCCCCTCAACCTATCACTACAACCCCCTGTAAAAGTCCTCCCCAGCTTTCTTGTACCCCCCACCTCAGGTACTGTAAACATACTCCAAAGGGCCACTGACTTGAGCTCTCATCAGTTGTTAGAGAGAAAGCAGCAGCTGTGTTCAGCGTTGAAGTTGGGGAGTCTCATCTTGAAACCTTTTCCTCACCACGTTGCTGCAGGCCAGCAAAGTGACCCAAAAAGGGTTGAGTCCGGAAAGCAGTGACCCGATCTGCACACCAGTAAACATGCAAATAGGAAGGGACATGGATCTCTGCAATTACACTAATTCTAGGTATTATTCCCCAAAGAGGATTAGTAAAACCTTCCAACAGAATTGTGGTGATGAATTTTTACACGAAATTTAGGAATGTTAAATACCAGCAACCGTGCAGATCTTCATCTGCAACTGAAACAGAAGCCAATAGTCATACAAAGGCCCAGCATTACGAGATGGAAGTCCTAATGCACACAGCTCAAACCCCAGGAGATCCAGCTGTTAAAACGTAGTTGCAAGAACAGCCCAAAGAACAAAGATAAACGCTTCTGCAGGGACAAAAAGGAGGAATGGCATTTGCTGTTTAACGACCTAGAAGTACCTGAATGTCATCCGAGAGCACCCAACATAGAGGATGCCTTCTACAGGAACACTTACAGTAGGCAAGCAGCACTTTGTATCGCTTCACATTTTTGCAGGCAGACTCTTACTATGCACTAACCTCAGCTTAACCTGCCATACAACAAAGGAGCAACACAACACAGAGAGTCACCTTGCCGTGGAGCAAGCTGTTACCTCAGCAGGATCTTTACAAGAACCCTTCCAGCTTTCACTTTGAAAAGCAAAAGTGTCTGAACAGACACCTGCGGCAGATGCAGACGCTCAATACTGGAGTTAAAAGTGTGGCAATGACTGAGGGGCTGGTGCACTGAACACCACGCAGGTGTGGCCTGAGGATGCAGTAAATGAGTGGGCAGTGGAATCACAGCTGGACTGGATGATCTTAGAGGTCTTTTCTAACAAAACTGATTCTGTGATTCTGGTTGATTCTATGATTCAAGGCAAAGAGACTCTTTAGTGGGCACTTCGGCCCAGTTCAGGGGGCATGCAGGGCACTCGAAGCAGGAGGCAGGCTGCCAGCCACTGTCAAACACCCAAGACGTGGTGGAGCCTCCAGCTCCTGCCAAGCCCTGCTCACCTGGTATTTGGGTGCGTTATTGCACTGGGGGAAACTGCCGTTCACCTCTCCGTTATGCAGCAAGTTATTGTCCACCAGGTTCCAGCCCCAGCTCTGGTCGTCGCTCCCCAACAGAGCCACGTAACCCTGGCACTGCATGGCTGCCCTCTTGGTGGCGATGCCGATGACGGCCACGGTGCCCAGAGGGCCTTCCCACCACACCTCCCAGGCGTGGCGGCCCTCGCTGAAGCCGATCTTGGTCCTGGCCCCGTCCGTGCTCTGGGCGATGGGGTTGCGGTGCAACGTGAAGCCGTTCTTCTTGATGTAGACGTTCCGCGAGCAGTCGTTGGTGCTGAAGGCGTGGTGGAAGGCACGGACCTAGCGGAGGAGGAGGAGGGCGAGGCGAGATAAGACCCTGCCGCGTTTTCCTGCGGGCACACGCATCCCCCCACCCCGGTTTCCACCGGCGGGCGGACTGAGCGGCCTCGGGGGCGGCCCCAAGCGCCTGGGGCACCCCGGGCTCACCTTGCCCTTGTAGGTGGGCACGTTGCAGAGGATGTCGGTGCGCAGGGCCTCCTCGGCCAGGCAGCGAGCGGCCAGGCTGCGCCACACCTCGCTGTTCTCGTCGCCGTGCAGGACGCGGTGCCACAGCTTACAGACCAGCGCGCAGCTCCTCAGCTCCCGCAGCTCCAGGTAGGAGAACACTAGCTCCAGCACTCGCCCCGGCAACCGCCAGCCCGGTCCTCCCGCCGCCGCCCCGCTGCCGCCGCCGGGGCCCGCCGCCATGGCCTCCCTCCCCCTCCCCGAGCGCCCCGCCGAGCGGCGGGCCTGGCCGCGGGGGGCCGCACTCCCCCTCGCCTCGCCGGTGACAGCGGCGGTGGCGGCGGGCCCCAGGCCGAGCGCTCCCCGCCCGCCCCAAGGCCCCTCACGGCGAAGGGGCGCCCGGCGCCGCCATCCCCGCGCGCAACCGGCCCCGCCCCGCGCATGCGCCGCGGAGCCGCCGGCGAGGGCCGAGTCGGGCCGGGCCCGGCGGGGAGCGGCGTGCGGCGGCTCGGGGGGCTTATCGCGGGGTACCGCTGTGCCCGCTGGGGCGCGGCGCTTGGCCGCACGCCGCCGCCGCTGCCCGTGCGCTCTCTCAGGCAGACGGCAGCGGGGTTCTCGCCGTGGGCCAGCCGCCAGAGCTGCGGCAGATCCCGGTGAGGAGCGGGGGTGGCTGCCTTCCTCATGCCGGGAGTCGGGCTCGCCGGGGCGAAGCTCCGTGCGGGAGAAGGGGAGGAAGCTACCGCGGTTCTTCAGGAGCCGGCGAGCGAGGGGCTGGCCGAGAGCTGCGGGTAGGGTGTGCGGTGCGCTCCGGTTTTAGTTAGTGGACAGGACTGACGCTTTCATGGTGGATTGAAGGAACTGTGGCTGCTCCTTAGGCCAGCGTAACATCGTGCGAGTGGGGGGAAAGAAAGCAAACCCGCCCGAGGTAAAAGAAGCCTCTTATTTCCTGATAGGGCACGAAAAGCAGCGACCGAAGCTGCAGCTGGGACCGCATGGCTGTCCACAGCCCTGCCCTGCTGTTAGCTCTCCTTTGCTTCCTAAACTTTTGGGGGTTTTGGTGCTTGTTTTTTTCCTCCAATTGTCTACAAAGGCTACAAGAAAGACATCAAGCTGCTGGAGCATGTCCAGAGAAGAGGAGCGAAGCTGGTGAAAGGTCTGGAGGACAGGTTTGGTGAGGAGCAGCTGAGGGAACTGGGATTGTTTAATCTGGAGTAGAGGAGGGTGAGGTAGGACCTCATTGCTCTCTACAACTCCCTGAAAGGAGGTTGGAGGGAGGTGGGGGTTGGTCTCCCAGGGAACACGCAATAGGAGGAAAGGAAATGTTGCACCAGGAGAGATTTAGGTTGGATTTAGGTAAATTTTATTGACAAAAGAGTGGTCAGGCATTGGAACAGGCTGCCCGGGGAGATGGTGGAGTCACCATCCCCAGAGATGTTAAAAATATGTTTAGACAAGGCAGTTTGGGACATGGTTTTGTGGGGATGGTGGTGTTGGTTTGGCAGTGAATGTGATGCCTTTGGAGGTCTTTTCCAAGCAAAACAATTTTGTGATTCATTTTGTGCCGATTTGGTTCCCTAAACAATCCTGTGGCAAAGGCTGCTGTGGGCAGTGGCACCAAGGAAAGAGCCCTGAGCCTTCTCCAGGCTGAATATTCTCAGCTCCCTCAGCCTCTCCTCTCATGTCAGCAGCTGCATGAAAGACAGAGGTCCATATGTGCCCCGACCCAGACCAGAGCAATGTGACTTCTCTGCAGGCAGACTTTACTAGTTTACCATCTTCCTCTTGCTGCATTGCAGTACACCCCATTAGGAACTGTGTCCCTGTTTTGTCAGGCATGCTGTGTCCTTGCACGCTGAGGGAGCAGCTCTCACCTAGACAGCCACATTACAGCAGCAGCTCTGCTCCATGTTTCACACCGGTCCATGTGCCAGCACCACTGTCGTTCTGTGCTACCATGGTGTGATGGTTTGGGTGTTACCCACCCCCTCCCACTTAAGAAATCACCCAGAATAGACTCAGCTGAGCTGGAACTAAGAATGAAGCTTTATATTTGCAGCTTAGCACAATATACATGCAGATATTGACAACGTATATAGAAATATACAAGTTAAAAAGCAATACAGAAACACAGCAGCCCTCCCAGAAACCAGAGTCCCCAGGAGGGGCTCCCAACCACCCTTCCACCTTCTTTCCACCCCTCTACCTTATCCCAGACTTTGCCTTACATTCAAGATGAGTTTGGAGAATCAGCCAGGGGGGTTAGGAAGCAGAAGGATTAGTTACACAAACAGCAGGTTAGGGAGAGAAGGGAGGCAGCCAGAGCCAGTGAGCAACTCTGTTATCTGTATTTATGTTCTTGTTTTTATACGCCTCAGCAAGCCTATGAGTGCAGTAGCCATCACCATTGTTTCCTTTTCACAGCCTATAATCTAATTCTTCTCACCAAAATGCCCCAGCAAGGCTCAAACTAGCACACATGGCTGATGGTGGTGCTCCTTGAGCCAGAACTCCACACAGGCGCTGATCTGCAGGGGTGCCTGGTTTAATCTCACACTAGACTTTCAAGTGGTTCGTATTACAGACACTAGGATGATCTTGTTGCTTCCGTAAGCCTTCTGTTGTTCTGAGACCAACAGCAACTCAATTTAGGCTTTTGTTTGTTTCAGAGGGGCTGAAACATGGCAGCCAAATGGATTGGTGGACATTCGTCTCCTGTATTGTGCTTGAATGTCAACACGGAAGGGCTGGTGGCTTCAGGCGCAGAGCGAGGCGAGCTGGCGCTCTGGGATGGGGGAGGCACACCAGCAGGACAGCTCCAGCTCCCAAAGGCAGACGACGTCACCTCTGTGGTGTTCTCTCCGCAATGTCCCACCAGACTGTACACCTCCCATGGAGAAACTATCAGTTTGTTGGATGTCAGATCCCTCAAGGAGCCTGTTGAGCAGTTCCACGTGAGCGAGGAGGAGATCAACTGCCTCGCAGTGAATGAGACTGACAGCTTCTTGGCTGCAGCAGATGACTCGGGGGCAATAAAGATTGTGGACTTGGAAAAGAAGAAAGCCATTCGGTCCTTGAGACACTCAAACATCTGCTCCTCTGTTGTCTTTCGACCTCAGAGGCCACAAAGCCTTGTCTCCTGTGGACTGGACATGCAGGTGATTTGCAAACCAAGTATCTGGGTGTTAGAGATGCTAGACAGTAACTACCCACCAGTGTAGTGGGACATCAACAAACTTTCACCAAGAGGGAAGGTGCAGTCATCAGAAAGCTCCTTAACTATTCTAAACTACTTTTGACAGAGAAATTGTCAAGTGGCAAAAGCAAACTTTCTGCTCAGCAGTTCCCTTCCCTGTAAATCTTCCTAAATATTTACAGTCTAAAAGCAAACCCAAACTCCTCTTTGCTTTTTGCTGTTGCATTTTGCAAACACATTTGTGGAAGTGATTATTTTAGGACAAGAAGGTAGCAGAGGTAGAACTAAAATTCAAAGTGATGATCTCTTTTCACTGCTACCTTTTCTGTGTCCCTTCTTCTAAAGAGTTGCTATGCAGTCTATCATGACTGCTACTGCTGAGATCAATGCAAAGGCACATAGAACAGGTTTTTTCACCCATTTTGTGATCTAAATGGCTGAGTCAGTGACTCCAAAGCAGGGCAGTGTGACAGCTTGGAGAGCATGATGGAAGGATTTGTCCTATTTATCAGGTTTAATCACTCCTCATAAAACATCTTGTGCATCCATGCATAGCCTTTGCTCTGCTGGAGCAAGAAGTGTGGTCGTTGGGTTTTTTTCACTGTTACTGCAAGATGTGATTTTGACACAAAATGGACAGATAATCAGTTCATATTCTTTTTTTTCCAGGTTATGCTGTGGAACCTGCAGAAAGCTCGCCCTTTGTGGACCACAAACCTGCAGGAGTGTGAAACAGCTGGTCCCCAGTCAGCTGGCCAGTTCTTTAACCCACCCCTTGCACATTCCCTGTCTGTTGCATCATGCGGCAACATCTTTGGCTGCGGAGCTCAGGATGGTAAAGTCAGGATATTCAGAGTCACTGGTTCCAGGTTTGAACAAGAGATGGAGTTTCAAGGTCACAGCCTGGGAGTATCACAAGTCCTCTTTATGCCAGAAGCCTACTGGCTGTTGACTGGAGGAAATGATGGGAAAGTCTTGCTCTGGGATGTCAGCAGTGATGTTGGAAAGCCGCAGAAAAGCCCAGCAAAGTCTCTGCAGAGAAGGAAGGCCCAGGCACCTGCTTCCACCAGGAAAAATGACAAGCTCACCAAAGTGGCTTCAGATGCACGTGATAAAATGTTACCAAAGCTAACCATTGAGCACGGAGAGAAGGTGAACTGGATCTTGTGCACAGAGATCAAAGGCTCAAAGAGAGTATTAGTTGCTGATCAGAGTAGTTCCATATCTCAGTATCTGTTGCCAGGACCTTAGGTATTGACGTGTACAAAGAAACTTGTGGGAGGAAACCACTCCTCCAAGTGTTTGAAATGAGTCCAGTGAACTGCTCAGTGAAACCTGATGGATCCTCCAGAAGGGATTTACTGTGTCCTCACATGAGTACTCAGGATGTAACTGGCCTCATATTATGTTTTTCACTGGCTGTTGGTATTCACTGCAGCTGTTTCTTGTAGGGTTGGAAGTTTGTTTCTAGAATTTAAGTGGAACAGGTTCCTGTATGGTTAGGAGTAATATTAGCTCATGACTAAGATGGTATCATTAAGGCTGGAAGAAAAAAATCAGGTTAATGGGGACACCTACAATGCTCAATGAGGTTGCTGAGCAGTAACAGAGATGTGATTTGATCTACAGTGCTTTCCCTCACAGCTTAATCTGGCTGCAGAGGAAATATATTTTTCATTAATTTGCCAGCAGCTGCATATAAGACTAGAGCAGCATCAGCTAATAAGTAACCAAATTAGTTTAGCTCTCCTTGCTAATTGGCTTTTTCACACTGCAGTCAACAAAGGAGCAGGAGAAAATGTTAACATCAGTTTAATGGGTCAGCTGTCTTTTTCATTTTGTTGTTTATCCCAGGGAAGAATAACTATTGCACTTGTCTTAATAAATGCTCTCTCTCACTGCTCCCTTCTGATTCTACTTGCTCTAAAATTGCCAGACTTAACAGTTGTGTCAATAAATCTATTCTGTGCCATGTCATGGACAGTATGAAGGGCCAAAGACACAGCTCCTACCATACACTGCCATCATAGAATCAACCAGGTTGGAAGAGACCTCCAAGATCATCCAGTCCAACCTATCACCCAGCCCTATCCAGTCAACTAGACCATGGCACTAAGTGCCTCATCCAGTCTTTTCTTGAAGACCATCTTCCTCAGAGCTTTAGAAACACCAGCAGAACATGGCTTGCCAGAAATACATCTTCATTTGCAAGTTGAAGGTGGGGAGAATGTAACTAAATGGGAATGCTGCAGTTCTTGATGTGTTCAGTTTGTGCTGAATTTATCACAGAAACCCATGGGTAAACTTAAAAACATTTTGTTTTTTTCTAAGGCTGTTCTGAACCTTCACAAAAGCAATTGCCTGGTACTGGTTGAAGACTCTACTGCACTGGTGTGAAGTGGGCTCTCTTGTTTCACCAGCTGTGCTGTTACCACTCAACACTGGTCAGGCCACACCTTGAGTACCGTGTCCAGTTTTGGGCTCCTCAATTCAAGAGAGATGTTGCAGTACTGGAAGGTGTCCACAGGAGGGCGACAAAGCTGTGAGGGGCCTGGAACACAAACCCTGTGAGGAGAGGCTGAGGGAGCTGGGGGTGTGCAGCCTGCAGCAGAGGAGGCTCAGGGCAGAGCTCATTGCTGTCTACAACTACCTGAAGGGAGGCTGTAGCCAGGTGGGGTTGGGCTCTGCTGCCAGGCAACCAGCAACTGAACAAGGGGACACAGTCTCAAGTTGTGGCAGGGGAGGTTGAGGCTGGATGTTAGGAGGAAGTTCTTGCCGCAGAGAGTGATTGGCATTGGAATAGGCTGCCCAGAGAGGTGGTGGAGTCTCTATGCCTGGAGTGGAGGTGTTGAAGCAAAGCCTGGATGAGGCAGTTAGTGCCATGGTCTAGTTGACTGGACAGGGCTGGGTGCTAAGTTGGACTGGGTGATCTTGGAGGTCTCTTCCAACCTGGTTGATTCTATGATTCTATTTACCTGCCTTCTTTTTTCTTCTTTTAGGTGGAAAAAAAATCCAACTCTTTTTTGCATGCTTAGTTCCTGCAAATCACTAGCCATTTGTGCTGGCTGCCCATTCTGGAATGGAAGAGATTCCAACTGTCTTGATTTTGCTCAGAGCAGCTCCCTACAGCCCACCACAATTCACTCATACAAACCTGATTTACCATCCTGCCTTGAAAAGGGAAAAAAAATACAGGCAATCTGCTCATACAACCTTTAAAAGCAGGAGACTTTGGCTCAAGGCACAAATTGGTGGATGCTACAGCAAAATTATGCCAAAGCAGTAAAAAAAGCAGTGTAGTGTGTGTACCTCCTCCTTTCCTGTCAGCTCTCAGTTAATTTATGAAGACAGACAGGCTCAGTGGGTCAGAGGAAATGGTTGGGATGTGTAGTTCAGTATGGGATATGTTCGTGAGCAGGTGTCTGCACCCAGGACCTATATTTGGATATACAGTCTATAAAAAGCCTCAGTACTACCCAGCTTCCAACAGGAGTCAGAGTCTCTGCCCCTGCTGCCTGCTTGAGGAGAGAGGATCAAGCCCACTCTGGCTTTCAGTTCTTGTCTTCTCCGGGAAGATGGCTAAGGCCAGCATCTCTCTGCGCGCCCTGAATGAGGCATTGAACAGGTCACTAAGGGGCTGTGCTAGCACTGTGCTGAGGGACAAGGGAGGATGAGGGGTGCAGAGGACTGGGGAGGGGAGAGAAGCTGAGACTGTTAGTGCAAGGAACTTGAGCTTCCTGGGAGCTTCTCAGGAGGCACATGTAAATACACATTGTGTGTATCTGGGAAGGGATACACACTTCCACGTCTCTTCTGCTCGTTGGGGTGGAAAGGAAGATAGAGGCTGCAGCCTTTAGTGAATGTCATGCAGCCTGGCTGCTGTGGGAGCAGCAAAGCCCTGGAGCTGCAGGAGTGTCACCAGGAGATTCTGAGTAGTGGGAAATGGGGATTTGTGCTCCACTTCTGTTGTAAATGTGAGATTTGGATGAACATCTGAATTTGGGAAAACACCTTGGAGTTGGGAGAGTTCAAAGCTAGGAAGTGGTTATCATTAACAATAAATAACCCCTCAAGAACAGACCTTTCTTCTGAGTTCAAAGCAAGCAATGCACTGTGGCAGAGGAACTGGGACATAGGTGAAGTTGATCCATGCTTCATTCTCAAAGCATGTAGGCTGAAGAGGATCTCTTGACCAACAGGTTCATGGGATTCATGTAAAATAATCTGGCCTAAGCTGCCCCTGATGGCACCTGGCCATGTGTTCAGCTGCAACATGACAGTGTAGCTGCTGAGGAATAGTGTTTCTAACCAGCCAGGCAAACAATCCCAGTATGGAATATAAACCATGAGCATGAGTCTTCAGGAAAAAAGAGTTGAAAAAAGGGTCTGAAGTTCTTCACAGTCAGAGACAGGTGAGACAGTGATCCCTCTCAGTGGATTTCCACGTAGGGATTTTTATTTACTACTTTTAAAGGTACTATGCAAAGGTCAGTGAGCAAGAACCTTCTAAATCAGCTTGGGTATCATACATACAACTCTGGTTTACCTGCATGAACGATTATCACAGCCTAGAGAGAGTAGCACAACTGATGGAATGCAGTGCTTTTGTTCCTGAAGTCAGTGACTAGTGACACCAGCTCTGTGAGGCACTGCTCCTCTATTCAAGACACCAACACTGCTCACTCAGTTCCCACAGTGGTAACCACAGAAAGTTATGCTAGAGACCTGTTCTGAGAGAGAAATGGCACCATAGGAACCACTGCTGAATGAAAAAATGGAAACTGGCTGTGGGCAACTGATGGAAGAAGGGTGTCTCTAGCTGGTACCATGAAATGAGTGCACAGAAGAGAGCTGTGGAGAAGTGTGGGGCTCTGCATTGGGCTGGAAAATAAACCCATTGTGAGAGCTCTAAGGTTATGAAAAGTGTTATTTTCTCTAAATGCCTGAACAGCAGAACACATACAACTGTGCTTGCAGATTAGTGGGAGCATCAGAGCTTTCACTGCCCATCTTCAAAGTACCTTCTGCATGCTAACAAGAAAAGATGTAAAAGCTTTCTGGTAAAGAATGGCAGTGTGGTCTAGACAGGTATTAGAGGTCACCAACTCAGTGGAAACTTGTCTTACATTAAAGATGAAAGTGTTTAGAGGTTTTGATTGAAATGAAAGCAGGTGGTTTAGTCCATTCTTTGTCCTTTCAGTCAGAATTTTGCTCAAGAGACAGCACCACTGCTTCAAACAACATTTACAAACCAAGCTGTAGAAGATCAGTTATGGAGATCAGTTGTACATGGTGTAACCAGACATGTTTAGACCCAAAATTACCAAATGCTGAAATACACAAGATTACTTTACAGACAGGCAATATACCCCATAGCACAAAAGTGCTGACAAGAAAACTGGGCAAATACTTGAAGCATTGGGCTAAATCATAGAATCATAGAATCAAGCAGGTTGGAAGAGACCTCCAAGATCATCCAGGCCAACCTAGCACCCAGCCCTATCCAATCAACTAAACCATGGCAGTGAGTGCCTCATCCAGTCTTTTCTAGAAGGCCTCCAGGGACGGTGCCTCCACTACCTCCCTGGGCAGCCCATTCCAATGCCAATCACTCTCTCTGGGAAGAACTTCCTCCTAACATCCAGCCTAGACTTCCCTCATCAGAACTTGAGACTGTGTCCCCTTGTTCTATTGCTGCTTGCCTGGGAGAAGAGGCCACCCCTCACCTGGCTACAATGTCCCTTCAGGTAGTTGTAGACAGTAATAAGATCACCCCTGAGCCTCCTCTTCTCCAGGCTAAACAACCCCAGCTCCCTCAGCCTCTCCTCAGAGGGTTTGTGTTCCAGGCCCCTCACCAGCTTTGTTGCCCTTCTCTGGACACCTTCCAGCACCTCAACATCCTTCTTGAATTGAGTAGCCCAGAACTGGACACAGTACTCAAGGTGTGGCCTGAGCAGTGCTGAGTACAGGAGCAGAATAACCTCCCTTGTCCTGCTGGCCACACTGGTCCTGATGCAGGCCAGGATGCCATTGGCTCTCTTGGCCACCTGGGCACACTGCTGGCTCATCTTCAGCCTACTATCTACCAGCACCCCCAGGTCCCTTTCTGCCTGGCTGCTCTCCAGCCACTCAGTCCCCAGCCTGTAGTGCTGCTTGGGGTTGTTGTGGCCAAAGTGCAGAATCCTGCACTAAAGGTTGCAGACAAACGGCAGCAGTGACAATGGTATTGAAGAGATCTTTGATAACTTCACTGTTATGTGTAGAAGAGAATGGGACATAGGAAACTTACCTACCTCGATAAAAAGCTTTAGGAGAAATTCACAGGCAGTATCTGTTTTGATCACACAGTTGTTCTGTGGAAGGATAGTCCTACAAAAGGGAAAACCAAAGCAGGATGAGCTGATGGCTCATTTAGTATTTGTGTGACTTTTAATCTGGGGAGGAATGAGAAGTTCTATTTCACGCCAAATGACAAGAGGTCAAAAGTAAAAGTATAAAACACCTCAAAATATATCAGAGGGAAAAAAACCCAAACCTATACCACTGAAGCTAATGAAACAGTTCAGACCTAGCAAAACCCCCTTAATTTCTAGCAGTATATGTGCTCATACAGCTTGGGAGGTGCCCTAGAATGGGGTCTGGAGCTGCTTACAGCCCCACCACCACGGCAGTAAGCGCAACTATTCGATGCCTTAGTCCTTATGAAATGCCATTGTTTTCCATCCTTCAGAGTAGAAACCAAGCTGCACAGCGTGGAGGCTCAGTTCACAGAGCTGGACTCAAGCCTGCAGAAACTGGCACAGAAGTTTGAGCTGCAGGCTGAGAAGATGAGCCAGGACCCGCTGCAGATGTGGGTGCCAGGAGAGACGCGAGTACAAGGAGAGATAGGTCAGTCCTTGTCCTCCACACTCGGGTGATGCTGGTGTAACCATGGCTACACTCCAGTCAGCAGAGCGTTCAGGCTCATCTGCTGTCCGAGTTAAAACCAGACACTGTACGACCCACACTGACTTGTTTGCCTTCCACAGAATCACACAGCCGAGGGGTTCGGAAGGAACTTCTGGAGATCAGCCAGTCCAACGCCTCTGCTAAAGCAGGGTCACCTGGAGACCACCTTTCCCCATCGGCATTGCTATTTACTGCAGAAATGGACAACACGAGGGAAAACTAAAGTCCCTGCGACAGTTGTTCCTTTAAAAACCCCAAATCAACCAGAGAGTCTATCAAGTATTTATGTAGTCTGAAACCAGCCGTGCTGCTTCCCGGACGGTGGGGACACATCAAGCCTGCTTGCATAACTGTCATAGTATCATAGTATCATCAGGGTTGGAAGAGACCTCACAGATCATCAAGTCCAACCCTTTACCACAGAGCTCAAGGCTAGACCATGGCACCAAGTGCCACGTCCAACCTTGCCTTGAAGTGCCCCAGGGACGGCGACTCCACCACCTCCCCGGGCAGCCCATTCCAGTGTCCAATGACTCTCTCAGGGAAGAACTTTCTCCTCACCTCCAGCCTAAATTTCCCCTGGCGCAGCCTAAGGCTGTGTCCTCTTGTTCTGGTGCTGGCCACCTGAGAGAAGAGAGCAACCTCCTCCTGGCCACAACCACCCCTCAGATACTTGTAGACAACAATAAGGTCACCCCTGAGCCTCCTCTTCTCCAGGCTAACCAATCCCAGCTCCCTCAGCCTCTCCTCGTAGGGCTGTGCTCAAGGCCTCTCACCAGCCTCGTCGCCCTTCTCTGGACACGCTCAAGCAAGGGAAAGGCAAAGAAAGCCCAACTCTTTCACACGCTTCTCGTCTCTGAGGCCAGAGGAGTCACATCTGTAGCACCCAGACACGGGTTCGTTAATGCAGGTTTAGCCTTTCCACCGTCTGAGTTTCTGGAGCAGTTCTTGCCTTTCGCCAGAAGCTAGAGCCGCTCCTAACTGTTTACGGATGAACTACTCTTCTAGACGGTACAAGTGCAGCTCTGGGGACGGACGGACAGACAGGCAGAGCCCGCGGCGAGGCGGGAGGGCAGAGTGCGGGCGCCGGCGGCGAGGCGGGAAGGCAGAGTGCGGGCGCCGGCGGCGAGGCGGGAGGGCAGAGTGCGGGCGCCGGCGGCGAGGCGGGAAGGCAGAGTGCGGGCGCCGGCGGCGAGGCGGGAGGGCAGAGTGCGGGCGCCGGCGGCGAGGCGGGAGGGCAGAGTGCGGGCGCCGGCGGCGAGGCGGGAGGGCAGAGTGCGGGCGCCGGCGGCGAGGCGGGAGGGCAGAGTGCGGGCGCCGGCGGCGAGGCGGGAGGGCAGAGTGCGGGCGCCGGCGGCGAGGCGGGAAGGCAGAGTGCGGGCGCCGGCGGCGAGGCGGGAGGGCAGAGTGCGGGCGCCGGCGGCGAGGCGGGCTGAGGGGCTTTGGTTCGGCTCTGCCGGCGGGCGCGGGCCAACGGGCGGCACGGGGGAACTCTGTCAGCGAGGGCCGGCAGCAGGAGAGCTGGCTGCGGGGAACCTCACCGCGAAGAGCGGGGAGGGAAGACCCGGCTGCGAGTGACAGCCGCCGGCGAGAGCCTGGGCTCCGGGAGACGGCCGGCAGCGGGGGCCGGGCCGGGGCGGGGCGAGCGGAAGGCGGGCTGCGGCGCGGCGGCGGCGGCCATTGCGGGAGGAGGCGGCGGCCTCCTCTGCCTGCCGCCGGGCCTGAGGGCCGCGGAGCTGAAGGGCGGTGGGTGCTGGCTCCTTCCTTGCTTTGGCTTCTTGGGGAGCGAGGGTGTGAGGGAACTAGGGGAGCCTGGGGGGCAGTGGCTGCCGGGTGGGGCTCAGCCGTGGCGGCGGCGCGGGGTCCCTGTTGTGTGCCGGGCCTCAGCGGTGGGGTGTGGGGCAGCCCCGCCGCCTGGCCTTCCCCGCGGCATGATTTCGGTTTGCGTATAGACAGAAAAAAATAGCCTTTAGCCAGCTCAGGGGCTTGCTAAGCGCCTTTCCCCCCTCCCCCCCTTTCTGTGTACAAATAGAAACCATCCCAGAGCACGGACTGAAGTCTTTTTAACAAGCCACTGTAAAACTCGGTGTTCCCTGTTCCCGCTTCGTTAAAAGTAACGAATTTGTTTTATCAACAAAGGGAGAGCAGAGACAACAACCCCCAGCTTAAAGTCTATTTGGCTGTGTGTTGAGTTCCTGTGGCACTGAAATTGCAGCCTTTCTCTCAGTAGGGTCTCCTGCCTTTGTGAAGCTATCTGGTTTTTAAGAAGCTTGTAAGACCTCTCCTAAATTCCTGTTTTTATCAGTTTTGCTGCATGTGTTTATATTCTGTTCCACGGCATTTCTGGGCCAAGGGGGAAAAAAGCCTGTGGACAGCGTAGGCTGAATGATCCCTACCATTGAGGCATAGGAGAAGATGCTGAAGTGTTGAACACATTGATTAGTTCTTTGCTTTGTTAACTGTGTCTTGAATTTTTGTCCCAGCTTAAGCAATTAAATGAACGAGGGAGAGCCTCTTTTCCTCTGATGCCTACGGATGTTGCATTTCACTTTCAGAACATGCTGGAATCCAGACTGTGCCAGAAGCAGGCTTTGGAGGATGTGCATATACTGAAAAATTGACTGAATGGAAAGTTAAGGTAACTTTGATAATGTTACCAAGCATGAAGGTGGTTTAGCAGTCATGAAGGGTTTACTCTGGGAGAAGTCCTGCTATCATTGCTCCCCTCTCCTTACCACCTCCTTGCTATCCCCAAAGCACCTGTTATGACTCAAAATTGCAGTCAGAAATCCTGCTGCAGTTTCTTTGTGGCTCCTAGAAAGACCTGCATCTTCCTCTGATGTCTCGGGTCTTGAGCAAAAGTAACCACTTAAGCAGACTTACTAAATCCACGGATGTTTTCATAAAGTAACTGTAACCAGAGAATTCTGTGGTTTATATTCATTATAGTAAGTAAAACATATGTTTCTTTTTGCTTTCAGGTACTGATATTGTAGCTTCTCTACTTCGAGTCAGTATGTCCAAGAAATCCCAGGCTCCGCTTTCCTTGTCTGACTGCCTCTGCCAGATTTGCATGGAGATCTTTGTGGAACCCGTCACTTTGCCATGCAGCCACACCCTCTGTAATTCGTGTTTCCAGCTGACAGTCGAAAAGGCCAGTCTTTGTTGCCCGTTTTGTCGGCGGCGAGTCTCTTCCTGGGCACGGTACAATGCCCGCAGAAACACTCTTGTCAATTGGGAACTCTGGGAAAGGATTCAGAAGCGCTATCCAAAGGAGTGTGAGCGCAGGATTAATGGGCAGGATTTGGAAGAGGAATGTGAGTAAAATGTTGCTCGTCCTGGGATGACTTTGTCCTCTCTAACACAGTGCTTTTTGATTTTGTTCCTTTGTAACACAAAGTGCTTTTTTTCCCTTAGCATTTGATTAAAGTTAGATCATTCCTGTGACAGGGTATGGAAGAGATCTTTTGTTAAAATCTTTCCTTGTTGACTATTATGATCTTGCTTTATGCCTCACTCCTTTTTTCTCCTTCTTCTCAATTAGTCTGTGTCCCCCATCCACAACACCAGCTTAGCAAGCCTGGGGAACTGAGGCAGGAATATGAAGCAGAGATTAGTAAGGTAAGTCTAAAATATTAGTTAAAATTTGGGGAGCCCAGAACTGGACACTGTATTTCAGGTGTGGTCTCACCAGGGCAGAGTAGAGGGGGGAGGAGAACCTCCCTAGACCTGCTGGAGACACAGAATGCCATTAGCTCTCTTGGCCAGAAGGGCACATTGCTGTCCCATGGATAACTTGCTGTCCACTAGGACTTCAACGTCTTTCTCCACAGAGCTGCTTTCTGGCAGGACAAGCCCTAGTCCATACTGAGATAGCATGACTAGTGTTGCAGCTTGACACTTTCCTCTCAAGCAAGTTTCCAGATTCCCTGACCCAGTTAAGGCTGCTGTATTCCTTCTGAAGTGCTTTCTTGCCCTTGTGGAGTTACCCAGAACTGCTTTACCAAGGGTGTCTGCTGTAAGGGAGGCAGATTGAAAAGTCTTGGCCTGTCCTGTTGGTATTTGTGTGCTCAACAGAGCAGAAGCACTCCTTTAGAAGGGATGTGCTGTCTTTGAGGCATCATGTGCTTGAAGTTGGATTACAATGCTAGAAGCAGGTTGAGCAGATGCTGTGGTCTAGCTGGCATCCAGCCTTACAGAGAACCTTACTCAGATCTCCAAAACTGGAGATCCAGATAAACTCTGAGGATTTGTTACTAGCAAAAAGTGAGTAATGGGATTTAACCTTGCAGGTGAGCAAGGGTAGTGGTACAGCTTTACAGAAACCACAACGGAGGTCACTGTTATCAAACTGAAGGCTCTAAACACAGTAGATTCTTACATCTGTGATGTAAGTAAATACTGTCTTTGAAGTGTGCAAAGTGGCTTTGTGCATGGTGGCTTTGTGCACAGTGGCGCATTCACCTTTAAGGAGCATTACCTGAGAGGTTCTGGCATGAAGTGTGGTCCTACAGTGTAACAGTGCATCTGCATTAATCTTGTTTAGGTGGAGGCAGAAAGGCGAGCACATGAGCAAGAGGAGAACAAGGCAAGCGAGGAATACATTCAGAGGCTTCTGGCAGAGGAGGAGGAGGAGCACAGATTGGCAGAAGAGAGACGGAGGGAGATGGAGAAACAGCTGAAGCAAGATGAGGAGTTTGCCTGGCAGTTGAGTAACAGTCTGGTGAGTTAGGTTCAAAGGTACAGTAGAAAATGTAGCAACCTAGGCAAGCAACCCAGACTTTTCAGAACGAAAGTTAACATTTTGAATAATGTAAACAGAGTTGGAAGCTGTTGTCAGACCTCAGTACTTCAGATCCTTCATGTACCATCACTTTCTGAAGTGGGAAGGTGAAGTACTCCCAACATTTCCACCTGCGTGGGTGGCAAGCATCTACTGCATGCTTTAATTGTGAAACATTTTAAAACGTTGGTTTTCTTCTGAGTACTTCCTTCTCCTCATGATTCAAAAAAAACCTTCTTTGCAAAAAAAAATTGGTGTCTGGAACTTGTACTGAAAATGGGCATAAGATAGAAGTTTGCCTTAGGCTTTTTTTTTGTTAATTTCTTTTGGTGGATTGGGTTTTCTGCTACCCAGTATTAGTCTCAGTGCAGATGAAATCTCTGTACTCTTTGAGTAAAACCTCTTGTATCTTAAGCCCAGATATAGGAAAGATAGAGAACATGTAACATTTTTTATTCCATAAAAACACATTATTTACAGGTGTAGAATTCTTTGGAAATAAGTCACTAAATCTGCAGTAGAAACAAAATAGTTCTCTGGGTGTTTTTTCTAGCTTGTGTTGTAGTTTTGGTTTATGTAATGCTGTTTTTACTTGTTATCAAAGAATGATGATTCCAGTGGACATGTGCTCAGGAGTCCTTCACCAGCAGGCAGACTCTCCTGTGAAACATCTCCAGCTAATTCGAGCAAGATGAAGAACAAATCGAGCAACTCTGGAGGCATTCAGAAGTGAGTCATCCAATTTTTTTATCTTTAAGTTTCTTGGTACAGTGTCCCTCTGCTCTCTTTGCTTTCTTGGAATCCTCTAGTCCAACTTTTCCGCATAATCTGCGGCAAATGGAAACTGTTGAATGTTAAAACATCTCAGGATGATATGGAGAAGGGAAACACTTGCAGTGTGCCCTTGTGGCCAAGAGGGCCAATGACATCCAGGGCTGCATTAAGAAAAGTTTGTCTACCAGGTCCAGGTTGGTTCTCCCCCCCCTCTACTCTGCCCTGGTGAGACCACACCTGGAATACTGTGTCCAGTTCTGTGCTCTCCAATTCAAGAGAGACAAAGATCTACCAGAGAGAGCCCAGTGGAGAGCTATGAGGTTGATTTAGGAACTTGAACATCTCTCCTGTGAAGAAAGCCTGGGAGACCTGAGGCTGTTTAGTCTGAAGAAGAGAAGACTCAGAGAGGATCTGATGAATGTTTATAAATACCTGAGGGGTGGGTGTCAGTATGAAAGTGCCAGGCTCTTCTTAGTGGTGTCCAGTGATAGGACAAGGAGCAACAGGTACAAGCTGAAACAAAGGAGGTTCTGCTTCAACATGAGGAGAAACTTCTTTGCTGTGAGGGTGCTGGGGCCCTGGAGCAGGCTGTCCATAGAGGTCATAGAGTCTCCTTCTTTGGAGACTTTCAAAACTCACCTGGATGCATTCCTGCATGACCTGCCCTAGCTGATCCTGCTCTGGCAGCAGGATCTGGACTTGATGATCTCTAGAAGTTGGAAGGGATTTCTAACATTCTGTGATTCACTTGTGGTTTTGGTTTGTCAAAATAAACTTGAAGATCTTGATTAATGCAAATTCAAGAAGAAAAGGTTTAAATAGGTAAACTGTATTTTTTTTTCTTTATAAGGTACTTGTCTCCAAAGCCTCATCATATGCTGGAATCGGGATCATTCTCCTCTGGTCTCACAGGAAGAGGCAGGAGTGACTGTGGCTCTATGGTAACTACAATAATGTTGTTTTAACTCTGTTTTAGTAATTATGAGATGTTTTCTCTTTGCCTAGAAGACTGCCAATCCTCTATTCCCCTTGCACATCAGCAATGGACAATTTACCTTGCTCTTTTTGAAGGACCTCAAATCAAAAAGGGAATAAACCATACATGACAGCCCACAGATGCACACCTGTGGCTTACTTCTATAATTGTCTTGCTTAGCCTTACAAGTACCTTACCTGAATGTGTTTAGCAAGCTCTGGGTTGCAACTGATAGTGTATAGAATTGAAATTGTGGTTGTGGAGCTCACTGGAGGAGGTTGCCTGTGATTTTCATAATTCAGTATGCCTGTCCTGGTTTATCTTTCCTGTTAAGCTTCAAACAAAGATGAGCAGACTTGCATTATGCTGCAGTTGTGTTTTCTGCCTACTAGCTAGGCTTCTCTAGGTTGTTTTAAATATTTTTATGAGCTGGAACACAGGAAGTTTCACCTCAGCAGGAGGAGAAACTTCTGTACTGTGAGGGTGTGGAGCACTGGAACAGGCTGCCCAGAGAGGTAGCGGAGGTCCCTTCTCTGGAGACTTTCAAAACCTGTCTGGATGTATTCCTGTGTGACCTGCCCCAGGTCAGCAAGTTTGAACTAGATGATCTCTAAAGGTCCCTTCCAACCCATACCATTCTATGATTTTCATTATTATTAAGCAGTTCTGTGTTGGGTTTTTTTTAAAGGACAAAAATCGAAGTTAATATTCCAGAGTAGTATTTCAGGGTTTCCATTAATATTCCAGACTCAGAAGCAGTGAGATTTTCATGTTTTTCACACTCACTGGCTTTCAATAACTTTATTTCATCAGTGGTCTCTCCCATTTTGAGCAGGAGACCAGCAGCAATGAAGGCAGCAGTTCTGCATGGCAAGATAAGCAAGAGGAAATGCCAACACTGTCTCCACAGCAGCCCAGTGTGATTAAAGATTCCAATGCTAAGGATTTGTTTCTGGAATCATGCATGAACTATTTCAGTGCTTCAGGGGAAACTGTCACTGTCAAGCAGGTAAAGACACCCAGATCAAATTGTCCAGATGACAACGTTCCAGATATACTTCATGGGATCTCAGAAGAGGAAGGACCTACAACAGCTCTTTGTAGATCCACAGGAGAAGATGATAAAATTGAGTCAGAGAGTGGCAGTTTAACACATGGAGAAAGCATAAACCATGAAAATGCTGCTGAAACTTCTACCTGTATTCAGTCAACACCAAGTCCTGTGCTATCTGACAGCAAAAGTCTAACATGTGATCTTGTGAAGGTGGCTAGATGCTCAAAAAAAGAGAAACCAGAGGGATTACAAAACACCAAGGAGACTCCAAAAAGAAAGTCACTTGAGACACCATCCGAAGCAGTGGTTGACTTGTGTGTGGTAGATAAGAGGAGAAGAACTTTCCCAGAAAGTTTAGAGGAGCAAGGGGAGGAGATAAATTATTTTAACTTGCAGATGCAGAAAGCCTTTGAGCAGGAGCTCCAAGAAAGGCGTATGCAAGAAGAGCAGGACAGGCTTCTGGCTCTCCAGCTACAGAAGCAGATCAACAAGGAAGAAGGGACACTTAATCGACAAAAAGGCTCTCCAGATGAGTACCTTCTCCGCACCAAATCACTTCAGTCTGTGAAAGACTCTTCTGCTAGAAAGGGAAGTTCTAAGATGGCAAGAGACTCAAAGGTACAAAAGAACCAGGCTGAAGCAAGTCACCGCAAGACTCGCAAAGGTTCTTGCAATGAAAACTGGCAGACCCCCACCAAAGCCCGAGTGAAACCTCCCAGCATCAAAGGAGGGAAAGTTTTGAACTGTGTGGTTAATACCAGTGACACAAACGATCTTTGTTCACTACCTAAGAACAAGCAAAAGACCATTCTTCAGATGTTTAAAAGCTCTGTCACAGAGTAGATCAGCAGAACCAGAACCAGGTGGTGAAATGAGGATTAAAGCCATGGCAATGTTTTCTCTGGTGTTAGGCAAAGCTTTCAGTAAACAGTTTAAAAGTTGTTGGTTTTGAGGGGGGTCATTGTGGGCTACAAAATGTTGTCTATTTTGAGAAGCTTTAACAACATATGCCCCCAGACTGAAAAAAAAGTTTAATTGGTCTTTTCTTGACTACAGCTAATTTTCTAGCACTTGCATTTCCATATTTTTGGATGTGAATGCTGTTAGTGTTTAAACAGAATATAACTGACCTTAAAATGAGACTGTGCAGCCTTCTATTTTCCAGAGGCATGTAAGACAAGTGGAATAATGGGTCTGTCTTTCCAGTTGTCTGCCAGCTGCAAGGTTGAAGCTTGAATTGGCACAGCCACTGTTCTGTTAAACTGCAGCATGTTACTGCAGTTTAGGCTCTCTGTTGAGTTGCATTGGTCACATGGCAGTTAACAATGGTCTAAGTGGACAGCCAGTCTTGCAGACACACTCTTTCCCTCTCCCTCTCACATACAAACCAATTTTTTATGCAAAGAGGGGAAAACCAGGTGGTTCTCCCAAGGATCTTTCATGGATGCCAGTAGTTTTAAGTGGTCACAGGCTTGTCTTTGCTCAATACAGGTCAGTTCTGCAGATTGTGGCTCTTGCTGTTGTTGGGAAAAAGGTACCTTCTGCGTTCTTCTTGCTGCTGTTCTGCAACTGGATTCTTGTACAATACTATGACCTTTATTTAGTCATACTTAGTATTTGTACTCAAAATTATTAAAACACATAATATTAAAAAAAGTAGTTGCATCAGAAGACATTTCAAATGGACAAAGCGAAACCAAAAGGGGAAAAAAACCCAACTGAAAGTCAGAGTTGTTAGTAATGATGTAACCAATAATTAAAGAGTCACAACTGCCAGGCCTGGTGGGAACTATTTTCCCCTCATTTTCAGAGGGACTGCTGAATACTGTCTTCTAGGTGGGTTTATAACAAATACAAATCAAAAGAACTACAGTTGAGATATCTGGGAAGTTGAGGCTGGTGAGGAGCTGACTAGCTGCTACCTGGCAGGGGTATTACTCCTGCTAGGTTGTTACTGCTATTACAAAGCCATGTTTTGGCCTTTCTTTGCTTGTCATGAGATGTACTTTTCCACTGGACATGTTGAAAAGAGAGCAAATCACCAATCTACATCCCTGAAGTGTGTGTACTGATCACCAAAGGCAGAAAATGTTCTAAATTGTGTTCTTTTTCCTGAACCCCATTGGTGGTCTACAGACTTCAGGTCAGTTTGGGGAAATTTGAAACAAAGTGCTTCAAGGCAGTATCTTCTGCTGTTTTCAGTTTTACAAAACAAAACCTGGAATTTTAAGCAGCACACTAAGCCAGAAATGTGTTTGGTATTTTTTTTTCACTGTGCCTACATGTTTATAGAAACAGTGAGCTTCTCATCAAGAAATCATCTGTTCTAAGATTGGCTTTATGGAGAAAATAACAATAGGTGACCTGTTGCAAATCATTTACTTTTCCTTTTGCTGCCTCAGCCATCACATTGGAAGACTTCCTTCAATACAGATCTGTTTCTGTTCAATCCTTACCTCTGTTCAGGATGTTTTTTGTCTTACCCATACAATCCAATTATAACCATTCATTAAAGTATGCTTAAAGATATTGACTGCTCTCATGCTAGTGCCACTCAGACTTACAACTTAGCAGTAGCCTCCTCTGAGGTGGAATACTGCAAGCTTGGATGTTCCAGAGGTGATCACATCCCTCACTGCATGTGTGGCCTCTTTGGCTCCTCCTAGATTTTTCTGATGAGGCTGAAATCTGCTGCTGAGTGGATTTTGGTTGGAAAATGGAAGCACCCTGTTTCCATTGCTACCATCCAGAAGTTCCGAGGCAGATGTAATCAGCTTTGAGTGGTTTAATGATGTTTGTGAAGCAAGTCTGTGCTTAGGCTGTCTGACCTGCTGCTCAAAAAGGTGATTTCATTTGCCTCCAGCTAGGTCAGTGGTTTACTTGTCCTCCTTGGGAACAAGTCTGGCTCATCCAATTGCCAGGGAAAAGGGAAAAAAAAAACCAAGCTCCAAAATAATTGAATATATTTTGACAGACTTGGTTGCTTTCCTAAGATGCAGAGGTGGTGTGGGGATGTGAGATAGAGAAGCAAGAGAGGGAACAGCTGCTCTTGTTTTCATGGCCAAAAGGTTTTAAATCCCTTAACTAAGCCTAAAAGGAAACCTCTGCGTCCTGTGGTACTCAGCTTGATCGACACTTGTTAGTGCCAGGGTGCTCCGCAGCCTCCAGCCTGCTGCCAGGTGTGCTATGCAGGACCTCCCTTCATGAACCAGTGCTTGACTGGGCCCGATCCCCTGGTTGCCCTGTACATGCTCCACAGTGGCACTCAACATGACCTGCTCCATGGCCTTCTCTGGCACCGAGGGCAGACTGACAGGACTGTAGTACTGTATGCCCTTCTTCGGGCCCCTCGTAGGCGGGGGTCACGTTTGCCAGCCGCCACTTAGCTGGGGCCTCCCGGTCAGCCAAGCCTGCAGCGCCTTGAACAGCGGCACGACAGCCGGCACCTGCAGTGGGCGACGGCGCGGAACAGCCTCAGGCGCCGAGGCACCTCCTGCCCCGCTCCGCCCCGGCGCGGCGGCGCCTGCTGGCGGCGGGCAGAGGGGCCGCGGGTGTGCGCGGCGCCTGCGCGGAGCGGACGGGCTGGCGGCGCCTGCTGGCGGCGGGCAGAGGGGCCGCGGGTGTGCGCTGCGCCTGCGCGGAGCGGACGGGCTGGCGGCGCCTGCTGGCGGCGGGCAGAGGGGCCGCGGGTGTGCGCTGCGCCTGCGCGGAGCGGACGGGCTGGCGGCGCCTGCTGGCGGCGGGCAGAGGGGCCGCGGGTGTGCGCGGCGCCTGCGCGGAGCGGACGGGCTGGCGGCGCGCGTGGTGCTGTGCGGCGGCGGCAAGATGGCGGCGCACGGGGGCTCTGCGGCCTCCGCGGCGCTGAAGGGGTTAATCCAGCAGTTCACCGCCATCACGGGTGAGGCACACGGAAGCCGGGGCCCACCGAGCTCGGCCGAGTATGCCGCTGCTGCGTGCTTAACGGGCGGATGCCTCCCGGCCCTTGGCGCCACCTCAGGGGGCGGCCGACCCCGGCGGGCCGAGGGCGGGAGGAGCGGGCTGCGGCGGGAGGTGCTGCGCGGGCGGCGGCGCTGCGCGGGCGAGGCGCTGCGGCGCCGGCGGACGGCCCAGGACGCGCTGTCCCCGGCCCCCGGGAGGCCCCTCAGCTGCCTCCGCGGTGCCCTTTGAGACGAGAGGTGCTGGCTTCTCCCGGGCCTGTCAGCGGACGCGCTCCGGGGCCCAGTCCTCTGCGGCGGCTGCTGCTGGAGGCCCGGGCCGGGCCCTCACGATGCCTTTGCCGTGTGGGTCGTGGGGTTCGCCTGCTTTTAGCGGTGGCGTGGAGGTGCCTCTCGGTTCGCCGGGGTCAGCCGATGTGCTGAGTAGTGTGGATGTGTGTGTCCTCCCTCCCAGTGCTCCGCCACGGGATCCACGTCCCGCACTTGTAAATAAAGCTGATGGCCAGGAGGGAGAGCGGAGCCGAGCCCTCGGTATTCCTGAAAAAGCAATAAATAAAGAAATCTTAAAAGTGCAATCTAGTTACTGAGAATTCAGTTGCTACCTGAGAGAGAGAGTCGATTGGAAATGGAAGTTGGGGGCAGGTGACAATTCCTGTTTAGCTTCGGTACTTTGAGCACTTGACCCACTTTGGTTTTAATCCGCTCCGCTGTGGTTCCGCCTCGCTTATGGCAACACACAGCAGATGCTGAAGGAGTGTTTAATAGAGCAGCTTTGACTTTTTCAGTTGGTATAAGTGAAATTGCTTTTAACTCAGTTACTCGAAGCTACTCAGAGCAGCTCAGTTCCAGGTTGTGCCCCAGTACTCGGGCTCAGGTGCAGTCAGTCCCGAGCAGGCATGGTGAGGGTGACCCATGAACACGCTCAGGTACACAGGGAGAGGACTGATCACAGCCTTCCTTAAAGAGGCCTTTTAGGCTAAACCTTGCAAATAAGAAGAACCTACAACAAACAGAGTTTCATTGTAGTACATGCCCATGTGTGTGTGTACCTTCTGTTCTCAGTAGTGCCTAAAAAATGGACCGGAACAGGCAGAGCTGTGGTAGATTGCTCTTCCTGACAGCTTTTTGTGCTTATAGTCAGGTTTATGTTAAATGTAACAGCACCCCTCAGGAATAAAACCACGCAACAAAACAGAACAAAAACCACACACACAAACCACAAAAGCTGCTGGACTTTGCCTGTCTACTGTTAAAGTAATGGATGGTGAATGAGTTTTGATGTTTTATATTTCCATTTCGATTTAAGGTTGCATCTGAAAGTGGCTAGCTTGATGTGACAGGTGGTCAGAAGCATACCCCCTCAGTGTCAGCAATTCAGAAGTGTACCAAACCGCTCCTGTCTGCGAGGAAAAAGCTGATAAATGCTGTGTAGCAGTTTGAGTATGCCAGAGGTGACAGTGAAGAATGAGGAGAAAGAGTCCTTGATGTGTTTCTTTTGTCCAGATAAGCAGACTTAATCTTTGTTGCTCTCACTCAGGAAAAAAACCCGTTGCTGAGAGAATATAACTCCTGTGCATCTTTACCAATTAAACAATGGGATCCCTTTGGAATTTGATTTGGGCCTAATCAAGTATTTAGTATACTCTGTTTGCCAGTGCAAGCACTTAGAAGATTCACATGATGGCAGTTTCCTAAGGAGTGATGAATCAGTGCATGAACTTTCCATGTTGGTATCTCTTTAGACAATGGAGGATTGAATATAATGGTCTTGAGTGACTGTCCAGTGAGGTTGTGTGGTGGTGTGTGTATTCCAGCCTGCACAGGTGGTGTTTCATTGCTATAGTTGACATTGAAATAAGCTGACAGTGCCAAAGAGCAGTCGTTCGATGGATGTGAACTTGCTGCTCTCACGTTATTTTTTTGAGACATCACTAGTTATTACCTTGCACTTTCTTCTTCTTGATTACAGGCTTAAAATCCAGCTGACTGCCATCTGAGACTGTGATGGCAGGCTGGGGCTTTTGGAAAAGCAGTTCCCTCAGTCAGTTTAATTTGTCTGTCATTCAGTGTAATGATGCAAGTTTGAAACTGATTCATCTCAACGGTTTCCAAGTGTATTTTCTGTTCAAACTAGAGCTTCTTGAGTCTTTTCTGGAAAATGTGAGAAGCTTCCAAATGTTTCATGGCCAAACTGATGTTGTCTGTGACACCATTGCTGCAGGAAGTGTTTTCTTCCTGTTGGCGAATTGCACTGAACCTGATAAGCCTCAAGCTGTGCCAGGGGAGGTCTAGGGTGGATGTTAGGAGGAAGTTGTTGGCAGAGAGAGTGATTGGCATTGGAATGGGCTGCCCAGGGAGGTGGTGGAGACCCCATCCCTGGAGGTATTCAAGACAAGACTGGATGAGGCACTTAGTGCCATGGCCTAATTGACTGGATAGGGCTGGGTGCTAGCTTGGGCTGGATGATCTTGGAGGTCTCTTCCAACCTGGTTGATTCTATGATTCTCTGATCCCAAAGCTACACCAGGCTGGTTCAGTTGCATTTTACCACTCTTTCTCTCCAGCAATCTTCCCATATGAAAAGAAATTCTTTGGTAAGCCACCACTTACAAAGAAGTGCTGTACAAAGTAGACATTTGAAAGGTTGGGCTCCACTGATTGGGGTGCTTCTGACGGTGCTATGGGTTTTGAGAAGTTGGGAGGTAGACCCCATCCTTCAGGTGATGCTGAGAACTGTTTCATCCTGAGCAACAAGAATAAGACTGCATTTAACTGTACTTAGTAGATCTTTTAATAAATATTAGTCATCATTCAGATAGAACTGTGTAGACAGCTACTGCTTTCTGCCTCTTGCCATTTTTGCCTCCCTTCGTGTCTAAACTCAGCTTCTGCTGGTTTATTTTTGTGCTGTAGCACAGGGTGTATTCCACCTCTAAATATTCTTTCATCTCTAAATGTTATAAGTGGATAAAAAAAATTAACAGCTGATGTAGCATTCTCTTTCTTAAGACCTTAAGTGAAGTTTTCATGGGTTTATGTTTGGAAATTGTACCAGGAAAAGGTCTGACCTCTTAGAAAGAAAGAAAATAATATGCTAAGATCCCTCAGATTTCTCTCAATAGAAGGAAGAACTGTCTTACATGTTATTTTGATTCTTATAAATAACAAATAAATAACCTTAGGCCTATTTGTGAGGGGTTTATTTTGTTGTTTTGACCAGATTTGGCACTGATGGTGTATGATAGCATGCAGATTGGGGAGGGAATGCCTGCTTATTAAACATACATGTATGTTTGCCTCATTTCACAGTTATGCTTCAGAGATAAATGATAGCTGATGAACAGTTACTTCAGTTCTTAATGGTTTGAGAGGTAAAACTTGTTGGTCAGCTTTTCCTAGCACTTCCAATGAGGATACTTCCCAAAGAATACTTTAATTTTCCTTTGGCATTGCAGGTGCCAGTGAAAGCGTGGGAAAGCACATGCTTGAAGCATGCAACAATAATCTGGAGATGGCTGTCACCATGTTTCTGGATGGTGGAGGCATAGCAGAGGAGCCTAGCACCAGTTCTGCAGGGGTGTCTGCTGTTCGACCACATGCTGAGTATGTACCTGTGAACGTGTCTGTGTAAACGAATAGTCTGTCTTAAGAAGAGTAGTGTAAGGCAAGACAAATCAGGCAGTTATCACATCTACCCTGCTGTCAACTCACTGTAATCTGTGCTGCTTTAATGGTCTTGTTAGATTGATTGTATTGTTCTAGGTGATTAAGTTCTTATTGCATAAGTTGGTATGTAGACCAACCAAAGTTAGTCTCTTCTGCATGTGCTTCAGAAGCTTTCTGTAGCTTATACAGACTACTTTTTGCAAACAGACCTCAAGACATTCAAGTGGGGACTCAGTAGTAAGAGGTTCTCACTTCTGAATTGCTTCAGCAATCTTGCTTTACTGTAATTTGATAGAGAGTTATGTTGTTTTGGTTCTTATGAATGACCTTAGGCCTATTTGTGAGGGGTTTATTGTGTTGTTTTGACTAGGTTTGGCACTGATGGTGTATGCTAATGTGCAGATTAATAAGCAACTACAAGATCTACCTCAGTGTCTCACACATCACATTCCAGTGAGGAGCTGTTGCACTTGAGCGTGGCAGAGAGCTTCTGTACTGCTGTTAATGTGCCTGCCTGGGACAAATGGAATGTTTTGAGTAGAAGCTAATTGGCATAAGTCACATTCATTAAGTGTGCTCAATTAAACCTGGTTGTGCTTTTATCTTGATGAAAATCTTCCACTTCAGGAAAGAAACAACTAACTTTTAAACAAAATTCTTGCCACTCATACTTCTGAAGCACATGTATAGATTGAAGCAGTGCTTTTAGTGCTAACCTTTATAGTTGATGTCAAGTCCCTTCCTGCTTGAACCTTTTGACAGGTAAATGAAGATAAAACTCTGTATCTGTAGGTGTTAGAGTTATTATTTCTAGCCAACTTCTGGCACATCAGTGACTTAAGATTGAAGTTTTTATTGGAATACTTTCTTTTTTATACTTGACACCCTCCAGGTGCTGGTCAGCTTAGTGTTACTTCTAGGAAGAGAGAACAATAAATATGCAAATGCACAATGGAGAATAACTAGCTTCACAACAGCAATCAAAGATGTGGAGGTTAATAGCAAGGTTAGTGCATCTTGCTGACATTGTGAGTTACTTTTTGAACCCTGGATGGCCAAGAGCTATAAACTGCACAGTTTACAACTTTGAGGAGTCTAAGGGAAGAGGGCACTTCAGCAGTCATTCACAGGCAGGATATAGCTGTGGATTTCCTTAGGTGAGCCCATGCCTTCCTTCCTGTAGATCCGTGGGCCAGGTGACCACACTGAGTAAAGTGATGCTGTTTCAGAGCCCTTGTGATTTCCTTTCCTCTCCTAGTCATAATATTGGATTATCTCGTGGTCTCTGCAAGCCTATGTAAACCGTTGATATGTGAGGTAATGCAGCTGGCTAGGCAAATCCTTGCCTCAGAAATGGGAGGAAATGGCTCTTTTGACCATCTTATTTACATTCCTCTAGAAAATAGAGGGCTATGAGCTTCAAGTGGAAGTAAAAGCTCTTCCCACAGATGAAAGCTAGTAATAAGAAAGATTTTTTTTTCTCTGTATGTAGATAATCAGGGGAGGAGGGTGGCAAGTGGATTAATTAGCAGCTTTTGCTAAATTCTGAGACACTTTTCCAAGTTCTAAGGAAGTTGCTAGAGAAGAAAAATGGTTTAAATAGTAGATTGGCAAAGCCTGGGATCAAGTCACTCAGGGATTTGTGTAATCTTATATCAAGATTTACAAAGGTGATCCATGCCAGATCTTAACGCAGAATGTACCAAATGCTGCATCAGTGCCATGAGTGGGAACAGATGGTCTCTTGAGGTCCCTTTTGACCCAAATCTCTTGATCTCTGTGCAATGGTACAGCAGCATCTTTAGCTGGTTCAAGTTACAGGAGCATGTGGAGCACAGTGGGATTTGATTTATGTAGTACTTGAAATGTTGTCATCTCTCTGATTTAAATTCTCTTTTTCTTCCCCTTTGATAGGGATGAAGTACGAGCTCCAATTCCTCAGAAACAGGAAATTTTAGTAGAGCCTGAGCCCTTGTTTGGAGGTAGGCTTCTGGTCTTCTATATTTTGGTTTGGTTTATGTTATTTTGTTTTCTTTACCTTGAGATCAGCTAGGTAATAAAACAACTTGCTGATTATAAGAAAAGTATTGTATCTATTTTTGGAGTTTTTATACTCTGCTGTAACTCTGCAGCTGTGTAATGTGATTGCATCCTTGGAGCAACACCTTTGCTACTGAAAACCTTCACATGACAGAGAAGCTGCACTCCCAGTGGTACTAATTTGACATCTTCTGTCTTTTGATACTTTGGGACACAACAACTAATTAGCTCGAAGTACACATCTGTGTTCTGGGGATTCAGAACCAAGTGCTGCTGTGAGGGTGGAATTAAAGACTGAGCGTTGTCTGAGGAGTGAAAAGGAAATCAGTAATGATGTGACCAGCAGGAGTAGGGAGGTGATCATGCCCCTGTGCTCAGCACTTGTGAGACCACACCTCGAGTACTGTGTCCAGTTTTGGTCACCACGGTATAGGAAGGACATTGAGGTGCTGGAATGGGTGAAGAGAAGGGTGATGAGGCTGGGGAGAGCTCTGGCAAACATGACCTGTAAGGAGCGGCTGAGGGAGCTGGGGTTGAGTCTGGACAGAGGAGGCTGAGGGGGGACCTTTTAGCCCTCTACAGCTACCTAAAAGAAGGTTGTAGTGAGGCTGGAGCTGGTGTCTTCTGAATTACTAATGATAGGACAAGAGGAAATGGCCTCAAGTTGCATCAGGGGAGGTTTAGTTTGGATGTTGGGAGGAAGTTCTTTACCGAGCAGGTGGTCAGGCACTGGCACAGGCTGCCCAGGGAGGTGGTGGAGCCACCATCCCTGGAGGTGTTTCAGAGGAGAGTGGATGTGGCGCTCGAGGCTGTGGTCTAGTGATGAAGGATGCTGGGAGGAAGGTTGGTCTGGGTGATCCTGGTGGTCCTTTCCAACCAAAGCGATTCATAGTGCTTAGATGTTGTGCTGAGGGATTTGGTTTAGTCAGGGACTTGTCAGTGTGAAACTGATGATTGGACTTGATGAGCTTGAAGGTCTTTTCCATTCTAAGAAATTCTGTGATTCTGTGAAAGAGTGATGAATTAGAAGGAAGGGCTAAGCTGCAGGAATGCTCATCATTTTCTCCAGTTTCATATAGGACTTTAATTTACTCTTAAACTGCACCATGCAACTGATTTTCTTGTTTGTTTTCTGAAGCTGTTTTATGATTTCTGCTTTTGAAGTGTTTGGTTTTTGCTCTAAGGAAATAGGTGATGGAAATGCTGTTTTCTTTGGGGTACTTAGTAAAACACTGCTTGGTATTTGGGGAATACACTGATGTTCTGAAATTCAAAACCTCAGTCTCAAACCTCTGCTGTAGTGGTTCTTTTACCACAGGGGTGGAACTTATGTAGCAGGACTGACTTACCTAGTGCTTTACCTCTCCTTTTCTATCGTGTCCATGTCCTTATAGAGATCCAAGCCTCCCTTTTTTATGCTTGCTTCCTGTGGCCTTGTGAAGCTCCATTCACCTCATGTTGACCAAGATGTGTCTATTTCTCTGTATGGCTGTTGCCATTCCTAGTGGATTGAGACTCTTGCCCTTGTTTTCAAGTAGGAATGTGCAAGTGGTCATCTTTAAAGTGGTCTCATACATATAGGAAATGATGTTTTCTTTTGTTCAGTTCCTGTGTTAGAAAGGAGATGGAAGCCAAGCTTCAGGTTTACTCCGAAACTGGTTTTCTTGTGATCTTTTTTTTCCCCTCCAACATCAGAGAAGGTTTTAGCCAGGATGCACAAGCTGAGAGGTGGTTCCAGAGGAAGGTGCCCTGCTGAGGGCTCTCTCAAGACAGTGCACTTGTTCCTGTAGCCCAGCAGAGTTTTGCACAAAGATCTGGTCTTTTCAGCTCTAGCCTCGAAGCAAAGTATGAGCCTACAGCATGTACTAGAGCAGGATAGATTTAGGTTGGACATTAGGAGGAAGTTCTTTACAATGAGGGTAGTGGAATACTGCAACAAACTGCCCAGACAGGTGGTGGAGGACCTATCCATGGAGACATTCAACAACAACTGATGTGATCCTGAGCAATCTCATCTAGTTGAAGATGTGGCTGCTCACTGCAGGGGTATGGAACAAGGTGACCTTGTCTCTTCCAACCTGAAGCATTCTATGATTCTATGTGCCAGTGTCTGATTTTAGCAGTGTCACACTGAAGTGGTGTGACCTTAGGTTTGCTTCCAACTGAAGAGATGTCCCTGTTTATTTGTGCTCTGCTAAATGGGTGGATCCCATTGTGCAGTACAAAGGATATCAGAAAAACATCTCCCAGGACTGCTGTGAACATTTGACCAGTGCTGTCAGGCTGTAGCTAAGCCTGGCAAGGGAAACGCTGCTTCTGCTGAAATGGTCCTTCAGTTGCTCTGAAGTTGTTCTGAAGTTGGCTTTATTGGGTTGTGCATGTGCCTAAGCACTTGAAAGTGAAAGATATATTAATGAAGTTGGATATTACTCACCAGCATGTTCCACTGCCAGCTTTACTTTCCTTTTCCCTACTGGTCTGTCTGGGATATGCTGATTCTAATCTTTGTACTCTGAGAGGAATTCCAGGGACAAGAACTCTGTGCCATTCTTCATGCTCTTGGTGTGGCACAGTGGAAAAGTTGAATGATCTTGCATGCACTGTAGATGCAAAACCAGGAAGGTCTCCAAACCTAGATTTTGGATGTTCTTAGGAGCTTTGTAATCTGTGTCTAGATTGCTCTTTCTTAAGCTAATTTTTCTTACTCCAGGTTTCTGGGCTGTGTATGTTGTATTTATCTTTCTTTAATTTGTTTATTATTTGTTATATCTTGGGACAAGTGGGTTTTGAAAATTCTAGCTGAAAATCATTCTGTTCTCAGTTAATAGTAGTGCAGATGAGTGGTTAGAATAAGCCTTTGCAGGCAGTTCTGGTTTGCATTCCATTGCAGTGGTTGTGCTGTAGCATAGGACTCCAGTGGTACTTTCAGGTACTATTCCAGTTGCCTACTTAGATTGCTGTCTGTGTCCAACTGCAGATAGTCTGTTCTGAGGATTTCCTTGCAGATAGTGATACTAGATCCAATGGAAGAATGTGGCCCTTGCCAGTCCAGCCAAGAAGTTGGGACAGTATCTGGGTAAGAGATGAGAGAAAAAAGTGCATTGTGGGAAGAGAGGGGACTGGAGGTAAGGTCTTATGAGGAGAGGTTGAGGGGGCTGGGGTTGTTCAGCCTGGATAAAAGGAGACTTAGAGGGGACCTTATCACTCTCTACAACCACCTAAAAGGAAGTCATAGTCAGGTGGGGGTCAGGTTCTTCTCCCAGGCAACTAGTGACAGGACAAGAAGGCATGGTCTGAAGCTGTGCCAGGAGAGGGTTAGGTTGGATATTAGGAAGCACTTCCTCAAGGAAAGGGTGTCACCACCCCGGAGGTCTTTAAGAAAAGATTGGTTGTGGCACTTTGTGACATGATTTAGCTGATGCTGTGGTTTTAGGTTATGGGCTGAGCTTGAAGATGTCAGAGGTTTTTTCCAGCCTCAGTGATTCTGTGTAAAAAACAGAATGTGTTTCCTCATAAAGAAAATGCTCTCCATGAGGTTTAATCTTCTGAAGTCTTAGAACTACTGACTGTAGTTGTGATTTGTTGATGCTATGATAGCAGTACCACTACATGCCGATGGGACTTTGTGAGCCCATCATAAGGGCCTGTCCTTTAACTTCTGTGTGTTGTTAACACTATGCAAATGACACTGAATTGGGTAGGAGTGTCAAGCTTTTCTGGGTGAAGGATGTGTTGGGAACTGGGTCTTAATGCGCTACCTTTTTCCATCCTTCCATCTTCTTTAACCCTTCCTAATCACCTCACTCCTGCATCAGCATAGAATCATAGAATCAACCACATTGGAAGAGGCCTCCAAGATCATCCAGGCCAACCTAGCACCCAGCCCTAGCCAATCAACCAGACCATGGCACTAAGTGCCCCATCCAATGTTTTTCTGATCACCTCCAGGGCGACTCCACCACCTCCCTGGGCAGCCCATTCCAATGCCAATCACTCTCTCTGGCAACAACTTCCTCCTAACATCCAGCCTAGACCTCCGCTGGCACAACTTGAGACTGTGTCCCCTTGTTCTGGACATGCTGTGGGTTCCTGTTTTGTTTCCTCACACGTGTGAAGAAGTCCTAATACATCATTCTTTTGATAGTCTACCTCTGAAGTAATCCTTGCATTGATTTGTCTTTTCCTTTTAAGCTCCTAAGAGACGCAGACCTGCGCGCTCAATATTTGACGGCTTTCGAGATTTTCAAACAGAAACCAGTAAGTGTCTGCAGATCAGTAAGTTAGAGGTTCTATTTATTCTTAGTTTGGTTTCCTTTAATGCAGCTAAGGTTGAAAAATAGCTTCTCTTGTAGACTAAGATAGCTTTCAGTAGGGTAGTTTTCAAATAGCTTACTGTATAGCAGATTCTTTTCTAGGAACATTAGTAGGCAGTTTGTTGTTTGCAGTGTCAGTACTGTTTGCTGATGTGTCTCTTCCACATCTCTGCAGCAGTTAAAGTTGGTAGTTCACACTGTTCTGGGGTGGCTGAAGGGAGAGTACTGAGTAATGGACATCTGAAGCAGGTTGTGGGGATGCTGGTCCAAACATTCTTGCCTGTCTTACATAAGTAAGACCTGCAGACAGTAAATGCTGTCTGCTTCAGTAGGGCAGATGTTTTCTTAGTAACTCTCAAAAGCCCACTTTTTTCTGCTCTAGGAGGAATTGGAAGGGGGGAAGAACCTAACAGAAATAAAGTTAATTCACTGATTTTTTTTATTGGCTAGCCAGTGGCCATTCTGGCACTTGAGTAGCCCTAAGGCTTCGTCCTTAGTTTCACACAATACTCTTATGAATAGCAGCTATTTCATAGCTGAGTCAGAGCTGTTGTGCAGTTGTTACAGAATGAGTGAAGTGATTCTGCCTCTCTACCCTGCTCTTGTGAGACCCCACCTGGAGTACTGTGTCCAGTTCTGGTGCCCCCCAGCACAAGAAAGATATGGAACTGCCAGAGTGGGTCTGGAGGAGACCATGAAGGTGATCAGAGGGCTGGGGCACCTCTCCTGTGGGGACAGGCTGCAGGAGTTGGGGCTTTTCAACTTGGATAAGAGAATGCTCCATGGAGACCTTCCAGTATCTGAAGGGGACTGTAGGAGAGCTATCAAGAGACTCTTTACAAGGACTTGTAGTGATAGCTGTGAGCTGCCAGAGGAGAGATTTAGACTGGAGATGATGAAGTAATTACTTATATTACGGGCAGTGACACCCTGGAACAGGTTGTTCAGGGAAGTCTTGAATGCCCCCTCCCTGGCAGTGTTCAAGGCCAGGTTGGATCAGGCCTTGAGCAACCTGGTCTGGTGGAAGGTGTCCCTGCCCATGGTGGGGGAGTTGGAGCTGGATGGTACTTATGATACTGTTGATACTTCTGTTTATTAAGCCATTTCTAAAAAGGGACCCAACTGCTGAGTGCTTGAGAAAGGGAGGACAAGTAGGCTTCTTGCCTTCCGTGGCAGCTGATCTTGCTCAGTCTGGTCTAACCTTGTGACTGTAGTGTCAGTCAAAGTTTGTGTCTGAGCCTATAGCTAGCAGTAAATCCATCTTGTGAGTATTTTGTCTAATTCAGCTTCCTTTCTTCTTGGGGCTGTGCAGTTCGACAGGAACAGGAGCTACGGAATGGAGGAGCAGTAGATAAGAAACTCACTACGCTAGCAGACCTCTTCAGGCCTCCTATTGACCTGATGCACAAAGGCAGCTTTGAAACGGTAAGTTTGGAAATGTTGGTGCAGTACTTTACGTGCCTTGAAGGCTCTTGTCCAGCGCCTTCAGCTGTTGGTATGTGTGGATCCCTTGTCAGGTGATCGGAAAGTTACAAGCAACTGTATAGTGGTGAATACTTGATGCACTGCACATGGAAATGTTAGTGACTTACTGAAGAACTTAACTGGCAGTGATGGGGCCACATTGTTTATCCTTACACCCTGGTGTGGCAAAGCAAGTTTGGTGAGAGACTAGCACTCAAGGGTGGCTGGTCACAGGGGAGAAATTGTATCCCGGGAAGCATTTCTGCAGAGCACAGTACAGAAAAAGCTGAAGTGGGATTGCCCATGATGGGTGAGAAAAGACTTTGCAAGGGGCAGTGCAGTTTGCAGCAGGGTCCTGCTAAGAAGCTCACGTGGAGTTGCAGTAACACAGCCAAGTGGTTTCTGATCCCTGAGACAGTAAAAGTAGCTGAGTGTGGCTTTGTCATGAGAGCAGATCTTTATCTTCAGCAGAGGTCGTTTAAAGTCATAGTGGCTGTTTTTTGCATCTTGTAGCAATGCAAAGTGTTACCCAGGAGATTGTCTGCCTGAGAAGGGGGCTGTTGTTAGCTTTGACTAATTGCAGGCATCATCTTTCCTCTCTGTGTGTGGACTTAGTCATAAGTTGTCGTCATATGGATCAGTGACTTGGCTAATGATTGGAGATTATTTTTTCTTTAGTCTAGTTCTAGATACTTCTTAGCAGTCACAGTTGCTACTGAACTGATTATTACTATTATATACTGATTTAATGAGAATGCAAACTGCTGTTCAGATGATGCAGTACTGCTGCCAACAGTACTGGAGGTCCAACTGCATGAGATGAGCAAAACTATTCTCTGCTCACTTTTCACATTCATCTCTGCTGCCATGCACAAATACCTCAGCACTGCTGGAGAAGCTTTGGAGAAGTGGTGTGTGCCTTTACTGAGTCTCTAGCTCTTTGGCAGTTGGCCTCATCTCTCTATGCTTCCCAAATCACCAGAGTTCCTGTGTTCTGACAGTGCCCTCCATGTGTTTGATCTTGTAACAGAATTCCAGGTCTGAAAGGGTGCTGACAGAGAGTGGCTATGCTTGCCTCAGCAAGTGCTTGAGCGTAGTGAAGCAGATGAGCAGGGTTAAGTAGTTGGTGCTGAAGCATCCCTGCCTTGTGATGCCTAGGTCAGGGTTGGGTGCAGTGAAGCAGATGAGCAGGTTTAAGTAGCTGGTGCCGAAGCATCTCTGCCTTGTGATGCCTAGGTCAGGGTTGAGTGCAGTGAAGCAGATGAGCAGGTTTAAGTAGCTGGTACCGAAGCATCCCTGCCTTGTGATGCCTAGGTCAGGGTTGGGTGCAGTGAAGCAGATGAGCAGGTTTAAGTAGCTGGTGCCGAAGCATCCCTGCCTTGTGATGCCTAGGTCAGGGTTGGGTGCAGTGAAGCAGATGAGCAGGTTTAAGTAGCTGGTGCCGAAGCATCCCTGCCTTGTGATGCCTAGGTCAGGGTTTACTTCAAACAGAGTTGTGCCAGGTTCTCCAACTGATGATACCTGCTGGGCATATGGCTCAGAGCTGTGTGTGATCCCAGCAAACACACGGTTAAAGGCAACAGTGAAGGGAATTCACAAGAAAACAGTCAGTGCTTCTCCAGACGGGAACCAACAGTGTCTGACTCCTGCAGTGGAATTTGAGATGTATGCTGGTCTTTTCTGCTGGCTTGCTGAAAATATCTCAAAGCTTAAGCAATGCTGATTGTGGCATTTGCCGTAGACAGAAGGATTTTCAGAGGATAAAAGAACTAGCTGATAGATTTGGTTGCCCTAAAGTCTCTGCATTCTTATTCAGTCTTATTAAATAACAACAGCAGCAACATCAACAATTAAAAAAGCCATCAAGAAGCAACAAAAAGAGGTGATAAAGGGGAGGTTCTCTATGCACACTTTGTCCTGTTCTTTACAGTGACTCGAATTTAAAGACATGCACTTTCTGGTATTCACTTTTTTGTGTTCTTGTACAGCTCTTTGTCCCCTGGGATACCTTTTGTTTCAAACTGATGCTTCTCAACTTCATTGCAATAAAAATCTTCAGCTTCTTGATTTGTTTACCATTGCCCTTTGCATTTTAGGTTTTTATAACTGTAGACTCCTGTGTGGCTTAACCCTGGACAGTGTTTGGCTTCATGTGAACCTAATGACCAGAGTTTCAAAATCTGTCTCTAGCAAGCTGCTGTTAACCTTCTTCCTTCTCTGTGTATACAATCTATATAATAAATCAGAGATGGTTTTCACATTCCAAAGTCTGAATACTGTCTTCTTGATGCTTTTGTAGTTTAGTATTCATCACAGTGGAGTTTTCTTATTGGTGTGTGATGTACTCTAACCTCTGGAGGGATGTTCAAGACATGCTGCTAGTGGTGTGCCATGTACATTTGTCTCAGAATCACTTATATTAGAGTAAATAAGGATGTATTACTTTCTTTAAACCTAGCAAGAATGGTGGCATCTCCTCTTACTAATGTTTTCATGTAACTTTACTGCTCATCTTTTGTTGCTTCTCTTTGAGTACCCCAAGGTTGATTTTGATAGTAAGTAGATTTGGTGATCTTGGATTTTTCCCAAGAGACTTCGTTTTTCTTCAGTGACAGAGAAACTTTGTTGATGGTAAGGTGGAAGAAGTTGCCATTTCATTTTAACTCGCTAAGAAGGCCACTGGCATCCTGCCCTGGGTCAGCAATAATGTGACCAGCAGGAGCAGGGCAGGGATTGTTCCCCTCTTCTTGGCACTGGTGAGGACACACCTCAAATACTGGGTTCAGTTTTGGGCCTTTGCCCCAAGAAGGACACTGAGGTGCTGAAGTGTGTCCAGAGAAGGACACCAAAGCAGGTGAAGGGTCGGGAGGACAGGTCTGGTGAGGAGCTGATGTGTTGTTTGGTCTGGAGAAGACTGAGGGGAGACCTCATTGCTCTCTACAACTTCCTGAAGGGATGTTGGAGAGAGGTGCACGTTGGTCTCTTCAGCCTACTAACAAGTGATAAGGCAATGAGGAAATAGCCTCAAGTTGCCTTAGGGGGAGTTTAGGTTGGACATTAGAAGAAACTTCTTCCCTGAAAGCTCTCTCAAGCATTGAAACAGGCTGCTCAGGGAGGTGGGGACAGAGTGGCTGGAGAGCAGCCAGGCAGAAAAGAACGTGGGGGTGCTGTAGATAGTAGCTGAATATGAGACAGCAGTGTGCCCAGGGGGCCAAGAGAGCCAATGGCATCCTGGCCTGGATGAGGAACAGTGTGGCCAGTAGGACAAGGGAGGTTATTCTTCCCTTGTACTCAGCACTGCGGTCAGACCGCACCTTGAGTGCTGTGTCCAGTTCTGGGCAACTCAATTCGAGAGAGATGCTGAGGCGCTGGAAGGTGCCCAGAGAAGGGCAGCAAGGCTGGGGAGGGGCCTGGAGCACAGCCCTGTGAGGAGAAGCTGAGGGAGCTAAGGGTGTGCAGCCTGCAGAAGAGGAGGCTCAGGGCAGAGCTCATTGCTGTCTACAACTACCTGAAGGGAGGCTGTAGCCAGGTGGGGCTGGGCTCTGCTGCCAGGCACCCAGCAACAGAACATCCTAGCCTGCAGATGCACCTTTGGCACAGGAAGTGTGGTGCTTGATGGAAGGTTGTCTGCCCTGGCCTAGACAAGAAGCTGTGGGTAGCACAGATAGGATATTTCATGTTAGTCTCATGCTCTGATTTTTGTGACCTGTTACCTTCCAAACTGAATCATGCTTGATGGGGAGATGTCCAGAAGGTCACAAGATGCTGGTTCCCCTTATTGCTTCTCTCCGATGATATAAAAGAAGTAGTCCATTTCAACAAAGCTGAGGAAGGAAGAGCCACCACAACATTTATCAGCTATACATGTTTCAGGAGAGTCAAATGAGAGGAGAACATGTTATTTTTGTTAGTGCAAGAGACAGGGTTTGTGCAGTGCAAGTGTAAAACACAACTTCCCTCAAGGGAAGCAGTGGATTCCTCTACACTGGACAGTTTTAAGACTCGGCTTGGCAAAGTGCTGGGCCATCTCATTTCAACTACACCATCACCTGGAATGGTTGAACATCATGATCCTTGGGGTCTCTTCCAACCTGGCATTCTGTGATTCTTCCACGTGTCGTCTAACCAGGTAGTTGTTTTGTTGCACTAAGTTGTTGTAGTGATGAAAAATGTGAATGGATAGGAAGGGTAAAGAGTAGACAAGACTGAGTTCGTTTTAGTTTTGTGTATAGCCTCTTGTATCTGAGATCCTCTGTCTTTTAATTTTCCCACTCTGCTGACTGCTGAAAGCTCGACTTAAGATGCTCGTAGAGCATTGTGGCTCCTACTTTTCCATGTGTGCTGTTTCAGTGCCTAGTGCTGACCTTTACACCTCTGAGGACAGAGAAATGGGGGGCAGTTGGAAACTGCTGGAAACTCAATCTAAAGCCATCAGACATAGCTTGCAGAATATGCAAGCCAGCACTTGAGCCATCCTTTGTTCTTTTGTCACCGAAATGACCCATCAGTATAATCTCCAAACTAATAGTGTTTGTTCCCACCGCTCTTCTCCTTCCACCTACCACCACCACCCCCTCAGAAAAGCCCCAGCAGCGGAGCACAGCTTTGTGTGTAGCGATTTAACCGTGTCCTTTTAAATGTTCAGTGTGAAGCCTGTTGTAGAAGGAAGGTCAAAGTAGTTTCATAAGACATACCTGCTTTACAGACTCCTTTTTGCAAACCTTTCTGTGCAGAATTTCCTGCTTGCATCCTTTTGAGGACTTTAGCTAGATGGAGGAGAGGTAGAGTTAGGCTTACACCGATCAAGAAAAACACAAATGCTCAGAACAAGTGAAATGCACTTTCCAGCTGTCTAGTTACATAGTGTGGAGTTCTTTTTTACAGCCCATTAGCATATACAGGACTAAGACAGCTGAAGTGGCTCAGCATAAGGATTTTTGTTCCCTTGGGCAGTTAACTCTAGACCTTGCCTGAAACTGATTTCCTAGAATTAGTTCTCAAAATCCACAGTTAGCTCAAAACACATCTTTTAAGTGAAAGCAAAATTTATATCTTCAAGACCATAATCAGTTGCTGAAGTGTCACCTGTCCCACTCTTCCCTCTTGGTGACCAAATACTGGATCCTGACATTAATATTAGTGGTAAGTAGTTAGTTTGAGGTCCCTTGAGAGTACAGGAGGACTGCCCCATGCTTCTACCTTCATTTTTTCCCTTTGAGTAAAGTAAAAATTGGCTCTGCAGGTCACCTGGCCGTGCAGATTAGTTTTGTAGAGTGAGATTCTTTGCTTCTTGAAGCTAAGTGTGTGGGGTACATGTGTCTATCACGTTGGATAGGCTGACAGTTGGAAAGTGCACTGGCTAAAATTTGTTTTAAAAGTAAAAAAACTTTGGTTTGGGGAAGAGAATCCTGCCCAAAACAGCAAAATCTTGCATAACATCCTCATTCCTTGAGTTTGCTGTTGAGTACATTACCAGCAGGATGGTGAACACAGCTATAAATATATAAATCTTTCTTTTTCTTTAAAAGGAAAGGTAGTTCATATGCTAGTTCCAGTCTTTCCAGGTGGTAAGAGCATTCCTGCTGTTGATATAGCCCTCTTTTTTTCAACAGGTATGACAGTTCAGCGATCAGAATTACATTCTTGATCAAACTCCTACCATTAACTTGCAACCAAGCAATCAGACAATGCCAGCTTTGTGACTCAAACCAGTAAGATCTCTTCCTGCGCCTTCTTGTCTTCCTCCCCACTTGCAGTCTGGATAAGGAGCATCAAAACAAACCAAACAGACAAACAAAAAAGGATGCCTAGTGCCACAGTTGCACAGCAATAGAGTAACTCAAAACCTGGAGAGAAAAAAGAAAACATGCAGAGAGGGGGTCCTGTTGAGTTGATGCAAGTCCTCTGTCCATTATGCAACCTACTTAAGTAGAAGATGATGCACAGGTTTATCTTTAGAATGAGCAGATCTTTCCTCTGTTGTCAGATCAGTGTGATTGACTACACTCTTGTCTGAACAAAAACTTGATTCAGCGTTCCCCTGTCCCTCCCCCAAAGTTGCTTTTCCCGCTCTGTGCTTGGCTTGTTGAAATCCAGCAGCTCTGTTCATCGATGTGACTCTGTAATTCAACCAGTCTCATGTAAAGCAGATCTTTCAGCCCTGCCTTCTGTTTTGTGGATGCATTTTCGCTAGCACTGTTCATCTTCCTCACTGTGAAGGGGTTTTGGTGAAAAACCTGGCAGTGTTAGACACCATCACTGATCATTGCTGGCATTGGTTGTGGCTGGCTCTTCAGTTTTATCTAAAGGAGCTTTTCTGTCTGCTTGCAGGCCAAGGAGTGTGGTCAGATGCAGAACAAATGGCTCATGATAAACATTCAGAATGTGCAAGATTTTGCCTGTCAGTGTCTCAACCGTGATGTCTGGAGCAATGAGGCTGTGAAGAACATCATACGAGAACATTTCATTTTCTGGCAGGTGAGAAATTGACTGGAGCTGTGTGAGTCACTTGGTGCCCTTGGTAGATGGGCCAGGGAGAAGAAATGGGCTTCTTTGAATAAAATGGCACAGTTGCAGTTCTGCTGCTGAACTTGCAGAAAGTTGCAGTAGTCACAGAGGTCTAGATACAGTTTGTGGATGTAGATGTAGTTCATGGGTATATATTTATCATACAATAGAATCATAGAATCAGCCAGGTTGGAAGAGACCTCCAAGATCATCCAGGCCAACCTAACATGCAGGCCTAGCCAGTCAACTAGACCATGGCACTAAGTGCCTCATCCAGGCTTTGCTTCAACACCTCCAGGGACAGTGACTCCACCACCTCCCTGGGCAGCCCATTCCAATGCCAATCACTCTCTGCAGCAAGAACTTCCTCCTAACATCCAGCCTAGACCTGCCCTGGCACAACTTGAGACTGTGTCCCCTTGTTCTGTTGCTGCTTGCCTGGCACAAGAGACCAACCCCCACCGGGCTACAATGTCCCTTCAGGTAGTTGTAGACAGCAATGAGGTCTGCCCCGAGCCTCTTCTTCTGCAGGCTGCACACCCCCAGCTCCCTCAGCCTCTCTCTGTTTGAACACATGCACTGCCTTTCTCTTGTGTGTTTAAGAAGGCAAATTGTATCCTGGGCTGTGTCAATAGGAGTGTTGCCAGCAGGTCAAGAAAGATTCTGCCCTTTTACTCTGCTCCTATGAGACCCCACCTCAAATGCTGCATCCAATTCTGGTGTCCCCATCAAAAGAAGGACACAGCTCTTGGAGTAAGTCCAGAGGAGGGCCACAAAGATAAGTTGAGGACCAGAACACCTCTGCTGTGAGGATAGGCTGAGGGAGCTGGCATTGTTCAGCCTAGAGAGGAGACTCCATAGGGACCTTATAGCTGCCTTCCAATACCAGAAGGAAGCCTAAAGGAAGGCTGGAGATGGATCTTGGAAAGAAGCTCTTCAGTATGGGGGTAGAACAAATTGCCTAGGGAGGTTGTGGTGCCTGGGAGTGTTCAATATCAGGTTGGATGAGGCCTTGAGTAGCCAAATCTTGTTGAGAGGTGTCCCTGCCCATGCCCCTGGAGGTTGGAGTCTTTGAGGCCCTTTCCAACCTGTGGCATTCTGTGATCCTATGATTGCAACAAAGCTTCCAGTATGTGGATGGTTAGCATATTGGCAGCTCATCAGACTTGCAGGTAACATTCTGCTTGTGTGTATAGTGTGAAACCAAGGAACACTTTGTACATTCACAAAGTACACTTTGTGTTCCCTTTCCACCCAGTAACTGCTTTCCAACATGGTGTTTTGCAGGTATACCATGACAGTGAGGAAGGGCAGAGGTATATACAGTTTTACAAGTTAGCAGACTTCCCTTATGTCTCCATCCTGGATCCCAGGACAGGTAAGCTAAGTGATGGTTACCTGTGGTTTGTATATCCTGTGAGCAGGACTGGCCAGTCACAGTATGTCTGTGTTCAGATGAAGAATCTCAGTTACATTGTTCTGTTTTCTGAGAGGCCCTGCTGTTCATGAAGCAGGGTGTTTTAGAGGAGCTCAAGGAGAAGAAGTCCCAAGACCTGCTGAAATGTTGTTTGTTTGGCTATTATTAGTGAGTACTTTGCTTAGGAGTTAAAATATCACCTGGTGGTAAAACTCTGAATTGTGTTTTCTTTTTAAACTGTCCTTCTAAAAGCTTCTTGAAATCATGTGATGAATAAGCTACAATATTTGTGAGCAGTAGAGAAATCTACTTCCTGCACCTTGCACATTCAATTTCAGCTTGGCTTTTAAATCCCCTTTTGGGTTTGTGTTTATTTTTTGGGTTTGGGTGGGTTTTTTTGACTTGGACAATCAATCTTTTATCTCCCCACCTCCAGCTCTTTTGAAATTGTTACTTTTTGGTAATTTCTTTTATCATCATAAAATGCAAATCTATTAATGGTGTAGTCTGCTTCTAAAGACTGAGGTAATAACATCTGTAATCAGAGGGGGGGGTGCTAGAGGTAGAGACAGTCTCCTTAGCAAGGCTTGCTGCAGTAGGGTAAAAAGTAGTGATTTAAAACTAAAAGGGGAGAGATTTAGACTAAATGTAAGGACTAAATATTTTATACTGAGTGTGGTGAAACACTGGCCCAAGTTGCCCAGAGAGGTGGTAGATGCCCTATCCCTGGAAGCATTGCAGGTCATGTTGGACAGGGCTCTTCAGCAACATGATCTAGTTGAAGATGTCTCTGCTCACTGCAAAGAGGTTGGACTAGATGACCTTTAAAGATCCCTTCCAACCAAAACCAGTCTGTGATTCTGTGACTTAAACCACCAAAAATGTGGGGTTTTAAATTTGTTTGTTTAATGTTGAAACTGAAATTAGGATACTTTTCTTAGACCTTTACTTGCTCTAGTGATGGTTTGGGTGTTACCTGCCCCTCCACTCTTGTGAAAATCACTCAGACTAGACTCAGCCAAGCTGTAATTAGAATAGAGCTTAGCACAATATACAAGCAGGTATTTACAATATCTACAGCTATAGACAGAAATAGACAAGTTGAAAAGTAATACAGAAACACAACAGCCCTCCCAGAAACCAGAGTCCCCAGGAGGGACTCCAAACCACCCTTCCACCTCTTTTCCACCCCTCTACCTTATCCCAGACTTTGCCTTATGTTCAAGGTGAGTTTGGAAAGTCAACCAGGGGGATTAGGAAGCAGAGGGATTAGTCACACAGACAGCAGGTTAGGGAGAGAAGGGAGGTAGCCAAAGCCCGAGAGAGCAGCTCTTATCTATGTTTGTGTTCTTGTTTTTATCCGTCTCAGCAAGCTTGTGAGTGCAGCAGACATCACCATTGTTTCCTTCTTGCAGCCTATCATCTAATTCCTCTCTCTAAAATATCCCAGCTAGGCTCAAACTAGCACAGCTCTTTGCCAAGGTGTAGAATCAAAGCAGGCAGGAGTGTAGAAAAGCTCCTTCATAAACTGGATGGTTTGGGTGCTTTTCCCATTTTGAGGCCTAATTCACCTAATTATACTTCTAAGTCTCTAAATGGAGGCCATGACAGCAAGCATCTTTCATTCCCCACCAGGAATGGCTCATAACCCTCTTTTGCTCATAATGGAAGTTTTTCCTGCAATCATACAAATGTATAACCTGAGTTCCCTCCTACAGTAAAACTGTTTTGTGTTCTACAGCAGGATGTGATATCAGAAAAGTGAAACCTGGTGGCAGTTTCCTGATCAGTGTTGATGCTACATCAAGTGTCATGTTTTGTCTGTAAAGAGACCTTGCCATGGAGGCTGCTTCTCAGCATTGGGCAGTGAACTGCAAGGCCAGCAAGGAGAGTGGGGTGTTGTTTGGCTTGTGAAGCAGCAGTAGCACCTCTAGAGTGAAGGATCCTTTGTGTTTCTATTATTGGACATACAAGAGAGCGGGGCAGAAGGAAACCCTTTGATGCCTCAGCTGTCTGCTTCTCACAGTCGTTGGGCATTCTGTGCACATATTGCCATAGATGAAGAGAAGGGGGAAGTAAATGCCTGTATGTCTGTCCATGATCAAAGCCTTTTCAAAGGAGTGGAAGGGTGAAGCTTCATTATGATCAAGTGGCAGTTCTACAGGAGTGTGGTTTTGCAGAGCCACAGTGAGCTGCTGCATCTGACTGCTGAGCTGAATGTTTTTGCTGAACTTGTTTCATGGCAACTTCTTGTTCCCTAGGCCAGAAACTAGTGGAGTGGCACCAGCTAGATGTGACTTCCTTCTTAGACCAAGTGACTGGGTTCCTGAGTGAGCATGGACAGCTGGATGGCCATTCTTCCAGCCCTCCCCAGAAGTGCTCTCGTTCAGTAAGTATGAGGTGCTCTAGGAGGACTGGAGAAACCTGTAACAACATGTTGGTGAGGGGCCTGAAACACAAACCCTGTGAGGAGAGGCTGAGGGAGCTGGGGGTGTGCAGCCTGCAGAAGAGGAGAGTAAATCCTGGGCAGTCTGCTCTGGGTGACCCTGCTTTGGCAGGGGAGTTGGACTGGATGATCTCTGGAGGTCCTTTCTACCCCCCACCATTCTGTGACTCTCTGATCCTACTGAACGTGAAACTCGAAGGGGCAGTCATTAAGTAGCCAGTGTGACCTGCTTTCTGTGCTGCTTGTCTTGGCAGTTTCAGTAGCTTCTCTTTGGAAGACTGATTAATCAGTACTTTAAAGCAGACCCTACCTACCTGTGTTACCTCTGTGTTCCACAGGAGAGCCTGATTGACGCCAGCGAGGACAGCCAGCTGGAAGCTGCTATCAGAGCCTCCCTGCAGGAGACGCACTTCGATTCCTCACAGGCCAAGCAGGAGAGCCGCTCGGACGAGGAGTCGGAGTCGGAGCTCTTCTCCGGCAGCGAGGAGTTCATCTCGGTCTGTGGATCAGAGGAGGAGGAGGAATCAGAGAATCCTGCCAAGCTGAGGAAGTCTCCACACAAAGACTTAGGGTGTAAGAAGGAGGAGAGCCGGAGGCCTCAGCCTGAGGCTCCTGCAAGGACTGACCCTGGGACAACATCAAATCACAGAGCACTGCCCTGCATTGATGCAGGGACGCTGGAGGAGTCAGCTGAGAAGCCTGAAAGTACCCTTCAGGGCCTGGATGTGAATGGTAAGTTGAGCTGTGCTTTGTTTTGGTTTAAATCTTTCTATCCTGACAAGCATGGGTTTGCTCCTTGTTTTGAAGAGCTAAATCTGTTTTTCTGTCTTACTCTCCCCTTGACATGAGATGTTTGGGTGATTCGTCTTCCAGCAGCATGGCAAGCTGCAGAGTCCTGAGCTTAAGTTTCTTAGTTTGGGACCTTGTCCACAAATAAAGTATGGGTTGGTGTCATGACAGAGCTTCCACCAGTATGGCAGAGAAGCAGAAATAACATCAGCCTCACCTCATACTCATTTAACCTGACTGCCCTGACTGGCTAGGATGAGCTCTGGCAGTGCAGTTTGGCTAATACAAAGCCCTGGAGCCTCTGTTCCTCCCATGGTGCCCGAACTGGGATGCAGCAGAGTGAAGTGGTCTCTAAGGTAGAGGTGCTATTCTCCGGGGATGCTGACTGCTTTCAGTCTCTACTGTTAACTCTTTCAAGAGTCCTGAGTTTGATGTGTGTGTTTTAAAGGTGTGGCAGAAGTATAGCTTCATAGATTGGAACTTTGTTTCCAGTCTGTAACCCTGCTATGCTGTGCCACCTAAAAGCTACAGAAGAGCTCTGTTCAGCTGCTTTGCTGTTAACCTGTAGTAACTTCCTTTATACTAGGACCAAAGGCACAGCTGATGCTAAGGTATCCAGATGGAAAGAGGGAACAAATTTCACTGCCTGAACAAGCTAAACTTCTGGTGAGTGCTGTTAACTGGAATCATTGTTTGAGCACAGGGGAGCTGAAGCTGGAGAATTTTACTTAGCTGTGGTGGTACTGGTGTGGTTGAGGTGCTGGAATGTGTCCAGAGAAGGGCAACAAAGCTGGTGAAGGGCCTGGAACACAAACCTTATGAGGAGAGGCTGAGGGAGCTGGGGTTGTTTAGCCTGGAGAAGAGGAGGCTCAGGGGTGATCTTATTACTGTCTACAACTACCTGAAGGGACATTGTAGCCAGGTGGGGGTTGGCCTCTTCTCCCAGACAACCAGCAGTAGAACAAGGGGACACAGTCTCAAGTTGTGCCAGAGTAGGTCTAGGCTGGATGTGAGGAGGAAGTTCTTTAGAGAGAGAGTGATTGGCATTAGAATGGGCTGCCCAGGGAGGTGGTGGAGGCACTGTCCCTTGAGGTCTTCAAGAAAAGACTGGCTGAGGCACTTAGTGCCATGGTCTGGTTGACTGCCTAGGGCTGGGTGCTAGGTTGGCCTGGATGATCTTGGAGGTCTCTTCCAACCTGGTTGATTCTTTGTTTCTAATCTGCATCCCTCTAGAAATGTAGGGTGCCTCAAACTCATATTCTTATCTTTAACTCTTTTGCTTGAAAATAAAGATGGAACAATGAGGGTTACTACTGCTACACTCTTAGCTCTCTCAAAACCAAGTGTAAACAAGCAGGATGTAGGCTGCCTGCAGTGCTGCAGGTGGAATCCTGGTCCTGAAAGCCAAAGCCTACAGGATGCTGGCAGAGCATGACTCTTGCTGTAGAACCAGCTTTACTTTTAGATCTGTTTTCCAAGTATTCTCTTATATCTTCTAAATGCAGTTGTCTGTGTTATTAGAGACATACTTTTGAGTACCTAACTAATCTATTTAGGTCATACAAAGCTGCAATACTGATATTCCTGAATTTCTGACTTCTTGTTTGACTTCTTTTATGGACTGTGGTAGTTAAAGGAAGTTATTCTCAGCATGTGATTTCCCTTGCTGCCCCCATAAGTGAGCAGAGGAATTTAGGTGAGTCAAGGTTTGTTGCAGAGCTAAACTGGTGGTGCTCATGCTCACATCATGTGGTCTTTTAAAGCCATTTCAGTCAGATCAGGAGGGAGTGTCAGATGCTTCTATCTGAGCATTATTTCCCTCCCAGTTTTTTCCGGCCTATAGTTGCTCTAGGTTGGAAAGGACCCTCAAAGTTCATATTGTCTCCAACATCTCTGCAGGCAGCAGGGACACTTCCAACTATATCAGGCTGCCTAGGGTCACATCTAGTTTGATCATTAATGTCTTCAGAGATGGGGCCTTAACCACATCCCTGGGCAGCCTATCCCAGTATTTTACTACTCTTACTGTGAAGAAATTTATCCTCATGTCCAAACCTAAATCTGCCCTCACGGAGGTCAGAAGTGGGGGACAGGCTCTGCTCACTGCTCCCTGGGATAGGACAAGGAGCAATGGGTATAAGTTGCAGCACAGGAGGTTCCACCTCAGCACAAGGGGGAAGTTCTTTACCGTAAGGGTCACAGAGCACTGGAACAGGCTCCCCAGGCAGGTTTTGGGATCTCCTTCTCTGGAGACTTTCAAGGCTTGTCTGGATGTGTTCCTCTGAGATCTGTATTAGATAGCATTGTCCTGCTCTGGCAGGGGGGTTGGACTGGATGCTCTCCTTGGATCCCTTCCAACCCCTAACATCCTGTGATCCCTGTCTCTTTATGCTTCACACATTCATCTGTTGTGTTTCCTGATGAACTTCAGGAATCTCTTTAATGATAGCATGGACTTGAGCTCTTCCTGATGCATCTGCTGGTTAGGTTGTGAGGATGATATCCCTTCCTCCAGCACCCTCTGCATCCTGCCCCAATCACTGTTGGAGGCAGTGAAGTCAGTGAATGGACAAGAGCTTTAGACCCCTCTTCCTGAAGGGAAAAGAATAAAACATGAAAGTGCTGCGTTCATTTTTGTCAGCGCTGCCTCACCAACATCCTTTGGTGGCTTTTGGGTGTAGTGTAAGGGCAACAGGGCTTCTGGTTTGGGGCACTTAAAGGATTTTTTAGTTGTTTTTTTCTTCTCATCTTTTTTTTACTGTGGCTTGTGTGATGTGGAATTCAGCTTGCTGCAGTTACTGCACTGTTACCTGTGTCTTCCTTCTGCTTAAACCATCACTTGGTAATTAGTTTTTAGGTTTATTCATACACTATCAATGTTATGATTACTTGGGCCTAATTAGAAGAGTTTGGGATGTTTTTTGTTCTTTTTAGGTTTTTGTTTTTTTTTTTTTTTCATTCTTTTGTGTTGTTTTGAATTCTGTGACACTTCTTCATTCTCCCTTTCTCTCCAGGCTCTTGTGAAGCATGTCCAGTCAAAAGGATACCCCAATGAACGCTTCGAGCTCCTCACCAACTTCCCTCGAAGGAAACTCTCCCACCTGGACTATGAGATCACGTTACAGGAAGCAGGCCTGTGTCCTCAAGAGACTGTCTTTGTGCAGGAACGGAATTAGCACTGTGGGCTGAGCTCTCCCAGCCTTCCTCCCCTTTCTTCTTTGCCTGGGACACCAACTCATTAAAAATGCAGTTGAGGGTCATAGGATTGCAGTACTGAAATCAGGCAGGCAGCTGGCCCTTCTCTCTCTTCTTCCCTTCTGCTCTAGTGACCAAATGAGAGTGTTTGGAGTTTTGTTTTCCTCCTTAGCTTGGGCTCTGCAGTTCCCTGGAGCACAACTTTCCTTTGTTTTCTTGGCTTAAAGTCACATGATGACCTGTGCACCCAGTGTGCTGGGGCTTGGAGTGGCCATAGGACACCTCCCCTGCTCACTGCTCCTCTGAAATCTGGTTTGTTTAATTTATTTTTAAGTACTGTGTGGTAAGGCACTGAGTCATCTCTCTGTAAGGAGAGAACAGAATCTTCAGCACAGTCTTTCCTCTGGTTTGATTCTCTACTTGAAAGGTCTCCATTAACCTTAACAGGCTTCTCAAGGGTTCTCTGCAAAAACTGGGAAGGAGCTGACTTGACCTTCATCCACTTTAAAATCTTCTAGACTGCATGCATGTTTTTGGCCTGGTTAAATGCTGCCTGTGGGCATAGTGAAAAACCCAACCAACCAACCAAGAAAACTACCAAAACTCAACTGCACTCTCTAGGAGATTGATTGCTTGGCCCGGGGGGAGAAAGCTGCATGTCCACTGCTGGAGCAGAGCTGACTCCTTGGTAGAAGTAGATGGAGTTTCCATTTATTCTTTTTCCAGCACCCCCTTGCTGTCCACTTCTTACTTGATCTCAGGATTTTGCTAATGATGGTGAAAGGTGAGAGGATACTGTACAGGTCTTGGACCCTCTGGAAAACACCTGTCATAACCCCCTGACGGTTAGTTGGCTTTTTCTCTCTGCATGGTGTTGTGTCTTGTTTTTCCCAGGAGTGAGTAGATTGGCAGGGGCTTTATTGAGCACTGCCTGCAGCTGAGCAGGACAGCAGGGGCTAGGCAGCTTTTCTTTCATGAATTCCAAATGCAGACAGCTTTGGCAAACTGTGGAACAAGTAATGCTTTATAAAAGGCTTCACTGCTGCTGCCTTCACTGGTGGCTTAAACACCCTAGGCTGCTTTTAACTTGCACTTTCATGTTCATGCACTGTTGCTTAGCTCTCAATATGGAAAGCTGCTCTATGATTTAGGCTTTCTTTTCCCCTCTGGAAGCTGGCACATAAAGTCCCACAGTCATATGCTGGGCTGTGCAGTAGGCTGTGTGTTCCCAATGTCGTCTTTAGACATTGAGCTATTGGTTAGTTGCTGGTAGAGAAGGTTTTACAGTGTCACAGTAGTTAACTTAACACAGCCATCCTGCAGGTGGGTGTCAGATTTGTTTATTTCCAGCTAAGAGTTTAGTATGCTTTTCATCAGTGAAAAGCAGGTGAAACCTACCAGAACTGCTAGCCTTCTCTCTGTCAGGTGATTGTACTTGTTAAACAGAAAGATTTTAGTGCTCAGAAGTCTGCCACAGACTAAAACTTTTCAAGGTACTTTGCCTTTAATTTCATACTAACCTGCATATTTCTGTGATGGAGGACATGACATAAAGTATCGTGCATTCCCCAGAAGCATATTGGCTCACAACTCTCTTTTGCTGATAGTGAAAGTTTTTCATGCAGTCATAGAATTGTATAGGTTGGGTTTGTGTTCTACACATCCTGTGTCCAGGATGAGCAAAACCTGATGGCAGTTTTCTGATGCTACATCAGGTGTCATGTTTTGTTTCTAAAGAGATCATGCCATGGAGGCTGCTTCCCAGTCTTGGGAAGTGAATCACAAGGCCAGCAAGGAGAGTGGGCTGTTGGTGTTTGGCTTGTCAAGGAGTAGTAGCATGTCTAGGGTGAAGGATCCTTAGTGTTACTAGGATAGGGTATGAGAGAGTAGGACAGAAAGAAAACCCTTTAATGCTTCCCTACATAGCATCAGCTGTCTGGCTGAAATAACTCACTCTGACAATTGTTGCCTTGAAACTCATTGCTTCTTCTGTGGTTAGCCACGGGAAAATTAAGGCAGGCTGCCAGCAGGATATGCAGTACCCAACACAAGTATAGGTAGTCCTTTCATGTCCCTCAGGCAGACTAGGATAGGGGTGCACTGGCTTTCCCTACCTGTTCCTGTCAGTGTAAGGCAGGGAGCCTTTGTGCTTCTACTGAGTTGTTGCTGGTTGGCTGTGATGGCAGGTGGAGAGTCAGCTCATTTTCATAGTTTGGGTTTGCATCTGCTGAGGGAACATTGCTTCATGTAATCTTTTCTAGCAGGGAAGCTAAACACACAAAGTGGTCTTTACCTTTTCAGTCACAGCTCTGTTTTATTGGTAGCCAAGAGCATGAACCTGCATCGGTTCTGTGCATGGAGATGCTGTGCACTGTGTGCTCCCAGGCTGGGAACCCCTTATCCCTTCTTGCCTTTCTTATCCCTTCTTGCCTTTCTTATCCCTTCCTTCCTTTCCTATCCCTTCCTTCCTTTCCTATCCCTTCCTTCCTTTCCTATCCCTTCCTTCCTTTCCTATCCCTTCCTTCCTTTCCTATCCCTTCCTTCCTTTCCTATCCCTTCCTTCCTTTCCTATCCCTTCCTTCCTTTCTTATCCCTTCCTTCCTTTCTTATCCCTTCTTGCCTTTCTTATCCCTTCCTTTCTTATTCTTTCTTGCCTTTCTTATCCCTTCTTGCCTTTCTTACCCCTTCTTGCCTTTCTTACCCCTTCTTGCCTTTCTTACCCCTTCTTGCCTTTCTTACCCCTTCTTGCCTTTCTTACCCCTTCTTGCCTTTCTTACCCCTTCTTGCCTTTCTTACCCCTTCCTTCCTTTCTTACCCCTTCCTTCCTTTCTTATCCCTTCCTTCCTTTCTTATCCCTTCCTTCCTTTCTTATCCCTTCCTTCCTTTCTTATCCCTTCCTTCCTTTCTTACTCCTCCAGAGCTAAGCCTGTGAGCTGCAGAGCAGCAAGTGACTGACAATTCCTGTCTTGCCTTCTCTGCTCACCTGTAAGGAGAGGAGCAACTTTACACTCCTCATCTTGCCATCAAAACCAAAACTGAGAGCTGGAGGTTTGTTAACTTTTCGTGGCTTTTGTCTTGCCAGGATCAGCTCAGTGCCTCTCTCATGAGGAACTAAACACTGCACTTGGCTGCTTCAAGTTTAAGCCATCAAGAAACATGCCTCTCTAGTATGGTCAGCCTGTGCCTGCTGCTATAGTGTGCCCATTCTTTTTCTGCTCTCCATTCTTTTTCTTTATTGAGGTTTTACTTAGAAAAAAACATGCTTCTCTTTTTTCTGGCCTAACAAGGAAATAAGAATGTGAAAATGAAGCTTTAGATTGAAACTGGGATTTTTTTTCTTCACTTTCTAGTAGTTTGTTCTGTTCCAAGAAATTCTGAACCTGTTCTTTTGGTTTGTTCTCTTTTATTTTGCCAGGACTATCTTTTTTTTTTTTTAAGTTTTCCTCTCAGTTTTCTTTTGATTTGGTTTCTGAATATGTGGCAGAGAGAAAATACTAAGTAGTATATCACTCTCTGAGGCTCCTTCTTCATTCCTCTCTCTCTCTGTTCTTTTCAACCCAGATAAAACCAGTACTGCAGCACAGGTGCTGTGGTGACTGCAAGGTCTTTAGAAACAGCTCCAACTAGGATACAACCTCTTAGATATTCATTCATGCTGAAGCCCATTGGAGTTTTGGTGGCCTGAGGAACATGGCTGAGAACAGTAACAAGCAGCTTGTGAAAGGTGCAAACTAACTGAGCCCTGATTTTAAAGAGCTTTTGTCACCATCACTTCTGGATGTTAAATCTGGAGTTCAAACTGCTTTTGGCAAAATGCCTTAAATCTGATTGCAAAATAAGATGCTGAAACACGAGGGACAAAGCAGGAGGGGAAATCCTTCAAAGGCTGTGGTTTGCAGCTTCCTATGGACGTTGCATGGCCATAATGTGCATGTTGTGTTGCAAGGACTGCTATGAGTTTGGAAGTGCAGAAGTGCATGTAGGCAGTGGAAGTCTTTCTGAGTAGAGACCTAAACAGAACTAACATGTTTCAAGCTGCAGATTCTTGGTGCCTGTTGAGAAGTTTCCTTTGTATGTGCTTTTCATCTGACAGTGCTTTGACATTTAATGCCTCACTGCTGCTAGTAGTCACAGTGACAACCAGCAGCAGAAGGCAGAGTGAGTGCTGGCTTTCCCTGACAGGTGCTATTGACACATTTCCTGTTGGCTTCCCATTTGTGATCCTTCAGAAGCCCAGAGAAGGATTTCAGGTCTTCAGATGCTCTAAGTCAAGTTTCATTGACCAGCTTCAACACCACAGCAGTCCTTGCTGATGTAAAAAAAAAAGCAGCCAAAACAACTGTGCCAAACCTTCCTGGGCTAGCTTGCCTTACTTTCAGTAGCCTTTGAATTTTCCCATTTCTGTGTTTTTTTTCCATTTCTGATGCTCATGGACTCCTGCAGGTTGCCCTCCCTGATAAATCAGATAGATTGGCAACATCAGTATTAAAAGAAGGTGCATGCATGTGCATGAAGGTACCCAAAAGTTCCTGAGCAGATGTAAGCAGCAAGTGTGCTTCAGCATACTTGGAGAGCTCACTCGATCTGTTACCATGCCACCACAGGTGCCTACACCTCACCTGTAGAGCAGCTCTGCTTGCTGCTGGGAGCAGCTTGTGTTGCCATGGGGTGCACTGCTTTCAGAGGTGCTTTTTTTCCCAGACTACCAGATTTATATACCCATCTGCAGCAGCTTGTACCAGCTTCCACTTTTACTGGTACCCTTGCAGGGTCTGGCAATTCTACTAAGTAATGCTGAAGGGCTTTGGTTCCCAAACCCACTTCTTGGGAAGCCTGCCTGGAGTTGTGTGCTTTGCTGTTTGATCCACCTTTGGAGCACTGCAGGCTTTTCCATTAAGTATGAGTTTTTCATGGGTGAGTAGAGGAGTTTTCTTCAAAGGGATGGAAAGAACAAACAGCATCTTCAGAAGTTCAAAGTGTTGTCATCGCAGTGCAACAAGTCTTTGAGCACAGCTGCTTTGTAGCAGAGGGCACCTCAGCTTGTACTCCACCCCTTGGGCAGGCAGTGAGACACAGCCAGATCTGAACACGCCTCTGGGAGGAGCTGGGAGGCTGAATCCTGTGGGTTTTGAGGCTGCTCTCTCTGCGGGACTGAGCTTTTTTTGCAGGGATTGAAGAGCAACAAGGGCTGAACTAAAATCAGTTTTCTTTTGGAGGCAAAGCATCACTTGAGCTGCTTTTTGTCAGATACCAAACACTGCAGAGATGAGTGATAATGTGCTGTTGGTGGTTTGTTTTTCTAAACCACATGAGGAAACAGGTAACAGAATGGCCTGTGTGGGACACCTGTCCCTTCAGGAACACAACACTTCATTTCTATCCCTTCTTAGTCTTTAAATGAGTGTGACTACATTCTTACTGTTTAGGCCCTCTTTAGTCAAGATAGTGAAAAATAGGCTCTGTGTTCCAGGAGGAAAAGGGGTAGCAGAGATGTGCTTTAGATGGGCAAAGTGCAAAAGTCTCAGTCCCACAAAGACTCACTGTGCCTTGCCTAGCTGCTGCAGCAGATTTAAATACAGTTTCTGCCCTCCCCTCACCCTTTCTATTTATTTATTTCTTAACATAAATGATCCTCTATAAACTGGACAGCTGCCCTTTTTAAAGGCAAAACAAAACTCGTGCTTTGAGGCCTGTATTGGCCAGTTGCATTGTTGGACATGCCTGCAGCCAGATGTTTGGAGCTGATCTGATGACAGGCTGTTGCCACCTGTTGGTTGCCATTCTGCAAAGGCAGTCTAGCTGAGGTTGTCTTTGTGTGAATCCAAGATCTTCCCTGCAGTTGGGTTATACTCCAGCAAGGTTAATGGATGCCCTTTCTGTGCTGTTGTCCCCCTGTCTCCTCTTGCCTTTGGGATGCTCAGTGCCTGTCCACTCCCAGCAACTGTAGCCCTAGCTGTATACATCTATCCACACACATGGCACTGCATAGCAGTGACTCGACTGGCCTCAGTTTTAGCCTCTGTTGTTTTACCTCCCAGTGACTGGGATTTGGTCACTGTCTCTTAATTGCTGTGAGCATCTGCGGGACAGAGAAGAGTCAATTTGTAACTGCTGGTTAAATGGTGCTGAGACTTTGAGGTATAGAAGGGTAGGTAGAAAAAGTACCTAGAGCAGGGAGGGGAGGTGCTGCTTGATAGAACAGAATACCTGGGTAAAACTCAGCTTGGAGATGTGGTGCCTCATCAGAGACACCAGACTATGGGATAGATGATTTTGGACAATAAGGCTGTTTGCTCTAATTGGTGAACTTAACAGTTTCAAAACCAAGTCAGTTTGCCTGCCAGTTTTTATGGTAGTCACTTGGTCAGCAGTTGCAACACATGTGGGAAGAGGAGTAATTGGGAAGATTTCAGCTCACCATGCTGGGAGGGACCAAACTCAAGGGAATCTCTGATCTATGTACACAACTGCTGCATTTTTTTATAAATATATGTAAATGTCCTATTGTAATATTTGATCCTTGAAATAAACCAAACTGTTTTCAGTAGCTTGCTTCATCTCCTGGGATTTCGGTTTGGGTTTGGTTGTTTCAGTTTAGTTATAATGAATCATAGAATGGCTTAGGTTGGAAGGTACCTCAGAGATCATCTGATCCAATGCCCTTGAGTAGGCAGGGACATCTCTCAGCTAGAGTTGGTTTCCTTCAGCCAGTCTGGCCTTAAACAGTTGCTCTCTGGGCTGCACTCACACTGCAGGCTCATGTTGAGCTTTTCATCACCCCAGACCCTCAGGGCCTTTTCCTCAGGGTGTCAGAGGAGTTAACAGGAGGACCTTGCTGATCCAGAATTGCTTTCCCTGGGACTACTTGCTTGTAATGGTGGTTCTGATGCTTTGATAATGGAGCTGTCATGTGTGGAAGGGAGGCCTGCAGTCACCCCCAGAACCTGGGAGGCTGTGCAGGGCTAAAATCAGCCTGTCCCTATTCCAGGCTGCTCCAGCTGGGGTGGGTGTAGGAGGAAAGTCAGTGATGCTAGGCAAGACTTACCCTGCTGCTTCCGCCCCCAGGGCAGGGGGCTTTCTGGGGGAGATGATTGACCAGATCATGTGCTTGGCAACGTAGGAAGCTCGGATTGCTGTGACATAGAACAGGGCACAAGATGAGGTTGCAACACATTTTTTCTGAACACTTCCTTTCTAAGTTAAAAAAGGAGAGGAAGGCAAAGTTGGATTATTCTCAGCAGCTCCCACGTGTCCTGCCTTTGCCGCTGCCTGCTCTGCAGAGACCAGTTTGCCTGCAGGATAAAAGGGGGATTTACGTGCTGGTGCAAACTCTGATTTTCCACTCAGAGGACCTGTCCTTATTCAGACAATCTGCTCCTCTCAGCTTCTTTTCTTCAGAAAAGCAGAACTGGCTGATGCAACTCAGCCTACCCATTCGTCTTTTTCCATGAGCCATTCAGTAGCTCCGACTCCATTCTCTACTTCTTCCAGCCTGGAGCAGGCTCTGTTTTCTCAGTGGTTCCCATACTGATAGATTTGCCTTGCACAACCTGCTCTAGTGGGAGGAGTAGGTGGACTAGAAGCTCAACATGAGCCAGCAGTGTGCGCTTGCAGCCCAGAAAGCCAACCAGAGCCTGGGCTGCAGCAGAAGTGTGGCCAGCAGGGCGAGGGAGGTGATTCTCCCTCTCTAGTCTGCTCTGGTGTACTGCATCCAGTTCTGGAGCCCCTTCTTGCCATCTTTTGTACTACAGCTTCCACATCCCCTGTTCTCAAAACATGGAGGTCATATTGTCCTGGTCTTGTGCCTGTCTTGGAGCTGCTACCATCAGACTTTCTCTGTGGGGACAAAAGAGGAGCTTCCAGGTTGTGTGCTGACTGCCAGCCACGGGCACCAAAGGTGCCCACAGTTAGCAAACAATGGGGAACGTTGTGTGAAATGCCAGTGGATGGTGGCTTGCACTAATGAAACTATCCAGGAATAACCTTCCTCTCTCACTGTCATCACCAAGATGTGAGGGGGGCATGCTTCATACCCACAGGAAAAGCAAGGAAGCCCAAGGTAGGAGATAAGGACCAGCTGAGACTGGAGAATATGTCCCTGCCCATGGCAGGGGGGGTGGTTGGAACTAGATGTTCCTTGTGGTCTCTTGCAACCCTGAGTGATTCTATGATTTCTTCTTAAGCTTTTATTAATATATTACTTGTCTTTATTCATTAAAATACTCATTTTATCCCTGTGGGTAAAGGTGGGAAGCAGCACAGCTCAACTGTTCAGCATCCACACAAAAAGCTCTTGCATGATGAGGGGAAATAAGGTGAACCATATGGGAAAAGCCTTTTGGTGGCCTCATGGTGACAGAAGGATAGCAAGGAGAGAGGAGAATGTTCTCCCTACATAGTTGTTGCAGGTTCTCCCAGCAAAAGCAGTGTCTGCTACTCAGTCAAGTGGTCAAGGCCATGAGTGTGGTAGAAGCCCTAAAATCAGAAGCGGTGCATCCTTTGGAGAGCTTCTGCTAGGGGAAGGGGCAGAGCTGGTGGATCAGCTGCAATGCTGACAGAGGCTGGCTGATGCAGATAGGAGTCATCCTTCCTTCTGAGCCCCTGGCTGCGTGGGAGAAGGACATGACCGACGTGGGTGGACCTCTGGGTGGAGGAGGAAGATGTGCACATTATAAATAGTCCCCCATAGGTGATGCCTCCGGGACAGGGCTCATTCGAGCGGCAGGCGCTGCTGGTTCCATGCGGCATCGCTCCCGGGTAAGTTGGGTTCCCTCGGCTTTGCTTGCATCCCCTTGTGTTCAGAGACGGAGACACGCTGGCAGGGAGGGGATTTCTTCTCACAGACTGCTTCAGCCGTGCTGCTGCTTCACCTTCCCTGGCAGAGGGGTTTGTCTGCTTTGCCCGAAGTAGAAGAAAGCAGCCAATGGAAACCTGCTCCTTGCTCAAGGGGAGCACTGTGGGGACAGCAAGCTGTGGAGAGCTTCTTGCAGGGGGACACCTTCCTCTAGGAGGGGACAGCAGTGTAGGGGGAGGACAATCCTTGGAGAGGTTAAGGAAAGTGTGACGGTTTGGGTGTTCCCTGCCCCACCCCACTCTTATGAAATCACCCAGACTAGGCTCAGCCGAGCTGGAAATTAGAATGGAGCTTTCTGTTTACAGCTTGGCACAATACACAAGCAGGTATTGGCAATATCTACAGCTATAGACAGAACTAGACAAGTTAAAAGGGTAGTACAGAAACACAGCAGCCTGCCCAGAAACCAGAGTCCCCAGCAGGGGCTCCTAACCACCTTTCCACCTCCCACCCCTCTACCTTATCCCAGACTTTGCCTTACGTTCAAGGTGAGTTTGGAAAATCAGCCAGGGGGGTTAGGAAGCAGAAGGATTAGTTACACAGTCAGCAGGTTAGGGAGAGAAGGGCAGGCAGCCAGAGCCAGAGAGCAACTCTGTTATCTATGTGTTCTTGTTTTTATACATCTCAGCAAGCCTATGAGTGCAGCAGACATCACCATTGCTTCCTTTGCACAGCCTAGCATCTAATTCTTCTCACCAAAATATCCCAGCTAGCTTCAAACTAGCACAGAAAGACATGCAGAAGACTGCAAAAGCTTCTGGCTTGTGAGAGAGGCCCATGATGTGAGCTCCAAAAGGAGCAAGAGCCATTCTGGGCAGTCCTCCAAAAGTCAGGAGCTGGGACTCAGAGCTGGATGCTTGTGTCTGTGAGGTGACAAGCATGCACAGTCCCTGCACTGCAGATGGCACCACAGTGAGGACAAGAGGCCCTAAATTCTTTGTAACTAAGGCAGGGAGGATAGAAAGCAGGGGGGAGGTGATGCTCCAGGATGGATGGAGCTGGTGGTCTACCTTGGGCTTCTTGACTTGCAGCCGGGTTTTGCAGGCCTGCTCCTCCCTGTTCAGCCCTCTGTTGCCCATCTGACAAATAAATATTGGCAGATCTGGGCATCATTTTCTGTGGCAGAATAGTTCAGTCTCAAGGAATGTGGTTGGCAACAGCAGATCAATCAGATGACTTGGGCAAAATCAGCTCCCACTGGAAATTGCTCTAGAGTGAAGGCAGTGGTAGTGTGGTAGGCTGGGACCCTAACTCATGAACCAGTGACTCTCATCCACCCATAGCTGTGGGACAGGCTTGCTGTGGGGGCTGTGGGGCACCATGGGCCTGCAGGCAGCCTTTTCATCTCCTTCTCTTTCTCCCCATCCCCATGAAGGGTGGCCATGTGTGTGAGGAAGTGCAGCCGGATCGTGGGGCCCTGTCTGCTGGTGCTGGGTGTGCTCTCCATGGCAGCCAACATCCTCCTGCTCTTCCCTGGCTGGGCACTGCAGTACCTGCTGGAAGGGCACATCAGCAAGCATGCCAAGGCCATGCCAGGTGTCTGGGGAGGAGGCATCAGCGTGAGTGTACCACAGCTTGCACCGCGTCCTTCCTCGTGTGTCCGTGGAAGAGGGACGAAAGGGTGGAGCAGGTGTGGCTCCCCTTTGCCCACCAGCTGCTGTCTCCTTCCCACAGGTGCTGCTGGCAGCGACCCACATCACAGCCGTGGGGTGGCAATGCACCGGCTGCTCCGACTGCGGCACTCGTCGCAACGTAAGGCAGGGCTGGGACCCCTGTGCCAAAGCACTTCCCAGCAGTGCGTGGTGGGACTTGGCTCTGTGGTGGGATGTGCTGGGTGGGTGGCCCCTCTCCCCTCTTGGGTTATGGCAGGGTGCTGCCCCTCACATGGCACACAGCTTGGATCCCCCTCTGCCATGGTCTCATGGTGGGATGCTGCGTGGTGCCACCTCTCCAGGGCACAGGGCTCCCCGTGCATGCCAGCACAGGCACTGGCCCAGCATGCTCAATGTGGCAGCTCCTTGTTTGTCTCCCATCTCTGCCCACTTCTGTCCAAGTTCAAAACAACCCAGCAACAGCTCCATCCTCAGCCTCAGCTGCCTGGGGCTGGAGCCAGCTGGGGCAAAGCGGAGGGGGGATCCTGCCCTCTCACCAAACTCTGCTGGGAACACACAGCCACGTTTCAGAGCCCACCTAACTTTTGGTCTCTCTCTCTCTACTCCTCTCCCTGGCTACTGCCCACAGGCTTTCATCTCAGCCGTGCTCTCCAAGCTGGCACTCCTGGGTGCTGCTGCCTGCTTCGTCCTTTCCGGGGTGGGTTTGACCAATGGACCTCTCTGCTTCTACAATGCCTCCACACATGGCCATGGGAACGACACCCTCTGGGGCTACCCCTTCCTGGACACTGGCAGCCAGGTGCCTGACCTCAGGTGAGGCAGTGGGCTTCAGTCCCCAGGGCTGCTTGCTAATGACACTGCTGTTACTTAAGGTGGGTGAAGTGGGTGGGGTTTATGGTGGTGACACAAGACCCTGGTAGCTTAAGAGGTCCTCACCTTCCATGGCTTTGTCTGTGGTGCTTCTCATCCCTATGAGCCTGCTGACCTCGTTTGTCTTTGCATCTTGGTGGCAGAAAGTGATGTTATGTCTGCGTCACCCTCTCTCCCCATCACGCAGGACAGAGGATTACCTGCACAATCATCACACATGGAGCATCTGCCTAGAGCCAGAGGGCATTGTGGCCTGGAACACTGTCCTCTTCTCCCTCCTGCTGCTCATCAGTGCTGCTGAGATGGTGCTGGCCTCTCTTCAGATCCTCAACGGCTGCCTTGGGTGCCTCTGCGGCTTTTGTGAGAAGAAGTAGGGACCTGGCACTGTCAGGAGGTATCATCCCTCAGTGTCCCCTGCTGGGTGGCAAATGCTGCAGCAGAGGTACAGTGATACCAGCCCAGTGTAAGAGCCCTGTGCAAGATGGACAGAGTCCCCTAGTGAGGACAGTCGCCCCAGCCCACAGGAGATGTTGAAGCAACCTGTGTGTGGTTGGTGTGCCAAGAGCTGTCCCCATGCAGAGCCCTCTCCTGGAGCAATCCCTCTTCCATCTTCCTGGAGTGGATGCTCTTGGTCCTGCCTGGGGTTGGAAACTAGTCTAACGAGCAAGGGATGTGAATGAATGGGCAGGTGGCTCATGGCATCCCAATATCTGTATCTGTAAAGATGAGAGCTGGAGCAGGAACATACTCATTTCACAGTCTGTATCCAGGGCAGCTGGAGTTGGCCTTTGTCTCCTGCACAGGGCAGGAGAGGCAAGGGACCCTGGAGGATCTGAGCTGGGCTCCAGCTGGTGCCGAAGGCCTTGGATGGAGTCATGCTGGGGGAGGCAGTGCTGGAACACAGGTTTAGCCCCCACAGAGGTCACCTACACACCCCTACATACACATGCAGCCAATGTCAGCAGCAGCCCAGGACCCCACTGCACCACTGCTGCTGCACATGCAAGGAGTGTCTCTGGCTTCAGCACAACCCCACCTTATGCCCTCATCTCCCAAACCTTTCGAGGGACCAAGCATGGGTACAGACCTGAACCTGCCCATGCTGGGAGGACATTCGCCCCAAAGCTGAGAGGGTTCAGGGGAAAGCAGCAACATCCACAGTAGCTTTTGAAGCCAAAGCAATTAGCCAGGTGACTCAGCACTGGGGGGTCTCTTTGGTCAAACCTCAGGCTGCAACTGAGCACCACACAGCCACTCACACACTCCTCTGCTCAGCAGGATGGGGGAAGTGGATTGGAAGGGAAAAGTGAGAGCACTCATGGGGTGAGATGAGAACAGTTTAATAACTGAAATAAAGTCATAGTGGAAAAAAAAAACAAACCCACAACTGTAACAAAAAGGAAATAACAGAGACAGAAGTGGGGCTCCAGAAAGACAAGGGACACAAATGCTAACAGCTGCTCACCCCTCAACTGATCTGCACCCTGTCAGTCCTCACCTAGCAGCACCTCCTCCCTCCCCAGTCTCCTCCACAGGCCATTGCTGGTCTGGGATAGCTCTTGGGTCAGTTGGGGTCAGCAGTCCCAGCTGTGTCTGCTCCTAAACCTTTGTGCACACCCAGGCAGTTCACTGACAGGGAGTGCGAGGAGCAGAGCAGGCCCTGGCACTGCGCAACTGCTGCTCCACAAGCACAAAACCATCCCGGCACTACCAACATTATTCCCAGCACAAATCCAAACCACAGCCCCAGGCTGGATGCTGTGAAGAAGATGAACACGGCTGCAGCCAAAACCAGCACAATGGCTTTGGAGTCTGCTGAGAAGAGGAACTGGCATGGACAAGATCATTAAAAAAAGAGCAATTAAAAAGCAAGGAACATGAGTATTGATGAGCATGGGAGGAAAACCCTTGGAGCATGGTGGTAGTACCAGGTATGGCACAGCCAGAGCATTATGTGTCTCCCAACTCAGAACCTGAGGTGCCCCCAGCTGCCTTCTCCTCTGCATGGCTGCTGTTGCCCTCATGGGTCCTGTGCTTGGAAAGCAGCTTAGAGCTGGCACAAGCCTCCATGCTCAACCAACTCATTACCAATGAACTAAAGCCCTGTTTGAGGTCAGCAGGGCAAGACATAGGGGGACAGGGGAGAGGTGACCTGGGGGTCACTAGGAGATGAGGCACTCCCTGCGGCGCGGGGGTCCGCTGTCCTTCCGGGAAGCAGCGGCTGTCAGGGGGATGTTCTGGAGCACATCATGCAGCGTGAACATGCTGAAGGAGATCTGCTCGTAGGGTGATCGTGTGCCATTCTCATAGAGGCAGGCGAAAGCGATGGCTGGGGCACCTGAGATGGAGTCCTGGTTGTAGGGCAGCTCCATGTAAGCCAGGTCTGAGTAAGCACTCGGGCCCTCATAGATGACCCATGGCTCGGTCCAGCTCTCCACATCCCTGGGGAAGGTGCTCAGGTGAATCCCCATATTGACCCGTGACATAGAGCTAGTGGGGTGGGAGTAAAGGACCCACGTTGGTGCTTGGAAGAAGGGACTCCTGGGTCTGGGGGTTGCCAGAGGGTCCCCTTGGACTGAGGCAAGACCACAGGCATGGCTATGATGCCTCGGTGTAGGACAGCCCTCCTTGGGCTCAGCTGGCTCCCAGTGGCTGCCAGTGGCCACAGCAGGCAGCTCCTTACCTGCTGCCTTCAGGACAGGCAGGGACCGAAACGCTGGTAGCCTCCCAGGGAGCAGTGGGTGAGCTGAGCCCTGGAGAGGCATCGTGGGGCCCTGGGGCATGCTGGGGACATAGACAAAGGGTGCAGGAAATCCGATGATGCTGCCATGGCAGCCGTGGGGGGGCTCGACCAGCCGCTGGACCAGCTGCCCCCCGTGGAAGACAGCGCCATCATCTGTGCTCAGCGCCTGGACCCTGAAGCCCAAGGGGCTGCGGGCATTGCAGTAGAGGACGTTGGAGCCATCCTCCTCATCCACTGAGACCAGCTGGCACTCGCCTGTCTGCAGGTTGGGGATGAACTCCCCGAAGCGCCAGCCCTGGCCGTGGTCGTCGCTGTAGAAGGCGAAGGAGTGGGGGGTGGTCTTGCAGAGCTGTCCGAAGCACTCCTTGCAGTCGATGTGATAGCTGTAGGCGGGCACCAGCAGCCGGCCTGACCGCAGCTGTATCCCGTGGCCGGGGCCCAGCGCAAACGTCGCCCAGTCTGGGGAGTGGAGATGAGATGGGGGTGAAGGGCAGCCTCCATGGAGCCCCTGCCACAGCCAATGGGGAAAAGTATTCAAGGCCTCCCTCCCGCCTGGTCCAGTAAGGTTCCCAGTGCTGCCCAGTTGTCCCCATGCATGGCCCTACCCATACCTATCCATCTTCTCTCCCCTCGTGCAAGACACACACCCTCCACCCATCTCCCTTCTGTTTGAGGTCCTCATCCACCCCACCCTTCTGCCGCCTATGGGCTTCTTGCCCTGAGGCCAGCTCCAGCCACACCACGAGTGGCTCCAGGAGGCCAAAGCCTATGGTCACCCTCTTTCTGGCTGTCATCCCCCCTCCTTGCACCTCTCTGGTGGGCTACCTTTGATGGCCCTGCCAATGACTTGCTGCGTCAGGTCCGTGGCTGTGCTCCAGCTCAGGCCCTGGTCAACGCTGGTGACACAGCAGAGGCGGGTGACATTTTGGCCAGTGACAATCTGGTAAGCTTCTGGTGTCCTGCCCAGCACGGTGATGAAGAAGAGGAAGAGGGTGCCAGTGAACTCGTCGTAGAGCGGGCAGGGGTTCATGGAGCGGTGGTGCTGCAGCGTGGCTGTCTCCAGCACGCGCATGTCTTCCCACTGCCCAGCGAGACAGACGGAGGCGAGGACAGAGAGCAGTGAGGACCACCCCACATCACCCAGACCGGCCTTCCCACCCCACTCAGGTGCCACGCACAAGCAGTGGGCAATAATCACCCAGCCGTCCCCATGGCCGCAGCCCAGCTGCATCCCCCGTCCCACCTCCACGTAGCTCCCGTAGATGGTGCCGCGGCGCAGCACCAGCAGGTTGGCATGGGAGTCGTCCGGGCTCAGGCGCTCCTCGGCGAAAGCCAGCAGCTTGGCCACGCAGGGCAGGTAGAGCAGGGCAGGCACACGGTAGGTGACGCCGTTGGACTCCTTCTCAAAGAGCACGGTGCGGGCAGGGAAGTGCCGGGAGCTCATGGCATCTGCAGCAGAAAGGTGCAGCCCCGCCTGAGTGGGTTGATGAAGTGAGGGGCACCAGCTGCTGGGCACGGCTCGAGGAGCAGACTGGCAGCTAGCTTGTCCTTGGAAAGGTTTGGGGGTTAACTTGGTGGGTTTGGGTCTGGGGAACAGCCACAGGAGCACAGGGTGGGTGGCAGCGCTGAGGCTGAGAAACGCTGTGCGAGTCACCGGCGCTGAGACGGAACGGGACTTTGGATAACACCAAAGCGGCTGACCTGGGCTACCCTGAAATAACATCAAATAAAATTAACTTCATCTTCAAGAGGCACTTCAGAAGGAGTTTTGGGAAACCGAGAGCAGTTAGCAGAGAGCAGAGTGAGACCTGAACTTCCCCGGTCCCATCATCAGGAGGGGATGGAGCGGGACAGAGCACATCTCCAGATGGCCGAGACGCCGCGGGGTCGGGGGTGGTTTGTGCTGCGTTTCTGGTGCCTCCAGCACAGCAAGTCTGCCAGCATCCTGCTTCCCACTGCCCTGCCTGGGGTCCCTGAGCACCCTTCTTTAAGGACAGCAAGAGCGATGCTCTTCCCAGGTTATGTGGCCCTACGCCGCCCAGGGCATTGCCCGCAGGAGGAAGCAGGCATCCCAGTCCCGGGACACTGCTGGAGCAGCTGAGAGCCACTTTCCCCCGCCTTGTAGTTAGGAGCTTTTGCTGACCGAAGAACCCGCGGAGAAAGCAAAGGCACTCACCGGGTTCTGCTCGGCTGGGGTGTCCCCTCCTGTCCCTCACCACGCAGGGTAATGCTGGTTCCTGCAGCTGACAGCTCTCTGCAGTGCCTGCCACCTCGCCGCTTCACTGCCACCCTCCCCTTGTAGGGTCCCCACGAAGATGGGTCACAGGGCTCCCGCAGTGGCAGTGGCCAGGAAAAAGCACTGAGTCAGCAGCAGCAGCCGATCCTGGAGCGCCAGAGCTGCACAAAGGCACCATTGGCAGCCCATGCAAAGGGACCTGTGGGGAAGGACTTGCATCTCCTGCCTCAGTTTCCATTCTCCAGCAGGCTGGGAGAGGCTAGACCTCCCTGCCTAGCTGCTACAACCCATGGTCACCATGGTCCACCCCAGACATGAGCTCACGAGCCCATGGGCTGTGGTCTAGAGGTTCCCACCCGTACACAGGTCAGCTGCTAAAGAGGTCTTGTTATGCTTCCATTCATCCCATCTGGCACCAGCCTTGCTCAAAGGGCTTGACAAAAGGCACAGGGCTGGTCACAGAGCAGACGCTCGGAGGTGAAAGCTCAAGCTCAGGTGGCAGAACTGACCAATAAGGCCCTCAGGGATTGTCCCTGATGCAGCTGCCCTCTCCTTGCCCCTGCCAGTTACAAATGCCCCCTAAGCCTGGTTAATTTTAGCTGGGGCTGCTGAAGCTGACAACCCTGAAGGTGCTGCTAATCTCCTGCTGCACATCACATGGGTTGCACTGCAGGTTAACCCTTGCCTCAGCTGGTGTCCTGGGTTTCAGAGCAGCCAAGGGAAATCCCAGCTCCACTTCTCTCTCTGCTCACCTCTGACAGCCTCTCTCCTGCTTCCCAGCCTGAATTCTGACCAGGGAGTTTCAAAGCAGCAGCTAAGAGACCTTGGATCCATCCAGGTCCCTGCTGCCACCTGGACCAGCACAAGCAGGAGGAGATGCTGGCTCTAGTGAAGTAGTGCACCACTGGTGCACTTGAAACTGGCAGTGGATAGTTATTAATGGCAATGATACCAAAGCCATTGCAGCTTGGTACTGCTGTCCTTCTGATGACCCTTCCCAATACCAGCGGGGAGCTGGCAAAGACCTCAGGGCCAGGTTTAATCACCTTCAATAACAAGGTCATGCTCCAAGCTGGCTGCAGCCATGCCTCCTTCCACTCTCTCCTAACCTGCATTGGAAAGTTTGGCCAACACAGTAAGCAAGAAGGGGGCTGCCCAAGGAGGCCTCTGCTGATTGAGGGCTTCAGGGATGCTGAGCTCAAGGGACTGGGGATCCTTGCCCCAGAGAGGGGTGAAAACACAGAATGGCCCCTTCCAGGAGAGCACAAGCTATCCCAAGTGGTGCAGAGACCCCTTGCACTTCATGACACACTAGAGGGACATGTCCCCACCTATGGCAGGGGAGTATCTTTAATGTCCCTCCCAACCCAAACCATGCCATGGCTCTATGAATCTTGTGTGCTGCAGGAAGAGGCTGCCAGCCAGTAAGCCCAGCTCCAGACTTCCATCTGAGAAGCAGCCATCATTGCCTGGTGGTTAGATGCCACTAAGTGTGGACACTGACAGAAGGAGATCCAGGATCTCTCCTAGTCCTGCCAGTGCTGTGTCCCTTGTCGCACTCTCCTTGTTTTCCCTTCTCTCTCCCCTGTCTTCCCCTAACTGCGGCAGATCAGTGAACTATGACCAGCCTGGACACAGTAAGGACTGTGAGATAAAGCTGAACACAAGCAGAATAATTGAGCTTGTGATTAATGATTAAGAAGCAGGAAAGTCTAAGCCAGCTCAAAGTCTGCCGAGTGCTCAGCAGCAGCGAGCTGTCCTTCTGCCAGGGAGCAGGGAGGTGGGATCAAGCAGCATCAGGCAATACAGAGTCTTTGGCTCAAGGTCCTCAGAAAAGGACTCACTGCCAGCTCAGTGGCCCTGAACAAATGCTCCCCCACCTTCCCCCGACGTGTCAGAGTCCTGTGGGTTAGTCATGTGCCAGACGTGGGGTGATGGAAAGGGGTGGGAAACCACAGTGAGCTGCCATGTGTCCTAGTTGGGAGGTGGGAGCTGTGTCTTCTCCTGGAAATTGGTCAAATGCCAATGCAAGCCTGGCCATTTCCTCTCCTTGTGTGGGTGCTGAACAGTGTAAAGATAGGACGTGTACTGGAGCTCTGGCATAACCATTTGCTGGCAGGTCCTCAGAGTCCTGTTGTCCAAGTCTTGTCTGAGGTTGTACCCAAGGATATTTGCAGCCCCTGACTGGAAAGGCTGAAGAGCTTTGTTCTTGATGTGATCTTTCCCTACTGCCTTCTGGTCTGAGACACAGGTCTGCATAAGTTCCTCCTGTCTCATTCGCAGGTGATTCACCTCCTCCTCCAGAACCTTGAGCCCTATGGTCCTCTCAATTGTCCTCCAGAAGGTATGGTTGAAGTGCAGGTAGAGCTGCCAGTCCAGCGAGCACCACGCTTTGATCCGCTCCTCACTTTCTGGAGTCAAGGTCTGGATGGTGTCCTGGCTTCTGGAATTGAGCTTGAAGTAAACCACATCATCGAGATCCCAGCACAAAGCGTGCTTCAAGAGGATCATGGACTCATCAAAGTACTCTGCTATCAAGACCAGGTGGAAATTCTGCTCAATCTCATCCAAGACTGCCTGGACATACCTTTCACTGTCGCGGGCGTTGTTGTCGTAGCCAAAGTCAAACCACATGATGTTCCTGGCATACATGCTCCACTTGCCACCTGCCCACTGGTAATACTTCATGGGTGACGCCAGGTACTCGTTCACGTCCTTGGAGAACCTAAAGGCAGGCACAAAGTCCTTGTAGTAGACGTAGGAAGACTCCAGCAAAGAAATGGGGTTCCTCAGGATGGAGAAGTAGAAGGTGTTTGCTGGCATCACCTTTTGCACCTGTTTGTGGGGAGGAAGGAGGAAGATGTTTAGCCCGGAGCAGCGCTGGCCCAGCCGGGTTCCGCCGCGGGTGTCACGGCTCTGCCTTACCTCGGCGAGGTTGAAGCGCAAGTGGTTGCACATGATGTTGTAGTTTTGCCCTATGGTGTCAAAGTCCTCCACAAAGTCGGTCAGGAAGGTCTCTGGGTAGCCCAGGTGGAAGAGGCGGCCAGCTGGGAGGGCAATGGTGAGGTTGTGCTTCTCTGCAAACCTGAACATGACGTTCAGCACGGTGCTGCTGGCCGTCTTGTGGGTCTTGAGGAACATGACATTTGTCTTGGCACGGCAAGGCATGGAAGGTAACAGCAGCTCCTTGTGTCTGTTCAAGGCTCTGCAGGAAGGCAACAGATGTGGAAAGCAGCCTCACCAGTGCCGTATCCCATCTCAGGACCTGGCAAAGCCAAACCCGAGCAGGATCTCCTCCTGACATCGCACCTACAGCTAGCACAAGGCACCAAGCCAAACAAGTCCCACTCCTCAGGCATAAATGTGGGACAGTTTGATGCTTCTCCAGTCCTCACCTACCCAAAGGTGAAGCACGATCCCCATCTTCCATAAGGCTGATTTTGCCCCAAAGAGCTGCACTTTGGTTAATTCGATCCCAAATGTGGATCCAGAACCTAACTCCAGAGTGCTGCCCTTCCAGCATTAGCCCAAACCTCAAGACACTTAAACCAAGTGTCCCAGTCAGACCCTTGCTGGCCCAGGCAGATGAAGTCATGCAGCCTTGCTCCTGCTACACTTACATATGATTCCTGTTCTCCATGTGGAAGAATCCTGACAGGAAGATGAGTCCTAGGGAAAGGCTGAAAATTAGGAGACATTTAATGTGCCTGGAAAGAAAGAAGAGTTTCAGTAGATTTTCATAGAATCAGCCAGGTTGGACAAGACCTCCAAGCTCATCCAGACCAACCTAGCACCCAGCCCTAGCCAATCAACCAGACCATGGCACTTAGTGCCTCATCCAGGCTTTTTTTCAACACCTCCAGGAACGGCGACTCCACCACCTCCCTGGGCAGCCCATTCCAATGCCAATCACTCTCTCTGGCAACAACTTCCTCCTCACATCCAGCCTAGACCTCTCCTGGCACAACTTGAGACTGTGTCCCCTTGTTCTGTTGCTGCTTGCCTGGCAGAAGAGCCCAACCCCACCTGGCTACAGCCTCCCTGCAGGCAGCTGCAGGCAGCAATGAGCTCTGCCCTGAGCCTCCTCTGCTGCAGGCTGCACACCCCCAGCTCCCTCAGCCTCTCCTCTCAGGGCTGTGCTCCAGGCCCCTCACAGCTTTGTCGCCCTCCTGTGGACACCTTCCAGTACTGCAACATCTCTCTGCAATGGAGGAGCCCAGAACTGGACACAGCACTCCAGGGGTGGCCTGAGCAGTGCTGAGCACAGGGGCAGAAGAACCTCCCTTGTCCTGCTGCCCACACTGCTCCTGAGCCAGCCCAGGATGCCATTGGCTCTCCTGCCCACCTGGGCACACTGCTGCCTCCTCTTCAGCTCCTCTCTACCAGCACCCCCAGCTCCCTCTCTGCCTGGCTGCTCTCAGCCACTCTGTCCCCAGCCTGTAGTGCTGCTTGGGGTTGTTGTGGCCAAAGTGTAGAACCCTGCACTTGGCCTTCTTAAATTTCATCCCCTTGGCCTCTGCCCACCCATCCAGCCTGTCAAGGTCCCTCTGCAGGGCTCTCCTACCCTCCAACAGCTCCACAGCTGCTCCTAGCTTGGTGTCATCTGCAGACTTACAGACGCTGGACTCAATCTCCTGATCCAGATCATCAATAAAGACATTGGTTCATCTGGTAGTCCTTCCCTGAATGCTAACCACCAAACTTCATCTATTTCCATTGGGAAGTTTTGTCTGCCAGCCACCTTGGACTCATTCAGCTGGGTCAGCAGCTCAGCAATTAGAGGCAGGACAGTGAGAAACTGCACTTCCACAATCACTGTCCTAATTTTGGACTTTGGCAAGGCACAGCCTACTTCAGGCAAAGCCCAAGCTCTGCTGCCAGCCTCCTGCCTTTTCTTTCGGGTTTCTGGGGCTTCAGACCTTATTGACTATTCAAACCTCTTGTTTATGCACTAGAAAAGCAGCCCTTTGTGTGGAGGGGGATAAGGGTTTCTGTGGTAAGAAATCTGCAATTGTAACACTCCAGGAGATTGGGATCTTAAAGAAACACCAGATGGATTTTTTTTTCCCTCAGTAGAGCTCAGATTTTGCAACACAGGAAACCAGCTAACAGCCCAACAGCAGCTGGCACCCACTCTGCATGCCCTGCTTGCAGCAGATGACTGCACCCCCGAAACAGCTCCTTCTCCACCCTGCCATGTACACAGCCTCACCCAGGGCTCCCTTGCATCAGATCATCTCACCTGAGCCAGACTTGAAACTGTCTGTCCTTTGGCCCGGACACCTTATCTGTTTATGTTTTACCTGGATAAGACTGGTTTCAGTTTGAAAAGATCTTTAAGTCATCTGAGTTCAATGATTCTCTTACTCTACCAAGCCTGCTGCTAACCCATGTCCCTCAGCACCATATCTCTGCCTCTTTGAAACACCTCCAGACACGGGGATTCAACCACAGAATCATAGAATCAACCAGGTTGGAAGAGACTTCCAAGCTCAGCCAGGCCAACCTATCCCCCAGCCCTATCCAGTCAACCAGACCATGGCACTAAGTGCCTCATCCAGGCTTTTCTTGAACACCTCCAGGGATGATGACTCCACCACCCAGGGCAGCCTGTTCCACTGTTTGAAAATCCTTCCAGTGAAGAAGTTTCTTCTCCTACTCAACCTAAACCTCCCCTGGGGCAACCTGAGGCCACTTCCTCTCATCCTGTCACTTACTGCTAGCTGTGACTGGTGAGCCACAAACCACATGAAAAGAGAGTGGCAGCATGAAGGCAGTGACACCACAGCACCACAAAGACACCACAGAAAGGTGTTTGGCTTTGCCTGACATGGAGTCCTGCCTGAAACAACCTTTGCTTCAAGCTTTGCTTTACTTCCCTTGTCCAACAGCACCTCAGCCACCATGGGAAATCCTCAGGCAGAAGAATCATAGAATCATAGAAGAAGATGAAGTTGAAAGATTGAAGGATGAAGGTCATAGGCTTGGAAACATCAGAGAAGCAGAAGATGAGGTAGAGAGGTGGTGCCAGGCTCTGGCAGCCCTGATGGACAGACAGGATTATCCATTATCAGACACCGAGGGTCAAGTGCCCCCTGTATCCCCCTCCTGTCAGATTGAAGCCAGTCACTCAAAGGGAAAGAGGGAGGGGAGGCAAGTCCATGGTCAAGGCAGTAAAGAAACTCCTGCCTTGTCCATCTCCCACCCCCTGAACTCCCCCTACCACATCAACGAGGGGCTGTGGCAACAAATTCCCACCCGCCCTGGTGGGAGTGCAGCTTCAGTTATTCACAGTGCTCCCCAGGTGCCTTTGCAGAGCAGGTTGGATGTCCTGCAGGCACAACTGGCCAGCCAGGAAGGTGAACCACATGGCCTGGAGGAATTCCCAACATTAAAGCAGCCTCAGCCCTCCACACAAACATCTTGCATGGAAGAAAAAAAGAGAAGAGTTATTGTCACAGGAGACTCCCTTTTAAAGGGTGCAGGGGGCCCAATATGCAGACCTGACCCACTCCAAAGGGAGGTCTCCTGTCTACCAGGGGCCCAGGTCAAGGATGTGATACGAAGACTTCCCTCCCTGGTACAGCCCATGGATTAAAACCCATTGCTGACCTTCCAGAGAGGCTACGATGACCTTGGAAGAAAACATTAAAGGCTATAAAGAGAGACTTCAGGGCCTTGGGGCAAGTGGACAAGGGAGTGGGAGCCCAGATAATATTCTCTTCTATCTTCCCTGTTGAAGGGACCAACCCAGAGAGAGTGAGGAGGACTCACATGCTCAGTGCTTGGCTTCGAGATTGGTGCCCCCAACAGGAGTTTGGTTTCTTTGGCCATGGGTCCCCCCACATGACACCATGGCTGCTGGCAGCAGGTGGGGTGCACCTCTCTCCAAGTAGGAGGTTTTTATTGCAGGGGTTGGCTGGGGTCATTAATCATGCTCTAAACTAGGTTGGAAGGGGGGAAGCTGGAAGCCAGGCTTGCTACAAGCGAACCCTCTGTGAGTTCAGAGGGTGGTGATCAATGGTGCCAGGTCCAGCTGGAGAGCTGTGACCAGTGGTGTTCCCCAGGGATCAGTGCTGGGGCCAGTCCTGTTCAACATCTTCATCAATGACATTGATGAGGGCACAGAGAGTCTGCTCAGCAAGTTTGACCTCACCACAACTGGAACTGCATTGCCAAATACACCCCATGGAGGAGTTAAGGGCTCAAATGTGAGCCCCCGGGGGGCTGTGCAGAGCTCACCCCACTCCTTTTGGGACCATCCTGAGGACAACAGCAACCTGCAGATGAACCATGTCCATGCTGTTGCTGTGAGTTGCAGCTGTCCAGCCTTTGCCAGGCTTGCCAAACCCATGTCAGCTTCCTGGAATGGTGGTTTCAAAGGAGTAAGAGCTTCTTTGAAACGTGGGCTACAGAGGTGCCAGTCCCTGTGCAGAACGATGGACTTCTGGTCCCAGGGGTGCCAAACAATGCTACCTGCAGCATGCTGCTTGTTGCCCTGCCTAGAGATGGGTGGCTGGGAAGGTATCCCTCCAAGAACAAGCAGGGAGTGGCAACAGGAGGGGACTGCAGCCACATTCACCTCACTGCACACAGCCAAGGCAAGGGGTGGAGGTGTTCAGGGGTGGGGGACATGGGCAAGAGCTGCAGGGTGTGACCAGAGAGTCACCCTCTACATTTTTGTCCCATGAATACAGCTTTTTGCAAAGCTCAAGAGGGAAAGGCACAATTCAAACACCACCCTACGCTCACCCAAGCAGAAGGAACTAGCCTGGAGCCCTTTGAGGAAGCACCTGGGAGCTGACTGCTCAGACACAAAGTTCTGCTGAGAAGCCAAAAGACCTGTGAGGCTGGCAGCAGGGCAGCCAGTGGAGGCTCAACCTCACCTCTCCAAGCTGCGCTGTGCCGCGTCCCCGCTGGGAAGGAGAGGGAAAACTGCCTCTCAGTCACACTTGGAGGTGCTGCTGCTGCTGCTGCTGCTTTAAGGCTGGGGACAGCTTTCTTGTTCGTTTAACTTAAGCTGGGAAGCACAGAACTCTGCTGGCCTAAGCAGGGTCTTTCAAGGTAAAAGAGTTGGAATAGAGGACAGAAGAACTCAGAGACACAGACCTGCCCCAGCACAAACTGGAATGAACTCTGCAGCTTAGTAACACCACACAGGGCTCACCTGAACCAGGCCTTTCTGCAAACTGCGTTTTGGTTCTGCACCCACAGCCTTCAGCTCCCTCTCCTCTTACCTTGAAGTGCACGCAGGGCTTTTCATGCTGCCTCACTGCTGCCAGCTGCAAAGTGCAAATCGGCTCCAATGCTCCTCTCGTCTGTGTGGCTCTATTTCTAGCATCCCATTGCTGCTATAAATGGCTGGGCTAGGTGAGGGCAAAGGGAGTGGCCAGGTGCTCCCAGGGGTGGGTGGAAGTTAATTAATAAGCTGTGGAAAGTGCTGCTAGAGCATGGCACCATCGTATGTAGAGAGCTGCCTCAGGCAATGGGGATTCCAGCAGCCTCGCAGGGAAGTAAGGGCTCAGCAGAGACCCCCCAAGTGGGTATCTCCTTCTCTGCTGGCTGCAGGTGGGAGGTGTGGGGAGCTCACAGCCAGGTGGAAGGGGCTGGCAGAAGGCATCATTGGCTCCCTCCTTGCCCACTACCCCACACCTCACTGCTGTGTAAGTGTTTGCTGTGCCTTTCCTCCAGGTCTTGCTCGGTGGTTTAGGACCATCATTCTCTGCCAGGTGTTTGACTACAGGAAATTAGGGACAACAGCAAAAGAGGAATGGTCTCCACCTATTGCAAATCCACCCTAAAACTCTGAAGACTTCAAGTTCTTCCCCAGTCAAAATACAATTCCTGTGGCTGAAGGTTAAGAGCTTAGAGGCTTTGCTGTACCTGGGTCCTGGGGGGAGGGGGCTCCTGCCCCTAAAGGGCTCTGATTTTATGGTTTGTCTAAAAAGCAATTGGCTGCTGCTCTAGCATTACACAGCAAGCCAGGATGCCACCCAGGCTCCTGTATGGCAGCATGCCACAAGCTCAGTTTGATAGTTGCTGTCAGCCCTGACTCCCTCCCTAGTGCTCCCTCCCATGGCAGCTGAGAAAAAGGCAGCACGGAAAATTCTGCTTCTCCAAAAGAAGCACTCAGGCATGAAGCCTGTGTTTTAAATACTTACGGTCAGTGGTCTGGAGGAAGGAGAAGACAAAAGAATGGAGCAGAGAAAAGGCAGAGAACACAGCCAGCCTGATCTGGACCAAACGAGCTGCATCAGCTTCCCTTGGCAGAGAGCAAATCCTGTGAACTTCTTATCTAATGTCAGGAGCTTTCCTTATTTTTCCATCAGCAGCATAGGCTGGCTGCATTTCACCTCCTGCCTTCTCTGTGCTAAGGACACCATCCCTCGCTCTGCTTCACCCCACCAGATCATCAGCTCCTCTCTGAGTGGTCCTGACCAAGGACAGGAAAAGTGAGGAGTCTACTGACAGCAGAAAGAAAGAGGGGGTGTAAAGGAGGATACCAGAAGGCACTGGAGATCATGTCACATAGAGAGGGATTTCTGTGCGGCTGAGGTGAAGGAGCTGTGACTTTAGAAGCGCACTGTGAAGGGTGCTGCCACCCGGTGCTGAGTGTGAGCCATCATCCTTAATGCAGCCAGGCAGCTTGCAGCCTTGCAGAAACAGTGCTCTCTTCAAAACAGAAGACAAACGCTTTAGGATGATCTTCTTCCAGGAAAAGGCTCTGGATGGTCTCTTTCACTGCACTATGGAAGAGCAGAAATCACTAAGACCAGCAAGGGAGAAGGCAGCTCCTGGGTAAGACAAGCATCAATCCTGTTCTCAGTGGAGCACAGTGAAGCTTCCCAAACCAGCAGATCTGAGTGAAAACTCTGAGCACAACCTGTGAGCCAGTTTGCTACAGGTCTCACAGAACACTTATCTGGTGCATGCCTTAGGCAGATAGCTGTGGGAAATGGTGCTGAATGTTTTGCTGACATCCAGGCAAACATCTGCCACTCTCCCTGTGCTAGCAGAAAATGGTCTTTCTTTGTAGGAGGTGGCCAGGAGTGGCATGACTTACCTTGGCACATCCCTGGCCTTCTCCCAGACACCTGCTTCATTTGGATACAAATGGACTGAAGCTTGAGAAGGGTAGATTTAGACTGGAGATTAGGAAGAAATTACTTACTGTGAGGATGATGAGACACTGTAACAGGTGGCTCAGAGATGTGGGGGCTCCGTGCCTGGAAGTGTTTAAAGCAAGCTGGACAGGGCCTTGAGCAACCTGGTCTAGTAGGAGCTGTCCCTTCCCACAGGGGCTGGAACTAGAGGACCTTTAAGGTCCCTTCCAGCCCAAACCATTCTGTGTTTATGATTCTATGAATGGCATACCTAAAGCCTGACTCTGCCAGGCAGATCCTTTCCCTCAGCCTGATGGCATTTCCCTTCCAATGGGTACTACCCAGCACCCGGTCCCTCCAGAACTGCAGACCTGTACCTGCGTGCTGGACAATACTGATGCCCACTAGGGATAACCTGTAGGTGGCATCACTAAAGAGGCCATAACTTGTGAGCTTTTGGACAAGTGTATTAGACCAAAAGCAGCGAGGAAGAACAACATTTGCACTTAGAGATGGTGGTATAGTATCCACAGGTTCTACTCCAGTGCCTCTGATGCTTTACTTCCATACCCCAAGGGAGCAAAGGCCTACTCTGGCTGGTGCCACTTCACTAATGAACCAGAGCAATTCAAGAGGAAAGAGCTGGAATACCTCCAGATGGTATCTGCATGCTTGGCTTCAATGTTCAGAACAAACAGGACACTCACACGGTCAAAATCAGCAATGTGTTGTTCTTCAGAAAGAGCAGGCACCCCTAAAAAGGGGAACCACATTCCCTGTCTCATTACACTAAAGACAGTAAAACAGAGAGCATCCCATGTGCTTGCTTGATCAGTCTGTCTCTGGCTAAGAGGAAGCTAATGGACCTGGAGAGGTCATCCTCATGTGCTGGTACCCGGAGATGGTATCTGCTGGCTGCTCAGCAACTGCTGCTCTCAGCGACTGGAGGGCAGCATCTTGTAGGGGTTGAGGATGCCTTTGGGGTCCAACATGGCTTTGAAACGCTGCATTAGGAGGATTGCTTCATTGGGTTTGCTGTACTGAATGAACTGCTTTTTCTTGAAGCCCAGCCCATGTTCTGCGCTGATGCTGCCGCTGTGTCTCGCCGTCCACTCGTACACGAAGGGCTCAATGGCATCCAGCAGGGAATGGCTGTAGGACTCAGCTGTGATGTTCAAGTGCAAGTTTCCATCTCCTGGAAGAAAACATTGCAGAGGTGAGCCTGTAAAAGTCAGTGTCTCTGCAAAGCAAGCCCATTACTGCCTCCTCCCCGGACTCAAACAACAGCACCTTTGCTAGTCTCCAAACTGCAGAGAGGGACAAGCTCACTGTCCTACAAGTTATCAGCCCCTCTGTGCACAAATAATTCAAGCAGAATCCTTAGGGCTTTTTGTGTTTCCAGTACAACATTTGAGGAAGTGTTCAGAGTAGAGCTACTTTCACATTCCAGCTCTTGAGAGTTTAAATTTCAAACCACTGCTTTGCCTTAATTCTTGCCCCTTTACCGAGATGGCATGGCCAAGGCTTCCCCAGTGGCATTTGAGAATGATCATTAGGTTTTATTAGGGTCCTTCACCACTTCCATATTGTATTTGTGCAGCATTCTGAATGTACTTTGTCACTGTGTCAACAGAAACAAAACAGGCAGAACATCTTCTCCTGCCAGCTGCCTGTGACAGCATTTGCTTAAGCACACAACTGCTGGGTAGAAGACAATACACACAAAGACAAATGCAACTCCCTCCGAACTCTGGACCCTCTTCCTGCATCCCAGCAAACCCTCATAGCACACAGCTTAATCCTCCAGAATAATGGCAGCCCTTCTTATACAGACTTGCCCTTCCATGTCCTTCGAATGGCCTCAAATCAAGTGTGCTGAGGACTGCTCTCTCCCTTTTGCTTTGTTTTTTCAGAGAGAACTGCTCTGCTGAGATATGAGCTCACCTGGCTGGCACATCACATCAGCTTCCAAGCATTCTGACAAATGTACTGACCTTCCTGTGCCACTTTTATCACTCTCCTTTGGAGAGTTAACGGCTCAGACAAAACTGATTTCATAGACTAGAATCACAGAATCATAGAATAGTTTGGGCTGAAAGGGACCTCCAAAGGTCATCTCCTCCAACCCCCATGCAGTCAGCATGGACGTTCACTGCTAGATCTGCTGCTCAGACCCTTGTCAAGCCCCACCTTGACTGTCTCCAGGGATGGGGTCTCAACTACCTTCCTGGGAAACCTCCTCCAGCATTCCACCACCATCATGGTAAAGAACTTGTTTCTAACATCCAATCTCCTCTAATTTCAAGCCATTGTCCCTTGTTCTTTCACTACAGGCCTTTGGAACCAGTCCCTCTGTAGCCATCTTGTAGCCCCCTTCAGGTACTGGAAGGCTGCTCTTAGGTCTCCCTGGAGTCTTCTCTTCTCCAGGCTGAACTACCCCAGCTCCTTCACCATAGGAGAGGTGCTCCAGCCTTCTGATCACTTTCATGGCCCTTCTCTGGACCTGCTCCATCAGGTCCAGGTCCTTCCTCTGTTGAAGACTCCAGAGCTGGACACAGTACTCCAGGTGAGGTCTCACCAGAGCAGAGGGGCAGAATCACTTCTCTCCATCTGCTGGTCACACTTCTTTTGATGAAGCCCAGGATGTCATTTGCCTTCTGGGCTGCAAGTGCCCATTGCTGGCTTCTGTCCAGCTTCTCACTCACCAGCCCCACTAAGTCCTTGTCTGCAGGGCTGCTTTCAATCTCATCACCCCTGAGGCTGTACTGATATCAAGGACTGCCCTGACCTAGGTGCAGTACAGATAATTTCCAATACAACTAATCACTTTGGACCAAAAAATGGTTACTTACCAAATATGTTGAGTACTGAAGGTCCAACTGAACAACCTACATACTTAAGTAGAAAGCACAGAGCAAAAAGACCCAAACGACCAGTTCAGTGGCTGGCTGGCAACCTGCCATTAATATACAGAATACACTCTGAAAGCAGCGAAATGCCAGCACCAAGATCTTTATCCCCACCTCCTATCAGCATTTCACTACTTAGTCTGTGCCTCTCACTTATCTAAAAAGAGCATTTCAAACTACTAGGAAGCTGGACAGCAAAACCTGAAGCACAAAAGAGCAATCACCTCCCTTCCCAGCATCCACACTTACCCAAATGGCCATAGCCCACCACGTTTTTGGCACTCTGTCCCAGTCGAGCCCTCATGTCAGTCACAAGCTCATACAGCTTCGCCACAGGGAGGGAGAGGTCATATTTGTAGACGTAGCCATCATGAGTGAGGGCTTCTGTGATCCTCTCCCGCAGACTCCACAGCATCTGATGAATCAAAGAAGTCCAAACAAAGCAAATAACCTTTGGGTTCCATGCCTTGTGGCATGGAGGGAAAGAGAGCCTTGACTCCTTGCATGTAATATCAACTTCTCACTTCCCTGGCTGCCCTCTGCCTCCTGGAAGCTAGCAAAGGATGCTTCCTTGGCAGCGTGGTACAGTGAAGTGAACCACCAGCTCTGCAAGCCAGACAGAACACAGGCATGGGCATTCTCTCCAAAGCTGGTTTGGGTTTCCCAAGAACTGGGGATGTGGCTCCTCTACTGACCTGCAGGGGTTACTTTGGGAGCTGGAAGGAACAGCTTGGGCTGGTTTAAAAGACTCAGGTTCACTTGGCAGGCGCAAAAATCAGTCCTTCTCACTGAGACTGTGTGTCCATCTTGGCCCCTGGGAGCACACTTTCTGGCTCCACCACACTGTCACACTGACCTACAGGACTTTGCTTGCTCCTGGGCTTGCTGACAACTCAGCTTCTGGATTCAAGTGTACTCAGGCAGTTTGGGTTCCTCCACTAGCAACCACTGGCAGATGTAATTGATTATTCTGATGGTTTTAGAGGGGGAAAAGAGCCACTGAAAATCCAAACTCTCAGCCTTTCAGGGAAGAGTCAGCAGTGTTAAGCATTCTCACTAAGCATTCTTACTCACTATGCCCAACAAGCTACCAGATCTCTCAGGGACATTGCTACAAACATCAGTCTTGAACACTGCCCTGTTAAAAATACAAATCCAAGTAGAGAAGCATGGCAAAGAGATCTGCACAAGATGGCATGCCTTTATTTTCTTATCATCCGTTGCCACAGTTCCATCAGTGACCAAACCAGAGGTCATGCTCTTTTCTAGGAAGTTGTTCAATTTCTCTTCATCATGGGTAGAGTTGGAGCCTGAGGTTTCAATTAAAACATAAAAAGGACTGCCTGAAAGTGAGGGAGAACAGAATCATTAAGGTTGGAAAAGACCTCTAAGATCATCAAGTCCAACTGTAACCTAACTACTGTAATCACTAAACTATACCCTAAAGCACCACATCCACACACTTGTTGAACACCTCCAGGGATGGTGACTCCACCACCTCCCTGGGCAGACTGTTCCAGTGCCTGACCACTCTTGCAGGAAAGAAATTTTTCCTGATCTCCAATCTCAACCTCCCCTGGCACAAGAATAAGCAGATGCCCTGGGGTGAAAACAGGAATTTCCACAGGTCCTGGAGCTTTTTTCAAGCTTAGCACATTTTGTGAGCTTGCTCTAATGCCCAGATCCTCTGATGCCAAGGGAAAAGGCAGCTCAAGTAGCAGTCTTTTCTCTGCAGGGCACTTACTTCACAGACAAGCTCTACCCTTTGCCTAGCCACTGCTTCTCAGAAAACATGCAGCTCTGTGGGAACAAAGATAAGTGAAATGTCTTATCTTTAAAAGACTTCCACCAAGCAGGTCTGGACTGCAATGCTGGGTATGAAACTCTAAGGGATGACCACACACTCACTGACATGCACACACACAGAGAAAGCAATGCCTCTTCCTGCAGCAGGAATGACACTGGTACCTGTCACTGGGTTGGACAGCTTGAGATGTTTCTCAACCAATTCCATGCACTTCTCATCCATGAACTCAAAGGCAGACAAAATTTCTCCCAGCATAGCTCTACAGGTTGTAAATGTTTCCAGAACCTTAGCAAAACTCTGACACCCTTCCAAAGGAACAAAGAGAGGAATGAGGAACAAAATTCAGACCCCAAAACCTTCTGAGATTATTAGTCTGTCAGGCTTCAAGTCATCTTTCTCATTTCCAGAAGATGTAAACTGCTACCCTGTGTGGCTTTAGAGCAGCAGCTCCTGTAATGGTTTGAGCTGCTAAAGGTTTCAGAGAGGAACAGCAGAAGGACACAGCAATCAGCTTCTGCTGTGGCAAGGACTTCGTGAACACTCCAAGACAGCTCATACCAAAATGTCTGCCCCATCCTCATTTCTCAGTGAAGGCAAAAGGCAATCCAAGGCCACTGTGAGAGTTCAAATAAATTCTAGGGTCCACTGCACACATGAGATGTGTCTGTCAGCACTTGGAGTCTACTCACCTCACAGCATCATAGAATAGTTGGGACTGGAGGGGATCTCCAGAGATCATCGAGTCCAACCCCCTGCCACAAGAGGATCACTTAGGGTAGGTCACACAGGAACATACCCAAGCAAGCCCTGAAAGTCTCCAGATAAGGAGACTCCACTACCTCTCTGAGCAGCCTGTTCCAGGGCTCTGTCACCCTCACAGTAAAGTGAGGTTTCTCCTCCTGTTGAGGTGGAACTTCCTGTGCTCTATCTTGTACTCATTGTTCCTTGTCCTGCTACTGGGCACCACTGAAAAGAGCACAGCACCTTCATCTTGACACCCACCCCTCAGGCACTTGTGAACATTAGTAAGATCCCCTCTCAGCCTTCTTTTCCTTAGACTAAACAGATCCAGATCTCTCAGTCTTCTCAAGAGAGATGTTCAAGACCCTTAATTACCTCTGTAGCCTCCATTGGGCTCTCTCCAGTAGATCCCTGTCTGTCTTGAACTGGGGAGCCCAAAACTGGATGCAGTATTCCAGGTACTCCCTTCTCAGCCTCTGAATTCAGGTGTGGAATTATTAATACCAGATCCTACCTAGGAATGCTAGGTTCACAGCTTTAGGCTTCTGAGGACACAGAATGGAGACAGCAGTGATAACTCCCAAGGTCCCCTCGGAGCCGATGAAAAGCTGCTTCAAGTCATAGCCGGTGTTATCCTTGCGCAGTGACGCCAAGCAGTCCAGAGCTGAGCCATCAGCCAGCACCTGTGGCAACACAGAGATCCAAAGCACACACACACACAAACTTGCTGCTGTAAGCTTGTCCACTACCATGCTGATGAAAAGCTGCCACCAGCCTTGAGCAGTGGGCACCAGCAGCAACCTCTTCCCACGTTCTTGTCATTGCTCCTCCATTCCCAGCTCTTCCAACCCTCTATATCCTGCCTGAATCTTCCCTGAGCCTTCTTTTCTTTACAGTGCTGTTTGTATATGTTTCAGCAGAACAAGCAATAAAGAGATCAAGTTTGCTCTGCTTTTCTTACCAGTGGTGGTGAAGAGCAGCCATTCTTTGCAGCCCTAGCTGCCACTGCTCCACAGAAACAAGGAACACTGTTTGAAACAGTGAACACTGCCAGATAGGATAAAGTAAGCCCTCTAACACCTGAGCCTTGAAGCAAGGCTGAGGTGCACCTCTAAGACATGTTATTAAAGGCTGTTCTGATATTAGAGGAACCATCCTGACAGACAAAAACTCTTGCTTCCTGAGCCTACACAATAAAAATCAAACCAAGCTTTTGTTACCTACCCAATTTACTTCCTATGAGCTCCAGGCCCCAGAACCTTTCAGAACCACTATTCCCAGTCTTTACACACAGAGGCAGAGTCCTGTAGGACAGAAGCAAGCTGAGGGACAGAAAAGAGTCTAGAGGAAAGCTAGCAGCCAAACCCAAAGCAGATGGCTCCATCACAAGTTGAGCAGCAACTAGAAGAGAGGGCTGTAGGATGGATGTAGCAGAATGGTTCCAGAGGAGTACTGCTCCAGAGAGGAATCAATGCAATGCAACTAATCTGAGATCAACAGAATCATAGAATCAACCAGAACAATCTCTCCTCATCTTCACTTCTCTGGATTAGCAAACCACGTACTATCATCTTTGTCAGCAAGGATGGAAGTGGAAGCTGGAAATGGTGGTAGCAATAACATACACTTGTGGAACCTTCCCAAAGGTCACACAATGAAAAGCCAAGAGCAGAAGCCTGGAGAGGAACCTGTCAGCAGAAGGGATAGGTAAGGGCTAGAACAGCAGGAGACTGTAAGCAGCAGAGATTTAAACACAGAAAGGGACTGCCAGCTACTGGCCTTACCACTTCCAGCCCCAGCACTGTCCCCCGGAGAGAGCCATATCTCAAGAGCCGCAAGCCTCCAGCGTTGGTGGCCACATTGCCACCGATGTGGCAGCTGCCTTTTGCCCCCAGGTCCAGTGGCACAATAAACCCCTGCTGCTCCAAGTACTCGTTGAGTTTCTCTAAGATGCAGCCAGCTTGGCAGACAAGGATGCCTGAAACGTAAATGTCCTACCTTAATTCTGCATGGCTTGCTATTGATGCCAGTTATATTTAACGTCTTCACTGATGACCTCGGCGAGGCCATCAAGGCACCTGCAGTAAGTTTGCAGATGACACTAAGCTGGGTGGGAGTGCTGGTCTGATGGAGGACAGGAAGATTGCAGAGAGATCTGGACAGGCTGGGTTGATGGGCCAAGGCCAATGAGATGAGATTCAGCAAGGCCAAGCGCTGGGTCCTGCACTTGAGTCACAACAACCCCATGGATGCTCCAGGCTTGGGGCTGGAAACTGCCCAGCAGAGAAAGACCTGGGGCTGTTGATAACAGCTGGGTGATCATGAACCAGTGTGTGCCCAGGTGGCCAAGAAGACCACCAGCATCCTGGCCTTGTTCAGCAATAGTGTGGCCAGCAGGATCAGAGCAATGATTGTCCCCTTGGACTCAGCATTGGTCAGGCCACACCTTGAGTACTGTCTTCAGTTTTGGGGTCCTCAATTCAAGAGAGGTATTGAGGTATGGGAAGATGGCCAGAGAAGGGCAATGAAGCTGGTGAGGGGCTTAGAGCACAGCCCTATGAGGAGAGGCTGAGGGAGCCTGGAGAAGAGGAAGCTGGCCTCACTGTTCCTGATCCAGTCCAGGATGCCATTGTCTCTCCTGCCCACCTGGGCACACTGCTGGCTCATATTCAGCTACTATCTACCAGCACCCCCAAGTCCCTCTCTGCCTGGCTGCTCTCAGCCTTCTTCAGTCTCCTCCCATTGGCCTCTGCCCACCCATCCAGCCTGTCAAAGTCCCTCTGCAGGGCTCTCCTACCCTCCAACAGCTCCACAGCTGCTCCTAGCTTGGGGTCATCTGCAAACTTACTGATGCTGGACCCTCTGGTCAAGATCATCAATAAAGATATTGAACAGGACTGGGCCCAGCACTGATCCCTGAGGGACACCACTAGTGCCAGCTGCCAACTGGATGTGGTACCATTCACCACCACTCTCTGGGCCCAGTCCTCCAGCCAGTTCTTGTCCCATATCAGAGTGGATCTGTCCAAGCCAGGAGCTGCCAGCTGTGCCAGGAGATTGTTGTGGCAGACGGTGTCAAAGGCCTTGCTGAAGTCCAGGTAGACTACATCCACAGCCTGCCCCACGTTCACCAGGCAGGTAACCTGATCATAAAAGGAGCTCAGGTTGGTCGGGCAGGACCTGCCCTTCCTAAACCCATGCTGTCTGGGCCTGATCCCTTGGCCATCCTGTAGATGTAGGGCCTGGGGCTCATTTCTGTGCCTCACACCTCTGATACTTACCAGACACTTTGTCAAAGCTGATGATCTGGTTCATGAGAGCAGTGGAGAGAATGATCTCATCAAAGACAGGGACACTGCCCCCAACGAGGCCTGTGTTACCTCCCTGGGGGTTCACTGCCAGGTTCCTCTCATAGCAGTACCTGGAAGGAAAAAGGCTTCTGAAGCATTATGCATTTGAAGGCCATAGCCCAGGTCATCAGAAGAGTTTCACCTCCATGTGAAAGTCTACTGCTACAGCAGTGCTCAGTACCCCTTAAAATTAGACAGCATTTAGCCTAATGATTAAATCCTCAGAAAGGAGCAGTTGTGCTGCAGAAGTGAGAAAGCAAAACTTATGCATAAGCTGTTCATGTAGCAGTCTCTGTTAACAACCTGGCTTCCTCAGTGGGCCCTGCCAGATGATCTCTGGCAGTGGTTTAAGACATGACAGCCCTTCTCCTGCCCTCCAGAGACGTGGGTAACGAGGCATGTGCATTTCTGCTTCCACTGCTTCACCTTTCAGTCTCTGATACCTCTGCAAAGCATCACTCCTCACATCCACTCCAAACTCACACACGTTCCTGCACAATTAGGTGCATGAACATCCAGGAGTTCCCTTCACCTGCTGGATCTTCCCAGACCCAACCAGAACTTCCTCACCACAAATCCCAGCAGAAAAGGTGCACATTACCTGAGAACCTGAGACACCTCTGCTGTTGTCTGTGGCTTCAGCATAAGCTTGCTACAGCCTGCAACGAAAGCAAGGGACTCTCAAGACAAGTTGTGAGCCCTACAGAGGTCAGAAAGGGAAAAAAAGTGGTAAAGTAAGATGTCCAAACCAGCCCAGAGGTGAGCCTTGCCCTACAGCGCTGCACTAACACCCTGAGAAGAGGCTGCAGTGATGTGGGGCTTGGTCTCTTCTCACTAGTACCAGGTGATAGCGATCAGAAGGCTTGAAACTGTGCCAGGGGAGGTTCAAGCTGAAGATCAGGAGCAATTTCTTTGCTGCAAGAGTGGTGAGGCTTTGGCACAGGCTGCTCAAGGAGGCAGTGGTCACCATCCCCGGGTGGAAGCGTTAAATAAAACCGTGGGTGTGGCACCTTGGGACACAGCTTAACGGTGCTGCTGGTTTCACAGTTGATCTTAGAGGTCTTTTCCAACCAAAACCAACGGCATTATTAGGTTACTCTCAAATAAATGCTTTCTCTGAGGAAAACTCATTTCGCTCTGCAAAGCTGTGGTCTCTGTCAGCACAAGATGAGATTCTCCTTGGCTGACTTTTCATTCTTGCGCATTACGAGAGGCAGCGTTACCAAACCCCCCGAATGAGCAAGCTGGCGCAGCACGTACCTCGCACTGATTTCAGCCAGTCCACGTTAAACAGCTCCAGCTCCGCGGGGTCTGTGACGACTCTGCCGGGCAGGAGGCGCTCAAAGAAGGCGAGGTCGCCGCCGGCCAGCCGGGCGAAGGGCAGGCGCCGCAGGCCGTACCGCTCGCTGGTCAGCGCCACCTGCTGGCGGCCGGAGCGCCCTGCGTGGAGAGCCCGGCGGCCCCCCGCGCCGCAGCCCGCACCCGGGCCCGCGGTCCCACGGCCCGAGGCTGCGATGGGGAAGCTCGCCAGCCATCCCAGCCGAGCCCAGCGGCTCCGCAGCGGGCAGCGGCAGCCGGCACAGGGCACCCCCATCAGCGCCCTGAAAGGCAAAAGCTCAGCTCGCCTGCGAGCTTACTCCCCGCCGCTCCCCGGGCTCTGGGGGGATTCTTCTCCCGGAGGAAGCACCGAGGTTGGCTCAAAATGAACCCCGCTACGTGTGACAGCCAGGCCGTAGCCCGGGGTGGGGGAAACTCAACGTGTGACAACCAGGGAGGGTAACTCTCCGTAAGCCAACCAGGCCATACCCGGGGAAATGCCCATCGCGTACCCTCGGGCAGCAGCTCCCCCGCCCGCTGGGACCCAGACACCGGTCAAAGCCCCCGCCGGCACACGGCAGCTTCACGAACCCCTCGAGTGCAGCAGGGGATATGCCCGTTCCGCAGTCCCGGGCTTGGCACCTCTAGTCCTGTCCCGCTCCAGCCAGCGCTTAAGCTTGGGCGACTGAGCCGGTCCCGCCCCAGACGCGGCCGCGTCCCGCAGCCCTGCGCGCAGGCGCGGGCGGGCGGAGCTGCCGCAGCGGCCCCCAGCGCCGGCCCCGTCCGTGCGCCTGGTGTGCGGCACTGGCGTGCGGCGGGGACCGCTCTCCCTGCTGCTAGCCGAGTGGAACTGGGCGAGCCTGGGCCACAGCGACGCTGGGGAAGGCGGTGCGCAGGGGCCAGCGAGGGAGAGGCCAAGTGCTGGGTGCTGCACTCGGGTGACAACAACCCCGTGGACGCTCCAGGCTTGAAGCAGAGTGGCTGTGAACTGCCCAGCCAGAAAGGGATGCAGGGACTCTGCTTGACAGCTGGCTGAACATGAACCAGTGACCAAGACCACCAGCATCCTGGCCTCGATCAGCAATAGCATGGCCAGCAGGACCAGGGCAATGATTGTCCCCTTGGACTCAGCACTGGTCAGGCCACACCTTGAGTACTGTCTTCAGTTTTGGGGCTCTCTACAAGAAGGACATTGAGGTGCTGGAGCTTGCCCAGAGAAGGGCAATGAAGCTGGTGAGGGGTCTGGAGAACAGGTCTGTGAGGAGTGGCTGAAGGAGCTGCAGTTGTCCAGCCTAGGAGGTTGAGGGAAGAACCTTCTCACACTCTGCAGCTCCCGGAAAGGAGGTCGTAGCCAGGTGGGGGCCAATCTTTTCTCCCATGTAACAATCAGTAGAACAAGAGGAAATGGCCTCAAGTTGTACTGGGGAGGTTTAGATTGGATATAAGAAAACAATGTCTTCACCAAAAGGGTCACTGGGCACTGGAACAGGCTGCCCAGGGATGTAGTGGAGCCACTGCCCTGGAGGTGTTTGAAAACACGTGTGGACAGGGCACTTGGGTTGAACTCAATGATCTTAAAGGTCTTTTCCAAACAAAACAGTGCTCTGAAACATACTGCATTGGTCTGCTAAGGAAGAGAGCACTGATCAGTATCTATACTGTGCAGCTTAAACAATGCATGCCTTGCTAGAAAGCATGTCCTGGAAAAGGAGCTGTGCTGCAAAGGCTGTGCTGGAAGTTGCCATCAAAACCTATAAGAAAACATCCAGGGACATCAAAAGGAACTCTTAACTGGAGAAGAGTTCTTGGGTTTGATATTTTGGGGAACTTCCCGAGATAATGTGACATCAGCCAGGCCTCTGGCAGGAGAAGCAAGGTTAGAGGGACCCTTTATTGATCTGTGCTGATGGGAATGTTGAAACCCACCTCTCCTACCTGGAAAGGACTCCTATGCCACCACAACAATGCTCTTGTAGGTCGTTGTCCCAAAAATACTTTATTTATAATAATATATCTGTTATCTATAACATGATCCAAAAATACAGACATACACTTTAACTTTATATTCCTTTTTTTTTTCTTTGTAATAAAAAGATTTATATTCTCTTCCATTTACAAAGGGAACATAGATCCAATTCCTTTAAAAAACAGAACAATTGAGTTAAAAGTCATTTCACCTCCAGTTTGCACCAGCTGCAATAAAGCTGAACCCCACAGGGTGTGCAGGAGTTCTGACAATCTTAGTGGGACATTCCTTTTCCATGTGTCACAGTCCCTTCTCCAGAGAAGTTCATTTAACATTGTACATTCAAAATTCAGGAGAAAGATTTAAATCCTTTCCTAAGCAACAATGAAGGCTACTGGAATTCCTGTCTATCAGGAGCTTAAAAACAATCTCCAAAGTCAGGTGTACGTGGCCAAGAGGTGTTTATGAGCCCTTGAGTGCTCCCACGCTGATATGTTCTGAGCAGGAGAGTTTATTGCTGGTGTCAGATGTCCTGACACATTAGACGGCTTACACGGTAAGTGAGGATGTTGTACCTCACACTGTGACTCCTGCAAAGTAGCTTTCCTTTGGAGGGCTGATGCTATCTTGGTTTTCATTTTGCTTCGCTGGTTAAAAGTGTCTGCTCTTCTCTACCCCCAAACCCACTTGCTAACAAAATGCATTCTTCTCTCCTAACCTGACCACCCTTCCCGAGCTGCGGGTGGTCACCTTTGCACTTACTCATCTGTAGCTGTGCATTTCCATAAGGGCAAGACCTTCCCAGAGAGGTGCAGTGGAATTTTAAGAGTCTTTTCAAATCAAATGCTTAATCTACATTGTCACCACTACTAAACAAAGCCTTAAGAGAAAAAAAGAAATACTCACTCCACCCCAGAAGAGATACACAATGCCACTGGATGGAAGGGGGAAAGAAAACCTGAAGTGACACCAACACTAGTGTTGAAAATGCAGCAGTGCTCTTACATTCATCCAGTGCAGCAGATCAGTGAGGTGCAGAAGTCTTGCTCACTGCTTACTGAATTACAGCCTGGCTCATGAGGTATCACGATTAGATTTGCTCTCACAAAAGAGAGACAGAAGGAAGAAAGAGGGCTGACTGCTTCAGGTTTGTGTGACCATACTTTTCTTCCTCCTTCCCCTCAGCAAGCTCCTTTTACATTTGCCTGCTGGCTTTCCAGTTGCTATTACAACGGCAGCAATGACAAATGCACACCACCTTGGAAACACAGCTGTGGAAACTTCACAGGACGGGATGCAGCCTAGCCAAACACGAGTGGCATCACATTATACGTGACACGACCCAGGAGACACAGGTAGGTGGCTTTGGTTTGGCTTTTTTTTTCCATAGCAGATGCAATAAATCAAAATGTTCACAGCAAAGCTGTCTCAGTAGCAAGAGGTTTCTTTCTATTTCAATATTGACAGGCTCGCAGTATCTACACAACCCCACTCAGCAAAGGAGGGAAGGAAAAGTTGCAAGAGCTGTGTCCTGCTTTCCTTCGTGGCATAAAATGTGTCAGTATCACACGGGAATAAAAAATATCTCCTTTTGCAAACAGGTGACAAAACCTGCCTAGAAGTGTGGTGAGGTTGGTTTGTGCGTTTTGGTGGTGGGTTTTTGTTGTTGTTTTGGTTGAGGTTTTTTTGTGTGGGTGGGGTTTTTTCTTTATTGTTTTTTCATTCTGTGCTGTTTATTTAGATTGAATTTAGAGCAAATCAAAAGCTTATCTAGAAGCTTCTTAATGCCTTTGCAGCAGCCTATACCAAGTGCTGCTGTACAGTGGTGTGCAAAGCAGTACACAGCCCTACACAGAGCTGCCATCCACAACCACCAGGAATGACAGCCAGCAAAGCTCCTGAGCTGTGGTGCCTGCTGCCGCAGGGCAATTTGGTTTGGAGCCTTTTCTCCTCCCCTTCTCCACCTTTCCCCACCATTTTCAATTGTAGGCTGAAAAGCCCCAGGATATAGATGATCTCTATGAAGACAAAAAGTACTCTCTGGTCTTCCCTCAACTTCTGCATGCACTATAAGTCAGACAAAAAAAACCCAAAACCGAACAACCAAAACTCAGATTTTTGTTTCCCTACTCCTAATTTCCTATTATCCCTTCTGCTGCAGCAGCTGACACAGTGATGACTGCAAGGATTCACATTCATAATCTGAAAGGCAGCTTAAAGAAGTCAAGAATATGCAAATGTACTAAAAAGAAAGAAGAAAGAGAAGCAATTTAGAAACATCCCCGCTGAAAGGCCTTCGTCAATAGCAGTGCTTCACAGCAAATACCATTCAAAACCCTTCACCAAGCTACCACGTGGCTGCCTTTCAGCTTTGCCACATCACAGGAACCTACAGATTATCCGTCTGGAGCCTTTCCTTAATGCTCCTTGATTTACCCAGATGCAGCACAGGTAAACACAAGTAACAAAAAAATCAGGCTCTCCATCTCCTGAATAAATCCCACCTCGTACTGCTGTAAGAATGCTGCAGGTCTCATCTTCTCCATAAGGTACTTCAGAGAAATGAAACAGCCAGGTAAGGTAACCCTCTCTCTCAATACCACTATGAAACACTGCAGAACAGTTCCTTTGTTATGTAAAGGTTTTCTCCCGAGATGAGAAACCTTGTCTAGGACGTGAGAAGTGAAATGGTTTGCTTCTGTTAAGGTTCACATCAATGGGGGAAAGATCAAGTAACGGAAAGGCAGTGCAAAAGTAAACAGAGGAAATCTCCCTAAAAGAGAAGGTTTGAGCTTACCTCTCTCCCATTCTGCCCTGTCAAAACTAACCACACTACTTGGCTTCGAGGAAATGGACACTGGAAACAGTTCACTCACTTCCCTGCTCCTTCTGGACTACAAAACTGCCTAAAAAAGGACTTCACACCTAGACAATGGAGCCTACTCCTCTCAGGCAGGCTGCGCTGGAGAACTCCTCCATCAAGCCAAACTCCAAGCCTAAACTATTTGGGTGAATACAGTGCACCATGCTGAAGATGCTTCCATCTCCTGCAGTGCCCTTCATAGAGCAAAGACTATACAGCTCCCGGTTGCCCTACAACTTCATAGTAACACCAATTTCAGTGCTGTGCAAGTGTAACATAAATAAAAACCCTGTGGCAAAGGGATCTGGGATTCCCTTCCAAAGTAATTTTTTTCTCATAACAGGAATAACAACTGGCCAGTGGACAATTAAATATCAGAAAAGAAGGAAAGTAAGCTAAAAAAAATCATCATGATAATATTGTAGCATGAATGAAGGAAATTCTTCTTGCCTCAGAGGGTATTCTCCTTAGCTCCTTACTTCTTCTTCTTTCTTTCTTGAACACAACGAGGACAAAACCTACAGGGGAAAAAGAACCAGCAATTAGTTCCAGAACTTAATGAGACATATCTAAAGAACTCTTTTCATTATTTCATAGAATCATAGAATCAAGCAGGTTGGAAGAGACCTCCAAGATCATCCAGTCCAACCTAGCACTCAGCCCTATCCAGTCATCTAGACCATGGCACTAAGTGCCTCATCCAGTCTTGAACTCCTCCAGGGATGGTGATTCCACCACCTCCCTGGGCAGCCCATTCCAATAAAGTTGGGAACAAATGGGAGACTGATTTAAAAGCAGCCAAAGTAACTGCAACTTTCATGACATGTAGGAAGCCTAGATAAACAGGAAAGAACTGTACCCACTTGGGTGGTCAGAAGTGACAGACAGCACTAGAAGGCTTCCAGGGCTCATCAGCCCTTCACAGCAGCAACTCAATTTCCTTCACCTAGAAGTTAGTCCTAGTAACTTCTCCTAGTTTGTCACACAAGCGTCCTCTAAAGGCAAAAGAAGGAAAGATTCCTTTCTCCAGAATTTTCCTTCCTCTTCCTCTAATGATTGCAGTTCACTTTGACTTAAGCCTGATTCTGACAGGCACCCTGTTAATTGGATTACAGCAGTCCATTAGGCAGAAAACTAAGTACAGAACAAGCCTAGGATTTTTTTTTCAAGGTAAGCAGTAAGTAAAACCTAGAGCAGACTTTAAACTTTGCTTCCAGAAGTGAAAAAACATAAATATATCTTCTCAGTTTTAACCACAGCTCCATGACAGTGCAGCAAACCTGATATGTCACACATACATATCTACCCAGGTGTCAGAGCAGAACCTCCTCCATTTATCATGCAGGTCCTTGTTTCACTCCCACCAGCATCCAAGACTGCCAAGGAGGCAGGCTTTTAAGAAGTAGGTTCCCCTTATACAGCTAACACAGACACAATGCCAAACCACAGAGGATGGAAACCCTCTGAGGACGAAAAGCAAAGCTTCTCTGTCAGGGTCACAACAAAGCTTTCATTTTTACTGATTCCAGTTGAGGCAAACTGTAGTCTGATAAAGATCTAAAAGCTCAGTGTTGTCATACTTACCATTTCCCTTTAGGTTTGGTGGTGAGGTCCACACAAGCAAAGTGGAACCATTCAATTGGGCACTGCAAAACAGAAAGGAAAACGCCAGAGAGGAGAGGCTTAGCATTTCACAAGTGGTCCTTTTGTTCTGTATGATCTGAGAAGTCACTCCCCTTCAGCTTTCACAGTGTTGTAAGGGAGCAGACATCTGAAACCATCTCAAGTGCTTACATCTGGGTTGTCACAGCCAATCATCTCTCCATAGGACACTTGGTGACATAAGCAGTAGGTAGGTTCGTTGGGATCCACTGGCATGTCCAGGACGTCTGAGGGGTGCACTGACAGGATGGTGTCGGCAAACTCGGAACTGTGGACAAGGGCAGATCTTTCAGTTCAGAATCTGTTCAGCTGCAGGCAACAAGATCTAAATCTCACTCGGGAAAATCAGCTTTTAACACTATCTTCCCTAAAACACTATTTTAGAGTTCAGATGACATTATCACATACTGTCCAGCAATTAAAATCTTAAAGTAGGTTTGACTGGACACAAAATATGAGCTTGGCTACAAAGTATCAAGAGAGTGATTCGGAGATGCCACAACCACAGCAACAAAACTAACATACAGATCACTTCAGCTTAGGGACAGAAGAATCTGATTTGTTTCCCCCAGTCTGTCTTAATACACATTTTTTCCCTCGTTGATCTGACAGGACTGTGTTAAGTTGACATGTCAAAGGAAGCTGTTTTTCTTTTCTGCCTCTGCACTTAGCCAACTGAAAATATTAGAATTAACAGAGCCCTCTTGATATATAAATGCTATCAGGGGGAGGGGACAGGCCTTCTTCCTTGCTAAACACAACAAAATAGATCATCAAGACCAGCCAGGACATGAACCTTTGAAAACAATCCCTCAGATTCTACTGTTCTGGAAATCTTGGAGACTGACACTGGTCAGTTTTTGTCCTGGTGAACAAGTGAGGAAAAGACATAGGTGCTTAACACCTTCTTTGCCTCAATCTTCAATAGTGGGACAGGTTGTCTCCAGGACAATTGGCCTCCTGAGCTGGCAGATGGAGTCAGGGACCAGTATAGGCTGGATATTAGGAGAAAGTTCTTCCCAGGGATTGTGATTTGCCATTGGAATGGGCTGCCTAGGGAGGTGGTGGAGTCGCTGTCCCTGGAGGTCATAGGATCACAGGATGTTAGGGGTTGGAAGGGACCCAAAGAGATCGAGTCCAACTCCCCTGCTGGAGCAGGACAATGCTATCTAACATAGATCACAGAGGAACACATCCAGACAGGCCTTGAAAGTCTCCAGAGAAGAAGACTCCATGACCTCCCTGGGGAGCCTGTTCCAGTGCTCTGTGGCCTTTACAATAAAGAAGTTCCCCCTTGTGTTGAGGCAGAACTTCTTTTGCTGCAACTTACACCCATTGCTCCTTGTCCTATCCCAGGGAGCAGTGAGCAGAGCCTGTCCCCCCCCTCCTGGCAGCCTTCAGATACTTAGAAACATTTATCAAATCCCCTCTAAGTCTTCTCCAGACTAAGCAGCCCCAGGTCCCTCAGCCTCTCCTCATAAGCCATGCCCTCCTGTCCCCTAATCATCCTCTTAGCCCTCTGCTGGACCCTTTCCAGCATATCCCTGTCCCTCTTCAACTGGGGAGCCCAAAAATGAACACAGTATTGGGTGTTCAAGAGAGGGCTAGATGAGGCACTAAGTGCTATGGTCTAGTTGATTGAATAGGGCTGGGTGATAGGTTGGACTGGATGAGCTTGGAGGTCTCTTCCAACCTAGTTGATGATCCAATTCTATGATTCTAAGTGCTCCCCTTCACAATCAAGACCACAAGCAATTGTTAAAACATCCATATGACAAAAAACAAAGCTATTTTCTCCCAATGTGCAAACAGTGACAGAGATGCTGATCTTGTCCTTCTAGTCAGAGGGCATTCCAAGCATGCAGAGTTTCCACATGCCAACTAAGGAGCTAAATTAACAAAGCTGACTTGTCCTAGGCAGGACACTAATGAAATGGAACAAGACCAGAACACTCTAGCACTGCTCACCATCCAGACATGAGTCAGAAGTAGGGTAATAGGAGCTTGTGAAAAATTCACTAAGTGTCAAGCCAAAGTTGCCAACCTGTGGCTGGGTGTACCTTACCCTCCTTTCAGTTTCTTTTTCTTTGGTGTGTCTTCTTCAGATGTTCTTCTGCCCCGACCGCGAGAGCCTTTTTTGTCTTTCTGACTCCGTCCCTCTGTAAAGGAAAAAACTCAGTTTCAGCCTGTGGGATACCAGAAAGATCCTAGATGCTACTCACAGTATGGCTTAGGTTGGAAGGGACCTCAGAGATCATCTGCTCCAAACTCCCCTTCTAAGAAGTCCCTGTCCAGCTTTCCTGTAGGCGCCTTTCAGGTACTGGAAGGCAGCTATACAGTCTTGGCAATCTGTAGCAGTCCTACCACCCTTGTGCTGAAGAACTTCTGCCTAAGATCCAGTTTAAACCTACTCTCCCTCAATTTCAATCCATTCCCCCTTGTGCTGTCACTAGGCACACTTATGGAAAGTCCCTCCCCAGCCTTCCTGTAGGATGCCTTCAGGTATCGGAAGGCAGCTATAACGTTCCCTATGGAGTCTTCTCCAGGCTGAACAACCCCAGCTCCCCCAGCCTATCCTTACAGCAGAGATGCTCCAGCCCTTGGATCATCTTTGTGGCTCTCCTCTGTACTCACTCTGACAGTTTCATACCCTTCTTATGATGGGGACACCAGAACTGGATGCAGCATTTGAGGTGGAGTCTCACCAGAGCAAAGCATGAGAATCACCTCTTGACCTGCTGGCCACAATCCTATTGATGCAGCTTAGGACATGATTTGCCTTCTGGGCTACACGAGTGCACTGCCAGCTCACTGTGAGCTTCTCATTCATCAGCATCCCCAAGTCCTTTTCTTCAGGACTACTCTCAACCCACTGTGCACCCAGCCTGGACCTGTGCCTGGAGTTGTTCCGACTCAGATGCAGGACAATGCACTTAAAACTTGTTGAACCTCATGCAGCTGTCACTGGCCCAATTCTCAAGCCTGTCAAGATCCTTCTGGATGCCATCCCTGAATCCAGTGCAACACACAGCTTGGTGTCATCAGCAAACTTGCTGAGAGTGCACTTAATGCCACTGTCCCTGTGGCTGACAAAGATGCTAAACAGCACTGGACCCAGAAGCCTTTTTATCTGGGTGTAATTTGAGATCCTTATTTCCAGTGTAACTGAGCAAGAGCACTGATTCTGAAATCCATTTTCATGCCACAAATATGCTAAACTGGCCAGCAGCACAACCAAGCACCAAACCCTTGAGTCCACAGCTTTGGCAGTTCTATCCCTGCAGTAGGCAGTGGCAGCACAGGATATAAGCAGCATCACAACTGATTAGATGTGCTGCCACATAGCATTTAAAAGTGGCAGTGCATTTCTAAACAACTCAGCCAGGTAACTGGTTACCCAATGCCTCATATAACTTATCCCCACATCCTTGACCTTATTTCACAGTTCAATGGCACAAAGCTGTGCTGCTGTTAACCAGACTCAGATTCCACTGCAATCACAGGGGCACCTTCCTTCCTGCTGTTTTCAGCTTGATCAGTATTCAGACTCTGGTAAGAGGAGGAAAACAAATCTCCTCTCCTTAAAAGAGCTTAGATCAGGCCTGCAACTAAGACTGTTACACTGAAGAACCATAAGAACTTCAGTTTTGTCACAGTTATTTCCCCCTTGGCCAGTAGCCTCCTTACAGGGAGTACCTGTGGGTGACCTCAGGATGAGCTGGCAATCAGAGGCAGTAACTTAGATCCCCAGCACTGGATTTTAATTCATCTCCTTACTGCCCACCAGAACACTGTGGTGGAACATTTGAAGAGCATCAAAATGAAGTTAAAATGTACACTATGGTGTACTTTCCTGCAGAAGTAACACCCTACTTTGTATCATAGAATGGTGGGGGTTTGGAAGGGACTTCTAAAGGTCATCAAGTCCAACTCCCATGCTAGAGCAGGATCACCCAGAGTCATTCACACAGAACATCTGCAGGTGGGTTTGGAATGCCTCCAGAGATGGAGACTCCACAGCCTCTCTGGGCAGGCTGCTGCAGTGCTCTCTCACCCTCAAAGGGAAGAGCTTTCCCTTGCATTTACATGGAACCTCCTGTGTTCCAGTTTGTGTCCACTGCCCCTTGTCCTGTCACTGGATGTCACTAAGAAGAGTCTGGCTCCATCCTCCTGACATTTGCCCTTCATATACTAATAAACATTAGTAAGATCACTCCTCAGCCTCCTGTTCTCTAGGCTAAACAACTCCAATTCTCTCAGCCTTTCCTCAGAAGGGAGATATTCCAGTCCCTTAATCCTTCCAGTGGTTCTCTCCAGTAGTTCTTTGTTCTTCAACTGAAGAGCCCAGAACTAGACACAATGCTCCAGATGAGGCCTTAGCAGGGCTGAGCAGAGGAGGAGGAGAACCTCCTGTGACTTGCCAGCCACATTCTTAATGCTTGGCCTTTCTGGTTAGAGACAGAGCGTGGAGAAGGCTGCCAGCTGTTTGACAGCTACTCACTTTTCAGGCTGCGGGATCCTGGGCTTTCAAAGTCGCTGCCTTCCAATTTGTCCTTCAGGTCCGCTTCAAACCGCGCCAGGTCTGCGTCCAGCCGGCGGATGTGCTTATCCACCTGCACAGAGGAGGGAAGCACCTGCTGAATTAAAGAACTCAGAATCCCCAGAGGAGAACAGGAAGCTCTCTTACTGGCATCAGCAGAAGTGTGCTATTTTGAAGCAAGGAATTAAAGGGGTACCAAACTGGAAAAGGGGAAATGGTACACACAAAGAGAATTGAGGCGGAGAGAAAACAGGCAAGAGGACCAAATTCCTCTACAAAAGGAAGAAGGAAAAGTGAAGTGGTATAAAGAAGAACCAAAGCAACCCAAGACTAATGATTTTCAGGAGAGAAAGGCATGATGTGAGATACTGGAGTCACAGAATTACAGACCAGCTGGGGCTGGAAGTGACCTCTGGAGATCGAGTCCAACCTCCCTGCCAAGGCAGGTTCACCTAGAGAAGGTCACATGCTAACAGGTACAGGTAGGTTTTGAATGTCTCCAGAGAGGGAGACTCCAGCACCTCTCTGGGCAGCCTGTTCCATCCTTAGCTTAAAGAAGTTCCTTCTCACGTTTAGCAGGAACTTCTTATGCTCAAGCTAGTGCCCACAACCTCTTGTCCTGTCACTGGGCACCACTGAAAAAAAAAAGACTGGCCCCATCCTTCTGACATCCACCTGTTAAGTATTTGTAGGCAGATCCCTCCTTAAGTCTTCTTTTTCCAGACTAAAATACCCAAATTCTCTCAGTCTTCCCTTATAGATGTCCTCGGCGTCTCTGCAGCTCTTTTCTGTACCCTTTCCAGCAAGTCCCCATCCTTCCTGAACTGGAGAGCCCAGAACTGGATGCATTCTTTCAGGTGAGGCCTCACCAATGCAGAGCAGAGGGGGAGGAGAACCTCTCTCCACTCTTGTTTGTGCACCCCAGGATGTCACTAGCCTTCTGGGTCACAAGGGCACACTGCTGGCTCATGGTCATGTCCCAGGCTCTTTTCCTCAGAACTGAACTCCAACAGGTCAGCCCCCAGCCTCTCCTGATCCTTGGGGTTATTGCTGCTCAGAGGCAGGACCCTACACATGCCCTGTTTTTTTTCCTCCCTGCCCAGCTCTCAAGCCTGTCCAGATCCTGCTGGATGGCAGCACCAAACTTGACGAGGGTCCACTCTGTCCCTTTGCCCAGATCACTGATGAAGGATCCAGCACTGAACCCTGGGAGACACCACTAGCCAAAGCCCTACAACTAGACTCTGCCCCACTGACCACAACCCTCTGAGCTCTGTCCTTCAGCCAGCTCCCAGTCCACCTCACTGCCCAAGCATTCAATTGCTCTCTCCCTGCAATTTTCAAAACAAATTATTCAGCTATCACCCATGAAAGGTGTTGAGCACATCAGGCTGGCTCTCCTGGTATCCCAGGGGCATGCTACTTGAAGAAATTTAGTAATAAACACAGGCTTCTGCTGACTATCTCCAGTATCAGGCCAATACATGTTAAGGAAGTGCTACCCTGGTTGCAACAATGTGGCTCTGTAACAGACATGTAGCAAAGGTATCTTAAGCCACCCTCCCCCAAACTGTGTAGCTGCAATTCCTAGTCCTCAAATCAGTTATTTAGGACATCTTTCAGTTCTCATGAAATGATTTCCTCTTCTACAATATCTGATGACAATACAACGTGCTGCAGCTGCAGATGTAGAACCCAAAGCTGGACAAAACACACTAAGCCCACTAAGGCTGGATGTTAGGAGAAAGTTCTTTGCAGAGAGCGTGATTTGCATTGGAATGGGCTGCCCAGGGAGGTGGTGGAGTCTTTGTGCCTGGAGGTGTTGAAGCCAAGCCTGGATGAGGCACTTAGTGCCATGGTCTTGGTTGGATAGGTTGGACTGGATGGATAGTTTGGACTGGATGATCTTGGTTGGATAGGTTGGACTGGATGATCTTGGAGGTCTCTTCCAACCTGATTAATTCTATGATCTAGCAGCAGTCCCATTCCAGATCATGGCTGTTTTTACCAAGGTCTCATTGGGGTTGTGATTCTCACCATCTCATATGTCTGCATGGCCAGTTGGACTTTATCATCACTGTACTCTTTACACTTGCTGTAGGCATTCTGGATTTTCTTCAGGTGTTCCACTCTCTCCTGAGGCAGCATGTTCTTCACTGATTCAATGTATTCTGCTGCCAGCCTGTCAATTTCTGCCTTCTTATCTGAAAAAAACAAAGTACACACCCATAAGAAAGCTACCTGCCAAAGCATTTTATTTTCCTGTCTCTTTAGGTATGATCTGAAAAAAACACAAACACCAAAACCAACCTCCTGGTAGCTTTTGGATTGCCACTGAAAGGAAAAGAGAGAGAGGTGAGAGGAAAAGAGAGAGAGGAAAAGAGAGAGAGAGGAGAGAGGAAAAGAGAGAGAGAGGAGAGAGGAAAAGAGAGAGAGAGGAGAGAGGAAAAGAGAGAGAGAGGAGAGAGGAAAAGAGAGAGAGAGGAGAGAGGAAAAGAGAGAGAGAGGAGAGAGGAAAAGAGAGAGAGAGGAGAGAGGAAAAGAGAGAGAGAGGAGAGAGGAAAAGAGAGAGAGAGGCAACAAGAAAAGAGAGAGAGAGGCAACAAGAAAAGAGAGAGAGGAGAGAGGAAAAGAGAAGAGAATGAGGTGCAGGGGAGATATGTCCTCTATAAGCAAATTTCCATGAGGCTCTTCCTGCTTCTCAGGGTCAAAGCTCTCTGTCACACTTTGCTTACCAAAATACCTGAACACACCTTCAGTTCTCTGATCCAACTCCCTCATCAGCTGGAAGTTCCTTTGCAGCTCACAAGGCAGGTTCTCAATACCTGCAACATAAGGTAAAAACATAAGGCTGTTCTCTTCAGAGCAGCCATCCCTCCTTTGACATGTAACACCAAACCAGCCCAGCAGAGACCCAGCACCTGACAGAGCCTGCAAGGAAGGGACCTCTGAAGATCACCTAGTCCAGCCCCACTGCTAACTGCCTAGATCAGAGTGCACAGAATGCATCTAGGCAGGTTCAGAAAGGCTGCAGAGGAGACACCACAACCTCTCTGGGCAGCCTACTCCAGGGCTCCAACACCCTCACAGTAAAGACTTTTTCCTTAAGGTCAAGTGAAACCTCCTGTAGCCAAGTCTGTAACCATTGTTCCTTGTCCTGCCGCTGGACAGCACTGAAGAGAGCCCAGCCCCATCCTCATGCCCTCCCCCCCTTATCGACCAGGACTGAGACCCCAGACTAAACAATCAAATGTCTCTCATCTTCTCAGGACAATGTTCCACTTCCTTAATGGTCAGTACAGACTTCTTCGGACACTCTCTAGTGTAGCTCTCTGCTGCTTAAACTCAGCAGCCCAGAGCTGAACCCCACGCTGCAGATGTGGCCTCGCCAGGGCACAGTAAAGGGGGGAACTGCCCTCGCCCTGCTAGGCAAAAGGTTGCTAGAAGGAAGCCTACGGCACAGGAGGCCTGCAGCCAGACCTCACATTCGGGTTTGGGTGAGTGAGCCTCGCAGCAGGAGAGCTGACGCGCACAGGCCTCTGCCGGGCTGGCAGGTACCCCGCGCCCGCGTTACTCCCGCAGTTAATCAGCGAGCCGGCGGCGCGCAGCGAAAGGCAGCGAGCGCAGCCTCGCATGGCCGCTGCCCGCCTGCCGTTCCCAATGCCAGGCGCGGCAGGAGGCCCGCACCACAGAGCGGGACGGTGAGACCGGCGGGACGGGGTGCCAGGGCGGGACGGGGTGCCAGGGCGGGACGGCGCGACAGGGCGGGACGGCGTGCCAGAGCGGGACGGGGTGCCAGGGCGGGACGGTGCGACAGGGCGGGACGGGGTGCCAGGGCGGGACGGGGTGCCGCAGCCACGCCGCCCGCCACGGCGCCGCGCTCCCGCGCTCCGGCGCGCCGTTATGATACAGCAGTCGCCGGGCGATGACGCAGCCCGGCCCCGCCCCGCCGCGCAGCCCGTGGCGCAGTTCTAATTGCTGCGGCGCTTCCGCCCCTGTCCCGCCGCCGCCGCCGCGATCCCCACCCCGTCCCCTGCCCTCCCGCCCCCTCCGCCGCTCCCCGCGGCAGCCGCGCCCCGCTCTCACTGTCCAGGTAGTGCTCCAGGTACATGGCGGTCGCCATCTCGGGGCCCGCGGCCCGCCGCCACCGCCGCCTGCCGCCGCCTGCCCGGGCCGCTCGCTGAGGGCCGCGGCCGCGGCCTCACCCCATGGTCCCGGCGCGGGCAGCGCCCATTGGCCGCCGGCGCGGTCCTGCTGCATATTAATGAGGGGCGGACCGAGGGGGCGGGGCCTCGCCGCCTCGCGGCGCTCTGTGCTCTGCCGCCGCCTAGAGCGGCCCGGGCGGCCCGGCGGGATTGGCGGTGCCGGGCGGAAGGGCGGAGCGGTGCGGTGCGGGCCATGGCGGGGCGCCGCGGGGCGCTGATCGTGCTGGAGGGCGCGGACCGCGCGGGCAAGAGCACGCAGTGCCGGCGGCTGGTGCAGGCGCTGCGGGACGGTGGCCACCGTGCAGACCTCCTCCGCTTCCCGGGTACGGGGCCTGCTGGCGCTCGGAGAGAGCGGGGCGGGGGAAAAGAGAGTCCCGAAGGCCGGGCCTCGGCTCCCGCTTTGCCGCTCTCGGGGAGGGGACTCGGGGGCAGCGTCCGGCAGCTTCTCGTGGCACACTGGGCCCCTGACTTCTACCGTGGCAAGTGGAGCCCCATCGCCGGGCAGACTGACCTCTCACCCCTGGCAGGCGATAGACCCCCACACTCTGGCAGACTGACCCGTGGCAGGGGGACAGACTCCCACCCTCAGGCTGACTCACGTTCTGCCACCAGTGTCAGGTGGGTGGCCCAGCATCCCCGGACAGACTGGCCTCCTCCCATCCATGACAGGCACATAAACCCGGCCCTTGGGCAGACCGACCTCCCACCCCTGACACATAGATCTCCAGACTGACGTTCCCCGTCCTGGGCAGATGGACATCTCTGTGGCAGGAGCAGCTTGGAGCAGAACTTATTCCTTCTCTCTCCTTCCTACAGAGAGAACAACAGAGATTGGACAGCTGATCAGTTCCTACCTGATGAAGGAGAAGGACCTGGAGGACCACACCATTCACCTGCTCTTCTCTGCCAATCGCTGGGAACACGTGTAAAGATAACACATTTGCTAAGCTGTAAAACCAAAAGTGCATGCAGTTGAGTTCTGGGGTTCTAGCTTGCAGAGGGTGCAGCAGGTATGAGCATGGTTCTGTTCAGCAAGTTGGAAGCAGTGTCTCAGGGACTCTTAGAGGTTTGGATTTAATCTTAAATCCTACAGTTCACATTTTTTCATATCATTAACACGTGTCCAGCAGATCTAGGGAGGTTCTGCCCTGCTGAGACCACACCTGCAATACTGGGTGCAGTTTTGGGCTGCCCAGTTCATGAGAGACACAAGAACTGGAGAGAGCCCAACGGAAAACTGCAAGGATGATGAAGGGACTTGAACATCTGTCCTGGGAAGAAAGACTCAGAGAGCTGGGGCTGTTTAGTCTGGGGCAGGGAGAGGACCTTATGAATGTCTATAAATATCTGAGGGCTGGGTGTCATGATGAAGGTGGCAGTTTCTTTTTGGGGGTGCTCAGTGACAGGACAAGGAACAATGGGTATAAGCTAGAACCCAGGAGGTCTCACCTCAGTACAAGGAGAAACTTTATTGCAGTGAGTGTGACAGAGCTCTGGAACAGGCTGCCCGTAGAGGTTGTGGAGTCTCTTTCTCTGGAGACTTTCAGAACTCACCTGGACACATTCCTGTGTGACCTGTCCTAAGTGATCCTGCTTTGTCAGTGGGATTTGACTTTGATATCCAGAGGTTCCTTCCAAACCACCGTTCTATGATTCTTTGTGATATTTCCAGCCCCTGTGCTCTACTGGATTCAAGAATTGAGGAGCTAAAGACTGTACCAGCCTAGACTAACCTTTATCCTGAATGAAGAGACCTTGCTTTGTAAAGACTCCATGTTGGTGGCAGAGTGCTTAAGCACTGTTCAGCCTTGAGTACCTATATTTACTTTTGACCCCTGAGTCTCTGCATGTGGAGCTAGGGAATTAAGTGTGGGCTGTCATTTTCACCCAGGAATCTGTGCTGCAAAATGTTTGCATTAAAATAAAACCAAGCAGAAGAGAGCTTTGGTAGCTCTGCTGTACTGGCAGTGCCATGTGAACTGGGAGGTCAAAAGGTGTAGTAGGAAATGCCATTGTTGTGAACAAAGGACACTTTGAGGCAGCGTAGCATAAAGCTACACCACTTAATAAGGGAAGAGGACTAAGCTGTTCATGTCTGAATATAGTTAATCTGTGATCTTGCCTGTCAGCCATGGAGCTGCCTATTGCACTGCCTGGCACTGGGACACCCTGAACTTCAGCGTCTAGAAGGGTTATTTGCTTCATGTCTGTTAGACAATAGAACACAAGTAGCTGTTGATCTGTGATCAGCATCACAGATAACCCTTGTGTGGGCCTCATGAGCCATCTTGTAGATGAACTCTTCAGTTCTATCACTGTCAGGGAGTGTAACTATTCTTTTTTTTTTCTTCCCACATGGTTTTCAGGCCACTGATGAAAGAGAAACTACATCAAGGGATCACCCTTGTGGTTGACAGATATGCCTTTTCTGGAGTGGCTTTCACAAGTGCTAAAGAGGTGAGACCTACAGCAGCCCCTGCCCTTCCTATGTTTGGGGAAGGAGGCCTGACAGAGATGTTGGTGTGCCTGGCCCAGACTCTCCCTCTGAGTAATGGAGGGATGAGAGTGTCAGCTCAGGCAGAGAATCATAGAATTGGTTTGGTTGGGAAATACCTCCAAGATCATCCAGTCCAACCATTCTCTAGCTCTGCCAAGTCTGGTGCTAAACCACATCCCTCAGCACCACCTCTCTGCCTCTTTGAAACCCCAGGGATGGGGACTCAGCTACTTCCCTAGGCAGCCTGTTCCAGGCTTTGAGAACCCTTTCAGTGATGAAGTTTCTTCTAACGTCCAAGCTAAACCTCCCCTGGAGCAACCTGAGGCCACGTCCTCATGTCTGTTTTGCCTGTGTCTACCCCTTCAACAGAAAGCAGAGAAATGAGTTTTCATAGAGGTGGAGGGCCCCCTGGCCATGGGGAAGCCAGCTTGTTTGCTGACCTTACTACTAAAAAAGTATTTTCATGCTTTAGCCTGAACTTCTTGGGTTCCCACGTGTGTCTTTTGGTCTGGCTGTTTGAAGAGGAGGCTCCACGGGTTGAGAGACATCCGTACTGACGCCACACAGCATGGGAGCAGCTTTCTCTAGGACTGTGACAGTTGTGTGGAGACTCAGAACATGACTTGATATTATGATGGGCTCTGCAAAAGAGATAGTAAGGTCTCCAGCTCTGACTTCAATGAGCATGGGAGGTGCACAGGACCCAGCAAAACCTGGTCCTCCAAAACTGCAAGGCTGAACTCCCACATGATGAACTTGGATGCTGCCTTTCCAGTTTGCAACCTGTGCTTAGTGTTTTGCTCTGCATCTGCTTCCTTCCTTGGCTGTTCCTTTCCCACTTCCTTGGCTGTTCCTTTCCCACCCCACTCCCCAGCTAACCTGCTTCTGTCCCTTCTATCTTCCCTGCATCAAAACCAGTGTGACTAGTAGGGCAAGGGAGGTGATCCTTCCCTCTACTCTGCTTTGTGAGACTTCACCAAGAGTTCTGTGTCCAATTCTGGGACCCCCAGGACAAGGAGGACATGAAACTGCTGGAGATGGTCCAGAGGAGGCCACAAAGATAGTCAGAGGGCTGGAGCACCTGGCCCACGAGGGTAGGCTGAAGGAGCTGAGTCTGTTCAGCCTGGAGAAGGCTCCAGAGAGACCTTAGAGCTGCCTTCCAGTTCCTGAAGTGGGCTCCAAGAAAGCTAGGGAGGGACTTTTACAAGAGCTTGTAGTGACAGGACAAGAGGTGATGGCTTTGAGCTGCAAGAGGGGAGATTGAGACTGGAGATGAGGAAGAAGTTCTCTCTAGGGAAAGTGACAGGACACTGGAACAGGTTGCCCAAGGGAGGTTGTGGATGCCCCATCCCTGGAAGTGTTCAAGGCCAGGTTGGATGGGGCCTTGAGCATCCTGGTTTAGTGGAAAGTGTTGCTGCCCATGGCAGGGGAGTTGGAAGAGACCTTAAGTATGATTATGATTAAAGATTCCAACTGAAGCCTTCTATGATTCATATTCCTTTCTTTCACCCTAAACTTGCTTGTCTTGGGACAGAACTTCTGCCTGGACTGGTGCAAACAGCCTGATGTTGGACTCCCAAAGCCAGATCTGATTCTGTTTCTTCAGTTAAGACCGGACGAGGCAGCAGGACGAGGGGACTTTGGCAGTGAGCGTTATGAGAACAGTTCCTTCCAAGAGAAAGTTCTGCAGTCCTTCTACCATCTGATGAAGGATGAGACATTGAACTGGAAGGTGAGGAAATAACCCTGCTGGGCCTGTCACAAAGCTGTCACAAAACTCTGCCCACTACATCCTATTGCTCTCCCTTCCGGTCTCTTATTAGGGGAACACGTCGGGGACCAGCCAAGGGCACTGCTCTGTGGCAGAGAAGGGCACCTTAAATGGCCCTGTTGGGGTAGGGAGAAGGCTTTGTTTTGGCTGATACGTTTTCCAAAAGACCTTTCTTAAAAGACTAACAAACCTGGGTAAAGAGCAATGGGACACACCCATGCTGTTCCCTGCCTGTTTCCTTGGCATCCTGCAGGGGCTGCCGAGGATTCTGGAATCCTTTCTGCAGCTTGTAGACAAAATGCTGGTGATCACCTTCCTTCTCACGTGGCCAGCTCCCACCAGCATTTGCTGTCTAAATGCTACCAGAAGTCTCTCTAACTGTCTGGGATCTTTTCTTGTCCCATGCTGCTGCATTGCTCTTCCTTGGAGCTGTTAGCAGAGACCTGTGCAGCCAGCAGTGTCACCTCAGAAGAGGAAGCATTCCCCATTCATTCTCTGTAGATATCTGGGTTGAGGTTTTCTCATGAGGGCATCCTTCTTACTATCTCTATCACCCTGTTCAGTGCTGAGTCATGGGATTAGGGCAGCATCTCCTGTTTGTTCTGTAGCTTTTGTGCAGACAGAAGGGGACACAGCAGTCACCAGCAGCTGGAGCTGTACACGGATGCACAGACAGGCACTCTAAGGCACAGGTCATTCTGCACAGCCTGTTCTCTGAGAGGGATTTTGTGTCCTGTTAGAACCCAAAGGACCTAAATCACCAAACTAGGACTTCTAGTCCAGTAAATGTTACACTAGGGAGTCGCCTTCCCTGCATATTACAACCACCCCTAAATTATTCATTCCACACAAAGCACAGAATCGTTAAGTCCAACCATTAACCCAGCACTGCCAGGTCACAGCTAATCCATAGAATCATTAAGGTTGGAAAAGACTTCTAAGACCATCAAGTTCAACCATCCACACACCACCACCATGACCATTAAATCATGTCCCCAAGTGCCATGTCCACATTTCTTGAACACTTCCAGGGATGGTGACTCCAGCACCTCCTTAAGCAGCCTGTTCCAACGTCTGACCACTCTTAGAGCAGTATCCAACCTAAACCTCCCCTGGCACAATTTCAGGCCATTTCACAGAATCACAGAATTAACTAGGTTGGAAAAGACCTTTGAGATCATTGAGTCCAACCTATCACCAAACACCTAATTAACTAAACCATGGCCCTAAGTGTCTCATTCAGTTTCCTTTTGAACACCTTCAGGAATGATGACTCCACCAGCATCCTGGGCAGCCCATTCCAATGCCAATCACTTCTGTGAAGAACTCCCTCCTAACATCCAGCCTGACATACATTTCCTCTTGTTGTATCACCTGATGCTAGGGAGAAGAGACCAGCCCCCACCTCACTGCAGACTGCTTTCAGGAGGGACACATGAGGGACTTTTAGAGGTTCCTGTTATCGTGGGTGGAGTTCATTTTGAAGAACCACTGAAGGATCAATATTTCTGGGGGGGCTACAGTAGAGGATGAAGAACATTTACCTGAATTTATATCACAAGCCCCAAAGACTGTCAGGGAGCAACATGCAGCAGCAAGAGTTTCCTTTGTTTAACTTCAGCCCCACATCTGCTCCTTCAGTGTCTGTTCCTAAATCAAATAGGTTTAAACCATTCCTCTGCAGAAGCAGTGCACAGGAAGTGTAATTAGCTCATTTCACTGCTCCTGAGCAGTAGCCAAGTTGAGTGATGGGGGGAGCAGATGTAACAGCAAGGGGAAGTTTTCTCCTTTGGGGGTGTTAATTGAAGAACATTTTCCTGTTTTTTTGTGTGTGTGTCTTGAAAACAGACAATGGATGCTTCAAAGACCATAGAAGACTTGCACAGAGAAATCAAGTCCATTGCAGAGAAAACCATCCAGGAGGTTCACAACAAACCTTTGGGAGAGCTCTGGAAATGAAGCTTTACACAGATTGTTCTGTGGAGGGCTGGCCATGGACAGCAGCGGCAGCAGGCAGGCAACATCCTTCTTGGCTGATGGGACTCAACTGAACTCTCATCTTCCTGATTCTTATAGGTCTAGTAAAAGCATTCCCTGTGTTTATAGAGGACTTGCTAATCAGTTCCTCCTTTATATGTTTTGTGCAGGGTGGGGTTTATTTCTTTACAGTATCATCATTAAAGGAAGCTGAGAGGAGACCTCACCGAAGAAGGATCTGGAGAACAGGTCTTGTGAGGGAGCAGCTGAGGGGCCTGGGATTGTTCAGTCTGGAGGGGGCTTAAGGGGAGACCTCATAGCTCTCTACAACTCCCTGGAAGGAAGTTGAGGCGAGGTGGGGGTTGGCCTCTTCTCCTTTGTGGCAAGAGGAAATGACCTTAGGTTGCCTCAGGGGAGGTTTAGCTTGGATAGCAGAAGAAAATTCTTTGCTCCAACACTGAATGGGCTGCCCAGGGAGGTGGTTGAATGCCATCCCTGGGGGGCTTCAAAAGAGACAGAGAGGGACATGATTAAGTTGGACTTAATGATGGTTGGACTCATTGATCTTAAAGGTCTCTTCCAGCCCAAACAATGCAATAGTTCTATGATCTAGAAAGCTCTTTGGGGGCTGAACGTGCAGCAGCTCAGGCACCAAATCCAGGGAGGGAAAGACTGAATTAATCTGCTCCCTACATTTTCAGTGAGAACTTAACTGCTATGAGCAGGTAAGAGCTGAAACAGGTATTAGCTCCCAGCAAGGCCAGTTTGAAGGCTGAGCAGCACAAATTATTTTAGACTGGTCAAGTTACTTCTGTGGCCAAGATCAGAGGAGTAGACACCTGTGACTCCTGCACAGGCAGCACTGCAATTTAAACAGCCTGGCACAAGCTGCCCAACCAGATCAGCTCTGAACTCTCAGTTCTCAGCAATGACCAGCAAACAACAAACCAGTGTCAAATCAAACACCTGCCACTGAGGTATGGGGATGACTAGGAGAGTTAAATGTCTCTCTGACAGACAACTCACTTTCAGGACTGGACTGATCTCCAGAGTGGTTGACACAGACTAAATCCTGCTCCAGCTTTGAGAGAGAGGCAGATTGAACTGATCCACTGGCAGGGAGAGGAAGGTAAGTGTTTAAATCAAAATTACCAATGCAAGCATCAGCCAAAACAAAAAGCTGTTGCCATCACTCTACAGCTGCACAGCATTTGAGAGCAGAATCACTCCTTGAGGAGGAGGAGGAGGTGCATGCCTGTAACACTGACTTAGCAGAATCACTCCTTGGGAAGGAAGTGAGCTCCTGTAACACTGACTCACCTCCTTCCAGCAGCACTGGAACAACACACAGAGAAGTCATTTAATTCAAGCTCCTGACTAAAAAGCCAGAAATGCCTGTGAACAACCTAATGAAGCTGAGTTTAGCTGTTACTTGGGTAAAATCTTGTCTGGCTGACCCACCCTTAGTCATAAAAGCATGAAGTAAACAGTAGCTCTTGTGTACCTATCATGAGGGAGAAGCCTCATGGGTTATTAGGTCTCAATAAAAAGGACCTGCCAATGGCAACAGAGGCTGCAGCCTTCTGAGTGAAACAGTCCTGCTTTTACACAGCAAAGCAGGAAAAATGTTACTCCTGTACCATCTGCTGCTGCAGAGCTAGGGTTTAAAAGGCTAGCTGGAAACTGATGCCATCACAAACCATCAAACAGCTAAACTAGGCATGCAAGCTGCAGGACACTGCTTTGTTTCCACTTGTATTGCAAATAGCCTTTTGAGTCCCTGCTTGGATCTTTCACTTCTGCCTAAATTATATACATGGCAGAAACTCAACAAAATCTTGTTCTGGGGCATCCAGCACAAAGAAGACATGGAACTGCTGGAATAGGTCCAGAGGAAGCCACCAAGATCAGAGGGCTGGAGAACGTCCCCTATGGGGACAGGCTGAGAGAGTTTGGGCTGTTTAGTCTGGAGAAGAGAAAGTTTTAGGGAAACCTTAGAGCAGCCTTCCAGTTCCTGAAGAGGACTAAAGGGAGCTGGAGAGAGACTTTACAAGGGCTTTTAGCAAGAGGGAATGGCTTTGAGCTGGAAGAGGAGAGATTTAAATGAGATGAGGGACATTCTTGACAGAAGGGTGGGGGAACACTGGAACAGGTTGCTGGGGAAAGTGGTGGATGCCCACTTCCTGGAGGTGTGTAAGGCATGGCTGGATGAAGCCTTGATCAGCCTGATCTAGTGGAAGGTGTTCATGGCAGGGGGGTTGGAATTAGATGATGTTAAAGGTCTCTTCCATCCTTACACTGTTTTAGCTGTGAGATGCTCTGCTGCTTAAAGTTCAAGTAGCAGAATGGCTACTGAAGTGGGTTTATTTTTTTTCCCCTTTCTGGCTGCAGTCTGCAGATCCTTATCCTCTGGGGCAGTAATGTGAACCTGCCAGTCCTGAGCACCCAGCCTCTCTTCTACTGGAAACATAGAATCATAGGATCAACCAGGTTGGAAGAGACTTCCAAGCTCATCCAGCCCAGCCTAGCACCCAGCCCTATCCAATCAACCAGACCATGGCACTAAGTGCCCCATGCAGGCTTTGCTTCAATACCTCCAGGGATGGTGACTCCACCACCTCCCTGGGCAGCCCATTTCAATGCCAATCACTCTCTCTGCCAACAACTTCCTCCTAACATCCAGCCTAGATCTCCCCTGGCACAACTTGAGACTGTGTCCCCTTGTTCTGTGGCTGGGTGCCTGGCAGAAGAGCCCAATCCCACCTGGCTACAGCCTCCCTTCAGGTAGTTGTAGACAGTAATGAGGTCACCTCTGAGCCTCCTCTTCTCCAGGCTAAACATCAAAAGGAAGATCAAGTCTCCATTGCACTTTGTTCAATTCCTGTTCTCATCTACTGCCTTCACTGCCCTACCAGGGTAAAATCTGCAACCATTTGGACACCAGCACCAGGCTTGCTGCAGGGATACTCAAAACCACCTACCACCACCTGCAGTTCACAAGCCAAGCAAGAACGTTAAGACAGGCAAAGATTTCAGATCTGTTTATTCAGATACAAATTGAAAGCAGATGAATGGAGCACAGCCCCACTTCCTCTGCTGCCTCTTCCCCTAACTACAAGAGAGAAGAGGAGAAGCAGGCAGAAAGCAGCAAATAATAACTTAGTGATAGAAGCATTGTGGTTCCCGGTTCAAACCTCTGCTTTTGGATAGCACAGGGATAGATAGAGCATCAGTAGGTCAGTCAGGGAGGAAATTGGTCATTTCTAGCCAGCTATCACCACCCTTGGGCACAAAAGCATCAACTGACAAGTTCCAGTCCTACATGTACAAACCAAAAGCCTTGTAAACAGGTTTGCAATCTGCAGGCTGCGTTAAGGAAGCTACTTCAGCAGCCTGTGCTGCAGTTTGCATTAAGACAGCTCTCCTCCTCGGGGCTCTCTCTCCCAGCTCTCCTCAGGATTCTCTTTTCTCCCAGCTGTGCAGAGAAGGGCTCCAGGCAGAGCTACCAACTGAAAGTAACATGTCCAATGGACTTGGATGTTCTCAAGGCATTGTGTCTACTGCCCTCTTTGGGACCCTGATTCGAGATGGGTTTCTCTAGGTTAGCTCCTACAGTACCTCTTTGTGCATACTCTGCAGGGAGGGGAAGCTGGCAGAAGACAAAAGGAAAGGTACAGACACGACTCTGAAGCCTACTTGACCTTCAGGCACCTCTTCTGAATTGGAAAGGGAACATCTTGACAGTAGTAGTTGGAGGACCTGCTGACCAGCCCCCTGAGGACACCTTGAGGAATCTCCTAGCTCACATTTTTGGTACCAACAGGATGAATTCCCTGGACTCCCTGACAGCACACTGGGGTGTGGGCACGGACAAGCACAACACACCTGACAGATCTCAGATGCCCTGTTCTGCCACTGCCGGCTGTGGCTTTCTCCCCAGGGCTATGGAATCCAGTTCTCTGCTCAAGCAGCTTTCCTGAAGCTCCCTGCTGCAGAGGTTCATCCATTGTAGAAGCACAATGCTTTATCGACTCACCCAGCAAGGTCAGGAACATCTTCTGCTCTGCCATTCTTTCTGCTGTTACTTAACCTGAGATTGAGAGGTTCCTCCTCAGCAGCGGGGAGCTGCTCCAGACACTCCTGGACAGCCTTTGACTTCCTGAACTGCCAGTCACTTTTAACTTCCCTCTACTTCCTTTCTACAGGGTGTGAGCAGGAGAGGGGGACTACACCTGCAAGGAAGCCCTGTGTACTGCCAAGCATCAACAGGAGCTGTACTGTAGAAAGCCCAACCACCTGCACTCCAGGGGCTTCACAGCTGTCTCGCCGGGATGTGTCTGCTGTTCATTTGCACTGGGAGCTGCAGTCCAAGCTGGCCAGCAAGAAGAGATGCTGCTAAAGGAATTAACTGGACACTTCACCTGCTAAATGAGAGGTGGCTCTATTTAAGCTTCAGATGGGAGTCCCCACCTAAGGATTTAGCACTCTAATGATTTCTATGCCTCCCCCCAGAAGGCCAGCTGACCTGCTGATGTAACAGATAGGCTTTGAACTCCTAAGCACCACTTCATCCACTTCCAGCAACTGTTTTCTGCTGAGAAATTCCATCTCCAGCCACCACTTGGTTCTTCATCCCACCACAGACGAGGCTCACTCTGCTCCGAGGCCGCACACAATGCCGGGATGGATGAGAGGCGGGGATGGCAGCAAGCGCCTATGAAAACCGGTAGCCTCAGGCTCTCCAAGGAACTTCCCTCCCCCCACTTCTCCCCACACGTAACACAAATTTGCAGAGTCAGTGTCCTGTTTGTTTTCAAAGGGATAGGATTTCGAAGTCTTCGTCTTCTGAGTCAAAGAACCTTTCCAATCTGTCGGCATCAGAGGAGTCTGCAAGAGAAAGAGAAAGCACTGCCTCGGTGGGACGCACTGCACTGGCTGCTCGGCGTCAGCGAGACCCGCAGCTGGAGGGAGCAGAAGTGCAGTGGCAAAAGCCTGGAAGTTCCAAGAGACTCAGTGAAATACCTGCATGAAGGCTCTGAGGAGGGATGAGGCCATGTCAGCAGCCTGGAAAATGCACTGGACAGAATGATGTTGGTGCCCAGAAGCTGCACCACGTTTCCCAGGTTCCAAACACGGCCCTGGCACAGTGCAACTTTGCTGTGTCTCTCTACAACCTTCCTGTTCCACAGCCCTGGGTCAGCAGGAGACTGCTCTGCCTCGAGGCCAAAGCAGGAATTTGCCCAGGTCTAGACTAACATCCATGAAGATTTCTGGCCCAGCTAAGTGTGGTGGGAAGGTTTTTCCCTCCTTTGTATGTTTTCTGCTATAATTGCCTTTGATCCAACTGCTGGGGAATGTAATTACACAACGTGCGTGTGCCCCAAAGCCATCAGTACAGTCCATTCTGTGAGGACAGGTCTCTCCTGTCTATCCTTCCCACTCCATGGTGAGGGGAGAGCACAGAGCTAAGGGGGAAGCAGCTTTACCATAAAGGAAATTCAGGTGAAAATGTATGGGCAAACTGAGGAAGTGAAAACTACATTAACCCAGGCTTTGAGAAGACACTCACTTGGACTTGGCAGAGCAGACAGCTAAAGCTAAACTGCTCGAGTTCATGGCTGGGTACAGAACCCCCTCAAACATTTTGTGACAAGCTTTAATCCTACAGTGGAGTGTGCAAAGGCCTAGCATCACTGGCTTTCATCAAACTTCAGTGCCCATCAGTGCTGGCAGCACAACTTCCAGAGTTGTTCCTCAAAAGGAGGAGCCTCCTTCGCTGTAGTAACACAGCAGAGGACCCAATCAGCTGGGGAAAATGAGGACAAGGGGCTGGGCAGTCATGAAACCACCATTAATCCTTCAAGTGAGGGGCAGGACTGCAAGAGAAATAGCCAGAGCAGATGAGAGGGGCTCTATGAGCCATTACAAAAACACTGAGTAAGAACAGCAGCAATTATGGACAATTTAACACAGGCAAGGACCAACAGACAGCTTAAGGCACTCAAGCTTCTTACAGAAAAGGACAATGAAGTAAGGAAGACTTCAAAATTTCATGCTAAGGGAAGAGATAGTGAGGAAGCACAGGGCACAGGAAAGCGACAGCACACAGCCCAACGCCTGCCAACAGGGCAGATGTGTCCATGCACACTTGCTCCTCTTGGCAGAGGCTGTAAATGGCTCTCTATCTCCTGCAACATTTGTGCACGTTACTAACACAGCCTGACAGCCCAGATACTGCCCAGCACTCGTTCCTTTTTGCAGTGGAAGTGGTGCACACACAGGGAAGCACAGTGCTTGGCACCTAGTTTGACCAGCCCTGTCTTAGACCATTTTCATTACCTAGAAGCTCAGCTTTCAGCCCTTTCAACGGTCCCTTTTTTATCCTCCAAGTATCCCTTTGCAAACTGTATGTTATCACAGCAATATGAATCTATGAGCTTGTTTTATTCACCCCCTCAGTCACAATCATCAATCACAGACTCATTCTAAACCCATCCTGAGATGATGCGAGATCTACAAACCACTAGTTGAAAGCCAGAGATCTAGATCAGCTGACCCAGGAGCTCCAGATCCAACTTGTGGTGGAACAGGAACATAGCAGAAGTCACTGTGCAATTTCCAGAAGAGCAAAGGGATCAGCTCACCCTTAGAGTTGTGCCTCCCTGCGTGGCCTCACCTGGTGTGAGATTCAGGACGTCGGGGTTGGAGAAGTGCGAGGGCTGGCGTTCCACCAGCTCAAACATCGGCAGCGCTCCTCTTACCAGGGACAGCTGTGGGACAGAACACAGCCATGGCAGTCAACAACTCCTTGCTCACACTGCTCTGGGCCTTTTAAGGGGTAACAGTGATCTGCTGGGACCACACAGCAGCTGAAAAAGCATTTCTAAAGCCTTTGACTCACATCATCAACAGAATTTCAGAGCTGTGCCCTTTCTGGCCATTTAATAAACTGCTTTTGCAGGGAACATTCCTAGGTCTCTTACCCAGAGACCATAATGGAAGAGTAACTGATGTCATCTACCTGGACTTGAGAAAGTATGGGACAGTGTTCTGCATGACCCCCTAGTCACCAAATTGGACAAGTATGGACTTGAGTGTTGGAGCACTCACCGGAGAAGAAATTGGCTGGGCGGCCACACTTAGACAATTTCAGTCAATGGCTCAATGCCCAAATGGAGACCAGTGAGAAGTGTCCCTCAGGGGTGGGTACTGGGACCAACGCTGTTTGACATCTGTCAGTAACATGGACAGTGGCATTGAGGCACCCTCAACAAGCCTGCAGCTGACACCAAGTTGTGTGCCCCAGCTGAGACGCTGGAGAGATAAGCCCAAGCCAAGCTCACAAAGTTCAACAAGGCCAAGTGCAAGGTCCTGCACCTAGGCCAGGGCAACCTCAAACACAAGTCCAGGCTGGGGCAGGACTGACTTGAGAGCAGTTTGGAGGAGAAGGGCTTGGGGGTGTCAACTAATGAAAAACTCAGTGTGACCCAGCAATGGTCACTGGCAGCACAGAAGGCAGCCTTGTGCTGGGCTGCATCTAAAGAAGGGCGACCAGCAGGGTCAGGAGGGGACTCTGCTCCTCTGCTCTCCTGAGAGCCCACCTGCAGCACTACATCCAGTTCTGAGGCCCCCAACACACAAAGGAGATGGAACTGTTGGGAAGGGTCCAGAAGAGGCCACAACGATGATCAGAGGGCTGGAGAACCTCCCTATGGGGACAGGTGGTGAAATTTGGGGCTGTTGAGCTTGGAGAAAAGAAGGCTCCAGAGAGACCTTAGAGCAGCCTTGCAGTACCCAAAGGAGAACAAAGGAGAGCTGGGGAGGGACTTTTTACAAGGGCTTGCAGTGACAGGTCAAGAGGGGAGATTTAGACTGAAGAGGAGTCTTACAGTGAGGGTGGTGAGGCACAGGGACAGATTGCCCAAGGAGGGTGTGGATATCACCTCCCTGGTCCATGGCCAGGTTGTATAAGGCACTGAGCCACCTGGTCTAGTGGAAGGTGTCCCTCCTTCATGGCAGGAGGGTTGGAACCAGATCATCTGTAAGGTCTTTTCCAATCCAAACCATTCTGTGATTCTGTGAACCTTCACAGTGGTGTGGAAACAAGACAACATCCTCTATTTCTTTCTCAGTGATTTAAACACAAACCTTTTTGATTTGCTGGCACCAATCATTAAAGTCCTCCTCTGTCTTGCAGAAAAAGCCCTGAAACAAAGAGATGAGTTGTCTTGCTATTTTGTAGGTTGATTAATCCACTTAAAGCCTTAGCACCCAGAAACAGGACCAAGAGTGCAGGCAATGATGACACCCAAATGCCTTGCTTTTAAACTATGGCTTATGCTGACCCATTAAACCAGAGAGTCCCCACATGCCTGATGTGACCAGACTGCCCAAGGGCTGGAATCATCACTGTAATGGGCAGCTCTACTGCAGAAAGAAAAGAGGGCAAAAATACCCCCCTGGAAACCAAGGGCAGACATCTCAGGTTCAACAGCACCCAAGCCACAATGAATCACACTTAAGGATTCAGAGCTGCCCATCAAACAGCAGGAATCAAAGACCAAACTTAACCTGAGAGAAGGACACTAAGCCATGAGGAATGGCTTTTTATTGCCACCCAGGGAGAAGGACACTAAGCCATGAGGAATGGCTTTTTATTGCCACCCAGGGAGAAGGACACTAAGCCATGAGGAATGGCTTTTTATTGCCACCCAGGGAGACCTCCCTGTATCAAACCACTTCCTGCAGGAGAAGCTTCTCTAGCAACGTTACTGAAACTCCCAGTAGCACTTGCCCAGAGCACAGCATGCCCATAGACTACCCAAACCAACACCCACTGCCTTTCCCAGGTCCCTGGGGTAAGGTGCAGCTGTGAAGCAGAGGCAGAACCAAGGCTGCTCCTTCGGGGGGTGGGAAGCAAGCAGCAGGAACGCACCACTGCGATGGAAGGGTCGAGCTCAGCAATGCTCATCCTGCAGGGAGGGTGCTGGCAGTGGAAGCTTTCGTCGGGCAGACAGCCGCTGTCGTTGGGCTCCACTGCAGGCTGTGTGGTGTGAGGATCCAGGTAAATGAGTTCCTCACCTGGACAGACAGGCAAGGAGACATCAGCAGCAAGAATCAGGCCAGAAGCAAACGGTGAGATAGAAGAGTGACAACAGAGCCAGCTCTTGTAACCCTCCCAAAGGAACCCACATTCTAAGCACAGCTTGCTTCCAGCCACTTTCCCAAATGATTCTCATGCAAGCAGTGTCAGCCAAACCACAGTGGGCACTCCACAGTGATAGCCTGGTATCAGGCATAGGCACTATGTGCATATTGTTCCTGCATGTGCCTCCCAAGGTCTCCATGTAAGCTCAGGTAGGCCCCAGCAATCCAAAGCACAACCAACCTCAGGTCTCAGGCAGAGAGAGAAAATCAGAAGAAAGGAGGAGAGTAAAGGACAACAATTTGTAGGGTTTCAGGAAGGGGACAAGTAAAGAACAGTTAAATCCAGCCAAGGCCCTAAAGGGAAATCAGCTCTGACTGTAGGAAGAGGTCTAAGCAGACCTCTTTACAGGCTGGAGTTAGAATCACACAGTGTAAGGCCCATACTACAGCCACTGCATCATTCAGGCCCTTGCAGACACCTTCAGTCCACACTTCCAGCAGGAAAGAAGAGCCCTGCAGCACACACCACAGACCAAGGAGAAGTGTACTGCTCCATGAGCATTTTTAATCTCAGGGGAGATGCTTGGAAAGCCTTTGCAGTATCCTGGGCACTCACCTACATAGCCAATGAAGTAGTGAGCACTGTTTGGCTTCCCTCCGATCACTCCCAGAGACTGAGGCATCATGAAACAATGCTGGAAAAGCAATACAGAAAACACACAGCTGACAGACAGTGAGACAGCAGGTGGCAACAAAGACAGACATTCAAAAATGCAGTGGGAAAGACAAGTGGGAACACTGGAAATCAGCAACTCTATCAGCCATTTCCTGAGGAGCTCCACCAAGAAGGCTGAGGGCTGCAGCACAGGGCCTTCAAGGAAGGTGAAAGTAGCTCAAAACCACTTTTAACTGCTGACAGAAACACACAGGTGGGCAGCACTACTTCAAGGCTTGGTCTGGGCAAGCCCTAGCTCTGCTGCAGTGAGCGATAAGATCCTCTGGAGCTGTCATCAGGTTGCAACAGTGCTCTGGGAGGGAGCAGTCATTCAGGAAACAGGGTTAAGTTCCTTATCCAGCTGCACTACTCAGGCACCACCTACTGGGTTAAGGGCAAGTAACCTCACATGAGTTTGGAGCTCTCTTACATGTGCAGCTCAGATCTTGGACAGCATTAAGGCAGCAAAACCATGTATGCCTTGTCTTGTGCACACCCAAAGTTCTGCAGCCTCCTCATGCTCCAGCCTGCAGCTGTCTGCCAGTTTCCATAGCCTAAGTCTGCAGTACAAGCTCCAGCATCAGAGCCACAGGGAGTTTGCAAGACCACGTTCACTAATGCACAGGTTGCCACCAAGCACACCACAGTTGTGCTGAACAAATGGCTCAGCAGGTTAGTACCATCTAAACACACGAGGGACTGAGATTAAGTTATAAAGTAAGATCCTCAAAAAACAAACCCTCAAACCAAGCAAAAAAGCCCCAACCCCCCAAAAACTCCCCCACAATTTCCTGACTACAGCCTGCAAGAACCCATATCCCAACTTCTGACAAGGAACTGACTCTAAACACGTTTTTCTCTTGCAAATAGGACAATTAATTCCAAGTGGGTTTGAGTTCTGGAAGTGACTCAATTCATAACAGTCCTTACACATCAGGACAGCAGGAATTTAGCTCCAGATTCCCTACCTTTAGTGTTTCAATATAGGCTTCATTGATGTCTGTGAGCCCAAGACGCAGAGGTATCAGCAGCACCAATGGTTTCCACAGTGAGAGCCTCTCCCTAACCCCTGCTTCCTCTGGGTACCCGTTGTAGAGCAGGTCTGCCTCCACAGAAGGGCAGGCTGTGGCTCCAGCACATGGGAAGTTGGACTGGCACAACCGCCCTGGGGAAAGGGAACAGGAGCAGAAAGCATCAGAAACAAGCTCTGTTTCTACACCTTAATAGAATCATGGATAGCCTGGGTTAGAAGGCACCTCCAAAGGTCCCCTGCAGTCAGCAGGGACATCCTCCACCAAGTCAGACTGCCCAGACCTTTGTCAAGCCTCACCTTGAATATCTCCAGGGATGGAGCCCCAACTACCTTCCTGGGCAACCTCCTGCAGTGTTCCATCACCCTCAGGGAAGAGAACTTGTTCCTAACATCCAACCTAAGTCTACTCTTGCCCTAATTTCAAACCATTGCTCCTCATCCTATCACTCCAGGCCTTCATAAACAGACTCCCTCTAGTCTTCTTGTAGGCCCCATTCAAGTACTGGAAGGCCACTACTAGGTCTCTGCAGAGCCTTCTCTGCAGCCTGAGGAAAGCTCTGTCCCCCTTCAGCCTTCTAGGCTGAACAACCCCAGCTCCCTCAGCCTGTCTATGTAGCAGAGGTGTTCCAATCCCCTGCTCATTTTTGTGGCCCTCTGGATCCACTCCTTTCCATGTCCTGTCTGTATTGAGGGCTCCAGAGCTGTACACAGGATTCCAGCACTGCCATTTCTCAAACACTTCCAGAGATGGTGACTCCACCACCTCCTTGGGCAGCCTGTTCCAGTGCCTGACCACTCTTGCAGCAAAGGAATTTTTCCTAATCTCCAAACTAATCATCCTTTGGCCCAATTTCAGGCCATTTCCCCTCATTCTACCACCTGATACTAGGGAGAAGAGACCAACTTCAGCCTCACTCCTATCTCCTTTCAAGGAGCAATGAGGTCTCCTCTCGACCTCCTCCAGACTAAACAACCCCAGATCCCTCAAGTCACTCCTCACCAGCCCTGCTCTCCAGACCCTTCACCAGCTCTGCTGTCCTTCTCTATGAACAAGCTCCAGCACTTCAGTGTCCTTCTTGTAGTGAAGGGGCCCAAAACTGATCCTATTACTCAAGGTGCAGCATTACCTGTGCTAAGTAGAGGGGGACACTCACTGCCCTGCTCCTGCTGGTCACATTGCTTCTGATTGAGGCCAGGATGCTGGTGTCTTTTTTGCCATCTAGGCACACACTGGAGCATTCATGGAGTTGTTGTGAACCAGGTGCAGGACCTGGGTCTGCACTTGGGTCACTAAAGGTCCTGCAGGACTTCAACTTTGTTAAACCTCATACAGCTGGCCTCAGCCCATCAATCCAGCCTGGCCAGATTTCTCTGCAGAGCCTTCCTGTGCTGAAGCAGACCAACATTCCCACCCAAATTTAGTGTCATCTATAAAAACAAATCCTGGCAAGTATGTGCTCCTCTGCAGGGCTTCTGGTAGAGCTCAGCATCTCCTCCAAGCTTACATCAATCTCATGCCAAGGCATGCTGTACTCAGAGCCACCAGCTGGCAGGCCATTCAAATGCAAATTCTTCCATCAAGCCAGCAGCTACGCCACAGCCAGAGCCAACGAGCTTGAACCAGTTGACCAAGAGGTCAAACAAGAGCCCGGAATTCAAAAAGCGTGCAGGCAGAAAGAGAAAAATCTGAAGTGCTCAGCTCCAGAGGATTTCCTGGAGGACATGAAGACAGTTCAACTGAACGAGGAGAGGATTAGGGCTTAACACAGGCAATATTAAGCTGCTATTAGTGCTGTAACAAGGCACAAACAGAGCATCTGTCTGGAGTAGTTGTCTTTCTCCTAAAGTTCACTAAACCCATCACATTTTCATCAGGGATCGTTCAGCAGCTACTTTAGAGACCTAAAGCAGGACAATCTTTAAGCTCTGCAATTTCAGCACGAGCTTTGCCCGACAGATATGGAGCAGTAAAACTCCTCAGGGCATGCACATAAGTACTACACATCCTCATTCTACAGGCTTGACAAATACAGGCAGGCTGTAATGCAACCAGATCATGGCACTTATGGCACAGAAACATCTCCAAGCCTACTCATCTCGCTGGCCAATTTCATTACTTGCTGGGAGTGTGAAGAAAAATGCTGAACCCCAAAGAAAGCCACAGCACTTTAATCACAAAGCCAAGGCAGTTAAAATGCTAGAGGTTCATCTCTTCTATTTGTGGCCTAAGCTGAACACCACAACACTTGAGCAGGTAGGACACAATGTAAACAGCTTCATCACCAGCCATTTCAGCAGGGTGTTTGCTTCCTACTCAGACCTTCTAACTCAGCTGACCAAGGAGAATGTTGCACCCAAGGTGAGAAGAAATAGGGCTTTGATGTAAAGCCCCAGTACGAGAGACAACCTGCACTGAGGAGTTTGCAGCTGCTCCCTATACTGTCCCTGAAGGAGGCAGGAGGTGTTCATGTGCATGTCTTGCACACAGATGTATTCTAGTTCCCAGAGGTCTTAAGAAAATGGAAAATCATTATTTGGAGTGGTCCATCCTGTTAAACCAGTAAAGACTGTGGGGGTTTTGTTGCAGTAGCCTGCCTCTTCTGATGACCTGAAATGAGCTGTTGCTGAACTGGGAGTGACAGGATTCCTCATCAGGCAAAGCAGCTGGCAGTCTCACCTTCTGACATGAACATATTTAAGCAGTAGGAAGCTCAGCACAGATGACATTCACCCTGCTGCTTTGGCAGGCTTTGCAGCATGATGGTGCCCCAGCACAGCAGAACCTGCCTAAAGCTCCCCAGCTGGAGCCAAAGCATTTACTACAGAGATATTCCAACAGACTTGACACAACATCTCTCCTGCTGCTGCAGCTGCTGCTGCTGTCAGGTACTGCCTTTACTGTCTTGGTTTCCCACCACGTTTCTGATGCCCAGGATCCTCCAATGCCCAATTAAGAGCCCCTTTCTGATACAACAGACTGACTCAGAAGGGATAAAAATGGATGTTTCTTCACTGCTGTAGCAAAAGGCATTTCCTGTGAACCTCAGGCTGCGTAGCATCAGGGATGGAACTGAACAGAGGCATGGAACACCATTATCTCCTGACTGCTTCACTACCAACAGATTCACAGGATGGTTTGAGTTGGAAGGGACCTTACAGATCATCTAGTTCCAACCCTTCCTGCCATGAACAGGGACACCTTCCACTAGACCAGGCCACCCAAGGCTTCATCCAGCCTGGCCTTGAACACCTCGAGAGAGTTCCACAGCCTCCCTGGGCAACCTGTTCCAGTCTCACCACTCTCACTGTCAAGAATTTCCTCCTAATCCCCACTCTAAATCTCCTCTTCCAGCTCAAAGCCATTGCCCCTCATCCTGTCACTATAAGCCCTCATAACAAGTCCCTTCCCAGCTCTCCTGTAGCCCCCTTCAGGTACTGGAAAGCTGCTTTGAGGTCTCCCTGGAGCCTTCTCTTCTCCAGGCTGAACAGCCCAAACTCTCTCAGCCTGAGCCCATAAAGGAGGTTATAGAATCACATACAATCTCAGAATGGTAGTGGTTGGAAGAGACCTCTCAACATTGAGTCCAACTCCCCTGCTGAGGCAGAGTCACATAGAGAAGGCCACGCAGGAACATGTCCAGCTAGGTTTAGAATGCCTCCAGAGATGGAGACTCTGCCACCTCTCTGGGCAGCCTGCTCCAGTGCTCCACAATATTTAAAGAAGTTCCTCCTCACACTTAGATGGAACTTCCTACGCCCAAGTCTGTGTCTGTTACTCCTTGCCCTGTCACTGGGCACCATTGCATCCTCCTGACACCCAGCCTTGAAGTCTGCCCTTTTGCAGAGCACACTTTCACAGCACTCCTGCACCCAAGCTTACACAAGCACTTCTCAGTCAGATCCTACATTTCTTCACCTCTCAGCTGAGGTTACCTAGTAAGAGATGTGACTTTGTAAAACAACTGTCCCACACAAACATCTCCCTAAAGACCAACTGCCTGCAAACTGACTTTGGCTCTGTGGCAGCCAAGCCAGCCTAAATGATGCCTGCCATGCTCTGACCTGTAACCCTGCACCAGCTTCCTTGCTCACTGGACTGGTGCAGGTGCTGCTTCAGAACACCAGCCTGGCAGCACACCCTGCAGGGCTCTGTGCTGTGTCAGCACACTGCCTCCCCCTGTATCAGCAGCTAGCCTAAAGGAAGCAAGGAGAAGGCTTGTGTGGCCAGGATCAGGCAGGACTGCAGCAATCAGCAATGCAGATGCTCAGCTGTAGCTCCTGTGCACTGCATCCTGAGCAAGCATCCTAGGGATCACACTGCACAACTGCTCAGCCTTCAGAGCCACTCTGCTGCCAGGGTGCACCAAAAAAACATACAAGTGAGCAAAACAAGTGCTGGGAGTCTCCTCCAGAGATAGATCCCCTTCTTCTCACTGCCTTTGTTCATCTTCCTCTTCAGTGATCTGCTCTAGTTTTCCTGCTCTGCCTCTCAGCAGAGACATTCCTCCTCCACAGTATGACAGAAAAACAGACAAATTTTAACCTGAGTGAGAGCAGGTTTAGACTGGATACTAGGAAGAAGTTCTTCAGTACAAAGGTGGTGAGACCCAGGAATAGGGTGTCCAGGGAGGTTGTGGATGCTTCCTCCCTGGAAGTGTTCAAGGCCAGGTTAGAGGAGGCCTTGAGCAGCTAAGTTTAGTTGTCCCTGACCACGGTGGGGAGGTTGGAGTAGATGATCTCTAATGTCCCTTCCAACCTAAGCCATTCTGTGATTTACTGCTTGCTGCCTGTGGCCATACACAAGTTTGACAGTCTGCCATGCATCACTCTCTGCAGATCAGCAGACCTTCTCTTCAAGACACACGGTGCCAAGTCAGAGGTCTTATCAAAGGTGAAATAAAAATCAACCAAGGGCCTTCTTTGCCCAAGGGCAGCAATTCTCATCTGTTTCTAGTATCTTTTGCCCACAGTTTTAAGAGAGAACATTTACTACATGCTTGTTGTGTTGTACTACTACATGCTCTCCTTTCTCTGGCTTCTTGCTGCTGGAGGACATAGCAGATTTGACCTCCACGTGATACTTACGGATTTCTTCCATCACGACTGTGTTGTCCATGGCTATATGTACAGCCAGTGAACTCCAGGTATCAAAAGTGGCAAGTTTTCTACAGGGAAAAGAAAAAAGAAATGCAAAGATTACTTTACAAGACTGGATGAGGAGAGAGGCTCATCCAGTCAAAGTGAGGGAAGAATGGAGACAGGAAGGAAAATGCTCCTCAGAATACAGAAGGTCTCAGTTATGATAGGCAGCTCGTGCTCCAGCACTACTGCAACCCGCTGCCTGTCACCATGGAACCCAGGCAGCAAATATTAATGTTTCCTAATGCCTTAGTGGCTTGATGGCTCACTGGTAGCTTTTTGATAAGCATGACACTGCTGTCAGGTCACAGCCTGGCAGAGATCCACATGATGACAACCATCACCTACTCTGACACTTGCTTTTGGTCTACTGCAGAGTACTGCAGTCAGTTCTAGTGATGAGCACATTATCTGTGAGATGTGGAGAGACATTTCTGGGGGCTGCCCTCAATGTGAATTCTGTTTTCTCTTCCATCCTGCCAGCATCTGAATGGCAGAGGAGGTCCTTTCAATGTTCTGCCTGAGCAGGTTGCTGAAGTCACAGCAGGTTGCTTGCTAGCAGCATCAAAGCATAGAGCGGCACTTAGAGTCATAGACTCAAGCAGGTTGGAAGAGACCTCCGAGCTCATCCAATCCAACCTAGCACCCAGCCCTGTCCAATCAACCAGACCATGGCACTGAGTGCCTCATCCAGTACAGGGGAAGAATAACCTCCCTTGTCCTACTTCAATCAGTGGACAGAAACCTGTAAGCTGTGAGTGTCTACAAAAATCAAATGACCTTACTGCATGGGTCAAAAGATGTAAAGCCAACAATAAAGCACTTACTTGAGCACTTGTGCCACTGTGTTTGGTCCATACCACTGACCTATGGATTTTCCCTCTCCAACTCCCATCTGGGCTGCATCACAAGAAAAAGAAAAGTAATAATGCATTTCACCTAAGCACATCCCTTTGTTATCAGAGCTTGTATTTAACAGGGAAGAAATCTCACTTGGGACAAATATTGAGTCAGCAGAATCCAACCCTTCAAGGGGTATCAGTGTAAATGTGAGACAGAAGTAGATCCAAAAGGACTGTAAAGCAAATCCCTTCCCCAAAAAAGCAGTAACAGAGCTTCAAAAGGCAGCATTACCTCAGAAGAGATTTTGCTTAGGAGTGTTTGACTACCAGACCACTCCTGTAACACAAAGTTTAGTTCACTGAACCTATAGGTGCCTTAACATCCTATAGGAAAATCTGATGCTGCTCTTGTTTGTTTGAAACCTAGGGAAGTTTCTACAAAGTGAGCTCCTTCCTTAGTCCATTTGCCACTTCTGAGGATTTTTTCACCTAGCAATCTTTTTCATGTTAGAAAGTCCTGGTAAGGACAGCAACCACATGCACTCCTCTCACCTTAGCTGCCTGGAATGTGAAGAGTGATACTGAAGACAACCACTGAGCAAACCTGATGACCTGATGGTCAAGAAGGAAAATTCACCATAACCCTTACCAAAGAGTGGTAGTTGGACATCACATCAGAAAACACACAGCATGAGCTGCCACTCACACTGGTTTTATTTGGTGGTGGTTTTGGTTTTGTTGGGATTTGGTTTTTTTTGGCTAAGCTAATAAAACAAGCACAGAAAAAATGTTCTACAGTCATGAGAAACCCAGACTGAATACATCCCCACTTCTTCAGCACCCAGCCTCTTACCTATCTGGTGAATGGAGTAGTAGCTGTCTTTTTTGTCAATGAAGGCATTAAGAACACTGAAGTAATTATCCATCTGCCTCTTCCCTTTTGTCCACCTCCAGTCTAAGACAGGAAACAAAACACGATCTTTCTTAGTGACTAGAGGCTGCAAGCTACAAATCTCTTCCCTGTGCATTAACCAACTGACCCAATTTTCATGCCATGCTATTATGAGGCATTTGAAGCATTCGCAGCACTAAAGGATTAGTTTCAAAAGAAAAGCAAAGCATTCTGACAGCTTGGATAAAGGAGCAACAAAGGCAACAAACAACCAAACAGCTGGAGAACACAGTACCTCTAGCTCACAGGTGGAAAATAGGGTTATGAGTTCTCATTGACAGGTGTGAGCCACATATTCTGGGATGAAAACAAGTGGCCTCACCACAAAAACCATCTCCCACAGATTCAAAGGGCCACCAAGAACTGCCACAAACCCACTCTGGTATAGCTCCTTGCAGGCCAAGAAAGGATTAAGCACAAGAACATAAAAGTACTCAGGGGAAGGACACTGCACTGAGGGCTTTCTGACAAAACTGAACACTAGACAAGACTCCATCATGTCGTTTGAAATTTCAGGTGCAAGGAGAACCTAGCAGGTGTTTGGCTTCAGTAGATTCAACCAGTGTATTACAGGGTTTGTTATCTGCTGTCCTTAGAAGCAATGCACTTGTGGGAGCACACCATGGAAGTCAGGATGAGCTGTGTACTGGTTTACCTCTTCCCAAATGCCTGCAGACCAAGGCCTGAGCAAAGATCATCTGACCACACCGCAACATACAACCCCAGCCAGTATCCGAGGTGGGACCGGTTCCTCCTGTAAGCAAGGGCAGAGAATAAATAGGTAATGAAGAGTCAATGCCAAGAGGAAGATGAAAGCACTGAACAAGGACTACCTTGGCTCACCTACCTGAGGCTGAGAAACAAAAATGTAGTCAGCAATGAGTAACTTAATGGCATCCTTTAAAAAAAAAAAGGCAAACCACCCAAAACTCTTAACTGAAAGGGAAAACCAAACCAACTAGAACAACTTCAAAGAGCAATCAAAACAAGGCAACTCAAAAAACAAGCTGGATTTCTCAGGAGTGTAACAGCCACTGAGCCTGGCTGCAGCCTCCCAGCCTAATTCAGAGATGTATTTCTGAAGAGACACCTCACACAGGGGTGCTTGTTACAGGGGACTTCTTGTAATCCTTGTCTTGAAGAGGCAGATCATAGGGAAAAGAGAAAAAGAAGGGGAAAAAAAAGAGGAAATAAACTAAACCAACACAAACCTCAGCCCCAAGCATTTCACAGGATCACAGATTGTCTTGAGTTGGAAGAGAACTTAAAGATAGAATCATAGAATGGTTTAGGTTGCAAGGAACCTCAAAGACCATCCAGTTCCAATCCCCTGCCATAGGCAGGGACACCTCCCACTAGAACAGGTTGCTCCCCAGAGGCAACATGTGGAGATTTTTGTACTTGGGTCCTACACAGGTGTAATGTGAAATATCATTTAAACTCTTTGGCTTGAAGTGGATAAATGATGAAAGGTAGAGATATGAGGAGAGGCTGAGGGAGCTGGGGGTGTGCAGCCTGCAGAAGAGGAGGCTCAGGGCTGACCTCATTGCTGTCTGCAACTACCTGAAGGGAGGTTGTAGCCAGGTGGGGGTTGGTCTCCTTTCCCAGGCAAGCAGCAACAGAACAAGGGGACACAGTCTCAAGTTGTACCAGGGGAGGTCTAGGCTGGATGTTAGGAGGAAGTTGTTGGCAGAGAGAGTGATTGGCATTGGAATGGGCTGCCCAGGGAGGTGGTGGAGTCGCCATCCCTGGAGGTGTTGAAGCAAAGCCTGGCTGAGGCACTTAGTGCCATGGTCTGGTTGATTGGCTAGGACTGGGTGGTAGGTTGGACTGGATGATCTTGGAGGTCTCTTCCAACCTGCTTGATCCTATGATACAGCAGTTCCTGCCATCTGTTCTATACCGTGTAGAGGTTTTTTTTGTTTCTTGAAGGATGGAGGGGAGTTTGAATGTCTGAAATGGCTCTGACACACAGGAACTGTAGTAATATGGGAAACACATCCCAGTGAACTTGAAAAAGGACATTTTGGTTCCTTAAAATATTCTGCATGGTTCCTTCTTTGAGGTTTTGGGTCTTTTTTCTACTGGTCTATCAGAAGGGATCTGGGAGCGGGTAAATGGGATTCCAAGCCCTTTTGTTGTCCTCACTGTCAGCAGGTCAACATCATCCCAAAATGAAGCATGAGGAGGGTAGATTTAGACTGGATATTGGGAAGAAAGTCTTTACAGTGAAGGTGGTGAGACACTGTAACAGGTTGCCCAGGGGGGTTGTAGATGCCCTCTTCCTGGAAGTGTTGAAGGCCAGGTTAGAGGAGACCTTGAGCAACCTGGTCTAGTGGGAGGTGTCCCTGCCCATGGCAGCACAGTTGGAAGGAGATCTGTAAAGATCCCTTCCAAGCCAAATCATTCTATGAATCAACAGAGAAAATGCCTCAGGTTTGGAAAAGAGCCTTCTTGGTAGCTGGTCTTTCTGGTTTGTTCTGTTCTTTCACTGCTGGGAAACCCTTTGCCTAACAAACCATGAGACATCCTTGAAGAAGTTTAATCCTTTTAAATTCATGTATGTGAGCCACAGTTAAAGATGCATTTGAAATTGAAGGGTCAGCAGAAGTTTAGCTGTGGCTCACAAACAGCACTGGGGTTTCTATTAGTTATTAAAGGGTGGGGGTGGAAAACAAAATCTGAGTCATGTCCCATTTACAGTCCAGATAGGATGAAGCCTGCTGGCTGGCATACAAATCCTTTTGCAGTCTCCCCCCAGTTACCTCTTTTGCTGTTGGCCACTTTCCTCTGTGCTTGCCCACTTAAATACTGCAAGTTCTTTGTAGGGTAAGGGGAATGTCTCATGCTGATTTTGTAAAGCACAATCAAATTTAGATGTTGTCTATGTTATAAAGTGCTGGGGAAATGCTAGAAGATAGCCACTCAACATCCAGAGGTTGACTAAACAGTTATCTTGGGCAATTTTTCTCCCTCTGCTTCTCATGAAGACTAGGGGCTGCCTGGAACACCACTCCTTTGAGGACAGGCTGAAGAAGCTGGGAGGTTTAAGCCTGGAGAAAAGAAAGCTCCAGGGAAATATAGCAGTGGCCCTCCAGTACCTTAAGTTGGCTACAAGAAGGCTGCAGAGGGACTATTTGCAAAGGCCTGGAGTGATAGGATGAGGAGCAGTGGTTTGAAATTAGGGAAGAGAACTTTTAGATTGAATGTTAGGAACAAGTTCTTTACCATGAGGATGGTGAAATGATGCAGGAGGTTGCTCAGGGAGGTATTTGAAGCCCCATCCCTGGAGATATCCAAAACCAAGGTCAACAAGACTCTGAGCAACCTGATCTAGTGGAGAATGTCCCTGCTGACTGCAGGAGGGGAGGTCACTCCCAACCCAAACCACTTCAAGATTCTATGACTGAAAGAGAAGCAGGTGCTTTGGAATGCTCCTTTTTTACCAGCTGTGTGAAGACACAGCAGACTGGGTGCCTGTAAGGCAGCTTACCTGCTGTGATCACACTAAACTTAAGCTTGCAACAACAGCCAAAGCTTCAGTGCAGCAGCAGTGTTCTTTTGAAGTTCTGTCAAGAAAGTGCTTCCAGCCTTGAGACCTTGGTCTCAGGCTTTCCAGGGTGAGCAAATACCCAGCTTATCCTCCAGTATTCTGCAGGATATGGGAGTTTGGGGGTCCCTTCCAACCTAAACCATTCTATGATTTCTGATTCTTGTGAACAGAAGCACATGAGTATTCTGTTAGTGGGGCTGTTTCATCAGAGAACCAGGTTACCCTAATCTTCAGGATGCACTCTTGTGCACAGTACATACCAATAGCAGGGAAGTTCTTTCTGTAGGTGAACCAAAGCCGAGAGGTCACATCCAACAGGATCTCTTCCTTCTCTGAAAAATGTTCAGCTTTCAAAGGCAAGCACAGGAGGGTAGCACTAAACACAGCTAAATCCACCTCCCACTCACCCTCCCTAACACCAACAGCCTTCTGCGCCTCGCAAGGAGGATGCATGCCCAAAGGGGCAACATCAGGATGAGGAATAAGACAATGAGATGGTGCAGAAGAAGCTTTCTTTCCCTCCAGACAGCTGCAAAGATACTATGCCATAGGCAAATTGTGAAGCCTTCTTTCTTTTCCCCTGAGCCATTACCTTGCCTCAACCATTCTGGTCACACAGAATCAGAGAATTGCTTCAGCTAGATGAAGTCCAACTACTGACCTAACACCACCATGACCATAAAAGCATGTCCCCAAAGAGCCAAGTCCACACATTTCTTGAACACCTCCAGAGACAGTGACTCCACTGGGTAGCCTGTTCCAATGCCTGACCACTCTTGCAGCAAAGAAATTGTTCCTCATCTCCAACCTAACCATCCCTTGGCACAATTTCAGGCCATCTCCCCTCATTCTATCACCTGACACTAGGGAGAAGAGACCAACACCAGTTTCACTCTTACCTCCTTTCAGGCAGCTGCAGAGAGCAGTGTGGTCTTCCCTTTGCCTTGAGGCTAAACAACCCCAGGTCACTCAGTCACTCCTCACCATACCTGTTCTCCAGACCCTTCACCAGCTTGGTTGCCCTTCTCTGAACACACTCCATAGAATCACAGAATTGTTTTGTTTGGAAAAGACCATCAAGATTATCAAGTCCAACTACTCTCTAACTCAGCCAAGTCTGGTAATAAACAATGTCCCTCAGCACCACATCTCTGCCCCTCTGAACACCTCCATGAGCCAAGTCCCAATAACTACTACATCAGAACCTTCTGCACAACAATATTGCAGAGCCTTGGGAGGTGGCCAGGCACACAGAGCCACAGCAGTGATGAGACCATTTTCCCAGCAGACAGACAGACAGACACTGCTGCTGTGTGCTTACAGGGCTCGCAGTCACCTTGCTGTTGAGCAAAGTGTACCAGTAGCAAAGCCCCCTGAGAGGCAAGCCAGGTTGCAGCATGCACACCACATACCTGTAATGACGCTGTATTTCCGGCCGAGGATCCAGACGGGCTCTTTGGTCTCGGGGAAGTCTTCATATTCAAACCTGAGAGTGTCATAGGTAAGAGTAGCTAGGAGGAGAAAGAAGAAATTATACACCTTTTCTTTCTAAAAATCACACAAAACTGCAGAGTGTGAGCTGCTGTGGCCCAGCAGCTGAGTAGAACACAGCCAGAGCAGCTGTCAGAGCTGTCATGTGAGCAAATGATGAGCAAACGTCTCAGGCACCACTCCAAAACATCACCTTCAAGAAGCTTTCAGTTTTGAACACTAACCTCTGAGCACCCAGGGCAGCAGGCTCTGCAGAAAATCCAAGTACACTTCAGCTACAACAGCTCAACTTTTCCCCATGTACAGTGAATTTCTAAAGCCAAGAGCTGCAGCCCTGCAGGAACACCCTCAGGAAGGCAGCTTTGCTTTCCAGGAGCCTCAGGCATGCTTGGCTGGATCTCTGCCCCACGGACACACCTTCTACAGTGTCTGCTGAAGTGTCCAAGAACATCTTCTCATCCCATCCCCTCTCTGACCAAAGATGCAAAGCTTTGTATGTGCCACTATGGACAACATCTGCATTAAACAATCTAGGCCCCCACTGAATGCCAGCACTAAGCCTGAGTATTGAGTCCTCCTCCACTTCTGTGCAAGTGGTCAGAGCTACTCAGAAGATAAAAGGCCACCTAACAAAAGCCTGCCTTGTCAGAAGCACAAGGAGCCAACTCAACACACTGAGACTGTGCCTGCACTATCAGCAGCTCCTGAGATCAGTTTACCAAACGATGTGCAAGGTTCTTGAGAAGCTACAGAGCATCACCTTGACACAGAGCAAGAAAGACTGTCTCCACACAGAATTAGGGTGGATGCTGAAGTCTTGTCTCCTTTCTGATATTCTTAAGGTGTACAATGAAAAAGCTGAGCTTAAAAAACGTTATCCCAACTTGTAATAAACTCCCACATGAACAAACACTGGGGAGCAGATCCTGATGGGATGTGATGAAGGAGAGAAACATATAACCTTTCAGTTGGAAAAGACCTTGAAGACCATCAAGTCCAACCATTATCTAGCTCTACCAAGGCTGGTGTAAACCATTCCCTCAGTACCACACCTCTGCATCCTTCAAACACCTCTAGGGATGGGGATTCAATCACCCCACTGGGCAGCTCCATTAAGAACTCTCTCAGTGAAGAAGTTTCTTCTAATGTCCAACCTAAATCTCTGCTGGGGCAACTTGGGCCCATTTTCTCTCAGACTGGCATTTGTTATTAGGGAGAAGAGACAGACCTCACCTTATTCCAATCTCCTTCCAGGGAATTGGAGAGTGCCACGAGGTCTCCCCTGCACCTTCTTTGCTCCAGACTAAACAACTCCAGCTCCCTCAGCTGCTCCTAACCAGACCTGCTCTCCAGACCCTCCTCCAGCTTTGCTGCCCTTCTCTGGACATGCTCCAGCACCTCAATGTCCTCCTTGGAGTGAGGGGCCCGAAACTGAACCTGGTATTCGAGGTGTGGCTTGTCAGTACTGAATGCAGGAGGGCAATCATTTCCTTAGTCCTGCTGGCCACAGGCCAGGATGCTGCTGGTCTTCTTGGCTGCCTGTGCATACTACTTCTGGCAAGTATCAAGTCCTTATCAAAATGAAAGCTATTTGATTCTCACCTTTGGGAAACAAGTAACAAGCCAAACAGAAACATGACAAATGACTTTCCACGTGGTTTGCACAACCCAACTGAAGCTCAGCTCCAGCAGCAATCACCTTGGTTACAGTTTGCCTGCACAACTTAGATGCTTTGCTAAAAAAACTTTTTATACTAAATACTGAAGCAGAGGTTTGGAGCAGCACACTGAAGGAAAACTGGGCTTTGCAATACCTCCCTTTCCAAATGGCTTTGGATTCCCAAAGTATCTCCCACACAGTAACCCTCCACAGGAAGCATCTTAGGATATTTTCCCTGAGTCCTTCAGCCTCCAATTTACACTGCCACAAAGAGTCAGACATAGGGTGGATGATTATCTCCCTCAGTTGATAAAAGGCACAACACTCAAGGCAGAGCAAAGAGGAAGAAGTAGAACGTTTCAAAAGAGAGGCAAAGGAGAGAAAATAAATTCACTGTGTTAGTAAAGCTCATTGTTGAAAGCCACCTAAAGAACAGAAAACTCAAGAACAGCCCAAGGCTTTATTTCTGGCCTTTACAGAAGAATTGAGTCTTCTCTTTCCTTTAAGCTCTTTCAAACAAGACAAATCTCAATTGTTTAAGCATGGAATCATAGAATCAACCAGGTTGGAAGAGACCTCCAAGCTCATCCAGTCCAACCTATCCCCCAGCCCTAGCCAGTCAACTAGACCATGGCACTAAGTGCCTCATCCAGGCTTTGCTTGAAGACCTCCAGGGATGGTGCAACAATACAGAGTTAAGAAACAGACAAGGAGGAAAGTCAGCCAGCTAGTGAGGTGCCTTTTTATAAAGACAGTTCACAAAGTCTGCCTGGCAGGTCCCCGACTACATCAGCAGCAGGTCTGGCTGTGATGGGGCTTGAGCTCTCATTGCTCCAAAGGCCAGAGACACAGCTCCTCTCTGCACTGATTTGGCCCTAGCACCTATGCCAGGGAGGCTTCCCGGCCCTTGATAAGCCCTGTAATGTTCAGACAAAGACAGGGCAGCAGATGTCCCAGCGAAGGTTGTGCCGGCTGGCTTGCTGGCACCCGTTTTGTTCGCAGGTGCAAGGCTGCACCAGGGAGAAAGTCAGGACAGTATCAACCGGACCACACTAACGGCAGCAACGCACCAAGGACAGAAGCGAGGCAAGAAGCAGGCGAAAAGGACGAGAGCTAGGGACTGGCTCCACACACAGACGTTGGCCCAACGCGGAGGAGCCCAGGCGAAGGTTCGTTGTCGCAGAACAAAGCATCTCCGAGAGGGGTGGGAGCTGTCAGGACAGCGAGACAACCCAAGGGCCAGCGCACCTCTTTCTTCTCCGCCTGTCCAACCCAAGCGTGTCCGGCACTGTGCCGTCCCCTCAGCGAGCGCACCGAGCAGTCACAGACAGCCTCCAGGGCAGCAGCAGGCCTCGGGAGGACAAACGGCACAGGGACACTGCCCTGCCACGGCTCCTGCATTCTGCTGTGCGCCCTGGGCAGCTCCGTCCAGGCCCAGCAACGCGGAAGAGCTCAATGCTTTTTAAGAGCGACAGCGAAACCCGGGCTGGGCAGGAGGGACTCAGTCCCCAGCTGCGGGCTCTCTCTCGGCTCTGGCCGGCCCCAGCGGTGACATGAGCCGACACCGGGCCGCCGCGTTTCACCGCGCCCCGCAGGCGAGGCGGCCGGAGCAATTAGGGCCCCGGAGGGCTGGGAAAGCCGTTTATCAAGGCCATGTCCCGAAGCGACAACCGGGCCGGGAAGCGGCGACTTTTCCCGCCGCCAACCGGGCCGGGGTAGCACCTCAGAGCACCGTGTGAGGCCGCACCGCTCCGAGCCTGGGCCTGGGCTGCCCCAGAAAGCCAAAGGCTTCAAACAGCCTCCGGGGCAGACCGCGGGCTCCTGCGGGAGAAAAGCAACCGCCCTCCCTCTACCGCGGCTCAGCAAGAGAGCGCTGCCGCCGCCGCCACCCACCTGCGTCCATGGCGCCGGCCCCACCGAGGGCTGCGGCCGCTGCCGTCCGCACCGATACATACGCCCCGGCGCAGCGCTGCGCGGCCGCTGCCACGGGCGCGGCGCCCGCCCAATGGGAGCGGCGCTCCCCGCCGGCCCCCGCAGCGGTTGGCTGCCGCGGCCTCGTCACCAGTCGCTGCGACGCGCAGTTTCCGAGCGCTGTGGGGGCAGCCATGTTGCTGTACGGAGAGGCGGCGCGGAGAGGGGAGAGGCACCGCGCCGGCAGCGGAGCCGAAGCTGGGGGAAGGGAGGGAGGCAGGCAGGGCAGGCAGGCGTGCGGGCGTGGCGGCGCCGCCGCGTCAGGTCTGCGCTCGTTCCGCCCGCCGCCGGCGGGAGCAGTCCATGACACGTACACCCGAGGAAGTTCCGAGACACGGGCACGGCTGTCGTGTTGTACGGAGCCAACCTAGCTCCGCCCCTCTGTCCCCGGGTGGGTAACCCAACTATGCTTGCCCCTTTCAGAGGCGCCTTTGGAGGCTTAACTGCCGCGGACCGAGCGGCTCGTCGGGAGATGGACGTTTTGCAGCGCCGTGGAGGCAAGAGAGCGGCGCTGAGAGCGCTCATCCCTTCTTCCTCTGACCGCAGCACCGGCGCTTGTACGGCAACGTCTCGGCCAAAATGGCGGCGGCTATGTGGCGGCCGCCATGTTGGTTGACGGCAGTGCCGTACAGAAACCCCTTCCCCAGCGGCGGAGGGGCGGCCGGGGTGACCTGGCTCCGCCATCTTGCTGTACGGCTGGCGGCGGCCCGGGCCGGCGGGCGGGGGCCGGGGCGGGCCCGGCCGGCGGCGGCCGGAGATGGTGATCTGCTGCGCCGCCGCCAACTGCTCCAATCGGCAGGGGAAGGCGCACCGGGGCGCCGTCTCCTTCCACAGGTAAGGGCGGCCGCCCGGCCCGCTTCAACCCGCCTCTCCCGGCCCTTTTGCAGGTGCTGCGGCCGGCCCTCCCTCACCCCTCCGCTCCCACTCCGGTCTGGCCGCTGGGCAGGGAGCGGCTGCGTGTCCCCGTGGCGCTTCCCTCGCCCTGCCTGCCCCGGCACCTCCGGGCCCCGAGCGACAGCGGCCGCCCTTTGTTTCCGTCAGTGCCGGGGACCGGCTTTGCGCTTCCGAACGGCTCCGAAGATCGGCTCGCAGCGGAGCGCTGTGCTCGCTGCCGCAAGGCCTGGGGCTCGGGCGCACGCCTTGGCTCGGCTCCCACCTTGTCCCGCGCCTCGGCCTGTCCCCTCGCCGCTGCCCGCACCCGGGGCCTTGCTGGGGATGCTGCCACCGAGGAGTCCCTGAGGGCAGGCTGCGTGTCCAGTGACTGGCGTGATCCCGGGTGGAAATGACACTTCATTCAGCTACTCCGGGACTTGTTTTCAGTCCGGGCGTTTGAACACCTTCTTAAGCATACTCTACGTAGGCATCAGCAGGCTTCTGCAGGCAGTGGGTGGACAACTTGTTAGCTGAGCTGAGGTGTTCCTGCGTTTGTCCCATCCTCGTTCCTTGCAGGTAGGCTGCTCTGTTTGTTGTCGAGTGGCCGAGCAGATGGATAACTGGTTGGTCGCTGATGAAAAGGGGAAAGACCTGCTTTTGAGTTCTGTGCTGCTTGTGAGGTGGAGCTGTTAAGAGGGACCAAATATTGAGTGTTTTGGCCCAAAGTGAAATAATCCTCCAAAAAAAGCATAACGTTTTGAAATACAGCTTTTGGGAGTGTTTGCTAGATCCGAGAGGATCAATTCCATCTTTTTTTTCATGAATTTTCTCTCTTTTTTTTTTTCCTTTTTCTTTTTTGTTTCCTTTTAGATTCCCTTTGAAGGATTCGAAGCGTCTGATCCAGTGGCTGAAAGCTGTTCAAAGAGACAACTGGACACCCACCAAGTATTCCTTTCTTTGCAGCGAGCATTTCACCAAAGACAGCTTTTCTAAGCGGCTGGAAGATCAGCACCGGTTGCTGAAGCCCACTGCTGTCCCTACTATCTTCCAGCTTGCAGACAGAAAACGTGACAACCTGGATTATGTCAGGAGCAGAAGGAAAATAGCGAGCCAGGTGCCGCTGCAGGATGGAGAAGACTCAAGGGAAGGAGGCTGTGAGGTAGTTCAGAGGACCTCGTCTTCCAGCCAGGACTTCATGGTGATGCAAGGGACGAAAGAGATGGAGGAGGCGACTTTGGAAGCGGAAATCCGGTCGATGTCCGAGGAGGAGGAAGACCTCCACAGCCAGCTGGATGGCCCTCGGAGAAGGACGTTAGGTGATCATTTGGTTGCAAAGCCTGGACCTCAGAAAAAGCCTGAGAGGTCATCTCTGGAGGACTGTCCTGAGGCCGCCTGGGCGGGAAGCTGGGTAGCAGACAGAAGTGGTGTGTCAGTCGACGACTTCACACCTCCTGCCTCTGGTGCTTGCAAGTTCATTGGCTCCCTTCATTCTTACAGCTTTTCCTCTAAGCACGCCAGAGAGAGGCCATCTCTCCCAAAAGAGCAGCTGGAAAGGAAAAGGCCAAAGAGAGATATGGAACCAAGCTGCAGCAGCCATCTTCTGGGACACGATAAGGCCGTAGCAGAAAGCTCCCCTACTTCATCCCTTACCGCCACCCCTCAGAAGCCTTCCCAGGGTCTGTCAGCATCCCCAGCAGACCTTACCCCTCAGCCTGCTGCCGAGGCCGTGGTGGGGCGGAAGGGTGACACAGACGCCAACCCCATGTCAATCAATGAGGTCATCATGTCAGCCTCGGGGGCTTGCAAGCTGATCGACTCCCTCCACTCGTACTGTTTCTCCTCCAGGCAGAGCAAAAGCCAGGTGTGCTGCTTGCGGGAGCAGGTAGAAAAGAAGAACGGGGAGTTGAAACTTTTGAGGCAGAGGATCAGTCGCTCTGACAGTCAAGTCAGGAAGCTGAAGGAGAAGCTAGATGAGCTGAAGAGGATCAGTTTCCCTTACTTGAACAGCCTGCTATCCCAGGACTGTGGTCAGTATTGCCAGTGGCTTTGTGTTGAGGCAGAAGTCACTCTTTTCTTACTGCCATTTAAGTTAGAGCTTTTAAAGATGGGATGAGTAAAAGAGACGAAAAAGGTATGAAAGAAGTAGTAGTTAGACTAACAAACAGAGGTGAAAGAAATAGAGTTTTAGACACACAAGCTGTTTCTTATATCCTGAAAGTTTCTGAGGCTCTTCCTGGCATGGAATGGGAAGTTAAGTCTTGGTGTTGCAGACAGCTCTCCTGGTTAATGAATTTTTTGTTTCTTCCTGGATTGTTTTAACTTGTTTGTGACTCAACAGCACCTGTTAGGATTTGCTTTCCTTTGGAGTGTGCCTGTGAAATTTTTTTGGTGTGTTAATGAGCTGTAGCAGCAGGTATGTGGGAAAGGTGTTTTAGTCTTCTGCAGTTATCTAAGTAGTACTTCTGGTCCTAGATGTCATAAACTGCACTCAGTACTCCAGCTTCATGAAATCTAAGTGAGGTGCTAGATATCAAGTATGACAGCTCCATGAAATCTAAGTGAGGGGCTAGATATCAAGTATGACAGTGTCATGGGACACAGATCACTTTTGGTGATCAAATCGCTGTGTTTGGTTTGATCCTTTCCCCACTTAGAAGGCAGAAGTCAGGAAAGGGAAGTTAAAGTGAGAAGAGACATGGAGATGCTTGAAAACGTGAGAGAATTCAGCAAGGGAGGTGGTTGTGCAGAAGGATTGTTGCAGTGAAGTCAAAGTGGGCTTCTCTCCTAACTTTGTTCTGCGAGAAGAAGGATGCTTTAATAACATACAACTGATAAAACTTTCACACAGTCACTCTAGCTGCAAGGTACAATTCAGGAGCAACTAATGGCGTCCGGGAGTGCATTAGATGGGTGTGGTTAGTAGGTGAGAGAGATTCTCCTCCCACTCTGCTCTGCCCCGGTGAGGCTGCATCTGGAATATTGTGTCTGGTTCTGGGCCCCTCAGTTCAAGAAGGACCTCAGGGAACTGCTTGAAGGAGTCCAGCACAGAGCTACAAAGGTGCTGAAGAAAGTGGAACATCTCCCTGCAGAGGAAAGGCTGAGGGAGCTTCTCTTAGCTTGGAGAAGAGGAGACTGAGGGGTGGCTTCATTCGTGTTTAGAGACATGTTAAGGGTGAGCATCGGGAGGATGGAGCCAGGCTCTGCTCAGTGATGTCCTGTGATGAGACAAGGGGCAGTGGGTGCATGTTTGAGCAGCGGAGGTTTCACATCAACATGAGAAAATATTTTGTGTTGCAAGGGTGCTAGAGCACTGGATCAGGCTGCCCAGAGAGATTGTGCTATCTCCTCCTCTGGAGACATCCAAAACCTGCCTGGATGTGCTCCTGTGTGACCTGCTCTAGGTGATTCTGCTCTCGCAGGGAGGTTGGACTTGTTAGTTCCAGGTCCCTTTCAACTCCTAACATTCTCTGATTCTGTGTTTCATGGTTGTGTGGCTGCTGAGATGATGTCAGAATGCCTTCTGAAGGATGCAGGACTTAGGACTTTCCTGAAGTCATCACCTGTAGATCATTAGATGTCCCCGATGGTAATTTTCCCATCCCTCCTTTAGGAGAATCATAGAATCAACCAGATTGGAAGAGACCTCCAAGCTCATCCAGTCCAACCTAGCACCCAGCCAACTAGACAATGGCACTAAGTGCCTCATCCAGGCTTTCCTTGATCACCTCCAGGAACAGTGACTCCACTACCTCCCTGGGCTCTCTTTCTAAAGCCATGTAGTGTTGGACATGGTTAGAAATGTGATATTGGCATAGGCTGTTATAGCATGGCCTACTTTTTCATTTAAGTGCAAGGGAATAAACCTTGATGAAATTGTTGAAAGGCAATGCTGCTTTTTCCACCTGGTTTTAATTTCCTCATTTGGGTAGAAGAGGAGGGAGAAGAAATTTTTGTTGTTGTTGCCCATGAGAAATCAACATTGTCTTATTTGTACCTCCTGGTTTGTGTTTTTGTGGGGGTTTTGGTTTGTTTGTAATTATTTTGGTGTCAAACTAAAGGAGCACCATTTTAGTGTTTAATGGTTGTGTATGTATATATGAGAGGGTGTCTGGCTTTGCTGGAATAGCTTCAGTGCAAAAAGAGCCTCTTGGAGGATGTTGTCTTTTAGTTTCTTTCCTGAGGTGGATGTTCTTGATACAGCTTTGAGAATGTGGTAATTGTATATTACAAATATCTTCTCTAAGACCATAACAATTACATTTTCTGTTTTCTGAGGGAAAATGTCCTCTTTTAAAATGAATTCACAGAATCATCAGGGTTGGAAAAGACCTCTAAAATTGAGTCCAACCCTAACCCAACTACCATGGCCACTTAACTATATCCTGAAGCACCATACCTACAGCTTCTTAAACACCTCCAGGGTGTACTCACCTTGAGTGCTGTGTCCAGTTCTGGGTCCCTCAATTCAAGAGAGATGTTGCAGTACTGGAAGGTGTCCACAGGAGGGCGACAAAGCTGTGAGGGGCCTGGAGCAGAGCACTGTGAGGAGAGGCTGAGGGAGCTGGGGGGGTGCAGCCTGCAGCAGAGGAGGCTCAGGGCAGAGCTCATTGCTGCCTGCAGCTGCCTGCAGGGAGGCTGTAGCCAGGTGGGGTTGGTCTCCTCTCCCAGGAACCCAGCAACAGAACAAGGGGACACAGTCTCAAGTTGTGGCAGGGGAGGTCTAGGCTGGATGTTAGGAGGAAGTTGTTGGCAGAGAGAGTGATTGGCATTGGAATGGGCTGCCCAGGGAGGTGGTGGAGTCTCTGTCCCTGGAGGTGTTGAAGCAAAGCCTGGCTGAGGCACTTAGTGCCATGGTCTGGTTGATTGGCTAGGACTGGGTGGTAGGTTGGACTGGATGATCTTGGAGGTCTCTTCCAACATGCTTGATTCTATGATTCAGGGATGGTGACTCCCTGGGCAACCTGTTCCAATACCTGACAGCTCTTTCAGGAAAGAAATTTTTCCTACTATTCAACCTAAATCTCTCCTGACTCACTTATTCCCAGTGCTGCTGTCTCTTATCAACAAAACTGGAGATGAATATGTGAAAATTAACCTTTCTGGCTATTGTAGCTTGGAGCAATGAGAAGATCTTATGGAACCTTTTAGCTTGTGACCTCTGGTGACTGGCTGACTTGTTTTATTTTTCTTAAGCTTAATCTTGGTGCTCTTCTACCTTTTACTGCTCTCTGTGTACTTGTAGTTTACAGCAGTCAAAACACCTGACTAGGTGCAACTGACTGCTGTTGGGCAGAGTCTGGTTTGTGCCTGGACAGCAGGTTTTACTGTAAAACAAAGCTGAGTTGAAGGAAGGCATTTTGATGTTTGTAGAAATGCAGTCAGGTGAGATGTCAGGTTAATAATAGTTAGCAGCCTTTATTAGCAGTTACATTTCAGTTGTCTCACACCCTCTCTTGCTGCTCTGGTGAGACCTTGAGTGGATCCAGGAGAGGCCACAAAGATAATCAGAGAGCTGGAGCACCTCTCCTCCAAAGAGAGGCTGAAAGAATTTGGGCTGTTCAGCTTTGAGAAGAGAAGGCTCCAGGGAGACCCTGCAGCTGCATTTCCATATCTGAAGGGCACCTTCGGGAAGGCTGAGGAGGGACTGTCTGGAAGGGCTTGTGGTGATAGGATGCAGGGCAATGGTTTGAAACTGGAGCTGGGTGGATTTAGGTTGGACGTTAGGAAGAAGTTCTTCACAGTGAGAGTGGTGAAATACTGGAACAGGTTACTCAGGGACATGATTGAGGCCCCATTGCTGGAGACACTCAAGATCAGACTTGTTGTGTCCCTGGGCAGTCTGATCTCACTGGAGGTGTCCCTGCTAACTGCAGGGGACTTGGACAAGATGACCTTCGAAGGTCAATTCCAGCCCAATGCAATCTGTGATATAATGAGGAGGGACAAGTGTGCATAGATGGAGCTAGTTGAATCTGAGGCAGCAGAGGCTAGCTGGAACAATACTACCTATGTTCCAAGCACTTGTGGCCCTTTAGCAGGTGAGCTGTTTGATGTTCCTCATGGGAGCAACCAGCATCCAGGCACCCATCTGGCACACAGCAGATTTAGGACTTGGCTGATTTAGAGAGATGGCTTTTTCACCACCCCCTTGGAGAGAAAGGTGGTTGGAATGGGGGACAGCTCTGCTCATGCTGGTTTGGGGTAGGTTTGTTTTGCTTGTTGGTTTGAGGGGGGGGGTTTGTTGTTTTGGGGTTTTTTCCAGTGGAATGGTCTTGGTTTTTCAATTTATTCTTTCTCTAATAGCCTCTACAGCTTGTGTGTTGAGCTTCTAATTCTGCAGTGAGCTGGCAGTGACTCAGAGCAAAAAGACAGAACAACTAGCTTGCATCTAGGAAGCAATGAAAATGCTAACTAAGGAAAACTTGAGAGAAAGTAAAATACCCTGAGGTAAGCTCAGGTAGGATGTTCAGATTTCTTGTGATGGTGGATGAGCTTCAGAATGTTTTCATAGAATGGTTTGGGTTGGAAGGGACCTTAAAGATCATCTAGTTCCAACCTCCCTGCCATGGGCAGGGACACCTCCCACTAGACCAGGTTGCACAAGGCTTCATCCAACCTGTCAGTGGATACTTCCAGGCAGGGGACATCCACAACCTCTCTGGTCAACCTGTTCCAATGTCTCACCACCTTCACTGTAAAGAATTTCTTTCTAATCTCTAGTCTAAGTCTTCCCTCCTTGAGCTTTCAGTGTATTTTGTAGTGCAGAACTCTGGCAATAACTAGAAGCATTTTATTGCAGAGGTGACAAGCAGAGGCAAGAACACAGAAATGCTTCATCATGAAGTTTGTGACTTGGGCTGTAAGATAAAATGTGCAAAGGTAACCACATTCCCAGCTTTTAGAGCAGAGCTAGAGCATGCCAGTGCTAGAGATCCTTTCCTGGTTTATTCAGGGAAGCATAAAAGTTTGCAACAGCTGGAGGACAGCAGAGTACAAAGTCACCTTCTGTGCTTAAGCATGAAAGTATGAACAGGGCTGCTTCTTATTTACCAGAGCCCTGATGGTGCTGATTGAAATCCAGTCAATGATTCAGTGGAAGAAAGGACTGCAGGAAGTTTCCCAGGTGTTGCTGTAGACCCTTTAGTTTGAAGACTGAGGAGGTGCTGTGGGAGTTACTTTGGTTGTGGGGGAAGGGGGGTTGCTGGGTGCTTTGGGTTTGATGTTGGTTTGCTTTTCTCTCCTCAAGTTTCCCACAGCAAGCGTTCCCTAGCTTAGGGGAAATAGGTTAGCTGCCTTGTTAGCAAGCAGATGGCTGCTCATGCTGCAGTTTTGCTGATAGAGCTGCCTGGGAACTTGTGCCAGCATAGCTTAATGTGCCAGGGATCCCACTTGAGAGGCACGCTGGCTGAAGTTTGTGTGGACACGGCCCAAGGGGGCTGTCCAACCACTTGGTCTGGTTTGGCTCGTGGCAAGGAGAGCATGCTGTCTCCTTCTGCAAAGCTGCCTTTACTACAGTGCAGGTAGGGTTGATAAGACTGAAGGACAAGATGGCATCCAGAGGGACCTGGGCAGGCTGGAGAGGTGGGCTGAGGAGAATCTCATGAGGGTCAGTAAGGCCAAGTGAAAAGTCTGGCACTTAGGTCAAGTACTTGAATATCAGTACAGGCTGGGGGATGATGAGACTGAGAACAGCCCTTCAGAAAGGGACCTGGAGGTATTTGTGGATGAGAAGCTGGACATGAACCAGCAATGGGCACTGGTAGCCCAGAAGGCCAGTGGCATCTTGGGCTGCATCAGAAGAAGTGTGGCTGGCAGATGGGGAGGGGTGATTCTGCCCCTCTGCTCTGGTGAGACCTCCCCTCCAGCTATGTGCCTCCTAACACATGAGAGACATGGACCTGCTGAAGAGACAGGGATCAGAGGAGGGCCACCAGTACAGAGGGCTGGAGCACCTCCTCTAAGGGAGAAGGCTGAGAGGTTGGGGCTGTTCAGCCTGGAGAAGAGAAGGCTCCAGGGAGACCTTATAGCTACATTTCAGTATTTGAAAGGGACCTCCAGGAAAACTGGGAAGGGGCTGTTCTGAAGGCCTTGGAGTGGTCTCTGGTCCTTATTCCCTCTAGCCCTTCAGTTGCTCTCAGCTTTCCCAGGCACTGTAAGAACTAACACTTATGTTGTCTTCCTTACCTCTAAGTACTTTGGAATAGTACTAAGGGCCGTTGGCCATGTTGTTTACCTAGGTGCTGTAGACTTTGGGATATGCAGGTACATCTTCCCTTCTCAGGTGGCTGGAAGTCCTGCTCTTTGGAATTGAGATGAGCTTACCTCACTCAGCAGTGCCAGCCAGGCTGGATGCTGCACAGCAAATTAACGGAGCAGGTTACCAAGGGAGGTGCTGGAGTCACCATCCCTAGAGGTGTTCAAGAAACCTGTGGACATGGCACTTGGAAACATGGTTTAATAGTCATGGTGGTGTTGTGTTGGTGGTTGGACTCGATGGTCTTAGAGGTCTTTTGAACCGAAACAATTGTGTGATTCCAGTTCTTTAGGGTCAAGCTGTTGGCTGCTGAAAACAACTGGTTGGTTTCTCTTGGTTTATGACCGAGTCTGAAGAGTGAAAATGGCCAAAGCCATTTCTTTAGTCTGTCATTTTGATTCTTTTTTTCTCTTCAAGTGCTGCAAGGGTGGTAAGTAGAAGAAAGAAAAGTGTCCTATTAGAAGCATTTTGGTGAGGAAAAGCATCCCACTCCCAGGCTTTGCTGCCACCTCCTGACCCAGGAGAGGGCAGCATCAGCACAGGCTGCAGTCATTTTTAGCCTTTCGGAAGCTTTGCTCTTCCTTTCCATGGTGGGAGTCTTAAGGAGCAAAAAAGCCTGGAAGGAAACAGTGTCTGTAGCAGCAAGTGAAAGGCAGATGCCAGTTAGACTGGGCAGTAATATTCTTCTTACTCACAAAGCTGCATGCTCTTGGGGTGACAGCAGGAAGGGAAGCTGGTTCCTAAGAAGCAGCATAGGAGCCTGAAGCTTCTCTTAGCAATGGTTTTAGACTTTAACAAAGTGCTGAGTGATAATTAAGGTCTTTACCAGAAAATAATGTTCTGTTTCTTTGGTTGCTCACAGTAGAGATGGGAGGTGAGTACAATGCACTATGGTCCTGTACACTGGCCCTGCTGATTAGGTTGTACAAACCCCTTCTTTAGCCCTCTGGCAGCTGGTGTGGAAGGCACAGGCTGGCAGGATGGCTTTTGCTAAGGCCAGCTCTGCTGCCATCCATTTTCATCATGTACCTCATAGTGAGCTCATGTGTTTTCTTTTCCCATACTCAGCACTGGTGAGGCTGCACCTTGAGTATTGGGATCAGGTTTGGGCCACTCACTCCAAGAAAGACATTGAGCTGCTGGAGCATGTCTGAGGGAAGGGAATAAAGCTGGTAAAAGGTCTGGAGAACAGGTCTGGTGAGGAGTAGCTGAGGAAACTGGGATTGTTTAGCCTGGAGAAGAGGAGGCTGAAGGGAGACCTCATTGCTTTCTACAACTCCATGAAAGGAGATTGGAGCCAGGTGGGAGGTGGTCTCTTTCCCAGGTAATAAGTGACAGGACAAGAGGAAGTGGCCACAGGTTGCCCCAGGGGAGATTTAGGTTGAACATTAGAAGAAACTTCTTCCCTGAAAGAAGTCCCAAAGACTAGAACAGGCTGCCCATAGAAGTAGATGAATCCCCATGCCTGGAGGTGTTTCAGGAGGCAGAGGTGTGATGCTGAGGGACATGGTTTAGCACCAGGCTTGGCGTTGGATTGAACAATGATTGGACTTGATGATGTCGAAGGTGTTTTCTGACCCAAGCAATTCTCTGATTCCCATGTTGCTTCACTTGCAAACTCCTTCAGGCTAAACAAAGATAGTTAGCAGCATCTTGCTGACATGTCAGCTGACTTTCTAAACCTGCTCTCCATGGGAGAAGAAATAACAGAAGTGGTCTCTGTTACCTGGGAAAGTTTCTATTTCCGCTCCGTTGTCATTCCAGGTGCAGACTCTGTTCTTCCTCGCACAGTTGTTTCAGCCTGATGTTCAAGACTGAGCACAGTGAAACTCAGACTCACTAGGCACATTTTTACCCAGTGCACCACCTTTTATGGTCATAATCTCTCCCCACAGCTGAGTCTGTGCCTTTTATACCAGCTGGGCAGGTAGCTTGTTCTTGTATTAGGCAATATCAGTATGGGAAACGACTGACCCCTTTGTAACTCCTGCTCTGCTAGCATGAGTCACTGGTAATGTGAACGTGCTTTATGTATGCTTCAGTTGTCCCTGGCTGCATAACATGTACCTCCTTTCTGTTGGATTTGGTCTCTCCTGGGCTGACATATCAATATGTTCAGTATCTTCATCAATGACCTGGATGAGTGGACCCTCAGCAAGTTTCCTGATGATAGGAAATGGGGGTGGGTGGCTGAACAAGATCTGGACAGGCTGGAGAGCAGAGCAAAGGAGAACCTCATGAAGTTCAATAAGGACAAGTGTAGAGTCCTGCATCTGTGGAGGAATAGCACCAAGCACTAATACAGACTAGGGGTTGTCCTGCCAGAAGCAGCTCCGTGGAGAAAGACCACAAGGATCAGCCAGTTCCAACCCCCCTGCCATGGGTAGGGACACCCTACTCTAGATTAGGCTGCTCACAGCCTCAGCCAGCCTGGCCTTAAACACCTCCAGGGATGGGGCCTCAGCCACCTCCCTGGGCAACCCATTCCAGCCTCTCACCACTCTCATGCTCAACAACTTCCTCATCACATCCACTCTGAATCTCCCCACCTCCAGCTTTGCTCCATTCCCCCAGTCCTGTCACTCCCTGAGAGCCTAAAAAGTCCCTCCCCAGCTTTTTTGTAGGCCCTTTTTAGATACTGGAAGGCCACAAGAAGGTCACCTGGGACTGAACAGTCCCAGCTCTTTCAAGTCTGTCTTCATAGCATTGATGCTCCAGCCCTCTTATCCTCCTTGTGGCCCTTCTCTGGGCACACTCCAGCATCTCCACATCCTTATTGTAATGGTGGCTCCAGAACTGGATGCAGTACTGCAGGTGGGGTCCCACCAGAGCAGAGTAGAGGGGGAGAATCACCTCCCTTCCCCTGCTGGCCACACTTCTGCTGCAGCCCAGGCTCTGGTTGGCTTTCTGAGCTGCAAGTGCACACTGCTGGCTCATGTTGAGCTTCTCCTCCACCAGCACCCCCAAGTCCCTCTCCTCAGGGCTGCTCTCCAGCCACTCACTGCCCAGCCTGGATTTGTGCTTGGCATTGCCTCCACCCAGATTTTTTGAGAAGTTTTCACTTAGTTTTAGTGCAGAGCCTAAGCAGAACGACTTCTGAACCACCCCTGTCTCTCTGTACCAGTGCAGGGTGTTGTCAGCCTCTTCAAATAAACTGCAGCCAACCTTTGATCTTGGATATGCATGCAGCCTGATTTTCTTTTTCCTCTGAAGGGAGAGTTTATTTCCTTGTCTCTGAAACAATCAGGAATGGTTTGTACCTGGTGCTTGGGAAAAGTCAGGCCAGAGCATTAGAAAGAGAATTCTCTCTTAGTGGTGATTCTTGACACCAAGATCTCTTCTTTTTATGTTGTCTTCTGCTTTGTGTGTAGGTGAGAGGGGGCTTTCTCTTCACATCTCTTCAGAGGAGTCAGAAACAGGCTGAAAAAGTGCTCTTTGTAAGGTCAAGAGCAGCTTTAAACCCAGACCTACCTTCCGTGGCTGTTTGTTGGTCCCCAGCTCCTCTCACACCTTGGAGCTGACGCTGCTCTAAAGTGCTGCTGCCACGTCGAACTGTTTGTGTCCACCTCCTCCCAGCTGTAAGCAGCTCACAGCAAGATGCAGGGCACAGCTCACTGAGTTTTTCTTTCCTCTCCTGCACAGAGACTCCCCAGCTGAATCCTGTGATGGAGCCCCTGTCCTGGATGCTGGGCACCTGGCTCTCGGACCCCCCAGGAGACGGCACCTTTCCTACAATGAAGCCCTTCCAGTACCTGGAAGAAGTGCACATCTCTCATGTGGGGCAGCCTATGCTCAACTTCTCGTAAGTCTGGAGTTTTTCTATGTTGGCAGAAGCTTTTGGATTGAAACAGGCATGGTTGTAGTGAGATTTGATGGTTGTGTCTCTGAAATGTGAGCTATGTTGAGGGTGTGTGTGTGAATACTGTGTCTAGTTCTGGCCCAATTCAAGCAAGACAGAGATCTTACGGGAGAAGGTCCAACAGTGGCCGTAAGGGTGAATGGGGAATTGAACATCTCTCCTGAGAAGAGAGGCTGAGAGACCTGGAGTTGTTTAGTCTGGAGAAGAGAATGTTCTGAGGGGATCTTATAGAGGTCTATAAATAGCTGAGGAATGGATGCCAAGATGAAGGAACCAGATTCTTGTCAGTGCTGCCTAGCAGTAGGACAAGGAACACAGAAAGTTCTGCCTCAAGATGAGGAGAAATTTCTCTACTGTGAGGGTGCTGGAGCAGGCTGCCCAGAGAGGTTGTGGAGTCTCCTTCTTTAGAGACTGTCAAGACCTGTCTGGGCATGTTCCTATGTGACCTGCCCTAGGTGACCCTGCTTTGGCATGGGAATTGGACCCTACTCCAGAGGTCTCTTCCAACCCCTACCGTTCTGTGATTCTATGACAGTCGACTGTGTTTCAGCTGCTGTTGAATTCAGTTACCTGGGCAAACTCAGGAATTCTGTAGCACTAAAGTAATGTGTGATCATGAGTGGTGTTCATCCACATTATGTGTGACCAAACATGTGACTCTGAGGCCTTGTGCAGAGATAATAAAATTCTGAGCTGAACTTTTTATTTGTAGTAATAGTGGTGGTGAGAGAAATGTCTGCTCTGTTGTTACCTGTCAAGAGCAATATGCAAAAGGCAACAACTGGCCAGGTTTAAAAGCTAAATAAAGGCAGTGTCATTCTAGATACTTATTTGAGGAAAGGAAGTATTTGAGACATCATAGAATCATTAAGGTTGGAAAGGAAGTATTTGAGTAGCATAGAATCATTAAGGTTGGAAAAGGCCTTCAAGATCATCAAGTCCAACCACAGCCCAGCTACCACAGCCACTAAACTATATCCTGAAGTGCCACATCTACAGCTTCTTGAACATCTCCAGGGATGGTGCCTGGCCTCTCTTGCAGGAAAGAAATTTTTCCTGATATCCAGCCTAAAACTCCCCTGGCACAACTTAAGCCTGTTTCCTCTCATTCTATTGTAACTTGCTTGGGAGAAGAGACCAATGCTGGCTGTGCTGCAGCCTCTTCTGAGGTAGTTGTAGAGAGCAGTAAGATCTCTCTTTATCCTTCACTTCTCCAAACTAAACAGCCCTAGTTCCCTCAGCCACTCCTCAGCAGACCTGTTCTCACCAGCCTCATTGCCCTTCTCTGGACATCCTCCAGGATCTCAATGTCTTTCTTATGCTGTAGTGCCCAGAACTGAACCCAGTACTCAAGCTGTGGCCTCCCCAGGGGCATAATCACTTCCCTGCTCTATCTGACTTCCTGAAGGAGTTTCTGAGTTACCTCTTAGACTCAGGAGCTGTGGAGAATCTAAAGCTTGAACTTAACTAACTGCAGCTGTAAGAAGTAGCTGTGTCTGTGTCTTAACTGTATCTTTACACATCTGCCTCTCACAGCTGTACAGCACTGTCAGCCTTTTCCCTTTCAAATGACACTGTGCAGGCAGTCCTGTGCTTAAACGAGGTACCATTTCTTCTGACATGAAGCTTGCTCAGAAGCTGACTGTTAAGTGCAGCAAGCAGCAGCTTTTGTGTTCTGATTTCCCCTCAGGTTCAATGCCTTCCATCTGGACACCAGGAAGCCCATGCACCGAGAGTGTGGATTCATCCGCCTCAAACCAGACACTAACAAGGTGGCCTTCATCAGTGCCCAGAACACAGGTACACACCTGACTGCCAAGCTGGGGAAAAGAAGAGCTCCTTACCCTGCTCTGCCATTTCATCACTGTTCCAGAAAATTACTGCACCTCTCACACTTTCATTGAACTTATTTTCCCTCTGGCTTCAGTGCCAAGGAGCTGTGGTGCTGCTGTGAAAGCAAACTGATAAATGACCTTGTGTGAAAAGTGCTGACTTTCTAGGGCTGGCTCTGTGGCTTTGCCCACACAGTGTGGCTTTCTGGTTTCCTGGGGCAGGAAAGAACTGTAGGGCAAAAATACTCCTCACACTGGAGATTTGAGGGAGTGTTCAGGTGCTGTATTGGTGTTTGCAGGCATAGCTTTGCCAGCCAAAAGAACCCCTGTACTTGAACCTTAGCAATGGGAGGAGGGAAGTGGCCAGTGGAATTCTTGGTGCCTTTATGGGATCCTCATCCTTTGGGGAGGCAGGAGAAATGTATATGGAGAAGGTACTTTATTCCCACTGCTCCCATGAGGTGGCCACAGTTGACCCTGGTGTAGAAATAGAGGTTCATGGCTTGGTTTGTGAGCTGCTCTGTCTGGAGCCTTTCTCCTGTTACTAGGGTTGTACTTGGCTAGATGATCCTTCCAGACATCTCACTTAAACTGGTCTCAACCAATGTCAGTACTTGCCATATGTGATTCTGCAATGCAGGGTAAGCTTGTGGCCCTGGCAGGATGGGGCTTTGGTGGTTTTAAATGCCCTCTTGCAGCCTCTCCACCCAGGAACATGTGGTGTGACCCAGGTTCCCTATCAGAGACCCTGCCTGGGCTGTGGCACTATCAAGAGCCTCTGTAGTACTGTAGGAAGGGAGCTCTCTCCTACTGTTCCCTAATGTTGCAGAGTGCAGTCTTTGTTAGCTCCTAAACCCGGAGAATCTCCCACTGGGTGTAGTGCCCTGGGTCTTGTTGCACACCTTCCAGGGACTGCCTGACAGAGAGAACCACTATTGAATTATGATAAGGGGAAGAGTACTAAACCCCAGCTGATGCTTAGATTTGCATCTAAAACTCCAGAACAGTTGCAGTGCAGTGCTTAGCCCACACAGCAAGAGTAAGTCTGCCTGCCTAGACTTTTCTGCACATGGCTGTAGATGCCTGTATTTGCAGCTGTTGCCGTGTCCTGGATCTGCTAAAACAGTTCTTCAGGGAGAGTGGTGCTCTGTTATGTAGCCTAATAGTTGTAACATTCCTAAATAACCTTTGTAGCCTAATAATGTCTATATGACCTTGTTTCTCACTAGGTCTGGTGGAGGTGGAGGAAGGGGAGGTGAATGGACAAGAGCTGTCTATAGCTTCTCATTCCATAGCCAGGATTTCCTTTGCCAAGAAGCCCCACATAGAGCAGGTGAGTGCCTAGGCAGTGAGCAGTTTGTCTGGGGTTGCTAGCCCCAGAATGTGTCTAGCTGAGGGGACAGGCTGATTAGCATGCTTTCATTGCAGACTGCCATCAGGAGTTCTTGGAGCTATTGCCTAGCATTCTGGCCTGTCCTTTCTGTAACAGCCTTCAGAACACTCTCTACACTACAGGGCCCAGAGGGGTTGTTAAGAACTGATGCTCTGACTCAGACCAGCCAACTCAGAATCCTGTCTCCAGCAGTGGCTGGTAGCAGGTCCTTAGGGAAAAGAATAGGGAAGTCTTCTCTTAAGTACCTTTGTACAGCAGCAAGGCTCCAAGGCTGACTTTGCCTGAAGGCTAGAAGAGGGAACCTCCTGTGCTCACCTGGCATCTGAGGGCAGTTGAGGCCAGCTACTGGCCACAGTTAGTATCTGGGAGGCCCTTGCTGTGAAGGAGGATTTGGAATGAGAAGATTGTAGCAGGTAACCAGCTTCCAGTGCTGTTCTTCATGAAGGACAGTGTAAATTGCCCCTGGAAATGAGGAGACCACAAGTGTTGCTTGAAGGGCCACCTGTGTTGATGCTTTAGTTGCTTCACCAGAATGTTGTGCTCCCACTGAGAAGTGATTCATGGTGGCCATGGCTCAGCCAAGCCATAATTCAGGCAGGAAGACCCAGACTCATCTTTGAAAGGTGATGGAGATCAGTGGAGTTTCCCAGGGACTGGAAACTCAGGACACGTGTGGGTCACTCATCTTCAGAAAGCACATGAAGGTCAACCTGCTGCTCAGCCTCAGCTGGAGATTTCTGCAGAGAGGAAGGAGAAGGTGATTTGGCCCAGTCAGTATGGTAGTGACCATGGGCAGATGGTGCCTGGCTGGCCTGGTTGTCTCCTGTGACAAAGTCACTGGATTTCTGGCTGAGGGGAGAGCAGTGGATGTCACTTACCTTGAGTTCAGCATTTCCTATGCCCTTTTCCCAGTGCTTCACATTTCCTGTGTGGGAAGTAGCAGGCTTGCCATGTATCTTGGGTGTACATGGAGATTGCCCTCCCAGGGTTTCATCAACCAGTCTTTGACTGAAGCTCACTCTAAGAGAAAATCCCTCTCATTTTATGTATGTGTGCCCAGTTTATTTAATTTCCTCCTTTTAGCATTCAGACTTTGTTTTCTGACCTGCAGGGGAAAAAACGCTGTTCAGGAGCCATGAGCTAAGGTCAGGCTAAAGGGAAATATCTTTTCTGTTGCTTTTAATTGCCTCTTCCTGACCAGGGTGTTTGAGGAGCACTTCAGTGCCTTACACTAGGTGTTAGGTTGAACTGAATGATCTTGAAGGTCTCTTCCAGCCTGGTTGATTCTGCCTCTGTGCTCAGGTCATAGAATCATAGAATCAGTCAGGGTTGGAAGGGACCACAAGGATCAGCCAGTTCCAACTCCCCTGCCATGGGCAGGGACACCCTACCCTAGAGCAGGCTGCCCACAGCCTCATCCAGCCTGGCTTTAAACACCTCCAGGGATGGGGCCTCACCTCCCTGGGCAACCCATTCCAGCCTCTCACCGCTCTCATGCTCAACAACTTCCTCATCGCATCCACTCTGAATCTCCCCACCTCCAGCTTTGCTCCATTCCCCCCAGTCCTGTCTCTCCCTGAGAGCCTAAAAAGTCCCTCCCCAGCTTTTTTGTAGGCCCCCTTCAGACCCTGGAAGGCCACAAGAAGGTCACCTGGGAACCTCCTCTTCTCCAGACTGAACAGCCCCAACTCTTTCAGTCTGTCCTCCCAGGAGAGCTGCTCCAGCCCTCTAATCCTCCTCATGGCCCTTCTCTGGACACACTCCAGCACATCCACATCCCTCTTGTAATGGGGACTCCAGAACTGTATGCAGTACTCCAGGTGGGGTCTCACCAGAGCACAGCAGAGGGGGAGAATCACCTCTCTGGCCCTGCTGGGCACACTTCTTCTGATGGAGCCCAGGCTCTGGTTGGCTTTCTGAGCTGCAAGTGCACACTGCTGGTTCGTGTTGAGCTTCTCATCCACCAACACCCCTAAATCCCTCTCCTCAGGGCTGCTCTCCAGCCACTCACTGCCCAGCCTGGATTTGTGCTAGGGACTGCCTTGACCCAGCTGCAGGACCTTGCACTTGGTCTTGTTGAACTTCCTGAGGTTGGCTTGTGCCCACCTCTGCAGCCTGTCCAGGTCCCTTTGGAGGGATCCCTTCCTTCCATCCTGTCTGCTGCACCACACAGCTTGGTGTCATCAGCAGACTTGCTGAGGCTGCACTCAGTGCCTCTGTCCGTGGCACCGACAAAGATGTTGAACAAGACTGGTCCCAGGACTGATCCCTGAGGGGCTGTGCTTGTCACTGGCTTCCACAGGGGTGCCAGAACACTGCATGCATTACTCCATGAAGAGTGGTCTTGGGGCTTGGAGTTGTTTTCTTGGTAAGAGCTGCCTCCTTTAGGAGACAGCACTGCTTGTTGCCTCCTGTAGCTGTGGTGAGCCGAGAGCAAGCCCATAGGAAGCAAAGGCAGAAAGCACAGGTAGTGAATTTAGCCCCTGTGCTGTTTGCTTGCTCTCATTCATTCTTCTCTTATCCCTTTCTTATTGTTTTTTTTAGATTACCAGAAAATTCAGGCTCAATTCTGATGGGAAACTCGAACAAACTGTCTCAATGGCAACCACTACACAGCCCATGACTCAGCACCTCCACATTACCTACAAAAAGGTGACACCCTGATGCTGGGAGGGCTGCATCTCCCCTCCAGGGGTGTGAGGAGCAGGGCATCCTGCACCAAGAGCAGCAGCAGCTCAGGAACACAGCATGGCAGACCCTGCAGCTGGCTGCCTGCACTTGCCCCCAGGGCTGCAGGGCTGCCCATCCTATTGAGAATGTTCCTCAGATGTTTCTGTAATGGTATATTAAAAGAAATAAAAGCTTTTATTTTTATGGCTGTGATTTGGGTGTGATTGCAGACTGATCTGCACCCCCCTCTACTCTGGCAGGGCTTTTGGTACTTGTTTATTAGGAGGCATTGGGCTGTAGATTCGACCTGCTGGAGCCTTCTCTGCAACCTGAAGCACACCATGGAAGCGGTAAGATCAGGAATGGATTTGCACTGCAGGGACAGTCCCTGAGGACTCCAGCTCCTGCCTAGTGAAACTCAGCTTAACTACGCAGAGGGAGCGCCTGCCTGTTGCTGTGGAATGAAGGGAACTGTCTCAGGGCCTGATCCTGATGGTGCTGTCCAGCTGACTCAGAAGGACTTCAGGAGACCGTGCCTAGCTTCATTCCAGAGTGTCACAAGAGGCTGAGTGACAGCTGTGAGCTGCTGGAGAGGACAGAAGCTGAACAGTGGCAAGCAATCTTGGCAGCCTTTTTTTTTCCTAACTCAAGAGTCATGATGCTGCCTTTCACCTTCTGTCATCCAGTCCTTCAGCAGTGAAGGGAGGCAGAGGTCTAGCACTGCTTCTGGTCTTCAGCAGAGGTAGGAGAGACTATTCTGGCTGCATTTCTGCATCTGTTGTCTCCAGAGACATTCTGTGGTGAGTGTATGCTCTAGGGAAGGCCCTGGTGGTGACGTTTCTTCCTTACAAGCTTTCTGATGCTAGCCATTGTGCAGGAACTACATGAGGGTGTGGCAGGTCTGGTGTGCACCACTTCATTTTGGGACCCAAGACCCGCCTCAGCCAAAGGGATTAAACCCCTGTGTGGTATTGAAAGTGTTTGTGCTGGTGGAAAGGCTGAGAGACCTCAAACTACAGAAGAGCAGCCTGAGAGGAGATCTCAATGCTCAGCAAGAGCTGGAGGATGGAGGGCAAGAGGATGAAGCTGAGCTCTCTTCAGTGGTGCTCAGTGGCAGAAAACCCAGGAGGTACCATCTGAATTTAAGGAAAAACTTACTTCCTGTGAGGGTGACAGAACCCTGGAGCAGGCTGCCCAGAGAGGCTGTGGAGTCTCCTTCTCTGGAGACTTTCAAGACCCATCTGGATGCATTCTTGTGTGGCCTGCTTTAGCACAGGGGCTGGACCTTCCCAAGGCTCACTATTCAGTGGTTTTCTGAGCTTCAGGATGGCATCCTCAGTGGTTTCAGAGTGTAGTGCTACAGTGAAGTTTTCAGAAGCAGTAGGGAAGGTGGTGCTGGCAAACAATTCAACAGATCTTGTGTTTGTTCCTGAGGTCTTGTAGTAGAAGATGAAAATGCTAACACTAGCACAGAAACTTCTCATGGGAGAAGTTGTGACATGCCAGCAGCTGAGGAATCATGAGTTCCACCCCTGGAATCCACCCTTTGAGTCCCTCCAGTAGGACACATGGAAGTCCTGCCAGAAGCAGCACCGGAGGCATCCAGGCATGAGCCAGAGGTACCAGAAGCAACCAGCAGGGGAAAACTTGTCCCATCTGCTTCCCTTCTTTTGAACACCCTCTCAGCATGGACCTGTGCTGCATATGTTCTGCCATACCTGGGAGCACCGAGCCCTGACAGGAAAGGAGGTTCCCACCACGGAGCTGAGGTCACTGTTGGGAGAGACCTAGAGCAAGTATCTGACTGCAGTAGAGGCTCCACGGAGCTAGCAGAAGGTTTGCTCCTTTTTGGCAGCAGAAGGTATCCTGGTTCACAAGCATCATTCTGGCTGAACTTGACCTGGCCATGGGATGTGTGTGTGGTCACAGTCACTAGAGACAGGCCAGGGTCCTCATTCCTTCCCTGTGTTCCTCTCGCTGTTGCAGATGGATGTAAACTCCCCAGGGTGTCTTTTCAGCCTGGCTGGGTTTTAGCTGGGCTTTTAGGAGGAGCAGGAGGGATGGCTCCAGCATGCTGGCTCTGTGTGAGTCCCAGCAGGCCACAGTGGTTTTGGCTTATGGAAAAGTGAAATAAAAGCCCTGGTCTCCAGGGGCATAGCCAGTTGAGAGCGGATGAACATCCCCATGGATGTGTAATTAATGTGCAGTCCTGCCTCCAGTGCCTTTGGCAGTGCAGAGTTAATTACAAGTGAGTTGTGCAGCACCACACATGGGCTTCATTTGCTGATGATTAGTGGCATCTGTTCTCCCAGCAAAACCTCTCAGCTGTTTGCTCTTCCTCAAGGAAAGCAGCAGAACTCTGTGTATGGCTGGCCCATGCTTTGACTGGGAGGCAAGCTGAAGGATGTGGCCACACCATCCCAGCTGCCTGTGGATCCTGCTTGCCTGTGCGGTGCATTGCCCCAGCACCAATCCAACACAGAGTGAAAGGAGGCACTCACCCAGAGCACAGGCAATGCACACACAGCCCTATCTACCAACAGAGGTGGGCAGGTCTGGATGCTGGGCAGTCACCTGCAAAGCTGGCACTCCTCCCAGAGCTTCCTCACAGGTTGTGCACAGTCCCCACCACCAAGCCACCTCGCTGCTTCACAGCATGCCAGGTTGGCAATGCCAAGGATCATCTGGTCCAGCCTTTCTAGGTGCTAGCCTGGCTGAAGTGAGCTGGCCCAGCTCCTTGTCAAGCTGGGTCTTAAAGCTCTCCAATGGAAGAGAATCCACTGCTTCCCTTGGGAAGGAGAGCAAGGAGGTTAGAGGCAGCAGCTGAAAGGCATCTGGTGCCTGTTGTGTGACAGCTGAGGTTCCTCACACCTGGACTGTGCTGGCCAGGGAGAGAGGCTGGGATGCAACACGTGGAATTAGAAGGGCAAGTACTGATTCATGCACATGAAATGGCCCAGCCCAACTGGTTCTTACACAGGGTTCTTATACCCTTCAAGTATTCAGGTAGGAGACAACTTCACTAGTTGCTAACACCTGCACTAATTGCTGATCACCGTGCCTGGAAGGGTTTAGAGGAGACAGAGATGTGGTGCTGAAGGGCATAGTTTAGCACTGGAGTTGGCAGAGTCAGAGAATGGTTCGACTCAATGATCTTAAAGATCTTTTCCAACCAAAATCATTCTGAGTCTTCAATTCTGTTCTGTAGCAGCCGTGCTGCTTGTCTATTGATCCAGGAACCCCTGGGAGTCAGCCTTGCTTGAGTGTCCCTGACACCAGATGATGCTGGGAGGGTCTCAAAGACGTGTCAGAGGGGCTGAAGGTGCTGGCATTAATTGCTGCTGTCCCATGGTGTCCTTTATCCTTCAGGGACAGCTCTAAGCTTCCCAGGAGCAAAGTCCATCTTTCCAAGGCCAAGCTGTCCTTTGGTTTGTTTTACTTCGGCGTGAACAATACCGAAGTCTCCAGTGAAACCGACTCACACCACCGTCTGTAGCTACTCCGTAAGCTAACACACGATCGGACTGATCGATAACTAGGGCACAGGTGCACCATCGCTCCTGCCCAGCCTGCAACGCGCCCAAGCCCCCGCCAGAGCCAGCAGCTGCCGGGGCTGCCCAGCAGCGTCCGTGTGCCGCTGCCCCGTCGCCCCGCAGCGTGGTGCCCGGTGGCGCCCGCCCCACGCCGCGCTCAGGTGCGTGTCCTGGGCGCGGGCAGCGGGAGGCTGCGCGGCCGGAGGCTGCGGGCGGCGGGAGCGTGACTCAGCCGCCGGAGCGGGCGGGGGCTGCCTCGGCGCTGCGGCTTCCGCAGCCGGCTGTGCTGGGAGCCTGCCAGCCACCTGCCATCTCCTCCTCTGCAGGCAGCCTGCGGGCGGCTCTGCCCTCTTCTCCCCTCCCGGTCCGTGCCTGCCGTGACAAAATGACCCGCCGGAGGTAGAGGGACGCCAGGTAGGGTCCCCACGCGGCGCTGGAGCGCAGGGGGTGGGGATGCGGCCGCTGGGGGCTGCGGGAAAGGTACGGGCGGCCCCGGTGCCGGCCGGGCCGGTGGAGGCGCGGAGGGCGGGCATGGGTCACAGGATGTGCTCAGGGCTCTGCTCCCTGTCCCCACAGCTGTTGTGACCACGCTGAGCCCGCGGTGGGGTCCGCTGCTGCCCGCGCTGGGGCGGGCTGCCAGGGCGCCCCGGGTGCAGACCCCTCCCGGGGTGCTGGCCAAGCTGGAGTGGGGGAGGGCAGTGTGCTGCAAGAGAGGCTCTGTTCTTGGCCCCACAGCCCTTCAGGGCAGGTGCTCCGGGTAGCTTATCAGCAGCTCTTCACCCCTGAGCGTTCCTTGAGGACCTAGTGTGAAAGCCCATGGGCTTACTAGCTGCTTCTGGCTGTACCCCTAACCCCCACCAGCCTGCCCACCCGGGGGCAGGAGCAAGAATTCGGGGTGTGTTTGACCTTCTTTGGATAGCTCTTTCTCGAGCAGTTAGATCTGCTCTGGCTTGTGCTGCTGCAGAAAGTCAGTCAGCCAAAATCTAGTTCCCAAGGTCAGTGAGGCTGCATCCTTCCCGGGGGGAGGATGACAAAAGGCTTTTCCTCACTGCTCTCTGCCTGCAGCAGCACTGGGCCTCGGGAAAGGAGATGTGAAGGAAATGCTGTGGTAGCTGTGATTTTGCTCCCCAACTCCTTGGCCCCTCTAAGGGCTCCCCACCCTTAGGTGTGATGCAGAGTTTAGCTTGCAGAAAAGGATTCCAGCCCTCCTTAAAGATAGGCTTGCTGACCCCACAGCTTTGCCAGTGCCTTGTCTGAGTGCTCTGCTTCTTCCATGACCCAATCACAGCTCCCCTGAGAGGGCACGCTTCCCCTTTGGGCTCCAGAGACTCCCAGCAGCTTTTTCATCCTTGTTTCAGTAGCTCTGCAGCCTCACCAACCCAGGAGCTCAGCAGTGGGATCTGTGAGTGCCCAGGGGTTTTGCAGCCCCTACCCTGCAGCATGCCCAGCATGGCTGGTTTAGTTCTGGGCTTGCAGAGAGCCTTTGCAGGGGACACAAGACCCCTCCTGCAGAGGTGCCCTGTCCCTGCAGCCAAGGTGTTGCTATGTTTTTTCCATCCAGAGCCATGCTGGGGTTGCTCACATGAAAGACCTGGTTTCTGCTTTCCCTGCTCCCAGAAGTACTCCAGCTGCCTGCAGTGGAGAGCAAGCAAGGAGAGCTGTGGGCTAGCGGGCAGCCAGGCAGTGGAGAAGGCAGGCCAGCAGCTATGCAGGCTGGCAGAGCATGGTGGGGTCAGTTTTCAGAGGCTGGCAGGCTGCCTGGGGCAGCATGGCTCATACAGACATAGAACCACAGAATTTCAGTGACTGGAAGCGACCTCTGGAGATCGAGTCCAACCCCCTGCCAAAACAGGCTCACCTAGGAACATGTCAGAATCAACCAGGATGGAAGAGACCTGAGCTCATCCAGTCCAACCTAGCACCCAGCCCTATCCAGTCCATGAGACCATGGCACTAAGTGCCTCATCCAGTCCAGATGGTTTCTTAAAGTCTCCAGAGGAGGAGACTCCACAGCCTCTCCTGGCAGCCTGCTCCAAGCCTCCAGCACTCACAGCAGAGAAATTTCTTCTCATGTTCAGGTAGAACTTCCCAAGTTCCTGTTTGTGTCTCTTGCCCCTCATTCTATCACAGGCTACTACTGAAGAGAGACCAACCCCTTCTTCTTGTACCCTTGAGGTACTTAGAAACATTCATCAGATCCCCTCTCAGGCAGCTCTTCTCCAGGCTGAACAGCTCCAGGTCTCTCGACCTTTCCTCATCATCCTTGGAGCCTCTGTTTTACTCTCTCTATTTAGTTCCCTGTCTCTCTTGAACTGGGGAGTCCAGAACTAGACACAATACTCTAGATGTGGTCTCACTAGAGCAGAGAAGAGGGGGAGAAGAACCTCCCTTGATCTGCTGGACACCCTCTTCTTCTGCATGCTGAGGCTGATTCACCACCCACATGGCCCCTCTGTCCCAACGGTGGCATGGGTATGGCAGTTTTCCCATGGACATCTGTCCACCCAGGGAGTGATGGACAGAATGCTTCAGTGCTTTGCTATGCTTCTTCTTTTCTGCTGCATTCAGGATGGAGATGTTCATGGCCTCCCAGCCTAGGAACAGGAGCAAGGAGGCCAAGCCAGGCAAGACACAGAAGCCATGGCTGTGCGCGGCCGACGCAGCAAGGTGCTCCCCTCCGAACTGAACAAGGTGTGCCCTGAGAGAGGTGATGACCCTGCCACACACTCCAGGACAATGAGTGACTTCGAAGTGGTCCCCAACCTCCAGCAGAGCAGCAGCAGTGTCTCAAGGAGCAGGCGGAAGGCACATTTCCCTGGCGGCAGCAATGAAAAGGCAAGTGCAGGAGGTGCTGGAAGAGAGAGTGGTTGGGCACACATCACAGAAGAGCTTCAGGGAGTCAACCAGTGGCTCATTAACAGGGCAATTAATAACAGGGACAAACAGAAAATCCCCAAACATCCAAGGGGCATGTCCAGCATTCACATCTCCTCAGAGCACATCTGGCTTTGTCCTGGCAGAGAGCAGTGGCACTTTCTTCCTCCTGGTTGAAAGCACACCCCCCAGATATGCTCTGGGTGTCTGGGCCCTGGCCTAACTTCTGCCCTTTGCAGAAACCCTGACCCCTTGCTGCTTTTCCTGCCTCTTCAGGAAAATCTCATCTCGTGGATTCCTGAAAACATCCGGAAGAAAGAGTGCACCTACTTTGTGGAAAGCTCCCAGACCTCAGATTCTGGGTGAGTAACGCAGGCCCTCGTCCCCTGCAAAGCAGAAAGGGTGCTCGGGGGCAAAGCTACAGCACTTTCTGTCAAGGCAGCTGCTGTCCACTGGAGGAACAAATCTCTTTTTGACTGCTCCTTCGCCCTGCTGCACGTCACCACAAGGCTGGTATCCCATGTCCTAGTCAGGAACCTCTCTCTGGTATCCCGTGTCCTAGTCAGGAACCTCTCTCTGGTATCCCATGTCCTAGTCAGGAACCTCTCTCTGGTATCCCATGTCCTAGTCAGGAACCTCTCTCATGCTTTTGCATGCAGTTGTTTCCATCCAATGCAGCTGGAATATTTCTGTACTAAACCTCTACACGAGGAAGCACCAAGGGTTTTTTTGGGGTTATATTTCTCCCCAAGCAGTGGCATAGGATCATAGAATCAACCAGGTTGGAAGAGACCTCCAAGATCAGCCAGTCCAATCTATCCCCCAGCCCTGTCCACTCAACCAGACCATGGCACTAAGTGCCTCATCCAGGCTTGGCTTCAACACCTCCAGGCACGGTGACTCCACCACCTCCCTGGGCAGCCCATTCCAATGCCAATCACTCTCTCTGCCAACAACTTCCTCCTAACATCCAGCCTAGACCTCCCCTGGCACAACTTGGGACTGTGTCCCCTTGTTCTGTTGCTGGCTGCCTGGCAGCAGAGCCCAACCCCACCTGGCTACAGCCTCCCTGCAGGCAGCTGCAGGCAGCAATGAGCTCTGCCCTGAGCCTCCTCTGCTGCAGGCTGCACCCCCCCAGCTCCCTCAGCCTCTCCTCACAGGGCTCTGCTCCAGGCCCCTCACAGCTTTGTCGCCCTCCTGTGGACACCTTCCAGTACTGCAACATCTCTCTTGAATGGAGGAGCCCAGAACTGGACACAGCACTCAAGGGGTGGCCTGACCAGTGCTGAGTACAAGGGCAGAAGAACCTCCCTTGTCCTGCTGGCTACACTGGTCCTGATTCAGGCCAGGATGCCATTGGCTCTCCTGGCCACCTAGACACACTGCTGGCTCTTGTCCAGCTACTATCTACTAGCACCCCCAGGTCCTTTGTTTCTGCACAAGTTTTGAGCTGGAGGGTGAGCTGAGCATGAGATGCCCATGTGGGTGGTGTTGTTAATGGCAGCACAAACACCTCCTGCCTCAGCTGAGGCTGATGGAGCAGCTGAGCTTTGCCTTCTGGGTCAGACTGTTTTCAGCAAAGCTGGTGGTGTGTGTTCCAGGAGAGTCGTGTGCGAGTGTGGCTACCTCAGGGAACAGCACCTGGAAGATGCTTCCAAACCTCCCATCTTCCTGGGGAAGGAATGGGATGCCAGCAGGCACATCCAGGAAATGCCAACAGATGCTTTCGGTGATATCCACTTCACAGGCCTGGGACAGAAGATGGGAAAGGTGATGAGGTTTTCACATCTGTGGTGCATGGGGAGCCAATGTTGGGATGTTGCCTTGGCAGATGAAATGCAGGTGTTTCCCTCGGGAATCAGAGCAGGTTAGGAAAGCATGGAAATGTCCCAAGGCAGAGGAAGGGAGTAACCAAGTGTCTTGGTTCTGGTTTAAATTTCCCAGAGACTCAAAATATAGCTAACAGAACCAAGACATTAATAAGATGCCTTCCCCTCTCCCCCACTTTTGGAAAGGAAGGAATTAGATGTAGAGAGGAAGAAGGGTAAAACCACCACACCCAAATGAAAAGAGCTGACTTTGATTTGGAAGTTAAAAGAAAAACTTTAATGATAAATAAAAGGTATTTAAGGTAGGAGAGTTGCAAAGGGGTATAGGGACGGAAAAAGAAGGCACAAAATAGATACATATGCAACCAGATGGATGGAGGTAGAATCAGGAAGGGTTTTGTCCACTCTGTGGAAGGATGGCTACATGGTAAAGCGACAGCAGCAGGAACAAGGGTGGTGCTAGCAGGCAGGGAGGCAAAAGAGAGCAACAATCAGGAAGCTCCTCTGTTTTTATAGGGGGCTAGAAAGGAAGTGTGAGTGGGCTAATCACTGCATCTGGGGTTAGGTCCAGACCCACCCCAGAGAGGAGTCAGGAGGACCCGGGGCCAGGGTCAGACTTACCCCAGAGAGGAGTCAAGAGGACCTGGGGTCAGGTTCAAGACCACCCCCCCAGGAGGGTTAACCCTTTACACCAAGAGTGAGGAAGGGGGTGGGACAGGACCCCTCTTCTCTCCCAGCTCTATACATAGTCCCCCTCTCAAACCATGGCACGAATCTTCATGCCATGAGGTCTGTGCTTCAAGGACTGGCTGTTCTCTGTCCTCATCCTTAGGTTTGTCTTGGCAATGCTGGGTGTCAGGGAAGCAAGTGGGAACAGGGTCTTAGACAAAGAGCTGGGACAGCAGCCACAGGGCTCTCCTGGCAAACAGCATGCAGAGCCCACAGTTCTTCTCTGGGGCAGGAGAAAAGGTGGTGGAGGTGCCCTCTCGTTCTCCCCTCAAACGTGTGCATGCTCCCGTTGTGCAGTACGTGCGTGTCTCCTCGGATACCCCTCCACGGGTCATCTTCCACCTCATGACACAGCACTGGGGCCTTGACCCTCCCAACCTGCTCATCTCGGTCACTGGGGGAGCAAAGAACTTCATCATGAAGCCAAGACTGAAGAACATCTTCCGGCAAGGGCTAGTCAAAGTGGCCCAGACCACCGGTAAGAGATGCAGAGGGTCTCACTGTAAAGTGGGAGAGGGGCCTGCCTTCTGGCCATCACTCAGTAGGTGGGCTGCTGTGGAGATGCCAAGCTGGCCCAGGAGGCCTGTCTGGACTACCACCACCAGGGAAGGACTATTCTTGCTCATTTGGCTCACAGAGAGCTGGACTGAGAGGTGCAACACTGTACTGAAGAAGGCATCTCCCGCGCTGCCAGGGCATTGCGCAGTAGTGGGCAGGGAAACATCTTCTCTGGGTGGAGCATCTCTGTGGACCAGCAGCCATGGAGGAGGATGCTAGGAGATTGCCATGAGCAAGGATTGCCTTTCCCAAGCCCCTTTCTGACCCCCAGGTGCCTGGATCATCACGGGGGGGTCCCACGCCGGGGTGATGAAACAGGTGGGAGAGGCAGTTCGAGACTTCATGCTGAGCTGCGGCCACAAGGACAGTGAGATCGTCACCATCGGCATAGCCACCTGGGGCACCGTGTACAACCGCGACAGCCTCATCTGCCCCATGGTGAGCCAGGCAGAGGCAGGAGTGCCTTTGCTTTGCCTGTGCCCACACTGCCAGCGACGTCCTGCCAAGGACCATAGTGGGAGCAGGTGCTGCAAGACGTGCCTGTGGCTGGCAGCCCTGCTACAACGCAGCTGCACCAGAAGGGGTGATGGGCCTGGGCTGGTGTTCTCTGAGAAGCCTCTCTGCCTTACCCAGTGTCTCCCATATAGAATCATAGAGTCAACCAGGTTGGAAGAGATCTCCAAGATCAGCCACTCCAACCTAGCACCCAGCCCTAGCCAGTCAACCAGACCATGGCACTAAGTGCCTCAGCCAGGCTTGACTTCAACACCTCCAGGGACGGCAACTCCACCACCTCCCTGGGCAGCCCATTCCAATGCCAGTCACTCTCTCTGACAACAACTTCCTCCTAACATCCAGCCTAGACCTCCCCTGGCACAACTTGAGACTGTGTCCCCTTGTTCTGTGGCTGGGTTCCTGGGAGAGGAGACCAACCCCCACCTGGCTACAGCCTCCCTTCAGGTAGTTGTAGAGAGCAATGAGGTCAGCCCTGAGCCTCCTCAGCCTCTCCTCATAGGGTTTGTGCTCCAAGCCCCTCACCAGCTTTGTTGCCTTTCTCTGGGCACATTCCAGCACCTCAACATCTCTCTTGAATCGAGGAACCCAGAACTGGGCACAGCACTCAAGGTGTGTCCTGAGCAGTGCTGAGTCCAGGGGCAGAAGAACCTCCCTTGTCCTACTGGCCATAGGTGCTGTGCTTCTCCTGGCAGGACCTTTGTGGGTGTGAGGGCAGGTAGTACAGAGACAGGCACGTGGGGCAAGGGTGGCATGAATGCTGCAGGAGGAGCAGGGACAGCCAAACTGTTCCTGTGTGTTGGCCTGTCCCACATACTGGTTGCTGTGGGCATCTGGTGCTGCTCTGCCAGGGTTTTGCCAGTGTCTCCTCCTACACTTTCCAGGGTGGCTTTCCAGCTGAGTACGTGCTGGATGAGGAGAACCAAGGCAGCCTGTCATGCCTGGACAGCAACCACTCCCACTTCATCCTGGTGGACGATGGGACCCACGGGAGGTATGGGGTGGAAATCCCCCTGAGAACCAGACTGGAGAAGTTCATTTCAGAGCAGACCAAGGTGAAAGGAGGTAACAGCAGCATGAAGCAGGGGATGGGCCATCCATTGGTAAGGGATTCCCATCCAGACCTCCAGTGAGAAAGGAGGCTGTGGCTTCCCTGGAGGATCCAGGCAAGGGGGTTGACAGAGTTGTCATGATAAATGTGAACTGGTTCCTCAGGGACAGCAATCAAAGAGCCTTTCTCTGCCAGCTGCTTGACTTGTGGGGTCACCAAAGGGTCTTGTGATGCTGAGTTGATCAGGGAGAGATTTATGATGCTGATCATGAAGAGATGTTTCTCCCAAAAAGCCTATCCCCCAGGGAGGTTTTTGGGTGGTATCTTCTTGCTATGCAAATGATCTTCTCTTGCAACACCTGCACACAGGTGCTCCAGCAGCATAATTGCCAGGAGGTCATCTCACCTCTCTCCTGGAGCCTGCCGTGGCTCCCACCTTGCCTTTCACACCTCACTGCTCAGAGGGAACCACAAGTCTGCATGGGGGAGAGGCTGCCCCGCAGGGAGGTGACTTTGGGCTCTGCTTCCCCACAGGTGTTGCCATCAAGATCCCCATCGTGTGCGTGGTACTGGAAGGAGGCCCTGGGACACTCGATGTAAGAAGCTGCTCTTGCCCACTCCCAGCAGAGCTGGGAGAGTGGTGGGTGGGTGCAGCCCCTTGCCCGGGGTGCTGCTCTCCACCAGGGGGGTGAGTGTGGTGTCACACTGACTAAAATGGGAGTGCTGTGGAGCACTGGCGTGGGGCTCAGGCTCAGAGAGGAGCTGCTGACCTCTGAGTGGAATTAAGACCAACCTCCCTGCTCTGTTGCAGACCATCTACAATGCCATCACCAATGGGACCCCCTGTGTGATAGTGGAAGGGTCTGGGCGCGTGGCTGATGTCATTGCCCAGGTGGCTAGCCTGCCTGTGCCCAAGATAACCATTGCCTTGATCCAGAAGAAGCTGAGTGTGTACTTCCATGACACCTATGAGCACTTCACTGAGGGCAAGCTGGTGGAGTGGACCAAGAAGGTGAGCCTCTTGCAGACCGACAGCTCCTCTCTTTGAGCTTGTGGGGATCAAATGAGTCTCCAGGACTCTTTGCCCTTAAGCAGCAAGGCTCACAGCATGAAGTTTAAGGTTTACTTTCTGCTGACCAACCCCATCTGCCCCCAGCCCTGCTCAGCTTTGTCCTGGTGGGCACTCCAAGGACTTGAGCTCTGCTCCTCTGCTGTCTGCTCCTTTTTAGACAGAGAGGTACCATTGGGGACCAGCCCCTGCTGGACTAGGAGTCACCACACAGGCAGGCAAAATGGGGGGAGAAGGAACTTCCCCATGCAGGACAGGGAACTGCAGGAAGCAGAAGGGTGAAGATGCTGCTGCTGATTGCCTGCCCATGGCTCTCCTTGCAGATCCAGGACATAGTGAGGAACCGACAGCTCCTGACCATTTTCAGAGAGGGCAAATATGGCCAGCAGGACGTGGATGTGGCCATCCTCCAGGCCCTGCTCAAAGGTGAGGAGAGGGGAGCTGCTTAGGGGAGTGCATAGACATGGGTGAGATGGGGATCACAACTCACCTCCTGCCAGCTGCTTGGTTTATGGGTCACCAAAGGGGTCCCCAAACCTTTTGATGCTGAGCTGGTCAGGGAGAGACATTTCTCCCAAAGGGCCAGTCCTTCAAGGGGACTTCCAGGTGGTATCTTCTCTCTCCCCCTAAATTATCTTCTCTTCTAACACATGTGGTTTTCATGCAGCATCCCAAAACCAGGACCATTTTGGTCGTGAGAACTGGGACCACCAGCTGAAGTTAGCTGTGGCCTGGAACAGGGTGGACATTGCTCGGAGTGAGATCTTCACAGATGACCATGAGTGGAAGGTAAGGCAGTACCTGTGCTGCTTGTCTGGTCAGCCTTAGAGCTTGTCAGGTCACACTTGAGAACTGTGAATACTGGGGGTACTTTCCATCTCCAGTGTGCCTAGGGAGAGTTTCTGAGGGCATTTGTCTTGGACCTTAAATTCCCAGCAGATTGCTGGGGGCTTGTCATCTATCCTGCTGTTCAGAAGTGCACTCAAACACCCACAGCAGAGTGAGCCCATTCTGCAAGGCATGGCTAGCAGAGGTCCTGTTTGACCTAGCAGTGTTTACAAAGGTGCTTGGTTTTGTGGTCAAAAGAGAATCCACTGACACAGAGCCAAAAATACCCTCTGCCAGCTCTGCCCTGTGGTCCCTGCTCATGCCGTGCTGCCAGGTGGCAACTTGTCTCTAAACTGATCTCACCCTGCTCAGTCTGGAAGCCAGCTCTGATCCACCTCTGGAGAAGTGGAACTTGAGCAGGGTTCTGTAGCTTCTGCTGGGCCTGTGGGATTTGGAAGGGATTTTCCTATTTGGTTTGACAGTTTGGATTCCTCCAGCTCATAAACCTTTCATGGAACTGGGTAGGGCTGTTGGGAACCAGGACCCCAAAGAGGAAGTATTTGATGGTGTGAAGAGGCAAAGCCTGAATAGGATCTAGATCTTGAGGAAGATCTTTGCTGGGAAGGGAGGATGAGGCAGGCTGCTTGACTGAGAAGCTGAGGCTGAAACCAGGTTGTGGGGAAGGTCAGCAGGTAACTTCCTGGTAGGACAGACATGGAGCCCCTTACCCATAGGCTTTGTTTTCACTTCTGAGCACATGCAAAGGTTGCCTTGGTAAAGAAAAGCCCACAGAGGCTGAACTGGATGCCCATGAGGAGCAGCCAGTCTCCCTGTGGCTGAGATCTAGCTGGCAGCACCATGACCCTTCAGCACAGAGGACAAACTCATGAGGTCTTGTTCACCTGTGCAACACATCCTTCTGAGCTGAGGAAAGAGACTTTGCCCTCTACCCAACCCAAACACTCCACCCAGAAGCTAAAGCAGCAGAGGGCTTCACTGCCATAGGAGAGGGAATAGTGACCCAGAAGTGTGTCTCTGGGGGTTGTCCCTCAAGCCCCAGAACCTCCCAGCTGCCTCCTAACACCCAGAAACTCCTGTGCTAAGGAATAAAATCTTGCCCCCAGCTGATTGAGGAGCATGGTGGGGCCCTGCTCTGGGGTCGTGGAGCCCCTCACCTCTGCCTCTGGCCTGCCAGCCCACAGATCTCCACCCTGTGATGGCAGCTGCCCTGATCTCCAACAAGCCAGAGTTTGTGAAGCTGTTCCTGGAGCAGGGAGTGCGTCTGAAGGAGTTTGTCACCTGGGACACCCTGGTTTACCTCTACGACAACATGGCACCATCCTGCCTGTTCCACAGCAAGCTTCAGAAGGTCCTGCTGGAGGAGAGAGAGCACACAGCCGGCTCCAAAATGCCGAGAGTCCAACTGCACCACGTCTCCCAGGTGCTGCGGGAGCTCCTGGGCAGCTCCACGCAGCATCTCTACCCCAAGCCCAAGCACACAGAACGGCCTCGGCTCTCCATCCCCGTCCCACACATCAAGCTGAATGTACGCATCTCCGGGTGACGTGGTGGCAGGCTTGCCTTAGGGAAGGGGGGGCTGGCTCAAGGAAGCCTCCTGGAGGTTGCAGCTGGGTCTCTGTCCTCTTGCCTGCTCAGGAATCCCACTTAAAATCTGTTGAGGCCCTGCCCAAGCCACCTGCCCCACGTTCAAGGTGTGACACCCACCCTCTTACACCTGCAGCATCGTGTGGCTGCGTGGCTGGTGGGCAGGACCCAGGGGAGAGGCTGCACTGGCCAGGCTGGGCACATCCTCACATGATCTTGGCCATACTGAAAAGGACCTTTCCAGCATGAGCCCAGTCCTAGCCACCCACTGATCTGCAGCAAGGGCCCTTCCGTGGGCAGTGGAGGCAGGCATCCAGGGCTTGGGAGGTGGCTTTGTGCTGAGGGGCTGCCTGCTGTCTGCAGCCTCTTGGCAGAGGAGCAGCTCTGACCATCACACATCCTTGCAGGTTCAAGGGTCAAGCCTCCGGTCCCTCTACAAGCGCTCTGCCGGCCGAGCTGCCTTCACCACGGACCCCGTCCGTGACCTGCTTATCTGGGCTGTGGTCCAGAACCGCCAGGAGCTGGCAGAAATCATCTGGGCCCAGGTATCACAGCCCAGAGCTGCTGGTGCCTGCTGAGACTCTCAGATGGAGCCACAGCTCCTAGTCTCAAGAGGAAAGATTGCACCTGCTGGGATCTGGGCGGCAGGCAAGATGGCCTATGGCAGTGCCCTGGCCTGACCCTGGCCACATGGCAGCCAGCTGGAGAGCCTGCAGACACTCAGTGCTCATCCCCAGCCACAGCAGGCATCCAGACCCCTCCCTTCCCAGCAGTGCACCGGCTGCAGGCAGAGCTGACCTGCTGGGCTACAGGCTGCAAGGGCTCAGAGGGGGCTCAGCGCACCACAGGGGCACGGCAGCTGGGGTGGCTTTCAGGGGTGGTGGCATGGCAGCTGAGGTGGGGGTCCTGGCTCCCATACATAAACTGTCTCCAGACAAGAGGTCTGGAGCACACTGAGCGCACAGTACAGAGCTGTGGAGCCACTCTGCCCACTACCCAAGGCTTCCCCTGAGGAAAGCAGGGATGGCCCCAGGTCCCCTATGGAAGTGGGCACCCTACAGCTAGAGGGGAGTACAGCGCAGTGGACGCTGTCCATCCTGCTTGGGACACCCTCCTGTGGGAGCCACAGAGGGCTTGGTAGGACTGATGGGTGCAGAGCCTCACAAGCTCTCTGGCCTCTTCTGCTCCAGAGCCAGGATTCCATGGCAGCTGCACTGGCCTGCAGCAAAATCCTGAAGGAGCTGGCCAAGGAGGAGGAAGACACTGACACCACCGATGCCATGCTGGCCCTGGCCGAGCAGTATGAGCAGAAGGCAATCGGTGAGCAGGAGGGGACCAGCCCCAGAACTGCCCTCACGCTCTACAGGGCTGCCTGGCTTTGCCCAGGGCAGGATGGGTGGGCTGAGAGGTGGGGTGGGTGGTGCCCAAGGGTGACCCCCTCATCAGTCAGGATCATTGTGGTGCTGTGAGGGCTGTGCCTGGGGGTTGATGTGAGCACAGAAAGTGCCACTCTGTGCTACAGTACCCAAATCCTGGCCCTGTGGGCACCTTGCTGAGTATCAGGCTGGCTCTAGAGCTCAGCCTTGTCTCCCTGGTACCTGCCCGGCCAGGTGTGTTCACAGACTGTTACCGCAAGGATGAAGAGAGAGCCCAGAAGCTTCTCACCCGTGTCTCTGAGGCCTGGGGGAAGACAACCTGTCTGCAGTTGGCCTTGGAGGCCAAGAACATGAATTTTGTGTCCCATGGGGGTGTCCAGGTGGGCTCTCAGCAGTGGTGCTTGGAGGGAAGCTACCTTCTGCCCCAGATCTAAGGTTCCTCGTTGGGAGCAGTGGGGCTCTGCCCTCTGATAGGGGGTGCTCCTGTAACACCAGTGCTCCTCTTCCTCCCTCCTCGCAGGCCTTTCTGACCAAGGTCTGGTGGGGGAAGATGTGTGTGGACAATGGGCTTCTGCGGGTGATTGCATGTGTGCTCTTCTTCCCGCTTCTCTTCACCAGCCTCATCACCTTCAGGTACTCATTGCAGCTGGGACAGGCACTGAGGCAGGGATTTCCTCACCCTGTGGCTGGCTGGGAGAACCTGCCCTGGCGTTTCCCTGGGCAGCTGAACTCCACTTCCACCCCTGCTACCCACAGGGACAAGAGGCTGCAGCCCATGGGCTGCCTGACACGCCTTCGAGCCTTCTTCACGGCCCCTGTTGTCATCTTCCTCATGAACATCCTCTCTTACTTCACCTTCCTCCTGCTCTTCGCCTATGTGCTGATGGTCGACTTCCAGTCGTCGCCGTCTTGGCGAGAGTACCTCATCTACTTCTGGCTCTTCTCCCTGGTGTGCGAGGAGATCCGGCAGGTACGGGGCAGCAGAGCAGAGGCTGGGAGCAGGTGGGACAAAGTGTTCCTCTGGGTGCACCTGCCAGGGCCTGCACAGCTCTCGTTCCCACGCTGTATCTCATGTCACCATCCTTCTGGAGAAGTCCCAGCAAAGGGACTGCTGGATCCCCTCGTGCCTGAGCCCGGAGGATCTCCCTGGCTGTGAGTGCCTGGCCTCAGGTCCCTGTGGAAAGAGGGGCTGCTTTGAGTTGAAAAAGTAAGGAAGTGGAGGCATCACCTCCTCCCTTGGGCAGGCATTCCCAGAAACATTTCCAAGCTTTGCTTGGCATTTAATTCTTTTCAGCCTTTGCTTCAACACCTCAGTGCCTTTCTTCACCAGACTAAAGAGCCTCATGTCTCACCTGTCTCTCCCCATGTGCCTTCCATGTCCCCATAGAGAACTCTGTAGGCTCAGGTTAACTTCAAGCAAGCAAGAGGGCTCAATGGTGACCAGGGCACAGGGTGTCTTGCAAGGCTACCACTGAAATACCAACCCCTCCACCCTTCTCCACAGCTTTTGTATGATCCTGATGGGCTTGGGGTTGTGAAAATGGCTTCACTGTACTTCAAGGACTTCTGGAACAAGCTGGATGTCTGCGCCATCCTCGTCTTCATCACGGGGCTGACGTGCAGGTGAGCTGCAGAACCAGGCCCAAGCCACAGCTGTAGGGCACAGAACTGGTGTGAGAACTGTGCATGTTCTCCAAGGATAGAATCATTAAGGTGATCAAGATGGTCGAGTCCAGCTGTAGCCCAGGTACCACGACCACTAAACCCTATCCTGAAGCACCACATCTACAGCTTCTTGAACCTCTCCAAGGGTGGTAACAGGTGGCAGCCTGTTCTGATGCCTGACCATGAGGAGAAGAAACCAACACCAGTTTCACTCCAGCCTCCTTTCAAGGAGTTATAGAGAGCAATAAGGACTCCTCTCAGCCTTCTCTGGAATAAACAACCCCAGTTCCCTCAGCCTCTTTTTGTGTGATGCCCTCCAAACCCCTCACCAGCCTTGTTGCTTTTCTACAGGTGTCCTCCAGCACCTCAGTGTCTTTCTTGTGCTGTGACACAGCACACAAGCTGTGGCCTCACCAGGGCTGACTACAGCTTTCCACTGCTGCTGGACACACTGTTTTTGATACAGGTCAAGATGTCAGTGGCCTTGGCCACCTAGACAGACTGCTGGCTTATGTTCAGCCAGTTGTCCACTCAGCACACCCAGATCCTTTTCCATCAGGATTTCCAGCCACTCTGCTCCAAACCTGGAGCATTCATGGGGTCACTATGACCCAAGTGCAGGACCCAACACTTGGCCTTGTTGAGCTTCATCCCATTGACCTTGGCCCATCAGTCCAGCCTGTCTAGGTCCCTCTGCAGAGCTTTCTATCCCTCCAGCAGATCAACACTCCTGCTCATTTTAGCTCAGTTGCCATTTCTTCTTCCAAAGGGTGATGAAGACTTCTGTGGTCACTCTGACCAACGTGCCTCCTGTGGTCACTCTGACCAACGTGCCTCTGCTTCCCGCTACCTTTAGTAGAGAGGAGCTTATGTGCTTCACAGAACAGCTGTCACTCAGCCCTCACTGACACTGCAGCAGTGCAATGCTGCGAGGTTGTAAAGAACCTTGTGCTGGTGGCACTGAGATGTTTCCTTTCTTCCCTTCTGTGCCCAGGCTGATTCCATCAACCCTGTACCCTGGGCGCATCATCCTGTCGCTGGCTTTTACCATCTTCTGCCTGCGCCTGATGCACATCTTCACAGTCAGCAGAACCCTGGGGCCCAAGATCATCATTGTGAAGCGCATGGTGAGAGCTCCCCTCTGCCTTGCCAGAGGGAGCAGCTGGATGCCTGCATGGAATGGATGAGCTACCTGTGTTATCCTATCCTCAAGTGGGGTTTGCTCCAGGAAACAATATTGCTTCCCCTCTGTCTTTGCAGTTAAAGGATGTCTTCTTCTTCCTCTTCCTGCTAGCAGTGTGGGTGGTGTCCTTTGGGGTTGCCAAGCAGGCCATCCTAATCCATAATGAGGAACGTGTGGAGTGGCTTTTCCGTGGTGTGGTCTACCACTCCTACCTGACCATCTTTGGGCAGATTCCCTCCTACATTGATGGTAAGGGACACCAGCACATGGCATGAGCAGGGTGGCTGCAATAAGGCTGAGGGATAGTGCTGCAGTCTGCCTAGCTCCTACTGTGTTGGCCCATGGAAGTCCTGCACAGGGCTTCTCTCCAAGCATGACGTAGTGCCAGAAGGAAGCACTGGCAAAGTGTGGGGATAGAGCCCTGCTCCAGCACATTGGCAGTGTGGCCACCACTGCAGACCCAGGGAGGTGAAGAGCACACACTAAAGTCATGGCAGCATGTGCTGGTCCAGCGCAGTGCCACAGCTGCAAGTGTGGTGGCAGCGAGCAGAGACCTGGGAGGAAGCAGAGTAAGGTCAGACCCCTGCCCCGTGCTAAGCTGCTTTGCTGCTGGCCACTTGCAGAGGGCACAATGAGCTCTCTGGAGCGCCATGAGGTGTGGCTGCAGTGGAGTCAGGCTGTGCTCTCTTGCAGGGGTGAATTTCAACATCGACCAGTGCAGCCCCAATGGGACTGACCCCTACAAACCCAAGTGCCCAGAGACAAATGAGGACAACAAGAAACCCATCTTCCCAGAGTGGCTGACAGTCATCTTACTGTGCCTGTACCTGCTTTTCACCAACATTCTTCTCCTCAACCTTCTCATCGCCATGTTCAAGTAAGCTTGGGCCAGCCTGTGGTGGATAAGGAACCTTCCCCCCACCACTGTTTGAAATTTACCAGACCAGCTCAGAAGGCTTGGAAGTAAGATGGAGCTGTATTTACAGCATGGTGTAAATTGACAAGCATATAGACACAACATATACAAACATTTGCCAGTGTGTACAATTCCACACCAGTCAGAAATAACACAGAAAGCCAAACTCCCTCCTGGGCAAAGAAAACTGCCCAGAAGGGCTCAGAGCTACCTCCTCCTTTTTTTCCCTCCCCCCTCTATCTGAGAGGCTCAGGGAGCTGGGGTTGTTTAGCCTGGAGAAGAGGAGGCTCAGGGCTGACCTCATTGCTGTCTACAACTACCTGAAGGGAGGCTGTAGCCAGGTGGGGTTGGTCTCTTCTCCCAGGCAACCAGCAATAGAACAAGGGGACACAGTCTCAAGTTGTGCCAGGGGAGGTCTAGGCTGGATGTTAGGAGGAAGTTGTTGGCAGAGAGAGTGATTGGCATTGGAATGGGCTGCCCAGGGAGGTGGTAGAGGCACCGTCCCTGGAGGTGTTGAAGCAAAGCCTGGATGAGGCACTTAGTGCCATGGTCTGGTTGACTGGCTAGGGCTGGGTGCTAGGTTGGAGTGGCTGATCTTGGAGGTCTCTTCCAACCTGCTTGATTCTATGATTCTATGATTTAGATAAGACAGACAGAGAAAACAAAGCAGAGGTCTCGACAGTGAGTTGAGCCTTCAGGCTTGGCCATGGCCAGGCACTGTACGCTGAGGGTGTAAGGAGGGTCCTGAGGCATACAGGATGCTCTGGGAGGGTTATAGACGTGGTGGAAGCAGTGGGTACAGGCTCGGGCTGATCAAGGAGATGGGCAGGAGCTGGGATGCCATACAGGTGTGATGCACTCCCTCATCCTCACGGCACGGCTGACACCTGGGCTCTGCCCCAGCTACACCTTCCAGCAGGTCCAGGAGCACACGGACCAGATCTGGAAGTTCCAGCGGCACGACCTGATTGAGGAGTACCACGGGCGCCCGCCCGCGCCCCCGCCCCTCATTCTGCTCAACCACCTGCAGCTCCTGCTCCGCCGGGGCTTGCTCCGCAGGCCGGCCACACGCCACAAGCAGCTCAGTGAGGACCAGCAGCTGCCCTCTCCTTCCCTGTGCCCCCTCCCCGGGCACGGCACCGTGCGCTGAGCTGGGCGGCGGCAGCAGGGACCTGACGCCGCTTCTTTCCCCTTCCCCTGGCAGAAGAGAAGCTGGAGAAGAACGAAGAAGCTGCCCTCCTCTCCTGGGAGATGTACCTGAAGGAGAGCTACCTGCAGCACCAGCAGTGCCAGGAGGAGCAAAACGCAGAGAAGAAGATCCAAGGCATCGCCCAGAGGTAGCAGCACCCCTGAAACAGGGACATCCTTCTGCCCTCAAGTCTCCTGGGCAGGGAAGAGTTAGGATCAGTGCAGGGGGTGTCTGCTGAGTGGGTTCATCTCTGCACCATCCCTCCAGAATTGATGTACTGGCAGAGCTGCTGGACTTGGAGCGGGTGAAGAGGACAGGGCTGTTGGAGCAGAGATTGGTGTCTCTGGAAGAGCAGGTAAGGCAAGAGCTGAGCAGCTGCCTTAAGAAAGACAGAATTTTCTAGAGCACAAGAGAAAGCTGCTCTGAAGGACTCCCCCTCCAAGGGGTTACCAAAACAACATCTGAGAGGAAAAGGTTTATGGGAAATGTTCTATTTGACTCCAAGGTGCCCAGGATGAAGATGGGAAGAGGTAGGATGAACTCCTGCCTCCACTGATTACTCAAGCAGTTAGAAGTGACACAGCTCTCCCCCTTGGCCTAAGAGGACTCTCCAGGCCTTCTGGGGCACAAGGGACTCCTCAACCCCTTCACATGAAGATGTTTCACAGCCTGCACAAGCAACAGGTTGCCCAGGGAGCCCAATGGTGCCCTGGTATCTCCTCTCCAAGACAGAGGCAGCACAGCTGCTGTTTCCACTTCCACTTTGGAAGAAGTGTTTGCCTGGAGGTGGTTTTCCAAGGCAAGCATCAGGGCACAGCAAGGATTGCTGCTGCCGTGGGAGGTGAGCCGAGGGCAGCAGTACCTCCTGCCAGGGCATCAGAATCACAGAATGGTGAGGGCTGGCAGGGACCTTTGCAGATCATCTAGGCCAGCCCTGCTGCTAATGCAGCTACATCCAGAGCAGGTTGGTTGCCCAGGATCACAGTGCCCAGGCAGGTTTTGAAAGTCTCTAGAGAAGGAAACTCCACAACCTCTCTGGGCTGCTTGCTCCAAGGCTTCAGCACCATCCCAGCAAAGTTTTTCCTTAAGTTCAAGTGATACCTCCTGGGTTCCAGTTTGTGCTCAGTGCCCCTCATCCTGTCACTGGACACGACTGAAAAGAGCACAGACCTGTCCTCTTGCCCTCCACCCTTTAGTTATTGATGAGCACTGAGAAGATGCCCTCTCAGGCTGCTCTTCTCCAAGCTAAGCAGCCCCAGGTCTCTCAGCCTTCCCTTGTCACAGAGATGCTCCAGTCCCCATATCCTGCAGTACTCTAGCAAGAGGCTTGGGAGGCAGCTGGGGTCTGGGAGATCTGACTTGTTCCTGTCCCCTGCAGGTCCACCAGAATGCCCAGGCCCTGAGGTGGATAATGCTGGCACTGCAGGGCAGTGGCTTCAGCTCAGGAGAAGACATGCCACCCGTGGGTAAGCAGAGCCTAACTCCATCCCAGCGGCACCAGGAATGCCCAGGGCCCTGTGCTGGTGCCTGTGGGCTGTGAAGCAGGGCTGAGCTTCCCCTCTGCTCCCCTCTGTTAAGGTGCAAGGCAGAGGCAGAGATTCCTTTGGCTCAGGGAGGTGTGGGGGCTCTGTGAGGCCATCTAGTCCCTCCTGTGGCCACCAGAGCCATCCCTGCAGCCCACAGCTGAAGCTTTCCACTGCAGCATCTCTTGGGGAGTTCTTCCAGGCCTTGCTGGAAGAGAGTCCAGGGGCCAGTCCTCCTGGGAACATCAGCATCCCCATGGAGAGACCCAGCCAGTGCCTTCAACAGAGCCATGGTCCACAGCACCAGACTCAGCACTCTGCTCTGTGGGGTCTTGTTGTCTGTGCCTGCCTCACAGGCTCCAGCAAAGCCTTGGAGATGAAGGAGCTTGATCTAGAGGAGAAACTCGAGGAGAGCCAGCCCTCCTACCACGTGCTTGCCCGGAACCTCCTGTACCCAGGGTCTCACACCCTCCGCTTCCCTGTGCCGGATGAGAAGGTGCCCTGGGAGGTGAGAGCTGTGACCCTGGGCAGTAGGGCTGGGAGCAGGAACCATGGGGTGGATCTGGGCAGTGGTAGGAAGAGGAATGAACCCACTGATGCACTTATGTCACATTTGGGAGCTCCTGCTTTTCCCAGCCCTGGGACAAGTGGCTTCCTGGAAGAGCTTCTCCAAGGCCCCCTCAGGGAGGAGAGGTGAACTGGCATTGTTCCTCCTGGCACTTAGAGTGCTGGGGATGCCTGAGGATGCTCAGCCAGGAGCCAGAGGGTGCAGCCATCTGCCTCTGCGTTTCCTGAATCAGAACTGGCCTAGAGTTAGGATCTGGCAATGGCTTCCATGGGTGGCAAGCCATGACCCTGGGCTCAGCCCCTGAGCAGGGCCCAGAACCCCACACGCTTTGGGGAGTGACACCATAAGCTGGACAGAGGAAGGAACTAGGGCAGGAAGTGTCCTCGAGAGCTCCAGACCCTGCCTGCTACCAGAGCAAGGATGCCAGTGGGGCCTGACATGGCCATGTGCTCTGCAGGTGGACTTCCCACTCTATGCCCCCCCCACCTACTCGGCTGACCACAAGGACATGGCTGTGCAGGACCCTTTCAGCCCGTGAGTTTCCCTGCGTGGCTTCCCGCTCCTCTGTCCCTTCCCCGGGGTGGCACAGCCAGCCCTCCCTGCCGGGCTGCCTCCTGCCCCCCAGCTCCTTGGAGTCTCTCCTGAAGATCAACTACAACACCATGGATGGGCTGATTGACCGCCAGAGCTTCCATGGCCTCTACGCCGTGCAGGATGGGCTGCCACTGTGAGTGCCCCCACCACGGGCTGGATGGGAGGGGTGGCAGCTCAGATGCTCAGCCATGGGCAAAGCATGGGAGGAACAGAGAATGTGAGGGCCTGGGTGAATCAGTCCTCATTCCACTTCCCTGTAGCTAATGATGGGGTGGGGATAATGCCACACATCTTCCTCAGGGCTGTCCCTCCACCAAGAAACCCTCCCCATCAATAGAGGGGCAGTGCAGTGATGGGGAACTGGGGAAGCAGCAGAGGACTTTGCTGGGTGTGATGGGGTGCACAGAGGGACCCCAGTGTCATCTAAGTTCTCTGTCTCTCCCTGCCAGGAACCCCATGGGCAGGACAGGACTGCAAGGCCGTGGGAGGCTGCACTGCTTTGGTCCCAACCATGCCCTGCACCCCGTTGTGACCCGGTGAGTTCATGGAGACAGAGAGGTGTCTTGCTCCAGGATGGGGCTGGGAGGGTGGAAAGGAAAAGGGGACACAAAAACACCTCGGAAAGACTGGGACCCATCAGGCCACACCATTGCCCATTCAACACGGGAATATGTGGCAGTTTGCTGGGCAGGTGGGAGCTGAGTCTGGCTGCAGCATTACAGAGTCCTCTCCCACAGCTGGAGGAGGAACTTGGATGGGTCTATCATAAGGAAGAGCCTGAAGAAGATGCTGGAAGTCCTGGTGGCCCAGTACCCGCTGTCAGATGTCTGGGCTCTTCCTGGGGTAAGAGCTGCTGGCACAGAAGGATCTGGGCAGATGGGGACCAGGGGTGGATCCCTACAGAAAAGGGATGCAGGTGTCACAGCCTAGCCCCTGGAGGTACCTCTGCTCCTCTCGCATGCAGGGTTGTGCTGCCAGGAGTGCTGGGTGAGCTGTTACTGCTACATACCCACACCTACCCTGACCCATTGTCTCCTGCTTCTCCCTCCTCCTCCTCCCTGGCTTCAGTTCTCACACGTCCTTCATGTGAGCATGTTAAGCAGAGCATCCTTTGACAGAAAGGTCCAGGGGTTGAACCAGGCAAGCTCAGACCTGTGCTTGGGCACAGCTGAGGACTTCTGGCAGGAGAGCAAGGGAGGCACTACTGCTGCTTGCTCCCCCACCAGAATTTGTGGCATCTTCTGCAGCAGTGCCAACTGCCCAGTGGCCAAGCTGGTGACAGTGAGGGAGCCTGGGCTGATGGTATGCCCCACAGCTGACCTCTATTTGGCACAGGGGTCACTGGAGCCGGGCGAGACGCTGCCACTGAAGCTCAAGTGGATCCTGCGCCGGGAGTTCTGGCCCCAGTTCCAGAACTTGCTGAAACAAGGCACCGAGGTGGGGGGCACACAGGTGTCCCAGCAGTATGGGGCACGTGGGTGGTACAGCAACAGCCGGTACAGGGGCACAGCGTGGTACAGGCACGGGCAGGGCATCGCCACAGTACGGGGACAGGTGGCCATCGCGGTGGCTCAGGGGCACAGAGGCAGAGTGCATCGTGCATGGTGAGGAATGGCAGGAGACATGACATGGAGATGTGCCTCACACCACAGGGTCTGGGGGGGCAGCCCAGGGACCCCAGGGGTGGGCCGTACAGCTTGGTGTCTGTGCTTGCTGCCATGGCTCCCCACAGCAACGGGTCACTGGCCTCCAGCGGGGCAGAGGAGCTGTAGAATGATGCCTCAGCAGCCCTGGGGCCTGTGGGTGCCCTCAGGGAGGTGGTGAGGGCTCTGGCCACGCGGCACTCCTTCCCCGTGTGCAGATCCACAAGGGGTACCTCGATGATCCCCGCAACACGGACAACGCTTGGGTGGAGACGGTTGCCGTCAGCGTGCACTTCGACAGCCAGAACGACGTGGAGATGAAGCGCCTCAACTCGGTATGGGGCTCACCTCCCCCGCTCCCTGACCTACCCCTCCGTGGGCATGGGGCAGAGGAGCCAGACCTGCAGGCCCGCTTCAGGAGTAGGCTTCTCCAGCTGTCTGCAGCAGCGGAAGAGTGGGCGAACATGGGGTTGCACAGCAACAGGAGCCCCAAGAAGAAGGGGCAGGAGGCTGGGGACTAGTGATGCTGCTGGGCATGCCTGGCATGGCTCCTTGCCAGCAGCACAGATGTGATGTCTCTGGTCCCCTTCCAGTTCCTTCAGGGCTGCGACCCAGAGCTCTGCATCCGCTGGCAGGTGCTGGACAAGAGGATCCCCCTGCACACCAACCACAAGGAGCTCCTGCACAAGGTCTCAACCCTTCTTGGCGCCTACTACTAAGTCCTCAAGCACAGGCCAGGGCTCCTGCTGCCCTGGACCAGGTGCTGGTTGGGATCTGCATCTCTACTCAAGCTCATCTCTGAGACTCTGGGCAGCTACTGCAGACTAGGTACTTTGGCTGCCTCCAAGAATGTACACTGCAGATCTCTAGGTGGAAAACTGTCCCCTCCTGACCAGCAAGGTACAGGGGCTTCCTGGGCAGTGCCTGCACAGCATCCTGGTCCCCTGAGACACCAAACTCAGACCCAGCTTGTCTCTTGGTGCTTCCACATTGGCCTCAGCACTAGCCCAGAGCTTGGGCCAAGCAGAGCCACAGGGCTGCTCCTGTAAGGTGTTTCTTCTTTCAGCTCCTACCTGCTCTTTGCTTTGGTGTGTGCAGTGGGGACTTGCCAGACCCAGCTCTCCCTCCACCCAGAATATCCATCAGGCACCTCTGCTCTCTGTTCCCACTCTGAACTCTGGCAGCCCCACTGCCACAGCTCCTGAAGGACTGCTCTGGAGAAGGCTTGGTGTCTTTTGCACCTAAAGGCTCTGCAGGCTGCTCCTGTTGCAACTGTCCCCATGTCTCTGGTTGCCTCAGACCCAACAACAGCCAGTCTTGAGCTGTGATTCAGCACTTCTGAAGGCATGAGCAGCTCTTGGCTTGCATACCTACGTTTTCATAGCTCTGCAAAGGTCCATCCATTGTGTTCCATGCTGCTACCTGCTCCTGCGTGTGAGTGCTGAGCACAGTAAATGAACTCTGAGACAAGGCACCACCTAAATGCCACCTGCCTGCCCCCATTCCATGTGCAAAGTGGACTCATGGGGGCAAGTTGCTGAGTGAGACTCAGGTGATCCATGCTCTCTGGTTCTTTGGGCAGGAGAGAGGACATCAGTGCAGCCTTCTCAGGCATATCTGCTCTTAAGAGGTCCTTCACTCACATTTTCTGTGCCTGCTTTGAGGAGAGCAAGACACAATAAGTGGAGACACTTATTGATAGCCTAGGACCACCCCACAGTGGCAGAATATGCCTGGGACCACGCAGGGAGAGAGGTTTCTATGCCTTCTCAGTGGGTCAGATCCTGGCTAGCCAGGGCTGTTCTTCTCACACAGGTAACCACAGTACAGCTGCAAGTTCCCAGCAAAGCACTGGGGTCTGGCAAGGAGCAGGGTGGGTCAGACTAGCAATTTAGTCAACCTAATTGAATAAACCATGTATGAAATCACTAATAACGACTGGAAGTCCTCCATGACTGTTTAAGCAAAGGCCATTCCTGGAGGCCATGCTTGGCTTACACTTCCAGGATGAGCCCAGTTTGAATGTTCCCACCCCCAAGCTCGTTCCACAAACTCACTTTGCTTGCAGACTTACTGCCCCACTGCTGGCAGCAGAGAAGACTTTACATGGTTGGAGTCAATCATAGAATTATACAATCATTTTGGTTGGAAAAGACCTTTGAGGTCACTGAGTCCAGCCATTCTCTAACTCTACCCAGACTGGTGCTAAACCATTGTGCCTCAGCGCCACATCTCTGCCTCTTCGAAACACCTCCGGGGACAGTGACTCCATCACCACCCTAAGGAGTCTGTTTCAGTGTTTGAGAACCCTTTCAGTGAACTATTTTCTTCTCATATTCAAGCTAAACCTTCCTTGAGGCCATTTGCTCTTGTTCTATCACTCCTTACTAAGGAGAAGAGACCAACACCTACCTCACTTCAACCTCCTTTCAGAGAGTTGCAGAGGGTGATGAGGTCTGCCCTCAGCCTCTTCAGACTAAAGTATTTCCGTTCCCTCACCTGCTCCTCACCAGACCCTTCATCAGCTTTGTTGCTCTTCTCTAGACGTATTCCAGTTCCTCCGTGTCCTTCTTGGAGCGCGGACCCCAAAAGTCAAGCCAGCACTCAAGGTATGGCTTCACCAGCGCTGCGGACAAGGGGATGCTGGTGGCCTCCCTGGGCACACGCTGGCTCCCGTTCAGCCGGCTGTCGGTCAGCGCCTTGTTGAGGCTCATGCCTGCTAGGGCAGTGGCACAGGACCTTCTCCCGTTACTCTCAGCCTCTCGCTGCCAGCTGATGGAGCTCTCTTGGCCGTGCTCGCAGAGGAGCAGCTGCAGCCCGGGAGCTGCCGAGCCTCGGCAGCGGAGCTCGGTTACAGTACCAGGAGCCTTCTCCAGCGCCCTCCGTGCCCAGCCGCCTCCCCTCCGGTCCCTCCCCTCCACGCCCCGCCCTGGCCCGGGGCCGCCCCGGAGCAGCCGCAGCAACAGGTGCGGCCGCAGCTTCGCCCGCAGCTGGCGCCGGGGCCGCGGCGCAGTCCCATGGCGGCCGAGCCACCGCGTCTCGGTGGCAGCGGAGCCGGCCCCGGCCGAGCCGGTAAGGGATCCCCGAGCCCCCATGGCGGCGGGAGGAGATGGGGCACCGCAGGTCGGTCCTGCTGCGCGGGGCGCGGCGGGGGCCAGCTTCGAGTTCCGAGCAGGGTCGGGGCGGGGCAGCGCTCCCCTGCCCGGCGGAGCCGGTGCGGCGGCGGGACGCGGCGGGCGGCCTTGCAGAGCCCCGGGCACGGCGGCAGGCTCGGGCAGGCGCCAAGGAGCGGCGTCCCTGTTTCCCGGGGCGGGCGGAGCCCGGGAGTAGCAGCAGGGCCAGAGGGCTCCCGGACTGCTCGGCTGCAGCTGCCCGCGGAGAGCTGGCAGCAGTCCTGCAGCCCCAGACTGCTCAGGTGCCAGCATGCTGTGGGTGTCAGCATCCTTCGAGTGGCAGCACTCTGGGTGTCGGCATCCCTTCATTATCAGCATCTCTCAGGTGCTAGCATGTTGTAGGTGCCAGCATCCCTCACGTGCCATCATCCCTCGGGTGTCACCATCCCACAGGCAGTACTCTGAGGATGCTCATACCTGAGAGACACTAGTACTTAAAGGATGCTGTTGCCAGGGGGATGCTGTTAGCAGAAGGATTCTGGTGTCAGAGGGATAATAACTTGGTGCCCACCTGGTCTCATAATGAGATCATTATGGACAATGTCATTCCTGGGTGAGAGGCTCCCTGGACCTGTCGGGCTCCTACCCTCCAACATTTCCCTCCATAGGGATCTCTTTTCTACAGCCACATCAAGGCAGCAGAAGAGGCATGAGTAGTACCGCGGAGCAGAGGAAAAGAGGCTCACCTGCTTCACCTCCTGCCCCATCCACAGCAGGGCTGGGATGGCCCTTGGGGCTCCCAGATCACTCCCTATGCTGTCATCGTCAGTGGCTCCTCTCTCAAGCTCCAGCTCCCAGAGTCAGGCTGCCAAACCATACTGTACTTTAACAAACCTCCACAGCCCTGCTTTGGCAGACCCCTTGGAAACGTGACTTGTAGCAGCTGGTGGGGCAGATGAGGAAAGCAAAAGCTCTTGTTATTGAATCCCTCAGTGGTGAGTAAGCCAGTCTGGTGATCCCAGGGAGCCTGACTCATCTGGTTTTTTAACGTTCGGGTTGGTGAGATGATGGGAATGTGCAGCTGCTGTTCTCCAGCAATGTCATCCCATCCCACATGGAAATCAGCTGGGACAGAGGCTCCTGGGCTGTGCCTGCCTTGACAACCCCATCCTGCAACACGCTTTGCTGATCTGGATGGTCTGTGATGACCTGGGGGCACAGGGGAAAGGTTTTTAGTCTCTGCAGGTATAATTAGACCAAATGAAGCTGCCCTGGAAAAGGTGGTAGCCAGTGATCATTGAGCCCTTGTCTCCTGAGCCTAGGCTCTCAGTGCTTTGCTAGGGCAGGTTACCTAAGAAACGCTACAGGAAATAACTCCATGTCCTGTTCCCTCCACCCACCGCTTTCCACCAGCGATGGGAGAGGCTTTGCAGGAGCGCAGAGGAGCCTCCCTGCTGCCCAAGAGCTGCTGCAGCCACCAGGGAATCCCCAGCAGCCTTGCTGAGTGCAAGAAGACCCTCACCACCACCACGCCGGCAGCCAGCATTGCCCAGGCTTTCTTTTGCCTCCTGCTGTGTGTCCCCTGGGGCAGCTCCTGCCCCCCCAGCTGCCAGTGCACGGAGCGGGCAGGGGCCAAGGCTGTCCTCTGCAGCTCCCGGCACTTGGAGGAGATTCCCAAGGACATCCCCAGAGATGCGGTGTTCCTCAAGCTGGATGCTAACAGCATCACCAGGATCCCCAGCAACGCCTTCAGGCACCTCTCGCACCTGGAAGAGCTCGACCTCTCCAGGAACGCCATTGAGAAGATCGACCAGGCGGCGTTCAGAGGGGTAGCAGCTGGGCTGCGCACCCTCGACCTCTCCAGCAACCGCATCCGCAGCATTCCCAAGGAGGCCTTGCTGGCACTCAACGCCAAGCTCCGGCTGGCCAACAACCCCTGGCACTGCGAGTGCGCCTTGCAGGAGGTGTTGTGGGAGGCACGGCTGGACCCCGACTCTGTCCAGGACATCACCTGCCACACAGCTCCGCGGGAGGAGTACGTGGGCAAGTCGCTGCTCCAGGTGCTGGACGCCGGTGTTAACTTCTGCAGCGTGCACCAGAGGACCACGGACGTGGCCATGTTCATCACCATGTTTGGCTGGTTCGCCATGGTCATCGTCTACATCATCTGCTACGTCCGGCACAACCGGGAGGACACCTGCAAGCACGTGGATTACCTGAGGCCACTGCCAAGCACCCAGCTCCATGCAGAGACCACCAGCACTGCTCTCTAGTGCAGGACTAGGATGCTCTCGTCCCAGCTTCTTTGCAGGGAGCCAGTGGCAAGCTGGTGGGTCTCAAAGCGTCTGTCTGGGACATCCCAGTGCTTGTTCCAGTTCTGCAAATGAGTGCCACCGACTTTGCTCCTCCCCACTGACTTTGCTGGACTGAGTGGGAGCAAACACCATGGAGAGGGATGCTGGGGACACCCCACATCGACTTCTTTGTAGAGCCCAGGTTCCCAGAAAGAAATGTCCCCATGCAGATCCCTTCTCCCCTGCCAGAGCTGGCTCACAGTGACAGCAGCCCCAGCCACCTGCATGCGGTCCACATGGTTGGAGACAAGACTTTGGGGGAACACAGGTGAGGGTGAAGGCTTCTGTGGGGCCAGGGAGGTTCCTGGAGCCTGGAGTGCAGAGGTACAGGTGGCTCTGTGCAGTGGGGTCACCACGGCCTGGCTCAGTGAAGGACCAGCTTTGCAGACAGCAGGACATGTGCCCCAGTCCCACTGTGGAGCAACCTCTGCCTGCCACCAGCAACCCTACTCATCTCCCAAATCTTTGATGTCTCAATAAAGCCCTGCATGCAGGAAAAGCCCTCAGGGTTTGTGCTGAGCTGGGGGCCTGGGGAGGACAGTGGTGCTCAAGGAGCGAGTGCTTGTCCTAATTTGATCTCTCCTAAAGCAGACAAGCCTAAATTCAATGTACCAGCTTCACTGACAGCAGACTGCATCCCTTTTGAGCAGAGGCCAGTTGGCCAGATAGTGCCTCTGCATCTTGTCTGGTACATTTGGCCTTATCTTGCCCTTCCTTGGGGCTTAATTAAAGATGCTGCATGTGAAAGCAAATCAAATTCTACCTTGTATTTCACAAGCAAGAAATGGTCCTTACTGACAGAGTCAGCAGCAGCCACGGCTGGGCCAAGGGAGAAGAGAGGTCTGCAGGGGCTGCCATAGCAGCTGTTTGGGGCCTGGACCATGGGGCAGCTCAGGGCATCACCGTCCCCAGACCTGGGGAGATTGGCATCTCCTGCAGGCTCCCCAGTGTCAGCATGGTGAGTGTCCCAGCCCCAGCAGGAAATCGGGGGCTGGGGAAGGCTGAGTGACTCTCTGGGCCAGTTGGGAGAGGGATGGGCAGGGGGAGGTGAAGTGGCATCCTTACCTCAGCCCCCTCATTGGCTGCGTGTGGCCACAGACATAGCCCCAGCTCAGTCAGGGAGGTTGTTGAGTAGAGGGAAGCCTCTGCCACAAGCAGAGCAGCCCAGGTACCTGCAGCTTGCATGTGGGACAAAGGTTGGGTGCACACAATTTATTAAAGCTCTGGTTAAGCAAAAGAGTCCCCAGCAAAGGAGAAGGGAAAAAAACCCAGAGGCCACCGTTTCACCTGGGGCAGTGTTGGGTCTTTTCTGTGGCCATGGGAGCTGGACTGGGTCCCAGTGCACAGCAGGCTTGCCTGGGAGGCACTAACCTCATGCACAGGGGTTCGAGGAGCAGAGCTGGTCCTTGCACAGGTCTGTGGCTTCGTACAACAGACACAAACCAGCCATGGTGGAGCAGGGGAGTGGGCAGGTGCCCACAGCTGCAGGGTGGGCTGGGGAGGCCACTGAAGACAGACACAAAATGGGGTGTGTAACGGCCCACCAGGTGGGTCCCCGGCAGCACCACAGGCACTGCGCAGCCACAGCTCAGCCCAAAGCCAATTTTGCCCCCAAGTTTCTCACATGCTGTTTCCTGCCCCCCCTGTACACACACCCACACACACGCCAGCAGCACACACTCTGCTCTGCTCAGTCTCTTTCCTTCCTGGCTTTGTGCAAGCTCTGGCCACAACCACTGGCAGTTCTGGGTCCTTCCTGGCTGGAGACTGCCAAGCACCAGGGTGCTGGCAAGCCCAGGGAAGTGCCTGGGCACCAGGCACCCGAGGCAGGATGTGGCTCTGGAGCATGGCAAGAGAGCTTGCCTGGGAGAAAGGGCACTAAAGCAGCATCACAGCCCCTTTGCCAGCCCCTAGACAAGACTGCAGGGAGCCCTGGAGCTCCTCTCCTCCTCCTTGTTCTCCTCTCCTGCAGAACACACACCCAGCCAACTGCAGGGCTGATGCTGCAGCCCTTCTTGAGCTCTGTGGTCCATCTTCACCTTGATGCCCAGCTCACCTCTACCCTGGCAATCAGCTGAACATGTCTCAGCCATCTCAGGTGGTTTTCAGCTTGAGCACCTTGGAAAGTGGCTCCTTGGCACTGGAGTAGAGGAGGTAGGAACCCTCGGCAGTGTGAAACGCCTCCCAGTCTCTGCAGCCAACAGTGGGGAGGTGGTGAACTGCTACAAAGCCTTCATAGCCTTGCCACCTGCATGGGGACAGCAGTTAGCTCTTGGGACAGAAGCTGGGCACCTGAAAGGAGGCAGGAAAGCCAAGCCATGGGGCTGGCACCTCCCACTTCTGCCTGTGGATCAGGATGGGCTGTTTCTAGTTGAGACTTTTCATTGTTGCCCAGAAACCTCTTCAGAAACAGGGCACAGTCTTATCTGTCCTCCCTGGGCATTAGCACCTGAAGAGCTTGCCCCTGAGTTGTGTTCCCATCAGGGTCATGCCTGCTGGGACCAACCACTCAGCCACCCACCCCTGCCCTCCTCCCACAGCAGTACCTGTAGATGATGCTGTTAACGGAGAAGGTGAAGCCGTCGAAGGAGTTTGCTACCACCAGAAAAGAGTCATCTCCCACCGAGAAGAACTCCCAGTCCAGGGCACTGGGGATGAAGTAAGCAGAGGGGCAGGTGAGGTGGCCCCTCTGTGGCCAGCCAAGGAAGGGGCTGCATATCTGCAAGGTTGAGCCCACTCCACCCCCAACCTCTGCCACTCTGATCGTACACAGCAAACTCTGCTCTCCCCAGGCCATTCCTGAAAGGAAATCCACCCTTGTTCCCAAATCCAGGGCCTTCTCCTACTAGCTCCCACTGGGACTAGCTGCCAAAGACCTGTCACCCATTGCCCTCCCTACCAGTCTCAGTCTCTGGCAGCATGCAAAGCCTGCATGAACCCTCCTGAAGACCTCCAGGTTCCTCAGAGGGAAGGATGTGGACTGAGGAGCAGCCTGACTCTTTGCAGAGGTACCTGAAAGTGAGGAGGTCCTGGAATTTGACAAACATCTGGGCAGTGATGTTCAGCTCATAGATGGAGGAGTTGATAGCGTAGAAGTTAGAGGGTGCTGGCATCCCACTGTCATAGCTATGGCTGTTTGCAACAGCCAGGAAGACTCTGTCCCCGATGCGAAAGACCTCCCAGTCGGCAGCACCAATCGTCTGTGGGGAAGGAAGCCACATGAGGAACTCAGTGCAGACCTGCCTCTGCAAGCAACGGATGCTGCAGGGTGTGTGAGACCTGCTGGAGATGCAGGGGGGAAGTTGCCCACTCTTAAAACCCTCCCAGAAACAAAAAAAAAAGTCCCTGGGGGAGAACAGTGTGAAACTATCACTGCCTTTCCAGAGGACTGGAGGTGTTTAAGGCCAGGCTGGATGAGGCTCTGACCAGCCTGATCTTAGGGTAAGGTGTCCCTGCCCATGGCAGGGGGGGTTGGAACTAGATGATCCTTGTGGTCCCTTCCAACTCTGCCTGATCCTATGATTCTATGATCTGCATCTGCAATTACTCCTTCCCTTGTCTAAACCCAGAGTTTGACCAGAGGCCAAGCTTTACCAGGATGGACTGGAAGAGCTGGAAAGAGCCACTGAGCCAGATGTAGATGTGTGAGTAGATCTTGGTGGATGTGCCATTGAAAGTGTTAGCCACAGCCAGGAAGGAGTACGGCCCAACGGTGAAAAACTCCCAGTCATAGGCTCCAGAGGTAGGGATGGTCTGGTTGGTTTCAAACAGCCCTGTCCTGGGGTTCCACCTGTATATCACACTGTCTATGTTGTGGTTATTCCCTGGGGGAGAGAGAGACAGAGACATGTGCACCGTGAGGGAAAGGCACCCAGAAACAGGTTCAGTTGCATGAAGATTTGCCAGCAAGTTGCAAAGCTGTTTGCTAGTGACTGATCACTCCTCTGGAAGTATCCAGAGACTCTAGAGCCTCCAGCCCTACCTAGCAGCTCCATTTCTAACAGCTCCATCTCTATCTAGAGCCTCTAGTCCTGCCTAGCAGCTCCATCTCTATCCCGAGCCTCCATCCCTGCCTAGCAGCTCCATCTCTATCTAGAGACTCCATCCCTACCTAGCAGCTCCATCTCTATCTAGAGCTTTCATCCCTGCCTAGCAGCTCCATCTCTATCTAGAGCCTCCAGCCCTACCTAGCAGCTCCATTTCTAACAGCTCCATCTCTATCTAGAGCCTCTAGTCCTGCCTAGCAGCTCCATCTCTATCCAGAGCCTCCATCCTTGCCTAGCAGCTCATCTCTATCTAGAGCCTCCATCCCTGTCTAGCAGCTCCATCTCTATCTCAAGCCTCCATCCCTACCTAGCAGCTCCATCTCTATCTAGAGGCTCCATCCCCATGAAACATTAGCACTTTGCTCCTGAGCTTGTGGTTGCAGCTGGGACAGGAGGATGTTGTGTCCCCACACCAGAGGCACCATGCCAGCATCCCAGGGTGTCCAAACTCTGCTGGCTGGTCCATGGGGTCACCATATGTAGTGAGACCAGTCTCAGCCAGGTCCTTAAGCTACTGACATGATGAACTGCTGTCCCTCTGTGCACACAAGTTTGCACATCTGGGAGGAAGCCACAGCTGGAATAGCATCACAATGACATTTTTCAGTGCTCCTTTGCTGAGTTCCTCTGCTCAGCTCCTGAGCACTGGAGCTGTCCAGGAACCTTCCTGATCCCTGGTGATGGCACAAACTCTGGAAGAGTGAGAGGATAGCACAGCTCACCACTTGCTTCATGCTGAGCCCACCAGCACCAAAGCATGTGCTCCATCCAGCTCCTGCACTCTGCTCAAGCATCTCAACCTTCTGTCTGTGTGGGACCTACAGACCTTTCCCCACCTTCAGCCTGGCACAACCCCTCCAGTCAGAGATGTTCTAATAAAGAGGAGCAGAGGACTTCCACCAGCCCCTCTCCACCCTACCCCCACTGAGCACTGCTCTGCTGGTGTTTCTGGTGGCTGAGCAGCAGCAGGACAATTTGGTAATTGGTTTGCAGGCAATTCTCATTGCAACATAGGAGATTTTGGCTAAAAGAGCTGCAGGGAGAATAGGATGGGAGGGAAAAAGCCACATGGGCAGGTGGCAGCTCCTCAGGCATTGACACTTCACCACCCACCAAGGGGAACAGTCCCAGTTTGGATTGACCATGATGTGTGCAGCTTCCAAAGGGACCTTTCTGTGACAGGAGTGGGTCTTGTCCAAACTGGCTAAGGTAGGGTCCAGAAGGAGCCATGGGGAGTTTCTAGCCCAGCTTACAGGCAACTGGTGTCCAAGTAACTTGCCACCAGCTTTGAGCCTGGTGCCAGAGGAGCTGATGTCCCAGGAGCCAGTCTTGATAGCAAGGAAGGAGCCCAATGACCCAGTGGGTTTTGTTGTATTGACCCATTCATCCCTGATGCCATGAAGTTCACACCCAAGCATGGTGTGGGAGTGGAACAAGGCTGGATCACATCTGCAGGGCGCCCAGGGTGGAAGTGATATCAACAGGCTCTCACTCAGCTCCCCTCAGCCTACTGTGTGCTCACAAGGCTTCTCTATAGGCCCAGGTGCTGCAAATCCAGGCAGCTGCCATCACCACACCACCATCTTATGCAGCCTTGGGGAAACAAATGAGAAGCAGCAGAGAGGTTCAGCAAAGGTCCCCATCCCCACTGCCAACCTTGTCCCCTGTACTCAGAAACCTCAGATGGGACTGTGTCAGCCACCTCCTCGAGTGCTGTTTCCTCCTAAAACAAGAGGGTCTGCAAGGGTCCAGGCTCTGTCTCTGCCCCACACTCCTGCAGAGGCTGTGCAGGGCTCTGCAGCTTTCCCACAGCTCTGGAGCAGGGGCTCTGTGGCTGCACTCCCTGACTGAGCAGGATGGGTAGGGCATGGAAGGGCTGGGTACCTTCTCTGTGGTTGACCACAGCCAGGAAAGCCTCTCCCTCGATGACAAATGCCTCCCAGTCCCTAGCACTGTGCGTGGTGATCCTCTGGTACGTGAGGAACTTCTCCTTCCTGCGGCTCCACTTGTATATCACAGAGAGCTCCTGGCCTCTGTCGTCCTGCTCGAAGTTAGCCACTGCCAGGAAGATCTGAAAAATAGCAAGCCAGGACACCTTGGTTTTCTCCTCTCTGAGGGGTGCAGACAGGCACGGGAAGGGTGCAGCTGGGATGGGTGGGAGCAGGGACTGAGGTGGCCAGTGTGAGGTAGGGCTGCCCTGGCTGGCAAGGGTCTCCGAGCAGAGCACAGCAGCACAATGCATCTGAAGGAGGAAGAGGCACGTGAGGCAGCAGTGTGCCCAGGTGGGCAGCAGAGCCAATGGCATCCTGGGCTGAATCAGGAACAGTGTGGCCAGCAGGACAAGGGAGGTTCTTCTGCCCCTGTACTCAGCACTGCTCAGGCCACACCTTGAGTGCTGTGTCCAGTTCTGGGCTCCTCTATTCAAGAGAGATGTTGCAGTACTGGAAGGTGTCCACAGGAGGGCGACAAAGCTGTGAGGGGCCTGGAGCAGAGCCCTGTGAGGAGAGGCTGAGGGAGCTGGGGGTGTGCAGCCTGCAGCAGAGGAGGCTCAGGGCAGAGCTCATTGCTGCCTGCAACTACCTGCAGGGAGGCTGTAGCCAGGTGGGGTTGGTCTCTTCTGCCAGGCAAGCAGCAACAGAACAAGGAGACACAGCCTCAAGCTGTGGCAGGGGAGGTCTAGGCTGGATGTTAGGAGGAAGTTGTCAGAGAGAGTGATTGGCATTGGAATGGGCTGCCCAGGGAGGTGGTGGAGTGACTGTCCCTGGAGGTGTTGAAGCCAAGCCTGGATGAGGCACTTAGTGCCATGGTCTGGCTGACTGGCTAGGGCTGGGTGCTAGGTTGGACTGGCTGATCTTGGAGGTCTCTTCCAACCTGGTTGTTTCTATGATGATTCTACAATTCTATGATTCTCTGTGCTCCCATGTCAGCAGCTGCATGTCACTGAGAACAATGCCACTGTCTGAGATGATCTTTGCCTTGCCTCACAGTGCAGGGTGGGAATTGCAGCAAAACCTGCTCTCCAGGGTGGTCAGCCTCTGCACCAGGGTGGAGGCTGCGACATGAGAACACACAGCCTGATCTGGAGCACAGCACTGTGCAAAGGACAGCTTCACACTGGCACTCTCAACTTCTGAGGCAGGAACAGGCAGAATCTGCTAGAAATGAATGTCAGCACATGGAGGGATCCAGCTCCAGCAGCTAGCTTTGGAGGCTGACCCCACAGACATCCTGGAGATCCCCAGGAAGAGACCCAAACAATCTGGACCTGCAGTGCTGCCAGCAACAGCTGCTGAAAATGGATGTAGTATCTCAGCAAACCCAGTAAAACACAGAGGGCAGCCCACAGACCAGGCAGCAGTTCCCAGGACACCAAGCTGTAAGGGTGTATTAGAGTGACCTCATCAAAGACAGAGAAAGATTCACCCTCTAAACCATGCCTGACACTCAGGAGAGAAGCCAGTGGTGGGCAGTTACAGTTGAAGACGCCGAAATATGAAGGCACTGAAATACCCTCCCAGGCAGACCTACCTTCTTTCCTATGGTGAAATACTTCCAGGTCTGAGCTTGGTAGGTGGGGATGTTCTGGTAGGGCACAAACTTCCCATCAGTCCACTTATAGATGGCAGAGCCAGGCAGAGTGTATCGGTTAGCGGTGGCTGCAAACAGTCCCACCTTTGGGATGGTGAAGACCTCAACACCCATTGTCTCAGAGTTGGTCACCAGGTTCTGGTACTCCTCCACATAGTCCAGCCTTTGTTTGACTAGGAGATCATGAAAAAGAAGGTTGAGGTCAATACCAGATGACCTTGCCTGGAGAGGCATAGCAGAGCCAGCTCAGCAGCCTTAGAATTATAGAATCAACCAGGTTGGCAGAGAGCTCCAAGCTCAGCCAGTCCAATCTATCACCCAGCCCTGTCCAATCAACCAGACCATGGCATTAAGTGCCTCATCCAGGCTTGTCTTGAACACCTCCAGGCACAGCGACTCCACCACCTCCCTGGGCAGCCCATGCCTTGTTGATCTACATGGTGGAGGAATGTAGGTGCTGAAACCTGAGGGGATGGTGAAAGGCCTGGCTCCATCTCCTTGGGTAGCACACCAGTCACATCCACCCCTGCCTGTTCCCTGGTAGAGGGCTGCACTGCAAAATGCTCTGCTAGGCATTCTCCTCTGGGGGAGCAAGAACCACACCATGGGTGTTGACTGCTTATTACAAAGTGGCTTGAGATATTTATCCTAAAGACAACAAGGAGGAGAGGAAAAGACCTGCAGTAAAAAGGTCCTGGGATGCTGAGACAAATTGGCTTCACCTGAAGGTACCTGCAGCAGCCCTGCTTTCTCTGGCTGGAGTCAGCATGAGCTCCAGAGGAAGCTGAAGAAGACTTAGGCAGAATGAATGGCAGCAATTAGAACAGAAAGGTCCCAACAGTAAATGGGTGGGCACTGGAAGGGACAAATGGCAGAAGAAGGGTTACAGTGTTTGTGACACCAAAGGGTGCAGGTCAGCAAGATCCCAACATGAGATCTCTTTGGGAAAACAAAGACACAGTGCCAATCCTGATGACTTCCAGAGGTAGGGATGGGGGATTCCAGCCACCACTAGTTTCTGTGGGTAGCAAATGACTCCTCCCATCCCACCACACGGGCACCAGCTTTAGAAAAACCTCAGGAGGAAGAGGAGGAACATCTTGGCTGTGGGCATGCCCCTTCCTCAGTGTTTTCTGCAGAGATCCTGAGCAGACTGCCTGGAGTGAGCAGGAGAGTGCCAGAGGGAGAAAGGAGTTTCCTTAGTGAATAACCCACCCTTCCCAGCTCTGGCTGCTGTACCACCTTGTTGCTCCAGTGGTGCCCAACTTGCCTGCACGAAGGCCATCAGAATGGGGGTAGCACAGGCATTCACCTCTACCACCCACCCCTTTCTCCCTCTAGTATTTCCAGCAGCTGACAAGTCTTTCTGTTGCTTCCTCTCTACTCTGCAAGTGCTTCAGAACCAAGAGCACACATGCCTTGAGGACCCCAGGGCAGGGAGCAGCCCAGAACCCCAGGCAAGGCTCTCAGTGGGGTGAGCTGCCCTTCTCAGGTAGACCAGGAGCCCATTTCTGACCAGAGAAGTCCCAGAAGGAATGGACAACATAGGCAAGTGGTGTGAAAAACATGAGCACCGTGTGAGTGATGGGGGAGCCTCCCTCCCTCCTGGAGAGCACATTGTGCACCAGTACCTTCCAGCATGGAAATCCAGGTGCTGCCGTTGCAGAGGAACAGCCCTCGCCGGGAGGCGTTGAACCAGAACTGTGCCTTCTCCTGTTTGGTGCAGGGTGGCCTGGACCCCAGTGTCACCTTCGTGTCTGTCTCTGGGAGCAAAGCAGGTGCCTCTTAGTGCACACAGGAGAGGAGCCACAAGACTAATTCCCATGCACAGAGAGGAGGGTTGGATGTCCTTTCCCCACACTGACGATAAGCACCAGGGAACCAGGGAAATGGCATCCTGGCACCAAGCTGGGAAACCACCAGCTGAGAGAACCCTGGAGGATGGCATCTGTGTGGATACTGGCAGGAGCCCAGCACAGCTGAGGCTCCCAGGCAGGGCACTCCTGCTCTCCGGGGGCATTTTGGACAGGGATCCCACTCCATACACGTGTAGAGAGGCAGGGTGCTGAGGACACCCTCTTCCTCTTTGCTTCTGTGCCCAGCCCCACACTGAGAGCCTTCCTCAACCAAAGCAGAAGGTGGCCAGCAGAGCCTGTGCCATGGGCAGGTACTGACCGTAGGGGTATTTCAGCACCTCGTTGCTTGCTGGCTTTTCAGGAAGACCCTGGAGGACAGTGGGGACAGAGAGTGTCTCTACTTTGAAGTTCATGGTGGTGCATATCTGAGAGGTGGCATCAGCTCCTGGCAGCAAAACAAGCTGTCTTAGCAAGCCCTGGGAAAGAGGGAAGAGCAGGATGAAGAGCAAGTCCAGCAAGACCGAGAGTTGAAAGCTGCAGGCGATTTATGGCCTGGATTTCCCTCCCAACACGTGCTTGTTTCCCTCCCTCTGGGGCCATGGAAGCCTCCACAGGGCTTATGAACATTTATAAGATCCTCATTATGTGCCCAGCCTGCTGAAATCTCCACCCCAGGCAATGTAACAGCTGGTGCAAGAGCATTGGCAGGAGGCTGGTTAGCTGCAGATGGCTTTCCCAGGCTCCATTTTTCACTGCTGGTCAGGATTAGGCACTGCCCTGACTTTAGATCAGTGAGACTGTGTCTTTCTGCCACCACTCTGCTGCCAAAGTCCCCTAACAGCCCTGTTTGCTCCACGAAGTGCTAGTTGCCAGTGCTGTCCCCTGCACGTCCACAGCCAAACAGAGATCAAGTCCAGCAGTGTGGACCCTGGGCACCTCTGCTGCCCGCACTGTGGCCCAAGCCCTGCCAGTGAAGGGGACTAAGAAGGGGCTGCAGTTTGCTCCAGAGCTAGCCATGAGCACCCCCAGGCAGCCCACACCTACCGTGAACACTCCTTTCCTTCTCCTCCTGCTGCCCAGGTAGAAGCTGGCTCTCTTCACTGACAAAGAGGATGGAAATGGAGTCTCCACCACACTGCAGATGGGCAAAGAAGAGGCAGGGGACAATTAATTTCATGGTATCTGTTGGTGGCTGGAGGAGGAGATGCTGGTGGAGGAACATCACCCCTGCCAGCCCTCCCGAGCCCACTGCCCACAACCTACATGTCCTTGGGGATGTTGCAGTCCACTGTCAGGGAGAAGGAGTGGCCAGAGACGGCCAGGATGAGCGTGTGCCACTGGTTGTCAGAGAGGGAGACGTTGGGGAAGGTGACACGGTTTTGCCAGACGCCGTTGCGCTCCTGGCTCCAGAAGAGGAAGTGGAGCTTGCGGGGGCCGTAGCGCAGCCCCAGCAGCAGGCCGGAGCTCTCCTCAGCCATCAGCGTGAAGATGTACTCGTTCCTCTGCGGGAGGGCGGGGGCTCAGCTTCGCCTGCTGCAGGCTCGGCGCTGGGCAGCGCCGGCCCCGTGCCCCTCCAGCTGCGCTTACCTTGCTGGGGGCGCTGGGCACCCTCAGCGTGACGATGATGGAGAACTCCTCGGGGAAGCGGTCGCAGTGGATGAAGAGCCGGGAGGCAGGGAAGCCCAGGGCGCGGGGCTGGGAGGCGTTGAGCTGCAACCCGCGCATCCCCTGCGCTTGGAAGACCCTCATGCTGCCGGCCAGCTCGCCAGTAGGGACCGCCTCCGACAGGACGTCCAGCGGGCGCAGGTCTGTGCCAAAAGAGAGCGGAACGTGTCATAGCGGTGGTAGCCATCCCGCCCTGTCCCACCGTGGGGTGAGCTCCTCCTTGCTGCTGCTCCGTTCCGTAGCTTGCTCAAGGTAGCCAGCACAGCTCCAGCACTGGCTGGAGCGCTCCACAGTGGCAGACGTGCCCTGGCAGCTTGCTCTCCTTGCCTGGGGTCTGCACCAAGCCCTTGCTTTGGGGACACAGCAGGGGGTTGCCCGCCAGGCACCGAGGCTGACCTCTCCATGCCCACAGACGGAACACCAAGCGTGCAGGCTCGCCCGCAGGAATGCGCCCACCGCAGCAGCTGCGAATGCTGACCATGGGCCCGAGGGGCCAGGACCTCCTAGCGGGGCAGCCTCAGAGTGTCACCCGCTTCCTCAGAGCCCACCAGCGCTAAGCAATGACAAGCAGCCAGGAGAGCAGGCAGGGCTCCAGCGCCTGCAGGCTTGCTTGTGGGTTGGCCACGCAGAGCGGTGGGGCACGGTGCTCCTCACTTCAGCCCCGGTCCGGGCTGCCTCACCCCAGCCCTGGCTGCACACAGGCGGCTTCTCCGCTGGCTGGCATTCCAGCTGGTCAGCAAATAACCATTCTTTCCTCGGAGGAGAAAGCGGAGTGCCTAGCTCCAGCGCACCGCCCAGGCGAAGAGCAGCACTGCCCTTGGCGCTGCAAGCCCATGCCCAGGTAACAGTGCCGGGACTGCCGTCGGTCCGATGCCTCGGCAAGTGCCGTGCCCGCAGCTGCGGGTAGGGCTGTGTCCGCCATGGGTCTTTCTGCAGCCTTGGCTCCCAGGCAGCTTTTGTTGCTGAACGCCTCTCTGGGGGTGTTGTGTGCGCAGCAAAGGCTCGGTGGTGGTAGCCGAGAGGACAAAGCAGCACTTGGCCGGCCTGACAAACGCCTGCCTGTGTATCTGCCCCAGGCGAAGCCAGGCTCTGAGCTCCTATTTGCACTCGTAAATCTCTGCTGCTCGGGCACATCGGGAGGCCAGGAAGGGAGGGAGCTGGCATGAGGCTCAGTCCAAACCGACTAGAGAGGAGAAACCTCTTCCCTCGGGCACCCCCGGGTACCTCAAACCCAGACGGGCAGGGCAAGGAGGAATCTGTTCATGTGGCTCCTTCCAGCCTGAAGCTGGGAGACCAGAGAGGTCCTTCCCAGCCTGCCTCCTTTCTGGCTGCCCTGCCTGCCCCTCCACTGGTTTCAGCTGCTCCTAAAAGAGCACTTCGGTGGGGGAGGTTTAGCTGAAGTGACTTACTTCAGAAATGCACCACCTGGGCAATGATCAGTTCCTGTTTTTCTCAGCAGAAAACACAAGCTGAACTCAGCCTCGGATGTGCAGGGGTAGTTTAGGACCCTCTGACTGCCCCAGGGGTGGCTGGGCTGAGCCAGGGGACAGCTCAGGCGGAGCAGGTGTCCTTGAGCTGGGACAAGACCAGCTCTTAAAACCAAACCTAGATCCCTAAACCCAAAAATGCATATCCCAGTCTGCCTCCTGCACCAGCAGCTGACGGCAATCAGAGCAGAGCCAGTGGTTAACGGCCAGGAGAGCAGCTGAGCTCTTTCAACCCAGTTTGGGCAGTGCAGGTGACTGGCAGATGCCTACTCAGAGGAGTGGCCAGAAGCCAGGGCTAGACACCAGCAATAAGGACACAGAGAAGGTTAAATGTGGTGACGCTGGAGCCTTGACACCCTCACAGCTCCTCCAGCTGAGGCTGCTTGGGGACAGTGGTGACATCCTCAAAGAACCCAGGCACCTGGGGGAGGAGGTGGTGGGCAGAAGCTCTCTGATCTCTCCCAGCTTTTCCTTCTCAAGAGCAACTGGGCTGTAATTAAGTATAAATGGAAATGCCATCAAAGGGACAAGCCCCAAGCACCCTAAGCCTGGGTCCTAGCAGCCCCAAGGAATGGGCTAAAGGTTCACTGCCTGCACAGGGGCTGCACAAGCACAGGCAAAGCAGTGAGAAGGTGGACCCAAGGGACTGGGATCCTTTTTGGCTGGGGCTGCTTTTGGCACTTCCCTGTGGAAAATGCCACTGAAGCTGCCAGATCCTTGGCTGGGGGTGGAGGAACAGAAACTGTTCAGGAGGTTCTGCTGCCAGAGGGCACAGGTTGGTTCTGATAGAGTGAAGGGAGCCCTGCAGAGTCCAGGGTAGGAGGGATTTTCCAGAGACACTTCATAGCTCTCCTCTATTTCTCCTTCCAGCCTTTCCTCTCCCCAGATGTTGGTCCCCAGGGCCAGCAGATCTTGGGACAACACTTGTGTCACAGGGACAGACACGTAGCTCTCTCTACCAGACCCCAGGGCTGGGTGCTCCCCATCATGTGGTAGCTCTACAATGCTGAGGGGCTACAGACACAGGGATGACCCCACTGCTTACTGCCCATGGGTGCAGGAGGGATGCTTGCAGCTACAGCACCTGAGGCATCATACCCTGCTGTCACCCTGAGGCTGAGCTCCACTGGCACTCAAGCACCAAAATCCCAGCGGCAGACTGCCAGTGAGAGGCTGCCCCAGGTGGGGTATCCCACAGCAGCTGCCTGCCCCAGAATGAAACACGTTTTCTAGGGTCTGCCCTGGTAGCACAGGGAAGATCCCTTCCATGGGAGCACACAGCTCCCGGCACGTCTCCCAGCACAGCCTCCCTCCCAGTGAAGCCCACCCGCCAGCCTTCACTCCTACCTGTGCAGTGCTGCCATGTCCTGCCCCCCTGGATGAAGCCCCTGCCAGTGGCCCAGTGGAGGAGGATGACCCTGAGCAGCAGCGAAGCCGACATCAGGGGGCTGGCCTCAGGGGCTCCATCCACTGGGACGACCTCTGACATCCGCTCCCAGGGAGGCACCGCTGGGCTCAGCCCCACGGGGACTCTCACACAGCCTGCCGTGGGACCACCTCCATGCCAGGTTGCTTCCTCTTTGCTTCTGTGGCGCTAAGCTCATCCCCGGGGACACGGCAGGGGTGGTGGGAGGATGCTGCCAGGGGCTCCCCTGGGGCGGCCGCGGAGGCTTGTGGCGTTTGCAGCCTGCGCGCAGACATTTAAATGAGAAGTTCGTGGTGGGAGAGGAGGAGTCCTGGCTGCTTGGAGAGCTTTTATCTTTTGCCCAACCCTCTGGAGGGCGGCTCTGGGGAAGGATTTTTTTAATTTAATTTTGCCTTTTAAAATTTCCCCCCTTTTTTATTTTTTAATTCCCCTTTGCTTCCGTTCGTTTTTGGTGATTCATTTTTCCAGGGCCATGGGAGAGTCGGTGGGAGATTCACTCCTGCTTGGACAGAGCAAAGTGGGCACCTTCCTGCCTTTAAAAGCCCTGGCCTTTTGACAGCACAATCCCAGCCTGTGCTGGAGACAGCTCCTCTCTCCCCTCTGCCTAAAAAAACGTCAGATTCCACAAGGTGCATATTTGTCCCCCAAAACAGCCTCGGGGAGGTGATGTACAAGCCCTGCCCCAGGCAAGGCTCCAGCCCAAAGATTGCCACCCTGCCCTGCCATGAGGATGGCAGCAGCATGCTGAGCACTGGTGCCAGAACCCTCGAGGTTCCACTGCTCAAGCAGGACAAACAGCAGTGAGAAAAGCCTGCGTGCAGCAAGCTCCACTGGGTTCCTCCAGCCACAAAATGAGTAACTTCCAGTCCCCAAACAATTGAAATGGGTTCCCACCCCCCTGTCCCCAAAGCCTTCCTGCAAAGCAAGCACTAGAATAGAAAGCAGCTGGCCTGGATGGAATGCCAACAAACTGTGCCACAAACCGAGGGGGTTGTCAGGAAACAACCAGGGATGTGCCTTGGTGCTGGCCTGTCTGCACCCCTCACCAGCCCAAAACTGGGACCACAAGTGTGAAGACCATGGCTGGAGTGTGGGCACGTGCTGGAGTGGAGCATCCTGCATCTCAGTCTCAGATTCCTCTGACACAGGAGGAGAGGCTGAAAGACCTGAAGCTGCTTAGCCTGGAGAAGAGCAGACTGAGGGGGATCTTCTGGATGCTGAGCAGTATCTAAAGGGTGAGTGTCAGGAGGATGAAGCCAGACTCTTCTCAGTGGTGTCCAGGGACAGGGCAAAGGGACACAAACTGGAACACAGGAGGTTCCATATAAACAGAAGGAAAAGCTTCTTCCCTTTGAGGGTGGCAGAACCTTGGAGCAGGCTGCCCAGAGAGGTTGTGGAGTCTCCTATGGAGGTATTCCAAGCCCACCTGGATGTGTGCCTGAGTGGTTTTCTCTGGGTGATCCTACTCTAGCAGAGGGATTGGACTTGGTGATCTTCAGAGGTCCCTTCCAACCCCCACCTGGCTGGGATTCTGTGAAATCCTGAGAGAGGCTGCTGCCAGAGCCCAGAGCCACCCAAATACCATCAGTGCCTCTGCCTGAAGCCTGGAGGTTGGCTGTGCACATGTCTGGAGATGCTCTGCACCCAGCGGGGCTGCACAGAGCTGCCCCTCCCCACAAAGCCTCTCCTCCCCAAGGTCAGGGCTCTGCTGGGATCACACTTAAGCAGAGCTTCATCTCTCTCCAGAACGAGCTGCAGTGGCATGGCACCGCTGGGTCCCTGCTCCTCCTCACCCCTGTGCACTGACACATGGTCGCCCTCCCAACCAAGAGGTCCCGAACAGCTGCCGCCGGTGGTGACTGCAAGGGGTGTGGGACGTGCAAACCATCCCATCACAGCAGCCGGCACCTTTCTGCTCTTCCCATGACCTCGGGGATGCCTACCAGCGCCGGGCTGGGAGCAGCCCCTGTCCTGTGAGAACCCACGCCATGCCCAGCAGCAGGAACAGGCTCTGGGCACCCAGTCTGTGTGCTTGTCGGAGGGGTGGGTGGCACGGGGCGGCCGCTGGCAGGGCGCTGCCTGCTGGCAGGGGCAGAGCTGGGGCTCAGAGCCGCCGCACGTCCCGGGGCCGCACAGATGGGTCGCATTAAGTGTGGCACTGGGAGCTCTGGCAGCGCCGCCCCGGGAGGGGGCTCGCAGAAGCGGCTGGATCGGGGGGAGGCTCCTGCCAAGGCCGTCCCCGTCTGGGCGAGTGCCCGCACAGCCCATGCGACGCCTTCCGAGGAGGAAGGAAAAGCCCTGCTGGGGACGCCAGGGCAGCTGCGCTTTCAAAAGGGGATGCAGCCTCCTCCGAGCGCTTCCTCAGCCAAAAAGCCACTGGGTGGGGACATCGCCAGAGCGACAGGCACAGCCACAGGTGGCATTGACCAGGGATGCTGTTGAGGCTCTGGTCCTGGAGGCGTATCAAGATCAGACTTGACGTGGCCCTGGGCAGCCTGGTCTAGTGGGAGGTGTCCCTGCTAATTGCAGGGCAGTTGGACAAAATGAGCTCCCAGGGTGCCTCCCAACCCAGTGCAGGCTGTGAAACTGTGTCCACTCCAGAAACAGGACAGTGACATGTCCAGGAAGGTGATGAACAAGCTGAAGCTCCCATGTATGAGCACAGAGGATGTGCCCAGTGGTGCTCAACCGTGGGCTCAGGCTGCTTGTCAGCCACATGTTGTTAATAAACAGTCTCCTGGTGAGGAGAGAGACACTGATGCCCCCCCAGGGATTTTCTCCATCCTTGGGCTAAGGACTTTGGTGTGGCCAAAGGTGGTGGAGTGGCTTGGGCAGAGCCTGGCACTTTTCTCCCTCCCCAGGGTGACCTGACTGGGAATCTGAGCTGCGAAGTGCAATACTGATGGGGCCATCACTGCTCGCTGTCACACTGGGCCCAGGACCTGCTCCATGTGCCAGTGACAGTAGGAAGCAGCCTGCAGAGCTGCTCCTCGGCACACACACACATTCCTGTGTGCACCAGAGGATGAAATGAAGAGACAAACAGAGAGAGGTTTGCCTAATTCACATGAGTCGTAAACAAAACCATGTGGCAGCTGCGAACAAAATGAGCCTTGGATTCCCATCAAAAGGGTTTGGACATTGCTGGGCAAGAAAAGGTTGGGGAACCCATCTGCAGACAATACATTTCAAGCAGAGCTTCCATGCAGAGGACAGTGCAAGGGGGGTACCTAATTAAGGCCAGGGACAGGCTGGACCCTGCATGCAGGGGAATGGTCCAGCTGTTCCAAGACCGTAACTCATTCCTTATTTGCAGGCACAAAGTCATGTTTCAGGGCTTGTTATTGCCCCTTTCATTGCAGTCTTTATTCCTGGCACATGCAGCAGCTTTCTCCTTTGAAATGTGGCACACTGGCTGTGGCCACTCTTTGAGGGACCATCTCATGGGTGACCCTGGCCTGGCCTCCAGCTGGCAGTGGGCAGCACTGTTCTGTCCTCATCCCCGCACTTTGAGAGACCATCTCATGGGTGTCCCCAGCTGGCAGTGGGCAGCACTGTTCTGTCCTCTTCCACACACTTTGAGAGATTATCTCATGGGTGTCCCCAGCTGGCAGTGGGCAGCACTGTTCTGTCCTCTTCCACACACTTTGAGAGACCATCTCATGGGTGTCCCCAGCTGGCAGTGGGCAGCACTGTTCTGTCCTCTTCCACACACTTTGAGAGACCATCTCATGGGTGTCCCCAGCTGGCAGTGGGCAGCACTGTTCTGTCCTCATCCCCGCACTTTGAGAGATTATCTCATGGGTGTTCCCAGCTGGCAGTGGGCAGCACTGCCATGCTGGCAGGCCCAGGTGGCCACCATGCAGGTATGGCTACAGATATATCCAGAGAGGTGGAGCTGGAGGTGACCAGTGAGCACATGGAGCCAGTCTCACCTGTGTGAGCAGCAGGGGAAGGCTCAGCCCTTCAAGGGTGGTTAGACATGGAATAGTGGAAAACTGTCCTCACACTAACACCTGAGATAGGGTTGGACACTGGGAACAAGACCTTCCCCAGGATGGTAGGATAGAGGCTGACAGTCTCCATCCCCAGCAGTTTCTGAGGTTCCTCCTTCACCACCTCTGCCCTTTCTTCTAGGCTGAAATTCTTCCCTGTGTTTCCTGGAGCTACTTCAGCTCCCTGAGCCTGACCTATCAACATAAACAGGAGTTCCCTCAAGAAATCTCTGCACTAGGAAACCTCTCAGCATCACACAAGAAGTGTAAATTACTTTAACCCCATTGCCTTCCTAAAACTTAATTCCCAGAAGTTTTGGAGAGGTTCCACCAGGAAAAGTTTTACTGAAGGACTCAGAGGATTGCAACCCCCACCACTTTCAGGAAAGCCACGGGGAAAAAAGCCAGCACAAAGCTACCTCCAACACCCCAAGACCTACTGCCAGCTTCCTAGGCATGGAGCTGTCTTCAGGAGCAATCCCTACTGGGTGATGGCAACCCACCAACATCACTTGCATCCCAGAGGTCTCTGTGCCCACACACCCACATGCATCACTGGTGCTGCCAGCCCCATGGCCCTGGATAATGAAAGAGCCAGGAGCAGCCATCCTGGCAGGGCTGCCCCAGCTTTGACCATGGGCAGCAAGCAGGGCTGGCTACTTGCAGCCCAGGTCCTTTCCCAGGCAGCTGGGAGCAAGCTGAGCATCCTGCCCAGCATTTGAAGGACACATGGCAGATGAGCTGGCAGGCTTTGAAAGAGCTCCAAACAGCAGTCCCTTAACTTTCACCAGCTTGAGTGAAAAAGACTGGCTTTAAGACCATGCTTCCATGTGGGAGCTACCCAGGATGGGGCTAGGCAGCATTCAGCAGCTCCATCTCTCCTTGCTTCACCCCTGCATGTGACAAACAGGCCTTTTCCTCGGGGCTGCCTGTCACCCAAAGTATGCCTGAACATCTTGCAAGAAGCTGAGCCCCCTCTCTGCAGCTGCAGAACCCCCCTAGCCTTTTTCTGCTATCACTGCTTCCCAGTGAACAGGCTCCACAGGGATGGAGGGCATCAAACCCAGGAAGCCTTGAGCATTTTCTGTAGATCTTGTGCCTACAAGGACATAAAAGGGTGGCAGAGGGACTAATATGTCACTTGACAGTGGTGCAGGAGACCCAGGAGCTCTGCCTGCACTCTCCATCTGCAAAGCCCCCAGACACCTGTGCCTACCCCAGCCTGCTCCCAGCTCCCTGCTTCTGTGTCCAGTTCTGGGGATCTCAATTCAAGAGAGATGTTGCAGTGCTGGAAGGTGTCCACAGGAGGGCGACAAAGCTGTGAGGGGCCTGGAGCAGAGCCCTGTGAGGAGAGGCTGAGGGAGCTGGGGGTGTGCAGCCTGCAGCAGAGGAGGCTCAGGGCAGAGCTCATTGCTGTCTACAACTACCTGAAGGGAGGCTGTAGCCAGGTGGGAATTGGTCTCTTCTGCCAGGCAAGCAGCAACAGAACAAGGGGACACAGCCTCAAGCTGTGGCAGGGGAGGTCTAGGCTGGATGTTAGGAGGAAGATGTTGGCAGAGAGAGTGATTGGTATTGGAATGGGCTGCTCAGGGAGGTGGTGGAATCACCATCCCTGGAGGTATCAGTATCACCAAGGTTGGAAGAGACCTCATAGATCATCAAGTCCAACCTGTTACCACAGAGGTGTCCAAGCAAAGCCTGGATGAGGCACTTAGTGCCATGGTCTGGTTGACTGGCTAGGGCTGGGTGCTAGGTTGGACTGGATGAGCTTGGAGGTCTCTGCCAACCTGGGTGATTCTCTGATTCTGTGAATGATGTCACTTTCCTCAAGACCAGAGCAAGCAGAGAGGGGAGAAAGGAGAGAGCTGTGCATGTGCCCAAGCACCAGCTCCTCAGGCTGAATACGTAACCCCGAGGGCTCCACGTGGGGAATTGCAAGCTTGGCTGAGCATATCCCATGCCAAGTCCCACATCTCTGTCAGCAGGAACACCTGAGCCCCAGGCCTGGCTATGGGACTGGCACAGCCACACCTCATGCAGAGAGGAATCTCCCTTGGCAGCTCTGCAGGAAACTCTCAGCCTTTGCCTCGGAGCCTTTTGATCCAGGCAGTGACCACAAGCTGCAGCTCGCAGCAGGTGGATGTTGGTGAGCTGTAGGGAAAGCCACAGCAGGGAAGCCCAAGGACTTGCCCCCACATGCCACCGAGGGCAGAAAACCAGCTGCAGTTGCAATGGCAGTTGCTCTGACCAGAAGCAATCCCATGGCTCCCCACTTAGGGCCCAGCCAGCACCTTCTCTCCCAGCTGAAGCCCACCTCAGACCACCCAGAGCAGCAGGGAAAAGTGAGACATCAAAAGGTCCTCTGGCGGCCAGAGCTCCCTCGGCTGCCAGGCGCCAGGCCCTCCTGGGGCACGGGTAGGCTGAGTGTCTGGCTGCGAAGAGCAGCAGCTGGGGCACTGCTCTGCTCTGCAGACATGGCAACCCTCCTGGCCCACGGCAGAGAGGCTCACAGGCTCAGTGCTCGCCCTGTGTGACAGCACAGAGCTATTATTATGGCTATTCTATCAGCTGTGAAGCAGCTGGTGGGCCCGGGAGGGCGGCGGGCAGGAGAGCGGGCGGCACAGGAGGCAGGCTGCCCGGGTGCCAAGGCAGCCGTGCTCGTTCTGCCCACCCGCCAGCAGCCCAGCGCGGCTCCGTGTGCGGCTCCATCTCCGATGAGGTCCGGGGAGGGAAGAGAACAGAGACAGAGAACAATTGCTATTGTTTTACGAGGCTTTCTTGAGGCCAGTTCCTGCCATGCCGCGCTGCTGCCCAGCCGCTCTGCCCGCAGCCCTGCCGTGCTCGGAGCTGTGCGGGCGCGGGCAGGGGCACGGCCGCCAGCCCCGGAGCCTGCCTCCCAGCCACCGGAGCCTGCCTCCCAGCCACCGGAGCCTGCCACCCAGCCACCGGAGCCTGCCTCCCAGCCACCGGAGCCTGCCTCCCAGCCACCGGAGCCTGCCACCCAGCCACCGGAGCCTGCCTCCCAGCCACCGGAGCCTGCCACCCAGCCACCGGAGCCTGCCTCCCAGCCACCGGAGCCTGCCACCCAGCCACCGGAGCCTGCCTCTCGCCAGCAGAGAGAGATGCAGCCAGCACAGCGCGCCCGAGCACCCGCCTCTGGTCCCACCCAGCTCTCCCCTGGCCCCCAGCACCAGAGATGGACATCCAGCTACCCAGATACGGACATTCGTCTTCCCACGCAGGGAATGGGCGAGCCCAGCCCACTGCTTGAAGCTGTGGGGAAGGGAAAGATTGGAGCAAGGTGTCCCAGGCAACCTGCCCCTTCACCAGCCCTGTGCAGCCCACACAGCTGGGAGAGCAGCCTCGGCTGGCAGTGGGGCCCTACACCAGGCAGCAGGAGGTCACAAAACAGGAGCATGGCTAAGGCAGTGCCAGCATCCCCTTGACTGCCCCCTGAGCAGGCTTCTAACGACAGCCTGTCCTCTCCCAGCCCAGCGCTGCAGCACCCAGCCAGGGCTGTCTTTGAAGTTCAGGCGTTCAGAAACCACCTCGAAGCTGCTCCTCATTGCACTTTGCAGAGGGATGAGAACCAGGTAGGGGGTGGAAAGGACCTCTAGAGATCATGGAGTCCAACTGCCCTGCCAAAGCAGGGTCACCTAGGGCAGGTTACACAGGCACACACTTGGGGAGACTCCACCACCTCTCTGGGCAGCCTGCTCCAGGGCTCCAGCACCCTTGCAGCAGAGGACCTCCCATGCTCATACCTCCATGACCTGCCCACTGCTCCATGAGACAGAAGAGGCTGCTGAAGCGACATCCTAGAAGCTGCACTGATCCCACATCCAAGCCAATCCCAGTACCAACAGCACTGCAGACTGACATTGTGGGCCTGTGCTGACAGAGGGGGTGTTTCTCAGAGGAGTGAGACACATGCAGCACCCTCCCCACAATACACCATCAGGAGGACAGCAAGGATCCCACAGAGCTCTCTTCATGTCTGCTCCAAGGCAGCACACCACCTTCCACTCATGGTACAGCTCCAGCCAAAGAAGATAAAAAGGAGAAGCTGGAAAGAAGCCTGGGTGGCCAGAAACACCTGAGTTAGCTTGCATGCCACTTAAAACCCAAATATTCTCTTTCTAAGCAGCTGAGATCTGGGTGCTATGGAACTTCTCAGGAGCAACTGAACACCTAAGCATCCTTCTCGAACCTAAGAGTCAGTATCAGGTTTTGAATGACATGAGCCACCTGTTGCCATAATGAGACCTTCCTAGGCCAGACACATGGATCATAACAAGAGCTTTGCAAGAAGGGATCTGCTGGCCATCAGACTGCTGGAGTTTTCTTTCAGTTATCAGGCCATTGCCATCATTCAAGACAAGCCACTTTGTCATGGCTAGGCTGGGAGAGAAGCATAAGCCTGCCATGGGCTGTGCCACTGTTAGCAGTTTCAAATCAGGCAGGGCAGCTGACTTGAGTTAGCTCACACATGCATCCCAGACCACAGGCATCACACTCCCTACAAAGGGGGAAGTTTGCCATGGATAGGGAACCTTCTGCATGGATTTCTCCTGCCTTTGCTTCTCCTGAGGACTTATTTCCCAATTATTACGGCCACCATACACTGGCTGGGCTGAGGATAACTTTGTGTACTTTACATTGGCATTGGTTTGGCTGTTTCACTAAATCCATTGCACCTTCTTTTCCTGATTCCCTTCCCGTGCTGGGGAGGTGTCATTGGGTGGTGAAGCAACCACTACAATTCACTCCCAGAGAGGGGCTAAATGTAGACCCTTGGCTGGAAAGCACAAGTAGCTGTGTCAATTCTTCTGCCTGTCTGAAGCCTCCTCTGTGTTTTACCCAGGTCAGAAGCCTTTCCCCTCCTTTGCAGCACATCAGAGCTGGACTCTCTCAGCCAGCTGGGTACCCACATAAACACCCACTGCAATACAGCTAGGAAAGGAGAAAATAGAATCACTTTATTTTCAGTATACAGACTAAATGCCACCAGAAAGTAATGAGTGAGCACACATGAGTAAAACACTCTGCACTTAAAACCAGCCCACTTTTGCCATGCCTGCTGAATTCATCCTTTGCCATGCAGTGCTCACAGCTGCCCAGCATCGTTTCCAGGAGCAGCTGCAGTACTCCCAGCGGCAATGCTACATCTACTACAATTCAAAGAACACTCCCAGTTTGCACACAAGTTTTCCTGTATGCCCTGCAATACTAGTTAGGTATAACACTATTTCATCAGCCCTGCTCTCAAAACTACATCAGGTCTCCTATAACACCAAAGCAAGAAGAATTGCTTCTACAAGGAGGTAAAACCAGCAAGTTGTAGCAATAGGAACTCTTCAGAGACGCAGAAGGTCGGCACACTGAGATATGCAGCACGTTCAAGTGCAGCACAGACACCAGGACAGAAATACTGACGAGCTGTACAAGTGCACATGCACACCATCAGCTCTGGAAAGCTCTCTCCACGATATGACTCCTTCCTTGCCACATACTTTTCACAGGGGTTTTTAAAAGCCCTTCTCAAATGGAGCCCATTAAAAGCTACTGACACAATCTGCTTCCATGTGCTATCAGTGGGCATGTTATTGCTTGTACTGAACTAGGTAACACTTGGACCTACACAAGAGACTCACCTGCAAAGAACAAAGGTCACCAGTGGTGCCTAAGCAGTTTTACAAACTGATTGTTGCAGCTGGACCTACACAAGAGATTCACCTGCAAAGAATAAAGGTCACCAGTGGTGCCTAAGCAGTTTTACAAGCTGATTGCTGCAGCTGGCAATACTCACATCCTCCACGACAGCAACCAGCTACAATACTCTGTGGCTCTGGACATCCTCTAGAGAACAGTGAAGGTCTTCTCTGACTCAAATCTAGATGCCCAAGGGCAGTCAGCATAGAAAGTGTCCATTTCACAAAATTCATCATGTTCATCCATGTTCACTTCAGCAGCACTCAAATGCCAGCAGAAGAGAAGACACTGGAGACATTTTGCATGCCCAGTACAGCAGACATATTCTCACTGGCTCTCCAGGCTGTCAGTGACTTACTTTACCCATGGTGTGAGCCTGACCAGAGCGTTTTAAGAATTCAATCTTTACATCTTGCACCTCTGATTGAATGTAAAGTTTACAAGTGAGCATCTTTAAGGCGCAATGAAGCAGCTCTTGGGCTTTCTTCCCAGCAAAAAACACTGATCAGCACAAAGTTGGTGTTACATGGGAACACCAATCCATCCTAGGACCCCAACCAGTCCCAGACAACTCCTCAGATCTTCCCTTGAAGTTACATGCTGCACAATCACTTTCTTCACTAATGCATCACAGCCTCTTTTGCTAACTCTACTCTTCAAATCAGTTCTGTCTGCAAATGTTGCTCTTAACATAGAGAGTATCATAAAACTGTTAAGATTATTTCCTGCCTGCTGCTGCTCCAGCTGCAATGCTACATACAAGCATGCAAATCCTTCTTCAGCAGGTGATCCAAGCCAGCTCTGTTCTCAAACAGCAAACAGGCGAAGGTGGGCTGCAGATTGCCAAGTCTTTAAGCTTTCCATACCATGAAGTGAGGTAGCAACAAGCAACCTGTGAATCAGCATTGTCTCCATACTTTTCCTTACTATTAAATCCCCTTGCCACACTATTTAGTGACTGAACTAAAGGTTTCTCTGGAGCAGTGGCAGAAGAAAGGAGATGGTAAATAAATAATGGACGATAAGAACTAGGCCAATAGTTTTGCAAAGTTTTCCTTTTTTGGTACCAGCAAATGAGCACTGCTCATTTTCAGGTGGAGAGAAATACAAAACACTTCAGTCTCTTTGAGAGCTTAAAGTCCAAGTGACTTCTGCACAATTTGCTTGGCAATTTTGTTGAACTGTTCTCTGTCTTCCCGCCACATCTTGGAGGCATCCACGTTGGCTCCGCTTTCGTCGTTTGGCTCTGAAATGAGAAAGGCTGAAATGGAGCTGGGCAGGCAGGCAATGGAATGAGATCCTCTGGCTTCCCCAGCAGTGCCTCTGTACTGCCACTTCCCTCTGTCTTTGACACACTTCCCCCTCCTGCGACTACAGAAACATAGAATCACAGAATGGTAGGGGGTGGGAAGGACTTGTAGAGATCATGGAGTCTAACCCACCAGCCAAAGCAGGGTCACCTAGGGCAGGTCACATAGGAACACAATTAGGTGGGTTTTGAAAGTCACTAGAGAGGGAGACTTCACAACTTCTCTGAGCAGCCTGTTCCAGGCCTCCAGTACCCTCACAGCTAAGAAGCTTCTCTTCATGTTGAAGTGGAACCTCCTGCGTACCCATTGTTCCTTGTCCTATCACTGGGCACCACCAAAAAGAGCCTGGCACCTTCATCTTGACACCCACCCCTTTATAGACATTCATAAGGTCCCCTCTCAGCCTTCTCTTCTCCACACTAAACAGCCCCAGGTCTCCAGCCTTTCTTCAAAGGAGAGATGTTCCAGTCCCTTCATCATCCTCATGGCCTCCATTGGACTCCCTCCAGCAGCTCCCTGTCTCTCTTCGATTGGGAAGCCCAGGACTAGACACAGTATTTCAGGTGTGGTCTCACCAGGGCAGAGCAGAGGAGGGAGGAGAACTTCCCTAGACCTGCTGGACACACTTTTCCGGATGCACCTCTGGATCCCATTTCACCTCTTGGCCACAAAGGCACACTGCTGTATGGTGGAAAACTCACACCAGCAAAGACAATACAACGGCAGCTGCTGGGCTCCTGAACAGTTCTGATCTAACTGGGCACATGAGAACATCACAGCAAGGTGGAGTTCAAGTAAGAAACAAGTACCCGAGGAAGAAGCCTCTCTTTTGTTTATGCTCTAAGCAGTTGAGCCCCACATGGAAGAACACAATGCCAGTGCTGTCAAGGGTTTTTTCAGCTGCACACTGCTCACTGCAAAACGTTTTGTCTGGATCTGTGGCTTCACAGACACAAAGCCCTCCCGAGCAGGCCACCCAACAGGCTCCCTCACTCTTTGGGGTGGGTTGTTCTATTAAAAACCAACAGAACACAACCAGAGAACCCATAGAATGCTTTCATTTCTGCAACTTCTGTCATCCAAGGATTTCAGAGCGCTTCACATAGCCTCTGTGACTCTCACACTTCATTTGGACAGAGGTAAGCTGAACCATGGGGTTGATCAGCTTTATGCTCAGCACGAAACAGGGCAGCTGCTATGGCACTACACAAGCCAAGAAGGCAGAATGGGCTCTGCCCAGTTTCCTTCACACACTAGTCCATATCCACACCAGCCCAGCTCAGGGCAGGCAACCTGGGCTCGTGTCATTCTTGACACAATGCTGATGCTCTGCCCTTCAATACCAGTACATGTGCTGGTCACCCAGCCCTGTAAGTTTGGGATTATGCTATCTGCAGAGCCAGCAGCCTGAAAGCAGTTCATCATTGATGGTTTAGACTACTTCCTCCAAAGGCCATGGGGAGAACAGGACACACAGGAAGAGGACGAGAGAGATCAGGCGACTCCTACACTACCTAGTACAGGCAAGGCTGCACCACAAATTGAGTTCTTGGAGGCCAGAGGAAGCCCAGCCAGGTACTGGTGTCTGCACAGCCTCCCAAGAGCAGGTTACAAAAGAATGTGTTGCATGCTCTTTGAACTTTGCTGCTTCTAAACCCTTTAAATGGTGTAAACTCTTCTATTGTTCAAAACTGACTCTAAGGGACATAGCTCTGCCTTTTCCAGGCAGTTCAGTGGCTCTGTCCACTCTGTGGAAAAGGACCAATCTTCCAGGGAGCTGATCCACAGCCCTTGCTGGGTTTGGGGAAAGCCCAAACGAAGGCTACACAGAAAGTTTTTCACCCTACCCTCCCACTAAAGAAGCTTTCCTCTGATTCTGGTGGCAGAATGGGGAACACTCCCAGTCTGACAAATAGCAAACAGAAATGGAGGGTGCTGGCTTATGGATTCCACTTTACCAGTCTGGTTAGATCTGCTTGGTAACCCTTCAACTGCTAAAGTGAAATCCAACACAGGCTGTAATCAATACCTTTAAGACATGAAACAGGCTGCCCAGAGAGGTTGTGGAGTCTCCTTCCTGGAGACTTCCAAAATCCACCTGGATGCGTTCCTGTATGACCTGCCCTAGGTGATCCTGCCCTGGCAGTGGGGTTGGACTGGATGATCTCTTGAGGTCTCTTCCAAACCCTAACAGTCTATGATTATGTGAAAGCTGAACTGACATCCCAGCAAATACAAAGATGGAGCACAGGTTTTGTGCAGGAGCAGAGGATGAGTGTATGTTGTAGCAAAAGAGGTTCCACCTCAACACAAGGGGGAACTTCTTTACTGTGAGTCACAGAGCACTGGAACAGGCTCCCCAGAGAGGTTGTGAGGTGTCCTTCTATGGAAACTTTCAAGGCCTGTCTGGATGTGTTCCTCTGTGATCTGTGTTAGATAGTACTGTCCTGCTCTGGCAGTGGGGGTTGGACTCGATGATCTCCTTGGGTCCCTTCCAACTCCTAACATCCTGTGATCAGCAGAGCCTCTGGACACACCTGAGCAGCAGCAGCTGCTGGGTTGCTGGTGGCCTGGAAGGCAAGCACTGCAGCTGCTCACAAAGCTGGACATTCACCAATTTCAAATGACTTTCAGAGAGCCAGGTTATTAATAAATACATTCCAGGGCTTTAAGAACTCTGGGTGCTGCTGGGCAGCTTTAATTGTCCTTTTGCCACTTAAACCAAGCAGCAAGGAGCAGCTGCAGCTGACTGTGACTGCTAGCAGAGCAGCAATCCTTACCTGCCAGCATGCTAACAACAGACAGGAGGATCTTTTCCACACTCTGCACGGGACTCCATCGCTCAGCACTGCTCTCGTATCCCATAGGATCATCCCCAGGAGCATGAAGAATAGAGATGCAAACTCTCCCATCTGGGTAAACTGCACAAGAAGTACAGGAGAATGATTGTTATGCAGTGGTAGATCTTTACAGGTTCACAGATTGCACTGCTTTGGAAAGGACCTTCAAAGGTCATCTCGTCTAATCCCCCTGCAGTCAGCAGGGACACCTGTAACTAAATCAGGCTGCTCAGGTGAACACTTGGACGTGGCCTTTGTATGACTGAAGCTAAACCCAGTTTTAAATTCCCTTCTCCAAAGGCAAAATCTAGCAAAAATTTCCTTTAAGCCAACGTAACAAACTCAGGTCAGCTCCCTCCTTGCCAGAAGCCTGCTGGAGCACTTGTGTCATTTAGTAACAGAAAACAAGCCAGGGATGCAGCCTGCTGGAACAGAGCAAGCACTGATGCAGAGATGCATCTCCAAGTAGGTAACCAATTCTCCTAAAACCTAAGGGTAACAGGCACACGGCACTGAATGCATGCTGCAGTCCTCCACCAGTCAGTCAGCTTGCAAAGAATAAAGCAAGCTTGCTCTACTGCAGCAAGGAGGGAAAAGTGGTATGCTAGAAACAATGCATTTGATATCATTTTGAATGTTATCTTCAGATGTTATCTTTATTTCAACAACAGTTACAAGTATTCCTGAAATGACCTCCTTAAAGGCAGAGGAATTGTTGGAATCTTTATAGGAGAGCTCATAACAAAAAGGCCCATGAGGGGTGATGTGATAAAGTGACTCTAAAACAGAATAAAAACTGCTGGACAGCTGTGAACACTCCTACTGCATAATCAGGGTTTGGGAAGGAGAGAACCACCCTTGATTCATGGATTGGTTCAGGTTGGAAGGGGCCTTGAAGATCACCTAGTTCCAATTGCCCTGCCATGGGCATTGCCCACTAGACCAGCTTGCTCAAGGCCTCATCCAACCAGATCTTACACACCTCCAGGAAAGGGGTATCCACAGCCTCTCTGGGCAACCTGTTCCAGAGTCTCACCACTGGAAGAAGAATTTCTTCCTAATCTCCAGTCTAAATCTCCTCCCTTCTAGCTCAAAGCCATTGCCACTCATCCTATCGCTACAAGCCCTTGTAAAAAGTTCCTCCCCAGCTCTCCTGTAGCCCCCTTCAGGTACCAGAAGGCTGCTTTAAAGTCTCCCCAGTGCCTTCTCTTCTCCAGGCTGAACAGCTTTAACTCTCCCAGCTTGTCCCCACAGGGTGAGTGCGCCAGCCCTGACTGTCTTGGTGGCCTCCTCTGGAGGCCTCCACTGCAGCAGTTCCATACTGAAAAGGATGCCAGCTTGCCTGCTGCCAAAGTTTGTCTTTAATGTGAACAAGCAACCCCAAACCGTGCTGCTGAATCAGACTCACTGTTTGGATGGAACATCTCACAGGTGAACCTCATCTTGGGAGGACTTAGTGGGTAGTCGAGTGGGAAGCTCAGAATAGCAGGGAAAACCCCGTACTCGAAGCAGGTGTCTTCAGGGCCCCTAGAAACAGACAAAAAGCTGCTCACCAGAGTTTCAAAGAGTTCACAGGTTCAGAGCATGGTCTGGGTTGGAAGGGACCTTAAAGATCATCTACTTCAACCCTAACTGCCATGGGCAGGGATATCTCCCACTGGACAAGCTTGCTCAGGGCCTCATCCAACTTGGCCTCGAACACTGGACCACAGGCTCACGGGATGTTAGGGGTTGGAAGGGACCCAAGGAGATCATCCAGTCCAACCCCCCTGCCAGAGCAGGACAATGCTATCTGACACAGGTCACAGAGGAACACATCCAGACAGGCCTTGAAAGTCTCCAGAGAAGGAGACTCCACAACCTCTCTGGGGAGCCTGTTCCAGTGCTCTGCGACACCTCCAATTCTCTCGGCCTGTCCCCACAGAGAGAGGTGCTCCAGCCCTCTGATCATCTTCATGGTCTCCTCTGCACCTGCTCCAACAGTTCTGTGTGTTGAGGGCACCAGAACTAGACAGAGTACTCCAGGTGGGGTCTCAGGAGCACAGAGCAGAGGGGCAGAATCCTCTCTGGGGTCACACTGCTTTTGACGCAGCCTAGCACAGGGTCGGCCTCCTGGGCTGCAGGTGCACCTTGCTGGCTCCTGGTGAACTCTTCTGCCCAAATTCTTGTCTAGTGAGACACCTGAGGTTTGGGTTGTATCACCTTCTCCAGAAAACTAAGTGTTAACACAACCTTAGCCCACACCTCATACACCTAACTCCAAATACAGGGTTTGGGAGGGAAGGGGGAAATCAAAGCTTGCACAGTGGATTACTAGGAAGGTCACAACACTGCTTAATTAGCAGGGTGTGTCTGGATATAATTGGGGTATCTGGCTCCAAGGCATGTAACATGATTTGAGCATCTGCACGTCAAGAGAAAGCAGAGGCAGGTGTGAGACTCCTGAACCTTTGAAGATGCTGTTGTGCTGCACAGGAGAGGGATGTCAAATGCTGCAGGGTCAAAACCACTTTATAAAGCCTACAGAGATCCCAGCTGCCAGCACGGAGCAGAACCACACAGAAACACTGATCACTGTCTGAGGGGGAAAAAAAAACACAGCAGTGTTCTGCAGAGATAAAAACACAGCTCAGGGACCATAATTGCTAGGTGCAGGACAACAGTGTTTCTTCTAAGCTGGTTTTGTTTGAACTCCCTGGAGTGCAGGCAGAGAATAAGTGGCTTGCTTCAGTGTTCTTGTAGAAACATTTCCTTACTGTGTTCATCATCTTGTTCAAAGTGCAATCGAGTTGAGGGTATAAAGACAACTAACTTCCTCTCCCTGCATAAAACAGTTTTTGGTAGTTAAGCAAAAAAGAAAGGTTATTAGACATGATTTATTCAAACCTGATGAACCATCTGGAAGTTATCACATAAACAGGCTTGGCTTCAACACCTCCAGCGACTCCACCACCTCCCTGGGCAGCCCATTCCAATGCCAATCACTCTCTCTGGCAACAACTTCCTCCTAACATCCAGCCTAGACCTCCCCTGCCACAACTTGAGACTCTGTCCCCTTCTTCTGTTGCTGATTGCTTGGGAGAACAGACCAACCCCACCTGGCTACAGCCTCCCTTCAGCTAGTTGTAGACAGCAATGACATTAGTAAAAAGCTCTTCAAGCAGCAAGAAGCTCTTCAAACAAAGGTTACACTGCCTGGGAAATAAGACTTGGGAATCTATTCATGCTTCCTCCTCCTCCTCCCAATCTACACTCTCTATACCAGAAAGAACATAAAATTCAAGACCTCCTAACAGTTAAGGCTTCAGCTGGTAACCTACAGCTACCTGAAGGGAGGCTGTAGCCAGGTGGGGTTGGGCTCTGCTGCCAGGCAAGCAGCAACAGAACAAGGGGACACAGCCTCAAGTTGTGCCAGTGGAGGTCTAGGCTGGATGTTAGGAGGAAGTTGTTGGCAGAGAGAGTGATTGGCATTGGAATGGGCTGCCCAGGGAGGTGGTGGAGTCACCGTCCCTGGAGGTGTTGAAGAACAGCCTGGATGAGGCACTTAGTGCCATGGTCTGGCTGACTGGCTAGGGCTGGGTGCTAGGTTGGGCTGGATGGTCTTGGAGGTCTCCTCCAACCTGGTTGATTCTATGATTCTACAGAAGAAAAATGAGACCAGCAAACCCCAAAGCCTTAGCAGGCTCACTCTCTACACCTCTGGGATTTCAAGAGCCTTGGGCAGTAGATAAACCCAACAAGGACTCAATTTAACCCTGTTGATGCTGGCAGGTAAGATCAGAGAAATACAGCAACACACTGCAAGAACCAAAGCTAAACTCACCTCAACCATTTTGTTCCCTCTCCAGCCTTTTCCCTTCATTGAGTCAGGATTCAATTCACATCTGAGAGCTAATTGAATGCATTTTTTTTTCCTTCATGGCCATTTTAACTCCAGCTGCATTTTAAAAGCTCATTGTTGAACTTCTAAGAGTATGCACATACATGCATTGAAAAGTTGGTGGCTGTCTTCTGTTCTGAGAGCAAACACATAGCCTTAAGGGCTCTTCTGTCAAATATGTTAACCCAACAGGCTCCACTTTAGGCCCTGCATTATGTGACAAAATGCTTTCTATTTTTTTGTTTTAGCCATTCAGTGCTGCCAGAACTGACTTGAAAGAAATTATTCAAGTTAACCCAAGGCAGCAGTTGCAGCTACAAAACACTCAGGAGGCTGCAACGTTTCAACTTGATGGTATTGCTCTCGGTTCAGGAAAGGGTCTGGGCAGAGGCACAGAATGAAAGAGGACAGCACCTCTAGAGATCTTTGCAGAGCAGGTGGTGTGATTGCAAAGTCCACCACATTGAAAGCTCCTGCTATTAGCTTGAGTTGCTATGCTAGTTAAGAGTCCAGATTATCCTGTACTTGATTAGGCTTCACAGAACCACAGAATGTTAGGGGTTGGAGGGGACCTCTAGAGATCGCTGAGCCCAGGCACCCTACCAAAGCAGGGTCACCCAGGAACAGGCAGTGCCATGAACAGAGACACTGAGTGCAGCCTCAGCAAGTCTGCTGATGACACCAGGCTGTGTGGTGCAGCAGACAGGCTGGAGGGCAGGGATCCATCCAGAGGGATCTGGACAGGCTGCAGAGGTGGGCACAAGCCAACCTCAGGAGGTTCAACAAGACCAAGAGCAACGTCCTGCAGCTGGGTTGAGGCAATGCCAAGCACAAATGCAGGCTGGGCAGTGAGTGGCTGGAGAGCAGCGCTGAGGAGAGGGAGTTGAGGGTGCTGGTGGATGAGAAGCTCAACAGGAGCCAGCAGTGTGCACTTGCAGCCCAGAAAGCCAACCAGAGCCTGAGCTCCATCAGAAGAAGTGTGCCCAGCAGGGCCAGAGAGGTGATTCTCCCCCTCTGCTGTGCTCTGGTGAGACCCCACCTGGAGTACTGCATACAGCTCTGGAGCCACCATTACAAGAAGGATGTGGATGTGCTGGAGTGTGTCCAGAGAAGGGACATGAGGATGATCAGAGGGCTGCAGCAGCTCTGCTACGAGGACAGACTGAAAGGGTTGGGGCTGTGCAGTCTGGAGAAGAGAAGGCTCCCAGGGGACCTTCTTGTGGCCTTCCAGGATTTGAAGGGGTCTACAAAAAAGCTGGGGAGGGACTTTTTAGGCTCTCAGGGAGTGACAGGACTGGGGGGAATGGAGCAAAGCTGGAGATAGATGGGTTCAAACTGGACATGAGGAGGAAGTTGTTCAGCATGAGAGTGGTGAGAGGCTGGAATGGGTTGCCCAGGGAGGTGGTTGAGGCCCCATCCCTGGAGATATTTAAGGCCAGGCTGGCTGAGGCTGTGGGCAGCCTGCTCTAGGGTAGGGTGTCCCTGCCCATGGCAGGGGGGTTGGAATTAAATGATCCTTGTGGTCCCTTCCAACCCTGACTGATTCTATGATTCTATATTCAGGCAGGTTTTGGAAGCCTCCAGAGAAGGAGACTCTACAACCTCTCTGGGCAGCCTACTGGAGGGTTCCAGCACCAAGAAACACCCAGACCACAGAGAGATGACACTCACCCAGCTGAGCAAAGAGCCAACAGGCCAGCTGCATTAAGGTCCCATAGTCCAGGGCAGACAAAGCAGTGGCCATCACTAATGGTGTGCAGGAGCCAGGCACTCAGCACAGGTTTGAAGTGTGCAACTCTAGGGTGCACCTTGTTGCAAACCTGCTCCATCTGAGAAGCACAGAATCGCTCTGATGGGAAAAGACCTTCAAGATCATTGTGTCCAACCATTCTGTAACTCTACCAAGGCTGATGCTAACCCATGTCCCTCAGCACCACACCTCTGCCACTTTGAAACACTTGTGGGGATGGTGACTCCACCAGCTCTCTGAGTAGCTTGTTCCAATGCCTGACCACTCTTGCAGGAAAGACATTTCTCCTAATACCCAAACTAAACCTTCCCTGGTGCAATCTGGGTTCATTTCCTCTCATTCTATCACCTGATACTAGGGAGAAGAGATCAACATTCACCTCACTCCAACCTCTTTTCAGGGAGCTGTAGAGAGCAATGAAGCCTCCCCTCAGGCTCCTTGTCTTCAGGCTCCTCAGGAACCCTAGTTCCCTCAGCTGCTCTTCACCAGACCTATTCTCCAGGCCCTTCACCAGCTTTGTTGCCCTTCTCTGGACACACTCCAGCACCTCAATGTCCTTCTTGGAATGAGGGCTAAGTACAGGGGACAATCACTGCCCTAGTCCTACTGGTAACATTATCATGATGCAGGCCAGCAAGCTAGTGGCCTTCTTGGCCACCTGGGCACACACTGGCCTGTTTTCAGCTGTCTGTCAACCAACACCCCCAGGTCTTTCTTTGCTGGGCAGCTTCCAGCCACTCTGCCCCAATCCTGGAGCATTCATAGGGTTGTTGTTACCCAAATGCAGGACCCAGCACTTGGTCACATTGAACCTCATCCCACTGGCCCAGCCTGGCCAGGTCTCTCTGCAGAGCCTTCCTGCTCTCCAGCAGATCAACACCCAACACTCTCTCTCAGTTTAGTACCAGTTGCAGACTTAGGATGAAGACTCTTTATTGCAGGCAGTGTCTGAGTGCTCTCCTGAACGTGCTGCTACTCTAAAGACTTCACTAAAGCACTGAGGAGTGGCCATCAGTTCTCCTCCAGCCATTTTATGGCACTGCATGACTTGTTAGGCAAGCAGACTGCTTAGCTGTGTGAGATGTTATGAACAACTGTGCTGACACAAAACACAGCACATAGGAACAAGAAGCTCTGAACTCTGTGAGCTGGCTATGACTCTGGCAAGGGGAAGAAGCAGATGGCAGCTCTCTGCTAAAATAGAAGGGGGAAGGGCAGGGACAAGGACAATCTATCTGACAATCACAGCTTCAAGCACATTTGTAAATGGCTCATTGGTAAAAAGATGCTGGAAAAAGACCAAATGCCAGAGTCATCAGATGCTCCACAGGGGAATTCCATGCAAAAAAAAAGGCAATATGCCTAATTATAGCTCTAATTACCCTTCTAGACAGGGGGTTTGATATGTTGACTTCAATTTATCCTGTTTAGCTTGCATGCAATCTTTAGTCCTTAACAACTATGTGGGTTTATGTCCTCTGGTTATAAACTTTACCAGTAACACACACTTGCATATGCCAACCCAAGAAAGCCAAACTTGGTCTTGAAACATTAAATTCCTGAACCTGCACAAGACAAAGCAGCCTGTTGGACCTCACACAGTGCTCAGCAACGTGATGGCAAACTCTCCTCACAGGCTGGGGTTATTTAACATGAGTAAGTCACCCTGTTGTAAGGCCTTAGCTTTCATAAATACTCTCATTCAGCTGCTGTTTGATGTCCCATCAAAAGGCTGCATTTTACATCAGGCTCCAAATCTCACTCTTCAGAGAGATTACATTGGATTTTCAGTGCTGGATCGGTGTCACTCACTCTGGCAAGTATAAGAAGTGTTCTCCCTTTCAGGCATGTCAATGCAGCCTTAATGTGGACATGTTTCACATGCATCCAGCACTTGCTGCAGGCAAGAACACTGAAAATACAAATTATCACTATCATTACTTTAAAAGGCATTACTTAATCTCTGAGCCAAGTTCTTACACTAACTGGGGTACCATTGCTCTGAACTGATAGATGGGTGATGTCTTTGCTCTCTCAAGTCTCCTTTTCTGTGGTATTTGTCCTACAGCTTTGTGTAAATTGACTTGAGTGAAAAATGTATTCCTTTCTCCTTGACATGGAACTGCTGCAGTGAGTCCAGAGGAGGACATGAAGATGAAGGTGTTCAAGAGAAGACTGGATGAGGCACTTGGTGCCATGGTCTAGTTGACTGGATAGGGCTGGGTGCTAGGTTGGAGTGGATGATCTTGGAGGTCTCTTCCAACCTGGTTGATTCTATGATCCTCTAGAAGGCTGGATTACCTTCCCTATGGGGACAGGTTGAGAGAGTTGGGGCTGTTCAACCCGGAGAAGAGAAGGCTCCAGAAAGACCTTATAGGGAGGGACATTCTACTACCTGAAGGGGCTACAAGAAATCTGAGGAGGGACTTCTTATAAGGGCTTGCAGTGATAGGATGAGGAACAACGGATTGAGGCTTAAGGAAGGTAGACTTAAGACTGAGATTAGGAAGAAATTCTTTACAGGGAGGGTGGTGAGACACTGGAACAGGTTGCCCAGGGAGGTCATGGATGTGCCCTCCCTGGAGGTGTTGAAGGCCAGGCTGCACAGGGCCTTGAGTAAGATGATCTAGTGGAAGGTGTCTCTGCCCATGGCAAGGAGGTTGGAGCTGGATGATATTTTAAAGTCCCTTCCAACCCAAACCATTCTACAAATCCAGGCTACCTTTTTCAGCCTAAAACTCTGAAGCCAACTTTAGTTTCCTCATCCGAGCTCCTTTTCGTTCCCCTAATCTCACACAGTGCATTTCAGATTACAAAACACTGGGAGAAGATTATCAGGGACAAACATAAACAAATCATTTAGCTTGCCTTCCAAATCTATGCAAAGACTTCTACTAATAGAGCTGTGCAAAGAGATGAAAGTAACCAAACATGTTTAGGGTAAACATGTTTCTACTGTGCCACAGCTCCAGAATTTAGCAGATCTTCAAACATAACTTTAGGATGATGCACAGAAACCAAAATTAGAGCTCCTCCACCTCTCCTTTTGTGCTGACAAAGACCTGAAGCTCAACACTCAGCACTTTTAAAAGCCTTTCAAGTTTGCAAGCAGCTCCTCTGGTGTTTAAAAATGTACTATTGCAGGCAACACCAAGAAGAGTATTTTCTGTGCAATGACTCGCATCCAAAAGTACCTCTGTGTCTGTCCCCTCCACGAAAGCTCTACTCAACCACAAGATCTCTGCTCCAAGCAACTGCAAATAGGCAGGAATTTCCTTCCACATTCCAAGAAGTGCATTAAATCCTCTGGGATTTCTACATCCCAAGCAACACATGGCTGTCTGAGCAGCACTTTGGCACTTTACAAAGTGCATGTTTCAGAGGAGTGGTAACTCTTCCACTTGCACAAAGCGTTAAGACACTGCAGCCAAAATCCTTCCTTCAGGCAACAAATCAGTCTTTGGTTTACAGATTCACAGACTGCACTGGGTTGGAAGGGACCCTCAAAGGTCATCTTGGACAACCCTGCTGCAGTCAGCAGGGGCACCTCTAACTAGATCAGGCTGCCCAGGGCCACTTCAAGCCTGATTTTGAATGTCTCCAGGAACAGGGTCTCAACCTTGGCAATCTGTTCCAGTATTTCACCACTCTCATTGTGAAGAACTTCCTTCTGATATCTACCTTAATTCTACCCTGCTCCAGTTTCAAACCATTGCCCCTCATCCTATCACCAAAAGTCCTTCTGAACAGTCCCTCCCCAGCCTTTCTGTACATCCCCTTCAGATACTGAAATGCAGCTCTAGGGTCTTCTCAGAGCCTTCTCTTCTCCAGCTTGAACAGCTCCAATTGTTTCAGCCTATCTTTTAGAAGAGGTGCTTCAGTCCCAAATCACCTTTGTGACCTCCTCCAGCAGGTCCATATCTCTCCTGTGTTGGGGGCCCCACAGCTGGACACAATACTCTAGGTGAGGTCTCACCAGAGCAGAGAGGCAGAATCACCTCTCTCAATCTGCTAGCCACACTTCTTTTGATGCAGCCCAGAACACCACTGGCCCTCTGGGCTGCAAGTGTCCATTGCTGGCTCAAGTCCAGCTTCTCACCCACCAGCATCCCCAAGTCCTTTTCTGCAGGGCTGCTCCCAACCTCATCATCCCCCAGCCTGTGTTGATATCATGGACTGCCCTGACTCAGGTGCAGGATTTTATTTCAGGGGACAGAGCTACCAGGAAGCAGAGCCTGTCCACCACAGGATATATTGCTCCAGAGAGGCAGAGGCATTTACCAACTCCTCAGATCAATCAGTAGGCAAGCAGAGGTGATCCAAATCTCCATCTACCAAGGCCTAAAATAACTCAGAGGCTCACACTTGCCATAAAGGCTCACCCACACAGCCAGCATGTGTGGAATGGGTGACGTGCTACAGCTTGGTACACTTTTGTATTGTTGTGTCTGATCCCAACACATCTTGGTTTTCACCCCCAGACAACAACCCAGCCAAGCCAGCAAAACTTCCACCCACACTGGCTGAGAATCTCCTCAGTCAGCACTCAGTGGCTGCAGTGAAAACCTGTCCAGAGCAGGTATAGAGTCAGTCAGGGTTGGAAGGGACCACAAGGAGCAGCCAGTTCCAACCCCCCTGCCATGGGCAGGGACACCCTACCCTAGAGCAGGCTGCACACAGCCTCAGCCAGCCTGGCCTTAAACACCTCCAGCAATGGGGCCCCAACCACCTCCCTGGGCAACCCATTCCAGCCTCTCACCACTCTCATGCTGAACAACTTCCTCCTCACATCCACTCTGAACCTGCCCATCTCCAGCTTTGCTCCATTCTCCCCAGTCCTGTCACTCCCTGATAGTCTAAAAAATCCTTCCCCAGCTTTTTTGTAGCCCCTTCAGATACTGAAATGCCACAAGAAGGCCTCTTGGCCCTGTCTGAAAGAAAGGAAATCACCAACTTTTACTGAAGGAATCCTTAAACACAGAGTCTGGATCTACCCTAACAACACACCACCATCTTTAAAACTGACTGAATGGGTCAGAACTGCTTCATCTCAGTAGGTTTCCAGATGGCACTAAGCTGGAAGGGAGTGTTGATCTGCTGGAGGGTAAAGAGGGCTCCACAAAGAGATCTGGCCAGGATGGATCAATGGGTTGAGGACAACTGAGATTCTACAAGAGCAAGTGCTGGGTCCTGCACCTGGGTCACAATGACCCCAGACTGGGAACAGAGTGGCTGGAAACCGCCCAGCAGAGAAAGACCTGGGGGTGTTGATCAACAGCTGGCTGGACATGAGCCACTATGTACCATAAAGGCCATCAGCATCCTGACCTTCAGCATAAGAAGAGTAGAAGGAAGCTTGAAAATAACTTGTAGGATGGTGGGCAAGAAGATTTTGTCTTTTTTGTGGCAAAGTTTGGCATGAATGACTTCAACCACCAAAGTTTGATATGAATGACTTCAACCATCAGCTGAGGAGTGGAATGAGGAGAACACAGCTTGTAAAGAAGTCTTTGTCACCCCCAAAACACAACAGGTAGGCATCAGAGCTATTCACCAACAATTTGTAGAGTAATGCTAACAGGTTTGTGTGATCTACAGGGAATTCATAGAATGATCAGGTTGGAAGTGACCTCTGGAGACTATTGAGTCCAACCTCCCTGTCAGAGCAGGATCACCTAGGGAAGGTCACATGGGAATGCATAAAAGCGGGTCTTGAAAGCCTCCAGAGAAGGAGACTCCACAACCTTTCTGGGCAGCCTGCTCCAGGGCTCCAGTAAAGAAGTTTTACCTCATGTTGAGGTGGAACCTCCTCTGTTCTAGCTTGTAGCCGTTATTCCTTGTCCTATCACTGGGCACCAGCTGGGTGTTGCTCATCATGATGGCACCCCTACAGCAAATGCTGTCTCTGTCACACTGCTTAGATTCCAAACACAATTTCCAGTTTGGGTCAGAAACAAAGTTTCCAGGCAAAGGCAGGTCAAGGTTGATGTTTTGCAGAACTGACACATACTGGTTTTCTCTTCTTGCTCTCCTAGCAGCTAATCAGAGCATGCAAGTGTTAACTGCAGATACAAACCAGTATGAACTCACATAATCAGAGCTTCCCACTCAAAGAAGTTCTCTTCATTCATGGGACCTATTAGGAAAAGAAACACAAAACAAAACTCAGCACTGCTTGAACACCAAACTACAGCTTCATGGCAAAGAAACCCTGCTAAGCTCCTCACCTGCTACGATCCCTTCTGGTGGGTTCAGGGTCAGCTCTGCAAAAACAAAGACATGGGTTAGTAGGTCATGTTAACCTCCCAGGTCTGGTCACAGCTTAGCACAGAGGCCCCACCACCACATGTCCTTGGAGAAAACATTGAGGACACCATGAAAGGAATCATAGAATTCATGGAATGGTAGGGGTTGGAACGGACCTCTGGACATATCAAGTCCAATCTCACATGTCCTGTCACTACAAGCTCTTGCAAAAAGTCCCTCCCCAGCTCCCCTGTAGCCCACATCAGCTATTTGATCTCCCCAGAATCTTCTATTCTCCAGGCTGAATAGCCCCAACTCTCCCAGCCTGCCACTATATGAGGTACTGATGCTGAGGGTTATTGTATGAATTGGGAATTACACCGATTTGCCATGTGGGAAGTCACCAACACATCAACCAGGTGCATGAGTAAACTTGTGTTAGGCTATGTGCAAAAACTGTGGGCAGCGAAGATTTCCATCTTCAGACAGCTAAGCTGACCACAACTGGAGCACTGCCTCCAATTTTGGTCCCCACTGTACAAAACAGTTGTGGATAAGCTAGAAGGTGTCCAGAGAAGAGTCAGAGAATGATCAGAAGACTGGCAGCCTTGCTATGTGAGGAAAGGCTGAGGGAGCTGAGTTTGTGCAGCTTTAAGAAGAGAAGGCTCAGAGGAGACCTTATTACCATGGACTAGTACACAAAGTGTGGCTACCAGGAGGATGGAGACTCCCTTTTTACAAGGAGTCTCATGGAAAAGCCAAGGGGTGACTGGGACAAGTTATTGCTGGGGAGATTCCCACTAGACTCCAGAAGAAAATGCTTCCCCAGGAGAGCAGTCAGACATTGGAATCATCTAAGGGAAGCAGTGGAGTCCTCTCCATCGGAGAGCTTTAAGACTCAGCTTGACAGGGAGCTAGGCCAGCTCACTTCAGCTAGGCTGAAAGGTTGAACCAGATGATCCTTGGAGTCCCTTCCAAGCTGGCACTGTGATTCAAAAGCATGCTGAGGTAGGCTGGCAGCAGCACTCTTCTGTTCCCTCAGGTTGCCATCGAATTTGGCAGAGACCTTTCTGACTGAGCTTCAAAGGCAGCAGACTGAAACTCAGTGTTATGGTCTCCCACAAAATCATGGAGCAGGTTTTTCCAGCTTGATAGAGACTATCTAACAGCATTCCATAGACAGGAAGAACCAGGAGGTTCTGAAACAATTTTGCTCCATCTTGTGGCTCCCTCTAAGAAAAGCCCTTTGGTATTTCCCACTGTGACATCCGTCTCATGAGGAAGGGCTTAGTCTGGACAAGACTGAGAGAGGATCTTATGAATGCCTATAAATATCTGAGGAGTGGGTGTCAAGAAGGTGGTGGCACTCTCTTATCAGTGGTGTCCTGTGATGGGACACAGAAAGGAAAGTCTGGCTTACTGGACTTCTGGAAACCTGAAGTTTCAGGAGATAAAGATTTGTACACTCAGTCATTGCTAATAACACTATCTTTTTTCACAACACTGTATTTTAATAGAGTTGGGAAAGTATTTTTAAAGGAAGATCAGAAGCAAGACGTTATCTGAGCTCATGGGGAAGAATGAAGAGAAGATTCAGGTGAAGCTGGCCTGCAGAATTACATCAAATTCTCTGTGGTGCTATTTCACAGAACATATTTCCTACAGAACTAACTCACACAGGACATTCCAGTAAGAGCTCAGTCACAAAAGTGGTTTAGATCCTTTGTGGCTGAGAAGATCTAAGTAGCTTTATAGAATCACAGAATTGCTTTTGGTTGGAAAAGACCTCTAAGATCAAGTCCAACCATCAACCCAACACCACCACTGCCATGAAACCATGTCCCCAGGTAACATGGGCCCACCTTTCTTGAACACCTCCAGGGGTGGCTACTCCACCACCTCTCTGGGCAGCCTGTTCCAATGCCTAACCATTTTCCTAGGAAATAATTTTGTTCCTAATCTCCAACCTGAACCTCTCCTGGCACAATTTCAGGCCATTCACAGAATTTCTTAGACTGGAAAAGACCTTCAAGATCATCGAGTCCAATCATCAGTTTCCCACTGACAAGTCACTGACTAAACCAAATCCCTCAGCACAACATCTGGTCACTATGATTCCTGTCATTCTATCACCTGATACTAGGGAGAAGTGACCAAACCCACATAGCTCCAACCTCCTTTCAGGGAGCTGTAGAGAGCAATAGAGGAGAATAGGAAAAAGCAGTCTAGTCCTCCTGCAGCTGCCTTTCAGGTGAGTGCTTCTAGACTACGGTAGAAAAAGGCAGGGGTTTTAGGCCATGTGGTCTGCATTCCCTGCAGCTGCAGTAGTGGGGCTGGCAGCTACTGGCAGCACTGGGACTGGAGAAGTTCAACAAGGACAAGTGCAGAGTCCTGCACCTGGGGAGGAGTAAGAAACTCCACCAGTACAAGCTGGGAGGTGATCTGCTGGAAAGCAGCCCTGTGGAGAGGCACCTGGGGGTCCTGGAGGATAACAAGTTACCCATGGCACAGCAATGTGCCCTTGTGGCCAAGAAGGCCAATGGGATCCTGGGGTGTATTAGGAGGAGTGTGTCCAGCAGATCAAGGGAGGTTCTCCTCCCCCTCTACTCTGCCCTGGTGAGACCTCATCTTGAAGACTGTGTTCAGTTTTGGGCTCTCCAGTTTAAGAGGGGCAGGGATCTGCTGGAGAGGGTCCAGCAGAGGGCTACGAGGATGATTAGGGGACAGGAGGGCATGGCTTATGAGGAGAGGCTGAGGGACCTGGGGCTGCTTGGTCTGGAGGAGAGAAGACTTTGAGGGGATTTGATAAACGTTTATAAGTATCTGAAGGCTGCCAGGAAGGGGGGGACAGGCTCTGCTCACTGCTCCCTGGGATAGGACAAGGAGCAATGGGTGTAAATTGCAGCAAAAGAGGTTCCACCTCAACACAAGGGGGAACTTCTCTACTCTAAGGGTCCCAGAGCACTGGAACAGGCTCCCCAGAGAGGTTGTGGGGTCTCCTCTATGGAGACTTTCAATGCCTGTCTGGCTGTGTTCCTCTGTGATCTGTGTTAGATAGCATTGTCCTGCTCTGGCAGGGGGGTTGGACTGGATGATCTCCTTGGGTCCCTTCCAACCCCTAACATCCTGTGAGCCTGTGGTGAGAGGCCCCAGACCAGCCCTGATCCTTGCACACACCTGCACAGTAAGCTCAGCCTAGAGACCTGTGCTCTGCAGGGGAGCCCGAGAACAAACAGGTATTGGCAGGAAACACATCTACGAACACAAAACAATTCCTCACTCCTGGGCAACTTTGGGAACTCTGTAAAGAACCATCACTGGAGCCTAAGGCCATTCTGCCCCTACCAAACACTTCTTTTTTCCTCTCCACTGCCTTAAACAGAAGCCAGGCCACGAGAGGCCAAAAGCAACCAGGTAAACAAAAAAAAAACCCAAATGAACAAATTGGTTGCTCAAAAAAAGGCACCTTCAGGCATCCCACAAACTGACCAGAGTAGATCACCTAAAGAGGATGTCCCAGATGGACTCAGCCTCTAGCAGCAGATCCCTTCTCTCTGTGGTGGGGCTGACAAACCTCTTGCCACCTCCTGCAAGCCACACCTCGGCAGGTGTTAAACCAAACAACTCCAGCTGAGCGCTGGATCTGTGTTTAAATGCTCTTCCTAAATGCCAAGCTTCTGTTAAGGCCTTGACAAACATGTTTCGTGATCTTTGAGGTAATAAAGCTCTGCAGCACAGGCTTCCAGGCTGCACTTTGTTCCAGCTGGGATATCTGAGTGTGAAATAATGAAGAGCACCGGGCACTTGTCCTGCATTCCCAGCCCTCCCTCGCCGCTAAGCTGCTGTGCCGCATCCCCCCAGACCTGCCACCAGAGCATAAACTGCAGCTCAAGCGCCACGGAATCGCAGAGTTACAGCACAGCCCAGGCTGGAAGTGACCTCGAAAGCTGTCATGGGGAAAGGAGCCTAAAAAGGACCCTTTAGCGCCTCGTCCAACTTGAAAACTCCCAGTGACGGCGACTCCACCCGGCCGCTGGGGAGGTGCTCCCGCTGGCAGACTGTCCTCACTGTAAGACACTTCTTTCTGATGCTATCACTCGATACCCGTGCCGGAGCGACTTCTAGGATGACATTTCCCACACATGCCAGCTAGACGTTCCACTGTACTACAACAAAAGAAGTTCGGATACCACGGCGTGTCCCAGCTGAACCAGTCGGGGCTCACAGCCAGGGCGGCCAAGGCTGGTTTGCCACCCAGGCTCAGGGCAGGGAGCAGCAGCTAGCAGGGGGAAACGGTGCCCTCAAAGGCTCCGCCGCTCACTAAGCCTCTGCCCCGTTTGTGTCCGCAGGGACGCGGGGAGAGCTCCGCAAGCCGAGGGGAGCAGCCAACGGGGACTGGAAGCCGGCAGCCGGCGGCGCAACAGCGGCTGGGCAAAGGGAGGCCCGCGGCCAGGCCTGCCCCGCCGCCGCCCCGTCCGCGGCCGCCAGCTCTTCCGGCCTTCAGGAAGCATCCCGTCAGGCGGGGCAGCACCGTGGGCTGCGGGGAAGACGAAGGAGTGCCCGGCCCCGCCGCTCCCCCGACTCACGCTTGTATTCGGCCATCAGCCGCTTGAGCGCCGTCCCCGCCATGACGCGGCCCCGCCGCTGCCTCCGCCGCTTCCGGAGGGACGGCCAGAGAGAGGCGATGAAGCGCCTAGAGCGGCCACAGCGCCAGCCAAACCGGACGGCTGCGGCGGCCGCCAGCCCCCGCGCCGCTCGGTGGTACGCGCTCGGTCCGCCCAGCGCCGGGCGGGGCCGCGCATGCGCTGAGCGGGACCCGCCCCGCGCGGAGCCCTGCCGTGGCGCTGGGCTCGTACCAGGGCAATGCGGAGTGGTCGAGGTTGGACGAGACGTCCAAGCTTGAGTCCAACCACCGACCCAGCACCACCGTGGCGGCTAAACCACGTCTCTACGTGTCACGTCTACAGGTTAACTGAACAGCTCCAGGGAGGGTGACTCCACCGCCTCCACGTGGACCCGTTCAATGTCTGGACCATTCTTGCAGGAAACCAATTTGTCCTTGTGTCCAAACTAAACTGCCCCTGCTGCAGCTTGAGTTCATTTCCTCTCCTTCTATTACCTGAAAGGAGGGAGAAGCGCCCACACCTCACTCCAAACTCCTTTCAGGTAGTTCAGAGAGCTGAGGTGACTGAGAACATTGGAGAAGAGGCTGAGAGGGGATCTTACTAACACCTATAAATATGAAGGTGCCAGGCTCTTTTCAGGGGTGCCCAATGATATGACAGGTCAAAGAACAATGGGTACTAGCTGGAACACAGGAAGTTTGACCTCAACGTGAGAACAAACTTCTTTGCTGTGAGTGCTGGAGCCCTGGGAGCGGGCTTCCCAGAGATGCTGTGGTCTCCTCCTCAAGAGACTTTCAAAACTCACTCAGGTGTGTTCCTGTGTGATCTGCTCTAGGTGATATGGTTTTGGCAGTGGGGCTAGACATGATTCCCAGAGGGCCCTTCAACCCCTAACATTTAGTGATTCTGTGTAGCAAACACCCCTAGGGAGGGTGAGTAGTGCTGCAGAAACCTCCCCAAAGGATTTAGTCCGGGCCATGTCCCTTTGCTACCTGGAGTCTCAAAGGTGTGGTAGGAGTACTGCTGTGCACACCTACCTTGCAGGCAGGACAGGGCAAAGCCAAGGCAAGGGCAGCATGGTCACAGGAAGCACAAGGCAGCAGACAGAGTACCAAACTATATTTACTGTATACAATAGTAAAGGACAACAAAGAAATGTACAAATCAGTGAACAAACAGTTGAGATCCACGGGAAAATTAAGAAGAAAAGAAGAGCTTTTCCAGCAAGATTTCCAGCTCTAACATGGTCAAAGGGGTCAGGTAAATATAAAAGGCAGGTAATGATCCCAGGGAACAGCAGTGGGCAACCTATCAAGGGACAACAGGGTGGCCTTTGTAAAAATCCATCTGGAACAACCACCTCACTTTGCATGGAGCTCAAACTCGTCACACCAACACGTTTACAATTCAGAAGGTTTTGGAAGGCAGTAGAGCAGATCATTGCTTTTTTGAACACAGTTATGCTCACACATGATCTTTCCTTGCTCATCAAGTTCTCAACCTCATTTATCCTGTTTATCAAAAACAAGCATTAAAGAGGATGTACAGCTAAGAAATAGAAGAAAGGTGACAGATTCTGCTTGGCATTCAACCCAACAGCTGAAGTTGCAGTGGTAGGTTTCTCTTTGTAAGCCTGCACAACAAAAAATACTGCTGCTCTACCACAAGCACTAGTTTTTGGACCAGCTGATTTGCCAACTCCATTCCTGACAATAATTAAGGACAAACCTCATTTCAGCATTAAAAAAAACACACATGTATTTCAGACTTTATCATAATATGACAAAGCACACTGAAATCTGCAATGTTTTAACCTAAAAATCTACTCTACTGTATTGCCAAGTACCAGCCTTGTGTCATAGGCTTCGTGCTTCTGAAGGAGCCTGAAAACTTCAAATTAGCATCTCTCTTTCTTCTCTTAGGCATCTCTTAAGAGGAAACTTTTGCACTCACAACTTGAATGAAAACATTATGAATTATTTACACGATTGGAATTAAAGAGAGGGACAAGACCAATAAAAGCCAGGAATGAACACTTCATGTCCTAACACATGGATGAAAGTTTAGGCCACAGGTTTAAAGTAAGAAAAAAAGGAAGAGAGAAAAACCCCAAAAAAGGTAACAGCAGAGAGACAATGCATATTACTTAATCTGAACTTAAATCAAATTGGCCCAATTTAAGATATAGATTAATCCCTGCAGATACTGTTTTGACTTGCACACGCAGTACGTCAAAGACAACATACAATTTTGGTAAATGTCCTCTAAAGTTTAGAAGAATCCTGTGTGATTGGCATGTTCATTTCTCTTCTGTTTATCAGCAAATCGAAGGACAGATGAGAGTGAGGTGTGATGAGGATCTTTAAAACTCCTCTTCTCAAAAGGACGGCATGTCTTAACACACTCCACCTGTCTGCTGCTGGAACACGTCGATAGTATCTTCATCCTCCATCTCCAGCTGTTAAAAGCAGGATGGAAAATACAAGGCTTGACACACACAACCTCATGGTTACAAAAGCACTTAGCTCTCTACTCCTGATCACTGCCAATAATACAGCACTGAAGGTATAGATCTCACTGATCTACATGAAGAACATTCCACTAGTCACTCCAGAGCAGGCACCTCACTGCCTCTCCCCTCAGAGTGCGTCAAGCATCAAGGCTGGTTTCAGAGGCATGCCTGTCAGTCAGGCCACACCTTGAGTACTGTGTCCAGTTCTGGGCCCCTCAATTCAAGAGAGATGTTGAGGTGCTGGAAGGTGTCCAGAGAAGGGCAACAAAGCTGGTGAAGGGCCTGGAACACAAACTCTATGAGGAGGCTGAGGGAGCTGGGGGTGTGCAGCCTGCAGAAGAGGAGGCTCAGGGCTGACCTCACTGCTGTCTACAACTACCTGGAAGGACATTGTAGCCAGGTGGGGGGTGGCCTCTTCTCCCAGGCAACCACCAACAGAACAAGGGGACACAGTCTCAAGTTGTGCCGGGGTAGGTATAGGCTGGATGTTAGGAGGAAGTTGTTGGCAGAGAGAGTGATTGGCATTGGAATGGGCTGCCCAGGGAGGTAGTGGAGGCACCGTCCCTTGAGGTCTTCAAGAAAAGACTGGATGAGGCACTCGGTGCCATGGTCTAGTTGACTGGATAGGGCTGGGTGCTAGGTTGGACTGGATGATCTTGGAGGTCTCTTCCAATCTGTTTGATTCTATGAAATGATTCTATGCTCAGCAATTGTGTGTCTTCCATAACAAATCACCCAGCCAAGCATCTCCTCTGTTCCTTCTCTCAAGTCAGGCCAAGAAATTTTCTTTCCCCCTCTGAACAGTGAAAACATTCAAGGGGAAAAAAAAATCTCACCTGAAATGCATTTGAAACATGCTAAACTTTGAGTAGTTTCAGTCATTTTGATTTCAAACCTCTTTGATCTGCAAGCAGACATCAAAATATTTGTATAGCAATATCCAGGAAAAGTACTTTTCATACCTGTGCAGGCGTGTCTGTTTCACTAATGGGCTGTCCATCAAATCTGAATCTAATCTGCCTCATCGACAAGCCCTGCAAGTTTAAAGTAATTCATATGAGAAACCACACTTTTGTTGCTGAATCCAAACAAAACATTTACAGATTTACTGTCAGAACAAATATTAACAGAATTAAGACTCAAAAGATTCAACAAGACAGGAAACTGAGAACATCCATCTTGTTCTACAAAATGAGGAAGGGTAGCTGTTGAAGAAACATCCTGCAGCAAGGATTCTACAGAGAACCACACCTGGTTCTGACTCTGCTCTGCAGGGTACAACTATCAAAAGTTAACTGACAAAGGGAACTGAAGAGAAGATGGATCAGTCCACCCTCCCCAAAAGCCTCAGAAGACATGACAGGGAGGAGCAGCAATTGTTTCTCACACAGTTACACAGAGGGAACAGCTCCTTAGGTTGACTCAAAGTAAAACATTCTATAAAAGACTGAAAACACTCATAGTTAAGACAAGGTTTCACTCATGCCAGGCACCTGCTCTCAGTTCTAGTTATTTTCTGATGAATAATGGACCTCATAAAGAAGACTGTAGTTAGATAATGCTTAGAGTCAATGATCTTCATTTTTTTCCAACCAAAATGATCTTGTGATTCCGTGACTGAGGAAAAACACTTACAGAACTTAGTGCAGATTTTTGCTTGCAATTTAATTAGAAAGGGTCTAAAGTCTAATGTAAATTACTAAGGCCTTTAAAACCCAAGCTGAATTCAGACTGCATCCTGGTTTGACAGTGTATAGTCACACAATGCAGTCTTTATTCCCTGGCTCGGGGATCAAGATCTTGCTTTGCCCTCTCAAATCCTCCAAAATCCCTGTGCGAGTCAGACTTCCAGTCTATCTGAGAGAGCCACATGAACCCCCAAATTCCCTACACCTCTCTAAAGAGGTCTATAAACAAGGGAAAATGCTGGAACCTGAAATACTGTGTCCAGTTCTGGGCTCCCCACTTCCAGAGAGACAGAGATCTACCAGAGAGAGTCCAATGGAGGCTGCAGGGATGATGAAGGGACTGGAACATCTCTCCTATGAAGAAAAACTGAGAGACTTGGGGCTGTTTAGTCTGGAGAAGAGAAGGCTGAGAGGCAATCTTAGCAACGTCTCCAAGTATCTGAGGAGTGGGTACCAAGATGAAGGTGTCAGGCTCTTTTCAGAGGTGCTCAGTGACAGGACAAAGAACAAATATAGGCTGGAACACAGGAAATTCCACCTCAACATGTGAAGAAACTTCTTTATTGTGAGGGTGACAGAGCCTTGGAGCAGGCTGCCAAGAGAGGTTGTAGTGTCTCCTCTGGAGATTTTCAAACCCTCCTGGATGTGTCCCTGGGTCACCTGCCCTAGATAACCCTGCTTTGGCAGTGGGGTTTGACTCAGTATCTAGAGGTCTCTTAAAGGCCCTAGTATACTCCAATTTTTGGATCTGATGCCATTCACCTCCCCACTCTCTGCTCTATGCCACCTGACACAGGTGCTGAGGGTCTACAGGATGAGGACCTAGGGATAAAACTCTTCTTCTATTTAGCTCAGGGCAGCACTGAGGAATAGACTCTGATACAGAGGAGCCAGCCACCACCACTAGAATACAGCAGCATGAACAATGCAGTGGGCAACACCATACACATAAAGGGAACTGAAAACTCCAGAAGTCACAACAGAGAAGAATCTGGCCTGTGCAGTTACCCAACAGAAAACATCATCTCTACAAAACTAAGAAAGTTTTTAGAGATAACAGGACCGAGGGGTATGTGGCTACAATTTCAGAGTGAATAGGTCTCAGAGCCACGACCAGAACTCAAGGAGTTTTGGCAACGTTTTCATGGCACATTTTTAGAGCCCGAGGAGAGCCTGATGAGGAAGAGGCAGTTTTCAGGAACCAAAGACTCTTAAGAGCAGCCAGCATCCGTAGTGTTCACTCTCCTACATGCCTAGACATATACACCCAGGTCGCACTGGTAGTTTCAGCATTCCAGCGGTTTCCAGCACACCAAGAGCTGATAGTCAGTGAGAGCAGCGAGCGGCGGCCCTCACGGCAGCGGGAGGGCCCGCAGCACCGTGCCTACCTGCCGCTCACAGTAGGCCTTCATCAGCTTGCTCAGCGGGGTGTGCCGCTTGATTTTGAACTGAACCACAGAGCCGTCCTGCCCCGCTACTTTCAGGTTGATGTGGTCGTTTTCCGTTTTCACACCTTCCTAGATAAAAAAGCGAGGAGGAAGTGGGTTCCGAGGGCAGCCGGCGGAACCGCGCTTCGAGCACGCCCCACGGCGCTGCCCGAACTAAACCCCGGCCCCACGGCTACCGCCACCCTCGAGGCGGGACGGAGATCGCACCGGAGCCAGAGACCACCACCTACGGCCTGTGGAGGCCAGGGAGACCCCTCGCCAGGAGGCGGCGGCCCAGGTCCCCGCGGGGCCTTCTCCTCCTCCCGCCGCACCCTGGCCCGGCCCACCCCGCCATCTTGGCCGCCGCACGCCGCCGACCGGGGCGGGGCCCCACCAGCAGCCCTGCCCCGGGACCCGGCGGGGGAGCCCCCTTTTCTCCCTTCCCGGGCTCGGTCGCGCCGCAGCAGCCCCGGCGCCGCCACGCCTCACCTTGGGCTTCTCCTCCGACATGGCGGCGGGGCCGGAGCAGGGGCGCCGCGCGCGCTGAGGGAGCGGCCCGCGCGCTGGGCTCGCGCCGCCGCCTGCCGCCCGCGAGAGCGCGCGCGCGCCTCAGCTCCGCCCCCCCGCCCGCCGCTCCGAGCGCCCATTGGCCGCACCGCTCCGGTCACGTGAGGGGCGGCGCCGCGGAGGCTCGGCGGGGGGAGGTGGCCGCGCGCGCAGCTCCTCGGGCGGCTCTGGGAGTGACGTCACGGGAGGCAGGAAGTGCTGGCGGCGAAGGGGCAGGGTCTGGCGGCGGGGCTGAGGGCCAGCAGGAGCCCGGGGAGACCGCACGGGGGCGCCCTGTGCCCGGCGCTTCGTCACCGCGGCCGGAGCCTCGCTGCGGGGCTGAGGGCCAGCAGGAGCCCGGGGGCACCGCACGGGGGCGCCCTGTGCCGGCGCTTCGTCACCGCGGCCGGAGCCTCGCTGCGGCGCTGAGGGCCAGCAGGAGCCCGGGGGGACCGCACGGGGGCGCCCTGTGCCCCGTGCTTCGTCACGGCGGCCGGAGCCTCGCTGCGGGGCTGAGGGCCAGCAGGAGCCCGGGGGGACCACACGGGGGCGCCCTGCGCCCCGTGCTTCGTCACCGCGGCCGGAGCCTCGCCGCGGGACGAGACGGTCCGGCCTCAGCACAGCCCGCGCCGAGCGGCGGCGTTTGCGGGGCTGCCGCCGAGGGGGAGCCGAGCAGCCCATAAAGCCTTCCAGCCCGCCGCGGCTTTATGGGCTGCAGGCCTTGGGCAGTCGAGACCGCTGGCTGGAGTCGGCTCCAGGTGTATCCCGGAGCATGAGCACCACGCTCAGGATGAAGGGGGAAGTGCGCGGAGGTGCGGGAAGCCTCTTGCAGAAGGCTCCTTCTCGCCCTGCTTTCTCTGCTCATCCCTTCCTGTCTGGTGTGACTGCCACAGGTTTTTTTGAGGCTGGGCGTACCGACACTGGAACCCGTTCGGCTGTTCCGTGAAACCCTTGTCCTGATCCCCCTTCCCTGCTGCGGTCATCTGGTGACAAAGCAACCGCTGTGCTTCAGCCCCAGATAGAGGCTAACCGCAGGCATGCCCACGGCACATGGCAGCTGGGGGCTCTGATCTGAGGCTATCCGGGAGCACAGCAATCACTGCCCAACCTGGCCCGGTGAAGAGTAGCTCCTGCATGCCGCAAAGCCACTTTCGGTCAAGTACAGGATCACCACAGAAGCACAGTTAGCTTCCGTCCTCCTTTCCCCACTCCGAGGTCCCTCCAGCAGGCAGCACAGCACAGGGCTCCCTCTGCCCAAATAGTATCCAGGAGCAGGAGCCTCCAGACTACCTCACTTAGGCAACGGCTCCGAGGAGTGCCAGGGTGCACAGGATGAGCTCTTGTAGAAAGACCCAGTGCCTTTCTAAGAGAGCAGCATTACTCCCAACACCCAGCTCTCCCTAACAACTGAACTTGTCCACCAACAGACTTCTCCTTCCAAGGCAGCAAGAGCTTGTGGTAGCCTTCAGCTACCCCATCAGGGCTAGCACCTCGTAACAGTGACAACTCCGCTGCTGCCAACCCACAATGGGTGTGGATGAACGAATTAAACTCTTTCAGACTAAGATAGTAATCAAATCAGTTTAATATCCAGTCAACATCTTGTAAATCCTACAGCACTGCTCTCAGCCATGGCCATCCAGCCCAGGAGACCACCTTTCCAGAAAAGCACAGAGAGGTAGGAAAGTTGGGGCATTTCCCCAGATTAGCTGCAAGTGAGAACATGCAGATGAGATCTTCCTCCTGGAGGCCTGAGATAACTAGAAACTTGTGCTTTTTGAAAGGAATGCTAGTGTGCCAGGGCAGCAACAGGCACCTGAAGTAACAGCCAAGGCCTCCTGCTGACCAACCAAATCAAGACCCTCGTGCTGGGTTTTGCTTATACCAAAAGAAAAAGGAAAGAAATGAGATGAGTGTGCAGAAGAGCCTGGCTGCGTGCTTGTGAAGCGTGTTTGGTGAGGCAGGAGCAAGAATGGTGCACAAGGTTGCTTTTGCCCATGGTCAGAGACAAGGGCTGTTACTTGCATTGCTTTGGAATGTTACCACTCCAGGGGTGGAGTGAGAAGAAATGTGTAATCCTCTGGTATTGCCATCACATCTTCCTGTACCAACAGAGTGAGAGCAAAGCTCTGGAGCAAACTGAGCATCTAGAATGTGGGCAATAGTGTCTCCAAGCACCTGGCTCATCTTTCTGTGGCAGCTGAAGCAGCAAGTGGCACCACGGTGGTCTCCTTGTGAGAGAGAAGGTGTGGGAGTCCTGCAGCTCTGTGGGAAGGCACTGTTGCTCACCAGGGTGGGCAGGTCTGGAGATGCTAATTCTCAAACTTTGCATAAGGGTTCTCTTCCTTGAACAGGCCTAGAAGAGAAGAGATTCATTCAGCAGCTGTCACAGCAGCCACAGCCAGCAAGAAATCTAGCTCTTTGTAACAATTGTCATTCATGCTTCAGCCAGCTGCCTGTCCTGCAGGCCTTCCAAAAGACCTGCTTTTTCTTGAGCCACACGTGCAGTCAGCACTTACACTCTGCACAAGATGCAGATCCATGAGGAAGCTCAACCTGATGGCAAACTCCTCTCCCAGGCAGTCCATATAAAGTCCAAGTACAGCAGCATAACTGATCTTTCAGAGAACCCTTTCTGCATGCTGTTGGACTGGACTTGGATGTAAAGAGTCCAGACCCAAATTAAAACTCTTCTTAGGCTTGCTCCTCTATCCACAGACTGGGACACAGCAAGGCAGGGTATGAGGCTGACATCTGGGCCAGTCACCTCTGTATCACTGTTGGCTTATTTCCCAGCCCAACACTTTTGAGTAGGAACAGCCAGAAAGGACAAGGTTGCAAACCCTGCCATCAGGCTGCACCTAGATAGAGCCTGGCATGGCAAGAGAGTCCTGGAATAGAGCTGTTCCACAAGCAGGTAGGTGCCTTCTCCACCAAGAGCTCCTTCAGGCACAACTTTGCCTGCTTTTCCTCCTCCAGAAGCCAGCACAGCTGCAAGCCCTTGGATCTCCTGCAGGAAACAGCTGCAGGCAAAAGAAGGGTTTCCAGCTTTCCCTACAGCCCTCCACAAAACTACAGACCACCACACTCAGTGTGCATGAGTCTGACTGCTCCTTGCCTCATGGCTACTCTGGGATTTCTCCCAGTAGCTCCAGTGAACAGAGAGGAGAGATCCCTGCAGTGGTTCCAAGTGCCAGGCTGCTGTCTCCTCAAGGAGGTCCCCACCTGCCCCAGGGCTGTAGGACTCACTTGAAGGACAGTCCAAGATCAGGAGTGAGGCTGTGTTCTCCCAGGACCTGAGGAGTGAGGTAGGTCCCAGGGCACCACTGCCAGCTCCAATTCTGCAGCCTCTCCCTGGGGGCTCCAGCCCAGGCCAGCTCCCCAGACATTCACTGGCCACAGAGCTACAAGACAGCCATGCCTAAAGGGCAGCAGCATTACACCTGGTGCTGTGTCCTCCAAACTCTGCTTCTGCCCTCTGGTCAAGCCACAGCAGCTTCTCCTATGTGATGAGTATGGAGGACACAGGTGCCAGGGAGTGTTTAGTACTTTTCTCTCCCCTGCCCAAGAGGGGCAGCAGCTGTGTGGGGTCACACACCATGACCCAAACATCTCTACGCTTGCTCCCAGAGGGCAGGAGAGCAATTCACTGAGACAGGGCAAGCAGAGACTGTTTTCCCTGCTTGTCAGGTGTCCTCTGCAGCTGTAACCACAGCCAGGAGCAGTTCCTGAGGCTGCTCCATCTAAAGCTTGGTGTGACCAGCACCTTACCGTATTTCCTTCGGATTTCATCGTGCCGCGATTTCATCTCCGCTCTCCTGCGGGAAGCAAAACAGACCTGAGTCAGTGAGTGGCAATACAAAAACAAGTCTGGAGCTCCAGGCTGTCAGCTTTGCTCAGCCCCTCACCACCCACCTCCTGAAGGTAATGGGAACCACAAAAGGTCAGATACACAGCACCGTTGCGATGCTGCACCCATGAATCACCTCAGAGAGGTGTTGCTTGTGAGGTTTACTCTCGAGCTAGGGCTGAAGCAGTCAGTGACTGCATGTGCCGAGCCCCACATCCCTCTTGATGTCACACCTGATGGTACAGACAGGAGCCCAGTTATCCTGAAGCCTGAGGCAGTGGCTGTTTGACAGGGCAGCAGGGGCACCTCACCTCTCCTCCTGCCGCACTCGTCTCCTCTCCCGCTCCCGGGCCGCTCTCTCGTCATCCTTGTCTGGCCTGGCAGACAGAAGAACTGTTAGCAGAGCCCAGCACTCAGCTTGGCACCAGCATGTGGCTGCAGATGAGCTGCCTCCAGAGAAAAGGGAACCTCTCTGATACTTGCTTTTTGCTCTTCTTCTTACAACAGCAACAGCAGCAGCAGACCCCCAAGGTGATAAGGATTGTTCCTCCCACCACAGACATGGCAATGATCAGGGCTTCAAAGTTCACTGGAGGATTTGACAAAACACATTTAGGACACAAATCCATGGCTGTCTGGCAACACAATATTTGCAAGCATTTGGCTGCTGTCAACAGCAGCTTCAGCTATTGGACTAGGACCATGCATAGCAGCCTGGGGAGGCAAGATAGACATGGTTATCTCTGGGTATGCCAAGCGCTGGCACCAGCACGTACACACCAACTGAGTGCATGGAGCTGTTACCTACAGCACTCACTCACTGGCTATGAAGAAAGCCAAGAACAAACGTACTCAGGTCAAACTCCTCCAGCAAAGCTGCCTTGATCACTAATCCTGGTGAACAGTAACCCAACAAAGGGAAAAAAACACCCTGGAGGCTTTAGCACTGAGCAGCAGCCTCCAACAGACAGGCCATGGCTGGGCACTGGAGTTACTACTCGCAGGAGCTAGCCTCAAAAGTCATCTAAGATGAGATGACTGTACTGGGGACACTTACAGGTGTCTGAAGTCCTTGGACAAGATGAGATCTGTTGGAATTTGTTTGCTTGGGGCCAGCAGTGCTGCTAAAGCAACTGAAGGCAAAGGGCTGCTTCGTGAACCCCACCCAGGGCTTAGGGGATCTGCTTGCTCATGCACAGCATCAAATCCATTAGGACACAATGGTGAAGCAGCAGCCTTGAGCTCTGGTTGGCAAACATCTTACTCAGCTCCTGTGGAGATACCAGCAGAGAAGCCAGCCAAGAGACACCACCTGAAATCATCTGCAAAGAGGGGGCTGTTTCAAGTGTGATTCAGACTGCTCAGGGACTTGGGCAAGTGGAAACACTGTTCAGGAGCCACTCCACACACAGCTGCCACATTCCAGATACGTTTCCTAGTGCTCCTGAGGCTGCTTCTCATCTCCATGCAGCTCAAGCTGTGAGCCCAGGGGAAAGCCTGAGCACTGCACCTGGTGCATTTCAAGACGTTTCAAAAGATGACTTCCTGTCCCCTCACTGCAGTAGCAGGCTGAGCTGCCTCCACCACTGCACTTGCTCTCAAAGCCTCCAGCTGTCCCAGTGAAGAGTTTAATTGCTGCCAACCACTGTGCCACCTAACACAGCCCTTATCCACGCTACCATGACAAGCATGATGCAAGGGATGTGGTTCCAGATAACAGCTGAGAAAGAGGCACTTGCATTTGTCCTCACTGGTGTGCTCATGCAGTCTCTCCAGCAGCAGGGAGGCCTGCAGGTCTGTACCCCAGGAAGGCTTTGAGAAAGGTGGCATTTGAGACTTGCTGTCTATGGCACTGTCTTGCCTCACAGCAGTGAGAAGCTTTTGCTGGCTGCACTGTGGCAGACCCACACAAGCTCGCAGGGAAGAGCCCAAAAGCCAAGGATCAGAAGTCAGCCCAGTGAGGATGAGAAAACCCCAAAAGGCTCTTCAGCTCAGAAGGGAATTTCTCCACCAGCATGCCTCTGTTGGTGTGTCTGAAACCCTGGCTGTTAGGGTGAGTCTGGGGTTCAGATCACCCCTTCCCAGAGAGGTCAGTGGCAGAATATTGGGCACTCCTCCAGCTGATCACAGAATGGTTTCAAAAGAACCTCCACAGGTCATCTAGGCCTACCCTCCCTGTAGTGAGCAGGGACATCCTCCACTAGATCAGGTTACTCAGAGCCTTGTCAACCCTCACCTTGAGTATCTGCAGGGACGGGGCCTCAACTACTTCACTGGACAACCTGTTCTAGTCTTCTACCACCCTCGTGGTAAAGAATTTGCTCCTAACATCCAACCTTAATCTGCTCTAATTTCAAACCATTGTCCCTCACCCTACTCCTACAGGCCTTTGGGAACAGTCTCCCTATAGCCTTCCCATAAGCCTCTTTCAGGTACTAGAAGGTTGCTATTAGGCCTCCCCAGAGTCCTCCCTTCTCCAGGCTGAGCAGCCCCAGCTCCCTTAGCCTGTCCTTGCAGGAGAGGTGCTCCAGACCCACAATCATCAGATGATAAAGTCACACACACTGAGAAGAGGAGACTCATTGAAGAGCTGACCTTCCATAGGGCTAACCTCTGGAGCAAGTTTTACTGGTGAAAGAATGTGAGCTTATATAATGGAACCTTTTGTGCAGCTACTCACAGAAAAACTAGAATTTCAAGGTCTTACTCAAACCTCAGAGAAGCATATTGTTATGCTTACAAAGAGGAGATTCTTCCTCCACAAGGTATGAAATCAGTTTTAACTTTCCAGTGGGCAGGAAACAGAGCTCAGCCTCAAGCACTACAAATGAGAGGCAACCAAAATTCAAGTTCACTCTCAAGAGGACAGAAAAGAGAAGCCAAGCCCCAGCTTGCTTCCTAGATTCTCCAGACCCCAACAGCCAAGTCCAGCAGCTGTCAGTCATGAAAAGCTTCCAGAGGTGACCTGGCTACAGCACAGCTTATGCAGGACTAGTTTCTCAGGAGGGTAAAAGCTGAGTATGACCACAGCACACTCAGCACTAGAAGCCCACACAAGCCTCCAGAAAAGTCACATCACTTCTGGTTCCAGGAGTCCTTTTGAATTTTCAGAGCCTGTCTGTGACAGCAGCCACACTGCTAAAGGTGAAGAGCCAGCAGCTGTGCAAGGAACAATGCAGAGGGTGCAGAGAAAAGGGCTGCCAAAGAGTCAGCCTCTGGTGTGCAGACTTTTAGCACCAGAAAGCATTGCATGGGCAGCTGCCCAGAGAGCACCTTTGACTCTTGTTGCTAGGCACTAGCCACGTCTGGAAGCCTCAATCACACCAAGGCACAAGAATCATGTTTAGATCAGCTAAAGCCCCACAAATCCTCCTTGCCAGAAGGCAGACTGCTCACACGCTGCTTCCTCACCCACGCTTCAGGAAGCATGGAGAACCCTGATTGACTTCAGCCTGTAACTGCTAAACCAGCAACAAGAAAGGGAGGCAAGGGAAGCCTCCCAGTACCAGCAGCAAGAGCAGCAGCCAGTGCTGTTTATCGAGCATTAAGGGCAGTCTTAGAATCATAGAGTGCAGGGGTTGTTAAGGACCTCTAGAGATCAAGTCCAACCCCACTGCCAAAGCAGGGTCACCTAGGGCAGGTCACACAGCAACATGTCCAGGTGGATTTTGAAAGTCTCCAGAGGAGGAGACTCCACAACCTCCCTGGGCAGCCTGCTCCAGGGCTCCAGTACTCTCACAACAAAGACATTTCTCCTCATGCTGAGGCAGAACTTCTGTGTTCCAGCTTACACCCACTGTTTCTTGTCCCATCACTGGGCACCACTGAAAAGAGCCTGGCACCTTCATCTTGACACCCACCCCTCAGATGTTTATAGATGGTAGTAAGATGCCCTCTCAAGACTAAACAGCCTCAGCCATGGCTCAAGCATCATCCACTTACCCCAGCAGACTCCCCAGCGCGCAGAGCGGAGCTCACACAGGTCAGCCGGGGGGAGGACTCTTCGGACAGGGTACTCCACACACCTCCCATTGCTGGCACACCACAGGCACTGGGACACAGCAACCAGGCAGCAGAGTGTTACCAGTGCACAGCTGTGTTCTGCATTGTTAGCCACAGCAACTGGGCCACCATGGCCTGTTCCCATGGGCCAGGTACCACCCAGCAGCAAGAGGATGCTCAGGAGCAGCAGTTACATTCAGTGGTTGGGCACAATGATCACGAAGGTCTTCTCCAAGCAAAGTGATTCTGTCAGCATGGGCTGCAGCAGGAGAGGCAGGCAAAGGGAGTGCAGATTCCCAGGGTGAGTAAAGATGCTGAAAAACCTTCTGGCCTGCATGATGGCAGTAACCACAAAATCCTTCATGCTTGTCCCACGCAGTGTTTTTGGGAGAAGGGTGGCTTTGAGACAAGCCACTCATGCATCTGATAAGCAGGATTGTGTGCCATCACTGGTTTGTCCCAGACACACTACCTGCAGCAACTCTGCACCCTCTTTTCCTGCCAATCACTAACACCAATGATGGGGTTGGTTTTGGTCAAACTGGTTCTGGCTATGTCAGTTACAAGATGTGACTCAAGCTCAAGTTTGCTGATATCAGAGATAAGGCAGCAGAAGCAAACAGGATCTGAGTATGCATCCCCATCCATCCAGTGCTACAGCACCTACTGGTGGAGGGGCAGCTTGACCAGCCAGTCCAGTCTTTTCAGCTCCTTCACACCACAGTGTCTCCCATCTCTGGAGGAGCTCAGCAGTTTCACCACTCAACTCTAAAAGCATAGAATCACAGAACTGTTTTGGTTGGAAAAGACCTCCAAGACCATCAAGTCCAGCCACCAAGATAATACCACCATGTCCATTAAAACATGTCCCTGTGTGCCATGTCCACACATTTCTTGATACCTCCAGGGATGATGACTCCAGCACCTCCCTGGGCAGCCTGTTCCAATGCCTGACCATTCTTGCAGGAAATAAGTTTTTCCTAATCTCCAACCTAAGCCTCCCCTGGCACAATTTCAGGCCCTTTCCTCTCATTCTATCACCTGATACTAGGGAGAGGAGACTGACACCCACCCGACTCCAACCTCCTTTCAGGCAGTTGTAGAGAGCAAAGGGGTCTCCTCTCAGCCTCCTCTTCTCCAGACAAATCAACCCCAGTTCCCTCAGCTACTCCTCACCAGACCTGTTCTCCAGACCCTTCATCAGCTTTGTTGCCCTTCACTGGGCATGCTCCAGCACCTCAACAGCTCCAGCACCTCAACATTCCTCTTGGAGTGAGAGCCCCAACACTGACCCCAGTACTCAAGGTGTGGCCACATTAGTGCTGAGTACAGTGGCACAATCAGTGCCCTGATCCTGCTGGCCACACTCCTGCTGATCCATCCCAGGATGCTGCTGACTTTCTCGGTCACAAAAGCTAAGCAGTTTCTAGCAACCTCTCCCCAGAGCACCAAGTGGTGTTTGTCAAGGGTGGTGGCATCTTCAGCACACTCAGGACAAGGATAGGGGATCATCTCCCCCTTCCAGGAGGGAAACTGCTCCCTACCAGCCCTGCAAAACTAATGCTGCGTTTTCAGGCATGACAAGGGGTTGGGATTTCTGCTGCTGCTACTCACCGTGACATTTTTCAGACACTCCTCACAGCTCCTGTTTGTATACTGGTGACAAGCTAGAGAAAAGAAAAAAAGACATCTCAGTACCTTGAAGAGCTTCTCAGTGGTTTACAGCTCCAGGCTCCTGCTGCTGTACACAGCTTTGCCTGCTGTGGGAGGTGGTCACTCATTCCAGACGAGTGGCAATGCCACATAATGCTGCTGCAAGAGCTGCCAGCCTTATACAGTGCCATGGCAGGAGGTCCAAATGGAAGTCATCTGCCTTGCCTGTGCTAACCTAAAGCCCTAAACTGTGAGTTCCAGACCCTGGGTCTTATTTCCCCAAAAGCCTAAGCATCTCCTGTGGCTGGAAGGCAGTCAGACAGCTGGGGGCCACTGTCTGGAGCGACCCTGCAAGGACCAGGACAAGCACCGGGCAGGTAGTGCAGTCTCATATAATCAGATAACAGAGCAGCTAAAGCAAACGAGTCTCAGACAAGGAAATTACTACCAGGAAAAGCAGCAGCAAAGGAGCACAGGGGGAGACATGCAGTTTCAGCTCCCACAGGGGCCCACACCCTCCTGCTGCACAAAGGCCATGTCCTGCCCCAGCCAATTCATCCAAACTCTTCTTCAGTAGGAAACCCCTCAGGTGACAGAAGCTGAACTCTGCACTCATGCTCAGAACCTGTTTCCACTCCTACTTGACAAGAAGACAACTGCTGCTCTATAGGCACACATGGCTCTTGGCACCAGTGTCACTGTGGACAATGGCATCCTCAGGGGATGCAGGTCAGCTGGGCAGGGGGAACAGATCAGGTCTGAATTCAGGAGAGGGTGGCCCAGCCCAGCTGCCTTCCTGGGGCTTGCCTGCAGCTCCTGGCAGTTTTAGTGCTTCAGAAAAAGTGTTCCTACAGGACACTTGCCTGCCACCTCACTGGTATGCTGCCCTAGAGTAGTATTGGCAGCCCTCGAGGATCAGCTCTTCAAACCTCACCCCTAAGAGTCCAAGCATCAGCCTGCTTGACTGGGGTTTAAAAAACCAATAAACAACCAGCACAAAACCCAAGCCACAAGACAACTTGCCTGACTACTTAGTACCTGGTGGAAGAAGGATCATTGCTTACTCAGGAAAGAATCACCCCAGAGGTGCTTGTTTTCCAGACTCCCAAGCAGCAGAGCTGGATTTCCTCTCCCCAGCTGGCAGCAACCCTCAGCTGTGACCCGCTGGCAGCAGTCACATGCTCTGCAGGGCTCTCCAAACAAGAGGGCAATTGATGACCATGGCTCAGATAAGGCTGTTTGCACACTGGCTGGGGAGCCAAGATTGCAGCTTTCAAACACTCTGGGAAGCTGCATCTTCCCCATTTCTCCTTGAAGCTAGGAAAGCACCACAGGACCTGTGCTGCCCCGAGACTGGGCAGCAGGCCACTAGCAGGCAAAAAGGAAGCCAGTGGTTATAACTCTGCTTTCCCTCAGGGTCTGCCTGCTCCTGGAAGCTTCAGCTGAGGTTCATCCTTCAACCCCTAAAGCCAAGGCCACCCTCTTGCAGCCATATTGACAACAGACCATTTCCAGGACCCCACAGCTCTTCAGGAGTGGGGGTTTGTCCCTATGCCAATCCCAGGAGACCTGCCTGCTCACATAGGACAGCACAGGAAGCATTGTAGTCCCTGGGGACGAAGGTGGGACAGGATTCTTGCTGCACTAGAATCCTGGATAATGCCTTTGCATGTGCTACAAAAGTGACCTGAATGGCCTGGGGTAGAGTGAGACAGTAAAACACAGGCTGGTCTTCTCTCTCCTCCCAGCTGGAGCCACCACACAGCCATCTGAGGCATGGCCATCACACGGAGAACAAGCGTCACCTGGAAGAGCAGGCAGACTTGGCACACCCTTGAAGGGGGCTGTCCCCACCCTGGGCTTGAGGTTCCTCTACCTGGTGCAGCAGCCACGGGGCTGTGCCACATCCTCTGCCCACCGAGGCGAAGCAGTCAGCCATCTGGTGCTCTCAACCTGGTTAAACGGCACCCACCTTCCCCCTGCCAGCCTCCCCAGTCCTGAAGGAGGACTTCCTCCAAAGGGCCATCAGTGGGGACCTGGCTGCCCAGAGAGTCCTTCTTTGTGCCCAGGACAGGTACCAAATCCTGCCAAGGCCCAGCTGAGCCACCAGGGTCACTAAGCTCAGCTGTGCCGCAGGGGCAGCTGGCACAGCACCAGGGCTGCTCTCCAGCACCCCATCTTTCAGAGCTCTGCGGGACCTGCTGGTGCCCCACGGCACATGGCATCGCGTTCTGCGGCGCTCTCAGCAAGGAAGGGACTTCTTGCCCCGGCCCCCACTGCCTGTCCCCTCCCCAGCGGCCACCTCCACCCAGCACACTCTCGGTACGCAGCCCACGGGGCCACAGCCTACTCCGGGCTGCTTCGCACCCCTGGCGCCCCTCAGAGGGGAGTCGAAAGGAGCCGCAGAGCCCCGAGTTTTGCTGCCGAGCCTCGTCTCCGTGCCCACGGTGCCCGTGGGCAGATGCACGCAGCTGCGCCGGGAGAGCCGGGCTCAGAGCCCACAGGCCCGAGGGGCAAGGGGGCACAAGGGGGTGCCACTGCGCCGGGCAGGGGGCGCCGGGGGAGCCCCTCAGCACCGAGCCCGGCGCCGAGGCCGCGCTTACCTCCCGCCACGTCCTGCGCGGCGGCGGGGAGCAGAGCCAGGGCCAGAGCGGCGCAGAGCCGGAGCACCGCGGCCATGGCGAAGGCAGGCAGGCCGAGGCCGGAGCCGGGAGGGGCCCCAGCCGCTGCCTATGTAGGGCCGAGCGCGGGGGCGGGCCGGGGGCGGCCCTGGGAGCGGACCGCGCGGAGCCGACGGCCGGACTCGGCTGGAGGAAGAGGAGGGAGTGTGCGGCCAGAGGCGGGCCGGTGGCTGGAGGGCCTCCCTGGGCAGCCGTCCCTCCCTGGGCAGCCGTCCCTCCCTGGGCAGCCGTGCCTCCCTGGGCAGCCGTCCGTCCCTCCCTGCCAGGGGCACGCTGCGCAGGCGGGACGGAGCCGCCCGGCGCCCCCCGCGCAGCCCGGCCGCAGGAGGCGGACAGGTTCCCGCGGCAGGAGCGGCGAGCGGCGGGGGCACGGCTGCAGCCCTCCGCGGTGAGATAGGGGCAGCCCTAAACGGAGCCCCTGCGCCCTCCCCACTGGAAGGGCTCTCGATCACTGCCACTGGCTGCCCAGGGAAGCGGTTGTATCCTCATCCCTGGAGGTGTTTGAAAGAGGCGGAGTTGTGATGCTGAGGGACATGGTTTAGTACCAGCCTTGGTCGAGTTAGAGGATGGATGGACTTTTTAAAGCCTTGGAACGGAAAGGATTCTGTGATTCTATGGTAATAGAGGTTGTTGATGTCTGTATTAGTTCTGGTGATACACTGTGATGTAACTGAGGTAGTGGAATGCCACTGGGGACTTGCATATTGTTCATGCTGAAGTAAAATGAACTGCAGGACAGTTTGGCTTCGGGAAGATGGACTTTGCTTCTGGGAAGCTTGAGCTGTCCCTGGAGAATAAAGGATACCTTGGGACAACCACAACAATGCCAGCATCCTGGCCCCCCCCGACACGTCTTTGAGACCCTGCCAGCACCATCTAGCGTGACAGATCAGTGACTCAAGCAAGACCGACGTCCAGGGATGTCTGGATCAATAGATGAGCAGCAAGAATCACAGAGTCATTTTGGTTGGAAAAGACTTTTAAGATCATCAAGTCCAACCATTCTCTAACTCTGCCAAGGCTGGTGTTAAATCATGTCCCTCAGCACCACTTCTTCATCTCTTTTAAACCTTTCCAGGGACGGTGATTAGCAATTAGCACAGGTGTTAGTGACTAATTAAGTTGTCTCATACCTGAGTGCTTGAAGGGTATAAGAACCCTGTGTAAGAACCGGTTTGGCTGGGACATCTCATGTGCATGAATAAACACTTGGCCTTCTAATTCCATGCGTTGCATCCTAGACTCTAGTTTCCATCAGCACGGAGAGGGCATGAATTTTCAGGACTCACAGGGTGCTGGAGTCTCCCTTCTGGCCAAAGCAAGAAGCTTGCTGGCCTCAAGCCCACACATTCAACTTTTGAGATGTGAGAAGCTGCACTGATGCAAAGAGGTTTTTTTTCATGTGCAGGTCATGAATCCTGTGCTGGAGCCAAAGAGATCTGTGCCATTGGATTCATGATCAGCAATGCAGACAGCCCAGAAATGGTTTTCCAGCTGTCACTGCCAGGAAGATTGTGATGCTGCCAGTGTGAGGCTTCTCTATGACCTGGTTTTACCCCCAGTCTCTTGGGAAGGGGACAAGAGTTTCACTATATGCACACAGGCTTCTTGACAGCAGCAGGGCAAAACTGCTGTCCTTATATGAGTACCACCACTCCAGCTTGCAGTCACAGTATCACAGTATCATCAAGGTTGGAAGAGACCTCACAGATCATCAAGCCCAACCCTTTACCACAGAGCTCAAGGCCAGACCATGGCACCAAGTGCCACGTCCAGTCCTGCCTTGAACAGCTCCAGGGACGGCGACTCCACCACCTCCCCGGGCAGCCCATTCCAGTGTCCAATGACTCTCTCAGTGAAGAACTTTCTCCTCACCTCAAGCCTAAATCTCCCCTGGCACAGCCTGAGGCTGTGTCCTCTTGTTCTAGTGCTGGCCACCTGAGAGAAGAGAGCAACCTCCTCCTGGCCACAACCACCCCTCAGGTAGTTGTAGACAGCAATAAGGTCTCCCCTGAGCCTCCTCTTCTCCAGGCTAACCAATCCCAGCTCCCTCAGCCTCTCCTCGTAGGGCTGTGCTCAAGGCCTCTCCCCAGCCTTGTTGCCCTTCTCTGGACACGCTCAAGCATCTCAATGTCCCTCCTAAACTGGGGGGCCCAGAACTGAACACAGTACTCAAGGGGTGGTCTAACCAGTGCAGAGTACAGGGGCAGAATGACCTCCCTGCTCCTGCTGACCACACCAGTCCTGTGTCCCAGAGCCCATGGGCACTGCAGGGTGCAGTATCCCTGCCAGCTTTAGTGATGGTTGAAGCCACTGTCCCTTGAAACTGGGAGAATCAAGCTCCAGTGTAAAGGCATGCTCAGGCCAGGCTGGTTCAGAACAAGATCAAGCTTTTTCAGGCAGACACGTGGCTGCAAATTCCCAGAATGTGTCACACCTTGCCACAGTCAACCCATCCTTACTCATAATTCACAGAGTGGTTTGGCTTGAAAGGGACCTTAAAGATCATCTAGTTCAAACTCCCTGCCATGGGCAGGGACACCTCCCACTAGATCAGCTTGCTCTGTCCAACCTGCCCTTGAACTCCTCTAGGGAGGAGACATCCACAAGCTCCCTGGGCAACCTGTTCCAGTGTCTCACCACCCTCACTGTAAAGAATGTCCTCCTAATCTCCAGTCTCAATTTCCTCTCTTCCAGCTCAAAGCCATTGCCTCTTGTCCTGTCACTGCAAGCCTTTGTAGAAAGTCCCTCCCATCTCTGCTGTAGCTCCCTCCAGACTGTTACGAGGTCTTCCTGGAGCCTTCTTTTCTGCACCCCCAAAATGCACCTTATCCCCCTCGAGATGCAGGCAGCAGTGGTGGCACCTTCAGGTGGTAGCATCAGGCAGCAGGATGGGGAGACACAAGCAACCCCTAATGGTGGCATGACCAGGTATGGTCCTGTGGAGGAACTGAGCACCATATGGTGGTTTCTCCATGGGAAGGCTGGCCAAGTTGCTCACAGCTGGTGGATTTTGGCCATGGGACTGGAGTAGGGCAGCAGGAAGGAGCTCGTGGGTGGGAGGCAGGAGACAGCACTGGAGGTGTGCTGCAGAGCTGAGCATGAGTGCCGAGGGCAGAGCTTTGACTTGGCAAATGACTGATGACTCAGCATGGAGGAAGCTTGAAAAGAAAGTAGAAAATGTGTTTTGGATTGCCCTAGATGAAGAAGATGGCTAATATTTTTCATCAAAATGGAGAACTAAACCTGAAGGAAGCAATGCCATAGCTTGAGCAGGCAGCATTGTACCAGCTCCAGTGTGGAGCTTGTTACCTGCCTGTTCTGGAAGCTTTGCTCTCCCTGCTGTGTTCCTGGTGCCCTTGAGAGCCAGATGGGGATACACTTTCTGCAGGTTGGGACAGCCTTAGGTTGACCAAGCCATGGGATGTGAGGCCTGAGCTGTGGGGCACAAACGATGCAGAGCTGGGAAGGAGCCTCTCTTGATTTTGCCACCTCAGGCAAGAGCTCTGATGCTAGGAGCTGCTTCTTGCAGGTGGTTGAGATTTTGGCAGCTCCATAGGAGAAACATGGGGCTCTTTGCATGTAGTGAGGTCTCAGGAGCTGCCAAACAGATGTGAGATCTGGGAGGCTGTTCCTTCAAAAGCATCTGGTGCTCAAGACTGAGCAGGCAGTGGCATTGCTCTGGTGCTAACGGGCCCCATGGCATCTCCCCAGAGCTGCTTCTTGGGCTGGAGGCAGTTCTTTCAAACCTGCTGAGCAATGCCCTGGCACCAGAGCCACTGCCAGCCAGCTTGGGCAACACGAGGAAGTGTCTGCCTAACCTTTCTCTTTGTAAAGTGCCTCATTCATTTGTCCTGGGTTTATTTGTGAAGCAGTGCTTGGGCTGTAGAGAATTCCAGTGGCACGGGCAGGGACCCAGAGTGAGCTGCTGCGAGTGGGCACCTGGGCAGCAAGAGTGGGCAAGCTGTCAACAGGTAAGTTGGGGGACACCAAAACACCACTCTAATCCTGCCAGCTTTTCCACTTCCTCTCCTTATTTGTCTCTGAAGGGTATTTTCAAAGCCTTCAAGATGTCCTCAAGTAGTTTCCAGGGCGACAGTGCTAAAGTCATCACTGCCATGGAAACCCTCTCTTTGGCACAATATAAATATTTCCCTTGAAGGAGGCTGGATGAGTGGGTGATGTGGGTGATGTGCTATTTTCTAGCACTCCCTGGCTGCAACAGGACAATCTGCAGGAGATGGGAGGGAGGATAAAATTAGCTTGCCACGCTGGCCAGCCATGGGAAGAGGTGACTGCCAGCATTTTTTGGTGCAAGACCTGGGTTTGTTTGTGTCAGCCTCAAGCAAAAAAAGGTTTACACTGCAGGGAGGAAAAAAAAGAAGGGAAAACAAAAACAAAAAAAAAAAAAGGGGGGGGACTTTTTACAAGGGCTTGCAGTGATAGGACAAGGGGAAAGAGATTTGAGCTGGAAAAGGGGAGATTTAGACTGAAGATTAGGAAGAAATTCTTTGCAGTGAGGGTGGTGAGACACTGGAACAGGTTGCCCAGGGAGGTTGTGGATGCCTCCTCCTTGGAGGTGTTCAGGGCCAGCTTGGATGGGGCCTTGGGCAACCTGGTCGAGTGGAAGGTGTCCCTGCCCATGGCAGGGGGTCAGAAGTAGATGATCTTTAAGGCTCTTTCCAACCCAAATGATGTTATGAATTCTGTGAATTTCTAGAATCACAGAATCAGGCAGGATTGGAAGGGACACCTCCCTACAAGTGTTCAAGGCCAGGTTGTCAGGTGGCTCTGCCCATGGCAGGGAAGTTGGAACTGGATGATCTTCAAGGTCCTTTCCAACCCAAACAATTCTATGATTCTATGAAAATAGTTGTGTTTTTTTCTTGTCTTTCTTCCAAGTTTTCCCTTTAGCCCCAACCCAATGTCCCCTATGGTCAGCACAGACAGACAGGGCTGCTGGAGCATCCTTGGTGTAAAGACTGCTGAGCCAGAGTCGGCTTCTCCTGGCAACACATGCATAGCTGAGGTTATCCATTTTGGTTTTAATTGCCTCCTCTCTGTCTCATCCATTTGCCAGCACCTTCTCTGGAGCCTGCCTGGAGCCTTGGGCAGCGGTGGTGGAGCAGGAACCTCCTAAACATCCTCTTGCAGCATGGGGCTGTCTGGAGGGGTGATGGCTGTGCCATGGGTCCCAGCCCCCAACCTCTGCAGCCCCCTCCCACCCGCCCTGCTCCTCTGGCCACACTGTTCTGTGCACCAGGGCACAGGTCCAAAGAGTCATCAGACAGCAAACACCTGTCCCCCAGCACACCACTGTCCCCACTGTCACCACACTACAGCAGCTCTTGTCAGCCACCATCAAGAAAGGATCTCCAGGCTGCCCTGGGAGGTCCTTGCACGGCACAGCAGATGTTTTCCTAAGCAGAGATGGCTGCGCGGGGTGGAGGTGCTGGCAGCACGGTGAGGGGCTGGGGCCAAGCATCCTCAGAGGCCATCTGTGCCCTGGCTGGCAGCGAGGCGTGAACGCCACCTGTCCCCAGGCAGATGAGCCTCCTCACCTCCGTGCTCCAGGGCGACACCAAAGGGCAGAGCCCCCACTGAACGCAGGGAGGTTCCCAAGCCTGGAGAAGCACTTCTCGCTTTCCTGGAAGAAGAGGATGCTCTCTCCCCACGGGACTGCCCAGGCTATTTTTAAATCACTGTAGCAGTCCCAGGATGGGGAGACACAGTGTGCCTCCAGCTCAGGGTGACGTCCCCTCACCATGCTCTCCTTTGCTGGGGCTGCCAGTGGCTGAGGATGAACACAGGCAGTCTTGGTGGGTGCAGCCCCCACCAGCCATCTGGCCTGGAGGACAAGAGCTCACTGCCATCCCCTCCAACATCACCCCTGGAATTCTCCTACGAGGGCTGAGAGCTGCCTCAATGCCTATTTACACACAGTATCACACACAGTATCACCAAGTTTGGAAGAGACCTCACAGATCATCAAGTCCAACCCTTTACCACAGTGCCCAAGGCCAGACCATGGCACCAAGTGCCACGTCCAGTCCTGCCTTGAACAGCTCCAGGGACGGCGACTCCACCACCTCCCCGGGCAGCCCATTCCAGTGTCCAATGACTCTCTCAGTGAAGAACTTTCTCCTCACCTCCAGCCTAAATCTCCCCTGGCGCAGCCTGAGGCTGTGTCCTCTCGTTCTGGTGCTGGCCACCTGAGAGAAGAGAGCAACCTCCCCCTGGCCACAACCACCCCTTAGGTAGTTGTAGACAGCAATAAGGTCACCCCTGAGCCTCCTCTTCTCCAGGCTAACCAATCCCAGCTCCCTCAGCCTTTCCTCCACCTCCCCCACCCCAGGAGGTGCTGTAAGGCTGTTGAGAAGCCAGGAGGGTCAGCCCCTGGTACCTGCTTTTCTTTATCTTCCTTTCGGGGGGGGGGGGGGGGGGGGGCAAAAAAAAAAGCCCAACTCAGAGCAAACAATGAAAATGTTCCAGCTGCTGGCCGGGAGCAGTGATCTCAGATAAAACCCCAAGGATCTGCCAGCTAAATATAGCCTGAGCCCCATAAATTAAACAAAAGCTTTTTGCTGGGCTCTCCGAAAGCTGCTCCCAGCTGCAGTTTTATCTATGTAAGGTATAACTCTGGCAGGATTTGTTATTATTAGTCCTACCTCCCCCGTGTCACCGACCTCCCCCAGTGCTCTTGTTTGGGAACGTGGGTTTTGCAGAGCCAGCCTTTCCCCTCCTGGAAGCTCCTCTGCTGCCAAGGCTTTCCTGCCTTGTCATAGGAATTCACAAGCCCAGGAGGGTTTTAGCCTTTTGGACAACTTCTGATTGTTGTAGTGTCCTGCACCCAGCAAGGAATGAAATTCTGCACCACGGAATCATAGAATCATTAGGGTTGGAAAAGACCTTTAAGAACATTGAGTCCAACCACAACCCAATTACCATGGCCACTAAATTATGTCATAGAATCATAGAATCAACCAGGTTGGAAGAGACCTCCAAGCTCATCCAGTCCAACCTAGCACCCGGCCCTATCCAGTCAACCAGACCATGGCACTAAGTGCCTCATCCAGACTTTGCTTGAACACCTCCAGGGATGGCAACTCCACCACCTCCCTGGGCAGCCCATTCCAATGCCAATCACTCTCTCTGACAACAACTTCCTCCTAACATCCAGACTAGACCTCCCCTGGCAAAACTTGAGACTGTGTCCCCTTGTTCTGTTGCTGGGTGCCTGGCAGCAGAGCCCAACCCCACCTGGCTATAGCCTCCCTGCAGGCAGCTGCAGGCAGCAATGAGCTCTGCCCTGAGCCTCCTCTGCTGCAGGATGCACCCCCCCAGCTCCCTCAGCCTCTCCTCACAGGGCTGTGCTCCAGGCCCCTCACAGCTTTGTCGCCCTCCTGTGGACACCTTCCAGTACTGCAACATCTCTCTTGAATGGAGGAGCCCAGAACTGGACACAGCAGTCAAGGTGTGGCCTGAGCAGTGCTGAGCACAGTCCTGTGTGCAGCTCTGCAGCTCCCAACACAAGGAACTGTTAGAGCAAGTCCAGAGGAGGCTATGAAGATGCTCAGAGGGCTGCAGCAGCTCTGCTATGAGGACAGGCTCAGAGAGCTGGGGCTCTGCAGCCTGGAGGAGAGAAGGCTTCCAGGAGACCTTATAGTGGCCTGCCAGTATCTGAAGGGGGGCTGCAGGAGGGTCTGGGGAGGGACTATTGACAAGGTCTTGTGATGACAGGACAAGGAGGAATGGGTTTGAACTGGCAGAGGGCAGAGTGAAACTAGATGTTAGGAAAGGGTTCTTTGCAGTGAGGGTTGTGAGACACTGGCACAGGTTGCCCAGGGAGGTTGTGGCTGCTCCCTCCCTGGAGGTGTTCAAGGCCAGGTTGGATGAGGCCTTGAGCAACCTGTTCTAGTGGGAGGTGTTCCTGCCTATGGCAGGGGGTTGGAACTGGATGATCCTTGAGGTCTCTTCCAACCTAAACCATTCTATGATTCTGTGATCCTAGGAGCTGAGTCCTCAAGTACTGCCTGCAACATGAAAGCCTTGGGCAGCTCTTGCAGATACTGTGCAAACCAACATGCAAGGAGGTGTTTCTCTTGCCTCCTTTTCCTCATCAAGGTTCTTAACATTACAGAACTATAGAATCACAGAATCATTTCAGTTGGAAAAGACCTTCTAAGATCATTGAGTTCAACCATCTCCCCTAGTGGCATGTCTATATGTGAACACCTCCAGGGATGGTGACTCCACCACCTCTCTGAACAACCTTTCCCAGTGCCTGACCACTCTTGAGAAAATAATTTTTCCTAATATCCAACTTAAGCCTCCCCTGGGGCAACTTGAGTCACTTGGTTTAGTGGGCATGATGCTGCCAGGTTGATGGTTGAACTCAATGATCTTAGAGGTCTTTTCCTAACAAAGGAATTCTATGACTGCCTCTGATTTTCTTTCTGCATTTGCTGGTAGGAGTCTGGCTGAATAATCCAGCCCATGTCTCTGAAAGGTGTGAGCAGGACTGGCAGCCCAGAAAAATCCAAGCTGCCTTTCCCAAGTGAAAGCACCATCTTCCCACTGAGCTGTTCTCAGCCTCCCATCACTCCCAGCAGTCCCACAACACAACCAGCTCTGCCAAAACCATGTGGCAAAGTTCCCTCTTGCTGAGCTGCAAGTGAGCGAGCCCTGCAGGCACCAACCTTTCTCCAAGGCCACCTGTTTGTCTTTTGTCCTCCATGGTCTCATGGACTCCCCCAGCTCTTTTGGTTCCTTGCAATGGTTTGAAGGCAGAGAGACCTTTTCCAGGCAGGGTGCAAGGAAAAGCAGGCTAAAGCTGCGTCCCTTGGTTCCTCCTTAGGGAGTGGAGGCAGCACAAGCACTGTTCACCCACAGCCCCTCCAGTTCTCAGGAGCACCCTAGGGCAGGAGAGCCAATGGCATCCTGGGCTGGATCAGGAACACTGCAGGCAATTCTTTGCCTCAGATGATCATAAAATCAGTAAGGTTGAAAAAGACCTTTAAGGCCAAGTGCAGAGTTCTGCACTTTGGCCACAACAACCCTAAGCAACACTACAGGCTGGGGACAGAGTGGCTGGAGAGCAGCCAGGCAGAGAGAGACCTGGGGGTGCTGGGAGATAGTAGCTGAAGATGAGGCAGCAGTGAGCCCAAGTGGTCAAGAGAGCCAATGGCATCCTGGGCTGGCTCAGGAGTAGTGTGGGCAGCAGGACAAGGGAGGTTATTCTGCCCCTGTGCTCATCACTGCTCGGGCCACACCTTGAGTGCTGTGTCCAGTTCTGGGCTCCTCAATTCAAGAGAGATGTTGCAGTACTGGAAGGTGTCCACAGGAGGGCGCCAAAGCTGTGAGGGGCCTGGAGCAGAGCCCTGTGAGGAGAGGCTGAGGGAGCTGGGGGTGTGCAGCCTGCAGCAGAGGAGGCTCAGGGCAGAGCTCATTGTTGTCTACAACTACCTGAAGGGAGGCTGTAGCCAGCTGGGGGTTGGTCTCTTCTGCCAGGCAAGCAGCAACAGAACAGGGGACACAGCCTCAAGTTGTGCTGGGGGAAGTCTAGGCTGGATGTGAGAAGGAAGTTGTTGGCAGAGAGAGTGATTGGCATTGGAATGGGCTGCCCAGGGAGATGGTGGAGTCACTGTGCCTGGAGGTGTTCAGGAAAAGCCTGGATGAGGCACTTAGTGCCATAGTCTGGTTGACTGCATAGGGCTGGGTGCTAGGTTGGACTGGATGATCTTGGAGGTCTCTTCCAGCCTGGTTGACTCTATTCTAGTCTAGTCTGTTCTGTTCTGTTCTGTTCTATCCTATCCTATCCAGGTGGGAGAAAGAACAAGGTTCCCACTCCCACAATTCTCCTTGAGTTTGTACCTCTGTTTCTAAACAAGCCTTCATCTGCCCCCCCCAGCAGGACACAACCCCGCAGCAGGCTACTTTGAGTGGACTTTAACCCACCCTCCCCCCAACCAAAAAAAAAACAAAAGCAGCAGCCACCACTGAGGCTGTCATGGCTATATTTAGTTGGAACTTTTCTGTCCAGGATTCAGACTCTATTTGGAAACCCTGTGCCTTGGCGTGCAGCCAGGCAGCTCGCTTTTATACAGTAATCCCTCAGCATATGGCAAATGTTTCTCATCTCCCAGTGGCTGCAGCACTGGCCCTGGCAGCCTGGCAGCAAAGGGTTTCAAGCTGAAACTGAGACAAGCTGACTGGCTGTGGTTGGGGATTCACTCTTTAGACCCAGAAGATCTTCTGGTAGAAACATCTTCTTGATGGAGCTCTGAAAAAAACCAGTCTCCTTGGGCATTCTGGCTGCCTTCTGCTCCAGCACCCAGTGCCTTCTGGATGGTTTTGGGGTGCAAACCTCAGGGCATTTCTAACCAGTCGCTGGCCTGGGATGTTGCCTGGGAGCTGGGTGATGAGAAATAAGATGTGGAGCACTCTGAACTGTGCCCTCAGGCCATCCGGGCTGCTTCAGCTGTCAAGGTGGGAAACAGCTTCTGGATTATTTTGTCCCTTTATCCACTGAAAATGTCATGAAAATTCCCATTTCACATGCCAAGAGTTCTGGAGTTGACACAACCATTGCCCAGAGCATAGTGTAGTTCCCAGTAACATGATGGTGTTTTTGTGCCAAGGATTTTGTCCTGACAGTCTGAGTGTCTGAGTGACTCTCGGGGAAGCAGACTCCTCATGCATCCTGGCTCTCTCCTCTCCTCTCCTCTCCTCTCCTCTCCTCTCCTCTCCTCTCCTCTCCTCTCCTCTCCTCTCCTCTCCTCTCCTCTCCTCTCCTCTCCTCTCCTCTCCTCTCCTCTCCTCTCCTCTCCTCTCCTCTCCTCTCCTCTCCTCTCCTCTCCTCTCCTCTCCTCTCCTCTCCTCTCCTCTCCTCTCCTCTCCTCTCCTCTCCTCTCCTCTCCTCTCCTCTCCTCTCCTCTCCCTGTGAATGTCACAAGCACAAGGCTTGTGACAGCATCCCTCATGGAAGCACAGAAAGCAAAACCTCATGTTCCCAAGTGCTGCACACTTTCCCCTGCCCCGCGGCAGCTGTGATGGAGGGCAGCAGGAGCCAGATGAGAAAAGGTGATCAAACAGTTATTTATACAGCTCTTCTAAATATTTGAGACTCATGACATGCATGATGATGTATAACAAAAATATCTGCTTCAAAACCTTCCAAGCTAAATCCCACATCCTTGCTTTAATTCAAGAGTTCAAGAGATTTAAGGCAGTCCATGCTCCTTATCTCTCGCAGAGAGGAGTGCTTCAGCCAGCCCCAGGGGACAACAGCCCTGGGCACAGACCTACAACCCAGCACCACAACCCTGGGGAAGAGAAGCCCCAGTGGGGGAATAGTCTGGACCAGCCATGGGAACAATGTGAAGGGCATCAGCAGAGATGTGTGGGACCAGTGCCTTCGAGGCACTTTGATCTGAGGACCCTCTGCTCCCCATGAAGCCTGCCACAGGGAGTCACAGAGCCACAAAATGGTTTCTGTTGGAAGAGAAATTAAAGATCATCTAGTTCCAAACCCCTGCCATGTGCAGGAGCACCTTCTGCTAGACCAGGTTGCTCAGGGCCCCATCCAACCTGGCCTTGAACACCTCCAACCACCCTGCCATGGGCAGGGACACCTCACACTAGATCAGCCTGTCTAGAGCCTCATCCATCCTGGCCTTAAACACCTCCAGGGATGGGCCTTCCACCACCTCCCTGGGAAACCCGTTTCAGTGTCTTCCTTCCCTTGCTGTAAAGAATTTCTTCATAATCTCTAGCCTAAATCTCTCCTTTTCCAGCTCAAAGCCTTTGCTCCTTGTCCTACCGCTGTAAGCCTCTGTGAAGCACTCAGCCTAATAGTGTTTCCAAGGTGTCTGATTCTGCTCACCTAAGAGACACCAAAGCACCTGAGGGAGCATTCTGGGCTCTACAGGGCCCAGGATCTGTGGACAGCTGATCTCCCAGCCAGGTGTACCAGAGCAGAGGGGTATCTTGAGATTGCTGGTGTCTTGCATCACCCCAGCCTTGCTGCTCCTTGCTGTCCTCCTGCCATAAGCACTGCTGCAGTATGCTGAGGCTGAAGGTCTGGTGTGCACGGCTGGGAGTGGGAAAGATGGAAAAGATGGCAGCAGATGAAGATCCATTAGCTCCTTCTCCTCCTATGCAGCAGCAGCCTCTGCTGTGCCCCCTCAGCATCTTCACAGCTTCTGGGGCAGAGCTGTCCCACTGAAGCTTGACTCATGCCTGCACCATGCTCTGGGACATGCTCCAGTCCTTCAGCTCAAGGCTCCTGTGCTGGCCCCTTCCCATGCCTCAGGGCTGGCAGCATGAAGAGTCACTCATGAGCGCCACAGGATTTGGTTCCCCTCTCTGCCCCACATCCTTTCCCGCAGCTCTGCTGGGAGCAGCCTGGAAGCGGTTGGCAGAGCCTGCTCCTGCGGCGCTCCGACGCCTGCTGGAAGCGGGGCGAGCTTTGCATCTTCTCTCCGCCGCCCACTGGCCCGTTCTGCACCGCGCTGTGATTCATCGCTAGCCACTTAGTTCAGCTCTACCTTCTCCCCATCCCCAGCCGTGGCATTTCCCCAACTCACACGGGCTGTTCCTGCTGCCGTCACACACCTACGGGGCCAGCTGTTCCCTCGCAGCCGCTTCCCGCACGGTGCCAGCCTGCGTGAGGAGCTCGCTCCGCCTGCCTGCCTGCCTGCCACATGCTGCCTGCAGGTGAGGCACGGCTTTGGCGCTGCGGGTTTGACCAGCGCCCTTGGGTCCTAACATCCCTTCCAGATGTGCTGGTTTGAGCCCAGCTAGAATGTTCTGGTGAGAAGAATTAGATTGCAGGCTGTGTGAAGGAAACAAGGGTGATGTCTGCTGTGCTCAGAGGCTTGCTGAGATGGATAAGAACAAGAACACGAATATAGATAACAGAGTCTCTCTCTGGGCTTTGGGCTGAGCTTCTCTCTCTAACCTCACCTGCTGTCTGTGTGACTAATCCATCTGCTTCCTAAGCCCCCTGCCCGACCCTCCAAGCTACCTTCAGCGTAAGGCAATGTCTTGGGTAAGGTAGAGGGGTGGGGAGGTGGAAAAGTGGTCGTGAGCCCCTCCTGGGGACTCAGGTTTCTGGGAGGGCTGCTGTGTTTCTGTATTACCTCTTAACTTGTGTATTTCTGTCTGTATTGTCAATATCTGCTTGCACATTGTGCTAAGCTGTAGGTACAAAGCTTCATTCCATTTCCAGATCGACTGAGTCTAGTCTGGGTGATTTTCCAAAGTGTGGGAGGGGCAAGGAACACCCAAACCATCACACCAAAGGACAGGGGGGTTCACACCACCATCATCACCCGGGCAGCCACACAGGGACTCGTGCTGCAGGGATGCAGGATGAGAAGGATGGAGACTGGGAAGGCCAGCAAAGCTGGCAAAGGGTCTGGGGAGGAGCAGCTGAGGGGGTTGGTTAGTCTGGAGGAGACTAAGGGGAGACCTCATTGCTCTCTGCAACTCCCTGAATGGAGGCTGGAGCCAGGTGGGAGTTGGTCTCTTCTCCCTAGTGTCAAGTGATAGAATGACTGAAATGGTCTGAAACTGCACCAGGGGAGGTTTAGGTTGGACATAAGGAAAAGTGTCTTTGCTGCAAGAGTAGTAATGCATTGGAACAGGCTGCCCAGGGAGGTGCTGGAGTGTTCCAGGTGTCCCTGGAGGTGTTCAAGAGAATTGTGTACATGGTGCTTTGGAACATGGTTTAATGGACATGGTGGTGTTAGCTTGATGGTTGGACTTGATGTTCTTAGAGGTCTTTTCCAAGCAGAACAATTCTGTGATTCTACTATTCTGTAAAGGTCCAAACCTCTGTGCCTGGCAAGACTATGGAGCAGATCCTTCTGAAGGCTTTGCTAAGGCATATGGGAAATGAAGAAGAGGTGGTTGGTGGTGATCAACAGGGCTTCACCAAGGGCAAATCATATCAGGGAGGTTGGAACTAGATGATCTTCAAGATGCCCTCCAACCCAAACCTTCTATGATAAAGGCTCTTAATAGATGAAAAGCTGGTGAAGAGCCTGGGCATGCCAGCAAGCCCTTTGGTTAGGGATGCAGGATCTATCTGCTTGCTCCTGGTGAGATGGAGTGTCTGTGGGAACCAGCTCTGTCTCCAGAACTGACCTGTAGCCAGGTGGGACCTTGCAGGCTGTGTGGGGTCGCCATGTCCCTACAGATGGAATGAGTTGGCCTGGAGCTCTGCTGTCCAATGAGGGAGGTTTGCTGTAACTGTTTCTTCTCAGGGTCATCCTGGGCAGTCAGAACTCTCTGCGCCAAACACAGCCTCAATGAGGATGATCAGAGGGCTGGAGGAGAGACTGAGGGAGTTGGGGCTGTTCAGTCTGGAGGGGGAAGGCTCTGAGGTGACCTTAATGTGGCCTTTCAGTATCTTAAGGAGGGGATACAAGAAAGGTGGGGAGGGACTTTTTAGGCTTTCAGGATTAGGGGGAATGGAACAAAGCTGGAAATAGGCAGATTCAGACTGGATGTTAGGAGGAAGTTTTTCACCATGAGGGTGGTGAGAGCCTGGAATGGGTTTCCCAGGGAGGTGGTGGAAGCCTCATTCCTGAAGGTGTTTAAGGCCAGGCTGGCTGAGGCTGTGGGCAGCCTGCTCTAGGGTAGGGTGTCCCTGCCCATGGCAGAGGGGTTGGAACTGGCTGATCCTTGTGGTCCCTTCCAACCCTGACTGATTCTGTGATTCTATTAATTCATAGAATTCATAACATCGTTTGGGTTGGAAAGGGCCTTAATGATCATCTAGTTCTGACCCCCTGCCATAGGCAGGGACACCTTCCACTCGACCAGGTTGCTCAAGGCCCCATCCAAGCTGGCCCTGAACACCTCCAAGGAGGGGGCATCCACAACCTCCCCGGGCAACCTGTTCCAGTGTCTCACCACCCTCACTGCAAAGAATTTCTTCCTAATCTCCAGCCTAAATCTCCCCTTTTCCAGCTCAAAGCCATTGCCCCTCATCCTAGCACTTGTAAAATATTGCTCCCCAGCTTTCTTCGAGGCTCCCTTCAGGTATTATTAGGTCACTCATTGTAAAACCTTGGCAAAAGCTTTCACCATCAGATCTGCAGAAGTCCTGCTGGATTCGCTGCCTTCCCACCAGATGGGCCTTATTAAGAGATGTCACACCACTAACAACATCTGACAGCTCTTGGAATCCTTTCCCTGCTCTGCTCTCTGTGTTCTGAGCAAGGCAGCAGCCTGAGCAGAGAGCCAAGGGCATGGGCACCCCAGATTTACTTCATGCCCTTTTCTTTCTACTTCCTTTTTTTCTGCTGGAGGCATCCAACTGCACCCAGGAGGATGCAATAAGCTAGATCAGGTTGCCCAGGGCTCCATCAAGTGTGATTTTGGATGTCTCTAGGGATGGGCCTTCAACCACATCCCTGGGCAACATGTTGCAATATTTCACCACTCTCATCATAAAGAACTTTCACCTGAATCTACTCTGCTCCAGTTTCAAACCATTGCCCCTTGTCCCATCACCACAAGCCTTTCTAAACAGTCTCTCCACAGCCTTCCTGTAGATCCCCTTCAGATACTGAAATGCAGCCCTAAGGTCTACTCTGAATCTTCTCTTCTGCAGGCTGAACAGCCCCAGTTCTTTCAGCCTGTCTTGGTAGGAGTGGTGCTCCAGCCCCCTGAGCACACTGCATTTCAAGCGTGCAGTCATCCCTGGTGCTTTCTGATGCTGTGATGCTATGATGCCACCCGTCTCTGAGCCATTGCAGTGTCACTATGGACATCATCTTCTGCAGACTCAAGGCCACCCAGGGTGAAACAGGACTGGAGTGATGTTTATCAGAGCACCCATGGGTGCTCTGACTCAGCCAGTGGGCTGCTCTTGGTTACCCAGCTCCTCCCACCTGAGTGTCTTCAGCCCACACTTGAACACACAGGTTCGGGGGGATCCAGTGTCTCACAGGCTCTGTGATACCTGGTCACTATCTGAGCCTGCAGTGGAATGCTGCTTCACTCATATCCCTGACTCACTTGCACCATTCTTCCCTGACAGCAGACCAGCTCCATGTAGGAGAAGGGCTTGGCCAAGTGCTGTGCAGCGTTGGAGAACTGCTGCTGGCACTGCTGCACGCATTCCCCCTGCTTCCATCGCTGCAGCGCTCACTTGCTGTCTGCAGCCTCTCCCTCTGCTGTGCTATGCCAGCCCCATGGGTTCCAAAATCAGGACTATTTCACCCTCCACAGTGTCATCCTGCCTAAAAATCAGGCTCGGGGAGAGAGCCAGGTGGCTTGGTCTCCAGGCACAGGAGGCAGGGATGGGGTCAGCTGGCAGGAAGCAGCAGAGATGCTGTCATTGCAGATGAGCTGCTACTGTTGCATATGAGATGGTGTCGTTTCCCCTCTGATGCACAGTACACACAAGCAAGAGAAAGACTTGCTAAGGTGACACCAAGTTCTTTGGAGAGCACACGGTGAGGGAGGTGGTGGAGGCATCGTCCCTGGAGGTGTTCAAGCAAAGCCTGGATGAGGAACTTAGTGCCATGGTCTAGATGACTGGGTAGGGCTGGGTGCTAGGTTGGACTGGATATTTTTGAAGGTCTCTTCCAATCTGGTTGATTCTATGATTCTAAGTGGTCAAGCACCTGTGTGGCCAGCTGTCCTGTCCTGCCCTGCCCTGCCATGGGCTTGGTGCTGCTGGGCACAGGAGTCCCACCACAATGCTCCAGGACACCACCTACCACCATGACAGAGGCTGGCAAGGGGACAGCTGGGCTGCACTGGTGTGTCCCAGCTTAGCAGCTGAGTGCCTCTCAGGGGACATCCCATCCCTGCCGTGCTGTCTCATTTCCAGCCTGATCTGCTGGTCTGCAGCTCACCTTCATTTAATGTAATGCTGGCCACCACCTGTGGGCAGGAACAGGAGAGCTCATCCCTGGGGTGCCACTGCCAAGCAGAATGAAAGCTGTAAATAAAAGAAATCACTCTGGAAATGTCTCAAGCTTTTGGTTGGTTTGCTTGGTTGGGTTTTCTTTTCCCATTTGAAATTTACCATCTCTCCTCTGGGCACCAAGAAGAAACTGGTGGAGGGCAAAGGGTGAAGGGCTTTCTGAGCAGCCCAGCTTGTCTTTGGAGTAAGTGCTGGAGCCAGAGGGAGCCTGGGCTTATTTAATTGTGTCTCAACTGCAGTGCTCATTACTCAGAGCCCTAATGGGCTCTGTGGTTCCCATTTGTAATCACATGTTCAGCAAAATGAGTTATAATTGCCAGGGATTCCTTCTCCCCTACGTAACAGAGCCCGGGCAGGGAGGTGGCATTACAACTGAATCAGCATCAAACTTTGGCATTGCCCTGGGTCAACATTTCAGCATCAAATTAATCAGAGTTAAAGTGAAAAAAAAAAGACCTGATGAAAATCCCCCAAATCTGCCCAGAAGATGAAAAGACACTTTTAAGCTCTCTTTTGCTTATTGCACTGAGAAGAGCATCTCCCTCCCTTTGAGTGGCTGTCTCAAGGGAAAGGAGAGATCACAGAACCATAGACTCAATGGTGTAGATTGGAAGAGACCTTAAAGATCATCTGTTTCAAAACCCCCTGCCACTGGCAGAGACACCTCCCTCTAGACCAGGTTGCTCAGGGCCTGTCCAACCTGGTCTTGAACACCTCTAGGGAGGGGGTATCCATAGATGCCACACATTTTGGTTGGGTGTTGATAGGGGTTACAGCTCCTGAGGGAGGTGGTCAGCATGGGAGGCAGCTCCAAGCCCTCTTTCCTCCTCTGCATTTCACCACAGCCCATGGCCAGGGTCCAGTATATACTCTGAGAGGATAGACCTCTTGCCTGGGCACAGGTGACATCAGTGCTGCCATCTCCCCTAAAACTCTGGGTACTCCTGGAAGTTTGGGGAATCCTGAGGTGCAGGAGTGTGGCCATCAGGTCAAGAGAGGTTCTCCTGCCCCTCTCCTCTGTGCTGGTGAGGCCTCACCTGCAGTGCTGTGTCCAGTTCTGGGCTCCCCAGCTCAAGAAGGACAAAGAACTAGAGAGTCCAGTGCAGGGGACCAGATCACCTCTAATGTGAGGAGAGGCTGAGAGACCTGGGGCTGTTTAGCCTGGAGAAGAGGAGACTGAGAGGGGATCTTATTAGTGCTAACAGATACCTAAGGGTGGGTGTCAGGAGGATGGGCCAGACTCTCCTCAGGGTCCCTAGTGACAGGACAAGAGGTAAAGGGCATAAACTGAACATAGGGAGTTCCACCTAAGCATGAGGAGGAATTTCTTTACTTTGAGGGTGGCAGAGCACTGAAACAGACTGCCCAGAGAGGTGGTGGAGAATCCATTTCTGGAGACCTTCAAAAGCGACCTGGATGTGTTCCTGTGTGAACTGCTTCAGGTGATCATGATCTTTTGGAGGGGTGGGCTTAATGATCTCCAGAGACCCATTCCAACTCCTACCATTCTGTGATTCTGTGACTCCATCATCCTCAGCATCCCAACCAGAAGTTCCAACCCACCTCTCTGCCGTCAGAGCAAGGAGTGAGACAGGGAAAGTGAGGTTGGGATTGGAGGGATCCCAAGTGTAGAGCAGGGACACGACATGGGAGCAGCAGACGGAGCGCAGCTCTCGCTGTGGATCCTGCTGCTCTCTGCTCGTCCCTCTCCAGAAGGCTCAGCCTCATCCATCTCTCTCCTGCTCCTGCTTTTTGAAGTTGGGAGAGCAACGTAAGACGGCTGGCGTCTCTAATTAATATAAATAAAGCAAAACATAAATAATAGACGTGCCTGAAATAGTGTCACCCCCGAGCAGGCAAAGTGTCTGCGTCATGGAAAGAAAATAAAAACGCTTTTTTATCTGGGTTTCTTTTTTGTTGTTGTTGTTTGTTTGGGGTGGTTTTTTTGGTGCTTTGTTCCGTTCCTTAGGAAAGAGCTAAAAAAAGCCGAGGGGACCGAGGTACAGGACTGGGGCAGGGGGCCCGGGGGGGAGCGGGTTAAAAACCTCCAGGGATCGGGGCAGGGATTTGGGGACAAGGATGGGGAAAGCCCTTTCTCTCTAGAGGGGGGTGGGAAATGATAACAAATGAGTGGAAAAGCCGCTCCCCCCCCACCCCCCTCCGGCTGCTCCCCGCCCCGGAGCTCATCGCCGGGGCGGGGAGCAGCTGAAGGCGGGGAGCGGCTCCGCCTGCCTCATCTCGCCGAGGCTGGGAACCGGCAGCCCCGGAGCCAGCACCGGAACCGACCTGGCCGCTGCCGATGGCACCGCGCTGCTGCCACCAAGTAAGGGGACAGCGGTGGGTTGGGGACACGGGGTGGGATACAGGCAGCGGGGGAAGAAGATGGCTGCTACCGAGCCTTTAATCCAACCAGGGGTGGTCGTGAGGTCTTTACTGGTGTCTCAGCTTGTGTTGGGTCTCAGCTCTGTGCGGCAGAAGCAGACAGCCTCCTGACGGCCCCAGAGCTGGGCTGTCCCGCCGGCTCGCCGGGTGGGGGAAGCTCAGCAAGGGACATTTCTCATTAATTGAAAAAAATTAGCTTCGGAGGCAAGGAGAAGCAAGGGAGGTGCTCAGCTTGTCTTGGCCTCGGGGAAGAGGCAGGTTGCAACTCGTTCTGCAGGTTGTTTCAGGAGATGGAAGGTGGGGGGAAGAAGATATTTGTTCCCAAGCTGTGGAAAGCAGCATTACCCCGGGCGAGGTGCCGTGAGCCCGGGCGACTCCAGCAGCAAGCCCTGGGTTCGTAGGGCTGGGGCGATGGAGCCCGGAGCCCAGGCAGGATCCCAGTCCCTGGGCTGCAGGGTTAGCCTCGGTGTGTGTCCCGTCCTGTCCCCTCCCGCTCTGCCGAGGGAAGGGGCATTTTTACCGGACAAGCCCTGGTCTGGCTGCGAGCTGCTAGAAAGGTGGTGCTTTAGCAGGAGGTTTGGACTAGATGATCTTTGGAGGTCCCTTCCAGCCTCCACCATGCTGGGATTGTGTAGAGAAGGGATTGGGTCTTGCTCAGCAAGTGTCCTGCTTGCTTGCACTCAGCCTGCCAGCAACTCAGCCTGCCAAGCGCTTCTCTGACAAGGCAACAGTTGTAAAGTTGTTGGTGGGGTCGGGGCGTGAGCTGAGCTTGTGCTGGTGTTGGAGTGCTGATGGAGGAGAGTGGAGTGAGCTCCAGGGCGGCTGTGCTGTGCTCTTGCTGTCCCCACGCTGCTCGGCTGAGCTAACCTCTCCCGGCACCTGTGCGGGAGCTGATACGTTTGCAGCCTGCCCAGAGGGCCACCATGGCCACCTCGGCCACCTTCCTGCTCCTGTGTCACCGCCCAGTTGTGTGGGAGAGACCAGAGCCGGGCATGGTGTTTGTTGGCAGATAAAACGGTTTTTCTCCCCAGCTTTGCCACTCCTCTGCATGCAGCAGCAGGGGAGAGGGGAGCAGGATGCCGCTCACTTGCTGCTTACAGACTGGACGGGAAGGACACCTGTGCAGCTGGCAGCAGGCATGGTGGCCCAGCCAGGTGCTCCTGCTAGGTGTGTGCACGTCAGTTTTGGGTCTGTGCACCAAAACCCATCTCTGTGTTTGATGGACTGCCGCTGAAGGCAGGGGAGTGGGCAGCTGGCGCCACAAACCACAAAGCAGCTGCGCCAGGTGGGAAGGAGAATCTCTTCTCCCGTGGGAGAAGCTTGGGGCTGGGGTGTGCAGGCTTACAGGCAGCTGCCTGCCTGGGTGCGGTGGATACCCTTGCCAGCACCTTTTGTTGCTCTGGTGCTGCAAGAGTGCTGGGCACCCAAAGTAATGCTGGTGCAAGGCGCCCAGGCAGTGTGCCTAGCTCAGCAGGGTAGGTGAGGGGCTGGGTGAAGTGTGGGGAGCAACAGGCAGGGAGAGTGGGAAAAGCAGATGCTGAGTGTCCTCTCGGGCTGGCAAAACGCAGAAAATTGCCTTCTCCTGTCATCGCAGAAAATAGTTTGAGCGTGACTTGGTGGGGTTTTGTTTGCTGCAGTGGGACAGGAGGGATTTGCACTCCACCCACCACCTCGGGGGCCTCTCCCCAGTCCCAACACAAAAATAGGCTGATCTTTGCAAGAGATGAGGCGGGTGTGCTGAAAAATGCCGTTCCCGCCGGCACCCACCGTGCTCCTGCCCCGCGAGGAGATGTTGGAAGTGAGTTTCAGCCTGCCCAGCCAGGGCTGCACAGGGAAGAGCCCATCTTTGAGCCGTGCCGTACCCGTGCCATGGGCAGGGAGCTGCAGCCTCTGTGCGTGCCGTTGTGTGCACGCAGAACAGGAGCTTTCTCTCCTTGCTTCATGCTCTGAAGCTGGAGGAGCCAACACTTTTCCTTCCCGAAAGGCATCTGAAGCAGAAAGCTCCTGCAGGCAGGGCAGGGGCTGGCAGCCCATCTGCACGCTCCCGCGGAGCTGGACCAAGGCTGGAGGCTCTGCGGGAGAGGCTGCTCTGCTGCCAGCTCTTGGCTCATGGGCAGGGGTGGCTGTGTGGGAGAGCACCTCCTCTGCCCTCCCAGGAGCCCCCCAGCTCTGGGCACTGGGAATGTCTGTGGGTATCCCGTTCTCAGGAATATCAGGGCATGCCCACTGCCCATGGCTTGACCAGACTGCTGCCTGCCCAGGCCTCACTTGCCAGCAGGGACTGGCCCATTGCCAGCTTCAGGCTGACATCTCCCTTGTTGACGTGAATGTTTTAGGCTGTACATGGCTGGGCTCTGGCTCACGCTGAGGTGTGCCTCTCCCTGCACCAGCACTGCTCCTGGAGGCATCTCCTTCATCGCCCTCACCCAGCCCCAGGCTGGCAGCATGCTCTGTGTGGTGGCTTTGGAGGGCTCTGGCACCACTTAATCCCCTGGGGAGGTTGGGAGGCACTTGGAGTGCTCCTGGCTTCCCGCTCTCCATCCTACCCCAGGCACTTCAGCCACCCTGAGTCACGCTGCGCCGCCGCAGAACGGCAAAGCCCACGCGTGTGGCTGGCAGGCAAGGAGTGAGGAGAGGGAGAGGGGCCGTGTCCCGGGCAGGGCTTTCAGGCAGGGTAATCCAGTGTTGTTTGTAACACTAGCAGGGGAGCTATTTTTAGCAAGGTAAATTTGATTTAATAGAACATAATTTGCCACTGACAATTCAGAGAGCAGCCAAGGGAGCAGCAGCTGGATTCCTAAGGAGGCTTTTTTCTGCCTTTGCTGAGGTCTGAGGCTGACGTGCCAGAAGTGGCATTTGTTACTCCAGCAATTGCTGAGGGAAAGCCCTTGGGGATGGCCCAGTGCTTCGCTTTCCTTCTCTGGCTTCGTGCTGACTCACGTGTTGGGGCCACTTCTCTTTCCAGTCTTTATCAGTGATCAAGGCACTCTTAGTGAGTTTGCAGATGATACTAAGCTGTGAGGGAATGTTGATCTGCTGGGAGGCAGGAAGGCTCTACAGAGGGACCTGGCCAGGCTGAATCGATGGGCCAGGGACAATGGAATGAGATTCAGTAAGGCCAAATGTTGGGTCACAACAACCCCATGAATGCTCCGGGCTTGGACAGAGTGGCTGGAAACTGCCCAAGGACCTGGGGGTGTTGATTGACAACAGGGTGAATGTGAGCCAGCCATGTGCCCAAGGGGCCAACAAGGCCACCAGCATCCTGGCCTGGATCAGCAATAGTGTGGCCAGCAGGACCAGGGCAGTGATTGTGCCATAGTACTCAGCACTGGTGAGCCTACACCCTGAGTGCTGGGTTCAGTTTTGGGTTCCTCACTCCAAGAAGGACATTGAAGTGCTGGAGTGTGTCCAGAGAGGGTTAACAAAGCTGGTGAAGGATCTGGAGAACAGGTCTGATGAGGAGCAGCTGAAGGGACTGGCATTGTTTAGTGTGGAGAAGGGGAGGCTGAGGAGAGAGACCTCATTGCTCTCTATAGCTCCATGGAAGGAGGTTGGAGTGAGGTGGGGTTGGTCACTTCTCCCTGGCAGCAAGTGATAGGACAAGAGGAAGTGGCCTCAAGTTGCTGCAGGGGAGGTTTAGGTTGGGTATCTGAAGAAAATTCTAAACAGAAAGGGTTCTCAAGCCCTGGAACAGGCTGCCCAGGGAGATGGTGTTCAAAGAGGCAGAGATGTGGTTCTGAGGGACCATGCTTCAGCATTATCTGTGGTAGAGTTGAATGATGGTTGAACCTGATGATCTTGCAGGTCTTTTTCAACCAAAATGATTCTGTGACCTGCCAATAAAAGAACTGAGGGATATTTTTGCTTGACATCAGTCACAGAAGGACTTAGTGAATCTGAACTCTGCCAGGCAGCTGGAGCCAGCTAGGTCCCACAGATGCCTTTTCTTCTGCAGGCTGAACTTGCTCTACCTCCTCAACCTTTCTTTGTATACATTTAAGATAGAAAAATAGGTTCTGGTCAAACCAAACAGCTCATTTGCCAGGAAGCAGAAAGCCTGATAAAGGATTTCTTACAGATCTGAATTTTTATAGACCAGCCTCAGAGGTACTTCAGGAGAATCCTGGGAGGGTACAGATGCCATATCCCTGCTTGTGCATGGAGATCCTCAGAAAACCAGTGTCAGAGTGGGAAAACATTGAGTAGGATTTTCTAGCCCTGAAACTGTTGTGTCCAGCCTGTCTGACCCCAGTTGGTGGTATGGAGACAAAGAGTCGCCAGGAGGAAGGGGATGGGATGGCCACAGGCTGAAGGCAAGTTGGCATGGGTTTGACAGGGCTCCAGTGAGGGTGTGGAGATGACATGTCCCTCAGGGTTGTGTGTTGTCCTCATGTGAGTGCCCCAAGGGAAGAGCAGTGCAGGAATGTGGCATTGTACCTCCAAGTCCTGGGCCAGCTATCCCCCCATGGCCCTGGGCAGGAGCAGCAGAAGCATCACAGGATCATAGAACTGTTTCAGTGGGAAAAGACCTCTAAGATCATCAAGTCCAAGCATCAGCCTAGGACCACCTTGGGGGATTCCCAGGGCCCTGTCAGTTCAACTCTGCTCCCAGCAGCTTCAGAGCCACGTTGAGCTGCAACTAAGAAGTCCCAGGCAATGGGACAAAGCCTCAGCAGCACTGCACCCTGGGGCTGTTCTCTGCTATCAGATGAGGTTGAGAGGGGCAGGAGCTTTCCTGGGCTGTGGCATCTGCCCAGTTCTCAGAGAGCATCCTCCTAGCCAGCTCCATACTGGCTTCATACTGGGCAAAATTTGTGCAAGGCAAACCAACCCCTCCCGACCCACCAACTGGCCCCAGATGGCAGAGGGCTGGAGTAGATCCTGGCAGTGGAGCAGCTGCAGTGCCCAGCAGCTCTCAGGAGGGTCATTCAGCAGGTGTATGCCCAGGCTTTGGTGGGCTTCTCTCCAGATGTGTAGTCACTCCCCGTGGCTGGAGGACACCTCATGTGCCACCCAGCCGGGTGCTTAGCCTTGTGCTGCTTGCCCAAGTGTCAGCATCCTCCTGGCAGCCCCAAGGAGGGGTTTGCAGTGCTCCCTCCTCTGCCATCACTGGGATTAGCCTGTGGACCATGGCTCAGGGGGGTAGTGGAGGCACCATCTGTGGAGGTGTTCAAGAAATGTGGGGACATGGCACTTTGGGCCATGGTTTGGTGGTTGTGATGGAACACAAACCCTATGAGGAGAGGCTGAGGGAGCTGGGGTTGTTTAGCCTGGAGAAGAGGAGGCTCAGGGGTGATCTTACTACTGTCTACAACTACCTGAAGGGAGGCTGTAGCCAGGTGGGGGGTGGCCTCTTCTCCCAGGCAACCAGCAATAGAACAAGGGGACACAGTCTCAAGTTGTGCTGGGGTAGGTCTAGGCTGGATGTTAGGAGGAAGTTGTTGGCAGAGAGAGTGATTGGCATTGGAATGGGCTGCCCAGGGAGGTGGTGGAGTCACCATCCCTGGAGGTGTTCAAGCAAAGCCTGGATGAGGCACTTAGTGCCATGGTCTGGTTGACTGGATAGGGCTGGGTGCTAGGTTGGACTGGATGATCTTGGAGGTCTCTTCCAACCTGATTGATTCTATGATTCTGTGGTTGGACTTGGTGATCTTAGAGGTCTTTTCCAACCAGAAGGTTCCATGATTCTATCATTCACAGTGGCTGGAGTTAAAGCTAAGGTAAGGTGAAAGAATGGGGTTTGCTGGGAACAGAGCAGCAGTGCTCCCCACATTGCATTCTGAAAACCCCATCAAGGTGGTCACATCTATTTGCCACTGCTGGGGCTGCCCTGTATGGCTTGGCTGAAGGAGAAGTTCTATCCCAGAGGCCAGTGGTGGGAGGAAGTTCTGAGATGAAGAGTTAAGTGCATGCCACTGCTGCATGTGCCACTGTCCCTAGGGACACCAGATGGGATTGGTGAGGCATGTGGGACCTGGTAGACCAGAATGACTCTCTCACTTAGTCACAGTTTTCCACTGAATGAAAAAATGGCTGTGGGCAGTCCAGCCAGCCAGGGAGGACACAGATGCCCCCGAGCATCGCCCCAGGTTGTGTAGTTCTTCCCAGCTCACCCATGCCTCACTTGCTCCAGTTCATCAGCTCAGGCTGGAGCAAACTGGGAGCCAATATTGAGCAGGGAGATGGCTCTGTAATCGAGATCAGACTGCTGTAATCCACTCCTTGAAGAGCAGCCACCTTGAAGGGCAGCTGCCCCTGCCCTCCACAACCAATTTGCTTAAGCGAAGACGCTAATAAATGTTAAAGCCTGCAGCTGGATGGGCTCGAGGTGGCTAATTGGTTGGAAGTCCTCTGACACTTCCTTGGTGGTGCAGGTTTTTCCAGCCTGAGCAGGCTCCCTTTCAGCCTGGTTTGAATTTGTGGTGTTTCTCAGTGACAGAGCCAGCTAAAGGTCACCACCAGCCTTGGAGATGGAGCCAGGAGCTGGGAATTTCCACTGGTTAGATCCCCTGCCTGCAGGCACTGCACCTTCTCTAATTAATTGTGTCCTTCCTTCTGCTGTGTTCCCCTGGAGAACGCGGGGGGTAAATAAGGCGACAAGCTCCTTTCCCTGCCCGTGGTGTCCCCCTTGCTTCTGCTGAGCCACCTCTTTCAGCCACCATAAGCTCTGCCTGCTGCAGTTGGCACCGAGCTGGCTTCATGACAGAGAGGTTCCCCTGAGGGTACCAAGCCCCAGGCAGGGTTCTCTGATGAGATGCTCTGTGTCCCTCCTTGCCCTCACCCCCCTTTCTGCCAGACCCCTGCTGTGGATGGAGGCTCCCCTTTCTGCTCCCATGGACCAGGGATCCCCCTCTGCCATGATGGGGAGCCCTCTCCAGCTGGCAAAGCAGCCTTGTGACCCATTCCAAGCTGACGTACCCATGCCAGCTGCCGTGGCCCCAACTGCTGCAGGTGATTGTCCCCCTGAGGGCAGCCGTGGCAGGACACCACTGACCCTCTCCTCTCTTTGTATCCCTACTCTAGGAAGGAAGGTGCTGACCCTGTGCTTTGAAGCTCTGAGATTTGCTACCTGGGGCCTGAGCAGGATGGTGGCAGCCAGCCAAGAGCCTGCTGCACCCCTGGCAGTGCCAATGTGACTGAGAAGCCGACTGGCACCTCCAGCAGCCCACCTGGCACGGCAAGCACTGTGCTTCGTGGCCCTGCCTTGGGGCCCTGCTGCCTGAAGATGGGGGATGGTGGCTGGATCTCACTCAGCCCCACTGAGTTTGCCCAGCTCCAGCAGTACACAGACTGTGAGTACCCTGTGCCCTCCACCCCCCCCTCCTGGAGACAGGTGTTAGAAGTCCTGCTGATCTGTGCTGGACTGGTGTCCTACATGTCCTTCCTGTCCTCCTGGAGATCTAGATTCACAGACTGTCTTGGGTTGGAAGGGACCTTCAAAGGTTGTCTTGGCCAACCCCCCTGCAGTCTGCAGGGACATCTCCAACTAGATTAGGCTGCCCAGGGTCACATCAAGTCTCTGATCCTGAAGGCTGCCCAGGGTCACATCAAGTCTCTGAGCCTGAATGTCTCCCAGGATGGGACCTCAACCACATCCCTGGGCAACCTGTTCCAGTGTTTCATCACTCTCATTGTGAAGAGCTCTCTGATGTCCAACCTAAATCTACCTGCTCCAGTTTCAAGCCATTGCCCCTCTTCTATCACCACAAGCTCTTCTAAACAGTTCCTCCCCAGCCTTCTCGTAGGTCCCCTTCAGATATTGAAGTGCAGCTCTAGGCCGTTTTCTTCTCCAGGCTGGACAGCCCAAATTCTTCCATCCTCTCATCGTAGGAGAGGTGCTCCAGCCCTTTGATCATTTTCCTGGCCTCCTCTGGACCTATTCCAGCAGAGCCATCTAGACGGATGGAGAGGGTGAGAGCGTCCCTGCCTCGCAGTGCTGGCTGGTGGGGTGTGACAGAGAGGGGTGTCCGTGCCTGCGTGCTCCGGAGGCTTCAGCATCCTCCGGGGGCTGCACGGATGGGCGTGGCGCAGCGCCTCCGGAGGCGGCCAGCTCCCACGCCTGGCAGTGCAGCAGGATGCCGGCGAGGAAGGCAGGCTGCCTTTGCCCAGACACAGGAGCGGCTCCGCCACCCGCCTTGGGCTGCCAGCCCTCTGCAGTAATCTCAGTGCTTTTGCAGAGTGAGCCTCTCCTGCAGCTCCTGCCAAGAAGAGGAGGATCGCGGTGGTGCCGGGGGCGGTTCTGGGGTTGTAAACAGCTGTGGAGGGAGTCATGGGTCCAAACTCAAGCCCTCGAGGTCCTGCCTCCTGGAAAGCCAGCGTGCAGTTGTGGCAGGTGGTGGAGAGGTGGTGTGGCTTGGGCAGGGTAATGGGTACGTGTTACTCCTGGGGAGATTTCCCATTGGACTCCAGAAGGAAATGTTTCCCCATAAAACCAGTCAGACACTGGAAGCGTCTGCCAAGGGAAGCAGTGGATCCTCCTGCACTGGACAGTTTAAAGAGTCATTTTGACAGGGTGCTGGACCAGCTCATTTCAACTACACCACTGCCTAGAAAGGTTGGACCAGATGATCATTGCAGTCCCTGCCAACCTGGCACCCTGTGATTCTTTGAGGTGCTGAGAGCAGGGCAGGAAATGCAGGCAGAATTGCAGGATGAAGGCAGAAAGGGTTTGCAGTCTCAGGGGCATTGCTTTTTAGGGGTGCTGTAGCTGTGGAGGAGAGGACTGGGAGTTAAAGGGACCTTTGTGAGCTCCCCAGGGTTGTGTTCAGGGCTCCTGTGCATTGTAGGCAGAGATAAGCCTGTGGAGATGCAGTCTGCCAGTCCAAACAGCCCTGTGTGAGCTGCTGCCAGCCCCTGTGACCCTGCCAGGTATCCCATTGCAGGTGGGCTGGCAGGGCTGCGGGCAGAGGCATGTGTGCAGCGTTCCTGCTGCATCTCCTCCTGCTGCTCCAGGAAGAGTGGGCGCAGCGCTGGTGACTCAGACGCGCAGCACCATCTGCGATGCCCAGCCCAGAACGCGCCTGGCATTTGCATCGCCTCGGCCAGAGCGTGGGGAGCAAGACTGCAGCAGTAGCTGCCCCCTCCCTGGGAGCCTCACAGGTCCTCCCACAAGTCCTCCCCAGCCCTTCGGCCAGGAGACCCCTTGTTGGGCACCTGCTGGCCCCTAGCTGTGCTCTGTGACCCTCAGACCTGTCCCAGGTATCCTGGGCAGTTGTGGGCCAATGTCAAGCTCCATTCCCAGCAGAGGGCTGGGGGGAGCAGGAGCCAGTACAGCCCCTTGCTTGGGGAGAGGATCTCACAGCAGCCAACGGGGCTGTCCTGTCCAAGAGCCTTACTCAGTGGACATGCCCAGAAATACATCTGGAGTTCAGAGGTTGACATCCCCTCCCTTTGGTGGTTTTTGGCCATTTTGCCCTTATTTGTGAATTTTGGAAGGATCAGTGTCCCTCCAGACACTCAACTTTGAGGGCACCCAGCCAGGGAAACTTAGGAGACATTTCCTAAATGGCTTGGAAGTTGACACTGAGCAATGCCAGTGCTGCCCATCCTTTGGAGGTGGCCAACCCAGAGTAGGGTCTAGGCATGAGGTGGGCTGCCAAGGGATTGTCAGCAGGGGACATCTACCAAAAGCCAGCGCAGAGGGGCAGGGCAGGGACAGGCAGGCTTGATGCTCAGCATCATGCCAGCTGGGCCTGGGGAGTGGTCTGGGCTTCCCTTGTTCAGCACCATGGCATTGCCCTGGGTCTGCCATTATTTTATACAGACAGGGGAAGAGGACCCAGCCCAGCCCACCAGTATAACTTCTGGTTGTGGAGTCTTCTTCTCTGGAGGCTTTCAGGGCCTGTCTGGATGTGTTCCTCTGTGATCTGTGTTAGATAGCATTGTCCTGCTCTGGCAGGGGGGTTGGACTGGATGATCTCCTTGTGTCCCTTCCGACCCCTAACATCCTGTGAGCCTGTGATCTGTGGGGAAAGCAGGGCATGGGTGGCCTCTTCCCAGGCAAGGAAGGATCAGAAATTGTATATTCAGCAGATAAACTTATCTCCACCATCCTGCCGGGGGTCTAATGGTGAAGAGGACTTGTTGGCACCACGCTTAGCAAAATGTCTTTGTCTCCACAGACTCCACAAAGAAGCTCAAGGATGTCCTGGAGGAGTTCCATGGGGACGGTGTGCTGTCGAAGTACAACCCTGAACAGGTATGGCCCTGTCCCCTCCAGCCTCTCTCCACTCTGCTGGCAGCTCCCAGACACCCCAGCTCCCCTAGCCCACATCCCCCAGCTGAAAACAGCCAGAAGGCAGATCATCTGTCTGTCTGTCTGCTCCTCACCATGGCCGTGCTCCTGGGACTGGGAAAGGTGTTCCCACAGGTGGCAGGTTACACTCATGCTGCTCCTGGCTGTCCTGGGGACCAGGCTTGCTGTGTGCCCGTCCCAGTGGCATGCTGCTGTCCTGGGTTGGCTGCAGGCTGCCTTGCTGAGAGAATTCCGGGGCATGTCCTTGCCAGGCAGAGGCTGGGCACAGGAGTCGCAACACTGCCAGCAGCTTGGCATCAACGCAGCGTGCTCAGGGAACCTCTGCCCTTCTTCTCTGTCCCCTCCCTAGCCCATCGACTATGAGGGCTTTCGCCTCTTCATGAAGACCTACTTGGAGGCAGATGTGCCCGAGGAGCTTTGCCAGCACCTCTTCACCTCCTTCAGGCGTAAGATATGCCAAGCCTCCCCTGAAGCCCAGCGCCAGAGCTCCGGCATCTCACAGCTCAACAACCTCGGTGAGCCAGCTCTGCCCCTGCCACCCAGCCAGGCACGCCGTAGCTGGCAGCGTGGCACGGCAGCGTGTCTGGATCACTCCCACACCGCCCTGTAAGGACAAAGACTGTGGGATGGCACCTGCAGTGGGTGGTGTTGGGGTCAGCAGATGGGGCTCCCAGGCCTCTGTGCTACTTCAAGGAGGAGAGGGCTTTACCCAGGGGAAGGGACCCACAGGGCATCATTACCTTATTCCGCTGTGCATTCAGAGCCCAAATCACTTTATGATGGCATCTGCATCCAGACAGGGATGGCTTATGCCCCTGTCACAGGTACCAGTGTGGGCAGCCTCTGAGTGCCTGGCTACACCCAGGGCAGGGAGTGTGTACCAGGCACCCAGCTTCTGCCAGCTCCTGCCCCAGGGGATTGGAGACATTTGCTGAAAGGTGTAACCTGCAAAAGAACAGGGAGAACCCTCCTGGGATTCTTGGCTGCCATGTTGAAGAATGGTGGCATGGTACCATATCCTACGTGCCCTGTCTCAGGCACCATGGCAGCTGGGACAGGATATTCTTGGAGCTGCTGCACCAGGCAGAGGGGTGAGGGACTGCTGAAGAGCCCTGGGGCTGAGATGCCAATCTGGGGGATCTCCATATGAGCAACTGGCAACCAGGCAGGGTTCATTGAGTAAGGGGCTTGCCAGGCACAGGAACCTTGGTGTCACACTGGCAAGGGGAATCTGTCTGCATTGCAGGGATCAACGGGAAAATGCTCCTTAGTGCTCTGGGACGACATGCTCCTGAGCCCAAGAGCTGCCAGAGCAACGCAGCTGAGCCACAGCCAGCATCCCTCACCCCAGCATCCATCCCCAACACCTCCCCCAGCTGGTCCAGATCATCCTCCCAGAAGTCCACCACTGGCACCCTTTCTGCTCACAACTCCTCAGGCTCTTCAAAGATCTCTGGGTCCCTGCTCAGCCCTCAATCCTCAGGTGAGCTTGGCTAGATCTCCAGAGGGGACACGGGCAGTGACAGTGCCTTCCTGGTTTCCCAAGCCACGGAGCTGCCGGTGGTGCAGACACATGTGGTCAGGTATTGGAATGGGCTGCCCAGAGAGGTGGTTTTGTCACCAGCCCTGGATGTGTTTAAAAGCTGTTGGGATATGGTGCTTGGGGATATGGTTTAGGGTGAACCTTGTAAAGTAGAGATGCTGGTTGGACTTGGTGATCCTGAAGGTCTTTTCCAACCTGAATGTTTGTGTGACTCTGTGACATGGTGCAGTGGATGTGGCCTTCCAAACTCAGTGGCTTCCTGGTGTCTTCACATCTTTGCTTTGCAAACTGAAGCCCCTGATCCCATCAATGTCTCAATTACCTGGCTGCAGCTCCCAGTGAGGGGGGATTGGAGCGGTGAGTCACAGCTGCCACCAGCCCAGCTCCTGCCAGCACCGGCAAGGGGAGAGCTAGGAAGGGCCCCTGTGCCAGGAGCAGCCATCTGCCGAAGGCTGCCGGCAGCACGGGCACCCGCCGGCGTGGGCTGGCCTGGCAGCCCCAAGAGCTGCTGCTGCTGCCAGACGAGTTTCTCTCTCCTCCTGCCTGGGTGCTAGGCACCAGCAGGGCACATCTCTGTGGGCTCCCACCGCTCACCCTGCCCACGGCTGCAGTGCCAGAGATGTGGAAGTCTGTGCCTCAGGGACCAACTGGCAGTGTTCAGCCCTGCTCCTGTCACGCTGCCCAGCCCAGTGTCCCCTTCACATGTGCAGTCCTGCTCCTGTGACATAACCCAGTGCAGTGTCCTCTTCATGTGTCCAGTCCTATTCCTGTACTCAGCCTTACCCCCTCTGCTCCTTGCCCACCCTGTTCCAGATGGGTGGCTGCTGGGGACCGCTCCTTGCTCTCCTGTGCCTTGTCTTCTTCACCCTGTCCATGTCCCTGCCTGCAGGCATGAGGAGTATGGAGAAGAGGTTGCCCTTCAGCCTGAGGAAGAGCCATGGCTCCCTGAAAGCTACTCCCGCACCTCCACCTACCCCACTGGCTCAAGTGGTCCATCTGAAGGACATTGTCTGCTACCTGTCCCTGCTGGAGAGGGGACGTGCAGAAGACAAGCTGGAGTGTAAGTGAGACCCTGGGGCCTTGAGCTGCCAGTTATACCTGGTGGAGGGGAGAGCAGTGGCTGGAGGCATTGCCTGAGGGGGTTTGCCCAAGCTGAGGCACAGGGCTGAGTGCTCCTGCTCACTTCTTGTGACTGACACCTTAGAAGCACTTGGAAAACCCTCTTGCCATCACCTGCCTGCCAGCACCTGTGTCCAGCACAGGGGCACCCAGCAGGGACATGGCTTTGCTCCCATATCCTACAGTCTGCCACATCTTGCTCACTCCCTTCCCACAGCCCTGGTCAGTGTGCCCCTGGGCTCTGACCAGCAGCTGCCTTCTCCTTTCCCTGCAGTTATGTTTCGCCTCTATGATACCGATGGAAATGGCCTCCTGGACAGCTCGGTAAGCCCTCCTCAGGGGAGGGGGGGAAAAGAGGAGGGAAGAAGGAAGGAGCAAGCTGCCCAGGGAGGTGGTGGGGTCCCCATCCCTGGAGGTGTTCAAAAGGATATTGTGCTGAGGGACGTGGTTTAGTAGCAGTAGTGGGATTGTGAGCTCTGGCCGAGCGATTGGACTTGAGGATCTCAAAGGTCTTTTCCAACCTTAACAGTTCTATGATTCTATGATTGATTCGGTGAGGAAGACAGCAGCATTTGGTGCAGAGCTGGACTGTGGGGCTGGGGGACGTGTGCCAGCTCTGCAGCATCCAGCAGCAGCTAGAGAAAATCCACCCACCAGTAACTGTAGCTCCACATCAGGTCGCAGCGCTTCGGAGAACACAAAGTCGTGCACAGCTCCCACCCTGGGGTGGGTCCTTTTTGTCCTTTGAGCATCTCCCTCCAGAACCAGTGCAAAACAAGATCTGTTGTGTCAGAGCAGCATTTCTGAGGGCAGACTCACTGCCTACCTTCTGGCAGATTTTGAGAAGAGAAAGCAGCAGCCAGCACCCCCCAAGAAGTGGGGTGTTGCTGGCCCTGTGTGTGAGCAGGGCAGCGTTGGGGGTACTGGGTTGTGGGGCTGCTGTGTCCCCTGCTGTGGGATGAGGCTGGACAAACTACTTGTGCCCAAAGCTGTCCCTAAGTGCCAGGCACTATTGTCCTCTTTCTGCTCAGGAGCTGGATCGAATCATCAACCAGATGATGCATGTGGCCGAGTATCTGGAGTGGGACTCAGCTGAACTGAAGCCTGTGAGTGCTGGTGCTGGGAGCAGCTGGTGGGGACAGAGCTGGGGTTCACGGGAGGCATCACCATGTCACTGCGTTCTCCACCTCCTCCAGATCTTGAAGGAGATGATGGAGGAGATTGACTACGACCATGACGGGACTGTGACTCTGGAGGAGTGGATCCGGGGTGGCATGACCACCATTCCCTTGCTGGTCCTCCTGGGGATGGAGACGGTGAGTGCTTGCAGGGGAGTATCGACCCCATCCTCAGCCGCACCCAGCTGCCCTGCCCGCTCCCGGAGGAAGGACTGGGGCTGGCAGCGGCGGCAGAGGAGGGTGGTGATGGAGGGCATGCAGGGACCACGGGAGGGCACCCTACACCCGGCAATGCATCCCTGGCCGCAGGGAGGTTGTTCGCAGGGAAAGTCCAGGTTTTCGAGCCCTGGTGCCCGTTCTGGTGCTCCCGACAGAAAGGTGTGGGGGGTGAGGCCGGAGGGGTGGTTTCCTAGCAGGAAGATTCAAGGCAATGGGGAATTTGAAGCAGTGCCTGCAAAGCACTCGTGCCTGATGGTGGTGGCCTGGTCCCAGATGTGGAGTCATCCTCCTGTCAGCCATCAGCAGAGCATCCCTGTGGCGGGACCATGGGAAGCTGCATCTCAGTGCCAGGAGCTGGACATACCTGGGCAGCAGGGGAACGTAGTGGCATGGATCATAGAATGCTGCAGTCACTGTGGTCAGGGGAACAGCAGGGAGAAGGGGAACAGGGGACAGCCCATGGTCCCCCTAGGACTGAACTCCCAGTGCCAAGCCAGAGACTTTCATGCGGCACAAAGCTGGTACAAATGGTGGCTTGAGCAGGCAGAGACCCCCAGCAGGGCAGTGACTCCCCCTTGCCCTCCACTCTCCTGCCCTGCAGAACGTGAAGGACGATGGCCAGCACGCTTGGAGGCTGAAGCACTTCAAGAAGCCTGCCTACTGCAACTTCTGCCGCACCATGCTGCTGGGGGTCCGCAAGCAGGGCCTCTGCTGCTCCTGTGAGTCATGACCCATCGCAGCCCCCCGGGCTGGCAGCTCTCGCCCCATCCCAGTGCTCCAGGGAGGGGCATCGGTCCCCATCGGTGCTGAACCCTGTGGGTGCTGCAGGGTGAATGGAGAGGAGTCAGAGCCTGTGCTGCTGAGTGACAAAAAGCTGATGAGAGGTCTGGAGAATGTCTGGTGAGGAGCAGCTGAGGGAACTGGGGTTGTTCAGTGTGGAGAAGAGGAGGCCAAAGGAAGACTTCCTTTCTCTCTACAATGCCCTGAAAGGAGGTTGGAGTGAGGTGGGGGTCACTCTCTTCTCCCCAGTATCATGAGATGAGATGGGAGGGAATGGCCTAAAAGGCCAGGAAAGGTTTGGGTTGGATATTTGGAAAAATGTCTTTGCTGCAAGAGTGCTCAGGCACTGGAACAGGCTGCCCAGGGAGGTGCTGCAGTCATCCCTGCAGGTGCTCAGAAAACCTGGCCAGGGCACTTTGGGACATGGTTTAATGGCTGTGGTGGTGTTGGGTTGATGGTTGGGCTTGATGATCTTAGAGGTCTTTTCCAACCAAAACAACTCTATGTTTCTGTGATTCTATGGTTCTGTAAGGCTGAGCACTTTTTTCTCTCCTGCCAGTCTGCAAGTACACCGTCCACGAGAGGTGTGTGTCCAAAGACATTGCCTCCTGCATCAGCACCTACACCAAATCCAAGAGAAACACCAGTGTGAGTATGTGGCCAGCATGCCTCTCAGCCACTGGGTCCCCTGAGGAGCCCTCCCCCAGGCACTACAACCAGCAGCAGCTGGGCCATCAGTCTCCTGCTCTGGTCTTTCCTGGCTTTTTCCTCTGAGATTTGCCTGACAGGTCCTGGGCAGCAGGTCAGGAGCATTCCCAGCACCCAGAGCCTGCCAAGACAGGCTCCATCCCCTAGATACTCACCAGAACCCCTGACTGTGAGGTTTGCCGTGGCTCCTGGTTTAGAATGGGTGTCCCTGATGTGCTGTATAGAGCAGCACAGAGAGAAGGTGGCCACGTGAGGGGCTTGTTTGGATCAGTCAGCATCCCTGCAAGGCCAGCCACCCTCTCCATTCACAGTGGCAGCTCAGCAGAGAGGAGGTGCCCACAGGCCGGTGGGTGCTGTGCCCACAATGTCCCCCCTCCATGCCTGGCAGGTGATGCAGCACACCTGGATCGAGGGCAACTCTCCAGTCAAGTGCGACAGGTGCCACAAAAGCATCAAGTGCTACCAGGGCATCACTGGCCTGCATTGTGTCTGGTGCCAAGTCACTGTGAGTACCAGGTGTGGGCAGCCCAGCTACCCCTTGCAATGCCCTCTGCACATCCAGTGCTGGATGAGGTGGGGCTCCCAAATGGGCTGGTGTCTGCTGCCCAGCATCGCTTCCTCTGACCCCTGCAGCTCCACAACAAATGTGCCTCCCACGTGAAGCCGGAGTGTGATGGGGGCTCGCTGCGGGACCACATCCTGCTGCCTTCCTACATCTGCCCTGTTGTCCTGGTGAGTGGCCCCCTCCTTGCTGATGGGCAGGGTCCCAGTGGGAGCTGTCTCCCCGGCTGTGGCACTGCCCGCCTGGCATGGAGCACACGCCCCTGCCTCTGCTCCCAAAGGACAGGCAGCCCCACTGCCGGAGATCGGAGAGTGACTCCCCTGCCACCACCAGCCCTGAGGACAGCCAGGCCTTCAAGTTCAACTCCACCACGGTGGATGGGCAAGGACTCCAGGTGGGTCGGTGTGCTGGGCTGCTGGTGAGCCGTGCCACAGGGGGCATGCCGGGTCCCATGGTGGCCAGGTGTTGGCAGCAGTGCTTTGTGCCTTCCAGATCAGCCCTCGGCCTGGGACGCACCCCCTTCTGGTGCTGGTGAACCCCAAGAGCGGAGGAAGGCAAGGGGAGCGGTAGGTGGGGTGCTGCCTGGGGGAGCACACGCAGGGCGGGCAGGGGCTGCTGTGCCCTGGGCTGCCGCAGCCCCTCTCTGGAGGGCTGTGTGCCTCTGCAGCGTGTCCCATGCCTCGCTTTCCTCAGGGTCCTTCGCAAGTTCCACTACCTGCTCAACCCACGCCAAGTGTACAACCTGGACCGCGGCGGGCCCGCGCCAGGGTATGGAGATGCTGTGGCCGGTCCCCTGCCCCCTCCCACTGCCCCTGCTGTCCCATGTCACCCCTTCTCTCTCCTGGCTCTCTCCAGGCTGAGCTTCTTTCGGGACACCCCAGATTTCCGCGTCCTGGCCTGTGGAGGGGATGGCACCGTGGGCTGGATCCTGGATTGCATAGGTGAGTGAGGAGCAGCTGTGGTGCTGCACAGCATCATCCACCACTACTCATCCCATCCACCTCCTGCAAGCATGCCCTCCTGGTGAGGGCAGTGTGAGGGTCTTGCCAGCATCATTGCCTTTGGGCCAAAATGCATCATAGAGGGGAGCAAGGAAAGAGCCCTTTTGGCCCCAAGTTCTCTTTCCCGTTGTGTTACAGACAAGGCCAACTTGGTGAAGCACCCTCCGGTGGCTGTCCTGCCCCTGGGAACAGGCAATGACCTGGCCAGGTGCCTGCGCTGGGGAGGAGGTGAGGCTGGGTGAGCATTGCTGGGGGGTGGTCAGCACACAGGACCCATTGCGGTGGCTGCAGCTTGGCAGGTGCCATCCTGGGCGAGGGAGGGCCTCTGGGCTCTTGGAATCATAGAATCTCAGAACTCTTCCAGTTGGAAAAGACCTCCAAGATCATCAAGTGCAACCTTCAGCCTGAGTCTATCATGGCTACTAAACCACGTCCCAGAGTGTCACGTCCACGTGTTTCTTGAACACGATTGGGGTGGTGACTGCAGCACCTCCCTGGGCAGCCTATTCCAGTGCCTGACCACTCTTGCAGCAAAGAAATGTTCCCTAATCTCCAAACTAAACCTCCCCTGGCACAATTTCAGGCTATTTCAACTCATCTGATAGCAGGGAGAAGAGGCCAGCCCTCACCTGGCTCCAGCCTCCTGTCAGGGAGCTATAGAGACCCAGGAGGTCTTCCCCCAGCCTCCTCTTCTCCAGGCCAAACAACCCCAGTTCCCACAGCTGCTCCTCACTGCACCTGTTCTCTAGACCCTTCATCAGCTTTGTTGCCCTTCTTTGGGTAAGGCTCGAGGCTTTGTCTCAGCCTTGATACTTCCTGGTAGTGCTTCTAACCCCTTCCAGAAAAAGCTTTCCAAACTCCCATCAGCCAAGTCCTGCCCAACAGCCTTTTCCATCTGGGAGAGTCTTGCCACTAGCTGAAATCCATGCCCCTGCCACAGGGATGAGCTGGGTCTCTCATTGGTGCCATAGCAGTAGCCCCAGGCTCTTTTGAGTGCTTGGCACCCTACTGCTGCCAGCCCTGCAAGATCTGGCTGTGCTCCACTTCTCCACTTCATCCTACCATGCCCACCTTCTTTTCCTTACAGGCTACGAAGGAGGCAGCTTGATGAAGGTCCTAAAAGACATTGAACACAGCACAGAGGTCATGCTAGACCGCTGGCAGATAGACATCGTGCCCAGTGACAGAGAGGCCAATGGAGACCCTGTCCCATCCACCATCATCAACAACTACTTCTCCATTGGGGTGGTGAGTGCTGTGGGGCAGGGATGGGTCTTGGAGGCAGCCCAGAGCATGGCACCCATGTTTCAGCTAGAGAGAGCAGCTCAGGGCTGGTAATCAGTGCCCAAATCAGCACTGTGCCATGCGTCCTAGAGTCACTCAGACATGGCAAAGCAGAGGGAAGAGTTTCAGAGGCCAAAGAAGCAGGGAATTTGTCTCCTGGGTCCCCAGAGCAGTTTCAGCCTTAAACCTATCTGGATCAAGGGATTCCCAGCTGGTGGAAAATGCCTTGGTTGTCCTAAAGTTGCTGTAGTGATCCAGTCCAGCAAGTGCAATCAAGGAGTGTCAATCTCCTGTGCTTCCCTCCCTGTCACCTCCTAGACTCATCCTTAGCTCTGTTCCCATCTAGCCCCAAGTTAATTCCCAAGATCAGGGGCTGGTGATGTTCCTCAGAGACCATAAAAGCTTTTCTAAGTGTGATGAAACTCAGTGTTTGAGCTTGAGTCTTTTCAAGCTGGGGACTCTTCCTCTCTGCTCTTCCTTGCTCACATTCCCAACTTCCCACAATCTCCAGGTGTTTTTCTGGTTTTATTAGCATTTGGAATGGCAGCACATCAGTGCATAAGCAGGCATGGAATCTCCATTTCCCAGCCAGAAACGTTGAAAGAACAAGTGTACAAAGAGCTTAAATGAGGTTCAAAGAATGTTGGATGCTCAGGGTTAGACTGAGATCCACTGAGCCCCCTGCTTAAAGCTTTTGCTGAGACAGCTCCCACTGGCAAAGCCCCATTCTGCTGCTCGGACCTGTGGTCTCCTGTGTTTTCCTAATGCAGGGAGACTAAGGAGGATGGCAGCCCCATGCCACAGGGGCTTTTCCCAGTGCCAGGGGGTAGTCCTGGGAGCAGCAGAGCTCTGGGGATCTGCAGAGAAGCACAGGGTCACTAAGATTGGAAAAGCCCTCTGAGATCATTAAGTCCAACCACCACCACCGCTGTGGCCGTTACCACCTCCAGGGATGGCAACTCCACCAGCTCCCTGGGCAGCCCATTCCAATGCCTGGCCACTCTTGCAGGAAAGAGGTTTTCCCTGATATCCAGCCCAAATTTCCCCAGGCAGAGTTTCATTGGGTGTCCCTGTGCCCTGTCTCCCTGCAGGATGCCTCCATTGCCCACCGCTTTCACATCATGCGGGAAAAGCACCCGGAGAAATTCAACAGCAGGTGAGGGCTGCCCACGGTTCTCCCTGAAAGCTCTTTGTGAGAGAATGCCCCCCACTGCTGGGCACCAGAACAAGGGGCTGTGCTGATGGGCAGGTGGCAGGGCAGATGTGTGATGTGGCTGGTGGGCAGGGCCCCTCGTGTGGTGGTGGAGGTCTAAGGTGCTCCTTCGGGACCCTTGCAGCATGGCAGGATGCTGGAACCTGGCTGAATGCCCAATTAGGTTCATTCATGCTTTATAATTAGCATTGAATTCCAGGACTGGCAGAAGCAGGCCAGGCAGCCAGGGCAGGGCAGGCAGCAGGTCCCAGCTTGCTTCTGCTATGCTCGAGGTGCATGGAGGTGGTGTGATGGCAGCACGAGCTGTGGCTTGCAACCCCCATCCCTGTGTTCAGAAAAACCTGCTGGAAAAGCCCAAATGGACACAAGCATCTTGCTCTGCAGCCCTGACAAGGGATTGCAGCTCATGCTTAGCTCTGCTGAGAACTGCTAAAGGCAGCCTGTCCCAGTGCTCAGGGACCACTCAGAAGCTGCACTTTTTTCCTTTGTGAGGTGTCAGAATCCTGTTTGTCTGACCACCCCCTGTCCCACAGCACACCAGTGGTCCCTCCCTGTGATGCCTCATGTCCACGTTGCAATGGCTCTAGAAGTGGCTCTGGGGGCAGCTAGGGCAATGTGCTGCTCCTGAGCAGGCTGCTGATGCTTGTCTGTGACCCAGGATGAAGAACAAGCTGTGGTACTTCGAATTTGGGACATCAGAGACCTTTGCAGCCACCTGCAAGAAGCTCCATGACTATGTGGAGGTGGAGGTGGGTTTCCTGGGGTGGTCCCTGGCTCCAGCCACAGCACAGAGGCTTTTTGAGAGATGTAGTCCATGGGTCCCATGGGCAGAGCTTTAGGCTGTTCAGGCAGGGGGTGCCACAGCATCTCTGACCCCTTATGGTGGCAGGAGGGTGTGGTGGCTAGCGTGTCAATCCCAAGCACAAATTCAGGCTGGGCAAGGAGTGGCTTGAGAGCAGCCTTGGGAAGAAGGACTTGGGGGTGTCAGTTGGTGAGACACTCATCATGAGCCAGCAATGGTCGTTGGTTAGCCCAAAAGACAAGTATGTGTAGGCCTGCATCAAAAGAAGTGTGACCAGTAGGATGAGGAAGGTGATTCTGCTCCTCTGCTTTACCCTGGTGAGCCCCCACCTGAAGCACTGCATCCAGTTCTGGTGCCTCTAACACAAGAAGGGCATGGAACTGCTGGAGTGGGTTCAAAGGAGGGCCATGAAGATGATCAGAGGGCTGGAGAACCTCCCTTATGAGGACAGGCTGAGAGAGTTGGGGTTGTTCAGCCTGGAGAAGAGAAGGCTCCAGGAACACTTTAGAGCAGCCTTCCAGTTCCTGAAGGGGGCTACAAGAGAGCTGGGGAGGGACTTTTCCCAGGGGCCTGTAGTGGCAGGACAAAGGGCAATAGCTTTGAGCTGGAAAAGGGGAGATTAGGAAAAAATGCTTGGCAGTGAGGGTGGTGAGACATTGGAACAGACTGCCCAGGGAGGCTGTGGATTCCCCCTCCCCGGAGGTGTTCAAGGTCAGGTTGGATGAGGCCTTGAGCAACCTGTTCTGGTGGCAGGTGCCCCATGGTGGTGGGATTTGGACTGGATGGTCTTTAAGATCCCTTCCAACCCAAACCACTCTGCGATTCTGTGTCCCACTCTGCTGCAAAGTCAGCCAGCTGTAGGCAGAAGAATAGCCTTGTTTTTCCCCCCCTTTCCAGCTGTATTCCAGAGCGTGCCTGGAATATTCTCTCTGCAAACTCCATGTCTGCTCCCAGCCCGTGTGGGCTGAGATGGGAACAGCCTTTAATTGGAGCCGGGAGGAGGGCCCGCAGTTGCCAGCAGTGCTGTCATTCCTCTGCTCCCGCTGCTGCCGTGGGTTTCATCCTCTGCTGGGAGCTTATCTCAGCATAAACGACCTTGTTATATCTTAGGCTTGAGGGCAAGGGGAAACAAACCAGAGAGCTGCTTTAAGTGAGACTAGGCAGTGGGCACAGGGACACTGGTGGCAGGCAGAATGCAGAGCTTGAGGAGCTGGCACTGTGGCACATGTGGGCATAGGCAGATGGACTTTGAAGCCTGTTTCTTGGTGGGGAGCTGCATCTTTCCCAAAGCCTGAGGGGAATAGCTGCACCCTGGGCAGCTGGTGGGAAGGAGCAGCAGTGTGGCCATCTCTCACCCTTCACTAGCCACACACCAGCATCTCGGAATGGATCATGCTCATGCTACTGGAGGCCACAGAGTCAGTGAGCAGTGGGGCTTGGAAGGGACCTCTAGAGATCACCTAGTCCAGCAAGTTGCACAGGAACACATCCAGGCATGTACTGAAGGTCTCCAGAAAAGGAGACTCTCCAACTTCTCTGGGCACCTTTCTCTGGAGCCCCAGCACCCTCACAGAAAGAAGTCCTTAAGTTCAGGTGAACCCTCCTGGGTTCTAGTTTGTTCCCGTTGCCAGGGACCACTGAAAAAAGCCCAGCCTGAGCCTCTTGGCCTCCACCCTTTAGCTTTTGCCAAGCACTGAGAAGATCTCCTCTCAGTCTCCTCCAGACTAAACAGCTCCAGATCTCTCAGCCTTTCTTCCTCACAGAGATACTTCAGGTCCCTCAGCATCTTTGTGGCCTCAACTGATTTCTGCCCTGACCCTCCTGAACTGGGAAGCCCAAAACTGGACACAGTGCTCCAGAAGTGGCCTTAGCAGGGCAGAGTGGAGAAGGAGGAAGTGGACTTGAGGTGCCCTGTGCTCCTTGAGAGATGCCCTCCATGCTGCCTGCCGAGATGCCATCTGCGGGATTGCACAGGGTGTCGGTGCGCTGGCAGGAAAGGGTTAACCCCGCAGTGTTTGAAGTTGAAAGCTCAGCCTGTCCTCCCCTCCCAGCTCCCAGGCAACTGTCAGCCCTGCAGAGAAATGGCAGTTTTGTGTTGGAAGTTGGCACTCCTTCTGCTACAGCTCCTGGAAATGAATTTGCTTTTTCCCCAGCTGCAAATTTCGCCTGGCGGCATCGCTGCCAGCTCTCCGTCAGCTGCCCCTGCTCAAAGAGCCCATTGTGGCCCTGCTGGCACGCCGACAAGGGGGCTGCGTGGAGAGGCATCGCTCCCCACACGTGTGTGCGTGGGCAGCTGTGGGCTTGCCCACCCCGTACCCCCTGGGGCTGCCCCAGGGCGGCTCACTCCCATCCCGCTAGGGCCGGGTTGGTACCTCACAGGCTGGCAGGAAAGATGCCTGCAGCAAGGGCGGTGCGTGGCTGGGTCGGGAGTGGGGTGGGATGTGCTGTCCGTGCCACGAGGAGCCAGAGCCCTCCTGCTCACTGGCTGCTGCTTGGAGCTTTGGAGTCTTTTGGGTCCCTACGCATCTGAATCCAGTACACAAGGCATGGATACGTGGGGCACTCACTCCAAGGTGCTGGAGCGTGTCCAAAGAAGGGCAGCAAAGATGGTGAAGCGTCTGGAGAATAGGTCTGGTGAGGAGCAGCTGAGGGAACTGAGGTGGTTTAGTGTGGAGAAGAGGAGGCTGAGAGGAGACTTCATTGCTCTCTACAACTCTCCCCAAAAGGAGGTTGGAGTGAGGTGGGAATCAGTGACTTCTCACATGTGGCAAGTGATAGGATAAAAGGAAATGACCTCGAGTTGTGCCAGGGGAGATTCAGGTTGGATATTAGGAAGAATTTCTTCACAGAAGGGGTTCTCAAGCCCTGTAACAGGCTGCCCAACGAAGTGGTGGAGTCTCCATCCCTGGAGGTGTTTAAAAGATGCATGGGAGTTGTGCTGAGGGCTGGGGTTAGTGGCAGTGGCTTAGCAGTAGTGGTGGGGTTGTGAGTTCTAGGGGGGCAGTTGGACTTGATGATCTCCAAGGTTTTTTCCCAGCCTCAACAGTTCTATAGTTCTCTGATTCTAAGTCATAAATGGCATTAAAAGGCATTGGAAAAGAAGGGATTTATGTCCTTTACAAGCCTTGGAGAAACAGCTCTTCACTCTCAGAGCAGGCCTTTGACTTTCAACCCGAGGCTAAAAATAAGATGAGAGAGCAGAGCAGAGCACGGAGATGTTTGCTTGTGTGCACCCAGCTCGCGTATCTGCGGCTGGCATGCTCAGCACTTCCTGACGGCGCCTTCAAACAGACACCCAGACCTCACTCTTTGCTGAAGGAGAGCAGTGAGCCAGAGCAGTGGCAGGGGTTCCTCAGCCCTCTCACATTCCTCTCAGCAAGGCAGGTGAGGGCAGAGATCATAGAATCAACCAGGTTGGAAGAGACCTCCAAGATCAGCCAGTCCAACCTAGCACCCAGCCCTGTCCAATCAACCAGACCATGGCACTAAGTGTCTCATCCAGGCTTTGCTTGAACACCTCCAGGGATGAACACCACCTCCCTGGGCAGCCCATTCCAATGCCAGTCACTCTCTCTGGGAAGAACTTCCTCCTAACATCCAACCTGTACTTCCCCCGGCACAGCTTGAGGCTTTGTCCCCTTGTTCTGTTGCTGGTTGCCTGGCAGAAGAGTCCAACTCCACCTGGCTACAGCCTCCCTTCAGGTAGCTGCAGACAGCAATGAGGTCTGCCCTGAGCCTCCTCTTCTGCAGGCTGCACACCCCCAGCTCCCTCAGCCTCTCCTCATAGGGTTTGTGTTCCAGGCTCCTCATCAGGTTCATTGCCCTTCTCTGGACACCTTCCAGTACCTCAATATCTCTGTTGAATGGAGCAGCCCAGAACTGGACACAGCACTCAAGGTGTGGCCTGAGCAGTGAGTACAGGGGAAGAATGCCATCACAGCACCAAAGTGCAAGGTTAAAATGGTGCTGGTGTCTGACAGTGTAGTGTGTCAGGCAGTGAACAGAAGTGTGCAGAATGGAAATGCTCTACAGAAAGTACACTGGATGGAGAAAGCTTCTGCTTCCTACAGAGCTGTCTAGAAAGGGATCCAGGGTTGTCTGGGTATGATGAGAATCATAGAATCAGTCAGGGTTGGAAGGGTCCACAAGGATCATTCAGTTCCATCTACCCTGCCAAGGGCAGGGACACCCTACCCTAGGTCAGGCTGGCCACAGCCTCATCCAGCCTGGCCTTAAACACCTCCAGCCATGGGGCCTCAACCACTTCCCTGGGCAACCCATTCCAGGCTCTCACCACTCTCATGCTGAACAACTTCCTCCCTCATGTCCAGTCTGAATCTCCCCACCTCCAGTTTTGCTCCATTCCCCCTTATCCTTCACTAGCTGATAACCTAAAAAGTCCCTCTCCAGCTTTTTTGTAGCCCCCCCTTCAGATACTGAAAGGCCACAAGAAGGTTGCCTTGGAGCCTCCTCTTCTCCAGACTGAACAACCCCAACTCTTTCAGTCTATCCTTATAGCAGAGCTGCTGCAGCCCTCTGAGCATCCTTGTGGCCCTTCTCTGGACATGCTCCAGCACATCCACATCCTTCTTGTAACAGGGGCTCCAGAACTGGAGAGGCACAATCACTTCTATGTTCCTGCTGGCCACACTGTTGCTGATCAGGGCCAGGATGCTGTTGGCCTTCTTGGCCACCTGTGCACATTGCTGGCTGATGTTCAGGGAGCCAGAAGACCTAAAGTTAAAAAATGCATTTCCATAGGTACAGCTTCCAGTTCTGTGGGGAAGCCAGAGGCAGCAATTTCACCTTTGGTAGGGAATTTTCAGCTGTGTGATAGCAAAAGCTGGGAAGTTCTCATTTCTCTCCAAACCCAGACATCTTCCCTGTTATTTCCTTCCAGCCTCGATTCTAGTTTTCTAATCACACTTGAAGATAAACTGGTTTGAGTTTGGGGTTGAGCCAACTTTCTGGTTCTTCAGAGTCAAGTTTGAGCAAGGGGAAGTGGGAAAGCACCTGCTGGAGATGCTTGTGTGGAGGTCCCTCTGAGGCTGAGGTGGTTATTGCCTCCCACTGGAGATGCTTGTGTGGAGGTCCCTCTGAGGCTGAGGTGGTTATTGCCTCCCACTGGAGATGCTTGTGTGGAGGTCCCTCCAAGGCTGAGGTGGTTATTGCCTCCTATTTGGGATTGCAGCACTGAGCCTGACTAAAGTTTGATGTGGTCTCAGAGGAGTTTGCTTTTCGAAACAGGTAGTAAATTTAGTGTCAAAAGAGAGGGAGAAGTGGTGGTGTCAGCCCAGAAAAGGGGCATCTGTTTGCATCTCCAGACCAAGCCACTCAGGAGCTGCCCTGGGGCAGATTTATACATTCATGGAACGATTTGGATTGGAAGGGATCTTTAGGATCATCCACTTTGAACCACCCTGCCATGGGCAGGGACACCTCCTGATAGACCAGCTTGCTCAAGACATGATCCAACCTGACCTTGAACACCTCCAGGGAGGGGGAATTCACAACCACCCATTGCAGTGTCTCACCACCCTTGCTGTGTAGAATTTCCTCCTAATACCTAGTCTGAAGTCTCAGGTTTGCACTGGGGGCCATTCAGCAGCATGTTTGGGGAGTCCTGCTCCTTTGACAGGCAAACAGCAGGCAGGGTTGCCATGGCCTGACACTGCCTGTGTGCCTGGCAGTGTGATGGGACCCTGCTAGACCTGAGCAACACATCCCTGGAGGGCATTGCCATCCTCAACATCCCCAGCATGTACGGTGGCTCCAACCTCTGGGGCGAGACCAAGAAGCAGCGCAGTTACAGCCGGCTGGGCAAGAAAGCACCAGAGAAGCTGCACACCACAGTGGTCACTGATGCCAAGGAGCTCAAGTTCTGCGTGCAGGGTGAGTGGCAGCAGCTGGTGGGGACTGGGGTTTGTGGGGTGTGCAGGGTGTTCTGGCTACAGGTGCTGGAACAGTAGCACTGGAGAGGTTGCTGTCAGTGCACTGTCTTTTGGGGTGCCAAGGTGACCCCAGGAAAGATCTGGCCAAGCTGGTGGCTCTGCCTGCCTTGGGTATAATCCATCAGCATGTTTCTCAGGGCTGGCTATGCCATGCCACGGTGGTCAGACAGGAGGTGGCTCCCGTGCCCTGCCATTGTCTCTCCTCCCACCCTTTGGGGGTCACAGCTTGAGGGATGCCTGGATGGGGTTTGACTGAGAGCCCTGGGCACCTTGCAGGGCTGGCAAGCAGTGACTGCTGAGGAAGAGCTGGAAGCAGAGCTGCAGAACTGGCACTGAGGACTTTTGTAAGCATCTTCCCAGGCTCTGCCACGGTGCTGCCAGCCTGGCTGGGCAGTTTTGGGAGCAGTGTGGTACCCATGCTCGCACCCACTGCTGCAGCCACTGGACCCATCCCCGTGGGCAGGGGCAGTCCAGAGTGCTGCCAGAATTTCCCAGCAGAGAGTCCTGAGTTAGAAAGCAGCAAAATGTCCCTGTTTGACACCTCCCCCAGCCCGGGGCTGGAGTGGGAAGAAGCCTTCTTGCCATGTGGGTGCCAGGACAGCAATGTACCAGACAGCCCAGGCTGTCACCAGCTGGTTTTCACTGGGTGAGCCTGTGAGTATGGGCAGAAGGGAGTGGGGCAAAGGCTGTTCCAAAGGGTGCTGAGAGGCAGGAATGCTGGGCACCTGGGCACATCTTCACTTGCAGGGCTGCAAGAAAGCATGAGGGTGCTCAGGAAGTTTCTTTTGGGGAGAGCTCCACCATGGGTGAAAGAGGACCCTGAAAGAGTGAGAGATGAGTGAATTGCCCTGGTGTTGGCTGCCTTTGCTGGTGGCCCAGAAGAGCAGGAGGAGCTGGAGAAAGGGCCAGTGAGCCTGAGCAGATTGTACCTCAGGGGGGAGATTCTCCTCTCCATATACCCCGGGGTAGCTGGGAGAGGTTCTGCTGCCATTTCGCCTAACACTGCAGGCAAGCAGTTAAAGAGCTGGTGGGGATCCAGGCTGCCACCCTGAGCCATGCAGCACTGGGCACAGCTGCAGACCAGGAGCGTTTGTGCCGCAGGGATGTTGGGCAGCAGCACTGGCTGACACCCAGCTCGATGGTCTCGGGGCACAGGGGGCATAAGGACACAGCCCCACTATTGCAGCAGCCCTATTGCCCTCCAGGGCAGCCAGCAGCCCCAGTGTGCTGGCCCTGATCACAGAACCACGGAATGGTGGGGGTTGGAGGGGGCCTCTGGATTTTGAGTACAGCCCTCCTGCAGTTTCACCTAGAGAAGGTCACAGGAACACATCCAGGTAGGTTCTGAAAGTCTCCAGAGGCAGAGACTCCAGCACATCTCTGGGCAGCCTGCTCCAAGGCTCCAGCAGCCTTAAATTAAAGATGTTCCTCCTCGTGTTTAGGTGGAACTTCTTAGGTTCACGTTTGTGTCTGTTGCCCCTGTCCTGTCGCTGGGCACCACTGAAAAATATTGGTGTTTCAAGGTGATGGCAGAAGGCAGGAGGTCTCTGGGGATGGGGGCACCGACTCAGATCCCTCTGTCTTGCAGACCTCAGCGACCACCTGCTGGAGGTGGTGGGGCTGGAAGGTGCAATGGAGATGGGGCAGATCTACACGGGGCTGAAGAGCGCTGGGAAGAGGCTGGCCCAGTGTTCGTCTGTCACCATCAGGTACTTGTCCCTGTCCTGGCTGAGCACACACCCAAAAAGCTGGCACCTCTGTCACCCTGAGTTCCCTCTCTTTGTGCTTTGCAGGACCTCCAAGCTGCTCCCCATGCAGATAGATGGGGAGCCCTGGATGCAGCCACCCTGTACTGTGAGTCCCTGGGTAGGGGGTAGCTCTGCCATGGGCAGACAGAGTGGACACGGGCTGGCACACAGTGGGAGAGGGCAGGCAGGAGCTGGCAGCATGATGAGATGGGGCAGACAGGGGCTGGCAGCATGGTGGGATGGGGCAGGCTGCCAGTGCGGTGTGGCAAAGCCTCTGGAGTTGCAGGGAGGCTCCTGCACTTGATGGTGAGTGGCTGCAGAGCTCAGCCACCTGCAGTTTGGCTGTGCCCATGCCAGCTCTGGACACGTGGTAAGCTGCTGCAGAAGCTGTGGGCAGGGGGACACACTCATCCCTTGCTGGGGAGCTGGGTGCAGCAGCATCCCTTCCTAGAGAGGCTGCAGAGAGGTCTCCCAGCAGGCAGCTTGCCCAGAGGAGAACTCCTCTGCCTGTCCCAGAGTGCCTGCAGCTGGCTCTGGAGCTGTTGCTCCTGTGCAGCAAAGCACTCGGTGGTCCAGCTGGGGACGGTCCTGGTGCTGGGTGCTGAGCTGCCTCTGGCTCTCTCGAGCAATTCCCTGAGGTCCGTGGGCTGAGACCTCCGGAGCCCCCTGCTGAGCTGTGCTTTTCAATGCTTTTCAGATCAGAATTACGCACAAAAGCCAAGTGCCGATGCTGCTGGGCCCCCCGCAGAAGAGCAGCTTCTTCTTCCTGAAGAGGAGAAGCCGAACTCGAGAGTAAGCAGCGCAGCAGGAGCCACAGCCCAGAGTAACCTGGCGTCGGGACACCCACCCGCTGCGGGGAGTCCCCAGCTCCCTGCCCCGCAGCAGAGAGAGGAGACATCTCCACAAGCTTGGTGGGGACGAACTTTGGCTGGGAAGGCCTTGGAAGCTCCTTTGCAAGCACCACAAGTACCTCCTGCAGCTGATCGAGAGGCAGGGGGTGAGGGCAGGCTGGCGGCAGGGGAGTGTGTTGGCCAGAGCCAGGGCTAGGACTGGTGGTTTGCCACCCCTCCTTTATTTAATGCCAGCCCTTGGCAGAGCTGCAGAGGAGCACTCCTCTGAGGAACGTTGTGCTTCACTTATTTATTTTCTGATCCCCTCCAAGGACACTCAGATGTTCTGCTCTGCTGGTTTCCTGTCCACCAACCCTTGAACATGGGACAAGTTATTTATTTCCTTAGGCTGGAGACAGTTTCTGCCATGCCTTGGGCAGCTCTGGGGTGGGTCTGAAGCAGATGCAGAGGCAGCCCCGACTGCTGGCCCTGGTTGCTGCCAGGCGTGGGGACAAGCAATGCCTGGGCCGTGGGGACAAGCGTGGAGTGGACAAGAGGAGGCTGTGTTTTGATGTGGAAATGGCAAAAAAGGGACCTAGGGAGGGGGGCTGTGAATCCTGGGAACCCCCCATGCCCCACCTTTGTGTTCATATTTATGTATTTATTTAGCAAACCTCTGGGGGACGTTGGGGATTGCCTTCTTTTCAGGAGTCTGGGTTGGACACCAACACCAACATCCTTCTCTGCTGGCTGTCCCCCATGGCACGTCCTGCTGTGTGGATTTTTCTCTCTCCTAACACCCACCAGCCTGCACCAGGGACTGGGCACCCTGAGGACAGACATCCAGAAGCTCTTCTTACTTGGAAATGTGTCCCCTCCTGCTTTTTTACTTCTTCTCATGTGCTCTACCAGGCCTGTGCTTTCCCAATGGCTCCTGGTACTGCTCCAGTGCTCCTGGATGGCTGCAGGGTTAGGGGCAGAGCTGCTGCACCTCGGTTTCTGCATGGCCGGGTCTCCCCTGGCCCCACCCTGAAGCCAGATATCTCTGCAGGTGCTGGTGCTGCCAGCCCCTTTCCCACATCCAGCCTCTCCTTGTCTCCTCCCCCAGCTGGCTGCCAAAGCTCAGCAAATATGCAGAGGCAGGTTTCTGTGGCCTCACCTGTGTGTGCCCCACCAGGAATGTGAGGACAGATCCCAGGACGCAGCTTCTCCCCGGGATGCAGCAGGCACCAGTGAATAGGTGACTGCATGGAGGATGCAGTGATCTGCTTCGTGGTGCTTCCAGGACTGGCCTAGGGAAAGGCTGCTGATTGTTTATGCAGGCACCCACTGGGGGGGGGACACTCAATGCCAGATCAGCCTCTGCTCCCAGGCAGCTCTCCAGGCTCTGGTGGAGGCCCTGTGCTGCTGTGGGCAAGCTGGAAGGGGCGTGTGCCTCGTGGCCATGGCTGCATGCAGGAAGGGTACCACTGCTTGTCCCTGCTGTGCCCCTGGCACAGAGCACAAAGGCCTGGCTGGGAGAGGCCATCCTGTCCTCCCTAGGCAGCCAGCACCTGGTCCCTCCCCATGAGGCAGGCTCCCATTCAGTAGCTTCCCCCTGGCAGTGCAGAGGGTACTGCCATCCTTGTGCTCCAGAGCCTCCCCCTCTCCAGACAGGAACAGTGCTGCTGGGCACCTATTCAAGCTTTAGCTCAGAGTCGTGGAGTCAGTAGAGCCCTACTGACATGAGAGGAGGCCACAGCACTCCAGGGGCCTCTAAGTCCATAAGTCCACCTCAGCCAGGGCACAGAGGGATGCTCTGGTGAGTTGCTGAGGTGTCCTTTTCTCCAGCCCTTTGCACCATCAAGGGTTGGCTGGGGAGCAGGTGCTGGCTGCAGTGCCACACCATAGAGGTCTCAGAGACAAGCTGGCAGGGGAGTGCCAGTAGTGCCCAGTGTGCAGAGGGAGCTCAGCACCACAGGCAAACGGTCTGAGCACAGGCCTGAGTGGCTGGTGCAGAGGTCACCACAGCTCACTGGAGCAGCTGCCTGCATGATGGACATGCTCCACCCATGGTGCAAAAATCCTCTGTTCTCCTTCCTCACCCGGGGCAGTCATTAATGAGTAGCCAGGTGAAGGCACAGGAGAACAAAGCCAAATAAGCCTCGGGTGCCATGGAGCAGCAGCCTCCCTTTCCCCAGCCTCTCCCCAACAGCTGCTGAGCTCTGCAGCCCCCAGGCATGGGGAGGGAGAAAGGGGAAAACCCTCAGCCATCTCCATAGCTTTGCCAGCAGGCAGGGTGATAGGTCTGACCCATGCACTGACATCAGCCAAGGTCAGCAGAGTTTCCAGCAGCAGGTTTGGCTCCGTTTCCCTGCCTGCTTGGCCTCAGCCCCGTGTTTTATCCTGGGGCTCTGATTACAAGGTTCCTGTGTAGAATCAGCAGTGGTTTCAACCACAGACCTGCTCCTTGCACCCAGCCATGGTCTGCTGGGCTCTGGGCAAAGAGCAGCTCTCAGACCTCTCTGCCACAGTTCAGGGGTGGCAGAACTTGCGGATGCGAGTGGGCACTGTGCCCATAGCCATAAGTCCAGATGTGTGCCATGGGCAAGAAGCACTCATTTGAGCCCAAAGCCAGAGGGGAGCCCTCAGAAGCATGTCCTGCAGGGCACAGGGAGCTCAAGGCCACCACTCTGCACCAGCAGGAAGATGATATGCTGGCATTGATCTGCAGATAGTGATGGCTCTGATACAAACATCCTCTTCTGATGATCAGTGGGACAGCCCCTGCCACCTCCCCCAGGGGATGCAGCTTCAACTTGCTCCAGCCATGCCAAAGCTACAGTTCAACGTCCCAAGCAGCTATCCACCTCCTTAGTCCAATAATACAAAGGTCTCCAGCCCAGAAAGAGACACACAGGGGCCAGGACACCAGCCTGGATGTCCCCAGCCCTGGGGAACAATGAGGCACTCACTCATCCAAGAGGCCAATGAGGCTCCCCAGCCCCCTTGTCTCTCTTCGTATTTCCTCAGCCTTGTTCACTCCCCAAAGGCTGCAGTAGGGAGCAGGACACCCCCAAGTCCCAGGTACCAGTGCCAGTCTGCAGGGGGACTCCTGAGAGCTGGAGAACATCACTCCCATGGAATCCCCTCCCAGCCCAGTACCAGCCCTGTCATCCCACTGTGCGTAGCTGTGGTTGCTTGCATGGAAACGGTGTCTGTAGCCTACCGCCTGTTGCTGCGTCCAGCTGGACTGCTGTGGGCTTGCCTCAAATAAAGATGGTGGTAAAACACTTGGCTGCTCCTGGAGTGCACTGGGGTTCCTGGATTCCTTGCCAGGCAATGAGGTCCACGGAGTCCCCTGATTTGGGGTGCTGAGGCTGAAGGGGTGTTGCCAGCAGGAGCACAGTGGAGCGATGCTCAGCAGGAGCTGCAACAGGCTAAATTTGGAGCCTGCCAACTTTAATTATTTATTTTCCCCCCAGAGTGGGCTCTATATTTAGCAAGTACTGGTCACCATTCTCTCTCCCAGCCCTGGCTCTCCAGGGACTTTGTTTCTTCTCAAGGCATCTCTTGAGCCTCCCACCAGCCTGCTCCATGGCTGTACTTGGCCCCATCACCTCTCCCTGTGCTGCGTGGCAGCCAGAGGCCCAGGGGTGCTAGAGCAGCCTCTGGCTAGCGTGGCATCATGGCCACCTTGGGTCACTGTTTGAGCCCAGCTCTGTGACGACCCATCTTGTCCTCAGCAGCCTGCCTTGCTCCCTGGCCCAGGTTTTGCCACCCACCCGTGTGTCATCTGCTAATTTTACCAGCAGTGATTTCATCCTGGTTGCCTGTGTACAGAAGGGAAGTGAGAATGCCAGCACCTGCAGAGCTCCCCGGGAGCAGTACCCGGGTGGAGAGGACATCCCGTACCCGCTGTGCACTTCCTCTCCCCCACCCTTCAGCACACAGGCATTCACCAGGCAGCATATGCTGGCAGCAGCCCCCCCCCCCAGTTTCATGCAGAACATGATAGGAGACAAGCTACCTGCAATTACCAGGTCATTCCTGGGGGATCGTGGTGGCCCTGGAGGACTCTAAGAGCTCAACAGTACTCCAACATTGACGGAGAAATTCTGGCCAGCAGCCCAGAGACATGCTGGGCATCTCCCCCAGGGCACTGCCAAGCCCATGACCTGAGACAGAGGATTTAAAAATGGTGAGGATGGTCCCATACCCGGAGTTGTCCTAGCTCCTGGGCATCTTCCCAGGATCCAAGGAGAAGGCTCCTCTGCTTCCCAAACTGAGAGAAGTGTGCAACAGAGCACTTGTCACCTTGTTTTTTTCCCTTACCATCATTCATTTCCTAGTCCCAGCCTGCAACACCTTGAAGCCTCCATACAGCTCATTTATCTTGTGCATCCTGCTGTGTCCTGCACAAGTGGCCACAGGCAGGCCTCCATAGCGAGTCTCACCACCTTCAGGTGGGAAAACTGAGTCACTCAGCAGCATAACACCAGAGTGGGAGTCCATGGCAGGCCCCAGCAGCATAGCTGTGTTCTAAACTCCCCAGTTCTCTGAGCTATTTGCATTCCTGCAAGTGCTTGTCTCCATGAACCCACTGTGGAGGAATATCTGTGGCTGGGGCAGCCCTAAAGACCCTACAGGTAGGAGCCGTTTTTCTTATGGCCTCCTCTAAAGAGACCCACCTCTCTCAGGGGCTAGCCCACCTCCAGCGTGTCTACAGTGAAAAGGTTGTTAGGAGCAGGTACCCACGCGTGCATGAGTCCCGGGCTCGCAAGGGGACCCGTATGACACCGTCTGGCTGGTGTAGAGAGGGAGGCCCCCAAGCCAGGTGAAGTCCGAGGTCCATGCTCTCTGCAGATTGAGCTGCGCTGCAAGCTCTGGGGCACGACATGCAAGGGCTTGGCCCAGACCTCCTTAGTCCAGACCCGGCTCACTAGGTTGTTCCACCAACCCAGGACCACCCGTTAAACCCCCAACCCCCCGCCGCGGGAGGAAGCCACGGCCCCTTTAACTGCCGCGCTGCCCGCCCCGCCCGCCGGCCGCTTCCCCCTTCTATTTTTTTATGAATGAAAAACGCTCTGGGCGGGGCCATGCAAATGAGCCTTCGCCCGTTGGCGGCTTCTGTCCCCGCCCACTCAGCCGCCCTCAATGGCACTGGGCGGAGCGGCGCGCGGGCGGGCACGGAGCGCCGGCCGCAGCCAATCACGCTGCGCAGGCCGCCGAGCGGCGCCTTCCCATTGGTCGGAGCGGAGGGTAAACAAGCGGCGCGGGGCGGGGCGCGGCGCAGCGCAGGCCGCTGGCTCGGGGCTTGCGGGCCGGCGCGTGAGCGGCAGCGCGGCACCCCGGCGAGAGCGGCGGCAGCGCCCCCGGCTCGCCTCCGCGGCGGCCGAGTCCGCGGCGCCCCAGCCCGCGGCGCCCCGGCAGAGTACGCGGTGGATGGCGGCGGGGCGCGACGCGGCCCGGGGCGGGGGCGGTGTTTATGAATGGCGCGGGCCGCGCGGTGTGAATGGCGGTGGGGGCGCGCGAGAGGCGCGCGCGGGGGAGGGGGAAGGGAGAGGCGGAGTTTATGAATGGGGCACTCGGGGCGGCGTGGGAACGGGCCTGGCTGCTGCGCGGCCCAGCAGCGCCCAGCACCGGGCAGCGGCGGCTGGAGGCGGCCGGGAGCGCAGCGGAGACGTGGAGCGGCCCTGCCTGTTTGCCTGACAGGCTTCCTCCGCCCGCCGCCGCGCCTGATGTCACGGCCGTTTCTATAGAAATCGGTTGACATCACGAGCCGGCAGGCTGCGATCCGCCACGGCAGGGGTGGGCCGTGGCTCCCCGGGGAGGAGCGGCGGTCCCGCACCGAGCCAGCCCCGGGGGCTGCGGGAGCTAGGGCCTGATCCTATTCCCCCTCCCCTTCACCCCGCAGCCGCGCACCTGCTGGAGCCCGGGCGGGACTCCCATTCCCGGGCCGGCGTCGATGCTGAGCGGGCCGAGGGTGCTGCCTGCCCCCCCCGCACCATGGACGGCTTCTACGACCAGCAGGTTCCCTTCATGGGTCCCGGGGTAAGTTTGCCGTGAGCCTCGCTCTCTGCTGGAACCCCTGCGGCCATGGGGACATCTCCTCTGCCCTGGGGCCCCACCACATCCTTAGGGGCTGCCAGCTTCACGTGCTGCTGTCATCCTTGTCCTTGCAGAAGTCCTGCGCAGAGGAGGGCCGAGGCCGGCCAGGATCTGATAGGAAAAGGAAATTTTTGGAGACCGACCTGGCCCACGACTCAGAAGGTAGGCAGGGCTGGCCTGGGCAGCTGTGGCCACACTGCAGCCCTGTGAGGCTGCTCGCTTTCTGCTCGCCCCTTGAGAAATAATCCTGTGCATAATGGCAGTTTTATTTATTCTTCTGTGGAGTACATAAGTCTTTCATTCTGTTCCAGAGCTCTTCCAGGATCTCAGCCAGCTCCAAGAGGCCTGGCTAGCCGAAGGCAAGTCTTCACCTCTACTTTTTTGCCATATAAAATCTCCCCACGAGCTGCTTTTTTTTTTTTTTGAGACCTGAAAATGCCATAAAAATCACTTTTTGTTGTTGTTATTTTAGCTCAGGTCCCTGATGATGAACAATTTGTCCCAGATTTCCAGTCTGACAACTGTAAGTGTTGTTCTGGGTTTTCATTCTCTTGGAGGGGGGAGAGGAAGGGGAAGTGTTTGGGTGTTTGTGAAAGACCTCGTGCTGTGTTTGGAGCTGCTTCTTTGGGCAAGAGACTGCTGTAAGGGCTGAAGCTGTGGAATCGTGGGCTTTGGGGAGAAAGCACGTGTGGGTTTGGATTCATCACCGTGAAACTTGCTGTGTGCCAGGGGAGGTTTCGGTTGGATAGTAGGAAAAATTGCTTGCCTGAGAGTGGTCAGGCGTTGGAACAGGCTGCCGAAGGAGGTGGTGGAATCACCACCCCCAGATGTGTTCAGGAATCGTGTGGACATGGCACTTTGAGACGTAGTTTAATGGCTGTGGTGGTGGTCGTTGGTCAGTGGCTGGACTTGATGATGGAGATCTTTTCCAACCAAAACAGTTCTGTGAATTCTACGTCCTCTCTTTTGTAAATGGGAAAAAAATCATAGCCAAATGCATGGGAAACTCTCTAACTGATCTCTGGGCTCCTCTGAGGCTTGCTGCTCGTTCGTGGTAATGTTTGTTTGCTTATCAATGCTCCTTTTCAAGTGGATGTGAGAGCCTATGCCGGTTAGCCACAATCTCTGCAGCTTCTGGAGCTTTTTACAGCCCCGGCCCAGCGCAGTTGGCAAGAGCAGACCTGAGCGGTGAAACTTGAGCCACTTCAAGCAGCATTAATCACTGGCAAGCAAGCGCGTTTCAAAGGAGGCCAGTGAAAATGCAGTCCCTCTTGAATTGCATAAGAACAAGAGTTGGTTCTGAGCCTCGGTTCTCTGCCAGGATGGTTTAGCGGCAAGGGCAGGGGCTGGCTCATGACGCGTGGTGCTTGCACGGCTGGCGGGCGCTGGCTTTCCTGGCGTTGAAGGCTCAGTTGGAGGGGAGGGGAGAGGAGGGGAGGGGGGGAACAGGATGTTTTGAGTTGTTACCTGGCAAACAGAAGTAGTAGCTTGCTGTCGGTGGCTGGGTTTTGCTGGCTGAGCCAGGCAGCTACAGAACTTGAAGGAAATCAAATTTAGCCTGCAGTCGAACAGATTTTTTCATTCCGGTTCTGTCACAGCATGCAGCAAGAGTATCTTCTCCTACAGTAAAGGCGTGCTAATTATTGCTCTTTGATTACTTGTGAGTGGGAAGCTTGCCATTAAACTGTTCCAGACAGCCCAAGTTTCAGAGGCTCTTTTCCCCTTGTTTCCCCCGAGATAAAAGATGAGCCCAGAGTCAAACCCAACTGGCTGCCGACATCCCAGTGCAGCCCTGCAGCTCTTGCTCGGAGCAGCAGAAACTGCAGCGTGCGTGGGAGGGTGGCTCTTGGAGTTGAAGCTGTTTCCAGTGCCTTTTGGCAGTCTCTTGTTTCCTTGTAACCTGAAGAGCTCGGGGAGAAGAGACCAACTTTTCTGGGCAATGCAGGGGAGAGGCAAAAAAGGAGGCACATTTGGTTGAGACTGTTAAAATGTTCTCCTGATCTGTTTGGTGTTGAAACGACTTTGTCACTTGAAAGGAGATCTCCCCGAGTGACTCCCTGCTACAATAACCTTTCTTACGTTTCCCAGGGAGAGGAAGCAAAGGTTTCCCTCCCTGCTGTGGAAGGGGCTGTGCTGAGTCTGGGGGTGCACAGGCTGGGATGGAGGAGGACAGGGAGTCTAGCTCTTCCATACCTGCACTGAGGAGTGTTTAAAGAAAGTATCTTGCAGCTTCCTGACCTTACCTCTTATTTCACTCCAGCTTTGAGCATGCTTTTGGTAGCAGGGCTGTGTTCCTCTCCTGGGCTGGGGGTTGCGTTGGGGTTCATTGCTTCTGGGGTGAAAGAAAATCATTCTCTAGCCCGTGTGGACATGCATTCAGTGTGGCTCCCACAGCTCTGTGCCTTTTCCTTGTGGAAGCTGCTGCTCTTTCTTATCCTGTCTCCTGCTCTGTGGCCCTGACATTCCCAGGCCAAGCTTCCTTGGCACGGCAGCAAAAAGGGACAAACCAGGCTCAGTTTGACCCCACTGCCATGGAGAATGCCCTGATGTGTGTCATGTTGAATCTCGGAGATGCTCTGAACTGCAGCATCGTTTTTAGCCATGATAAAATCCCTCACTGCATGGCAGCTACCCATAGCCCAGCTGCTGCCCACTGGCTGTTCCTGATTTTTTTGTAGTTGAAGTCCCTGGCTGATATGGGCTTAAAGCTGGGCTTTGGCAGCAAAGTGCTGTAACATGCCAGAGCAAATCCTGCCATGGAGATGGAGAAAGCTGGGCTCCTCTGAATAAGGGCTGTTGGTCTGGGTGTCCTGGTCCAAGCTGCAGGAGGGCAGATTAGGTGCTTACAACTAGCCAGAGATGGAGCAGATTCTCCCAGGGAGGCGAGGAAGCCAGGGATGACTCCTGCAGAGCTCAGCGTGCTGGCCGTCACAGTGCATGGCTGGCCTGGCATCGGGACAAGGGTTGGATGTGTGATGTTGTATCTCAGTTAGCTGTTTAAGTAGTTGGGAAGCCATTAGGTTGTGCTGAGGAGATTGAGCACAAGGAGAGGCTTTGCTTTTTGCAGGGGTTTGTTCCCAGGGGACTTGTGGCTTCCTGCTCAGGCAGTGCAGGTTTAGAGCCACAGGCAGGGTGCAGAGCAGGATTTCTTGCACACCAAAAGTCAAGCAGGAGGTTTGTTTCTGGGGAAGGGTTGTTAGAACAAAGGAAAGCAGGAGCCTGGCTACTATTTCTGGCTCCTCTCCTGGTGTGACCTTGGGTACGTCCTGCAAGGGGCAGGCAGGGAGCTTGGCTCCCAGGTGACGGCTTAAGCAGGTGCCAAAGTCTCTAGCTAGTGTCGGGGCTGGACAAGGGGGGTCGGTTGCCTTCCCTGTGGCTTGGGCAGTGGGTGCCATCAGTGAAGTCAGTGGCCTCCAGGCTTGGCTTCTTAGAAGTCCCATCATGCTGATAGTTCTGTCCCCTACTAAGGGATTCACTGACAATTCAAGGCCCCAGACAGTTTTAGGAGGTCACCTTTACCATGGGAGACCTCTCAGCTGAAAGCTGACGTTTGGAGCATCTCCAGCTTGGCTTAAGAGTACAACATTGCAGGGGGCTTGGGATGCCTGAGACCCCCATCTTCCCCTCCTGATTGTGCACCCAACATGCCTTTGAGGCACTAGGGCAAGAGAATCACCCTCCTTGGGAACCCTCCTGCCGTTTTCCCTGCTTCTTGCCTGGTTGCTCAACACCAGGGACCCCAAACCAGCTCCTTCTTTCCAGCAGCTCAGTGTCCCTCTTGGCTCCTGCCATTGGATGCCACAGCCTCACTACCCTCACCATTCCCTCCGAGAAGGCTTAGGGTGGCTGGGAAGGATTGGAGTTCAGTGGGATGTTTGCCACTTGAACTCGTACAACTGTGGGGACCCCCATGATGGGGGTCACCTTGAAGCACCATAGCTGGAGGAAGGTGGATGGCATTTAGCTGCTTGCTGACGTTTTGGCTGGCTAACTGGCAGCCAGGCTGTCGTGGCCCCGCTCTCTTTATGCGGGGAACCCAAGCGCTGCAGAGACTCCAGCCCTGGCCAGCTGCTCCCTTAGGATCTTACAACTCCTTTCCCATTCCTTGAATGGCAGCCCTGAGCTCTGAGGAAATTTTTCTTCCTCCTTTTTTTTCCCCCCACTCCCTCCTTTCCCTTTCCAAGCCACATGAATGGAGTGCTCCAAATTGTTTGTGAATGGAGGGTGGTGCCACTCGCAGACTTTCCTATTTTTTTTTCCCCTTCTTCTCAATGAATAACCAGCCCCCATTGTAGGGCTGGCGGAAAAACAACTCGCTCCAACAACACCGAGCCTGTTAGGCAGAAACATGCCCGCTACAGGCAGCTGGAGCCTTTCCAAGGCCGGCTCCCTTTTCCGTGTCCCAAAGCTCATGGGGCGCCCAGGCTTTGCTGCCAGCACCCCCCCCAGTAAGGTTAGAAATGCTGAGAGTGGCAAAACCTCACGCGGGGGGTGGGGGGAGGGTGGGAGGTGGTGGTGAAGAGGAGGAGGAGGGGGATAAATCTGGCTGGGGAGCGGGCGGGGGGCTGTGCTGGCTCAGCGCTGGGCTTTGTGTTTCAAATCCTCCTTGGGGGGTTTTATGCCCTTGGTACCAGCTGTGCCGGGCCTTTGGTGGTGGGGGGGAGGTGGAAAGAGGAGTCAGCAGCTCTTTAAAGATTTTGACAAATTAGAGGAGCGGCTAATTACCTGGCAAGCTGGGAACAGTTGTCCTGCAACTGTTTGCTCCTCTGTGCTGTAGCTGGGCTGTGTTTAGGCTTTGCGTGAGGCTAATACTCCACTTCCGATTCCTCTTGGCTGCTCTGCAGGCACTATTTAGGTACCGAGCTCTGAGATGCTTTCCCTTTCCCAGGGCGCCTGCTTATAGCAATTAATTAGCTTAAGCCTGTATCACTTGGTTTAAAATTATATATAGTGAGTGGGCTTAGGGGGGCTGGGAAGGACTGGAGTTCAGTGGGGTGTTTGCCACTTGAACTCATACCATTGTGGGACCCGATGTCTGAATCTCCTTGAAGCACCTTGGCTGGAGGAAAGTAGATCTCACCTCTTTGTCTGGCTAACCGAGGGCTGGGCATGCCCCTGCAAGGGTAAGCAGGTTGCTGTGCCCTGCTTGCAAGCTCTTGGAGCTCCAAAATGTCAGGCTCCCTTGGTCTTCACCCCATAGCTTAGGGAGGCAGGGCTTGCCAGTGGTGCTTGGGTTCATCTTGGCTTGCCGAGAGGCTTTTGGCCTGGCCTGAGTAGTGTCTCATCTGCAGCTGTCAGTGAGCTGCCTGCAGCCCTCTTGCCCCATGCCATTCCTGTCTTGAAGCCCAGTGAGGAACAACTTCCCCTCTGTGAGCCGTGTCACAAATTCACAGATTGTATAGGGTTGGAAGGGACCTTCAAAGGTCATCTTGGCCAACTGCCCTGCAGTTAGCAGGGACACCTCCGGCTACATCAGGCTGCCCAGGGCTATATCAAGTCTGATCTTGAATGTTAGGAGGAAGCTCTTCACGGAAAGAGTGATTTGCATTGGAATGGGCTGCCCAGGGAGGTGGTCCCAGGAGTCACCGGAGATGTTCAAGAAAAGACTGGATGAGGCACTTAGTGCCATGGTCTAGGCACTGGATAGGGCTGGGTGCTAGGTTGGACTGGATGATCTTGGAGGTCTCTTCCAACCTGCTTGATTCTGTGATTCTATGTCTCCAGGGATGGGACCTCAACCATATTCCAGTATTTCACCACTCCTATTGTGAAGAACTTCCTCTTGATGTCCAACCTAAATCTACCATGCTCTAGTTTCAAGCCATTGCCCCTTGTCCTATCTCTACAAGCCCTTTGGAACAGTCCTTCCCCAGCCTTCCTTCAGGTCCCCTTCAGATATCGAGATGCAGCTCTAAGGTCTCCACAGGATCTTCTCTCTCCAGTTCTCCCCTCCTGTCTTTGTAGGAGAGGTGCTCCAGCACTGTCCTGGGCTGGTGGGACTATCTCAGTTCTGACAGCTCTGTCCTCCTCAGCTTGGTCAACCAACATGTCAGGGTCTGCTGGGGTACCCTATAGCCATGATTTAGTTGCCTGATGCTACAGGGGGTGGGGCAGTTCAGCACTTCACTCCGGAGCAAAGAGCACCCACAGGTGATGTCCCCCATCACTTTCTCCTCCGTGGGTGAGTCCGTATCCTGGTCTCATTGCAGTGGTCCTGCATGCCCCACCTCCAGCAAAGATCAAGCGGGAGTTGCACAGCCCTTCCTCAGAGCTGTCGTCCTGCAGCCATGAGCAGGCTCTGTGTGCTGGCTATGGGGACAAGTGCCTCTACAACTGCTGGTAGGTAGCGCAAGGGCAGCTGCTGCCTGCAGACCCTCGTGTCACGGCGCAGGGTCTGGTCTGGCTTATCAGCCTGTGTCCCATGGGGGTGTCCTCACCAGCGTTGTCGTCAGCTCCCAACCTGTCTCCCCTCTGCAGTGCCTATGACAGGAAGCCCCCTGCCGGGTTCAAGCCATTAACACCGCCTGCCACGCCGGTGTCCCCTGCACATCAGGGACCAGCCCTGCCACCACCGGCCCCAGCCGTGCAGGTGGCTGCCCATGGGGTGGCCCCAGCCCCGCACCCGCTGCAAGAGCAGAGGCCGCAGACGTTCGCCATGCCGCAGCCGCCTCACCCGCCCATGCACATGCCAAAGATGATGTCTGAAAACCAATACCCTGCAGAGCACAGGTAAGGCTTCCCCTGGCCATGCCAGCACTGGCATCTTGCAGGTGGGCTTAGGGGGGCTTTGGCCCTCCTGGGATGGATCCGTGGCTTCAAGCTGTGGGGAAGGAGGGAGGGTGACTGTCTCCTTGTTCCCTTGCTGTGGTCATGAGCTATGGGCTGGGTGTTGCTGCCAGAGGGTCTATGGAAACCAGCAGAGCAAAACTTGCCCTTGCCACTGTGACCTTGTGTCTCTTTCTCCCGATGGGGACCTGCTCCCGACAGTCTCTGGGGACCATGGGAAGGCCCTTCTCCTCTCCCCTGGGAAAGGCGAGGGTGGCAGAGGCTGGTGCCTGCATCCATCCGTGCGGCAGTCGATGACGGTGCTGAGTCAGGGCTCCTGCTTCTCTTTCCTCCCACCCGCTGCAGCTCTTCTGCCTGAGTTGAGTGCTGCTGGGCTGGGATCTGGGAGCATCCTGGTTCTGTCTCTGAGCCCCCCCTGGGCTGAGGGTCTGTCCTTAGCTGCCCTCTGCATCATGCAGCAGCCCTGACATTTTGGGGGCTGTGGAAGAAGGGACCTTACTCCCTGCTTCCTCTCCAGGCTGTGGCTCTGTTCCCCATCACCCCTGCACTCCCTGAGGCTTTGCCAGGTTTGCTTAAGCAATCGGATGGTGACATGGCACAAGTCACAGTCAACCTCCATTTTTACTCCTGGCCTCTTGGATGCCCTCTGCTGCAGTGGTGGCTAATTTCACCACCGGCAGTGTCCCTTTCAGGCATGGGGCTGGATGTGACAGCCCAGCAAAGGCCATCATGCAGTGGAGCCATAAAACCCCCCAGTGGGTGAGCATCCCTCCCAGGCAAAGATGAGCTTGGCTCCGAGTGACTTTAGAGCCAGCGGGGAGTGGGGGCTGGCTGTGACCCCTCGGGCAACACGGTGCCAGTGCAGGTCTTGGGTTTCACTCAGGAAGGGCAGAGGGACATGGTTCGGAAATGGAGTAATCCCAGCCCGGCAGCTGGGAGGGCTCCGGTTACAAAGCCAAATGGCACACGGCCGGTGAGAGGAGCCCAGCGCGGAGATCAGAGATGGCCTTTCAAGGTGCCGGAGGATGGAGAGATGCATCAGCACCCCCTCGAGATGGTCCCTCATCCACTACCACCGCCAGCAGAGACCATGCTGGGGCTGGAGCTGAAAATAGTGCTCGCTGCTGCCGAGTCCAAGGTTTAATTCCAGCCGTGCAGTGGATTAGCAGCCGGCTGGAGCTCCAGAGTGGATTTGGCTTTGCGTAAGCACCCGCCTGGGTGCAACACCCTCATGGCCCCCACGGCTCTGCCCTGCCACCTTAGGGGGAGATGGCACTGTATCACAGAGAGTCTGCTGCTGTGGGGTGTTTGGTTTGTTTCCTTTTTCTGTTCTTGTCCAGATATCCCTGCCGTGGTGCAGGGCTGCCAGCACCCGAGGGGCACGGTGCTTTGTAGTGGTGGCCTATGTGCTGTCCTGCTCCTTCCCTTGGGGATCTTCAGCCCTTGGATGGGGACAGGCTCCCCAGCACCCTGTTGGGTTTCCACCTGTCAAGCCCTTGTGGTGACAACGCTCTTGAGGAGCCATCCCAGCTTGCTGCCGGGCAATGCCACCCAAACCACCCTAACAACACACTGGGCTGCGGGCACCCAATGATAGCCTGACCTTTGTGGGACAGGAGGTGAGGAGGTGCTGGCAAGGCTGGCACCACCACTCCTGGTTAATGCCATGTCCCTCTCCACCACAGGTTTCAGAGGCAGCTGTCTGAGCCCTGCCACCCCTTCCCGCCGCAGCCTGGGGTCCCAGGGGACAACCGCCCTGTCTACCACCGGCAGCTCTCGGAGCCCCTGGGCCCTGCTGCCCTCCGCCCCGCTCAGGGATTCAAGCAGGAGTACCATGACCCACTCTATGAGCATGGTGGCCCTGGCCTGCCCGGCCCCCCAGGCCGCAGCTTCCAGCCCCCCATGGGCATCAAGCAGGAGCCCCGGGACTACTGCATTGACTCAGGTGAGAGTGAGCCGGCTATGACTCGGTGGTGGCAGCACGGTGGGCACAGGGCTGGGCTGCAGGCAGGAGTTGCTGTGTCACCTGGGGCTGCCATGGTGCTGGCCTGCTGCTCCACCCACAGTGGTAGATGGTCTCTTCTCCTTAGTTTTCTGTTTTCTAGATGTTTCTTTATTTTTTTTCTCCTCTTTCCAAAGCAAAGAGGACATAGCAGGCATTCAAATGCCACACAGCGTGGTCTGTGCCATGCTGTAGCTGCAGGCTGGGGTCTTCCACAGCCCTGGCCTGGGGCCAGCTGCGATTTCTGGCTGCTGGACTCCACCAGCATCACGGAAAAATCCTCTAATCGCCTTAGGACCTAAAAATACCCTGACCTCGGGTTGGAGGGTGGCACAGCCAAGCAGATGGCAGGGGAGGCGCAGCGATGCCTCCCTTCCCTTGGGGCCTGAATAACGTGCTGAAAACCTGAGCTGACTTAATCCTTGCTCCCAGTGCTCATTCCAGTGCCCCCTCCCCTAAAATGTACTCAATTTCCCGCAAAGTTGAGGGTTGAGGCTAAAGATGGGTGCAGCAGCCCAGGGTGCACAGAGTGGGAGAGAGGAGATGCCAGGGTTTGGCCCGAGGACATGCTGGGGTGGGGGAAATTCTACTAAGCACACAGTAGGACCCACACGTTCTTAATGCCACCTTCGTTTTCCTTACAGAAGTGCCTAACTGCCAGTCCTCGTACCTGCAGGGGGGTGTCTTCCCCAGCAGCCATGACGGTGAGTATACCACTGACCTCCTCTTGCTCAGGCGGCATTCCCGGTATGTCCTGTCCCGTCCCTCCCTCTGTGCAGGCAGGCCTCCTGCCCCCCAGCCAGCAGCACTGCCATGCACGCTGTGCACAGCCGCGGCAGCGCTGCCAGGCACACTGCACACAGCCACAGCAGCACTGCCGGGCACACCACGCACAGCCACAGCAGCCCGCGGGCAGCAGCGCTGCCAGGCACACCGCAAACACTTGCAGCAGCCTGTGGGCAGCAGAGTACCGGGCACACCACGCACAGCCGCAGCAGCACTGCCTGGCACACTGTGAATGCTTGCAGTAGCCTGCGGGCAGCAGCGCTGCCAGGCACACCGCACACAGCCACCACAGCCCGTGGGCAGCAGCAGCACTGCCTGGCACACTGCACACAGCCACCACAGCCTGCGGGCAGCAGCGCTGCCAGGCACACCGCACACAGCCACCGCAGCCCATGGGCAGCAGCAGCACTGACAGGCACACCGCACACAGCCACCGCAGCCCACGGGCAGCAGCGCTGCCAGGCACACTGCACACAGCCACTGCAGCCCACGGGCAGCAGCAGCGCTGCCAGGCACACTGCACACAGCCACCGCAGCCCACGGGCAGCAGCAGCACTGCCAGGCACACCATGAACGCTTGCAGCAGCCTGCATGTTGCTAAAAATGGGGGCTGTGTTGTGCAACTGCTGGCTCCTGCCAATGTGGCAGCGCCCTGTAATCCGGGATCACACACCAGATAGAGCTGCTTAGGAGGGTTTGGTTCCCCCAGCTCCTTGAGGTTGGGGGGAGACAGAGCTGCATGGTGCTCAGATGGTGTGCTGGTGCTATGCTGCCAAAACAACTGGGAACAGCACTGCTCCTGGCACAGGGGATGGGATCTCGATGCTGGGTTTGGCTATGCCAGAAGGCTCTCAGGGCCTCTGGCCGGGGTGGTTGAGGGGCCCTGTGCTCACTGTTGATCTTTTCCCCATAGGATTTCCATATGAAAAGGACTCGCGGTTGTATTTTGATGACACATGTGTGGTACCTGAGAGGCTGGAGGGTAAGAATCCAGCCCTAGAGAAGGGCTGAGGGGTAACCTTGGCTCACGGGGTTAGAAGAGGGGCTAGACTCTATGACAGTCAGCTTTTAAGCCCAGGCTGTGCTGGCACTATGCTCTTGAGCACTGCTGTGCATCATTGCACAGGACTGCTCAGCATTGCCACTGTGCCTCATCCCTACCACGCACCTCTCCTGCCTGCAGCACTTCTCTCTCTGCCCCTCTGGCCTGACCCTGCACCGGGGATCTCTGCCTGTTGTAGTGATTTGGCCCTGCCAGGTGTCACAGCCAGGGAGAGGGCAGATATTTAACCAGCTGTGTCTCCATGTGGGCAGGTAAAGTGAAGCAGGAGCCCACCCTGTACCGTGAGGGTCCTCCCTACCAGCGACGTGGGTCCCTGCAGCTCTGGCAGTTCCTGGTTACCCTCCTGGATGACCCTGCCAATGCCCACTTCATCGCCTGGACTGGCCGAGGCATGGAGTTCAAGCTGATTGAGCCAGAGGAGGTATGGGGGTGAGAGATGCTGCCTCAGCACCTATCCTGTCAGAGGCGAGGCACAGGCCAGGAGTGGTGGTGGGATGAGCTTGAGGGTGTGGGGTGGGGCTAGATCCTTCCCATGCACCACAGCAGTTCACTCTGGTGCTAGAATCAGAGTTGTTTCAGTTGGAAAAGACCTCTGCGATCATCAAGTCCAACTGTCAGCCCAGCGCCGGCCGCTAAGCCGTGTCCCGAAGCCAGTCGCAGAACTGTGGAATGCACTGGTTGGAAGAGACCTCTAGAGGTCATCTAGTCCAACTCCTCTGCAGTGGACAGGGACATCCCCAACTAGGTAGGGACATCCCCAACTAGGTCAGGCTGCTGAGAGCTCCATCAAGCCTGCTCAAGCTTGAAGTGCCATGTCTACGTGTTTGCTTTATCCCTCCAGGGATGGTAACTCCACTACCTTCCTGGGCAGCCTGTTCCAATGCCTGACTGCTCTCAGGAAAGACATTTTTTCTGATGGCAAACCTGGCACAAGTCTTTAGTCTCCAGGTAGCTTCTGAGGATGAGAGGGCAGTGCCAGCTTCCTGCCCACACTGAGCAGCCATAGAAATTTGCCTTTCGCCTCCTCTGCTGCCTCTTGGCTTGGCACATGCTCTGCTTCTGAGGTCACCAATGCTCACCAGGCTTGGTGGCCTTGCCTCTCTGCTGTGCCTTGGGTGTCATGCTGAGATCCCTTGCTCAGCCATGGCTTTCTCCTTCACAAACAGCCCTGACCCTGGTCCCCAGAGGGGGCTGGGTGCAGCACGGTGCCCTGCTGAGGCTGTGCAGCTCTCCAGGAGGGTGGCACAGAGGAGGAAGCTGTTTGGGGAGTAATTGAAAGCAGCTGGAGCAGTGAGCTGCCTGCTGTGGATGATTACCCATAATATCTCTTATGCCATGCATGGAAATTGTGTTGTTTTTTGAAGCAGCTCTTTTGGCAGACTCCCCTAATCAAATGTCTTTTGATTTGGCTCTCGGTTTATTGTTGGTGGCAGCCAGCACTTGGAGCTGGAGCATTCACAGGATGGTAGGGATTGGAGAGGACCTCTGGAAATTGAGTCCAACCACCCTGCCAGTGCAGGATCACCTAAAGCAGGTCCACCTTGACATGTTCCAGTGTGACTCTGAAAGTCTCCAGAGAAGGACACTCCACAACCTCTGTGGGCAGCCTGCTCCAGGGTTCCATCACAGTAAAGAAGTTCCTCTTCATGTTTAGATGGAACTTCCTGTGTTCAAGTGACCATTACCTCTTGTCCTGTCACTGGGGACCACTGAGAAGAGTTTTGGCCCATCTTCCTGACACCCACCTCGTTAGATACTTGTGAGCATTAATGAGATCCCTCCCTCAGCCTCTTCTCCAAGATAAACAGCCCCAGGTCCCTCAGCCTCTCCTTATGTGAGAGGTGTTCCAGTCAGCATCTTTGCTGGACTTTGTTCAGTAGTTCTTTGCCCTTGAACTGAGGAGCCCAGAACTGGACATAGTACTGCAAATAAGGCCTGACCAGCACAGAGTGAGAGGAGAACCTCCCTCAACCTACTGGCCACACTCCTCTTAATGCACCCCAGGATGCCATTGGTGCAAGGGCACATTGCTGGCTCATGGGTTATGAGGACTCCCAGGTCCTTCTCCAACAGGTCAGCCCCCAGCCTGTACTGATGTGTTTTGCTGCATTCATTGCAGCAAGCAAGGCACTACTCCAGGACTCTGGTGACACTTTTGCCCTGGCTGCTCCACCCCCAACCCCACATTTTGATTGTTACCTCCTTTAAGGGCCCAGGGGTCCATGCCCCGGACAGAGCCCTCACGGCTGCCCGCTCTGTGCCCGCAGGTAGCACGACGCTGGGGCATCCAGAAGAACCGGCCAGCCATGAACTACGACAAGCTCAGCCGCTCCCTGCGCTACTACTACGAGAAGGGCATCATGCAGAAGGCAAGTGACACTGCTGCCAGTGGGGGTTGGACAGGGAGGGCATGACTGTCCCCCGCTGTTATCCCAGCATCCTGGGGCACAGCAGGCTGGGTCCAGTGTCGTAGCACCACAGAAAATCATCAAGGTTGGAAAAGACCTCTCAGACCATTGAGTCCCACTGTCAACCTTCTATCACTGTGGCTGCTAATCCATGTCCCAGAGTGCCACGTTCCACAGGTTTCTCCAACAACTTCAGGGACAGTGACTGCAGCACCTCCCTGGGCAGCCTGACCCTTCTTGCAGCAAACAAGTATTTTACTAGCATCCAACCTAAACCTCCCCTGGAACAACCTAGGCCATCTCCTCTTTTGTTATCACTTTTCACTTGGGAGAGGAGACCAACCCCCACTTCACTACAGCTTCCCTTCAGGGAGTTGTGGAGAGCAATGAGGTCTGCCCCTCAGCCTCCTCTTCTCCAGGCTAAACATCTGAGTAGCCTCAGCTGCCTCTCAGAGGACCTGTTCTCCAGACCCTTCAGTCATGCTGTGTGTGATGGTTTGGGTGTTACCCACCCCCCCACACTCTGGAAAATCACCCAGACTAGACTCAGTGGCTCTGGAAATGGAATGAAGCTTTATATTTACAGCTTAGCACAATACAAGCAGATATTTACAGTACACACAGAAATAGACAAGACAAAAAGTAATACAGAAACACAACAGCCCTCCCAGAAACCTGAGTCCCCAGGAGGGGCTCCCAACCACCCTTCCACCTTCCCCCCCACCCCTCTACCTTATCCCAGACTTTGTCTTATGCTTCAAGGTAGTTTGGAGGGTTGGCTGGGGGGGTTAGGAAGCAGATGGATTAGTCACACAGACGGCAGGTTAAGTTAGAGAGAGAAGTGCAGCCCAAAGCCCAGAGAGAGAGTCCCTTATCCATCTATCTATATATGTTCTTGTTCTTATACATCTCAGCAAGCCTATGAGTGAAGCAGACATCACCATTGTTTCCTTTTCACAGCCTGCAATCTAGTTCTCACTAAAATATTCTGGCTAGGCTCGAACTAGCACACTGTGTGTATTGTTCCCCGAAGGGTGAAACATGGTGCACCTCTCATGCACTCCTCCTCCTTCTCCTCCTCCTCCTCCTCCCCCCAGGTGGCCGGTGAGCGGTATGTCTATAAGTTTGTCTGCGACCCTGATGCCCTCTTCTCCATGGCCTACCCCGACAACCAGCGTCCCTTCCTGAAGACAGAGCCTGACTGCCCGGTGCCCGAGGAGGAGACTGTGCCGCTGACGCACTTCGAGGACAGCCCTGCCTACCTTCTGGAGATGGATCCCTGCGGCAGCCTGCCCTACACCGAGGGCTTTGCCTACTGACTGGGCGGTGGCAGAGCCACGAGCACTAGCATCCACTTTTGGGCAAATATGGTTTTGTAAAGAATATTTTTTTGCTGTTCCTAAGGAGAGAGAGAGAGAGAGAGAGGAAAAAAACCCAACCAACAAAACCCAACCCAACAACCCACGCGCGTACACACCACTTGGAGGAACCTACCGTGCCCAGTGTGTTGAATTCCCACCCTCACTGTCCAAGGGCTAGTGCGTAGGACTGACTGCGGCTGGCACCTCCCACCCAGCATCGCTGCGGTGGCTTGGGGCGGCGGGAGCGAGAGATGCAGTCTCTGACCTGAGCCCCCTTCCTCAGCAGCACCGCGCGGGTGCCCCGGGACTCGGCTGGGCTGGCGCAGGGCTGGCAGAGCCTCCGCCCAGCCCCTTGGCATGACAATCCGCTTTGCGTCGAGCATGCTCTGCGTCGCTGCCTTGTGTGGGGGAAAGGGCTTTGATTTGCACAGAGGAAGGGTGCGGGCTGGGGGGACCACCTGGGTCAACACCCCGGGGCTGGTGTGCGCAGCGTACTAACCCCGACCCTGAGGAGCCTTCTGCCTTCATCCCACATCACTCCTCCCTGGCCCGCCCTTGTGATACAACCTGATGTCATGGTTTCTCAGCCCCTCCTGGATGCTCTCCCTGCCCCACTTATTCTTTCCCAGCTCCACCTGTGGCTCATAGGTTGCATTTCAGAGGAGCAGACTTTGACACTATCTCCCTCCCTATTTTTCTTCCATCCCCCCCCCCTTTTTTTTTTGTGTTTTGTTGATGTTTTAGGAAGAAAAAAAAAAGTTTCTAAACTGATTTTTGTAGATTTTTTTGTATTTGAAGGCAAAGCTCTTTCTTGCAGCCTGGCTGCTCCTCCCAGAGCCCCCTGAGGATGCCCTCCCTGGCTTTCCTGGTGTCATGCTTGCAGGGGGAGCCATCGGTGCCCACAGCTCCCTGGAATGGCTGCCCAAATACCTGGTCCACTCCATTTCACTGCTCCAATCTCCTTTCCTGGGGGAGCCAAGGCTGACCTCCGGTGCTGGCTCAGCTGTGCTTCCCCCCCATCCTGCTCAGCATGGTCTTGGAGCTGGGCTGTAAGGTTGTGGTGGGCAGGGACTGTGGGGTTCCTCACCCCCTGCCTGCCTACCCAGCTTCCTCCAGCTCTTCCCTCTCCCCGCTGTGCCTCCTAGCACTCCTCTACCACTCATATATCCACCCCTGCCTCCTCCACTGGCTACATGGTTTTTGTTGTAAATGCTGTATAGGAATTTTTTTCTCTTCCTTAGTTAGCTTTGATTGGATTTTTTTGTTTGTTTTGGGTTTTTTTTTGACTAATTCATTCTTTTTTTTTTTTGGGGGGGGGAAGTATGAAGATTAACTCTGGGTAGGCTCAGTTGCTCTCTCCATGGTGGCTGCAGTGGCCTGTACCTATGGGGGGAGTGTTTGGTTGGGGGAACCCCACCTTAGAGGCAGGGGTTTAACTATTTGCTCAGTGTGGCAGGTTAATCTGAGGACTAATCTGAAATAATCTTTACTCCAGCAGGGCTATGTATCTCCTGCAAAGCTGCATTACATTCTGTACTGTGTACAATAAAGGATCTTGCTTTCTGTTCCTCCTCCTGCCTGGCCCTCTGCTTTGCCTCAGCTGGGGGCTGCTCCCTGTGCTGGGGCATTCTCATAGAGCTGTTGAGGTTGGAAGAGACCTTTGAGGTTCTCGTGTCTAACCAGTCACTTAGAGCTCACAATTCCACCCCTCCTGCTAAGCTGCTGCTGCTCAACCAGACCCATGTGTCTTTTAAATGCCTCCAGGCATGGGGACTTCACCACCTCCCTGGGCAGCCTGTTCCAGTGCCTGAGAACCCTCTCTGTGAAGAACTTTTCTCTAACATCCACTCTGAACCTCTCTTGGCAGATCTTGAGGTCTTTCCCTCTTATCCAATCACTTGTTGCATGTGAGAAGAGACTGATTCCCACCTCCAGCCTCCTTCTCTGGGGTTGTAGAGGGCCATGAGGTCTCCCCTCAGCCTCTTCTGAAGCAACCCCCATTCCTCAAGCCCCTCCTCAGCAGTCTTGTGTTCAAGGCCCTTCATGGTCTTTGTTGCCTTTCAGCACCTTGTGGTGGGAGCCCCAAAACTGAACCCAGTATCTGAGGCCCAGCCTTGCCAGTGCCATCCCTTGGGCTTGGAGATAACACCTTGGGCTGGATGGGAGCCTCTGGGTGTGCTCTGGGGACAGAAGTGGTCCAGGGCATGGTCTGTTGCTCAAGACACATGCAACTTTGTGTCCTTTGTAGGAGCTGGGCCTCAGTGAGGGTCCAGGTCACACAGCAGAGCTGCCCTCGCCCCAGCCCTGGGGCTGTTGCTCCTGTGTCAGTGCTGCTGTGGCTGAGATCCAGGTCTATCAAGAGGATCCATTTGAAATGGAGGCAACTTCTCCTTAGCAAGGTTCAATTTAGTATTATCTCTTCCCTAAAGGTTTCTCATCTAGTGGGTCCAGCTGTCTCTGTCCCCTTGGCTGCTCCCTGTAAACACAAGGCAGAGCTGAGGCTGGTAGGAACTGCTCAGCATTGGCACCTAGAGGAGGAAGACCCTTCATGAACGTCTGACATTTGGCCCCCAGCACTTACTGGTGTTTCTTTCTAGGCTGCAAAAAATATCCCCATGGAGCAGCAAGGTCTTCAAAAGGCTGAAGGAGGTAGGTGGAGCATGGACAGCAAGGTCTTCAAAAGGCTGAAGGAGGTAGGTGGAGCATGGACAGCAAGGTCTTCACAAGGCTGAAGCAGGTAGGTGGAGTGCAAGTGCTGCTCCATGTGGACTTGACTCAGCTGAAAGGTCTCTGTTTCCCTGACAGGCTGGAGAAAAGCTCAGACACCTTAGAACTGCCTGCTCATGGAGGCCTCTATTTCAGTTGGTCAAATCATACTGAGCCAAGGTGTCCACTGGCTCCCAGCCCCATCTCTGTCCAGGGTAGTGGGATGGTGCTGATGAAGACAGTGATGGTTCTTCTCCTGCAGGCTGTTTCCACAGCTCAAACTCTATCCTTAGATGTGGCAGGAGGGAGAAGGAAGCTCCTTACATGCTGCAGTGCTCTTGCTAGCCTGGCTGCTAATGAGTGCTTGAGCTGCTCTTATTCCACTGTGCCTGAAGGACCAGGCTGAGCAGAGAGGTGTTGCCATCTCTTAGCCCAGGCAGGGCAAAGCAGTGTCCCAAAACACCCAGCAAACCCAAGTCACTCAGCATGAAGCCTTCCAGGAGTTGCTACCAGCTGCTTAGCAAGGCCCATGGCAGTGACCCTTGGTGTTGTGGCAAGCAGACCTCTAACTGGCACTCAGGTAGGCTCCCTCATGAATGCAACCTGTGGCCATCTAGCAGCAGGGAGACATTCAGATGGGAAGAAGCTGCAGGGTGAATGCAGTAGTAAGTGTGCTGGGGCTGGGGGCTGCAGCAGGACCACTGGGCACCCACGGGCAGCAGCACTGCCTGCACCCTGCACGGGTGGTACAGAGAACCCTCCCAGGCTGGGCAGACACTGGCAGCTCATCTTTATTTTTCACAAAGTCTTATCCTCTGTCTAAGGCTGCAAAAGTCAAGTTAAGCAGGAGGGGATGTGAAGACCCTTGCTGACAATCTGAGCTCCAGACAGTAATCCCATCTCGATGGTGATCTCAACAGATTGGGTCCTGATGCTGAGGGTAGAGTGAGGGGGAATCAGGGCCACCGGCAGCGCTGCCGGCAAGCAGATGGCCTGGGGCAGCAGGACCTCAACCCAGCGGACAGGAGGTGTGTGGGACCAGTTATGGAGGGTGAGGATGAGCAGCTAAGGCAAAATCTTCTCCTCAAAGCCCTCCTCGAGCAGCTTGTCATGTCCCAACCCAACCAGTCTTGCAAATCCTGCCGCAGGCTGGGCTCAGAGGCACAAAGAGCATCCCATGCACTGCTCTTGCCAGAGTGTGAGGACGGGCCACAAGTGTGTGTCCTGCCTGCCCGTGGGACAAAAAGGGTCAGGTGCCAAAGAATTTGATGCCACACTGGCTTTTAAGTACTCATGGAATCCAGAAGTGAGGAGCAGCTGAGGGAACTGGGGTTGTTTAGTCTGGAGAAGAGGAGGCTGAGGGCAAAGCTCATTGCTCTCTGCAGCTCTCTGAAAAGAGGCTGGCATCAGGTGGGGGTTGGTCTCCTCTGGAAAGTGACAATTGATAGAACAAGAGGAAATGGCCTCAGGTTGTTCCAGGGGAGGTTTGGGTTGGATACTAGTAAAACTGGATTTGCTGCAATAGTGGTCAGACATCAGAACAGGCTGCTCAGGGAGGTGCTAACCTAAAGGTGGGCTGCCCAGGGAGGTGCTACCTAAAAGAAGGTTGTAGTGAGGCTGGAGCTGGTCTCTTCTCCCGAATTACTAATGATAGGACAGGAGGAAATGGCCTCAAGTTGCATCAGGGGAGGTTTAGGTTGGATGTTGGGAAGAAGTTCTTTCCTGAGCAGGTGGTCAGGCACTGGCACAGGCTGCCCAGAGAGGTGGTGGAGTCACCATCCCTGGAGGTGTTTAAAAGGAGAGTGGATGTGGCACTCGAGGCTGTGGTCTAGTGATGAAGGATGCTGGGATGAAGGTTGATCTGGGTGATCCTGGTGGTCCTTTCCAACCATAGTGATTCATAGTGCTTAGATGTTGTGCTGAGGGATTTGGTTTAGTCAGGGACTTGTCAGTGTGAAACTAAATGGACTGATGAGCTTGAAGGCTTTTTCCAACCTAGGCAATTCTGTGATTCTGTGCTGGGGTCACTGTCCCTGGAGGTGTTCATGAAATGCTTGGGCATGGCACTCTGAGACCTGGTTTAGTGGCTCTCGTGGGGTTGGGTTGGCAGTTAGACTCGACAGTCTTAAAGGTCTTTTCTAACCAAAACAGTTCTATGATCCTTCATTCTCATAACCTGCACTTAGCTCTTCCCTCCCTGGAACAAAAGCTCAGCCCTACCAGAGTCCAAAAGCCGTTAAAATGCGAGGCATGTGTTAAAAAGGGTTTGGAAAAGAGGAGCCCATAAATGGGAGAAGATAATTACAGCCCTCTGCACATCCATAATTCACAACCTGCATTTCTGCTTACCCTGCCTCAGAAGGATGTAGCTGGACTGGAAAAACCTTTGAAAAGCAATTGAAACCACCAGAGGTCTGAAGCAGCTCTTACACAGCAGTATAAATAGTCTATCACTTCTGTCTGTGGCAGGACTTATGGCTCAGAGACTTCATATTTAATAACTCATGATGGAGTTTTCCATCCCTTACTGGAAGACCATTTGTGGGAAGAGCTACTGCCCACGCAGCTTGTTCTTATGGTAGCTGGCAGGAGCAGCAAGCCCAGCATGGCTGTCGAGACCAGAGGTGCTGTGTGATCAGCAGCAGCTCCCTGAGGAGACACAGCTTCCACCTGCCCCACGTCATAGAATCATAGAATCAACCAGGTTGGAAGAGACCTCCAAGATCAGCCAGCCCAACCTAGCACCCAGCCCTAGCCAATCAACCAGACCATGGCACTAATTGCCTCAGCCAGGCTTTGCTTGAACACCTCCAGGGACAGCAACTCCACCACCTCCCTGGGCAGCCCATTCCAATGCCAATCACTCTCTCTGCCAACAACTTCCTCCTAACATCCAGCCTAGACCTCCCCTGCCACAACTTGAGACTGTGTCCCCTTCTTCTGTTGCTGCTTGCCTGGCAGAAGAGACCAACCCCACCTGGCCACAGCCTCCCTCCAGGTATTTGTAGACAGCAATGAGCTCTGCCCTGACCCTCCTCTTCTCTGGTCCCTTTGGCCCTCCTGGTGGCCTCATGCCTGAGATTTGTAGCTTGTCTGAATGGCTGCTGGCTGCCTTGCCTGGGGAGATCAGTCACATCCAGAGAAGCCTGGATGAGGCACTTGGTGCCAAGGTCTAGTTGACTGGATAGGGCTGGGGGATGGATTGGACTGGATGATACTGGAGGTCTCTTCCAACCTGGTTGATTCTATGATCCCACCAACTCCTTTCTTCCTTAGCTCTTCTGGAGCTGGATTGTTCTTTTCACTAGGTGGCTTCACTTGGCCTTTAAATACCTGAAGCAACGTAAGTGGCTGCATCTGCGAGGCCACCTTCACTATGGATGAGCTCCAGCAAAGGAAAAGGAAAGATCTGGGCTGGCAAATAATGAAGAGGTGAGGAGCATTCACCCACCGAGCACTGTGCTATCACCCAGGGGCGTGCAGGGCACACAGCTCCCTTCACATCAGTCTGGCACCACCTCGTGGGCATCCATCTTCTGCTCCACGGTGGGGTCTGGCCCTGTAGCACGACGTGGTAGCACAGCTGGAAAGATCTTTAGTATCCAAAATGTGATTGTGTTCATCCTTGCAGGCTGCAGCACTCACATGGCAACAAGGACTTCACAGCTCGTGTCCTGGGCCTTTGTTCTGCTTTAGGCTGCAGGTGGTCTGCCTGCCATGGGAGATGACAGAAGCATGGAGTTGCTTTGGTTGGAAAAGACCTCTAAGGTCACTGACTCCAACTGTCAATCCAGTGCCACCACAGTATTTAAACCATGCCCCCAAGTGGCAGGTCCACCCAGTTTTTAAACACCTCCAGGGCTGGTGGCTCCAGCACCTCCCTGGGCAGCCTGGTCCAATGCCTGACCACTCCTGCAGCAAAGATATTTTTCCTGATCTCCAACTTAACCCTCCCGTGGCACAATCTGAGGTCATTCCATCTTATTCTGATACTAGGGAGAAGAGACTCACTCCCACCTTACTCCAGCCTCCTTTAAGGGAGCTGTGGATGTGGGTCTTCATCACTGACTCCACCTCTCCCACTTCTGGGCAGGCTGTAGGTAGAAGGAGAACAGTGAAGCCACCCTCTCCTGTGCTCCTGTTGAAAAGAAAGGCTCCACAACTACCTCAGGGTGTCCAGGACCCCGAGGGCTAAGCTCCCAGCTGCAGCAATCACGCTGTCATAAGACACTAAGTGGCTTTTGAAGCCATTAGCCAACTGCTGCATTAGATGCTCTCTGTGCCACAGAGGAGGCATTATCAACCAGCAGCTTCCTAGAGGCTTGGGGGGAGAGGAGGAGTGCACCTGCCTCATTGCAGCAGGAGTAAGGTGGGGTGAAAGGGATGGGTGGAGGGATGCTCGAGGGGTGGATGCTCACCTGGCTGGGTGCTCCCCACCATAGGGGAGCCCCACAGCATGGGCAAGCCAGGGGCCATCAGCAGGCTTTATTTCAGCTGGGAGTGAAGCCAGGTTGAGGAACCAGAGGAAGGATCTGGAAGCTTGTCTGGTGTACAAATAACAGCTAAGCATCTGATCATGAAGGCTTTTTACCCTAATAGAGACCATGCCATACTGGAGAGAGCAGGCAGCAAGCAAGGTCAGACACTATGAGCTCCCACAACACGGGGCTAGCAGAGCTGTTACCCTCACAGGCCCCAGCTGAGCTGATCATCCATCTTCTTGCCAGAAACTTCTGCACAAATCCAGTGAGAAAAGGCTTTGCAGTGATAGGATGAGGGGCTTGGAGCTGGAGGAGGAGAGATTTAGACTGGAGATTAGGAACAAATTCTTTACAGAGAGGGTGAGACACTGGCACAGGTTGCCCAGGGAGGCTGTGGATGACTCCTCCCTGGAGGTGGTCAAGGCCAGGTTGGATGAAGCCTTGCACAACCTGGTCTATTGGAAGGTGCCCCTGCCCATGCCCATGATGCAGGGATTGGCACTGACACTGGGTGATCTTTGAAGTCCCTTCCAACCCAAGCCATTCTATGAATGTGTTTCTTTATGAAAAGGTCTTCAAATGGCCCAGCCAGGCCAACCCTGGTACCAGCCTGGGCTGCATGGCTGGGCCTGGCACCCTCCAAGGGCTGCGATGCCAGCCTGCCAGCCCCATGCACTCTCCTGCCAGGCTGCAGGAGCATCTGCAGTGCGCAGCCTGCATTCGAGCTTGCAGGAATCGGCCTCGAAAAATCCTCTTGGCTTCTTGTCCATCTCAGACCCAGGAGAGGGCAGCAGCACCCCAGGCTGCAGCCTCAGCCACCCTTCCCGAATCTCCTCTTCCTCGCCTAAACAGATGGGAAGAGGCTGAGAACAAAAAAGCAGCATACAGAGAGAACAAGGGAAAAGCAAGAACCCAGTGGGCAGTTTGGTGGCACTCTCTTGGACCTCAGAACTGTTTGGTTTCAAGGTGGAAGTGGAAAGAGAATTATTAAGGAAAAGAACCCCAACCCAAAGCCCAGGAGTGCCAGGGACCTTCCATGGCAGTGTGCAGTTCTTTTGATACTGCTGATCACAGCACCAAGAAAGAAGATGAGGAGGAGGAGGATGAGGCTTCAAATAGGGGCTGAAGGTAAGTACAGGCAAAAAATATGCAGTCTGTGCTGTTGCAGAGATGTTAAATGACTGGAGGGACTTTTTAGGGTCTCAGGGAGTGACAGGACTGGGGGGAATGGAACAAAGCTGGAGGTGGGGAGAGTCAGCCTGGAAGTGAGGAGGAAGTTGTTGAGCAGGAGAGTGGTGAGAGGCTGGAATGGGTTGCCCAGGGAGGTGGTTGAGGCCCCATGGCTGGAGGTGTTTAAGGCCAGGCTGGATGAGGCTATGGGCAGCCTGATCCCTAGATCAGGCAGGGGGGTTGGAACTGGCTGCTCCTTGTGGTCCCATCCAACCCTGCCTGATTCTATGATTCTAAATTCCCATGAAATCCTGCTCTGACACTCTTGTGGCTTCAACCAGAGCACTTCAGGATGACAAAATGTTGATTACCACAGCTTCATAGGCATGCCAAATGCCTCTCCCTTGCAGAGCTTGCTGCCCTTGAAAGGCAAGGTTGGAAACAGGAGAACTTTCTACTTCTTCACCTCCCTGCCCAAACATGGGCAATGAAACTGGTGAAGGGTCTGGAGAACAGGTGAGGAGTGGCTGAGGGAACTGGGATTGTCTGGGCTGGAGAAAAAGAGGCTGAGGGGAGACCTCATTGATCTCTACAACTCCCTGAAGGGAGGTTGGAGTCAGGTGAGGTCATGGTTGGGCTCCTAGCCCAAGTAGCCAGTGACAGAATGAGAGGAAATGGACTGAAACTGTGCCAGAGGAAGGTCGAGTCAGATATCAGGGAAAATGCCTTTGCTGCAAGAGTGGTCAGGCACTGGAAAAGGCTGCCCAGGGAGGTGCTGGAGTCACTCTGCCTGGAGGTGTTCAGAAAATGCATAGCCAAGGCACCTGGGAACATGATTTAGTGGGTGTGTGGTGTTGGGTTGATGTTGGACTCCATGGTCTTAGAGGTCTTTTCCAATTGAAATGATGCCATGATTCTCTGAGGCCTCTCCAAGCCTGGCCTGAGGTGTACAGCTGAACAGTGTGGAACTCATCCTGCATGTCTTCCCTCACAGCAGTGGCTTTTTGGGTCAGCATCTCCACATTCATCTGCCTTTCAGCCCAGCCAGATGGGTAGCATCCTCCTGGTTTTGCTGAATGAGGCCACCAGGGTGAGTCACACAGCAGGTGAGTGGGAAGAGGACGTCCTTGCAGTCACACTGAAATCTTGGCCACCACTTTGGCACCGTCTTGTTACCCAGCTGGCTTTTGCTGCAGGCACCTTCATTTCCACTTCTCTTGGTCTTCCCCATGGCACATGGGTGGCAGCATGTTAATCTCCTGGGCTGCAGCTTGAGGCTGAGCCTGCAGTCATGTGGGCTCCATCCTCACTTGGGCTCCATTGATTCTTTTGATTTGGGTTTGGGTTTTTTCTTTTTAATGTTTTCCTGAGCTCAGCTCCTCTGAAATCACAGCAAAATGCAAAGTTGTTGCTTACCAAAGCTGTTCTTCTGAAGTGAGTCATTAAAGAAGGAGCTTTGTCACTCTGCCAGACACAGCCTGGTTGCTTCTCTAAGTGTAATGACCAGGGACCAGCTTGCTGCTTCATTTGAGCTTCAACTTGCTTGCACCCAGGATGTCACCCAGCCTCCAGCCAGAGTCTGGACAGAGGAACTTCTGCATTCTTCTGACCTCTTCTGATGAGCAGCCCTTTCCACCCTATTTTTGGGTGAAGGCTCTCCATGTCTGTAAGCTGGACATGCAAGAGCTCCTGGAATAGCTTGCCCAGGAAGGCAGTGCAGTCACTATCTCTGGAGGTCAAGAAATGTGTGGACATGGCACCTTGGGACATGGTCTAATGGCCCTGGTGGTGTTAGACTGAAGGCTGGATTTGATGATTTAGAGATGTCTTCCAGCCCCAACTATTCTATGATCCTATGTTTGTGTGCACAACCAGAAGCTCCTGTACATCTTTATGACTCAAAGCCTTGCAGATGTCCATCAGGGGATCTGCTAAGGAGAGCCTCATGCCTCACTCTGTGTGCTGGGAAAGCCTTTATGAGATACTGAACTTGAAGTTTTGGGGGAGTGTCCCTCAATGTTTGTAGGTGTGGTAACAATTTGGTGATGTCATGCTTTGTACCAGACTAGTGGCTTGCTTGGGGAGCTGTCACTGTGTCCATCCTTCCTGCAGAGACACCTCTTTTCAATCTGGTGGCCAAGGTGATCAAGGTGATCATAATATGAAGCCTGGAGCATTGCATAGAATCATAGAATCAGTCAGGGTTGGAAGGGACCACGAGGATCATTTAATTCCAACCCCCCTGTCATGGACAGGGACACCCTACCCTAGATCAGGCTGCCCACAGCCTCATCCAGCCTGGCCTTAAACACCTCCAGCCATGGGGCCTCAACCACCTCCCTGGGAAACCCATTCCAGCCTCTCACCACTCTCCTGCTCAACAACTTCCTCCTCACTTCCAGGCTGACTCTCCCCACCTCCAGCTTTGCTCCATTCCCCCCAGTCCTGTTACTCTCTAAGAGCCTAAAAAGTCCCTCCCCAGCTTTTTTGTAGGCCCCCTTCAGATACTGGAAGGCCACAAGAAGGACACCTGGGAGCCTTCTCTTCTCCAGCCTGCACAGCCCCAACTCTCTCAGTCTGTCCTCATAGCAGAGCTGCTGCAGCCCTCTGAGCATCCTTGTGGCCCTGCTCTGGACACACTCCAGCATCTCCACATCCTTCTTGTATTGGGGGCTCCAGAACTGGATGCAGTACTCCAGGTGGGGTCTCACCAGAGCAGAGTAGAGGGGGAGAATCACCTTCCTGGCCCTGCTGGCCACACTTCTTCTGATGGAGCCCAGGCTCTGGTTGGCTTTCTGGGCTGCAAGTGCACACTGCTGGCTCCTGTTGAGTTTCTCATCCACCAGCACCCCCAAGTCCCTCTTCTCAGGGCTACTCTCCAGCCACTCACTGTCCAGCCTGGATTTGTGCTAGGGACTGCCTTGACCCAGCTGCAAGACCTGTTCTTTGTTGAACCTCCTGAGGTTGGTTTGTGCCCACCTCTGCAGACTGTCCAGATCCCTCTGGATGGCATCCCTGCCCTCCAGCCTGCCTACTGCACCACACAGCTTGGTGTCATCAGCAGACTTGTTGAGGCTGCACTCAGTGCCTCTGTCCATGGCACCAACAAAGATGTTGAACAAGACTGGTCCCAGGACTGATCCCTGAGGGACTCTGCTTGTCACTGGCCTCCACTTGGATGGGAACACATTGACAGCCACTCTTTGGGTGTGGCCATCAAGCTTGGAGACCAGGATGTGCTGTGGGGCAGTGTCAGAGGCCTTGCTCAGGTCCAGGTAGAAGACATCAGCTGTCATACATGCCATACATGTATACATGATATACAGCCATGTCACACTTGATGTTAAGAGATAGAACAAGAGGAAATGTTGCATCAGGGGAGGTTTAAGTTGGATAGTAGGAAAAACATATTTCCTGCAAGAGTGGTCAGGCATTGGAACAGGCTTTTCAGGGAGGCAGCAGAGTCACCATCCCTGTAGGTGGCCAATAAACATATGGCACTGTAGGACATGGTTTAATAGGTGTGGTGGTGTTGGGTCAGTGGTTGCACTCAATCTTAAAGGTCTTTTCCAACCAAAACAATTTGATGATCCTATAATTCTGTGAAAAGTAGTGTGGGACAAGCAACAGAGGTGTTGGAAGGGAGCTGAGAAGTGGAACTGTGTGGGCACCACACATATCTGACAGCAGCCCCAAAGCTGTCAGAAGATGCCACTTGGAATTTCTTAGTGCAAACCTCGGGAGGCAAATATCAGAGCAGAGCCTTGGCTGTGGCTTGAGCAGATAGAGCCAGTGACAACCTATGAGGGAGCCAAGACCCAGTGTGCACTCCACTGTGGCCGAGGCAAAGGCAGAGGAGCTGCCCCACGTTTGGGCTGTGCTGCTGGTTGTGGCAGAGCTGTCAGCCAGGAGCAGGATATTTTTAGCCTGGTTTCTAAAGGAAACAAAGCTCCAGCATCCATGCTCCATCTGTCAGCTCCCCTGCGACTTTCAACAGTGGCTGCTTTTAAAGAGCTTTCTCTTTTCCTAGGGAGATACAGCTCATAGAATCAACCAGATTGGAAGAGACCTCCAAGATCATCCAGTCCAACCTAGCACCCAGCCCTATCCAGTCAACCAGACCATGGCACTAAGTGCCTCAGCCAGGCTTGGCTTCAACACCTCCAGGGATGGTGACTCCACCACCTCCTAGGCAGCCCATTCCAATGCCAATCACTCTTTCTGCCAGCAGCTTCCTCCTAACATCCAGCCTAGACCTGCCCCAGCACAACTTGAGACTGTATCCCCTTGTTCTGTTGCTGTTTGCCTGGCAGCAGAGCCCAACCCCACCTGGCTACAGCCTCCCTTCAGGTAGTTGCAGACAGCAATGAGCTCTGCCCTGAGCCTCCTCTGCTGCAGGCTGCACACCCCCAGCTCCCTCAGCCTCTCCCCACAGGGCTCTGCTCCAGGCCCCTCACAGCTTTGTCGCCCTCCTGTGGACACCTTCCAGTACTGCAACATGTCTCTTGAATGGAGGAGCCCAGAAATGACACAGTAGTCAAGGGGTGGCCTGAGCAGTGTTGAGTACAGGGATAGAATAACCTCCCTTGTCCTGCTGGCCACACTGCTCCTGTAGGACAAGGGTCCTCCTTCTAAGCAAGCTCAGATCTAATACCTCACTTAAACCATGTATGATACTGCTCATGGCAGAGTGTATGCCATGTATGACACTGCTCATGGCCCTGTCAAGATGGGGCTGTGATGATATTAACCACCACCTGCAGCCTCTCCACCCACAAGCCTTTAATGTCAGCTGTATTACAAACCCTGCCCAGACTGTGGCACTACCAAGCACCTCCATGCACCTCTGATGGGTGATTTCTTCTGCTGTAGCCTTGGCATGCTTGAAGAGCAACCTAACCTCAGTGGTCTTCTTTTCTCATCTCCTAAATTAGGACACTCTCCCAGTTGATGGATTTGGTGCCTGGACCGAGGTCTGAGTTACTACAGGTGAAAGAACTCTGAGACCCAGCTGATGGCCAAGTTTGGATCTAAGCATACGATGCCTCCAGGAACTCTTGGAAGCATTGCATAGTGTCCTGGCTTATCTGCTCCATAACAGTTTCCAAAGGCTATTTTGTGGATTATAAGATGAGAAGGGATGATTAAAATCCAAGTTCCTGAAGATCTGGCTAGTCCAGAACCCAGCAGCAGTCAGTGGCAGCTCCTGGAGGAAGAAAGAAGAGAGTCTTGTTTTAATACCCTCCTATAGCAGCCAAGTGCACTTGTCAGTGCTGGTCTTCTGGAAGGACTCAGAGTTGAGGGCATGCACAGGGAGGGTGTCCCCCAGCAACTGTCTCTGGGGTGTGCTCATGCCTGCCTGAGTGCCAGGAGGTCCAGCTGATCGGGGGCAGGAGATCCAGTCTCCTCTGGGTCAAATACTGCTCTCTTCCACTGGAGCTCCAGCTGTCTCCAGACCCTTCCTCCTCTGCTCTTCAAATGAGACTTTCCACTCAACAAACAACCTCTTGAGGTTATTGTTGTTTTTTTTTTATTAAGTTGTGTCTCTGGAAGAATGAAAACAGCAAAATTCCCTCCAGGGTGCTTCCTGTAGGACATCTGGGAGCTGCACAAGCCCAGGAACAAGCACTGATTCCTGGGCTGATCGTACAGCTAGAGGAATGCAGTCACACTTTCATGGGCATGTGCTTACTTTGGGTTTATTGTTTGCTATTTACTTTGTCCATTTTGCTTAGCTTTTTGCTGGGATTTGCCTCTGGCCTTTGGAGGCAATCACAGCTGCTACAGACAGACTCTGGCAGAGCTCAGACAAACACAGTCCCAGAATTTCAGAGATTCTCAAACTTGCCTTCCAGTTTCCCATAGCTGCTTAGTGGGATTGTCTTGTGCTTCCCTTCTGACTCCTCTCAGAAAGAGATCCCTGAGCCTCTGAGAGCTCTGGTAGCTGGGTGACTTCCCAGGGCATTCACATGTTGCTTCTGGCCCTAGTCCTGCTGGTGGTGGCTGGTCCAGGCTGGCTGCTCTGATCTTGCTGCCAGCTCTGATCTGTGCTGACCGTCCCTGCTACTTATGCAACAGCAGCTCAGGGTGACACTGCAAAGCCAGTCTGGGGGCACTGCAGGCAGTTCTTTGCCTCAGATGACCATAAAATCAGTAAGGTTGGAAAAAAACTTTAAGGACAAGTGCAGGGTTCTGCACTTTGGCCACAACAACCCCAGGCAGTGCTACAGGCTGGGGACAGAGTGGCTGAGAGCAGCCAGTAAGAAAGGGACCTGGGGGTGCTGGTAGATAGTAGCTGAACATGAGCCAGCAGTGTGCCCAGGTGGGCAGGAGAGCCAGTGGCATCCTGGGCTGGCTCAGGAGCAGTGTGGGCAGCAGGACAAGGGAGGTTATTCTGCTCCTGTGCTCAGCACTGCTCAGGCCACCCCTGGAGTGCTGTGTCCAGTTCTGGGCTCCTCCATTCAAGAGAGATGTTGCAGTGCTGGAAGGTGTCCACAGGAGGGCGACAAAGCTGTGAGGGGCCTGGAGCAGAGCCCTGTGAGGAGAGGCTGAGGGAGCTGGGGGTGTGCAGCCTGCAGCAGAGGAGGCTCAGGGCAGAGCTCATTGCTGCCTGCAGCTGCCTGCAGGGAGGTTGTAGCCAGGTGGGGTTGGGCTCTTCTAGCAATGAGGTCACTCCTGAGCCTCCTCTTCTCCAGGCTAAACAACCCCATAGTGTCAAGGTGGTAACACACTCCCTGGCTTCAACTGTGTTCATGAAAGCACATAAAGGTTTGGATCTGCAGAAGAGAGCCTGGAAAAGCAGCCCAAGCTTCTGGTGCAGCTCTGGTTTTGCTGTTTTGTTTGTTTGATGATGCCTCCACTCTTTAATAGGTTTGTTTGTAGTGTTTTACAGGGGACACATCAGCAGGGAGCCAGGACTCATAACCACAAATGCTTGGAAAGAAAATGGAGCCTCTTGCTGAGGGTGAGTCTGCTCAGCATCACTGCTGCTGCCCGGGAGACACCACCACACAGCTGCCTGTGAGCTTTAGGGTTGTGTGACAGCAACTGGAGCTGCACAGGTGAAGGTGTTGGGTCCCTAGGCTGCATTTTAAGGCAAGTAATGCATTTTCAGGAGGGTGAACTGTGACTAAAGGAGAAGAGGGAGATGCTGGGGTTTGTTTTGTCCAAACACTCTAAGTTCTGCTTAGGCAGCACCACATCCCTCCAGCTACCAGCATCGTGCACAGCACTGCCCTGCAGCCACGCTGAGACAGGAGCCTGAGGACATCACTGTGCTAGGAGAGGTTGCTGCAGTAAATTGGAGATACTTTGCTAAATCCTTCAAATGAAAGACAGAAGAATTCAATTTCACTTTTAATATCACCCTTAGCCCCATCTTGAGGGGAAGGTCAGCACTGCCTCCAGCCTGGCTGGTGCCTCCATGCTGAATCACTCTGATCCCAAAAGTAAATAAAGCTCTTTGAGAAAGGGCAAATGTTTTCTCAGTTGCTCTTCTTCCCCTCAAAGGAGGGGCTGATTGAAATTTTTATGTCTGCAGACATAAATATATGCAGTCAACAAATGCTTCTTGCTAAGAAGCTATCTTCACAAGACAGCTGAGTTTTGGAAAGTGCATTGTGAATCCCCAGGATGCTCCTGAAGTGCTGTGCATTTTATGAGCTCCTAAATAGGCTGATGTAAATCACTGCAGATTAATCTTAACGTGTTGTCAGTTCTGGCTCCTGGTATCCTCAAGACTTCTTTTTCCTGCTCAGTCCTGCTGTCCTGGGCAGCAAACAGCCCAGAAATATAAACAGCCCTTTGCCATGAGCAATGATCTGAAGGCCCAAAGCTCTGAGGTGGGTGCCAAGTTGCCTTCTCACCACTGCAGCTGCTCCATCCCCTGCATGGTTGGCTGCTCCTCCTCCAGCTCCAGTTCTGAAACTAGAGCTGAAGCCTAACAGCAAGAGAGCAACCTATCTGCTAGCTCTTCTGGCAGGCTAAGGGCAGACTCACAGCCTGTGCTACGCTCAGGTCTGAACACCACAGCTCCAGCCCAGCTCTCCTCCTCTTTGGAAAGCTAGAAACTAGGTATGAGCATCCACTCACACCTCTCCAGCACTTCTCAAGCCAAGAGGGCAAATTCCTGCCATCCTGAGCCCTCGTGTGGCACAGACACCTTTGCAGCCTGGCCCCACGGAGGGGTGGGGATGATGCTGCCTATGGACACAACCCCAGGCTCAAGCCCACTCTTGCTGCAGGCTCTTAGCACAGTGCCTGACCCCAGCACAGCTTGGCAGCTTGCAGAGAGCCTGCCTGGTTTTGGAGGCTGCCTTGAAAACATCACCCAGCACAGAGCATCTGCCTAAGGCAGAATCATGGGATGCCAGGTTGGAAGAGCTTCTGCCAGCCCCAAGCCAGTCCCTTTGGAGGCCAGACTGTCCCACCCACTTTGGGTACTGCCCCACCATCTGCTGCAGCGATGCTACCATGGCCTTTCCCTCCCCTTACATGGCCAGCACAGCACCAGATGGAGCTGTTCCACGGCAGCTCATTGCAGCAGCCTTCATGGGCTTACCACAGAGACATCCCACTCAGCTTTCTCACCCCATCCATCCTCACCCCTGCAGACCTCTTGGAGGCTGTGGATGAGACATCAGCTTAACACAGGGCATTCTGCTGGCTCTTCTAAAACATTAAACTGCTTCAACTGAAGAAAAATTGCTCTGCATTCTTTCCAGCCTTCCTGTTGATGTGCTGCAAGGCCCAGGAAGGGTGGCTCAGAATTTAGAGCTGGATAGTTACATGCCCCAGGAAGGTTTCTTACTGGGGAAAATATACAGCCTTGGCCCAGTTTATGACCCCACTGCTCTCCCTCAGAGACAAAATGTTATCCTCAATGTGGTAGGTAGTTTTAGTAGTATTATCCTTCTCCAGAATACTGCATTCAGTTTTGGGCTCCCCAGCTGAAGAGGGACAGGGATCTGCTGGATAGGGTCCAGCAGAGAGCTACAAGGATGATTAGGGGACAGGAGGGCACTGCCTTGTGAGGAGAGGCTGAGGGACCTGGGGCTGCTTAGTCTGGAGAAGAGAAGACTGAGAGGGGATTTAATACATGTTTATAAACATCTGAGGGCTGAGGGTCAGGAGTGGGGGGGGACAGGCTCTGCTCACTGCTCCCTGGGATAGGACAAGGAGCAATGGGTGTAAATTGCAGCACAGGAGGTTCCAGCTCAACACAAGGGGGAACTTCTTGACTGGAAGGGTCCCAGAGCACTGGAACAGGCTCCCCAGAGAGGTTGTGGAGTCTTCGTCTCTGGAGACTCTCAAGGCCTGTCTGGATGTGTTCCTCTGTGATCTGTGCTAGACTGTGTGGTCCTGCTCTGGCAGGGGGGTTGGACTCGATGATCTCCTTGGATCCCTTCCAACCCTTGACATTCTGTGAGCCTGGATCCAGTTAAACCATAAATTCCAAAGGCAGAGATTCTCATAGAATGGTTTAGGTTGGAAGGGACCTCAAAGCTCAGCCAGTTCCAATCCCCCTGCCGTGAGCAGGGACACCTCCCACTAGAACAGGTCACTCAAGGCCTCATCCAACCTGGCCTTGAACATCTCCAGGGAGGTTGTGGAGCACAGAATCAAATCAGCTTGGGGATGTCAGTGGCAGGCAGTTGAGCAGTGCTGATCATCTCCTAGGCATGACATTGCTTCAGCCACAGCCTGGCTCATACCTCTCCCCTGTGAAAGGCTGGCAGCAGGCTCACCTTCTTCAAAGCAGCTAAAGCAACTGGAGTGGTCTTTGTCCTGCAGCAGTTGTCATTTTGTTTCTGCACTGCTTTTTCTCCTGTAAATGGAGGAAAAAAAACCCCAATCTCTGAAGCCCTTAATTCATCAGACTTGCATCTGTGCTGTGCACTGAAGTACAGAACAAGAGCATCAGGGAGTGACATTGAGGCTTCCTGGAAGACTGCAATACCAAACATTCCTCAGAGTTGTTGTTTAGATGCTGAGAAAGAACTCTGGCTATTTTTGGGGTTATCATTTTAGTATCTTTTTAATGTGCAAGTGTTGTGTTGTTTGGGGTGGGGAGGGGGGGTTGTTGGTTTTGTGCACAATTACAATGAACATGAAGCATGTCTCAAGTCCCTTGGATGCCTTGCTGAAAAGATCAGGGCCCTAAGGCATTCCAAAAGCTTTGCCAAGAGCTTTTGGTTGAGGCTCTCATCAATATCTCCTTGCATTTTTTTCTATCTATGTTTTTTTACATCTAGTTTTTATCATGTTACAGGCATGAATTTGCCACAGCTTAATTGTTTTTCTCTTAGGGCAACTAAATTAAAGACAAGAAAACAACAATTTAATGTACTGCTGGCAGAGCCTGTACATTTCATCTGAGCAAGTGGTTTGACAGATGGAGCTTAAATACTCCCTCAGAAAAGCCTGTAACCACTTTAGCTCTAAACATTTGGCCCCACTGGGATTATGAGCCCCTAGCACAGCTAAACAGAACGATCCTGGGTTGAACTTCACACCATCACCCAGGACCTGGAAGTGCATTGCATAGTCAAGCAGAGTGTGTGGGAAACAGAGTGCTCCTGGGTCAGTGGGATGAGATGCAGCCCATCCCAGGCTAGGTCAGCTGGGAAGAAAACCCAACAACTTCCACTCTTGCAGAAAAACAAAGCAAAGGAAGTGTTGAGCAGGGAGTTTCCAGCTTCCTCACAAGCATTATTCAGAACAGAAGAAACTTTGTCTCTTTTCTCTGCCCATAGACCAGCAGCCAGGACTGATGCTTGTCTTCTCCAGCAGTGCAGGACTTGACATAGAATCAGGGCATCAGAGGATGATTCGGATCAGAAGGGACCTTCAAAAGTCATCTAGTCCAACCTCCCTGCAGTGAGCAGGGACAGCCTCCACTAGGTCAGGTTGCTTAGTACCTTATCAAAGAATCAACCAGGTTGGAAGAGAACCCCCAAGCTCATCCAGTCCAACCTAGCACCCAGCCCTAGCCAAGCAACCAGACCATGGCACTAAGTGCCTCATCCAGGCTTTGCTTTAACACCTCCCTGGGCAGCCCATTCCAATGCCAATCACTCTCTCTGCCAACAACTTCCTCCTAACATCCAGCCTAGACCTCCCTCAGCACAGCTTGAGACTGTGTCCCCTTGTTCTGTTGCTGCTTGCCTGGCAGCAGAGCCCAACCCCACCTGGCTACAGCCTCCCTTCAGGTAGCTGCAGACAGCAATGAGCTCTGCCCTGAGCCTCCTCTTCTGCAGGCTGCACACCCCCAGCTCCCTCAGCCTCTCCTCATAGGGTTTGTGCTCCAGGCCCCTCACCAGCTTCGTTGCCCTTCTCTGGACACCTTCCAGCACCTCAACATCACTCTTGAACTGAGGAGCTTGAAGTTCTCTCAGCACCACAATGTGACATTTTCCCTTCTGAGCAGGAGGCAGGAGCCAGGGGCTGTGCAGTGGCTGCTAGAGGGACAGTTTGTTTCCCACCAGAACTGAGCCTGGATTTTCTAATAATCTAAGGAGGGAATTAAAAAACCCTCCAGATTAGCCTTTTATTTTGATCCTCTTGGCACCTCAAAAGAAAAACTTAAATCCCCAGTAAGCTGCTAGAACATAGCTCAGTTCCCCAGCCAAGAGATGCTCAGCCTGCCCTTTCTAAGCCTGGCAGGCTCCTGCTGGCAAACCCATTGTTGTCAGGCTTTCCTTCTTGATGCCTGAAGTTCAGGTTGGCTGCCAGGGCTCCTGGGAAAGGGAGGTCTGACCTCCCAGGGCCATTCAGGCCTGCAGGTTGTTTTCTCTCCCAGAAAGGGGAACCCTTTCCAAAGCATCTGGTGCTAGGGCAGAGTTGGGGGCTGTCTTGCACACCACCCTGCCTGCAGTGGTGGCCTCATTGCCTTCCTTCTTCCCTTTTTTTGTGAGGGCTGACAGCCTGTGCTTAGAATTGCAGGATTATACAACTGGTTTGGTTGTAAAAGACCTCTCAGGACTAAAAAAGCTCAGTTCCTTCCACTTGTCATCACCAAACCTGTGTGCCTAAAGTCGACTGGTACATACCAGGACATCATCTGGCACATGGGAGATAATAAATAGCACTTTCTAGGGATGTAAATCAAGATGGAACAGCAGCAAGCTGGGGCTTTTATTTGCCTTCTAGCTTATTTCTTGCTTAACCTGAGCTGCAGCAAGAGCAGTGTGGGCAGCAGGGCAAGGGAGGGGATTCTGCCCCTTGTGTCTGCTCTTCTCAGACCCCACCTGCAGTCCTGTGTGCAGCTCTGCAGCCCCCAACACAAGGAACTGTTAGAGCAAGTCCAGAGGAGTCTATGAAGATGCTCAGAGGACTGCAGCAGCTCTGCTATGAGGACAGGCTCAGAGAGCTGGGGCTCTGCAGCCTGGAGGAGAGAAGGCTTCCAGGAGACCTTATAGTGGCCTGCCAGTGTCTGAAGGGGGGCTGCAGGAAGGCTGAGGAGGGACTTTTGACAAGGTCTTGTGATGACAGAGTGAGGAGGAATGGGTTTGAACTGTCAGAGGGGAGATTCAAAGTAGATGTTAGGAAAGGGTTCTTTGCAGTGAGGATGGTCAGACACTGGCACAGGTTGCCCAGGGAGGTTGTGGAGCACAGATTTGACCTTTCTGCCCCCTGCATTTCTGACAAGGCAAGTATTTAGTTTGACTGAGCATAGATCTAGTACAAGGAAATGGAGAAGGAAGCTGAACATGAGCCAGCAATGGATGCTTGCAGCCCAGAAGCTCAGTTACATCCTAGAACCATAGAATCACCCAGGTTGGAAGAGACCCCCAAGATCATCCAGTCCAACCTAGCACCCAGCCCTGTCCAGTCAACCAGACAATGGCACTAAGTGCCTCAGCCAGGCTTGGCTTGAACACCCCCAGGGATGGTGACTCCACCACCTCCCTGGGCAGCCCATTCCAATGCCAATCACTCTTTCTGCCAGCAGCTTCCTCCTAACATCCAGCCTAGACCTCCCCCAGCACAACTTGAGACTGTATCCCCTTGTTCTGTTGCTGGTTGCCTGGCAGAAGAGCCCAGCCCCACCTGGCTACAGCCTCCCTTCAGGTAGTTGTAGACAGCAATGAGCTCTGCCCTGAGCCTCCTCTGCTGCAGGCTGCACACCCCCAGCTCCCTCAGCCTCTCCTCTTAGGGTTTGTGCTCCAGGCCCCTCCCCAGCCTTGCTGCCCTTCTCTGGACACCTTCCAGCACCTCAACACCTCTCTTGAATTGAGGGGCCCAGAGTCCTGGGCTGATTCAAAAGAAGTGTAGCCTTCTTGTGTGGCAGAAGTGGCAGAGAAGAGGCTTCTTGGTCTTCCCCTGATGACCTCATTGAGGTCCCACTTCTGCTGGTGGAAACAGCAAGCTTCTGACACCGTGGGCTGAATTCCCAGTGTGAAGTGGAGATGCTGTAGTTTTAAACAGGTTAATGTGTTCTACCAGGGGGATAGCTGGAAGTATTTTTAGCATGGCCTGAGTGTTTGTCTTTGCACTGCTCTGGCCTTTTTTGGAGGTTGCAGCTCTGGAAACAAACACAATAACCCTTTGCAATGGTGCTACACCACCTATTCCTTTATTGTTTGCCATAAAGAAGACTGTGAGTTGTACTTCCAAAGACATGAAAGGAGAAACACAAACCAGCTACTTTGGACACAGCTTTCCCCTTTCACACCACCAGGCAGTTCACTTACTGTTTCCCTAACTCCTGCCCATGGCCTCCAGCCTTTCCCACCTACCTGCTTAGCTCTGAAGAAATCTCAGTGGAGGAAACGTTTTTATTCGTTCTGAAATTCAAGCCCAGACTGCTGCCTGAAGGCACTGCCCCTCCCTCTCCCACCTGTGTGCAGCACAAGGCATCAACACCACACCTGCAAACTGCATCCCACACAACTGCCCTCTGCTCCTGCCCCTCAGAGGGACTCCCAGGGGATGTGGGGGACAAACATCTGATGACAGTAGGTTTGTTTTTATCACCTCTCTGGTCTGTTCCCCCTCCACTGAGCTGTGCTGGGAGCAGTGCCCAGTGGTCTGAGTTAGGTATAAAGGAGATGGAGCACAAGCACAAATGTAACAACCAGAACCACACAGGGCAAGTCTGAGGGCTCAGACAGAAAAACCACAGGCAGTGCAGGAGGGACTCTTCCTCCTCTTCTACTTTCTATCCCCTTTCTACCCATCTCCTCTTCCCCTCTGCCTGGCACGAGTAGGAGCATGCAAGGCAGCTGCAATGAAGAGATATCTGACCACCCATGCCATACACAGCTGCAGTCACCCTGCCATGGACTGGCAGGGTCCAGGCCACATGTACAAGTCACCCAGGGAAACAAGGCTCTGGAAAGGACAAATGGTGAGAAAGGCTCCCATGGCTGCAAGGAGTTTGCTCATCTGCTCCCAGCTAAAGGGAGAGGAGAAGAAGAAATTTGTTTGTCCTGGTTCTTCTCTTCCTCCTCCTCAGAGACTGCCATTGCCACTGCTTCTGGAGCCAGGGAGCAGGTGGGTAGGGGGGGCTGCAGTTGGCACCTCAGATTCATCTCTCAGGCAACAGGACGAAGAAAATGGCCTTGAGGAAGTGACCGAAGCTGCAGACGGCAGAGACAAGCCAGTGGGAGCGGAGGCCAGGGTCAGTATTCACCACACATTTTGTGATGTCTGCCTAATGAGAAGGGAACAGATATCATCAGAGAGACACATCCAGAGCCATTTCATAGAATCATAGAATCAGCCAGGTTGGAAGAGACCTCCAAGCTCAGCCAGCCCAACCTAGCACCCAGCCCTGTCCAATCAACCAGACCATGGCACTAAGTGCCTCATCCAGGCTTTGCTTCAACACCTCCAGGGACGGTGCCTCCACCACCTCCCTGGGCAGCCCATGCCAATTTCAACCACTGCAGACTCTCCCCGTGCCACAGTGAGTGCCAGCCACCACTGCTGCCACACCATCAACAATCACAGGTCTGGTTGGGTCTTAGGAGTGCCCTTCAAAGAATAAATGCACTACAGTTGGAGCTGCAGCAGAAATGATCCACGGAGCATTGTCAGGGTCAGATCAGGGAATGGCACAAAGTGCCAGCTTTTAACAGCCCTTTAAAATTCCTTATGGCAGCAAATCATGTTAATATGCTAAGCTGTGAGCTGGGAAACTGGGCCACAGATGAAAGGGGAATTCAGTTAGCAGGCCTGATGGTTTTCAGTTTCCAGAGAACAGCTGCCCCAGAGAATGACTCCTGCTTACAGCCTCCTGCTGTGACTGGCTGGCAGCTCCAGAGATGTTCAAGTCTGGAACAGAAAAGGCTCTGGCAGGTCAGGATGGAATTAGTCTGGCACAGATATACAGGAAGATGAAGACCAGAATAGCTGATCACAGACTCATAGAATGCCAGCTTGGAAAGCACCCCAAGGATCACCTAGTCCAACCTTTCTAGGTGATAGCCTAGATGAAACGAGCTGGCCCAGCTCTCTGTCAAGCTGAGTCTTACAACTCTCCAATGGAAGGGAATCCACTGGTTTCCTTGGAAGGTGACTCCAATGTCTGACTGCTCTCATGGGGAAACATTTTCTTCCAGAGTCCAACAGGAATCTCCCCAGCAGTAGCTTGTCCCAGTCACTCCTTGTCTCTTCCCTAGGACTCCTTGTAAAAAGAGAGTTTCCACCCTCCTGGTAGTCACCCTTTATGCATTGGTACATGACAAGAAGGCCTCCCCTAAACCTTCTCTTCTTAAGGCTGAACCAATGCAGCTCTCAGCCTTTCCTCAGGTTGTAACAGTAGTACAGGCAGGACTCTGCAACAGGCAGTAAGAGACGCATGGAGTCTAGCACAGGTCTAAGTAAGGTGGTGGTGGTGGCCACAGTGCTGTGGGAGGGAATAAAGCTGCAGTGGGGGCACTTTCACTTCCATTAACCAGGATGTTTTCTGGCCTGCACTTGTGGAAGTAGTTCTTGATCAGAGGGCATCTCTTACCCAGCCTCCTCTCCTTTTCAGCCACGTCACCAAGGTCTTGCGGACAAACTCTCCCAGGCAGTCCACGATGGTGTGGACCATGGCTGGCTGCGCGTGCCGCACGCAGTCGACCGCCAGCCCAGCTGCCACGGCGTACAGAGACACCACCTTGCCCCACGTTATGCCTGTGGAAAGAAGAAAGGTCCTTCAGATCCATGCACACACAGAGAGCTCAGTCTTCACTGGTGAAAGGAAACAGCTGCCCTTGGCTGCACGTGTCCCGCTGGGCGTTCAGGTGGAGCCACAGTGCTGCATGCTTTCACCTGGCTGGAAAAGAATCACAGAATCAGCCAGGTTGGAAGAGACCTCCAAGCTCAGCCAGTCCAAACTAGCACCCCACCCAACCAAACAGACCATGGCACTAAGTGCCTCATCCAGGCTTTTCTTGAACACCTCCAGGGACGGTGACTCCACCACCTCCCTGGGCAGGGGAAAACTCTCCCCAGAATCCCAGCACGGTGTAGGTTGTCACTAGCACAGCTCTCAAACACCCTTAAGACAAAGCATTCTGGTCCTGGTGGGCAGAAGGATTGACCATGAGCCAGCAACATGCCTTTGTGGTCAAGACCACCAATGGGTTGTATTAGAATGGGTGTGGTTATTAGGAGAGAGAAGTTCTACTCTGCCCTGGTAAGGCTTTTTCTGGAATATTCTGGGTCACTCCATTCAAGAAGGACCTCAAGAAACTGCTTGAAAGAGTTCAGTGCAGAGCCATAAAGATGCTGAAGGGAGTGGAAGATCTCCCTGCTGAGGAAAGGCTGAGGGAGCTGGGGCTCTTAGCTTGGAGGAGAGGAGCCTGAGGGGTGACCTCATTTGAAGGCAGGGCACAGAGTGTCACTTGAGCTATCTAATCTCACAGCAAACAGCCTTCCTGTTAGGCTGACCTGCCCGTAGCAAGCACTCCAGGGATCTTGCCCCAGCAGCAGTCATCTTCCTGCCAATGTGATAAGTGGAGCTCAGTTCTGGGCATCAGCCAATTGCCCTGAGTCTCCCCCCTGCTTTGCCAGCCGTGGGGTGCAACTCCATTACGCTTAAACATTGCAGCCAGCAGTCCCTCAGCAGGCTTTCATCACGAGCAGTGAGCTGGAAATGCTACCCTCTGCATCAGTGCAGCAGATCCACCACACCACAATGTCACATGGATTTCCTTCTGGTCTGCTGGGAAGTTGAATTTCCACCTTTCTTTATTAGGTGGACTGGCAGTGTTTGTCAAGCTTGTTGTGAAGTATGGAGAAAGTATATTCTGGCTGGAGGAAAAAGAAAGGCTCTGGGAAGGACTTAGAGAGGCCTTTTAGTACTTGAAGGGGCTACAGGACAGCTGGGGAGGGACTTTTTGCAAGGCCTTCTAGTGACAGGTTGAGGGATAATGGTTTTGAGGTGGCAGAGGAAAGATTTAGACTGGAGAGGAGGAAGAAATCCTTTACAGTGAGGGTGGTGGGACACTGGAACAGGTTGCCCTGTTAAAAAGAGGTCCTGAAATTCATTGAATCCTAGAATGGCTTAGGTTGGAAGTGACCTCAGAGATCATCCACTACAACCTTCTGTCATGGTCAGCAGCAGCACCTCTCAACTAGATTGGAAGTCCAAGCTCTCATCCAACCTGGCCTTGAACACCTCCAGAGAGGAGGCATACATGACCTCTCTGGGCAACCTGTTCCTCCACCAGAGTCTTCCAACCCTTAGACTGGCTCTTAGGAAGAAGTTCTTCAGTCTAAACCTACTCTTCCTCAGCTTCAAACCATTCTCCCTTATCCTGTTGCTAGACACCCTTATAAAAAGTCCCTTTTCCAGCTTTCCTGTAGGGCCTCTTCCCAATTCCTGAAGGGATCCTAAGGTCCCTCCAGAATCTTCTCTTCTGCTGGCTGAACAACCTCAGCTCACTCAGCCTATCCTCAACCTCAGCTCACTCAGCCTATCCTCATGCAGAGGTGCTCCAGCCCTTGGATCATCATCCTTGTAGCCTCCTCTGGACTTGCTCCAACAGTTCCATGTCCTTCTTACAACAAGTGCAGCAGAACTGGATGCAAGATTCAAGGTGGGGGGTCTCACAAGAGCAGAGGCAAAGGGCAGAATCACCTCTCTTGCCCTGCTGCTCCTCTTGCTGCAGCCCAGGGTAAGAGTTCTGGGCTGCATGAGCACACTGTTCAAATGGCAGCCACAGGAATGACTTTTTAGACTGAAGAAAATCCATTCAGTGTTCCCAAGAGCACAATTTTTCACTCATGACTGATGGAAGATCAAAATCTACAAGTGGTCCCTTTGTGAGGCTCTGTACCAACAGTAGCTGCAGGAGCCCAGTGTCTCCTGTGATGCTTTACCCTTCACCAGCACTGTCTCCAAGAGCAGAGGAAGTTATTAACATGGCTAAATGGGCAGTTGTTCTGATTTTATTTTCTAGGCAGGCCCTCTGGTGTCCCTTCCCCAGAGCTGTCACTCAGAAAGCTCACTGCCTGTGTGGTATCATTCACACTGTGTAGCTGTCTTGCTCACAGCATGTCACCAGCAGAGCCAGCAGGAACTGCCTGTGAAACCACACAAGGAAACAGGAGACAGAAAGCTCCTCTTGGCAAGAAAGAGGCTGTGCCATTGCAGGTCAACACATCTCCATCCAAAGAAAGAGGCTTGAAAGGAGACTTTAATGTCTTGCTGGTCACAAGGTCCTGACCCAGAGCCCCAGGTAGTTTTTACTCAGCCTGGGTGTAAGTCAGTTTTTACAGCCCCTGATCCCTGCAGAAATGTAGCTCCTTGCTTCCTGAGTTACAGAAGTCATGACTTACAGGAGGAAAACTGACTCAAAATGCCAGGAAAGAGTTCACTGGCTCATTCCCAACCTTTTACTGACAACCATCCTTTCAAGTCTGAGGTCACAGAAACACAGGGTGGTTGGGCTTGGAAGGGACCTCTGAAGATTGAGCTCAATCCCCATGCCAGAGCAGGTTCACCTGAAGCAGGTCACACAAGAACGTGCCCAGATGGGTTTTGAAAGCCTCCAGAGATGGGGACTTCACCACCTCTCTGGGCTGCCTGTTCCAGTGCTCTGCCTCTCTTAAAGTGAAGAAGTTTCTTCTCACATTTAGATTGAGTTTCCTATGTTCAAGTTTATGCCCATTACCTCTTGCCCTGTCACTGGGCATCACTGAGAAGAGTCTAGCCCCATCTTCCCAACACCTACCCCTTAGAAATTTGTAAGCATCAATGAAATCCCTCCCTCAGGCTCCTCTTCTCCAAGCCAAACAAGCCTCAGCTCTCTCAGCCTCTCCTGAGATGAAATAAAAGTGTATCCACAACCTATGAAAGAGAAAAGCTCAACAGACCCTGCTCTGGGAGGGGGGTTTGGACTAGATGACCTTTCCAGCTCCCTTCCAGCCCCTGGCACTCTGTGACCCATGTTGCATCTCCATCCCTGGAGGTGTTTACAAAAGGCAGAGACACGGTGCTGAGGAAGATGATTTAGCATAGGACTTGCTGAAGTTAAGAGAATGGTTGGACTCTGTGATCTTAAAGGTTTTTTCCAGCTGCAATAATTCCCTGATTTCCTTGGTAGACAGGAAAACAGTTTGCTCTACAGACATGTCAGACCAGGGTTCTCCTCTCAAGGAGCATGGAGAGAAAGCCCCTGAGCACTGCCTTCCTTGCCAAGGCTGCTACACACTGGGACTTGCCAAAAGACCTGCCTGAGATGAAGCTTTGCCAACATACAGAGCCTCTCTCTCCCTTTCACACAGACAGCAGGAAGAGGCCAAGCCTTTGGCTGATGCTTGTCATAGTAGAGAATGGATGTGAAGGGCTTAGCAGTCACTTCCCATTACTCTCCTCTCAACAGAGCATGTTTGTGAGGGTCAAACCAATCTTTCAGCCTGCTTTTCCTCTTACCAGCAAGGCTGGGGTGCACTGCAGTGGGAGAGGAGGAAATCCCCTCCCAGTTTCTCTGCATGGAGACTCCTACTGAGTAAGCAGACAGGCAGGGCTGGCTGCACTCCTCGCCTGAGGCAGCAGGGCACAGCTTCTGCTGCTGCTCTCATGAGATGTCATAACAGAGCCCTGAAGCAAGAGAAGAGCAGGCATCTCTAACAGCTGCTTTAGACCAAAGCTGGGCCTTACCTGTGGCTGGTCCCTCTGCTCCAGGAGGGCTCCAGCACGCACCCAGCCCCAGGCAAGGCAGGGGAGAGGATCAGGCCACAGTAGCCTCCACCTGCACTCTTCTACCAGCTCCACTCACTTTTCTTTTTCAAGGACTCCCTTGGCAGTGACAGACAAGCACAACCTACTGGGACAGCAGTGCCTCAGCCTCCTGTAATTTGCAGCCCAGGGTGAAGGTGACACTACCTTGATGCATCCCTCAGCATAATGATGAGATGTGACAAGGCCAAGTGCAGGGTTCTGCACTTTGGCCACAACAACCCCAAGCAGTGCTACAGGCTGGGGACAGAGTGGCTGAGAGCAGCCAGGCAGAGAGGGACCTGGGGGTGCTGGGAGATAGTAGCTGAAGATGAGCCAGCAGTGTGCCCAGGTGGCCAAGAGAGCCAATGGCATCCTGGCCTGCATCAGGAACAGTGTGGGCAGCAGGACAAGGGAGGTTATTCTGCCCCTGTACTCAGCACTGCTCAGGCCACACCTTGAGTGCTGTGTCCAGTTCTGGGCTCCTCCATTCAAGAGAGATGTTGCAGTACTGGAAGGTGTCCACAGGAGGGCGACAAAGCTGTGAGGGGCCTGGAGCAGAGCCCTGTGAGGAGAGGCTGAGGGAGCTGGGGGTGTGCAGCCTGCAGCAGAGGAGGCTCAGGGCAGAGCTCATTGCCTGCAGGGAGGCTGTAGCCAGGTGGGGTTGGTCACTTCTCACAGGCAAGCAGCAACAGAACAAGGGGACACAGTCTCAAGTTGTGCCAGGGGAGGTCTAGGCTGGATGTTAGGAGGAAGTTGTTGGCAGAGAGAGTGATTGGCATTGGAATGGGCTGCCCAGGGAGGTGGTGGAGTCACTGTGTGTGGAGGTGTTGAAGCCAAGCCTGGATGAGGCACTTAGTGCCATTGTCTATTTGATTGGGCAGGGCTGGCTGCTAGATTGGACTGGATGATCTTGGAGGTCACTTCCAACCTGCTTGAGACTATGATAAGTTGGATTTGCATCTGTTCCCTGCACATGAGCAGAGAAAACACATTGTCTTGCACCAGATTCCTCCCAAGTTGCAGCTGCCACCCACGCTGGGCGAGGCAGGCACTCCCTGCCAAAGGAGACAATCGAGCCACAGCTTCCCCCTGTGCAGACTAGTGTGCATAGGAGCTAACAAGTGGAAAACTGGCCCAAAACCACAGAACCTTAGAGGTTGGAAGGGAAAGGAGTGGTCAGAAAAGACAAAGCTCTGAAATGCCTATTTGCAGAGATGGAACACAGGGAGACAGCAAAAAAAAGCAGCTGCTTGGGAAGGCATTGAAAAAAAGAAAAAGAAGAAATACAAGTTGCAGACTCAAGGCCAGACATGGAGCTGAAGGTATGTAAACAGTGCTGAGCCCAGGGGAAAATGAATTAGCAGGGGAGTACTGCTCTTGAAAGTGTTCCTGCTGCAGATCAGCTTGTCTGCCCCAAGGGAGAGCTCATGAAGCCAGGAGACACAACTGTGCAGGCTCCAAGCACCACACTAGCCAAGCTTACTCAAACAATCTTCCCTCTGCTCCACTCAGCAGCAGAGCTCAGCTTTGCAAATCAGACCTAGGAGAGACACGATCAAGTGCTGCTTTTCAACAGCTGGAAAAATACAGCCAGACATAATATACTTTCCTTTGGTGGAGAGAAGGAAGCCAAACTGCACAAGCACAAGGAAGGAAGCTCAGCTCATGCATTTCTAACAGCATTTGCTCCTGCAGAGGGGAGTATTTTCTCCTGAGAAGCCATCAACCATGCATCCCTGTCCTACAGGGTTCACTTGTGATTAAAAACTGATGAGCACACGACCTAGGATGAAGGCTTTAGAGAGCTCTCATACCTAGCAGCTCTCACCAACTGGAAGAAACTGCTGCCCTTAGAAAAGGAAAATGCATGTCCTTTTTCCACTTCAGTTTTTCCAGCAAGTGCCCCCTTCCTTCTGGTATTTAAACAGCTAATGTACATCCCAGCTCACCCAGACCCAACCCAAAGCCTCTTCAAAGTCAGTGGGAAGTCTCCTGCTGATTGCAGAACAGCTTTGGACCACGCATGAAGACCAATGGTATAGTCAGAAGGGTGGACAGCCTTGAACACCCAAAGCAGGTCAGAGCTCTGCAGTGCCAGTCTCCACACAGATGGGCTCTTCTCACTCCAGATAACCAACAGGTTGCAAGGAAACAGGGAAGAAAAAGACAGCTTGAGCCTTATCAGGCTCACTTTCTGCCTATGTTCTCAGCTGCTGATCTCACTGTGACTGGGATTCAAGCTGCCTTTACTACAGCAGAGTAAAGCCAAACTTGGGGGAACTGGAATAAACAACGCTCCAAAGTTGCATATGGCACAACAGACCCATGCAGAAGGACCAACAAGGACACCAGGTGTCCTCAGTCTTGCCTTCTTCACAAGTCCATCTAGGACTCATGCTTAGTCAGGGCTTGTAGACAGCGTGGACAGGGAGTGAGCACAACCAGTAGGAAGATTCAAAACCAGACCAGAGTGTGGAAGGAGGCCACGTAAAGAGATTAAGTGGCAAACCTCTTCAGCAAGATAGGGTCAAACCCCTCCAATCTGTCGCTGGAAAGGCAGTGTGAGTGACTAATGCAGCCCCCAGTCTGTCTAGGCACTGCAGTGCCAGACTGTAACTGTTTTCTTCATAAATCAGGCAGTGAAAAACTGGCTGAGATGCTTTGGCTGCTGGTAATTGGCACGAAAACTCAGAGTGCACTTGAGTTTCCTTTGCTCAGTAAGAGCCTCTTTCCTCTGGACTATGAGAAAAATTGGGAATGAATGTTTGGCTGCCACAGCCAACTCTGATTTGCTGGATTTAGCATTAAGTGCTGAGTCTTGAGACTGCAGCTGGGGTTCAAAACCATTGAAGATCACCAAGCTTCTCCCTGTCTGCCTTATAGCAAGAGAAATTCCATTGAGGACTTGATAAAAGCAATGAAATACACAAGACCAGCCTCATGCCACAGGTTGTTCTGTTAGTCACTCAGGCAGAGGGGAAAGAGAATTAAAACTAGGGCAGAGAGAGCACCAGGAAGGTTTGGATCCACTCCCTGTGCAGCTAGCCAACTGCCAGCCCTTTATGCAGCACGGTGTCCCCAGAGGGGGGGCAGCACCAGCAACAGATCTTGGGCCTGGGCTTCTACCAAGTTTCCAAAATCTCTAGCACTGCCAGCCTCAGACAGCTGAGTGCAGATCCACTTTCTTACTACCTTGAAAACCTCGAGGTTTGGACAAAGTTAGGACTTCTAGCTTTACTTTCAACAAAACCACTTTAAGTCATCCCCATTTTTCCCTTGCTCCTGAGCTGAGAAGTTAAAGAAACACATCTCTCAGTGAATCTGTCAGTATACATTGGTGAGAGCAGGACTCTCAGAAGCCAGCAGGGCTTTCTCCCCAGCATCAGTTGGGGCTGATCAGCCTGGAGAAGCCTCCAAGGAGACTTTCCAGTACTTGAAGAGGGCTACAGGAGAGCTGGGGAGGGACTGTTTCCAAGGGCTTGTAGTGATAGGATGAGGGGCAGTGGCTTGAAATCAGAGAAGAGCAGATTTAGATTGGACATTAGGAAGAAGTTCTTCACTATGAGGGTGGTGGAACAGTGGATGGGTTGCCTAGAGGGGTTGAGGCCCCATCCTGGGTGACATTCAAGGTCAGACTTGCTGGGGACTCTGAGCAACCTGACCAAATTGGGGATGTCCCTGCTCACTGCACAGGTGGTAGCACTAGATGACTTCCAGAGGTCCCTCCCAACCCCAGTTGCAAGTCTGTGATCATGTGTATGCAGCACAGCAGCATGCACAGTCTGTTCCATCTGCATCCAGGCTCAATTCCCTGTGCCACTTCAGCTCTGGAGGTGAGCCAGTGCTGAGGCAGTCAGCTATAGCTGTCCAAGAAGATAACCTACTTACCTGCAATGCAAATACCTAGGCCTGCAAACCTGACCTTCATTTTTCTGTAAGCCTTGGATGCAAGTAAAGCTCAGCACTAAGGCACCAGGCAGGGCAGCTGCTCTTTGAGCACATTCAGACATTCCTGCAGTACTAGCCCAGCTCTTCCTCTCTGAGCCCATATGGCCTCCCAAACCAGCCCAGGGCTAAGGCAAAGCATTCCAGACATGCTCTGAAAAGATGCCAAGGACTGCAGTGCTAGATACAGAACCCACTTCCCTGATCTGAGGAGTAAATCTGCTCGACCTGCCAGGAGGCCTGCTTGAGAGACCTGTTTTGTCATCTGCTGGGAGTTTGGAGAGGATCTCCGCTTTCCACCACAGTACACTTCAGATCTGAAGCACAGGATGTCAGCAGAGGTCTTCTTCAGGGTGCAGTGGTTCCTGTGGTGCTCATACACACAAAAAAAAGCATCTGATGGTGAAGATAGACATGTTCTGAGTGAGGAAACCTATCTGAAAGCCCATCAGAAACCTGGACTCCTACCCTGTAGCAACTAGTCCCAAAGCAGCAAGGGTCACTGCCTCCTCTGGCACTTCCCATGTCAGTGGCACTGGATCCAGTGCTGCCACACTTCTGTGCACTGCTAACAAGCAGCTTTGAGGCTTCTTGGCTGTTGGGTTTTTGGTTGGTTGAGGGGGCTTTGTTGGTGTATAGGGTTAACACTCCAGGGGGAGTAACCCTGAACCTGACCCTAGGTGGTCTTGAACCCTCCCCAGGGGTAGGTCTGAACACCACCAGGTGATGGTTAGCCCACGCCCCCTTCCTGCCCTATAAAAGCAGGGGGACTTCCTGCTCCTCTCTCTCTCTGCATCTTGCTGCATCTCTCTCTGCATCACTCTGCTCCCTGCATACCACCATTACCATCCTGGTTTCTCTTTGTTCCACCACGTGGCCATCACCCATGAGGCAGACCAAATCATCACAATCAGGTTGTATTTATACCATTCTGTATTTGCTATTTTCCCTTCCCCAACCTTTGTAACTTCCCTACCTTTCTTACTTCTCTCTCTTTCTCTATCTAACCCCTTTCTTTGGGGAAAGAAGGGGAAGAGGGAAGGGCACTCTACAAATTGTTATTGGTTCTATAAAATTTATCTGAGTCTCTGGAAATTAAATTAGAACTGAGACAGTTGGTTTGCTTTGTTTCCAGTCTCCAACATCTACTTTCCATTCCATGGATGACAAAGCACTACGGAAACCCCATAACCGTGTCAGGACTTGCCTGACATAAAGCTCTCTGCAAAGGGTTTCTCCTCTCTTAGTTCCCCCAAACTGTCTTCCTAGGCAAAGACTTTCCAGGTGAGGCTGAGACTGACGAGCAGGAATTCAGCACAGGGTGTGTCCTTTTCTGTTTGACAGTTGTCTGTAGGACCAGCGAAACACAAACTGAGCAACGTTGACATCCAAGCATCTTTTGGGAAAGCTCAAAGCATCTGCTCACCCAGGACACCTTAGCTTTGAGGGTTGAGACTCTCCTGAGTATGTGAAAGTAGAAGCAGCAGCTGGAAGCAGCAGGTTCCTGGCTGTTGCTGTGGGAAAGGAAGCCAGGAAGAGAACTCCCTTGTGGCGAGTCGGCTCTGGCTGCTAGCACCAGCAGCGTGAGCTGGAGCGAGGGAGACTCCCACGTAATAAACCTTCTCCAGCTGCCAATGGTGAGCAAAAGGGCTTGAAATGTGTGACTTCCCCGTGCAGTGAGGTAGGTAACACCACCTCCTAACAAGCAATGGCAGCAGATGCCTTTTAGAACGAGCAATGACTTGCCAGGAGGACCTAATAAAGCAGGGCATTTCCATGCCAGAGGAACAGGGCAGAGAGGAGCTCTGCAGAGCCCTGCAGAGGGACCTGGACAGGCTGGATGGGTGGGCAGAGGCCAATGGGATGAGATTTAACAAGGCCAAGTGCAGGGTTCTGCACTTGGGCCACAACAACCCCAAGCAGCACTACAGGCTGGGGACTGAGTGGCTGGAGAGCAACCAGGAAGAAAGGGATCTGGGGGTACTGATAGGTAGTAGGCTGAAGATGAGCCAGCAGTGTGCCCAGGTGGCCAAGAGAGCCAATGGCATCCTGGCCTGCACCAGGATCAGTGTGGCCAGCAGGACAAGGGAGGTTATTCTGCCCCTGGACTCAGCACTGCTCAGGCCACACCTTGAGTACTGTGTCCAGTTCTGGGCCCCTCAACTCAAGAAAGATGTTGAGGTGCTGGAGCATGTCCAGAGAAGGGCAACAAAGCTGGTGAGGGGCCTGGAACATAAACCCTATGAGGAGAGGCTGAGGGAGCTGGGGGTGTGCAGCCTGCAGAAGAGGAGGCTCAGGGGTGATCTTATTACTGTCTACAACTACCTGAAGGGGCATTGTAGCCAGGTGGGGGGTGGCCTCTTCTCCCAGACAAGCAGCAATAGAACAAGGGGATATAGTCTCAAGTTGTGCTGGGGTAGGTATAGGCTGGATGTTAGGAGGAAGTTGTTGGCAGAGAGTGATTGGCATTGGAATGGGCTGCCCAGGGAGGTGGTGGAGTCACTGTGTGTGGAGGTGTTGAAGCCAAGCCTGGATGAGGCACTTAATGCCATGGTCTGGTTGACTGGATAGGGCTGAGTGCTAGGTTGGACTGGGTGATCTTGGAGGTGTCTTCCGACCTGGTTGATTCTATGATACCACTAAAGCATGGCACACTGCCAAATCAGCCACAGCCTCTCGGAAGCCAAGGCCACCTTCTCCGAGAGGAGCAGCTCCATGCCGTTCCCTTCTGCCCAGCCCTGCCTGCACGCCCGGCAGGGTGCGGTACCTGCGGTGAAAATCTGCGCGGCCACCGCCAGGAAGGCATCGCTCACCACCGACTCCGAGTGCAGGGAGATGTTCAGCTGCCGAGCCACGTTCCGGTACACGTTGGGGCGGATGTACTCCAGCTCATCCCCTGCGGGCACACAGACAGACAGGCAGGCAGGCAGCAGTCAGCGCCGCACATGTACTGCCCTCACCAGCCAGGAATTCCAGCTGGAGCCACGCCATCCATCCCTTCAGCCAAGGGAACTGATCCCAGGTCCACTTTAAATACACAGCAGAAGGCTTAGGGTGAGTTTGATGTGTGACCCTTTGGGAATGACTCCCCTCTCCCCCCTCCCCACGCACACTCTTATGAAATCACCCAAACTAGACTCAGCCAGCTGGAAGTTAAGGGCTGGAGCTTTATATTCACAGCTTAGCTCAACACACAAGCAGGTAGTTACAATATCTACAGGTGTAGACAGAAATAGACAAGTTAAAGGCAATACAGAAACACAGCAGCCCTCCCAGAAAGCAGAGTCCCCAGGAGGGGCTCCCAACCACCCCTCCACCTTCTTTCCACCCCTCTACCTTATCCCAGAATATGCCCTGCATGCAAGGTGAGCTTGGAGGATGGGCAAAGGGGGTTAGAAAGTAGAAGGATGAGCTAGACAGAAGCAGCCCAGGGCACCAACTGCAACACACTCACACACATTCTGACTCTCCTGCTCTGTCTTATCTATGTTTGTGTTCTTGTTTTTATACATCTCATCAAGCCTATGAGTGAAGCAGACATCACCATTGTTGCCTTTTCACAAGCCCACCACCTAATTCCTCTCACTAAAATATTCCAGTTAGCCCCAAACTAGCACAAGATGCAACCCTCCTGCCACCTGCATCCTGCTTCATTAACACCTCCTGAGCCTGGGGCTTCTAAAAGGAGTGGGCACAAGCACATTGCATGGCCCTGCACAAGTGGTGTGGCTGCAGTCATCCCTGACATGAAAGATTCACAGGTTGCACTGGGAGGGAAGGGACCCTCAAAAGTCATCTTGTCCAACTCCCTACCAGTCAGCAAGGACATCTCCAAGTAGATCAGGCTGCCCAGGGCCATGTCAAGTCTGATCTTGGATGTCTCCAGGGATGGGGCCTCAACCACACCTCTGGCACCCCATTTCAGTATTTCACCTTGCCCAGTGTGAAGAACTTCCTCCTAATGTCCAACCTAAATCTACCCTTCTCCAGTTTCAAACCACTGGCCCTCATCCTATCACCACAAGCCCTTCTGAACAGTCCCTCCCCAGTCTACCTGTAGGTCCCCTTCAGATATTGAAATGTAGCTCTAAGATCTCTCTGGGTCCTTCTTTTTTCCAGGCTGAACAGGTCCAGCTCTCTTAGCCTTTTTCACACAGGAGGTGCTCTAGCTCTCTGGTCACTTTTGTGGCCTCCTCTGGACCTGCTCCAGCACATTTGTGTGTCTCTTATGTTAAAGACTCCAAAACTAAACACAGAGAAGTCTCACCAAAGCAGGGCAGAGTGGCAGAGTCACCTCTCTTGACTTGCTACCCACCCTTCTTTTGCTGCAGCCCAGGATGTTCCCAGGCTGGATGCCTCTCTTTCCTCCAGCACATGAGACAGGCCTCAGAGAACAAATCCACCTCATTTTTCTTCAGTGAGAAGGAGTCTACATCTAGGCTGTATCTCTCAAACACTGCTCTCTCTCAGCACCCCATCAGACCTGTACAAAAAACCTCAAGATCATATGATTCTATGAAGATGAGAGCAACCTAGAAACACTGGAGGCTGATGAAAGCCAAGGATCCACCCAGAGCTGCACAACACCAGCTGAGCAAAGAGACCATCAGCTTGGCTACTTTAACACTTGCAGAGGTACTGGGTTCTGGAGTTCTTTCTCTCCTCCTAATGGTTAAAGAGATTTGCCTGGCTGAATTCTCAGCAGCAAGGTTCTCAACACACACACAGAGACATGTGCTTGAACTTCCAGGTTGTTTTCTCCCCAGCTGAGGAATAGTTGAAGGTGTTAGGCTAGCTTGAAGACCAAGATGGAAATGCCAAGGACAAGCAGAGAATATCCTCCCACAGGATTGTGTGATGGAGCTTGAGCAGAAAAGGTTTTCCTCTGTAGGAAAACAAGCCATTTTTGAGCTGCAGAATTGATAAACCCTGATTTCCAGTGGATTTCTCTCTCTACAGGGGTTCACAGATACTTAATGAGGGTTGCACAGCTGCAGAAGGAGCATTACACAATGCAAACGTTGCATGGGAACAAGGTCCTCTGTGCATGGAGAATCCTACTTGGTTTAGAGTTAGAAGGACATTCTGTGTCCTCCTCCTCCTACACAAGAGTGCTGTGGAGCACTCAGGGGAAAAGAGGAGCTGTCATCATGGCTTTGCATTCTGTTCCAAGATGTAGATGACTTGCTCTGGGCAGAAGGCAACTGATCCCCTAAAGATTTGCTGCAGAATCATAGAATCAAACAGGTTGGAAGAGACCTCCAAGCTCACCCAGCCCTATCCAGTCACCTAGACCATGGCACTAAGTGCCTCATCCAGGCTTGGCTTCAACACCTCCAGGGATGGTGACTCCACCACCTCCCTGGGCAGCCCATTCCAATGCCAATCACTCTCTCTGCCAACAACTTCCTCCTAACATCCAGCCTAGACCTGCCCTGGCACAACCTGAGACTGTGTCCCCTTGTTCTGTTGCTGCTTGCCTGGCAGCAGAGCCCAACCCCACCTGGCTACAGCCTCCCTTCAAATAGTTGTAGCCAGCAATGAGGTCTGCTCTGAGCCTCCTCTGCTGCAGGCTGCACACCCCCAGCTCCCTCAGCCTCTCCTCATAGGGCTGTGCTCCAGGCCTTTCACCAGCTTTCATCTAGCTGGGGGCTGAAAACAAAGGGAGCTTCAGCTAGGAGCCTGTTATAGAATCATTAGCTACTTGAACTGAATTCACAGAATGTTAGAGCTTGGAAGAACCCTCCAGGGGTCACCTAGTCCAACTTCCCAGCTACAGCAGGCTCACCCAGTCAATCACACAGGAGCACATCCAGGCAGGTTTGGAATGCCTCCAGAAATGAAGACCCCACAACCTCTTTGGGCAGCCTGCTCCATCGCTCCGCCACTCTCAGAGGGAAAAAGGTTTTCCTTGTGTTTGTGTGGAACCTCCTGTATTTCAGTTTGCATCCACTGTCCCTTGTCCTATCACAGGACACCACGGAGAAGAGTCTCCTGACACTCACCCTTTAGATATTGATCAGCATGAATGAAGTTCCCCCCCTCAACATCCTCTTCTCCAGGCTCAGCAGACCCCAGTTCTGGCCACTGGCTCTCAGCACATCATGGGCAAAGCCCAGCTCTGCAGAATTCCACAGATCTCCCCAGGCCCTTTGTGTGTGTAGGACTGCACCACACAATCTGATGGCAAGAGGAAACTCTGCTAACACATGGCCAGCCCTGATAAGAGGAAACATTACTTGCACTACTCAACAGCTGGTTTCTGCTCAGAGGGAGCACACAGACTTCTTTGTAAATGCAAGGAAATGGGGATAGCCCTGCCCGTGGTGAGCAGAAAGGGAAGCATAGGATGCTAGGATCAGAACTTGGTAGAGGGCCAAATTACAGCTTTTAACAAGGAGCCTGAAGGCTCCAGATGAGATCAAGTTTTGGTTGGAGGCACACATGCTGCTGAAGCAGGCCCTGCCCTGCAGCAATGCACAGGCAGGGTAAGAAAAGCACTGGAAAGCAGCCCCAGGCTCAGGGGAACTCTGCCTTGGCAGCCCCAGCACCGACTCCAGCAGCATGTTACATTGATGGCACTTTTTGGTGACCATGTGTAGATTCTCAGCTGGGCACTTTGCAACACTTAGAGCAATTTCTGTGCTTCTTCTTCCTCGGTAATCGTGGGGTAGCAGTGCAGGGCAGCAGTAACAGCTGCCACATGCAGAAGCTCCATGCAGAGGTGAAAGGGCACCTGCCTGGGTCTTGGCCACAAGATAAAGCAGACCTCTGACACACATGGCAGGTTGTTTGGGGGTCTCATTTGGCAATATCAGTAGGTTTTGTCACCTCTGACTTGTTAATTGCACTAATTAGCTGTTAAGCCTCACTAGCCTCTTAGGCTTTTGCTCTCCAAGACCTCAACAGCATCACCTGTGCCCAGCACCTATATGGGCCCACAAGCCAACCCTATCTGGTTGAGAGCTAGGGAATACTCCAGTTGCACATCTCCACAGGCTTCTCAGCACTATCACAGAGACAAAACTGCTCTGGCTAAGGACTACCACTGTTGGCAAGTGGCTGGACATCACTCTGCCTTGCACTGGTTCTAGCAGCAAAGGGGGAAAGAAGGGGACAGGCCACATGGCAGGTGGCATTTCTGAACACAGAGGACAAAAACATTTCTTCATCCTGCTAAGGAGGACTGCTCACCCTTCTTGTTGCATGGGTACCACATGGTGCTCTCAGAACATCTGCTCAGAGAAAGCACCATGTTCCTGGGACTATCAGCCAAATCTTTCCATCTGGACACAAATAAGTGACAGCAGAGTCATCTAAGAGAAGCCTTCAGTCTGCCACTTGTTTGTCCTTTAGCATGCTCCTACCACCTACAGAAGAACTGGTTGAAAGCAAATGAATCTCAATCCCCAACCCAGGCAGAGAAGAAATAGAGGACAAGCAAATTTGCCTGAAGAACAGAAAAAGCCCAAACCCAAAGACTGAAAAACTCCTGGAAAGAAAAAAAAGGGTAAAATCAGCGTAGGAAAGAAAAAGTAAGAATGAAGGAGTCAGCTGTGCCTTCCTTAAAAAGAAATGTGTGATGGTATCTATCAAACAGAAGCAGAAATAAAGGGGAGAGAGTGCAGAGACCAGACTGGTCCTAAGCTTTCAGGCCCAGCTAAAGGTGACTTCATGAGGCTTAGCTGAACTTTAGTATCATTAAATCAGATGCAAATGCTTGTATCATCACTTGAAAAGCATTTTGGTACTCGTTACTAGCAAAAACCTTTGGCTGGTCTGCATTGCTGCGCACAGTTTCAGCTCCCGCCCCCAGCTGCAGGGACTGAGGACTTACCCAGTCGCAGCAGGATGCTGGACACCTCTGCCAGCTTACCGCCAGGCACCGGGGCGTTGTGCTCAGGTTTGCTCCAGCTGACGCCTGCTCGAATTAGCCTGGAATTGATGTAGTCTCTGCAGAGAGCCTTGGCTTGGGACACAAGCTCCTTGTCAGTGGGAGACCTGTCAAAAGCCTCCATCACCTCCGCAGCGAAGACTGAGGAGCGGCGCAGCACTTCCATCCTCGGCTGGTGCAGCCACCCCTCGGCATGCAGCTGCTGGAAGGCTGACCGGATGCGTTAGAGGAGAACCCGCAGGAGCTGCTCAGTTATCCTCTTCTCCCTTAGGCAGTCACAGCTCCCAGCAGCTGGTCTCCAAAGACCAGTTCTAATTTTCACCTGCTGAGTAAAAGCACATGTAAGTCCTCTAGCACTGCAAAGATAGGCTTCAGAAGCCCAAGTGTTACACCTTACACCTACACTAAAGTCAGTAGTGGCCTATTTGCAGAGCATCTGCCCCTTAGAGACAAGGGGCAAAGTTGCCTTTCAGTGGCAACATGAACTGAGGGGCTGCAGTTTTGAACTCCCAAGGTGTTTCCCATTTTCCAGTTCAGATTTGGCAGCCCTGGAATTATCCTTCAGAGAGTCCAGCTGGCCAGAACACGAAAGCAATTCACAGAGGATGCAGACAATCTCAGCCTGTCTCAATTAAACTGGAAAGAAAGGCAAACCCTCTGAATCCCAAATCCCAGCTACAGTAACCTCAGTCAGGGGATCTTCCTGAATAAACGGCACCATTGCAAGGACAGAGGTATGGGAGACTTGGAAGTGTCTCAGTGGAGATGGTTTACCACATTCTCACTTCAGGTTTTGGTTCTGTCCCTCTTTTCTCTCCACCTCCCTCCCCCCACCAAAGCAACACACATACTAATCCTCAAAAATCCTTGGCACTAGCAGAGAGAGGAGATCAGAGAAGCAGATTCTAAAACCAGAGAAGCAGATTTTAAAGCCATTTGCAGATGTGAAAGCTCCGAAGAGAGGATTCAGAATTTCTTCAGAAGCACCTGAGTTATCTCTCGACCTGAGTTTTTAACCCATGGCTGCTGTGAAGCCAAAGTCAGACCAAGCTTTCCTCAGATGTTAGGAGGTGCATTTTTTTTTCAGTCCTCTGTCCCAGACATAGTTACAAGGAAGATTATCAACCGAAATACAGCTGTTTCATTTGTCCCAAAGGGAAAATTCATTTACCTCTCATGCTGCAGTTTTTCCTCCCTCAGCGATTTCTTTGGGAGCTTGGTTTCATGCTTCTTTGGAAGACCTGCATCAATGAACAGCCGGGTTGGGATCCACGGGATGCTGTGGGCGCTTGTGGAGAGCGGCAACCTTCTCCGCAGTGCTCACACCAGGTCCTCCCTCCCCAGCCCTGTCAGCCTCGCATCCCGGCTGCGTCCCACCGGGACCCGCGGGGCTTTCTCTGCGGCTTTTAAGGGAGCCAGGCGCGGAGGAAAGCTTCTCGCTTTAGCCTTGTAAGGAAGATGAAATAAGCGGGAGGAGGGGTTGCTGCGGGCAGAGAGCATCGCTTTCTCCTCCCCTTTCTCCCTTCTTAAGGAGGTTCCCGCTTGTTCCCCTGCCAGCCCTCCGGGCTTGGTTCGTGGGCTTGTCCCCGGGGTGAGGGTTGGAGCAGAATTCCCGGACCAGGTTCCCCGTGTAACCGGCGGCGGTGGATGCCCTGCGGGAACGGGAATAGCTCCTAGGGAGTCCCGCGGTGGCTGTTGAAGAGCTGAGACTGCTCGAGTGATTTTCAGACTTGGGGAGCTGCAGCTTGTCACACTTCAACTAGCGGGGCCAGACACCGTGGCTGAACGGGAGTCAGTGTGTGCCCAGGTGGCCAAGAAGACCACCAGCATCTTGGCCTGGATCAGCAATAGTGTGGCCAGCAGGACCACAATAGGGATTGTTCCCTTGTACTCAGCACCAGTGAGGTCACACCTTGAGTACTGGGTTCAGTTTTGGTCCCCTCACTACAAGAAAGACTTTGAGGTTGTTGGAGCAGGTCCAGAGAAAGGCAACAAAGCTGGAGAAGGGTCTGGAGAAGAGGTCTGGTGAGGAACAGGTGAGGGAACTGGGGGTGTTGAGCCTGGAGAAAAGGATGCTGAGGAGAGACCTTCTGGTTCTCTACAACTCCCTGAAAAGATGCTGGACTGAGGTGGGTCTGGGTCTCTTCTTCCAAGAAGCAAGCAATAGCATGAGAAGGAATAGCCTCAAGCTGCACCAGAGGAGGTCTAGGCTGGATAGTAGAAGGAATTTCTTCACTGAAAGGGTTGTCAGGCATTGAAACAGACCACCCAGGGAGGTGGTTGGAGCACCATTTGGGATATGGCTTAGTGCATGTAGATGTGGTGCTTGGGGATATGGCTTAGTGCAGGATTTGTAGAGTAGGCTTAATGGTTGGACTTGATTATCTTGAAGGTCTTCTCCAACCTAAATGATTCTATGTTTCTATACCAGTTAAATCCAAAACAATGGAGGTAATCAACAAAGAAAACTGTTCAGTCTGGAGTAAAGAAAGCTCTAGGGAGACATTTTAGAGCTGCTTTCCACTACATGAAGTGGGCTACAGGAAAGCTGGGGAGGCACTTTTCATAAGAGCTTGTAGTGACAGGAGAAGATGGAATGAATGGCTTTGAGCTGGAAGAGGGGACATTTAGACTAGAGATTAGGAAGAAATTCATGATAGTGAGGGTGATGAGACACTGGAACAGGTTGCCCAGGGAGGCCATGGATGTCTCCTCCCTGAAAGTGTTTAAGGCCAGGCTGGATGGAGCCTTGAGCAAGCTGATCTACCAGAAGGCATCCCCATCCATGGCAGGGGGGTTGGAACTAGATCATCTTTGAGGTCTCTTCCAACCCAAACCATTCTATGAATCTATGAATTTCAGCATCAACTTCTTGTTGTGGTATTTTCATACTGATACTCTCAACTTCCCTCCCCATGTGTGTGTGTGTGATACCATTTCAACTCAACAGACCACTTACAGTGTCAGCTTTTTGTGCTATGACTCCAAACAAAGGGAGAAGTTTTAGAAACAGAATTTCCCTGCAGATCAAAAACAATACATCTATTGCCCCAGACCCTAATTCTCACTCAATAACAGGTCTTAGATTAGTGACTGTGTGGCATGCTCAGAATCCAGCCTTTCCAAAAGGAAGAGAAATAAGAAGAGGGTGCTGGACTTGATGACCTTTTAGACTGGCTATTAGGAAACAAAATTTCCCAGCAAGAGTGGTCAGGCATTGGAATGGGCTGCCACAGGAGGTGGCTGAGTCACCACCCCTGGGTATGTTTGAAAGTCGCTTGGATGTGGTGCCTGGGGATATGGCTTAAGGTGACCCTTGTACAGTAGGGTTATCCATTGGACTTGGTGACCCTGAGGGGCTTTTCCAACCTCAGTGTTTCTGTGATTCAGAGGTGCCTTCCAATCCCTGCCATTCTCTGATTCTGTGAACTGATTTAATGTCTTGTTTGCCACCTCTGAGAACAGACAGAGGCAAACACACCTCTCTCAAGTCTTCATCATACAAAACAAAACCCACTTCAAGCACAACCTGCACCACTGCCACTCTCAAAACTAAGGGATAAAAAGGAACAAATGAACTGCAGGAGAAAGCCTTATATGATGTATCAAATACCCTGGGCAGCATCCAGCACACAGCACACTCACAGGCTTAAAACAGAGCACATTTTGTGGTCTGCCATTAACTGGCTTTCTGGAGGCTGCATTGAAAGGGGCCACAGGAAGGCTGCTTCTCCCCAGCATGACAGATCCTCCCTCTGGCCCGGGAAAGGAGCAGAGTTAAGGATAGGTGTGTGCATGCAGCAGCAGGCAGCTGGTGACCCCAGCTTGGCTTGCTGTGACTATGAGATGGGAATAGTGACTGTGCATCTCCAGCAACAGAAGTATTTGCTCCAAGATTCTCTCAGAATTTTGTTTGTATCCACTAACAAGGCCAAGTGCAGGGTTCTGCACTTTGGCCACAACAACCCCAGGCAGCTTTACAGGCTGGGGACAGAGTGGCTAGAGAGCAGCCAGGAAGAAAGGGATCTGGGGGTACTGGTAGATAGTAGGCTGAAGTTGAGCCAGCAGTGTGCCCAGGTAGCCAAGAGAACCAGTGGCATCCTGGCCTGGCTCAGGAGCAGTGTGGGCAGCAGGACCAGGGAGGTTATTCTTCCTCTGTGCTCAGCACTGCTCAGGCCACACCTTGAGTGCTGTGTCCAGTTCTGGGCTCCTCCATTCAAGAGAGATGTTGCAGTACTGGAAGGTGTCCACAGGAGGGCGACAAAGCTGCGAGGGGCCTGGAGCAGAGCCCTGTGAGGAGAGGCTGAGGGAGCTGGGGGTGTGCAGCCTGCAGCAGAGGAGGCTCAGGGCAGAGCTCATTGCTGTCTACAACTGCCTGCAGGGAGGCTGTAGCCAGGTGGGGTTGGGCTCTTCTGCCAGGCAACCAGCAACAGAACAAGGGGACACAGCCTCAAGTTGTGCTGGAGGAAGCCTAGGGTGGATGTTAGGAGGAAGGTGTTGGTAGAGAGAGTGATTGGCATTGGAATGGGCTGCCCAGGGAGGTGGTGGAGTCACTGTCCCTGGAGGTGTTGAAGCCAAGCCTGGCTGAGGCACTTAGTGCCATGGTCTAGTTGATTGGCTAGGGCTGGGTGCTAGGCTGGACTGGATGAGTTTGGAGTCTCTTCCCAACCTGGCTGATTCTATGATTCTGTGATAGTCTTCCTCAAATCAAAATACATTTGCTATAGAATCTGAAATCAAGGCTCTAGAGGACCTGCTCTAGTCCTTAACCCACCTCTTCTATGCAGAGTGTACCTGATGGTCCCTTGGCAAATCAGCTACTTGCCTTTGCAACTCCAACGGCTGAAAAAAATCATTACAGATTATGTCTCAGCTTCCTGCAGCAGCTGATAGCTTGGTCCTGTTTAAACTCTCTCTGTTCAGCAGGGCTCTGAAACAAAGAGGAAAGCTGAAACACCAGCACTGCTTACCTAATGATAACTCTTCCCAGAATCCTGGCACAGATGCAAGTGCCACAGTGCCTCCCAGCTCTCGGTGGGTGCCAAACCCATCCCACGTGTTCCCTGCCCGGCTGTCACAGCATGCAGCACCCCCTCAACTTCCACCCTGCAGCAGAGACACGAAACCTAGGAACATGAAGGCTGTGCACAAACTCCCCAGACTGTATGAGAACCACAGCAGTGTGTGGTAGGGCTACCTGTGTCATTTGCACACTACCAACACAGCTTCACACTGCAAGGTCTCTGTCCATAAACAAACGGATGAAAGCACAGGCTGGAGAGCTCAGCTAAGCCACAGGAGAGCAGTGTTACAATCCAGGGAGCTGCCAGTGTAATATGAGCCCCTTTCTTTTTCACAGTGTGTTTAGGCTACAGCACTCAGAGGCTGGATGTGTGCTGGAAAAAGCCTTGTGGCAAAGGAAGCACCAGAAAATGGTGCAGAACCTGCTTGTGCCACCCAAACCCACTCTTCCCACTGTAGCTGCTAGTGGCACGACAGTGCTTTGTCTCAAACAACAGGATCCATGTCACAGCTCCTGCCTATCTCATATGGGGTGACCAAAACAGCTTGGAGCATCCATTTATTAAAAACAGAGGAACACAGAGATGTGGCTGCACTTTAGGTCAAGTGGAAACCACAGCAGGGAGAATGCAGTGATAGTCACAGCTGAGTATTAAATAGTTTAACCTTGGAGAATAAAGTCTCAAAAGAAGTGTGACCAGCAGGAGGGAGGTGATTTTGGCCCCTCTGCTCTTCTCTGCTCTGGTGAGACCCCACCTGGAGCACTCTCTCCAGTCCCAGTGCCCCCAGAATAAGAAGGACATGGAACTGTTGGAGAGGGTGCAGAGGAGGCCACAAAGATGATCAAATGGCTGGAGAATGTCTCCTGTGGGGATAAGCTGGAAGAGTTGGGGCTGTTCAATCTGGAGAAGAGAAGGCTCCAGGGAGACCTTAGAGCAGTCTTCCAGTACCTGAAGGAGGCTACAGGAGAGCTGGGGAGAGACTTCTTAAAATGGCTTATAATGACAGGACAAGGGCAATGGCTTTGAGCTGGCAGAGGGGAGATTTAGCCTGGAAATAAGAAAGAACTGGAACAGGTTTCCCAGGGAGGTCATGGATGCCCCCTTCCTGGAGGTATTCAAGGCCAGGTTGAAAGAGGCATTGGGGAACTTGGTCTAGTGGAAGGTGTCTCATCCATGGCAGGGCTGTTGGAACTAGATGATCTTTAAGGTCCCTTCCAACAGAAATTATTCTATCAGCCTGTGGAAGGGCCTTTTAACAGTTGCAGTAGAATCACAGAATGTTAGGCATTGAAAGGAACCTCCAGAGATCATCGAGTCCAACCCCCCTGCCAAAGCAGGATCACCTAGGGCTGGTCACACAAGAATGCCTCTAGGTGGGTTTTGAAGGTCTCCAGAGAGACCTTCAGCCTCTCTAGGGTGCCTGTTCCAGTGCTCCATCTCTATTGAACTGTGGGGGACAAAACTGGAAGAAAAAGAGCAATTTAATTGTGAGCACACAGAGCTTACACAGGAGTCTGCATGGTCTGGTTTCGTGCAATAGCACAAGAGGAACCCTAGGAGCTCATTTCCAGCCTTGTGTTCACACAGCCTGGTTTGTCAGAGGTGTTTTGTTCCACTTCGCAGCCACTTCACACAGCCTACACCAATTCCAGCAGAAACTATGCACTGGAACACATCAATCCAATGTTCTAAAACACCTGCAGAGCTCCAAGAAACAGAGAGATGCCAGCTTTGTCAGAGAGACCTGAAAACAACCCTGTTAGCCTCCACTCGTTACAAGAGGTTTCCCTTCAGAGCAAAGATGCTCTGGCAAAACCCTAACACTGCAACCAGACCAAAACCTTCCACCAAATCATGCCTGAACCTTCTTCTGTGTTATCTCACACATTTTAACATGCTATCTACTCCCCATGTCCTCTTCCTGTCTGGTTTTTGGGTTGCTTATTTTCAGCAATACCTCAGTTCTGTGTTTGTCACATTGCCACTGTGAGAACACCAACGGTGCCAGGTTTCAGCCTGCAAAGCCATGCAGGAGGCACAGGGAGGCTGGAAGAAATGCTTTGTTTTATACAGAGATATTCTGCCAGCTGCAACAGGAGAACAATACATAGAAGATTCCCCTTCCCTGGAGGTGTTCAAGGGCAGGTTGGATGAGGCCTTGAACAATCCAGGATGCCAGTGGCATCCTGGCTGGGATCAGGAACAGTGTGGCCAGCAGGACAAGGGAGGTTCTTCTCCCCCTGTACTCAGCACTGCTCAGGCCACACCTTGGTACTGTGTCCAGTTCTGGGCTCCTCCGTTAAAGAGAGATGTTGCAGTGCTGGAAGGTGTCCACAGGAGGGCGACAAAGCTGTGAGGGGCCTGGAGCACAGCCCTGTGAGGAGAGGCTGAGGGAGCTGGGGGGGTGCAGCCTGCAGCAGAGGAGGCTCAGGGTAGAGCTCATTGCTGTCTACAACTACCTGAAGGGAGGCTGTGGCCAGGTTTCATCTCATTGCAACCTAAACCTCCCTTGGTGCAACTTGAGACCATTTCCTTTCATCCTATCCCTTGTTATTAGGGAAGAGACACCAATGCCCACCTGGCTACAACCTCCTTCCTGGGAGTTGTGGAAGGTGAGAAAGCCTCTCTTCATTCTCCCTTTCTGCAGACTAAAGTCATTGTAAGCTGCCACAGAATTGGAGATTTTTTTCTGCTTGGAAGAGGCATCTAAAAACATTGAGCCCAACCTTCAACCCAGCAGCAGCATGGCCACTAAACCATGTCCCAGAGTGCCATGTCCACGTGTGCACACTTTACTCTCTGCTGGCTTACTCTCCCTGCACTTAAACTGCCAGATTTGCCCAGGGCAGGCATGAGAAGCTGAGCTGAATGTGGTCTGGGCCATGCAGCAGGCAGTTTCAGCCTCAGAACAGCGATGTAGCCACCACCCTCCCGCTCCCCACCCCGTCCCTGCCTTCTCCTCTGCAAGGCACAGATGCCTACTGTGAGGCTGAGCCAACACCACCGAGCTGCTGGCTTTGAGCAGCGCTTCGTGCTCCGGCAAGAAGGGCTGCGGGGGGCAGGAGGGGCTGAGGGGCGCAGGAAGGGCTGCGGGGGGCAGGAAGGGCTGCGGGGGGCAGGAGGGGCTGGGGGGCGCAGGAAGGGCTGGGGGGGGCAGGAGGGGCTGCGGGGGGCAGGAGGGGCTGCGGGGGGCAGGAAGGGCTGGGGGGGGCAGGAGGGGCTGCGGGGGGCAGGAGGGGCTGGGGGGCGCAGGAAGGGCTGCGGGGGGCAGGAGGGGCTGCGGGGGGCAGGAAGGGCTGCGGGGGGCAGGAAGGGCTGCGGGGCGCAGGAAGGGCTGCGGGGGGCAGGAGGGGCTGCGGGGGGCAGGAGGGGCTGGGGGGCGCAGGAAGGGCTGCGGGGGGCAGGAGGGGCTGCGGGGGGCAGGAAGGGCTGCGGGGGGCAGGAGGGGCTGCGGGGCGCAGGAAGGGCTGCGGGGGGCAGGAGGGGCTGTGGGGGGCAGGAGGGGCTGGGGGGCGCAGGAAGGGCTGCGGGGGGCAGGAGGGGCTGCGGGGGGCAGGAGGGGCTGCGGGGCGCAGGAAGGGCTGCGGGGCGCAGGAGGGGCTGCGGGGCGCAGGAAGGGCTGCGGGGCACAGGAGGGGCTGCGGGGGCAGGAAGGGCTGCGGGGCGCAGGAGGGGCTGCGGGGGGCAGGAAGGGCTGCGGGGGGCAGGAGGGGCTGGGGGGGGCAGGAAGGGCTGCGGGGCGCAGGAAGGGCTGCGGGGGGCAGGAGGGGCTGCGGGGGGCAGGAGGGGCTGCGGGGCGCAGGAAGGGCTGCGGGGCGCAGGAGGGGCTGCGGGGCGCAGGAAGGGCTGCGGGGCGCAGGAGGGGCTGCGGGGGGCAGGAAGGGCTGCGGGGGGCAGGAGGGGCTGGGGGGGGCAGGAAGGGCTGCGGGGGGCAGGAAGGGCTGGGGGGGGCAGGAGGGGCTGCGGGGCGCAGGAAGGGCTGCGGGGGGGCAGGAAGGGCTGCGGGGGGCAGGCAGCGTCACTTGCCCCGGAGGGGGAAGAAGGGACCGGGGCTTGGCAGCAGCGCGCTCCGCCGTGTGCCGCCGTCCTGCTCGGGACACGGGGCTGCGATACAGTGTCGCCACCTGGTGGCACTGTCAAAGACCAAAGGAGGTTGGTTTCGTAATGATTTAGAACCGCAGAATCGATTCAGTCGGAAAAGACCTTCAAGATCATCGAGTCCAACGATTACCTATGTCCACCGAGGCTGGTGCTGAACTGTATCCCTCACCACCTTGTCTCTGTCTCTGAAACACCTCCGGGTATAGGGCTTCAACCACCGAGCTGGGAAACCTGCTACAGCGGTTGAGAATCCTTTCAGTGAAGAAGTTTCTTCTAACCTCCAACCTAAACCTCTCCTGGTGCCACTTGAATCCATTTCCTCTTGTTCTGCCATTTACTATTAGGGAGAAGAGACTGACCCCCACCTCACTCCAGCCTCCTTTCAGGGAGGTGTGGAGAGCAATGAGGTCTCTCCTCAGCCTCCACTTCTCCATAATAAACAACCCCAGTTCCCTCAGCTACTCCTCACAAGACCTGTCTTCCAGACCCTTCACCAGCTCCATTGCCCTTCTCTGGCAAAAGCAGGGTGGAAAACCCTAAACTCCTGTAGGTTGAGCAAGTTTCAGGATTCACACAACAGCTGCAGGCTCTTGTCCTCATCTCAAACACTAACTGCCTGTCACATACCCCTGGGACCGGGCAACACCTCACAAGAGATCATAGAATCAATCAGGTTGGAAGAGACCCCCAAGATCATCCACTCCAACCGAGAACCCAGCCCTAGCCAGTCAACTAGACCATGGCACTAAGTGCCTCATCCAGGCTTTGCTTGAATACCTCCAGGCACAGTGATTCCACCACCTCCCTGGGCAGCCCATTCCAATGCCAATCACTCTCTCTGGGAAGAACTTCCTCCTAACATCCAGCCTAGACTTCCCCCAGCACAACTTGAGACTGTGTCCCCTTGTTCTGTTGCTGGTTGCCTGGCAGAAGAGACCAACCCCACCTCCCTTCAGGTAGTTGTAGACAGCGATGAGGTCTGCCCTGAGCCTCCTCTGCTGCAGGCTGCACACCCCCAGCTCCCTCAGCCTCTCCTCATAGGGCTGTGCCCCAGGTCTCTCGCCACACCTTCCAGTATCTCAACATCTCTCTTGAATTGAGGGGCCCAGAACTGGACACAGCACTCAAGGTGTGGCCTGAGCAGTGCTGAGTACAGAGGCAGAATAACCTCCCTTGTCCTACTGGCCACACTCTTCCTGATACAGGCCAGGATGCCATCATCCTATCCTATCCCATCCCACCCCACCCCACCCTGTGCTGCCTCTCTAACAGCTGTGTCACAAGTTTCTCAAGACATACAGAACACTGTCAGCCTGGGTGGGTGTGGTGGGTTGAGATTAGCACCCCAAAATAAATTCACCAGACCTTGGCAGAAGCAAATGAAGCAATGTATTTACAGCAGGCCAAATTTAAAGCATGAAACACAATGGTACAGAAATGTATTTACTATATATGTATATATGTATACACAATACAAGGTACAGAAATACATTTACAAACATTTTCAATTAGTTACAACTTAGAAATAACACAAAAATTCTCCCTGGATGAAGCCCAGAAGGGGCTAATAGATGCCTTTACTCCTCACCTCAGTAAGAAAAGCCAAGAAGCTCACAACTGTTATCACTCAACCAAGGTTAGTGCAGGAATAGGTGTGGAGGAGTTAAGGAGCAGCTGATGGAAGGAGGCAGAAAGGTGAAGAACAGAGAAATAGTTTATACAGGAGGTTATATACTAGTCCAGCAAGTGAATGAAATGATATGGACTTAGCTTATTGCTGTTCTTCTGCATCCAATACAATCCTTTATTTAAGATGCTGAATGAAAGCAGAATGTTAACTCTATAACTGCCCCAGTGGGTGTAAGTAACTCATACAGAGGAAAACGATCAATGCCTGAACCCACCACAACACACTCTTGTCTTGATGAGTTCCATGAGCTAGAGAAGGCAAGATGGAGAGCAAGACTTTGCCAGGTCCTTCCACGGAATGGCTTGGTTTGGAAGGGACCCCCAGAGGTCATCTACCACCGCAGTGAGCAGGGACATCCTTCACTAGATGTCAGGTTGCTCAGAGCCTGGCCTTGAACATTGCCAGGGATGAGGCCCTAGCTACCTCTCTGGGCAACCTGTTCCAGTGTTCCATCACCTTCATGGTAAAGGACTTGTTCCTAGCATCCAATCTAAATCTCCTTCAATTTCAAACCATTGCTCCTCGTCCTATACCTACAGGCCTTCGTAAACAGTCACTCTGCAGCCTTCTTTAGGCCCCCTGCAGGTACTGGAAGGCTGCTATTAGGTCTCCCCAGACTCTTCTATTCCCTAGGCTGAATAACCCCAGCTCCCTCAGCCTGTCCTGGCAGCAGAGGCATTCGAGCCCCCTGATCATTTTTGTGGCTCTCCTTTGGACCCACTCCATCAGATGTCCTTCCTGTCCATGGAAGGGCACAGAGTAAGCCACAAAGGTGTTCAGCGGGCTGGAGAAGCACCCCATGAGGACAGGGTGCAGGAACTGGGGCTGCTCAGCCTGCAGTAAAGGAGGCTCTGGGGAGACCTTAGAAGGTGTACCTGAACGGGGGCTACAAGAGAGCTGGGGAGGGACACTTACAAGGGCCAGTAGGGACAGGATGAGGGACAATGGCTTCGAGATGAAGAAGGGAGATTTAGACTGGAGATTAGGAAGAAATTCTTTGCAGTGAGGATGATGAGCCACTGGCACGGGCTGCCCAGGGAAGCTGCGGATGCCCCCTCCCTGCAGGTGTTCGAGGCCAGGTCAGATGAGCCCTTGAGCAAGCCGCTCTAGCGAAAGGTGTCCCCCCCTGCAGGGGCCCCTAGGCTGGGCAGTGCGAGCTCGCCGGGCCCCAGGACTCCTGGTCCCAGCGGTCCCGGCGCCGCGCCCCCGCCCGCGGCCTGCCGCGCCCCGCAGCGCTGTGCGGCTCCGGCACTGCGGCTCCCGGCAGGCAGCGCGGCCCCGCCCCGCCCCCGCTTGGCCCCGCCCCGCCGTGCTGCTGCGCCCGGCCCGGCCCCGGCCTAGCCCTGCCCATCCCGGTCCCGGCGCCCCGCTCCTCTCCCCGACCCCCCCTTTATCCGCCGCCTCGACCGCGCTCGGTGTGCAAGGGCAGTCTGGAGCCTCAGCGGGGCGGCGGCTCCGTGTGCCAGGGCCGGGCATGGCACCGCGCCGCCTTTCGCGTGGGGTCCGCTGTCCGTAGGTGCGGTGGGTAGGTGCCGTAGCGAAGGCCCTGAGGGCTCTGCGGGGCGGCGCTGAGGAGGCCGTGATGGGGCGGGGAGCCCTGCTTGGTGGGGGGCCACCGAGGGTCTGGGAGGAAGGGCGGCTCTGAAATGTGAGGTGTGGTGAGGGGTTCCTGAGTGCGGCCAGGGAGGTGCGAGGGGGCCGGGGGCGGCACCACGGCGGGAACTCAGACGGGCTGAGGGGGCCGTGCCGGGGTGCACTGGGGCGCGGGGGCGTGCCGGAGGCGGCTTAAGGGAGAGGGACTGGGCTGCCCTGGAGCAGCTGTGCTGGGCTGGGGCTTTTGTGGGCTCAGGGGCCGTGCTAGGCTGGGGCTTTTGTGGGCTAAGGTGGGGCTTTTGTGGGCTGAAGAGCTGTGCTAGGCTGGGGTGGATGGGAGCACAGGCTCCAGGGGCAGAACTGGAGAGTACTGTCGTGGCACTGCCCAGGGATGGTGTAGGGTTGGGCTTCCCTGAGGAGGAAGAGATGCAGTGGGGAGCTGAGCTGAGTGGATGTGCTGAGGAGAATGGGAAGGAAGGGGTACCCCCAGCGAGAGGATTACTGGGGAGCAGTAGGAGGAGGATTGAGAGCAGTGCTGTGAGCTGTGCTAGGGAAGATGCTGGAAGTGGTGGTGAGGGGGTAGTGCTGGAGGGGCAACTGTGGAGCATTCTGAGGTGGTAGTGGGTGGGGAAAATGGTGCTTGAGGGTTTGTCAGTGATTATTAAATTGAGGTTCTTTGGTACCTCTGTAAGGCATGTCTGTAGAGAACTAAGAAGAAGGGTTTGCAATAAATACTTGGAATGGACTGGTAGGTTCAAGGAGAGCTGCAAATTGAGGAGAGAAGAGATGCAGGTCGCTTTTCTGGGGAGAGAGGCAGGCTCTGAGTTAGAGCTGTTGTGTTGCTGCTTGCCACAGCTGACCAGTGGATGCGAAGGCATCTCTCCCCTGCCGTGCTGCGACGTCCCAGCCCTCTCTGATTGTGCAGAAGTGAATGTCTGACTATCCTGTAGGCATGGCTCATTTGAGAGAATTTGCCAGCCAGGTAAGTGACAACTGAAAACTTGTTTTAAACTCTTGTTAAAACGAGTTTAAAACAAATCACTTTTTGCCACTCCTTATCTCTCTCATACATGTCTCAGCTTACTCCTGTTGGCTGACTGGTTTGTATCTTATCCTGTGGTGGTGTTAGGCTGGCAGTGTTAGGTTGCCAGGCATCTAGAAAGGGAGTTCATTGCCTGGTATGGTGTCTTTCTCAAGGTCAACTTAGCTCTTCTAAGAGAGACAGGAGTTGTTGGCTATTTGAGTATTTTTGGGAGAGCAAGTCTAGAAATGGGAGCAGAAAAGCTGAGTGCAGGTTACGCCAGGCACACCTTACTGAAGTGGTTCTTCTTACCTGAGAAAATTGGCCATGTAATCTTAGTGTGTAAGGTGCTGGATGCTGAACTTTCCTAAGAGAAATGCCAGCCTCAGTGTATGTGGTGAAGTCCTGATGTTATGATGACATTTCCAGGAGAGGAATGTGGAAGGATGATGTCATGACTGACGACTGAAAGCTAAACCGCACTAATAGTGTTGGCTTGAATCTTCCTCCTCCTGAATTTGGTTGTGGGGTGTGTTTAGTTATTGGCAGATGTCAATACTTGGTGTAGGTTGTGTTAAACCATGTCTGTGAATTTTTTGGCCTTTTTCTGTCCTGCTCCTGGCTGCAGAATTAGAACACTAAAAGCTTTAGTGCTTTGAGGTGATGCTTTCCCTTAGCCTTTTCAATGTAACATTGATTTGCAGTGCACCTTAGTTTACTGCTGTCTTTCACAGAAGCTGTTTCCCCAAAGTGTGTCTGGAATTAGATGCAAATGTGTGCCTGAGTGAGTCATAGTACAGGGAGAGAAATGAAGGGAGTAGGAGAAGGTGCTGCCTGGTTAGGGCTGAGAGCTGAGTTCTGTAGCTGCAGAGAGGGCTGCTCTGAAGCTTTTTAGTGCACAGCATTCACTGATGAAGTTCGTCAGGGTTCCACTGGTCTCACCTCTAAATTGATTACACATGTGTAAGGCATTCTCAGATTCTGTCATCCCGTGACTCTCTGTCTGGTCCTGGAATAGGAAAGCAGCCCATGTTGTCCATTCCTCAGGGCTCTTGAGGAATCTTTCATGGGACCTTGCAAGATACACAACTGAGGATTACTGGACCAGCAGTAGGAATTGGCCTGCGGGTCTGTTCACCAGAGTTTGGGAAGAGGTGGGAAATACTTTTATAGTTGACAGCCCAGGACATGGATTTGGATGTCAGAGGCTTGGCTTATCTTTGATTCCCAGTTCTGTTGCTGATGTTCAGGGTTACCTCAGGCACATCCCCAAATCCCTCTCTGTGCCTCTGTTTCCTTCCTTAGTTAGCTATCTCCCTGCCTTTTCTTGGCAGTCTGTTACTGTATAGGTACAGCACGGTGGGCTTCTGGTCCTTGTTGGGAGCTCTGTTGGTTAGGTGATGCGTTTGCATTGCTGTGTGTAAAACTCTGGTCTGAGCCCTATTTCTAGAAGCTGTTGAAGTTCTCTGACTAGTCCCTCCCTTGAAGCAAAAGAATACTCTCTGTGGAGCAAGGTGAGAGTCTCAGACAAATGTGTGTGCTTGGAAGTGTTGAACACAAACTTTGCTCTTGCTCATCAGCTCTAAGTCTATACTGCAGAAGTTCAAGACTCTTTCAGGGTTAGTAGCTGAAAAGAGCTGTGCACAATTTTTGTGTAGCCAGGGAGGCTTTGAGATGTTTCCAGATGCAAAGCTGATTTCTGCAAAGAGAACATAGTGCCCACTGCAGGAATCTGCCCACAGTTGGTGGCCCAGAGGTTAGTGTGTAACATGCAGTGTGGATAAATGCTGAATGGGAAGATGGGGAGGAGACAAGGCAATGAGGGGGGGAAAAAAGGTCAGTAGCTGAGGTCTGTTAAAACAATATTCCTCTCCTAGTGTTTGGCAGAGGAAAATGATATTTATTTGGCTGATTGGGAAGTCAGAAGTAAGAGTAAATGCTGCTGTAGTTTCATACAAACCTTTGGAGGCTTCTAAGCTCACAGTCAGTTTCAGCTCTTAAAAGCACCATGGCCTTGACAGTCTTTTTCTGTTACAGACTTCTCCCATTTAGAACAGTGATTCTGATCCTGATGTGCCCAAACCAAGGCACCTTCACTTCCAGAAGGGTTTGAGCACCTCTGTGCTTTAGGCAGAGGATGCAGATGCTCACAATGCTGAATGTGATAGTGAGATTCAGCCAGATACAGCTCTGAGAGAAGAACTTGAGCCCGTTCAAAGGGTGCTTGCTTCTGTTCCCCATATGCAGCTTATCTTTCGAGGCAGTAGCTTTGAAATGAGGGTAAGCCCTTCTCTAGACTCCTCTCAGAGGCTGTGCATATAATGTCTTTGCAGACAGAGCTGGCAGACATGCTGAACCCATTCTTTCTTCATGAAGCAGCTGATGTCACTGCCAGGCTTGTCTCTTACCACACTGCAGTTCTTAATTCCTGCTGTCTGCAGTAAGTTGCTCTGTTTTAAAACATGGCATCATCAGTCATGATGGCAAATATCCCCACACCTGTCATGACAAAGCATCTTTCTTTCCTGTGCTGTGAGATTAGATCCTGGAGGGCAGAAGTGGAGCACATTACTAGTAGATTGTCTTCATCCCTCTCATGCTTCCCACCCCTTCCTGCTTGTACAACCAAGATAGTGTTTTGTCTGCTCTCCCCCAAAAGCCTGCTCAGATCTGACTGAGCCATCTCTAGTGTCTGACTTCCTTCAGTGGGGAGAAAAAGCATGAGGCTTTTAGCTCCAGAAGAGGTTTAGCAATGTAGCAGAACATGGGGAGCAGCAACCAGTCAGCTTTTCAGACTCTGGCCTGGAGGTCTGTTTTGCAGTAGTGCTGAATTCCATGAGTGTGGAGGAAAATGGAGAGAGTCCAAGGTGGTGAACAGGTTCTACAAGCTTATTTGAGTTATCTATGTTCATTTATGCAGGTGTGAAGCACTTCATCCTGATTCTGTTCCTTCCAATGAGTTAAGTTTTTCAGGTGTATTCAGCACTGCAATTCCAGATTGGGGATCTGCAGCCAGGGTGGTTCTCTGACAACAAGACTGACACTTGTAGGAGAGCTCATGTTTGTTGCACCCTCACTGCAGTGCTCTACAGGTGCCAGTGTGTTGGTTGGTGTAGAGGAGGGCAGGGTTACACAGAATTGTTTTTTCTCTTCTGGCCCCTGCCCAGTTCAAGCCCCCGAAGCATGTCAGTGTACCTCTCTGACAGAGCACAGCTCACCATGCCTACCATGCCTGCACTTTTTCTACTGTCTGGTGGTTGCTGAGGCATCTATGGCCATCCATCTAAACATTTACCCACTAGCCCAAATGTGGCAACTCAGAAAGGATCTTACTTAATGGACAAGAGCTTTTGAGCAGTTGTCCTGCAGACTAGCATAATTTTATCTTAGTCTGGTTTAGGATTTCAAAACTGCATCCACAAAAATGCCCCCTGGCAATGTCTTCTGTAGTGTCCACAGTGGTAGTTCACAAGGTGTTCCACTGGCCTAATGTTGACCTGCTTGAGTGGAGGATGGGCCTGTTTCTTCTTTCCAGAAAGTGAAGAAATTAGTTGGCAGACTCTGGTCCTGCAGCAGTTCTTCAGGAGGCTGCAACCATGGCTGAAATAACTCTTTGCCACTTTGAACCATTCTTGCTTGCTAGAGTCATAGAATTCACAGAATCATAGAATCAGCCAGGTTGGAAGAGACCTCAAAGCTCATCCAGTCCAACCTAGCACCCAGCCCTAGCCAATCAGCTGGACCATGGCACTAAGGGCCTCATCCAGGCTTTTCTTGAACACCTCCAGGGATGGTGACTCCACCTCCCTGGGCAGCCCATTCCAATGCCAATCACTCTCTCTCTGGGAAGAACTACCTCCTAACATCCAGCCTAGACTTCCCCCTGCAGAACTTGAGACTGTGTCCCCTTGTTCTGTTGCTGGTTACCTGGCAGAAGAGACTGAGGCCACCCTGGCTACAGCCTCCCTTCAGGTAGTTGTAGACAGCAGGTTCTGGCTGTTGCAGGTATGACTTGTGTGATTTTTGCAGCTCTTGTCAGGAGATGCACACCCTCAGGTCCTCTATAGAGTCTGACCACGTCCTGTTACCCAAGAGCTCTGAAGCATTTCCAGATCAGTTTTGAAGTAACAGGTGCTGGGAAGGTAAATCCAGTACCTGTGAACAAAGCTTCCTGTTCCACCCTGATACAGTGGGCCTGTCTCTTCTGCCTGTCAGAGCTGTATAGTTTTCCTGAGGCACTTGGGCTTTTCAGGAGGGTTTGTCTACTTCACTCCCCTTACCTGCACTGCATTGTGCCACAGAACATGAAGTATGGCAGGTTGTTTACAAAGCTGTCTGTGATTACAGAGCCCAATACACAAATTGGTGGCTGTCACAGAAACTACCCATAGTAGCAAGTGCTCTTTTGTCAGATGTCCTGTTCTTCAAGAATGAGTCTTGACCCTCTGAGGTGCTGTGCCAGACTGACAAGGGGAGCAGGAACTTACACCTTGACATTTCTTTTCTCTTGGAAAAAGTACCTGCATGGGAGAGGAGATAGAATTGCTTCCCTGCAGGATTCATGTGGACAGTGCTGAGCCAGGTGCTTGGAGGAGGTGATCCTCTTTCTGTTCTTTCTCCCTGATGTGTGGGAGTGGCTGATGTGGTGAGTGGCATTTTTGCAGTGCAGTAGGTGACTGTGACCTCTAGGCCTTCTTGCTGCTACTTCAAGCTGGTCAAGAGATGGAAAATGCTTCTGACCTCTTGTGAGCCTGGACTAGCCAGAGTGTTCTCCCTGTGCTGCAGTAGCCATCCTCATGTTGTCTCCTGGCATTTCTCAAGTTCAAATGTTCTTCCTTTCCCTGCCTTCCTCTTTTCCAATCCCTGTTATGTAATCCCAGTTCCTTTCACAGAATCATTAAGGTTGGAAAAGACCTCAAAGATCATTTGAGTCCAGCCATAACCCAGATAACATGACCACTAAATTATACCCTGAAGCATGACATCTGCACTCTCCTTGAACATTTCCAAGGATGGTGACTCCAGCACCTCCCTGGGCAGCCTGTTCCAATGCCTCACCACTCTTGCAGGAAAGAATTTTTTTTCTGATATGCAACCTAGACCTCCCCTAACTTCAGCCCATTTCCTCTCCTCACATCACTGAGAGAAGAGACTGACACTGACCTCATCCCAGCCTTCTTTCAGGTAGTTGTAGAGAGCAGTGAGGCCTCCTTTCAGCCTTCTCTCCTCCAGACTAAACAATCTCAATTCCTTCAGTTGCTCCTCACCAGACTTGTTCTCCAGACCCTTCACCAGCTTTGTTGCTCTTCTCTAGACACCCTCCAAGACCTCAGTATCTTTCTTGTACTTGCATCCCTGCATATTCCCTCCAGTCTGTTTCCAGTGCATTTTTTTCAGCCTGCTTGGGTGTTGCCATGGGATGAACAAGGATGTTTGATTATCTTTCTGTGTCCAGGACTGGAATGCCTGCAGAGATCCTGCACAGTGAGCTGGCTGCAAAGGTCCCTCTGGGTCTGGCTCACTCCGTGTAGTGATGCACTGGGCACAGAAGGCAAACAACTTGTAATGACTGGCTGGCTTAATCATTAAGCAGTGCCTAGGGCAGCTCTTAGTGGTGGCTTGCTGCTAGAACCTGGTGTTGGGTGGAAAAATGGAGCTGCCCTGTTCAGAGATAAAATCTCTGCCAGCTCAAGGCCCTTGCTAGGGAGTGGTCCCTCTGAGTGACGTGTTGGAGGTGAGACTGAGAAGTTCTGGGTGTGGAAAACTCACTGTAATGGTTTGGCTGCTTCCTGGAAGCCAGGCCTTATTTTCCAGATGATTTTTTTTAATGGACTTGTGATTTATTTTTTTTTTAATAGCAGAAGAACTAATTAGAGAGAGCTTCTTATTAGCATGAGAGAAGAGCAGGGCCTCCTGCTCAGAAAATGACTCTAATTTCTACCCTCCTTCATCCATACTTGTGTTAATAAAGGGTTAACTTGGAGGCTGCTGTTAAAGGATCAGTATTTCTTAGGTGGCCCTGTCAATAGCTTCCCTTGATGTGCTTATCCAAGGAGGGAAATGCTGTTTGCTCCTTTATTCAGGCATGCCAGTCAGGGGAGAGGCTGTTCCAGAAAAGCAGGTCTGCACGTGGAGTGTCCATTCAGCTCTCCTGTCTCTCTTGGGATAGGCAGGTGTCTGGCCTCCTTGCTGCTGACCTTCTAGAAGATGTGAGGCTCCTTCTGAGGAGAGCTGGGCTAGCTACTGCCTGGAAATCAGGTTGCAGCAGAGCAGATGGCTAATGTCAGCTGGTATTTGCATTAGAATCACAGAATCAGTCAGGGTTGGAAGGGACCACAAGGAGCAGCCAGTTCCAACCCCCCTGCCATGGGCAGGGACACCCTACCCTAGATCAGGCTGGACAGAGCCTCATCCAGCCTGGCCTTAAACACCTCCAGGGATGAGGCCTTGACCACCTCCCTGGGCAACCCATTCCAGGCTCTCACCACCCTCCAACCAAGCAGGGAAGGGTATAAATCTCGGAAATCACTCAGATCTTTGAGTCTAGGAGAGCAGTCTGGGGAAACATCATTGTGATCTTCCTGTGGCCTCTTGCTTGTGCCCATTTTCTCACCTGGATCTTCAAAAGAAGCATGGTTCTGGTACACCTTGGCAGCTGGTCTCTTTATTTAGCTGTGGACAAGTGCTTGCTCTGCTTTGGCACCAGCATAGTGCTTGCAGTTGAGCAGTCCTGTCCCAAAGAAGCTGATATTGAAGTTGATATTCTTCTCCAGGGCTTCTCTCCCCTTCCTCTCTCACTATGGCCTGCAGAGTTTCTTCAGCTCAGAAACCTTAAAGGTTTTTTTTTGGCTTTTCTCACCTTGGATATGTTCTGTGTTAAATTTGTCACCGTGTGGAGGCCTCTTAGGCTATGTGAGTTTCATGTGCATTAGACACCACAGTAACTGCAGAGGTAGGGTGAAGAGCTGTATCAGTATGCACAGTGCTCTGCAGGCTGCCCTAGAGCTTCATGGGCTTTTCTCATCTCTCCTTTCTGGTTTAGCACTCCAGAGTGGATCCTGAGGAGCTGTTCACCAAGCTGGAGAGGATTGGCAAAGGATCATTTGGTGAAGTGTACAAAGGGATTGACAACCGCACCAAGGAGGTGGTCGCTATCAAGATCATTGATCTGGAGGAGGCTGAGGATGAGATTGAGGACATTCAGCAGGAGATTACAGTGCTCAGCCAGTGTGATAGTCCTTACATCACCCGGTACTATGGCTCCTACTTGAAGGTAAGATAAAGCCAAGGCACTTCTCTTGCCAGCAGTTTGGGAGTGGGGTGGGCTTTGATACGGGTGCCACAGCTGGTGGTGACACCAGCACTGAAAGGTGTCCGATCTGTGACTGTTAGTGTGGCAGCAGGAACAGCAGTGTCACTGCTCACTGCATTCATTTGGTTTTCATAGGAGGCTGTGCTTTAAGGCACCTGCAAAGCACATGAAAGTGTGGGGTACAGTGTGGTCCCAAGAGCAGGGCACTTCACTGGAGATGAAATCTGTTGAAGAGGCAGAGCTCTCCCCAGGTTGAGTACTCTTGAAAGGAAGTTTGTGGAATACTTTGCCAAAATACCACAGTTTTAGGATAGTACCACTGAGGGCTTTATGCTCCTAGAAAGGAGTTTTCAAACTGTGCTTTGTGTTCTTGTGAGCATCATTTCATCCAAAATGATGAAAAGTGCAGAGCTGGAGTCTTTAGAGGAGTGCTGATACTGCTTCCATTGAGAACAGGATTAGGGCTCCCCAGTGGATGCTATCAGTAGCGAGAACCAGGTCTGGCCCCTGCATGCTGGCTGCTGGAGGTGTAAGGTAGCACTGAGGCTGTAGCAAACACTTCTGAGGCTCTTGGATCCCAGTTACTCACTAAATATTTTCATAGGGTCTAATGCATTTTCTCAGCTGTTTCCTGAGGGCACCAAGCAAGCTTTAGTTTCATGGCTTACCTTCTACCAGGACCTTGTGTGTCTGGAGATCTTGTTTCTGAGCATTTTGCTGATGGTACCCTTCAAGCTGAAAGTCTCGTTAATGAGCTCAAAGGCTGCAAAGCTCCCCTGTCACTGTCAGGAGGGAGATGTGCTACATTTGTTAAATGGCTCCAACCCTACATAGACTGCACTTATCCCCGTGGGCTGTGCAGTCTGGTGCCTGGAAAGGCACTAAGCTCTCTCAGACAGAACTGCAGACCAAGGGAAAGAAATGTGCTGGGGCAAGTCTACCTCTGTGAGGCTGTGTCAGGAGGAGAGGAGGAATCATAGAATCACAGGATGGTTTTGGTTGAAAAGACCTTTAAGGTCATCAAGTCCAACTGTCAGCTGAACACCACTGTGGCCATTAAACCATATCTCATAGTGCCAGGTCCACATGTTCTTTAGAACTCCTCCAGGGATGGTGACTCCACCACCTCTCTGGGCAGCCTGTTCCAAAGCCTGACCACTCTTGCAAGAAAGAAATTTTTCCTGCTGTCCAGCCTAAACCTCTTCTGGTGCAATTTCAGGCTATTTCCTCTTGTTCATAGAATCAACCAGGTTGGAAGAGACCTCCAAGATCATCCAGTCCAACCTATCCCCCAGCCCTATCCTGTCAACCAGACCATGGCACTAAGTGCCTCATCCAGGCTTTGCTTGAACACCTCAAGGGACGGTGACTCCACCACCTCCCTGGGCAGCCCATTCCAATGCCAATCACTCTCTCTGGGAAGAACTTCCTCCTAACATCCAGCCTATACCTACCCCAGCACAACTTGAGACTGTGTCCCCTTGTTCTATTGGTGGTTGCCTGGGAGAAGAGGCTAACCCCCACCTGGCTACAATGTCCCTTCAGGTAGTTGTAGACAGCAATGAGGTCACCCCTGAGCCTCCTCTTCTTCAGGCTAAACAACCCCAGCTCCTTGTTCTATCACCTGATGCTAGGGAGAGGAGATTGATCCCCACCTGACTCCAGCCTCCTTTCAGGAGGTTGTAGAGAGAGATGGGAGCTCCTTCCTTGAGCCCCTGAGAATCGCAGAATTAACCAGGATGGAAAAGACCTCTAGGATCATCGAGTCCAACCTATCACCTAACCCTTCTAATTAACTAAAGCATGGCACTAAGTGTCTGATGCAGCCTCCTCTTAATCACCTCCAGGGATGGGGACTCCACCACCTCCCCATGCAGCCCGTTGCAATGGGCAATCACTCTTTCTGTGTAGAACTTCTGCCTTAACATCCAGCCTAAACCTGCCCCGGCACAGTTTGAGTCTGTGTCCTCATGTTCTGCTGTGGTGTGCAGCGTCTCTTGGGTTGTGTACAGGTCTGCTGCTGTGTGGTGCTGCCTCTGGGCTGTTTCGTGTTTCTGCCTGCTGTTATTACTGTCTTTGCTCTTCATTTGTGCTCTGGCTTGCAGGGCACTAAGCTGTGGATAATCATGGAATACCTAGGAGGAGGTTCAGCCCTGGATTTGGTAAGTACATGGAAAGCTGTGGACAACCACAGACACTGTCTGGAGCCTTGCCTTGTGAAATGTCCATAAGGCAGACACTCACTTGGCACATACCCTCTTTCTGGCAGCCTTGTGCCAGAAGGGCAGGCAGGGCAGGCCAGACATGCTGGTTATGCATATCCCAGGACAAAGGAGATGTTTGCCCAGAGCTCAGCTGTCAAAGCACTGTTCTTCAGTGTGCTCTGCTGCAGAACAATGGGAAGAGCCTGTGAACCGAAACAGGACAGCAGCCAGTTGGTTTTGAGCAGTGGAAATCCATACTTCTCCTAGTAAGAGTCCATGGGATTGTTCAGTGCTTGTGTGGCACCATGACAACAGAGTCTATGGTCAGGTTTCCCAGATATTTGATAATACAAATGGCATTTCAGAACTTTCCTCAGATGGTAAGGGAATATAGATGCTGAATTAAACCCCTGGGCAAAACTCTGCTGTATTCTGTGACGTGAGTTTTGCCTTTCTCCTGAGGACAGTGAAGCCTGTTTTTCCAGAGAGGTAACTAAGGTCATGTAGTAAAAACTGCTGAGCCTGCACTAACTTGGAGGAAGGATGCAGTGGGGAGGCTGCCATCAGCAGGAGTCATCTTTGTGTCAGAACCTAAATTATTGCACTGAGAAGGCAGAATTTATTAGAGGACAGCTGATGGAGAGGAGGAGAACTTTGATACAATACTCTGAAGCCAGGGACTAGAAGCTGTCTCTGGGCCATTCAAGTGGCTGTAATTCATTGAATCCTAGAAGGAGTTGGATTGGAAGGGACCTTAAAGATCATCGAGTTCCAGCCTCCCTGCTGTGGGCAGGGACACCTCCCACTAGACCAGGCTGCTCATGACCTCATCCAAGTTGGCCTTGAACACCTCCAGGGAGGGGGCATCCATCACCTCCCTGGGCAACCTGTTCCAGTGTCTGCCCACCCTCAATGTAAAGAATTTCTTTCTAAATCTCCCCTCATCCAGGTTCAATTCATTCCTCCTCCTCCTCCTGTCATTACAAATTCTTGTCAAAAGTTCCTTCCCAGCTTTCTTGTGGGCCCCTTCTGATTCTTGCATGTGAGCAGACAGACTTGGGCAAGAGAAACTCTTAAGGTGTTCACCAGAGTATTTCCAGGCCAAAGCAAAATATGAGATTCCTGCTGTTATCTGGGAAGCTTTTAACAAACCAACAGAAACCCCCCCAAAGATATTCCATTGACTGCTTCTAGAAGCAAAGTCCAGGCATGCAGCAGGTACTTCCTGCTGAGCTTGACCTGCTTAGCCAAGGTTCCAAGTAATAAACTGAGAGGCTGGAAAACCCAAATCATCAGCTGCCCTCCTTTAAGTCATCTTTCTGCCTTTTATCAGCTGAAGCCAGGGCCCCTGGAGGAGACTTACATAGCTACTATCCTGAGAGAAATCCTAAAGGGTTTGGATTATCTGCACTCTGAGAGGAAGATCCACAGAGATATCAAAGGTAAGAATGGAGAGCTCAGCTTTTCTCTTGAGGGGTGTTAGTAACACAAGGTACAGCAGTAATCTGAGAGGTTTCCAAGGCTCTTTCCTGTTGGATTGCTAGTTTCAGAACATGATGTTTGTCATTTTATTGCAGCTCATGCTTTTCATGTCTCTAGGGTTTACAGTAACTATAAGATCTGTAGCTGTAGTTTGGACAGGCAGAGGGCTAAAGCAAAAGGGTCTCAATGAAAGGCATGCTCAAATATTAGCTCATTCTCAGTCCCTGTCTCACAGGCTGAGCAATATCAATGTCTTAAGCTGAGTGGGAAACAGTACAAGAGCTCTTTGGAAGGATCTGCTCTTTACCCTGCTAGATTTTCAGGTCAGCAAAGAAGTATGCCACAGGAGGTCCATTCTCAGTATTCAGTTCTGTGTGGGCTGGAGATGATTCAGAAACCAGTGGACTTAATGCCTCTTTTTTTTTGTGTGTGTGAACAGCTGCCAATGTGCTGCTTTCAGAACAAGGAGATGTGAAACTGGCTGACTTTGGAGTGGCTGGACAGTTGACAGACACACAAATCAAGCGGAACACCTTTGTTGGGACTCCTTTCTGGATGGCACCAGAGGTCATCAAACAGTCTGCTTATGACTTCAAGGTCAGCTGGCAGCAGGAGGATTGCTACTTGGTGTTGCTGTAGATGGGAAAGTGTAAGGATGAATGATGGGGATTGGAAGTGCTGCTTGTTGCAAGAATGGCACTATCCTGTTTTGGCTCAGGGTCTGCTGGAGAAGTGTCTCTGTTGGCCATGAAGCAAGCATCTGGTTCTATGTGATCAGCGCTCTGGCAGCACTGAAGCTGCCTGCTTCTGTGTTGCAGAACTGCTGCTGGCTCTGCCCTGGTGACACTGTTCTTGTTCCTCTTTCAGGCAGACATCTGGTCCCTTGGAATTACAGCTATTGAGCTGGCAAAGGGAGAGCCACCCAATTCTGATTTGCATCCTATGAGGGTTCTCTTCCTGATCCCCAAAAATAACCCTCCAACACTTGAGGGTCACCACAGCAAGCCCTTCAAGGAGTTTGTGGAAGCCTGCCTCAATAAGGATCCTAGATTTGTGAGTATTGCTGCCCACCTGTGAATTTGGGCAATGGATTGCAGAAGGCAAAGGTTTATTTAGCAGGAAGACTTTTGGGTGCAAAGCTTCTGCAGAGAAAGAAATCCTGAGCTTGCAGAATCAATGGGTAAGCCCAGCAAGGATTGAAATCAGGGCACCTGCATGTTTAGAGCACAGAGATGATAGAATTGTTGAGAACACCCAAGATCATCAAGTCCAACCACTGACCAGTACCACTGTAGCCACATGCCCCAAAGTGCCATGTCCACGCATTTCTCTAACACCTCTGGGGACATTGACTCCACCAGCTCCCTGGGCAGCCTGTTCCAATTCCTGACCAGGCTTGCAGGAAAGAACTTTTCCTAAGCTCTTATATAAACTTCCCCTGGCAGAATTTCAGGCCATTTCCTCTTGTGGGAGGGAGAAGAGACCAACTCCCACCTGGCTTCAACCTCCTTTCAGGGCATTGTAGAGAGGTTTCTACATGAGACCCCCTGAGGGTCCCCTCAGCCTCCTTCAGACTAACCAATCCCACTTCCCTCAGCTGCTCTTCACCAGACCCTTCACCAGCTTTGTTGCCCTTCCTTGTACCTTCTCCATAGAATCCTAGAATCAACCAGGTTGGAAGAGATCTCCAAGCTCATCCAGTCCAACCTAGCACCCAGCCCTGTCCTGTCAACCAGACCATGGCACTGAGTGCCTCATCCAGGCTTTTCTTGAACACCTCCAGGGACGGTGCCTCCACCACCTCCCTGGGCAGCCCATTCCAATGCCAATCACTCTCTCCATGAAGAACTTCCTCCTAACATCCAGCCTAGACTTCCCCCAGCACAACTTGAGACTGTGTCCCCTTGTTCTATTGCTGGTTGCCTGGGAGAAGAGGCTAACTCCACCCTGGCTACAATGTCCCTTCAGGTAGTTGTAGAGAGCAATGAGGTCACCCCTGAGCCTCCTCTTCTCTAGGCTAAACAACCCCAGCACCTCCACGTCCTCTTTGGAGTGGGGGGCAGCAAGCTGAGGCCCGTGCTGGCTAGGTGTAATGTACTTTCCTTCTCTGCCCCAGAGGCCGACTGCCAAGGAGCTGCTGAAGCACAAGTTCATCACGCGCTACACCAAGAAAACCTCCTTCCTCATGGAGCTGATCGATCGGTTCAAGCGCTGGAAGTCCGAGGGCCACGGAGAAGATTCCAGCTCGGGTGATTCTGATATGTACGTGGATGTTCTGCCTGGAGAGGTGCCCTGGGGGAGCCTCTTGCAAACAGCCTGGAACCCCTGACCTGCAGTGGAGGTCTTAGGCTAGCTCAGAGATGCCCATGAGCATCAGCTCGTGGGAGCAGGTGTCTGCTGCCTGATGCAATGGGGGTTACCTCCTGTTTGGTGGGACTGGCTTCCAGTCCTAGCCTGCAGAGCCTCTCCTGATTGGAAGGGGTCAGAACCACTAACAGGTCTGTGCATCATCAGTAAGACAAGGCTGCCCCTGTTTCATGCACCTTCAGTTAAATACAGGAGCTGCAGGCTCTTGAGGCTGAGGGAGATGGAGTTGTTCAGACTGGAGAAGGCTGAGGGGAGACCTCGTTGCTCTTTAAACTGCCTGAAAGGAGGTTGGAGTGAGGAGGGGTCCAGCCTCTCCTTGGTGGCAAGCAACAGTACTAGAGGACATGAAAGCAAGCTGTGCTAGGAGAGGTTTAGGCTGGGTATTAGGAAATATTTCATCACTGAGAAGGTTATCAAACGTTGGAATGGTCTGTCCAGGACAGTGGTGCAGTCACCATCCCTGCAGGTGTTCAAGCAGCCTGTGGACCTGGTGCTTAGGGACATGGTTTAGTGTTGACCCTTCAGTGCTGTGTTGAAGGTTGGACTGGATGATCTTGGAGGTCTCCTCCAACCAGATACGTTCTGTGATGTGGAAACATAGTGTAGTGCTTGGCTCAGACCTCTGGTGCTGTGTATGGGCTGTAGAGGCTGAAGTGCTTTCTCTTCAGGATTTTGTTCTGGGCTAGGGAGATGGCCTGGAGCCCTGTGATAATAGGACAATCATTTTGGGGAGAGCTTGTGACTATGGGAATGCATGGCTAGAACACCAAATGTGTGGAGCTGAGGCTTGTCTTGACCTCTCCCTTTTCATCTGCAGTGATGGAGACACAGAGGATGGAGACCAGGGTCCAATCTGGACATTCCCACCAACTATTCGCCCCAACTCCCTGAGCAAGCTGCACAAAGGAATGGCTCTTCATGGTTCCCAGAAGGTCTGTCTGCTCTTTCAGAAGTGGAATGAACTGACCCAAGGTTTTGAGGGTCTTGGGGAAGCTACCAGTGCTCATGTTCTGTCTAGAACTTGCTTTAGTCTGGCATCTGGGGTTAGTGCCTAAAGCTGCCTCCTCCACATTGTCAGGGACTTAAGCCTGTGGATTTCTGAGACCTGGTGAGGGCACTGCTGTGGAAGTGCTGTGAATTCATCAAAGGATTAGTAGTTTGTGTGCCCTGGGAGCCTTTGCCTGTGCTTGTAACTTCTTTTTTATGTTGCTTTCCAGCCTAGTGAGCCTATCAAGAGGCAACCACGGTCACAGTGTCTCTCCACGCTTGTTCACCCAGTTTTTGGGGAGGTGAGTAGAACTTCCTTGGTGTCTCTGGTGATGGGAGATGAATGGATGTCTGATATGGATAAGTAGATGGGAAGGATGTGGAGGAGGTGCAGTGAGTACCTAGTAGGGTTATGGGACTGTGGAGCACGTGTGCCCCTGTTCAGAGGTCTGTTCTGCATGGCAGGCAAGTGAATATGTCCCTGGAGTGTCTCCTTCAATACACCTGTGTTCTAGAAGCACAGCATTATTGTGCTGTCTTCTAGTGAGGACAAGGCAGAGAAGTGCCTCTTCCTGGCTGCATCTTAGGCTTGCTAAGGTCCTGTCAGCTCTGGACTCTGGTGCATACTCATAGAACCCTCGAGGTTGGAGGAGGTTTTTGAGGTCGAGTCCAGCCACTCACCTAGAGCTCACAGACCCACATCTACTGCTAAGCCACTGCCACTAAACCACGTCCCTCAGCCCCACAACCATGTAGCTTTTAGACACCTCCAGGGATAGAGGCTCCACCACCTCCCTGGGCAGCCTATTCTAGTGCCTGAGAACCCTTTATGTGAAAAACTTTTTCCTGATATCCAACCTCACTCTCCCCTGGCATGACTTGAGGCTGTTTCCTCTTGTCCTGTCACTTCTTGCATGTGAGAAGAGACCAGTTCCACACAGGAAGCAGCTTATTGGACCTTGCCTTTCTGCTAGCTTGACTCCTTTGCCCCAGATTTGCTGATCCTTCTTTCCTTAGCTTAGACTTCTCTGATGGTCCCACCTTGCAAAATCATGTGCAGGGAAGGTTCTGGGCAGTCTTTGAAACAACCTGGCTTTTGTGTCAGCAGAGTTTGGAAGCAAACATTTCTCCAGAGCTCCAAGTAGGAAATCTTCTCCACTGCTGGTTTGTTTCAGCTCTAGTACCCTACCAAGGTTTTGTGCAGTACAGTTCTCTGATGCCCTGCTGGCCTCCAGAGAGCTCTTCTGCAGTGGGAAGTGGCAGGATAGCACAGGCTGCTCACAGCACAGGCTGCTGGTCCAACTGAAGGTTGGCATCACAGGCCAATGATAAACTTACCTGGAGCACAGAGCCTGTGTCTTTGCTCCAAGGGTGCAGTCTTTGATCAGGCAGATGTCAAATCAAATCCTTGGCTTTAGCATCACTTCTATTTTTGGCGTAAGAAATCTGTGTCCTTGGTGTGTAATTGAATTGCCCTCTGTGCCCCCTGCCACTTCTGAAGAAGCAGAGGCATGCAGGAGTTGGTTCCCCATCTGAGGCTTTGCACTGGTGAGCTGAAGAGGCAGCAGCTCTTTTTGGCTGGGAACAGCTTGTTTCCAGCAGGGGCTTAGGAGCACAGGGCTGGCTGGACCTGGGAATTAATGTTCACATTGTCCTGCTTTCTGGGCCATGGAGAAAAGGTGAGCAAGGGCTGATCCCAGAATTGCAGGCCAAGAGCTGAGGCTTATGTAAAGCTCTTTAATCAGCACAGCCTAATGGGAGTTTAATTGGACTGGACAGTGGTTAGCTGGCAGACATGCTTGTGCAACAGAGGAGTTTGGGTTTTCTTCAGCTGGTTGCATCATGATGTGCACTGGGGAAGGAGGTAGGGAAGTGCTGCTGAGGATGTGATGATGGTTTTTCCAGTGACAGACTCCTTCAGGCTCAGCATCCTTGAACTGTCAGGAATTCCTTAATGACAGAGGCTTAGCTGGTTCAAATCAGCAACTAGAACCACGTACAAGTAGACTTGTGGCTGGTGAGGCCTGGTTGTATAGGGCTAACTGATAGACAGAAACTGAGGCTTTTCACAGAACGTTAGAGGTTGGAAGTGACCTTGAAAGATTGAGTCCAACCCCCTGCCAGAGCATGATTGCCTGAGGCAGGCTGCACAGGAACCCATCCAGGCAGGTTTTGAATGTCTCCAGAGAAGGAGCCACCACAACCTCTCTGGGCAGCCTGCTCCAGAGCTCTGTCACCCCCACAGTGAGAGTGTTTCCTTATGTTCACAAGGAAGCTGCTCTGCTCCAGCTTCCACCTGTTGCCCTTTGTCCTGTCATTGGACGTGGCTGAGCAGAGCCTGGCTCCATCCTGCCGACACTGCCTTTCACATCTTTGTGAACATGAATGAGGTCACCCCTCAGACCCCTCAGGCTCCTCTTCTCCAAGCTAAGAGAAGCTCCCTCTGCAGTCCCTTGTGTGGTAGATGTTCTGCTTCCTTCAACGTCTTTTTGGCTCTGTGCTGGACTCCTTCAGGCAGTTCCCTGTGGTCCTTCTTGAACTGAGGGGCCCAGAACTGGACACAGATGTGTCCTCGGCAAGGCAGAGGGGGAGGAGAACCTCTCTCACCTACTAACCACACCCTTCTAATACACCCCGGGATGCCATTGGCCTTCTTGGCCACTAGAGCACATTGCTGGCTCGTGGTCATCCTTCTGTCCACCAGGACCCCCGGGTCTCTTTCCCCCGTGCTGCTCGCCAGCAGGTTGGTTTTCAGCTGTGTGGGATGCTGCACATGGAGCTCTTGGTGCATGGGCTTCCTTCCCCTGTACCCCTGGGGAAAGCTGTCTTTTGGGGAGCAGTGTTGGAGCCAGTTCTGTAGCATGCCAGGAGTCCTCCTCAGCCTTTCAGTCGCTGGAAGCAACTCAGATTTTTTTTTGTGGTCACTAAAAGTGGTGGTGACTGCCTCATGGTGTTAGGCTATCTTCTGCCCTATCTGTCTGCAGGCCTTTGTGTCTGGGTGCTAAGCTGTCACTAGCAGCAAAGGTCTGTCCTGGGTCAGCTGCAGCTGGAGTTCTTGGGTTTGCTACTGCTGCTGTTTCATTTGTAGGGCTGTTGCTCTTTTTCTGATACTTAATTTGGGTGTACCTAAATTAAAGGCCTGATTGCTGAGGACCTCAGCTGATATTAGTATGGGGGGAAAGTCTGAACTCCAGCCACTGGACTTGGACTATTCATGAGCTACAGGAAGAGCCCAAGAAGGATGTAGGTTCCCTCCTGCAGCCTTGTGGAGTGATGCTGAAAGGGAAAAGGACTTTGTGTCTGTTTTGTGCCGCTTGGCTGTGCTTCCTGCAGTGAGATAAGGAACTAACGCACTGCTACTTCACTCTTCCAGCTTAAAGATAAGCACAAGCAGACTGGGGGCAACGTGGGAGCCATGGAGGAGCTAGAGAATGCCTTTAGCCTGGCTGAGGAGTCCTGCCCAGGCATCTCTGACAAACTGATAGCACACATGGTGGAGCGGGTACAAAGGTGAGTGTCCTCCGGACGGTGAATTAGGGTGGAGCTGGCAGTGACCTAAACTGTTGTCATACTCCATAGCTATGGTAAAGGTTAGTGCTGAGTAGTCAACACACCTGATCTAATTGTTGCCAAGTCACTTCTAATTGCTTTCGTTTAACAGAAGCAATTCTTGCTGCCTCAGGAGTGCTTTCTGACACTACACAGGTCTCTGTAGTGTAGATGAGTGTTGCAGAACACAGAAGGATGCTCTCCTCACCTTCTTACAATCATTAAGGCTGGAAAAGTCCTTTAAGATCATAGAGTCCAACTGTAACCCAACTACCATGACCACTAGACTATATCCTGAAGTTCTACATCTCCAGCTTCTTGAACACCTCCAGGGATGGTGACTCCACCAGCTCCCTGGGCAGCCTGTTCAATGCCTGACACTCTTGCAGAACCCCCAGTCTCTAACCTAAACCTGCCCTGGCACAACTTGATAGGATGAGAGGAAATGGCCTCACTATCCTATGATCTCTGATTTCTGTCTGTATGTATCTCACATACATGATGTTCTGCCAGTCCCATTGCCCAGGTCCTGGGGACTGTACCAGATGTCCTTGGGATCACTTCTGGAACAGCAAGTGAGTAGAAATAGAAACTGTCAGTGGCAAAGAGACTGGGGACAAGCACAGCCAGAATTCACCTTTTCATCTTGCCTTTTCATTCCTGACCTGGTGCTCTCAGCACAATGTGGAACTGTTGGAGTGGGTCCAGAGGAGGCCACAAAGATGATCAGAGGGCTGGAGAGCCTTTCCTCTGGGGACGGGCTGGGAGAAGGCTCCAGGGAGACCTTAGAGTAGCCTTCCAGTACTTGAAGAATGCTACAAGAAAGCTGAGGAGGGACTTCTTACAAGGGCCTGTAGTGACTGAACAAGGAGGCACTGACTTTGAGCTGGCAGAAGGGAGATTGAGATTGGAAATTAGGAGGAAATTCTTTCCAGGGAGCATGGTGAGACACTGGAACAGGTTGCCCAGAGAGGTTGTGGATGAAGCCTTGAGCAACCTGGTCTAGGGGAAGGTGTCCCTGCCCATGGCACGGGGGTTGTAACCAAATGATCTTTAAGATCCCTGCAGACCCGACCCATTCTGTGAGTCTGATTTGCAGCAGATCTGGTGCAGAGCCTGTGGGCCACCTGCCCCTGAGGGCCTGCAGCAGGCAGCAGTGCCCAGCGCCCCCATCCCTTCTGTCTTGCAGGTTTTCACACAGTCGGAACCACCTGACCTCTGCCCGCTGACACCCACAGTACCTGCTGCTCCTCCAGGAGGGGAAGGATTTCTTTGCCAGCTTCATAAACTCCATCTCTAATCCAGACCACCATCTGCTGTTGGATGTACGTTGTGTTATGGACTCCAGGACATTTCAGAGCCTTCATGTTACACCTCTTCCCATGAAAACCCAGGGTGGGGTTTGCAATGCAAGTACACTTGGGACCTTCTGCAGAACCTGAGATGGGATGGTCTAATTGTTTTTACAATGTAATCAATGCAGTTTTTAATTGTTGCCCTATGGATGTATCCATTTTGGCTTGGTTTGATTCACAGCTTGTTAGTGGTAAATGCCTGGCTGCTGGAAAAGAGGGAGATTCTCTTCCACTGAGGTATGTTTCAAAGGAGTCTGGTGGGGTTAGCTTCCTGCCCTTCCTAAAGAAGTGATTCTGAGTGGTAATGTGTGAGTGCAGGTGTGTTTGGAAGCTCTCCTTGCATTTTGGCCTCTCAGAAAGTTAGGGCAGCTCTCCAGTTGTTCCTGAAGGATTGCTTCAGCTCCTTCTAATAGCAGAAAACTTTCAAGGGTAGCAGCAGCAGCAGAGGTAATGTGCTGCAGCTCTTTCCCAGCTGGTTGTTTCACAAGAGGATGGGTTTGCTGACTGGACTCTTTCTGGCTCTGGGACATCCTTTTGTACTGAGCTTTGGTTCATCCAACGCAGGCAATGGCAGGACTTGCCTTGAGGCTGCAGGGACTGGCGTTGGTTACATTTGGTTTGGGAGCTGAAGTTCCTTTCCTTGGTGCTTTCTGCAACTGGAGCATTAGGTGGGCAGATCTGGCAGCCCTAGATGCCAAGCTGAGCAGACATCTACTGTGCCTGCCCAACTGTTGCAGAAGGATTAAAAAGGGGGCAGGGGACTTCAAATAGCAGCTCCTGACACTTTGGAGCAGTTCTTGAGGCAACAAACCTGTCCTCTATGGAAAGCATCAAGTGGATGGCTAGTAGCAGTGGTAGCCATGTGGTATGGCTGGGGCTTCACAAAAGCTGCTCTCTGCCTCCAGCCTCTTCTCAGCCTTCCCTTTCTGGCTCTCTTTTGCAGTCTGGGACCTCACCTGACTGCAGCCAGGGTTCTGTTCTAGTTGACAAGCTGTGGTGGTGCTTGCTAGTGGAGAACTTAAAGCATCTCCTGCTACTTAAGGTATTCCAGTGGAGCCATCCTCCCCTAGCTCTGCTTGCTGTGTAATACTAGTTAATTAAATCCTTGAATTCAAGTAAAGGCACAGACCTTAGAGCTGTGCTTTAAAGGTCTAGAAAAATAGACTTAGGACAGTAACTTCTGGTAGCTTAGAGCTCTAAGACCTCAGGTACCCAGGTCTTTCTGTCTGGGTGGTTGTGTGTGAATGATGTGGCTCACCCCAGAGCCACTGAGAACAAAATCTGTAGCTGCTCAGCCTTCTTTTGAACTCCTTTAGTGACAAGGACTGGTGGTTTTTTGGTACTTTGATTCAAACCTGCAGATTGTAAGTACTGGACTAAAAGCAGCTCAAAAGGACCATACATTCCCTCATCCCAATGTCTGATGTTCACTTCTGCTTATGCCTGTCCTTTGCTTTTTCCTCTCTGATGGCTCAGCGAACACTGTCAACCTGTCCAGCAGAGCTGAGGTGCTGCTATTTGATCTTGCTGGAGATCTACTACAGGGTGGTGTTTCCCTGTGGTGAGAGCCAGCACTTCTGAAGAGCAGAACAAACCCAGTTTTGCCTCAGGAGGTGTAGTTCATGAATGCACAGGACACTGAGGTGGAAGGCTGAGGCTGCACTCCAGCAGAGACGGCTGCAGGGCTCCTGCTGCTCTCCCAAGTTGCTGCTCACGCCGGTAGCGAATTGTGACGATAAGGTACCTTGTGTTACTGCTCCCCTGCACTGCGGGGTCAGGAGGAGATCTTTCAAAGGAAACAATCCCCACAGACCTTGGCCAGGGGTCAAAACAACAATGGGTTTAGTTTTTAAAAACGTTGAAAGGGACCTGCCACTTCCAATAAAGTAACAGAACGACTGAGGCTGCTGGAACTGTGTGGTGTAAGGGAAAGGCTTTGGCCAAGCTGCCTTTCCTGCTGCCTTCTTCCCTGCTGCTCTTCCTGCTCCATGCACACCCAACAGCGACCCATTGAGGTAGCTGTGCAAGAGGAGAGTGCAGCAGAAGGTACCCAAGAGGACATCTTTGCTGCTGCTGTACACTGGTGGTAAGAGGCGCATGCTCCAGAAGGGTAGCTCTGGAAAATACTTCAGCCCAGTCTATTTTCTGCAGTGTTCAGGCTCAGGCTCAGCTGTAAAAGCTGATGAGGATAGTGGTGTCTTCCTCATCCTCCCTTGGCAGTTGTGAGAGTGATTGAGCAGTGGCACAGGCTGCCCAGAGAGGCTGTGGAATCTCCATCCTTGGAGATAATCAGAAGCTGTTTAGTCCTAGAAAACCACCTTGCTTGACACTGCATCATCCAGTATCTGAAGGGGACTATAAGAAAGCCAGGGAGGGACTTTTTACAAGGGCTGTAGTGACAGGATGAGGGCAAATGGCTTTGAGCTTGAAGAGGGGAGATTTAAACTGGAGATTAGGAACAAAATCTCTTTACAGTGAAAGTGGTGAGACAGTGGAACAGGTTCCCCAGGAACGTCATGGAAGCCCCATCCCTGGAGGTGTTCAAGGCCACGCTGGATGAGGCCTTGAGCAGCCTAGTCTAGTGGGAGGTGTCCCTGCCCAGGGCAGGGGGCTGGAACTAGGTGATCTTGGAGGTCCCCTCCAGCACAAGCCATTCTGTGAATCTCTCTAGGTCGCTGCCACCCACAGCTATACTGAGTGTGCTCTTTGTTCTGGCCAGGAGCCAGGGCACCTCTCACAGCATATGCCAGGGCCTGTGTACTGTCCCTCAGCAAACACAGCCTGCTTCTGGGGGCTCCAGGGCCTCTTGCCACAGGGCTGTTCTGGCCCTAGCCTGCATTGCAGAGGGTATTTTGTCCCCTGTGCCAGGCTGCAGTCTTAGCCTTGCCCTGTTTCAGGTGGCGTTTGTCAGTCCCTTCCTCCCACCCTGCCCTGGAGCTGCTTTCCCACACTGGTGGCACTCACAGGCTCCATTGAAGGTGGTTCCACCACCTTCTCCACACAATTCTTACTCAGTACTGTCTCTGCTGCTTGATGCTGAGTTGAGCTTGGAAAACTCAGTAACTTGAACATGCTTAGAAAAATGTATTTTATATCCTAGCCCCAGGAATCCCTGCAGCAACTAAGGGCTGAGGTGTAGGGACCAGAGCCCCAGGTGCTGGCAGAGACCCTACTCCTGCAGAGCTGCTCTGCAAGAGGGCAGCAAGTGCATGGAAGAGTTCTCATGCAGGAAGAAAACACTCCTGCTGTCCTGCTGAGCAGCTGCTGTAGTGACCACGGCAAAGAACCAGCTGCCATCACCCAGGAGAAGCACTGAATGCAAAGACTCACCAGTGTGAAACCTCTTGGGCCTGAGGAAAAGCAACGCTGCAGTGCCGATGCCAGCCAGAGTGTGGCCATGGACTGGGAAGAAGAGGCTGAGAGAGTTTTATACCAAGATGCTATTTACTTCCAGCTGTGCTGTGCCTAGGCAGTCCACACGTACACACCTACAACAGGTAATTAAAAACCACCCAAAACCAGACAGCACTAATAAATTAAATACATTTAACTTAAATGGGACACTGGGCATGGTGAGGGGGAGTGAAGGCTGGGGCTGCAGCCACTCTTCTCTAGCATGCAAAGGCCAAGCACTCAGTCTGGAAAAATCCCTCTGGAACTCCATCCCAGGCATGTTTCAGACCATAACTTACAACAGCCTTAGACAACACACGCTCTGTCCTCCGTGGTCTGCCAGACCTCGCTACCCTCCTCTCCTCACAACACACAAACACTTGCCTGTTTCTTTCACTGCACCACTTCATTGCTCCTTCTACTACACAAACACTTTTCTATCTAATAAATACAAAAGCAGAGTCCCTAGAGCCCATCAAAGCCTTTTTGTGGCACTTAGCTCATGTCAGTCCGTCTGTGGGCGCAAGCAAAGGTGACTGCTTTACACAAATGGAACAAACCCAAACAGTTCAGATTTTACACAGAGGTTTAATGGAGCCCACAGATGCTACTGTTCTACCTGGCACCCACTGACTTCCTACACCTTCATTAGAAAGAGAAGATGGATCCCATCCTGAATCTGAAGGTATGAACAGGGACTTCCAGGAGTCTTTGCATGACATAAGCACAAGCAACAGTGACTTTCAGAGAAGCTTGTTCTCTTGTATTGCTTAAATGCTTTGAAAACATCAGCCAGATGAGGGTGGAGAGTGTGTTTGCCATCCCATGCCTTAAATAATGCCTGCTAGAGGATAAAGAAGCTCTGGAGCTGTGATACGAGAATAGCAAGTGACCCTCTCAGCATGCACCACGGCAGAGTTCAGAGCAGGGACCATGCACCCTACCTGTACTGACCCACAGCAGACCAAAACCTCAGCAGCCTGGCTGGGGTCCAGGCTTCCTGCTCCCCCCATGGCAGCTGCCAGCATTCTAGGAGAGCTGCAGTCCCTGTTCACGATGGATTGTTTAAGCTACTGCCCCTGTGGATCCCTCATTAGTCTGAGATGACTGTGCCAGCAGGTTGATGTTAGCAGCAGCAAGGCAGCAGTTGTACAGACAGCCATGCTGGGCATCAGGGGAAGGGACCTTTGGGGAGCCAGCAAGCCCTGGCAGCAGCAGCTGGCAGCCAACCACACCGCTGACAGCTGCTGTTTTTCTTCCACGTATGCTGAGCATCCAGTCCAGATGGAGAAACGAGGTGGCATCTGCCTTCAGGGCAGGCAAGAGTGTTACTTTACAGGTACAGCTGGGACAGTGAACCTTCCATGATGTGTGTACACTGGAGCTCTGTGGTTGTTAGGTTCTCTCCAACTAGGTTCAGCTGGAATAGACTTGGCCCTCCTCCCACACCCCTGGGAATGGATGTGATTCCCACCTGCAACTCCTTCGTTCCTCCTTTCCAAACCAGGTGGAAATGAGCCTGCTGTTTTTTTATCAACTCCTGTCTGCACCTGCCTCTTTTGGTGATGTCTTGCTACAGATCCTGCTCTGTCCTGCTTCAGTCTGTGTGACTGTCCTTCTCATCCTTTGGAGGCAGCAGGTTTGACCTGGCTGGAGAGCTGGTGGCTTTCTTGATCACCTCCATCCACCTGGCAAGAAAGGACACGAGAAAGGCTCAAGCCTTCAGGCCTGCAGTTAGGAGCTGTACCCCTCTTTCACCAAGCCTCACAAAACATCTCTTCCTTTCTTAACTCTTTTAGAAAACAAACTCTCCAGCTGAACAGCTTGAGGTGTGGTAAATAACACTGCACAGCCTGTGAGAGATGTTGCTCAGGATTCACTAGCTCAGGCTCCATCACTTGCCATAGTAGAGCAGAAACGCAGTAGAATTGTATTGAATGAGCAGTTCCTACCAAGAAGGGGTCTTAGGAAGCAGAAGAAAAGCACAAGCCATTGACCATCCTCATTCCTGCTCAATCCACAGCTTCCTCCCCCTCAGAGAGATGTTCCTCTTGTGTTCTTTTATACCCCAACTCCAGCTGTCCCTGCCTTGTAGGTGACATTTAGCATGACTTGGGCAGAGAGCTGAGTAATACAATCGAGTCTGTTCAGCATCTGTTGTGTTTAGTTCATTGTCACACTGAGCTGCACCAACTTTGATGCTAAAATTGCTGTTACTTAGGCAAAGGTCTTTGCCTGGGGCCCCTGGCCTGCAAAATCTGATTGGAAGCTGTGTGGCTTGCTACTTTAGTCTTGCCTCAGGAGTTTGAGACAAAACAGGGCTGGCTTCTGCTCACAAGGCTCCCTCCTTCAGCAGCTTCCTTACTGAGAATGTGCTGTAAGGTATTCAGGAGGAAAAAGGAGGGCTCTGGGTGATCACCCAGTGAATGACCAACACATCCCATAGCAGTAGAGACAGAGAAACCAGAAAGTTACCTCTCAAAGGTGTATTTGCTCTCAGCCCTGAAGAAGTACACGTGGGACTTGAACTGCAGCTTGAAGACGTAATCCTTGTGAATGCCATCTGCCTCGACAGGGGAGCTGATGGTGTAGCCCAGCAGCGGGAGGCTGGCCAAGGGGTAATCATCCTGCAAGAGTCAAACACCCCAGCTCTGAGGGCAAGGCATGGTCCACCCCAACACACCCTCCTCTGTGCTCTGTGGGCAAGGTCTTTGCACTTTCGTTCAGAGAAAGCAGCAGGAGGAACAGACTTTATCTTCTGAGAGGATTCTGATAGCTTACAATGAACCCTTTCCCCAGCTCCTTTCACTGTGCTTACAGAGCTCCTTGCTTCTAGTCCCCTGCCTGATGCTGCCTTATGGGCTCCCCTGTGGTTGCTGGACAGAGCAACAATGCTCATGAAGGGTCTGGAGAACAGGTCTGGTGAGGAGCAGCTGAGGGAACTGGGGTTGTTTAGCCTGGAGAAAATGAAGCTGAGGGAGACCTCATTGCTCTCTACAGCTCCCTGAAAGGAGGTTGGAGCTAGGTGGGGGTCAATCTCTTCTCCCTACTATCAGGTGATAGGACAAGAGGAAAGGGCCTGAAATTGTGCCAGGGGAGGTTGAGGTTGGAGATTAGGAAAAATTTCTTTTCTGCAAGCCTGGTCAGTAATTGGAACAGGCTGCCCAGGGAAGCCTGGAGTCACTGTGCTTGGAGTCACTGTCCCTGGAGCTGTTCAAGAAACATGTGGACATGGTGCTTTAGGACGTGGTGGTGTTGGGTCAGTTGTTGATTGAATGATCTTAGAAGCCTTTTCCAACTGATAGCCTCCTCACACCCTCTCTTTGGAGCTCCAAGCACAGATCCATCCCAAAAGTAGAAATACCCCTCCCAAAAAAGGTGCTCTCCAAGGCAAAGAACCTGGATAAAATAAAGAGAGCTTACTGGGCCAGTAAGATGAGAAGACAGAGGCTGTACTGCAGCACAGGTCACTACTGAGCTCCCACTGAAGGCACCATTGGCCTGTTTGTGCTGAAGGCCAGCAGGGAGAGAGATGGACAGAGACTGACCAGAGGCTGCTGATTCCCCCCTCTGCCATTAGCCACTGCATGAGGAGATGTTTTCTCCCTCACCCACAGAAGGTTAGGACCACTAACAGAACTGGAAACCCTGAAAGAAAGGCCTTAGAGAGACCAGCTTTGTTATTGACCACCTCCTCTTCCACTTGTTACTCTCCTTCCACCAGCAGTGAGCTGCAGCTGGAGCAGAAAGCCAAGGACCTCCAGGCTCCCCCTCCACTACAAGCATGGCCCAACAGCTGTGTTTGCTCACCTGGTGTGTTTTGTAGAAGAACAAGCAGAAGTTGGTGAAGACAACCCACAGTTTCTGCCAGCCATTGCTGTTCTTGAACTTCCTCAGCAGGTATCCAGAGAGTTGGTTCTAGCACAGAGCAGACAGAAAAGTACCATGAAGCCAACCACAGGCTGCTGTCCTTCAGAAGACAGCTACTGCAGGTAGAAAGCTTGCTGCTGCTTGCCCTAACTGCTCCTCCACTTCCCCCCATGCTGTAAAAGGTGACTGAGTGACTTTGTATCTTCAGTCCTCTAGTTCCCAACTGTCTCCTGACTAAACCAGTGATTTCTCTCCACCACCAGCAAGTTCTCCTGCCCTGGCATGGCTGAGCACTTGGCACATCTCAGTGCACAGGAGGGCACTGCACTGACCCATCCCTCGAGTCAACCATTCTGTTGCTGGAGACACAGGTCAGTGTAGTGCCCACCTGTGTGGTCAGAGGGATGTGACAGCCAGGAGGGCACCCAACCCTTCAGTATGTACAGGAACACCAGGCAGGACACACCAAGTGAGAGGGAAAACAACAGCAGAAGAGGAGAGAGAGGATGCCAGGGTTGTGGCCAAGTTATGTGTGGTAGCTCCACAAAGCTAAGCCCAGCAGGCTGCAGGGAAAGTTCCACCTTGGAGTCAGAGCTTCTGAGTGCTTCTGTGGTGGGACAAGGAACCTAGAGCACAGAATGGCAGCAAATGGAGCAGATGTGCTTGGAGAACCACTTTGGGAAGCACAAACTTGAGGAGATCCTGCATCACCAAGGCAAGGTTGTAGCTGCCCTGGCTGGCTGGGGCTTCCTCACGCCAGCAGAGGTAGGCTCAGCGAGCGAGCGCAAAGCGAGCGGCAGGACACTTTCCTTGGCATCCCATGGCTCCTCCCCACCAGCACACAACTTGAGAGGCATTTTTACCTGGATCATGCACAGGTAATCAGACAGGGATAGGCTCTGGTTCCGGTACCAACAAACATGGGTGATTGTGTTGGGCCGTTGGGCCTGGCCCAGCAAATAGCGAGGAGGAAGCTCTGGAGAAACAGCAAGAGAGCAGAAAACTGAGCAGAGAAAAGCAGGAGAGAAAGAGAAAAGCAGAACATTAGGATAAGAGAAGTGATGCAAGAAAGGCATCTGTTAAAGGAAAATGAATTGTGTGAAAAAATGGTGGGGTTAGAACACAGAACAGATGAGAGCAAGAGGGAGCTGCAAACCCAACATGTTCGACCTCTGGGCCGGCAGCTGGGCAGCCTCATCACCCAGGGGCAGAAGAGCAAGATGGTGCCTTCCACGAGGGAAGGAAGGCAGCCTCCTCCAAAAGAAACCCCTTCTTTGCCAGCTGAAGTGTCCCACTTGTGGACCCTATGCCATAGTTACACCTCTAGGACTACCTTCACTGAGCTGATGGGTAGGCTTTCTACATCACAACCCCCCAGGTGCTTCAGAGCCCAACTTCTACCTCCTTCCATCGAACTAAAAGTGCCCTACCAGGAGGGCAGGGAGGGTGGGAAGGTAAACACACAGGTGCAGCACCCTACCCCACTGCTGTCTGTCTAGCCAGTGACTTTCTTTTTCTAGTCTAGTTCTCCTCTTTCTGCCTAGTTGGTGACCATCTTCATGGTATTTTGGGTCCATCCCACTTCTGGAAGATTTCCATGCATGTGAGCCTCCAGGAAGGGGTCCCACCTGGCTGCCTTTGCCAAACTGCAGCCGACAGAGAAAGCATGGTGCCAGTGCAAGCAGAGCTCTGTGTAAGAGACACTGGTCTCAAAACCTGCAGGATTCAGTACCAAAGTGTGCTGCCAGTGCTGCATGCAGTTCTTCTCTCACATCAACATCCTAGAGTATCTCCACAGCTAAAGTAGCCAACATTGCAATCCAGAAGGATCACTCCCCTTACACAATGGCCTTATTAATGCTGATGACATTATAATGGTGTGTTGGCTTTCCATTAAGTCCTTACAGCCAAGTTCTTATGCATGATGAGACGTGGTGCTGAGGGGCATGGTTTAGCACCAGACTTGGTAAGATTAGAGAACAGTTAGGGGTTGGATTTTAAAGGCCTTTTCAAACCAAAAACCATTTATGATCCTATGATCAAGCCCTGCTGAGTGGTGAGACCCAAGGAAACTGCAGCCCAGCAAGGCACATCATAAATCCTTATTCAGTGTTAACATAATGCTGGCATAAAATGGTCCTTTCTAAGTTTGCTGCTCACACTTGCCATGAGAGAAGGGAAAAGAAGTTGTCCTCCTACTGAGCCTGAAGCACTCTCATTAATTCCAGGTATACTACAGCAGCTAACCAGACCTCAGTGCAGCAGAGCCAATCTCTGAAGGAAAACATCACGGACAGGTAACAGCCCCCAACAAGGCTGAGGAACAATCCAGTCCTCCAAGATCACAGACTGGCTTAGCTTGGAAGTGACCTCAGAAATCATCTACTCCAAACTCCCTGCCAGGGGCAGGGACACCTCTCAACTAGACTTGGTTGCTCAAGGCCTTATCCAACCTGGCCTTAAACACCTCCAGGGAGGAGGCATCCACAACCTCCCTGGGCAACCTGTTCCAGAGTCTCCCTACCCTTGTACTGAAGAACTTCTTCCTAAGATCCAGTTTAAACCTACTCTCCCTCAGCTTCAAACCATTCCCCCTCATCCTGTTGCTACACATCCTTATCACAAGTCCGTCTCAAGCATTCCTGTAGGATCTTTTTAAGTACTGGAAGGCAGCTCTAAGGTCCCCCCAGAGTCTTCTTTTCTGCTGGCTGAACAACTCCAACTCCCTGAGCCCATCCTCATAGCAGAGTGCTCCAGCCCTTGGATCATCCTCGTGGCCTCCTCTGGACTCACTCCAACAGCTGTGTCCCTTAGAGCCAGCGCTGGACACGGCCCTGCTGTCAGGAGAGGTGTGCATGCAGACACAGACATGCAGAGAAGGACCAACATGCAGCAGCCTTCTAGGGGCCTCTGCTCCCCCGCGGCTGCGGAAGCACTGCTGAGGAGCAGGGGCAGATGGAGCGGATGGAGGCTGAGCAGCAGCCGAGCGAGCCAGGACAGACAGTGACGCGGCAGAGTTGTGCCCGGCAGGTACCTCGACAGCCACACTGTGGTCAGTCATGGAGATGCTCGTGTTGCGGTACCAGCACACGTGCACGGTCGTGTTGGCACGGTGGTGGCTCTGCCTGTCCAAGGAGCTACGAGAGGAGTGAATGTCATCTTCGGACTCCTGCTCTAGAGACACCTCATCAGAGGATCCTGGGGGAGGAGAATTTGGCAGCGGTTTAAACGTGTGCAGCACAAAGAGCAAGAGGAGCTGCGATTCCTGGGAGAAACCTTTTCCTCTTGCGCTGGTCCAGGCCTAAAGCAGGTCAGCTTGGGTTTGTTACACAGCTCCTGAAGGCCACTCTGAGCAGATCATTTTGGCTTTCATCACTGGGCTCTGCTTGGGACAGCTGACTCAATACTGTGTAAAACAAACCAACCAAGATCCCCACGATCCCAGTTCAGCTGATCTGTAGCAAGGAATAGAGAGAAGCGCTCCAAGAAGGGACGCTCCACACTTCAGCACATCCATAACGCCACCAGAGATGGGCACAAAAGTGCTGGGCTATGAAAGCTGATCTCCAAAGACCACACACTTCTGGAGAAGAGAAACTGCTCTCCATGGTTAAACTGAGGCAAAACCCAGGGAAGAGCTGGGTAAGAAGTGTATCAAATGAACAGCTCTGCAGCTGGAGCATCTGCTGCTGCATCTAAAGCTAGCAGGAACATCAGCCTAGGAAGGCAAGCATATTGCTTTTGATTAAAACCAAACAGAAGCACAATTAACTCTCCACTGCCATATGAGCTACAAAAATATTCCATGAATGTCCTGGAATTCACAGCAGCAGAAGTGGGAGGACTTGACAACTGATGCTCTTCAGGAGGGCAGGAAGCATCACTTACTGTTGGAACGGCTGCACACTGAGTTTTCCAGAAGCATGTCAGATTTCTCAGTAGATTTCTTGGCCATTTCAATTGCCATGTTTAGGTCTTCCATCCACTTCCCCATCTCCAGGCGAGTACTGCAAGGCAAAGCGAATGGAGACCTCAGCCTGGAGCCCTGGCACAGTGCTGGGTTGCTGGAGGAAGGCACAAGTCACTGCCCAGTACAAGGAGTAGTCCCTCTCTATTGACTGCATTAAAGTAACAAAAATTCCTCCAGAGCATGAACTTCACAAGCAGGAAGCTGGCTTCACACAGCTTCCACCTCTATTTTCAAGCCTTGAATGCAGATTAAAATAACCATTGCCAATCTAGACTTTACAGCAGAGAGAACGAGCCAGAGGAGCATGTGATATCCCACTCCAGAGCTACTGGTTGCAGAAGAGGAATTACATGACCTAGATCTTGTTTTCTTCATACAGAGAACTTCATAGCCAGTAGGTTATTTCAAACACAAACCCATACTTCACTCCAAAAAGAAAGTTGCCTGAAGGAAGAGGACCTGAAGGTGTTTGGTTGACAGCCAGCTGAAGGTGAGCCAGCAGTGTGCCCAGGTGGCCAAGAAGGCCACCAGCATCCTGGCTTGGATCAGCAACAGTACAGCCAACAGGACCAGGGCAGAGATGGCCTCCCAACACTGGGCACTGATAAAGCCACACCTCGAGTACCAGGTTCAGTTTTGGCCCTTAGGGTGCTGGAGTGTGTCCAGAGAAGGGCAAGAAGGCTGCTGGAGGGTCTGGAGAACAGGTCTGGAGAGGAGCAGCTGAGGGGACTGGGGTTGTCTGGTTTGCAGAAGAGGAGTCTGAGGGGAGACCTCATTTCTTTCTGCAACCCCCTGAAAGGAGGCTGGAGCCAGGTGGGTGTTGGACTCCTCTCCTTTGCACAGACAAAATGGAAATGGTCTGAAACTGAGCCAGGGGAGGTTGCAGCTGGAGGTTTATGAAAAAGTTCTATCCTGCAAGAGTTAGAGATTGGAACAGGCTGCCCAGGGAGCTGCTGGAGTCACCATCCCTGGAGGTGCTCAAATGTGCAGACCTGGCAGTTGAAGCCATGGTGTAATGGCCTTGGGGGCGTTGGGCTGATGGTCGGACTGGATGATCCTGGAGATCTTTTCCATCCGAAGCAATTCTGTGATTCCACACTGGAAACAAGGCAACCCAAAAGGCAGCACAGCTTTTAGAGGGGATGGAGGATTCACCTTACATTTCAAGGAAGTAGAATCATAGAATCAAGCAGGTTGGAAGACACCTCAAGATCATCCAGTCCAACCTAGCACCCAGCCCTAGCCAGTCAACCAGACCATGGCACTAAGTGCCTCACCCAGGCTTTTCTTCAACACCTCCAGGGACGGAGACTCCACCACCTCCCTGGGCAGCCCATTCCAATGCCAATCACTCTCTCTGTGAAGAACTTCCTCCTAACATCCAGCCTACACTTCCCCCGGCACAACTTGAGACTGTGTCCCCTTGTTCTATTGCTGGTAGCCTGGGAGAAGAGGCCAAGCCCCACCTGGCTACAATGTCCCTTCAGGTAGTTGTAGACAGCAAGTAAAACACAGAGGGAGGAAGATGAGGACTTCTTTCACCCAGAGTGTCCATTGCAGTGACAGGGCTGATGCCATGATGACAGGGCTGAGAGCTTTGCAGCTGATACCTGTGCAGCTGTGTCCATGGGTAGGTGGCAGTGTAAGGTTTCCCCACAGGCATGGCCACAGTGTGGCTTTTTTACCTCTGGCTGCATTCCCTGTGTGCACAGCTGCTGCTGCAGGGCCATACATAGCACTGGGGTTTGCTTGGGAGGGGCTGTGGCACTTCTGTTTGGTTGGGTTGGGTTTTTTTTGGGTAACCATCTCTTTTTATTCCTGCAAGTTTTTCATTTAGCCTGGAAATCCCACACGTGGCCTAAGCCCAACAGCAGGTTTGTTTTTGTTGTTTGGGGTTTTGTTTTGGTCAGGTGCCATAAATAAACCCACCACCTTTGAACTACTTCTAAGCCATGACAAGGGAAAAATTATGTGTAGCTCTCCACATTTAAGAACCTTGAATCATAGAATGGTTTGGGTTGGTTATTTGTGGCCTCCAAAGGTCATCTAGTCCAACCACCCTGCAATCAGCAGGGACATCCTCCACTAGATCAGGCTGCTCAGAGCCTTGTGGATCCTGACCTTGAGTATCTCCAGGGATGGGACCTCAACTGCCTCCGTGGACAATCTGTTCCAGTGTTCCACTACCCTCATGGTAAAGAACTTGTTCCTAATACCAAGCAGTAAATCCCCCAGCAGCCCATTCCAGTGCCAATCACTCTCTCTGTGAAGAACTTCCTCCTAACATCCAGCCTGTATCTCCCCTGGCACAACTTGAGACTGTGTCCCCTTGTTCTGTTGCTGGGTGCCTGTGTGTTTAGATTTTGTTTTGCCCCCTGCTTCACAGCAGTTGTTTAAAAGCTGGCACCGGCAAAGTGGCATCCAGGAGGACTGCAACGTCACTGCTGCTGCTGAGTGTTTGACCACACAGTGCCATGAGAGCAACCCTTCCCCCCAAAGCACAGAGGAGTTTTGAAGTGTCCAGTCATGCATTCCTGAGGATGCATGAACCACTCCTCTGGCTCTGCACCTAACGAGCCAATAGGAACTCTTTGGAGCAGGCTGCCTATCAAACCTCCAGGCAACTGAGGAGAAGAAACATTACCTTGCTGCCACCACGATGGTTTTTTGTGCTGAGTAGATGGTGAAGCAGTGTGGCACAGCCCAGTCATTCTCACTCTCCTCCACCTGCAGAAAAAGAACAGCTTTTTCTCATCTCTGCTGGGTGAGTGATACTAAGCTGTCCTCCTTGGCCTGCTAGGAAATTGAGTCAAATATGATTACAACCCAGCTGCACCAAGTGCAGAACAGCTACTCTTTTATGAACACCACCTACTTCAAGTCTATTTTGGCTCTACATGAGCATCTCTACTGTGCACTTCTACAGCTGCAGCACAACACCACATCTAACAGCACAACAAGAGGGTTCTGAGCAGGTGGCAGCTTGATACTTACCGGCGGATCCAGCACTATCAGCTGCAAATCAGACACAGAAAGAACAGTCCCATTAGAACAGGGGAACTGAGCACACACTTAGGTGTATGCACAGTGGAAAAACACCAGGGCAAAGCTCTGCTCCCAGTTCAGCTTCTCACAGCAGTGTGAAGGTGAATGGTGACAAGGTGCTTGAGCAGCTCTGCTAAAGCCATGGAAAGAACAGGCTTATCAGCTCTAGACACCTTTGTGACATGCAGGTTGGGGCATGGAAGGTCCAGGCCATGGTCAGCAGCACCAGCAGGCTGCTGGCACTGTCCTGTGAGCATCTTGTGCCTTTGTTCCTTGTGCCCTGAAGGAATGCCTCACCCTACTGCAAGGAAAAGTCATTTACTTGACACTGTGATGCTGCTTGAAGCCACTTACCAACATGCCATGCAGAGGCAGATGTCCATGAATTTTGAACTGGTTTGTCCCTGTAACTCCCTTGCTTGTGTACAGCAACATATCTGAGAACTGGAAAAGGCAGGAAAGATACAATCAATACCAAGCAAAGCCTGGATGAGGCACTGCTGCCATGGCCTAGTTGACTGGCTAGGGCTGGGTGCTAGGTTGGACTGGATGAGCTTGGAGGTCTCTTCCAACCTGGCTGACTCTATGATTCTATGAATATTCTGAAGACAGCAAGCAGGGCCAAATACTTTGAGACAACTTTTTCAGAACCTGTTGTTGAAAGGTCACTGTAGCTGCATGAAAAAAGTGCCACTTCTTAAATCAACTGAACCTACTGTTTTTAACCTACTCTTTTGTTTACTTACAGAGAGAGGGAATTAATTTTTCAAGGCCTGTTACAAGCTGTGCTGTGAAGGAACCCAACTGAACAGACACTATTGTCAGGCCACACTCAACCTAAAAGTCCTTCAGAGGGAGTTTTAAGGTCCAGTTACTCATTCCCATCACAAACACACCTGGACAACAACTTTAACTTGAGTACTTTGGCTTTATGCAAACCAGAAGCAACACCTACCAGAAAGAACATCCTCTGCTGTAACCCCTTCTTGGTGAGCTTGTACAAGCAGCCTTCCCGGATAAACTCCTGCAGGGGGAAATGAAAAGTTAGGCAAAGCTTTGTCTTTCCCAAACACTGAGAATTTCAATGCTTGTTGGGTTTTTTTTCACCCCAAAGTACACAGATGTTGATTGGTGCCCAGCAGTGCTCGCTAACAGATTCATTAAACACCAGATGACATCTTTCCTCCTGCCCTGTAACATCAATCAACTTCTTGCTGCAGCAAGCATTTCAATCAACGAGGCAAGAGAAGGAAAGAGAACAGAGTTCCTCCTGGAGAGCAGCAGTTCACCTATTCCACTTACATCCCACTGCAGTGACTGCCATGCACGATGTTCCTGCACTTATGCTCAGTACATCTATCAAAAGACAACACAGAGAGGCAGTGACCACAAATATGTGGTTGAAAGGCACTTCCTGGCAGTAAAAGCAAGAGAGTCTCTGAAAACTAAGCTGAGGTGCTCACCCTGCCAGGTGCTGTGAGGTTGTCTATGCCAATCAAGTCATGCTGAAGCTCTGTCAGCTTCTGGAAGTTCTCCAGGCGGATCAGACTGTGCTGCAGCTGAGATGTCATTTCTGTCACTTCCTTCAGGGCATCTGTAAAGAAATGGGCACCAAGGGGGTGAGAAGAGAGCAGACAAACCCAGGCCACCCGTGGAAAATGGAACCTGAAACACACTCAAATTTAAAACAGTTGGAAGGGACCTACAATGATCATCTAGTTCAACTCCAAACATATTAGAGTGCATTTTCTAGCTCCCTAAGAGCAAAAAAGAGACTAACAAGGAACTTCAGAGTGCTTCCCATGCTGCTGAAGATTATTGTGTCTCCCACATTACATTGTGTAATTCATCATGTAGCCAAAAGTAAATTAGAGCAAATTATTTTTGCCAAAGATTACTTAATAAACAGATAGAATTTACTATACAAGCTCTTGACACTCCAAAGAATTTACTTTTGGTCACCACCCTCATATTGAAGAACTTCTTCCTAAGATCCAGTCTAAACCTACTCTCCCTCAGCTCCAAACCATTCCTCCTTGTCCTGTCTCTAGACACTCTTATGAAAAGTCCCTCTCCAGCCTTCCTGTAGACTCCCTTCAGCTATGGGAAGGCAGCTCTAAGGTCCCTGCCAGAGTTTTCTCTTCTCTAGGCTGAACAACTCTTGCTGAAGAAGAATGAGCTACAGAAGCACACTTTGACATCTGGCCTGTGTTGCTGCCTCAGGACATCACAGCTTCACCTCTGAGCTGAAAGCAGAGTTGGCTCACCCCTTTCCACCAGGAATCCCAAGCTGCACTAAGTGCAGGGTTAAGATGACCTGAAAGACTCTCTGCTGAAAGCGTGGTCAGGCTGCCCAGGGAGGTGGTGGTGTCACCACCCCTGGAGGCACTAAAAAAGCAACCCTGTAGACATGGCTACACGTAACATGGTTTAGTGAGCATGGTGGCATTGGGTTGATGGGTGGGTTTGATGGTCTTGGAGGTCTTCTCCAACCTTAGTGCTTCTATGATTCCTACAGGGTGTGGGCAGAGCTTTATCCATGGGCTCCTGCCTCACATGTGTAGAGCTGAGAGCTTACTCACTCCGGCAATCTGCGAAGTCTCGGTGCTCTGCTGTGTAGTGCTTGCAAAGTCTGCCCAGGATCAACTTGTAGTGCATCAGCCTTTGGATTGGTTTGAGCAGGAAAGTGTTGAGAGGCAGGTAGCAAACCTTCTGCAGCTCAAACTCCTTATAAACCATTTCCAGCTTCTTGAGGCGTTTGGTTGCTTTCTCCAGTTCTGTCAGGACCTCGTCGTGCTTCTGCAGGTAACTGGTGAACTCCTGTGGAGTCATACAGGAGATTACTTGGCTGTAAGGAAAGCAGTCTGCAACAGCTTGATCTGTGCCTGAGATTGCCCCAACCCAAGTGCAGGACCTTAAGAGTCATAAAATGTTAGGGCTTGGAAGGGACTTGTGAGTCCAACCCCCCTGCCAAAGCAGGATCACCTAAGGCAAGTCACACAGGAACGCATCCAGATGTGTCTTGAAAGTCCCCTGAGAAGAAGACTCCACAACCTCCCTGGGCAGCCTGCTCCAGGGCTCCAGCACCCTCACAATAGAGAAGTTTCTCCTCACCTTGAGGTTCCTGTATTCCAGTTTGCATCCATTCTCCCTCATCCTGTCCCAGGACACCACTGAAAAGAGACTGGCCCCTTCTTGGCACCCACCCCTCAGGTACTTATGAACATTACTAAGATTCCCTCTCAGCCTTCTCTCCTCCAAACCTGCTGGTGTTGAACTCCGTGGGGTTAGCACAGGCCCAGCTCTCCAGCCTGCCCAGGCCCCTGTGAATGCCATCCCTTCCCTCCAGCATGCTGACCACCCCACACAGCTCAGTGGGGTTGGCAAATTTGTTGAGGGTGTCTTGAGCACTTCTGAATCTGTTTCTGTACAGGGGAGGACTCAACTTGTGCAAACACAGGAGAGCTGATGAAGCTCATTAAGTAATCATGGTGTCCTGCTAATTAGCCAACAAACTACCACCTTGTCTGCAGATAATGTGCAGGTCACCAAGAACAGTGGTATAAAGCATTGCTGCAGCTACTCTGCTTGCTTTTTAACTTGTTTATCAACAACAACTGTTTGCAAGTCGCTTCAAGTTTAGCAGAAGCACCAAACCTTGATTGAGCTCTCATCTCTGATAAAGGGGGGGAAAAAAGACACTGAAATAACCCTGAGGTTCTTTGATTTGAATGCTTTACCTACCTTTAGAGCATGCATATTCCTGAGCATGATGTCTCCAATGCGCTGATAATCTCCTTTCATGTAAGCATTGTTTTTGCCTTCCCTGAAACACAGGGAAGGAGATGAAGTGAGTAGGCACAGTGCATAGGAGATGCAGAAATTCCAGTTTCTTCCCTCCACCTTTCAATATACTTCATAGGCTCACAGGATGTTAGGGGTTGGAAGGGACTCAAAGAGATCATCGAGTCCAACTCCCCTGCCAGAGCAGGACAATGCTATCTGACACAGGTCACAGAGGAACACATCCAGACAGGCCTTGAAAGTCTCCAGAGAAGGAGACTCCACAACCTCCCTGGGCAGCCTGTGCCAGTGCTCTGGGACCCTTACAGTAAAGAAGTTCCCCCTTGTGTTGAGGCAGAACCTCAACCTTGGAATGGGCTGCTCAGGGAGGTGGTGGAATTGCCATCCCTGGAGGTGTCCAACAAAAGCCTGGATGAGGCTCCTAGTGCCATGGTCTAGTTGACTGGACAGGGCTGGGTGCTAGGTTGGCCTGGATGAGCTTGGAGGCCTCTCCCAACCTGGTTGATTCTATGATTGAAGTGATCATTTCTGAAAAGAATTTTTCCTTCATCCTAAGCATGTTTAAATACAGACTACACATGGGTTTGGCAAGAGGATGGAGGAAAAGCTACCCTCCACTTACCAGAGTGACAGCCTTTGCTCAATCTCTTTCAGAAAGCCTCGGTGAAACTCATAGATTGGGTCTATGTTGGAGAAGAGCAAAGTCATCAGGCCCTCGGGCATGGCATTCTCCTTGAGCACTGCGCTGCGGAACCACTGCAGAGAGAGCAGAAACCCTGAGACGTGGCTCTGGGACACACATGCATGGCTGGCATCAAACGTGTCTGCTGGGAAGGAGGGGAAAGGGGGAGGCAAGAGGGAGGGGGCAGAAAAGGAGGAGGCAAGAGGGAGGGGGCAGAAAAGGAGGAGGCAAGAGGGAGGGGGCAGAAAAGGAGGAGGCAAGAGGGAGGGGGCAGAAAAGGGGGAGGCAAGAGGGAGGGGGCAGAAAAGGGGGAGGCAAGAGGGAGGGGGCAGAAAAGGGGGAGGCAAGAGGGAGGGGGCAGAAAAGGAGGAGGCAAGAGGGAGGGGGCAGGAAAAGGGGAGTCAAGAGGGGAAGGAAGATTTCGGGATGACATGACCTGAGCAAAATGTGCATTTTTTTCCTTGCCACCCATCACAAGTCTGAGGCTTATGATCAGACCTGGGCACAAACAAGTTTCTTAATGCAATGATGAGGTGGTTGGTACCAGCTCTAACTGACAGTCATCACCACATGGCCACCACAGCTGATGTCACAGCACTGCTTTCACTTCAGCATAGGTAAAACTGCTCCTTCAGAAAACCTGGGGAGCCCTGTGCAAGTCATTCAGTAGCTGGAGACATCCTGCTGCATATCACATAGAATCATAAACTGATTTGGGTTGGAAGGGACCTCTGGCAGGGACATGTGCATCTCAGAGCTCCTCTGAGGTGTGAGGTGTTCCCCCATCTTTGAGGGGACATGATAGGAAGGCTGTAGGAGGAACTTGAGTGAGATGGTGCTCACTGAGAAACCTCAACTGAAGGGACTCAAACCTTCTCTTTGCTGAAATTAAAACGTTAGCTTATGGAAAAGCAACAGTCCCAGCATCCAAACCTGGAGTGACAGAAACAAAAAGCCCTTCAAGAAGGAGTCTGAAACCTAAATAAGGGTTTGGGAAACCCAAACAACCTCCAAACAAGGAGTTACTTGAAGATTCTGGGATGAAGGAGGCAAAAAAGGAAAGAAAAAAGCTGACAAACTTCTCAAACCTCTCTGAGCCTCAATACCCTTTGCAGCTGTCATCTGCTTGTGCTGTCAGAAGGCACAAAGACAGAAGCTTCCCGAGGAATAGCAGAGGGATGATGGCTGGATTATGAACAGAGCTGACAGCAGTGACTGTCACTGAAGCTGAATGCAGAAGGTTTCTATGGTGCCTCTGCAGACAGCTTTCAGAAGGGGAGTTTGCCTAAGACATCAAAGTGCCATGTGCTGTAGCTGCTGGAGCTAATGGTAGAAGCCTACAGGAGGTATCTGCTCTCCCCCGTGAGGACCTGAGTAACAAGGAAGTTGACAGCTCCACAGCTCGTGGATTATGGTTTATCATAGGACCTCCTTTTTCTGTTACCTGGAAGAAATGCCAAGTTTTTGCAAATCAACAATTACAAATCTGTGAAGAAGAGGAAAAGCATTAAAGGAAGTTAAAGGCCCTTACCACTGTAATCACTTCCAGGTCCTTTAAGTAGGTCCGTTCGGTAGCAAGAATCTCCTTTGCTATGAAGTAGGCCTTGTCAGTTGGGTAGCGCTGGAGGGACAGGCAGCAGTTGGCAAAGCATTCAAACAGCATCAGAGACTCAGAGAAGTGTTTTGGTTGAAAAAAGGCCTCCAAGATCATCAAGTCCAACTGCCAACCAAGCATTTCCATGCCCACTAACTCGTGTCCAGATATTATTTGAATGCCACCAGGGATGCTGGTGAAAGGCTTGGAAAGGCTCCCTATAAGGAGCATCTCACCACCCTCACTATAAAGAATTTCTTCCTAATCTCCAGTTCAAATACCTTCTGCCAGCTCAAAGTCCCTTGTTCTGTCACTACAAGCCCTTGTAAAAAGTCCCTGCCTAGAGGCTGAGGGAGCTGGGGGTGTGCAGCCTGCAGAAGAGGAGGCTCAGGGCAGAGCTCATTGCTGTCTATAACTGCCTGAAGGGAGGCTGTAGCCAGGTGGGGATTGATTTCTTCTGCCAGGCAAGCAGCAACAGAGCAAGGGGACACAGTCTCAAGTTATGCCAGGGAAGTTCTAGGCTGCATGTTAGGAGGAAGTTGTTGGCAGAGAGAGTGATTGGCATTGGAATGGGCTGTCCAGGGAGGTGGTGGAGTCACCCTCCCTGGAGGTGTTGGAGTCACCCTCCCTGGAGGTGTTCAAGGCAAGACTGGATGAGGCACTTAGTGCCATGGTCTGGTTGAGTGGACTAGGGCTGGGTGCTAGGTTGGACTGGATGAGCTTGGAGGTCTCTTCCAACCTGGTTGATTCTATGATTCTGTAAGCATATCCTGAAGACCCTGAGTTGTTCCTGCTTTGACACCTATGGCACCCACAGAAGGCAGAGCCTGTTTTAACTCTCACTTTTGAATAAGCAAGCCCCAAGCTTGTGCAAGGCCAGAGCACTGTCCACATCTCAGGGAACAGAGAGGGAACAGTCACTTATGGAGAGAGTAGCTCCACCAATACTTGTTTCTGTTCTGGGGTATAAAAGGCAATTTTGAGTGTAGCTCCCTGCCATGCCAGAGCCATCAGCAGGTGTTCCTGCGAAAACAGTGGGAGGTGCTGCCAGCAGCAGACACCAAGAAAATCCCTACACCAAGAGGGCAGTGGAGACCTCTGCCACAACAGTGAAGACACACAGATCCAACCAAACCTTCAGCACTGGAGTCTGTAACACTCACCACAGGACACATCTGTTCTACCACCAAACACAACATCACCATTCAGTGCTCAGCAAGAAGAGCTCTCCCCACCTGAAGCCAACACAGCTCTCCCCAGCTCTCCCCACCCGAAGCCAACACAGCTCTCCCCAGCTCTCCACCCGAAGCCAACACAGCTCTCCCCAGCTCCCCACCCGAAGCCAACACAGCTCCCCCCACCTGAAGCCAGCACCTTTCTCTGGATGGCAATTCCCAGTCCCATCAGCATCTTACCTTGCGTTTCATTTCGTCATCCTCCTCTATCCTGGGACCGCCAGCATCACTGAGGACAGGACTCAGAAGAGGAGATGAACCCTGGCCAGCTGTGTTCAAGTTCACCTGAAAGACTGGGTTCAAGCCCAGGGGACTCTTCAGCATGAGGGAAGAGAGCTGAGAATGGTCCACTGGCAGGCCTAGGGAAAAGAGAACAAGAAGATGGAATGGAAAAGGAGAGAAAATGCTTTGGAAGATAAAGCATCTAAGACAATTAGCCACTGCAAACTTTAATTGCAGTCTCATTAAACAATGAGACTCATCCATAAGATAGACTTAGGTGGGCACCACAAAGCAAAGGGGAGTGTTCTCTGTAACCCAGCTGTCACTAACAGCACAGCAAGGAAAAGCAAACACTCTCACAACAGCATCCAAAGGGAAAGGACAAAGTGTTTACAGCATCCAGGAAAAAGTGCTCCAATCCTTTTGGATTTTGTTGAGCACCAGCAGAGGATGACACTGCAGCAACGAGTTCTTAAGTCTTCCTTTTTAAAAGAAGAATCACTTTTCACTCCAGGCAAAACTAGGACAAATCATTCTGCTACTCCCCACTCCAGAAGTTTATAGCTTGGTAAAACTACATTCAGAAATCTGGGAATCTCTGAAATGGGAGAGGAAAATACATTGCTACACAAAAAGGGAACATGAAAGAGATTTCATTCTGGCTCTCCAAAGTCTAGGAGCATTCATTACTGATCTCAAAGGAAAACAAGGCTGTAGCACTGAGCATGAACTGGATGCACCTTGCTGAGCAAACCCTGCCTGAAGCAGCAGTAACATGTCCTGCTGTGCCTTAGATCAGTAACTGCCAATCTCTCTAGCACATTTTTATTCCATCTGTGGACCCTCTGGAGCTTTCTAGCATGTAAGATACCATTACAGTGACTTAAAGCCTACAGACAGTAGCTGCCTTCCTCTTTTCTGCACGCTTCTTCAAAGCAGCACACAGAGACCCCTCAGGTCTTCACTGTCCAAGCAGTTCTCCTTTTTGGGACCAAACAAAGGCAACAGATGCTCCAATTGCTCACAGTATGCCCGCAAAATCCCTGCCTCCTAATCCTCCCTATGATAACAGACAAGCTTTGTCAGATCTGGGAACCGAACGGGTACCCAGCAAGAGCTGCAGTACCCAGCACCTTCACTGCACTGCTGGGACACTCTGCCAGGCTCTTAGCCCTCCCCCAGCACCAGCTGCTGGGTGCTGCCAGCAGAGAGCAAGGGTTACCTCACCTCGCCCAGGCGAACAGGAAAAGCAGCCCAAAGTGCCAACTCATCACTTTCCAGACTACTTAAAAGTCACCTCAAAAGGCGTTCAGGACCCCAGCAGCCCCCCCCCCCCGGCTATCTCCTGTCTCTGAACACAGCCACGGGACAACAGGCATGCTGGAGGAGGAGTGAGGAGCTGCTGGGGGCACTGCCGGCTGGAGCCGCTGCGCTGCCCGGCTCAGGCAGCAAAGGCAGGGCAGCGACAAGGGCGAGGGAGCCTGAGCCCGGATTTTCCCACTGACAAATGCAGGAAGCTAAACAGTGCTGCGCTCAGTCACCTGGAAGAGATTCAGATCACTGAGCTGGGAGTTAACTATTCCTGCTCTAGCCCTGCCGGAGCAGCTTCATTCCTGCCCCAGCCTTTCCCGCAGCCCTACTGCTTTACACAGCAGCACAGCAAAGCCACAGCTTCTGAGGTTTGTTTCACCTACACAGGGACAAGAGTTTATTGGAATTCTGCTTTTCCACCTCAGGAATGCGGAAACAACAGCTTCAGAGCAAGCTAGAAGCTTACAGGGGCGAGGGGCTTCTTTAAATCCTTGGAATTTAACCCAAACTTCCCCATTTTGTAACTTGCTTTGCTCCAGGACAGACCAAACGTTCGGATAAAAGGGGAGCAGAGAGGCTGTACCTTGTGACACACAAATTCCACTGCCTGCTCATTTCCATCGAGTTGTTGTGGGTTTTATCACCTCCATCGGGAGGCACTGACCATTAAATTCATGTCAGGCACTTGACCAGTGGGGCAAGAGCCCCAGTGCCCGGAGCCAGAGGGGCTGATGGCAACGAGAGGTGCATTCAGCTCCTTGAGAAGCCTGAAACAATGAGCAGACCTCAGGGAGGTGGCTGAACTTCCATCCTCTGTATGTGTTTACAAGACACAGAGATGTGGTGCTGAGGCACATGGTTTGGCATCACACTGGTTAGACTTGATGATCTTAAAGGTCTTTTCCAACTCAATTCTAACTCAAGATGATGAAGCTTTCCTCCAAGCCTGGGAGAGGGCAGAGAGATGTCTGTTGCATCTCCAGGGACAGCAGTGGCCTTTCTGTGCAGACCAGGTCCTTGCTGTCTATTTCCCCAAGATGAAAATATTAAAGAACCCAGCAAGGAGCTGTTACAGCTGCAACTTTTAATAGACTGTCAACTCAAATGGTAAATTCTGCAGAGAGACTTTCCCAGGTTCATGTGACTCCTGCAATCTGCCTTTTCTAGAAAGGCCTCTGAAGTGTCAGGGAGCAGCTCGGGTTAGCTTTTGGGCTAACATTTGTTTCAACGACTGATCTAAACTCCATTTGGTGGTGTAAGTTGGCAGGTGACACTATGAGCACACACTGAAATTTTCACTCCTGCAATCCAACAGCATTTCTCCAGTAGAGCTGGAGAAAGGAGCAGCAAGGAGGAGGCTCTCAGTCAAGCAGATTCTCTATTCTCCCAGGGAAGGATCCATGCAATAATCAGAGCAGCCATGGCTGCTTTCAGTGGAAAAAATCCCATAAAACTAGGTAGGAATCACAGAATGTCAGGTTGGAAGGGACCCCAAGGTTCATCTGGTTCAACCTTTCTAGGTGATGGTGTAAGCTGAAATGAGCTGGCCCAGATCCCTGTGAAGCTGAGTCTTCAAATTGTCCAATGGAGGGGAATCCACTGCTTCCCCTGGGAGATGATTCCAAGGTCTGACAGTTCTCAGAGGGAAACATTTTCTTCTGGAGTCCCCAACAGTAGCCTGTCTCTATCACTCTCTGTCTTTTCCACGGGACTCCCTGTGAAAAGGGAGTCTCTATCCTCCTGGTAGCCACTCTGCATACTGGTCCATGGTTATAAGGTCTTCCCTCAGCCTCCTCTTCTCAAGGCTGCACAAACACAGCTCTCTCAGCCTTCCTTCACTGGAGCAAAGATCGCTACACATCAATGATTTACAGTGGCATCAAACCCCGGTGTGCCACAGCCTTCCCTGCCTCGCAAGCAGCAGCAGCATCCTCCAGGCGTATGAAAAGAGACTGCTCTTGGAGAGGAATGTTTCCACCTTTCAGCATTCTGCACAGAGAAGAAATTTGTTCTCTGCATCTAGGTTGTAACCATCCCTGCATGTAACAACCATCCCAAATTCAGGAGCCTTGCTGTAAGCAGGAATCAGGGTTTCCAAGCAGCGACACGGTGAGCGCTCAGGGCTGCAAACCAGAGCCTCACAGACATGACAGTGCTCTGTAGGTGACCTACTCCTGCTTCCACATCACAGTCAGTCTGGTGTAATACACCACACAGTCAAAGATCTTTAAGAACACTAATACTTCTTAGTAGATTCCACCATGTAGTTACAACCACACGCTCTGAAACAATCAAAACCAGTTCCACAAAGAGACCAGCATGCATTTGGTTGGGGAAAATTGATCAGTGTCACTACAAACTCCTGTAAAAGCTCTGTATTTTGCATGAACACAGCCATGGAGCTGAGTGAGGATGCCAGTTCTTATCTGTCACAGCCACTGGACAATATTGTCCAACCAGTTTATTATTGTTTATGCTGCCTTCTGTCCAGGTATAAAACCTCAAAATCCTCTCATTTATAAACCTATAACTTACTACAAATGTTTGTCTGCTCTGCTTTTTACTGAGAGGATCTTTGGTGTACACAGATGTGAAGGTTCATTCTCAAATTTGGAAGAGAAATGTGTTTAGGGCATTATACAAGACCAGTCACAAGGAATTCATTAGGGGATAACAGAGCAACCTTCAAGCCAGCTGCTGTAGCCATGACCTTACCTTGTGTTTTCTTCAAGAGCACTCAAATCCCAGCCCTCTCACTACCATTATCACACTTCACACACAATTGTTTTCCTTCCCTTCTTCCCCTCAATGCATCTGTTTAGTGTCCAATATCCAAAATCCTTTCTTATTTGCCTTGCTAATAGAAATAGAGCAGATGTCTTCTCTAACCTGCCAGCCATTTTGCAGGGAATACATTTCTTTACTCTCTGCAAACTTCAAAGCTCTGGGTATGGAAGGAAAATTTCTGGAAGCCACCACCCAATGTCAATCAGCAATGCAAGAAAGGGCAAGGAAGCAAGCACACAGCAACCAGGTATGAAGTCTGACTTGTAGTTTACTACATTAGCATAAACCAGTTTTGTGTCCTTATTAAGGACAGCAGCAGGTGACAGCCTATGGAAATGAATCCACCTCCCTGATCAAGCTTTGACAGTAAGAAGCTGCTGATACACAAAATATTATAACTATTTCAGGGGAGAGAGAGGGAAGAGAGAGGGGTAAAACATAACTGTTTTCTAAAACCTCCTGATGTTCCAAAGGAAATCAGAGTTAATTCTACCACTAATGCCTCCTTGCAGAAAAGCAAAGTTTTTTGGAGCAGGTGTTTTCAGCAAATTAAAAAGAAAAATCATCCATTTAAACTAGCCCAGAAACCTGCTCAGTTTTCCCCATGCAAGCACTACTGTCTTCATCACAGCAAACGTTTACATGATGGAGGAAAAGAGGATTTACCCACACATTGGTCACTGCTTCCTGAGGAGAACTTCCAACCTCAAAAACAAGCAGTCACCTCCATCCCCCTTGCAATAAAGGACAAGCTTCCAGTGACAACAAACATGCAGGAGAGAGTTTGAAGGATAGACTTAAGTTTAAGAGCAAATGTCTCCATGAGAAGCATAAATCCTGTAATGAAATCTGAATTTCTACTCCCATTTGTAAAGCCAAGCAAAAGGGCTGCACAAAGCATCAACTTGAAAACCACAGAGCAGGATTTGCCCCCAGTTGGGCTCTTTCAACAAAGAAGCACAGGAGGAGAACTGCCTGGAGAAACCTGGTAATGAAACTCTAAGATGGCTTGGCTAAAAGAACAAACATTTATTCTATTTCAAACACAAGGGTAACCAAAAAAAAAGAAGCTAAAAAGCCCAGGTTGTAATTTATATAAAAGTTTTCCTCATTTTATTGCATGAACAATTAAAAATGATGAATTAGTACAAATCTGTAGGTTGATAACTGGCAATCTGAACAGACACAAAGATATAAAAAACCCCAACAAGTCATTCAATAAAACATTTCCTGGATAAAAGATAAAAGTTGAAGAGATCAGTTAAGAAATTCCAGCCCTCTTTTGTTTTCTTAACACAATCCTTTCCTGGAAAGAGTAGCACCTATTGAGCTGGGGAGTCACTGACCAAGGCAGGCACTGAAAAATGAGGCATTTGGTGTTCCTGACCCATCTGCAGGGCTGGTGCAGGCTCACAGCTGCCACCTGAGCAGCAGCAGAAGGTTTGGAAAATGAAGAGCAACACCTCCCCCACAAATCAGGCTCAGTTAACCATGCTCCAAACGTGCAACCTGCAAAGCCACAGCTCACCCAGGGGACTAATCCTATGAGCACCATGGGCAGGTAATCACATGGAATTTATGATAGAGATTTGGAGCTGTAAAGTCTCTCCATGTGATGCAGAGTGTCCATGTACACCCAGGTGCACATGGTGCAACGTAAGAGCTATTGGTGACAAGTGCAATGTAAGAGCTACTGAAAACTAGCCTGAAAATGGCACTGTTGATTCAAACCAACACCTGATCCTTAAGGCTGAGAACCTGTTGCAAAATGACAATAATGGGAATGACTTACCGACAGGTTGGCACCAGAAAGCACAACATTAGAATGACTTTTATTAGTGTCTCCAAGAATTCTTACCCTCCTCAAGACTTGCAACTGAATAAAAACTATCACCACAGGAAAAAAAAAAAAATCAACCACCAAACCAACCAACCAAAACCACCCCAAACAAAACCAACATCAAACCACCAACCAAAGGGAAAAAAAAACCCCAACCAACAACATAATCATATCCTCTAAAATCAACTACATTTAAATATACACAAAGGAAAGGGAGATTAATACTTGGTATTGTCCAGCAATTCTGAAATCAACTGGAAATTAAAGGAAAAGTAGTGAGCAGGTAAATTTTTATCACCCTATTCCCATCCTAATACCAAATATACAACAGGTACTACTGAAATCATAAGTACTTCAAAAGGCTAGTAAAGTTTACTAAGGTTCAGCCTGGTGGTGGATAGGTCAGAGACTATTCTATGACCTGTGTTTTGTGCAAATTAAAGAGTTCCAGTAACTGCATATGTGAAGGTCAGAGGTGCTCTGATATGTAGTGCTTTTTGGTGGTGTCCAGCAACAGGACAAGAAGCAGTGGACACAAACTGGAACACAGCAAGTTCCACCTCAACGTGAGGAGAAACTTCTTTGCTGTGAGGGTGCTGGAGCCCTGGAGCAGGCTGCCCAGAGGGGTTGTGAAGTCTCCTCTGGAGACTTTCAAAAGCCACCAGGATGTGTTCCTGTGTAACCTGCCCAGGGTGATCCTGCTTTGGCAAAGGGGTTGGACTCAGTGATTTTCAGAGGTCCCTTCCAACCCCTAATGTTCTGTGATTCCATGATTTAATGGATGTGTTTAAGCACAGAGCTGCTGGAAGTGCAAATACACAGGACTACAGGTGCAGATGAAATTACTCATCCAAGACACACATCTCTCAGTGTCTTTTAGTCACGCTGCAATGTGCCAGTTGAGTACAGAGTTAAAGCCAACAGCCTAACACATTTTGAAAAGCCACTAATGGTGACATGCTCCCTGTGGCTGTGAGTGGTTGCTAAACCAGGAGAAGAGAGAAGCAAAGGGATGGAAAACCGGCCTGTTCCACTTTAGAGCAGGAGTCTCACAGCTCTGCCTTCACTGAGCTGGTGGATGCAGTCTGGAGAACAAGCCTGGAAACTCCACTGGTTCCCCATTCTGGAAAAAGGTGGCACTAAACCCTGTACCTGGACTAGAAGGATACACACCTATAGACAAGCCCCAAAGCCTCCCCCAGAGCTGGGCAGGAAGCAAATGTGATGGAACATACCTGCAGAAGGGAGGATAGCAGGGGAAGGGGAGGACAACTACTCACTTGCTGTGGTTAAGTCAAGGTTTGTACCTAGGCTTTCATCTGCTCCTGCCACAGCTCCTAAAATTCTTTCTTCTCAAGGCAAGCATGTATGGGATACTCAGCAACCATCTTCTGAGTTTTCATGTATCACCTCCTCAGCTTTTGCTGTTCGGGGTCTGCAAGGGTCTCAGCTACATGGCTGGCACCAACTCCTTATCAGCCAGCTTACCATTCACCTTCTTGAAGGAATGCTCATGTGCTCAGGAGAGAAACAGAAATCAGTACCAGAACTCAGTGTTAACAGTACCAACACTGTGGAAAGAAACCAAAGCAAACTGTGAGGAGAAGCACTGAAAGCTTAGCAGCATCACTGGCACCTGAGACACAACCACCCAAGCTCACCAACCCCCTTACACTGCCCAAAGACAAACAATACAGAGAGACAATGCCATTCCTTCTCTCACCTTCTCCTGGCATCTCAGGAGACAGCTAGGGGAGGGAAAAATGCCTGGCATGGCTTTGTTATTCTAAACCAATTCACAACTGATACTCGAGTCCACTCCTGTCCCCTCGCTGCTTTTCTCTCCATCTCTAGTGGAAAGTGAATCTGAGCTGACTCCCCTGGGGCAAATGATGAAGAACCTTCTCTCACAGTTTTCTTGCCATAATAAAAACCTCTACTTACAAACTCCATTTTCTTCTCTTTTGTGCCTATCTAGGAAACCATGAATAAAACAACAGAGCTATGCACACGATGTCCTCAGAAGCCACACAGCTTGGGATATCAGAAAAGCCTAGAAAGAAACCATGGCAGCTATCAATTAGCAACAGCAAAGCTATAAACAGCAGGTAGCAGGGACACAGGCAGCAGCACTAAATTCTCACCCAGCCTGTGAGCACACCATGATGTGCAGGTGTGGCAGAGGACACTGCTGTATAGGTGCTGATCAGCAGTGTCTTTGTGCAACCATCCCAAATTCAGGTCTAGAGGAGTCAGACGATGTGAAGGATAAACGTTCCTGCTAACAACCATAACTAAAAGCTTTATCTGCACAGGTCCTCAGCAGAGTATGGAGCTTCCTCCACCCCCTCCTCACCTGTGCACCCACACATCTTGCTCTAAGCTAAAGGATGGAGGTTCTAGTCACTGCCATTGCTTTAGAAAACAAAAGGAGCATCATAACTGTTATTGCTTCTTTGGAAAAAACCCAAACCCTGAGCTTCAAAATTGCCAATAGATCTGTGTCACTGCAAAATACAAGAGAACCAGAGAAGATGCCTTTCCAAACTAACTGCAGGGCAGGAGAGCATGTTGGCAAGCCTTCTCTCAGCATTGCCAAGCATGCCTTGTTGAAAATACAGGCAGCTTGTTCCTAAGATCATTTGAAATCACAGAGAATTTACTTGGGTTTCTTCCCACATGAAGCAATTCTAAGACATTTATAGAGCATGCTTTTGATGGAAGCACAGAACATGAGACAGAAGCAGTTATATAGGAATAGCTGAATCCTGATTTTCAATTTCCTTCCTCCAAACCTTTCCTTACACATCTGTTGCTGTCACCTCTAAGACAGTTTGGAGACAGATCTCTGTCTTTTTGAAGTTACAGAATGGAGTTAGTTGTGGGAAAGAAATCATACAAGCCACCTAAAACCACCACCCTATCAGCTTTGGACACAACTGAAGACCTCCTCCAACTAACTGCCTGTTCAGAAATGTCACATCACACATCCACAACATCATCTCCACAGGTATAAGCAAAGTTACACCAAGATCCAGAAGACACATCCAACAGAAGGAAAAGCAAAGCAAAACAACCTGTCTCAGACAGCACTTATTAACAAAAAAGAGTAACCAAACTGCTGGCAATTCCTGGAGGTCCAAATTAATCCTCTGTTTTTAGGCTTCTCATGCAACAGCAGTGATTCCACTCAAACATGGTAAGCAGGACATAAAAGCAAGAGCTGCAGAGAGTAATCACACCTTGGGAAAAACTAAACTAAAAGAAAGGAGTGACTGAAAGAGGTCTGACCTCTTTGTGTTCTATCTTATGTTGAGAGGAATTCTCCTTTAGTTTGAGTTCTGGAAAATGATACTCATTTTTAGATGTTTAAATATCTCAGTACAGAATAAGGCCCTTTAAGGATATATCAGGATGACATAAGGATATAGCCAGATGATAGTTAAGAACGCTTATATGGTGTCCCTGCCCATGGCAAGGGGGTTGGAACTAGATGATCTTCAAGGTCCCTTCCAACCCAAATCATTCTATGAATCTATGAATAATAATGAGCATAAAGTTATAGCAGTAGCTGTAAGCTGCTTATTTTGAAGGCACTGATTGTACAAATGCTGCAAGGGGCTGGAAACTGGGTAACAAGGAACCAAATGGCTGAAGGAGATGATGCCTTCCATCACAAGGTTTTTGGTCATGTGTTTCAAATTCTTGCTTGGACAAAACCAGAATACTCTAAAAACCCCAAAACTATTATGAGATGAAGCTCTGAATTTCCATCAGGTTGGAAGACAGGAAGGACATTTCACAACTTGTACTGTTCCAGCTCAATAAACATTGCTAAATTAACCAGTTCAGTAACTCTCTTTCCAACCACACTATTAAGCTTACAGATGAAGCCTCATGTCAAAAGTCACCTAACTAAAACTCTGAGAGCAGTGAAGCCCTAGCTGTTGCCTGCAGTATTCAGTCACTCCTGATCTCAGTTCCTCAGAAAGATCACAGCATTTTTCTGAATGCAGCCCACACTTTAAAAAGTTAAAGCTATCACCAGGTTTACCATCACCTGCCTTCCACAGATTAAAGGGCACTTTTAGGAGTTAGTCTCTAAGCAATTTTATGCAGGGTGATTACACAAAGCAAATGAAGGGAAGGCAAAATGCAGTGGGGATGCTTTTAGAGTCTGTGCATATTATCTCCAAAGTGCTGCAGAGCAGAAGAGCAGTTGTTTGTTGCTGGACTGCTGAAGGCACTCCTAAGTCAGATAATACAATGATTGTCTTCACAAAGCAGTTTTGGCGATTGCAGCTTTAATTTGGTTGTGTGCACCTTCCTTCCTCTAAACTACCACCTAGGTTATTTGTTCTGTGAAGCACACCACAGACATGTTGCACAGGTTGATGTAAAACTTGCCTTCATAGCCAATCTGAAGACTGTCCCATTTTGGTTTGGATTGTGTAAACAAAAACCCACCTCAAAACAAGGACTCTCACCACAGGATAGCAGAACAGTTGGCTTTGCTGGATGCAGCTGCTCCGTCACAAGCATGTGGCAAAAGTGGGTGCTGAAGGAAGAGCCTACTGTATCAAACCCTGACAGATACATTTCCAGCCAAAGAAGTCCTTCAGTGCACTGCCATTTGTGATGTCTGCACGAGCCAGCTGATGATACTTAACTTCTCTGCAACCAGTGGGTCTTCCTAAAGGTAGTATTTTGTGAACATCGTGGCCTCTTCTAACACATTCTGGATGCAGTGCAAAGCACAGAATGCAGCACCAAAGCTAGGATGCTTTGAGAGAAACTGGAGCAAAATCATCATTCTTGTTGTGTTATGTAAAATCCAGCCCCTGGATTAGTGTTCTTGTTTAAAGTGACTGACATCGCACCCTTTGGACTTCTGAGCCTGAAGAGTGTAGTGGGATCCACCAGGAAAACCAAGCCTCACTCAATTGACATGTGTCTTCTCTGCCCAGTCTTCCTGGGTGAGGTTTTTCAAATTATTCTGGAAGTCAAAAGCAAAGTTCTCACTGGTGGCTTGAGCAAAAGGATTGCTGAAGAAGAGGTTTACATCCAGCGGAGCAGCGTTTTCGGAGTCCCACGAGTCCGTGTCTGTGCTGCTGGAGTCCTCCGTGGTGGTAGGTGGGTAGCTCAGCTGCTCCAGCTGGTCGATAATGTCTGTGAACTGGAAGGCTGAGCTGGACTCGGAGCGGACGGAGTAGGCAGGGAAGTTCACCATGGAGCTGGCCTCCGAGTGGTTGGCAGAGCTGTAGGTGTGCAGGGAGCAGGTTCCGTTGAGCGGCAGGTTCGTGAGGGAGCTGCTCTCCGAGCGGTTGTTGAGGAGGGAGCTCGTTTCGGATGGGCTCAGCAGGCTTTGCATCCTGCTCGCTTGGGCTTTCACCTCAAACAGCTCCGAGGTATCCGAGGGCCTCTCGTTGCCATTGAAATCGCTTCCTTCCTCAAATTCAAACTCATCCTCCGCGTTCATGTCCACGGCTTCGGTGGAGTATCTGTCAGGGCTTGAATGGGCAGAGCCTGCCTGCTGCTGAAGGAGGTCTGCACTGAAACCAGGAGACTCAGGCACCCGCTTGGGAAAATCAGAACCCTTCAGCTCTAAGCCACTGTACGCATAGGAAAAGGCCTCAGAGCCCCCAGCAAAGAAGGAAATTTCTGCTGGGTCATCATCAATGAACTCCTCTGACACCTGCAACTGGGAACTTGCCAAGGGGAAAAGAGGGGCACCCCGACTGCCATGCTGATGTCTTGGTTCAGCAACAAAAACACCTGTGGTAAAGTCATCCTCATCATTGTCATTTTTACACACAGCAGCCCTGCTCTCATCACTGCTCCTCTCTACATCTACATCTACACCACAATCACTCTCAACAACAGGACAAGCAGTGTTACAGTTTCCTGCAACACTACCAAACCCAACACCTTGGAGCACGGGAGATCCAGGCTGCTGCATCAGTTTCCTTTCCACCTCTTCTGCTGGTGCTGCAGTGTTTTTTTCTGGAATCCTTGTGTGTGGCACTTGGGGGTCCAATGAGGAAGGGTTGGTTTCTGCAAAGATGGTCAGGACAGGACTAGAAGTGGCCGATGAGTGAACTGAGTGGAAGGGGGCAGCTGCTGAGGCAGGAGACCCTGGGGTTCTCAAACCCTCAGTGAATGGGACACTCTAAGAAGAAAACAAAACAAAACAAAAGCAGAAACAGACACATAAAGAAAAATTTATAACACATATATCCAATGTGACATCCACTTCCCGATGCAGAGGGGTGAAGTGCTTCAAAAGAACTCCCTACACAGCAAACAAAACACTGCATACAGAAACAGATCCAGCAGCCTCAGCAAAGGGCAAGATTCTTGGTTTTTGAATTCTGATAATTGGATGGAAAATTAAACCCAGGTATTTTATATCCTCTGCTGAAAAAGGATCCACAAAGGAAAGTAACACAAAATGACAGCAAGATTCTGGGGTGCTTCCTTAAACTCTGATATGTTAACAAGAGCATTCAGTGAAATACTTGTTTCTTGCCTTGCTGTGGAAATAATCTACACAATCAACAAGACTTGCACAGAAAGCAGTTAGAGAGCACCTGAAGACAAACTAACCCTCTGAAGTAGTAACATACTAGAAAGCAAGATAGATTTGTTTCCAAGATAGATTTGTTTCAGTTCAGTTGAACTCTGAAAAGGAAAACACTACTCACTTTAGACTCCACTGGCTACAGCTATCAGAACTGATACCACCCACAGAGAGAAGAAAAGCTGCAGCAGGGACAAAGATCAAGCAGTAAAAGCAACTCGAGAGAAACATGTCACTTGGAGCACCTTTCCTGCACTATCACCTCAGGAAGCTGGCTGTCAGCTGCCCTGGCTGCAGTGTAGAAGGTGCAGCGGAACTGACCTGTTTTGGCACGTCTGTGTTGGAAGTGCGAGTGGATGCTCTGGCTCTGCTGTGTCTCCTGCAGAACAGAGAGCATCCTGAGTTTCCAAGACATGAATCGGCCTTCTCCCTTCCCCAGTGTTGAGCTACTGCCACTCTAGTAGGCAGCTGAAACACCTCAAGCTGTGTTTTATCAAGTTTTGTTAATAATGAGTACAAAATTTTAGAGCTGTAAATTAAACAAGTCAGAAACATACAGAAAAAGGAATCAAGACAGATTCTTCATACCACTGAAGAAAAACTCAAGAGCAATCTGGGGCAGAAGCTAAAACAGCACACTTCATTTAACTTCTTCCTTAGTCACAGGATTAAAAGATGTTAGGGGTTGGAAGGGACCCAAAGAGATCATCGAGTCCAATCCCCCTGCCAGAGCAGGACCATACAATCTAACTTAGGTCACCAAGGAATGCATCCAGACAGGCCTTGAAAGTCTCCAGAGAAGGAGACAGTACAAACATCTACAAATGAACAGCTTCAAAACCAGAATGAGCTCATGTGTACCAATTTCATAAACAATTTACAACTGAGTCAACCCTGTCATCTGTGGCATAAAAAATTCTCTGTCACACCCCAAAAAGTGGTCCCCTGCATCATACTAGATTCATTCTATGGCAACAGCTTACTAGAAAACTAACCTTTCCCACAGGAAAGCAGCTCAAGTGGAGTCCAAGACATGTAAATTAATCATTAATTAATATTTAAGAAATGACTAAATAATAATACTAGGTTAATGCAAACTTCTTCACACTCCTATTAAGTTCCTATAATCTTTGGAGTGAAAGGTCTGTGAAGAGTTTAGACAGGGTGGTTTCATATCAAAGCAAAAGACAATTTCATAATGAAAATGTAGCTTGTTAATGTAGTGATAATGCTTAGAAATGGTTACTTAAGGTCAGAGTTGCAGAACTCCAAGTTCAATTACATGCACTCACACTGATTGCTTCCATCTCTGCAGTCAGGTACAGACAAGTCCCCACTAAGTCTTTGAAACATAACATTGGTTTAGACAGCTGAGTCACACAGTGCCCACAGACTGTAAAATGCAAGGCTGAAACTTTCCTAAACTCCCTCCCATCAGCACTAAATCACATTGGTTTTATTCAAATTCAAGTCAGCTACTTCAGCTTTGAAGTAGACCTCAGTAACTGAGCAGTCAGCACATGATCATGCCTTCTCCAAGTACCACCAAGAAATGCTTAGGCAATAAGGGCACTGTGGGATTCTCAACTGCATTTCCCCTCCCCAAATTAAGTGCACTTACCTCTCATATGGGGTTTTCTTCATGCCACTGTCCTTAATATAATCCACCAGCTGCTTCTGTGTTCGTCCACTGTGAACCCACAAAAGTACAAATGTTAGCACAGAAGCACAGGATGGCTTAGGTGGGAAGGCACCTCAGAGATCGTGGACTCCAACATCCCCACCATGGCCAAGGACACCTCTCAATCAGACTTGGTTGCTCAAGGTCTCATCCAGCCCAGCCTCAAATACCACCATGGAGGAGGCATCCACAACCTCTCTGGGCAAGCTGTTCCAGAGTCTCAGCACCCTCACACTGAAGAACTTCTCCCTAAGATCCAGTCTAAACATACTCTCCTTCAGCTTCAAGCCATTTCTCTTTGTCCTGTTGCTAGACACCCTTAGTCACTCTCTAGCCTTCCTGCATGATCCCTTCAGGTGTTGGAAGGCAGCTGTAAGGTCGAGTGAACGAGAACCAAAGATGGAATGACTTCAGAATGCTTCCTCCTTTTGATCTTCTAGGACAGAAGGAATTTAGCTTTAACAAATCTGTTATGTTTCTCCCTACCTGTATCTGAACGATGACCCTCTGGTGAAGAACACCGCTTTAGCCTTTGGCTTTGGCTGATCAAAGAGCCTAAAGAATGTGTGATATTCCACACAGATTTTCCAGAAGTTTTTACACTCATCTCTACTTCCCATAAGAAACTCCAGTGTATCCTGATAGGGGCCCTGGGAAGAAAACACCAAAGTTAGGTAGCACATAAAATAGCATGGGAGGAGAAAAGGAGAGTGCAGGAAGTGCCACCAAAAAGGCTGAACTCCTGTAAGATGCAGCATTTTGCTAGCCTTGGGTTTATTTCTTTCTTTCTGTTTTACATTTACACATGTTTATGGCTACATCAAGGAGAAGCTGTGGCTGACACATAAAACTTAGAAATCTAAGACAACAGACATGAGGTGAGAAAAGATTTTTAACTTGAATGATGAAACCAAGCCTGCCTCACTAATGCTGTTTGATAAAATACCAAATTGCAGGGTTTTTTGGTAATAAAATGGAATATACATTACACTGACCAGCCCACTATTAGAGTAAAACTTACACAGACCTCTGGATGGAGTTTAATAAGGAATCTTTTCCTCTTGAAGCTAAGTTTCCGGACCTTTGACCAGTTGAATGTATTGATTTTTGTATTGCCCTGAATTAAAACAGTAACAGTTAGCTAAAACAGTCAAAAGCAGTTAAAACAGTTAAACAGTGATGCTGTGAAAAGCTGGCAAATGTTGCAGGAGTAAGAGCAGCAAATAAAACTCTGTTGGGACTACATGAACATGTGCACATGCATCACTCCCAAACCCTGTTGGATTTTGACTTCTGGCGCCAAGATTCCCTGACACAGCGACATCAATTCATCATTGTGAATGGTTTGGGTGTTACCTGCCCCCCTGCTCTTATGAAATCACCCAGACTTGACTCAGCCAAACTGGAAATTAAGGAATGAAGCTATATTTACAGCTTAGCACAATACACAGGCATATATACAGCTATATACAAAAATATACAAGTGAAAAAGTAATACAGAAACACAGCAGCCCTCCCAGAAACCAGAGTCCCCAGCAGGGGCTCCCAACCACCTTTGCACCTCCTTTTCACCCCTCTACCTTATCCCAGACTTTGCCTCACATTCAAGGCAAGTTTGGAAGATTGGCCAGGGAGGTTATAAAGCAGGAGGATTAGTTACACAGAGAGGGAGAAAGGTGCAGGCAGCCAGAGACACACAGCAAGTGTGTTAGCTATGTTTGTGTTCTTCTTTATATACATCTCAGCAAGCCCATGAGTGCAGCAGACATCACCACTGTTTCCTTTTCACAGCCTATCATCTAATTCTTCTCACCAAAATATTCCAGCTAGCTTCAAACTAGCAAATAAGCCAAGGTAACTGCCACATTCAGATGAAAGTGATGGTTAGACAATTGTTCTCCAGTACAAAGTGATTGAAGCTAACAAAGCCCACTGGTTTTAAGGAAGGTGGAAAGAATTTCTTCCTAATCTCCAGTCTGAATCTCCCTCCTTTCAGCTCAAAGCCATTGCCCCTCATCTCATCACAATGAGCCCTTGTAAAAAGTCCCTACCCAGCTCTCCTGTAGCCCCCTTCAGGTACTAGAAAGTTTCTCTAAGGTCTCCCCAGAGCCTTCTCTTCTCTAGAGTGAACAGCCCTAATTCTTTCAGCCTGTCCTTCAATGCTCTCCTTTCTCTACCAAGGACAAACTGCAACAAACAGTATTTTGGGGGCTTCAACGACACCCTCTTGAACATTCACAATTGCTACATGTAAAAATGGTCAGAGACAGCTGAAATGAAAATGAAGGACTGATTCCCAAGAGCTGCTAATGGAAGGACAGGGCCACGTATGCAGCACCTCCCTCCTGCCTCACCTGGAAGACCAGCACACCCATGTGTGAAACAGCCAGGCTGATTTTGGTGCCCTCACGGTCAGAGGCTGGGTGAAATCTGATGCCATACATCTCCAGTTTGCGAGCAATTTCAAGCACTTGAAAGTCTGATTCGGCTGGGGTCTGGCCTCTGTAATGAAGAACAAGAAAGTTTTAAGAACAATCCAATTCTGTAATCTTGCCAAGGTGGTCAATGCACTGAACTCAGGCACTACAGGAGATTTTTCTCTCTCATCTCTTTGAGCAGCTTTACTCCAAGTATGACACTGAAACTTCTGTAATAGAAGCAATATGCAACAGCAGTAGATGACCAATCTAAAATGCATCCCACAGATTTGAGGTATATTGTGACATTAACCAGTTCAGAGATTATCTAGGTCAGAGATTTTTCAGTTTAGGAACAATTAAGCTGAACAAATTCCAGTTTGATCCACGAACCTCCTTCTTCTGCTAAAAGTGACTGACAGAAGAGCAGCACAGCCAGCACAACAGAAACAAAGCAAATATTGCCATGGAATGCCCCATTTCATGAAGGGTTTCAGGACTACATCAGAATTGTTAAAATCATAGAACTGTTGGGGTTGGAAGAGACCTTTTGAGATCATCAAGTCCAACCACCCACCTGGAGCTCACAATCCCACCACTGCTGCTAAGCCACTGAACCACATCCCTCAGTACCACACTGATGTGTCTTTTAAATACATCTAGGGATAGGAACTCCACCACTTCCCTGGGCAGCCTGTTCCAGAGCCTGAGAACCCTTTCTGTGAATCACAGGATCACAGAATGGCTTTGGTTGCAAGGGATCTCAGAGATCATCTACTCCAACCTGCTTACCATGGGCAGGGACATCTTTCAACTCAACCAGGTTTCAGTGGCCTCATCCATTCTGACCTCGAGCATCTCCAGGGAGAGGGCATTCAAAACCACTCCGGGAAACGTGTTCCAGAGTCTCACCACCCTCATACTGAAGAACTTCTTCCTAAGATCCAGTCTAAACCTGCTCTCCTTTCAGCTTAACCCCTCTTGTTCTGCCACTAGACACCCTTATGAAAAGCTCCTCTCCAGCCTTCCTGTAGGCTCCCTTCAGGTACTGGAAGGCAGCTCTCAGCTCTTACCAGAGTCTTCTCTTCTCCAGTCTGAACAACCCCAGCACCTTCAGCCTATTCCCATAGTAGAGGTGCCCCAGCCTTTGGATCACCTTTGTGGCCTTCCTCTGGACTTGCTACCACAGCTCCACACCCTCAGTCTGCCCTCCTCAAGTTTGTATGACCCAATGAACAGTGCATCTCCAAAAGAAAAATCTCAGCCCTGCATGTCAGGGTGTCCTGTTGCACTCATCCTGTCTCTGCTCCTAAAAGGAACAGTCTGGAGCAGGGGCAGCTGCGGAGCAGTGCTGGGCAGCCCCTGCTGTGCCACAACCAGCAGCAGTTTCAAAGTCATTACCCTCAGATGTTAGCTACAGACTAATCTGCAGAGACCAGTCTGAAAGCAATCTGGTCTAATTTTGTTCATCCATTAAGCAGATAAATCTGCTTAATCTTCCCCAGGTCACTGGACAAACAGACAACCTACTACAAGTATTATGCTGCAAAAACTGCTGTCAGTGCAATAGGTGTTGAAGCATAAAGGTTCCTTACATAGCTCCAACTACATGAATACTGGGGCTGAGGTTAAAATATTGATCCAAAATAAATGCTGTTAAGTGGCTTACAGAGCATTTAAACCCAGGGATTAACAGAGAGATGAACTGTCAAAAGAACTGCAGGCAGAGAAATTGTTTTGACCAAGTAGCAACTTCAAGTTGTAGCTTTTTCTAATTCACAAACAATGGAAAGAATCTAAAGCACTGAGCTAGTCTGAAGCTAGCTGGAATATTTTGGTAAGAAGAATTAAGATTCTAGGCTGTGAAAAGGAAACAATGGTGAGGTTACTTCACTCATAGGCTTGCTGAGATGTATGAAAACAAGTACACAAACACAGATAACAGAGTTGCTATCTCTGGCTCTGGCTTCCTCCCTTCTCTCTCTAACCTGCTGTCTGTGTAACTAATCCCTCTGCTTCCTAACTCTCCTGGCTGATTCTCCAAACTTACCTTGAACATAAGGCAAAGTCTGGGATAAGGTAGAGGGGTGGAAAGGAGGTGTAAGGGTGGTTGGGAGCCCCTCCTGGGGACTCTGGTTTCTGGGAAGGCTGCTGTGTTTCTGTATTACCCTTTTAACTTGTCTAGTTCTGTCTATAGCTGTAGATATTGCCAATACCTGCTTGTGTATTGTGCCAAGCTGTAAACATAAAGCTCCATTCTAATTTCCAGCTCGGCTGAGTCTAGTCTGGGTGATTTTCTTAAGAGGTTGTGCAGTCTCTTTCTCTGGAGACTTTCAAGGCCTGTCTGGATGTGCTGCTCTGTGATCTGTGCTAGATTGTATGGTCCTGCTCTGGACTTGATGATCTCTTTGGGTCCCTTCCAACCCCTGACACCCTGTGAATGTGCTAGAGTCCTGGAGCAGCCTGCCCAGAGAGGCTGTGGAGTCTCCTTCTCTGGATAATCAAGATCCATTTGGATGCAATCCTGTGTGACCTGCCCTAGGTGTTCCTTCTCTGGCAGGGGAGTTGGACTCAATATCTCTGGAGGTCCCTTCCAAGCATTCTGATTCTACTGCTATATCCAACTTATCTTGCTCAGTGTAACTGGTATTTAACTCACACCATCTTAACATCATCCTATGATGCAGCATGCACGACCTTCACAAAGGAGTATCCATCAGGGCTATGCACAACCTTCACAAGGAGTATCCATCAGGGCTGTACATTACTCTTCACTTACACATGCTTTCTGTGGAACTCCAGAATCTTTCCTTCAATTCTCTCCTGGTTTGGCAAATACTGATTTGTTTTAAGGTGTTCTCGATCCTCTGCTTCATCGAAATCCCCGATTTCAGCTATTGCAGAAGACAAAACAATGTTAGAGTAAGGAAAAACAGTGGAGAAGGACAATGTCAGAAAACATTCCAGTCTTTGAACATCATTTGGAACATTTAGACTTCCTTACAATCAAAGATGTGAGCCTTCTAGAAGACCTGTGCCATGGTCTAAACATCTCTCCCTTACCTCGTACCTAAGCACTGTGTTTCAGTTTAACTTTTCTACATACAAGTGAAATAGTTACGAAGAAGCCTACTTGGGAAGAAGGCAAATGACATTTGAGGAATTATCCAAAAATAAACAGATAGAACACAGAGAAAGGAGTCTTGTGTGACTAAGTCTGCATCTTGAGTTTTGGTCTCCCCATTACATTTCCAGGCCTTTCAGAAACAACGTTGTGGATTTCACTGCATTATAGAATGGCTGTGGTTGGAAGGGACCTCAGAGATCATCTACTCAAACTGCCCTGCCTGCAGGGATGCCTTTTAACTAGACTCAGTTGCTCAAGGCCTCATTCAATGAGAGCTTGACCATCTCCAGGGAGGAGGCATCCACCATCTCTCTGGGCAACCTATTCCAGAATACCACCACCCTCATACTGAAGAACTTCTCCCTCAGATCCAGTCTAAACCTACTCCCCTTCAGCTTCAAACCATTCCCCCTTATCCTGTCCCTAGACACCCTCATGAAAAGTCTCTGTCCAGCCTTCCTGTAGGCTTCCTTCAGCTATTGGAAGGCTGCTGTAAAATTCCCTACAAAGTTTTCTCTTGCCTAAGCTGCCCTCAGCCTATCCTCACAGCAGAGGTGCTCCAGCCCTTGAATCATCTGACAGGGCAGAATGGTTTTTAAGCTGAGGGAGAGCAGGTTTAGACTGATCTCAGGAAGAAGTTCTTCAGTATGAGGGTGGTAAGACTCTGAAATATGTTGCCTTATAGATTGTGGATGTCCCCTCCTTGGAGTTGTTCAAGGCCAGGTTGGATGAGGCCTTGAGCAACCTGGTCTTGTTGAGAGGTGCCCTCTTGCCCATGGCAGGGGGACTGCAGCAGATAATCTCTGAGGTCCCTTTCAACCTAGGCCATTCTGTGATATAATACAGGAGAGGATTTAAAGAAAAGACAACCATGAATCAAAGGAGCAGAACAGCTTCCATGAGAGAAGACATGAGATGACTTTGGCTTGCCAAAAGCAAAGCAGGAGGCTGGCAGAACATGTGGCAGACGTATATAAAAAATCCCAAAGGGAATAAATAATCCTTTTAGAGCAATGTAACTTTTCTCATCATAAAATACAAAGCTACACTGTTAAATTAAAATGCAACACTTCAAAAAAGACATTGGCTTATAAACTTCCATAAAATTAAAGATGGGAAGCTGAAGTGTGCCAAAAATATAAGCAAATTCACAAATCAGACAAACACATGGAAGGAGAGTCCATCTAGCTCAACCAAATGAAGAGCTGCAGTCAGGTTTTGGCTTAAAAAGGCCAGATGCAAAGATTACTGGATGGCTGCAGCAAAGGAAGCATCACCACATGCTTGCTCCACTTTTGAAGACTTCCCCAGAGCATCTGCTATCAATTACTGTCAGAGAAAGAAGAGTGGACTAAATGAACTCACAGTCTTGTCCAAGGCAGCTGTTCTTGAAAAGCCAGTACAGGAAACAAGATAATAGAATAAAATTGAAAGGCAAATATTGGAGAGTAATTTATGTTAAAAACAATCAGATTCTTGCTCACTTCTTTTCTGATAGGGTGGAATCAAGCAAAGCAAGGCCAGATTCTGAGATTTGCTCTCTAGCTCCACACTGACTGCAGAGTGGAAAGCTTAATCTGCAAAATCATCAGCAGAATGTAATTGTGCTACTTACACAAGACAGATCTGCTCTTTCAATCAAGTAACTACTATTATTATCATTGTATTATTAGATTACAATGCAGAATTCTCTAACTTACAGCTATTTAGTTGTGCACAAATGAAGAGGTAAGTATCACTGAAGAGCTTTTGTTTCAAGCCAGCAAGGAGGCACAAGCTCCCCTTTCTGCAGCTGAGGTTACAGAGGACCATTACTTGGCTGCTGCTTGAGCTGATGAGGTGCTGTGAACCTATTCAAAGTTGGTAACTCTACTGCTGAACTTGCTGTGGTGGGTTTCTAGTTTTATTTCAGCCCAGTTTTTGTGCAGACTCATCATCATCAGCCTCATTATTTACAGATTCATCACCCCCCAGCCAGGGCAAAACGAACTGAAGCTGAGGAAGCAGAACAGCACACAGCAGCAGCTGTCTGGAAGATGAGTGCCCTGGTTTGCAGAGGCAGGGAAAGCAGACAACACACAAAAGGGCTGGTTCCCTGCAGTCTGCACAAAGCCCCAAATCTATTCTGTACATAAGCATCAACTGCTCCTCACCAGAGCTAGCCCTGATTATCTCAGTGATCAAAATCAACAGGTATGCTGCACATGCAGAACGAAATGCCACGAGACAGAAAACGCTGCTACCAAAAGCTTCTGTATGTTCTGTGCCTCGGTTTAGCAATGGCAACATCACCTGCTGGCACCACAGCTTGGTACTCACATTGCAGCAGGTGAGAGACCAGAAGAGCTGCTGTATTGTCACTGCAGGTCAATCGTTCCTCTGCCAAGTCTCTTTTGATTTGCAATGCAAACAGGTATCTGAAGAGAGAGTTTCAAGCACCAGGGTTACAGGTACCACCTCGACATGTGGAAGAACAGTAAAATGGCTGAGCAGTACTTTAGAAACCCAGCATCTCCTCATTCTTCCTCTCCAAATCCAAGGCAACACAAAAGTCTTGCTACCAAGAATGTTCAAATTGAACCAAATAAATCCAGCACCATTCAGTGAGACCTGGACAGGCTGGAGGGTTGGGTGGAGAGAAAGCTAAGGACACATGTAGAGTCTTGCATCTGGGAAAGGACAAACCCATGGAATGGTGGGAGTTGGGGATTGACCTGTTGGAGAGCAGTGTAGAAGAAAGAGACCCGGGGGTCCTGCTGGACATAAGGATGACCATGAACCAGCAATGTGCCCTGATGGCCAAGGCAGCCAGTGGCATCCTGGGGTGTGTTAGAAGGCTGTGGTTAACAGGTGAGAGAGGGTCTCTTCCCTCTCTGCTCTGCCCTGCTGAGGCAACATCTAGAATATTGTGTCCAGTCCTGGGCCCCTCAGTTCAAGAAGGACCTCAGAGAACTGCCTGAAAGAGTCCAATGCAGAGCCACAAAGATGCTGGAGGAGGTGAAACATCTCCCTGATAAGAAAAGGCTGAGGGAGCTGGGGCTCTTAGGTTGGAGGAGTCTGAGGGGTGACCTCATTCATGTTTATAAAGATGCAAAGGGCAGTGTTGGCAGGATGGAGCCAGGCTCTGCTCAGCCATGTCCAATGACAGGACAAAGGGCAACAGGTAGAAGCTGGAGCATAGCAGCTTCCCTGTGAATACAAAGGAAAACTTTTTCACCATGAAGATGAGAGAGCCTTGAGGCAGGCTGTCCAGAGAGACTGTGCCGTCTCCTTCTCTGCACGCTTAAACCCTCCTGGATGTGTTCCTGTGTGACCTGCCCTAGGCAGTCCTACTCTGGCATGGGGATTGGACTTAATGATCTCTAGAGGTGCCCTCCAACCCCTAACATTCTGTGATATATCAGCACAAACACACACACAGGAACAAAGAAGCAGAAGGAAAACCATGCTTTTAACGAGCCAGACTCATGAAGTAACCACAGGTGAAATTTTTAGCTGGAAATAATTTTAACAAACACTGAACTGGTGTTTATTTATCAGAAAAGAAAGATGGAAGACCATCACTTGTTCTGCTGCCTTGTTAGGGGGAGACTTGATGTGTCCTTGGGCAGCTTGATCTAGTTGGAGGTGTTCCTGCTGACTACAGGGGAGTTGGACGAGGTGACTTTGGAGGGTCCTTTCCAAGCCCATGTAATCTAAAGTGTGAACAGTAGAGCATTTTTTCTAGGTGGAAATGAAGTGTGGGCTTTAATAAATCATTTATTAAGCTATGTGCAGAGTATTTTAAACACAGGCTGTTAGTAATTTTAGGATTCTCTCTCTATCCCATCTCTTTTGACACCATGATGTCTGTGCAGGGTCTAATCTGCACAGTCTTCTGTTCTGAACAAGATCTTTTGAACGTTCACCTGCCAATACAGATTCATAGAATGGTTTGGCTTGGAAAGACCCTTAAAGATTATCCAGTTCCAACCCCCATGCCATGGGTAGGGATACCTCCCACTAGAATAGGTTGGTCAAGGCCTCTTGCAACCTGGCCTCGAACACCTCCACGGAGGGAGCATCCACGACCTCCCTGGGCAACCTGTGCCACTGTCTCACCATTCTCACTGTCAAGAATTTCTTCCTAACATAGAATCATAGAATCAACCAGGTTGAAGAGACCTCCAAGATCATCCAGTCCAACCTAGCACCCAGCCTGATCCAGTCAACTAGACCATGGCACCAAGTGCCTCATCCAGTCTTGTCTTCAATACCTCCAGGGAGGGTGACTCCACCACCTCCCTGGGCAGCCCATTCCAATGCAAATCACTCTCTCTCTGCCAACAATTCCAGCCTAGACCTCCCCCTGCACAACTTGAGACTGGGTCCCCTTGTTCTGTTGCTGGTTGCCTGGGAGAAGAGGCTAACCCCCACCTGGCTACAGCCTCCCTTCAGGTAGTTGTAGACAGCAATGAGGTCACCCCTGAGCCTCCTCTTCTCCAGGTCAAACAACCCCAGCTCCCTCAACCTCTCCTCAGAGGGTTTGTGTTCTGTCACACTGACCAAAACTGCCCTTGCTCAACTTTAGTGTAAAGTTCTGTTTGGAAACACATAAAATGTCTTCCTTCTCTTCTCCATATTTCAGTAGGTAAAGTAAACCATTTCCTTCAGAAAATACTTTACCTTGTGTATTCCTCTTGCAACTGGCCTGGGTCTGGAGGGAAAAACTTCACAGCAAGACGAAGCATTGTAGTCTTTGGTCCTGTAAGAGAAGTTAGCCAGTTCACAAAAGCTCTTTCTAAGCTCATTCACGTTCTGTTTGCCAACATGCACAGAAATCACAGAACCATTGAGGCTGGAAAAGACCTCCAAGTCCAACCATCAGCCCAACATCACCATGGCCATTAAGCCATGCCTCCAAGTTCTGTGTCCACACATTCTTTGAGCACCATCCTGGGCAGCCTGTTCCAATGTCTGACCACTCTTGCAGCAAAGACATTTTTACTAATCTCTATCAGCTAACCAGTCTGAAGTCTGTCACATTAAAGCCCATGAGAACATTTAACATTCCCCTGCTGCTGGCCTAAAAGCTACAAAGTTAACTTTATATCTATGTATATGTACTTAAAATCTATAACTTTCTGAAAAATCCAATCCAACAACCCAAAAATCCAAACCCCAAAAGACCAAAACAGAATCTCAATGAAATTTCTAGTGGGATACTGGAACAAGTTGCCCAGAGAGCTGGTGGAAGCCTCATCCTTGGAGCCATTCCAGGTGATGGTTAAAGTTAAAACCATCACCTTAAAGTGAAAAACACAAAACAAACAACCCAAGAATCCAATCCCCAAAAGACCAAATCAGAATCTCAGTGAAATTTCTAGTGAGATACTGGAATAAGTTGCCCAGAGAGCTGGTGGAAGCCTCATCCTTGGAGACATTTGAGGTGATGGTTAAAGTTAAAACTACCACTTTAAAGTGGAAAGCCCAAACCAAGCAAGCAAAGAAACAAAAACCCAAACCCAAACCCAACCCAACCCCCCACCATCCTGCTCTGTCTCTAGAACTGCTGATTCCTGCCTGGAGCAGCCTGCCCAGGTTGGTTGTGGAGTCTCCTCCTTTGGAGACTTTCTGGAATCAGGATGAGGGGCAATAGTCTGAAATTAGATGAGATTTAGAGTGGATGTTAGGAACAAGTTCTTGCCCACGAGGATGGGCTCAAACACCCTCACAGTAAATGTCATTTCTCTTAAAGGAAAGGCTTGAAACACAAACCCTATGAGGAGAGGCTGAGGGAGCTGGGGGTGTGCAGCCTACACAAGAGGAGGCTCAGGGCTGACCTCATTGCTGTCTGCAACTACCTAAAGGGAGGCTGTAGCCAGGTGGGGTTGGTCTCTACTCCCAGGCAACCAGCAATAGAACAAGGGGACACAGTCTCAAGTTGTGCCAGAGGAGGTCTAGGCTGAATGTTAGGAGGAAGTTCTTCTCAGAGAGAGTGATTGGCATTGGAATGGGCTGCCCAGGGAGGTGGTGGAGTCACCGTCCCTGGAGGTGTTGAAGACAAAACTGGATGAGGCAACTGGTGCCATGGTCTAGTTGATTGGCTAGGGCTGGGTGCTAGGTTGGACTGGATGATCTTGGAGGTCTCTTCCAACCTGGTTGGTTCTGATTCTTATTCTACCAGCTGACCTGATCTTTCAAGATATTTATCACAAAGAACTATATTCTCAGCAAGCTTCCATTCCACCCACTCCCTACTACATACTAAAAAGCTCAGCTCTGCATGCCTTAACAGGAACCACCATCATCCCTACCAAGTCCAATAAAGCACAACCAGTAAATCAAGTGGTAATTGTGAAAGGAACCCACATAAAACAGATGCAAATGAAGGAGAACTTCCTTTTTTACAACTACTTACTCCGGATTTGTTTAATAACAGGTTTCATAGGTTCCAGCCAAATCTGAAATGGAAGAAAAATTACAAACTGGCATTGAGATTTGTGTACAACATGGAAACATCAACAGTAAATTCCAACAAAACACTCATTTAGCAGTTTGCTCTTCTTCTTCACTGCAGGAGTGCAGCAATCTCTGTGCTTTAAAAAAGCTGTACTTAGCTATTGGAATTTACAGGAAGGACATGGAGCTGGTCCATAACCAGTGGCTAGAACACCTCTGCTATGAGGACAGGCTGAGGGAGCTGGGGCAGTTCAGCTTGGAGAAGAGAAGGCTCCAGGAAGACCTAAGAGAGACCTTCCAGTACTTGAGGAGGTCCTACAAGAAGGTTGCAGAGGGACTCTTTCCAAAGGCCTGCAGTGATAGGACAAGGGGCAATGCTTTGAAATTGGATGGGCTTTAGACTTGGGAACAAGTTCTTGACCATGAGGATGGTAGAACACCAGAACAAGGCCAGGCTGAACACAGCCTTAACTAACCAAGCCCAGTTGAGAGATGTCCTTGCCTTAAAAATTATTTAGTTCCAACCCCCATGCCATAGATGGGGACACCTTTCCCTAGACTAGGTTGCTTAAGGCCTCACCCAGCCTGGTCTTCAGCATTTCCAGGGAGGGGGCAACCTGTTCCAGTGTCTCACAGCCCTCACTATAAAGAATTCCCTCCTAACCTCCAGACTGAATCTCCCCTCTGCCAGCTTCAATCCACTCCCTCTCATCCTGTCATTACAAGCCCTTGTAAAAGGTCCCCTCCCAGCTCTCCTGTAGCCCCCTTCAGGAACTGGAAGGTTGCTCTTAATGCCTCCCTCGAGCCTTCTTTTCTCCGAGTTGAACAGCCTCAACTCTCTCAGCCTGTCCCCTGGGAGAGGTTCTCAGCCTTCTGATCATCCTCACGGCTCTCCTCTGGACTCCCTCCAACAGTTCCATGTCCTTCTTCTGCTGGTGGCACCAGAACTGGAGGCAGTCTCCAGGTGGGGGTCTCAGGAAAGCAAGGCAGAGAGGAAGAATCACCTCCCTTGTCCTGCTGCTCACACTGTTTTTGATGCAGTCCAACACAAGGCTGCCTTCTGGGCTGCCAGCAACCATAGCTGGGTCATGATGAGTTTGTCATCAACTGACACCCCCAAGCCCTTTTCCTCCAGACTGCTCTTGAGCCACTCACTCCTCACCCAGCCTGGATTTGTGCTTGGAATTGCTCTGATCCAGGTACAAGATCTTGCACTTGGCTTTGTTGGACTCCCTCCCCTCTGCCACATGAGTTATCATTCCAATAAGCAAAGCAGATCCACAAGAATCAAAGAGATAATCATACAGAGGACTCCAGTAGACTTTTGACACTTAAGCAACTGAATTCAGACAACTATTTTATGACAGTGGATTTGGCAGTGAACTGTACATACCCAGCAGGACTGTGTGTTCTGGAACTCAATCCCAAAGTAGTCTGATTCAATCAAATTCAGATGCTTGTAAACTTCTGTCAGTAATGTCTGCCCATAGTACTTGGACTAATGAAGACAAAAGAGTGAGGTTAAACATGAGTAAGTTTCCAATAAAGTAAAACAAAAGAGCTAAGGTATCTTTAGAAACTGTAGGAAAACACCTCAAAGGTTTGGCACATTATTCTTGCACTCTCACATGCAAACATCCCATGTGCAGGTCTGGCTCCACACAAACAGCCTTCACAGAATCAGAGCAACTCAAGTTGGAAGAAGCCACTGGAGGTCATTTAAGTCCAACTTTGAAGCAGGGTCAGCCATAAGACCAGATTAGATCAGCTGCAAACTATCTGCAGCTCCTTCAGTAAACCTGCAGCATTTCTTTGTCTAGCTGGACAGTGCAACCCTCCCTCACAGCTGCAGCAGGCAAAACCACACTTGTAGCAATCCCTTTGCTTCTACCAACAGCAATACTCCCTTCCTGGAAGTACTGAAGGCCAGGTAGGATGGGGTCTTGAGCAGACCCATGTAGGGACAGGTGTCTCTGCTCATACTAGGCAGGACAAGGAATCAGTAGGACAAGGAACAAGGGTACAAACTGGAACACAGAAGGTTCCACCTCAACATAGGAGAAAGTGCTGTGAGGGTGACTGGAGCAGGCTGCCTAGAGAGGTTGTGGGGTCTCCTTCTTTGAAGACTTAAAACCCACCTGGAGGTGTTCCTGTGTGACCTGCCCTAGGTGATCCTGCTCTGGCAGTGGAGTTGGACTCAATGATCTCTGGAGGTCACTTCCAACCTCAAACATTCTGTGACTGTGTGAAGGTCCCTTTCAACCCAGACCATTCTATGACGATTCTATGGCCACACATAACTTGCACACCAGCAAGACCTGAAAACTCAGATGCTTTAGGGGAGTCCAAGATGGCCCATGAAGGCTGCTACAGGGGGTGGTACCTGGCCAGAATTCCCCTGAGATGGAAAGCTCTGGTAGGTCCTGCATGAAAGCAGGAGCTGTGCAAACAGGACTTGCTTGGGGATAGGCTGGCTGCTGCCAGAGATGGCAGTGGCTGCTTGTCACAGCTCATGCAAGGCCATTGCTGATAGAATGAGCACTTGTCTTCTACAAAGCAACATCTCTGAAAAACCTGAACTGTTTTCTTCAGTAATGGCCAAAACAACACAAGATGGTAGCATTTGTTCTGTTAGGAAATCAACAGGAAGGCTGCAGCTGCCTGGCTAAGAAACCAGTGAGAAGCCCAACGCTGCCCTCTCACACCATACCATGCCTTCTCTGCAAGTCCTCTGTGACAAATTCCTCCTTCAAGAAACCCACTCACTAACCTTTTTCACAGTCCAGCTAGATGAAAAGCCACAAGACAAATGCCAGCAGAAAACAGCTGTGGTAATAGGGGAGAAAGCAGGAAACTTCCACAGTGCACACAAAACAGCTGCGCTCAGGTCTGCTTCGCAGAAGAGATGAGCTGGCTCTCAGCACCTGTGATTGCCTGGCTGCAGCAGCCAGCCACAGGAGGAGGACAAAGGAGGGGACTCTGCCCCTCTGCTCTTGGGAGACCTCACCTGCAGCACCACATCCAGTGCTGGGGCCCTGCTGACTGAGGAAGGACATGGAACTGCTGAAGAGGGTCCAAGAGGCCACCAAGATGATGAGAGGGTGGAGAATATGGGGACAGGCTGAGACAGCTAAGGCTGTTCAGTCTGGAGAAGAGAAGGCTCCAGGAGACCTTAGAGCAGCCTTCCAAGGGACTTTTTACAAGAGCTGGCAATGATAGGATGAGAAGGAATGGATTGAAGCTGGAAGAGAGGAGATTTAGATTGGAGATTAGGAAGGAATTCTTTATAGTGAGGGTGAGACACTGGAATAGGTTGCCTTGGGAGGCTACAGATGCCCCTTCCCTGGAGGTGTTGAGGATCAGGCTAGATGAGGCCTTAAGCAACCTGGCCTAGGGGAAGGTGTTCCCATTTATGGCACGGGGGTTGAAACTAACTAATTTTTAAGGTCCCTTCCAACCCAAACCATTTGATGATTCCATGAAATAAAATGCATTTAGGAACTCACATATCAGGCCATTAAAAGCACCTTTAAAACTTCTGCATCCTTTGGGATTATTTCAGCAACACACAAAAGCTACCAAGATGGGTAATGCATGAAGCAGAAGGAGGCAGCACAGTCACCAGCATTCATGCTTTACTTTGGATCATGGACAACTGCAGCACCAGGGTCTGGCAACACTGTGGTCAGCTGGGGGATTATGCAGAACACAGCCTGGGCAACTGTGCTACCAAGGACCTTTTTATTTGGAAAAACTGGAGTGCTGGAAGACTCTGCAGCTTTCACATCCAAGCAGGCACACAGTGCTGTAACTGACTCTACACCCAGAGCTTGTATCTTATAGCAGTACCAGGCATCAAAATACATTTGCAAGAGAACTAGGAGAATTTATTAAAACAGAGACACCCAACAGAAAGAACAGATTACTTCAGGTTAAAATAAAGAGAGGATTAGAAAGCAAGAAAGTAGTGAAAGTCCAGGAAATTGTTTCATGGCACTGAGATGCACAAAAATTCAAGAGGAATTCCTTCTTACAGGAAAAGGAGATTAACTGGGGATGGTTTTAGAACTGGGAAATTTAGCTAAATACCTGTGGACAACTTCTGAAAAACCCACTAAACCCCAAACTTCAGTGAGAAGAAGCTCTCTCACTGGCAAATCATAGAACAGTTTGGGCTGGAAGGGACCTTCAAGATCATGTACTCCAACCCCCCTGCCATGGGCAGGGACACCTGCCACTAGACCTGGTTGTTCAAGAACCCCTTCAACCCAGCCTTGAACACCTCCAGGGTTCCTGCTTCCTGGACAACCTGTTCCAGTGTCTCATCACCCTCACTGTAAAGGATTTCTTCTTCATCTCCAGTCTAAATCTGCCTTTCCCAAGCTTCAATGCATTCCCTCTCATCCTATCACATCTGAAACTGCTTTGGTGCATGTGGCCGTTGGAGCTAGATTTCTAGCTCGGACATAAGAACATTCAGAACAGAGAAACTTAGAAGTAGAAGCTCTGAAGGGAGAGGTGAACATTCTAGGGACAGGCCATATCATGGCAACAATGGATAAGTTAGCATCATTTCATTGGAGCATCAAGAGCTTCATGTCTAGAAGCACAGCTTGGAGCTTCCCCTTGCTGCTTCTGCCGCTTCAGCTGCACTCACTGCTATCTTTCCCCGCTGCTTTTGCTGTTTCGCCGCCGCTTGACCCCTTGCCCACCTTTGCTAAGGTTATTTTATTTCTCTAGTTGTTTATTTCTCCTTATACTGTTCTATTTAAACTATAGGAAATACTATTTCATTTTCCCCTGATTTCCAAACAAATCAAGTTTTGTAGTGAGTTTGTTCTACCGGGAGAGGGATCTACCCTAACCTGGGACAGGCGCATCATGGTGTGAACAGAGCCAACTGAATCCAAGGGGCAAAGCACAGAAGCAGAAAGGCAGAACTGTCTCATTCTCCTCACTCACACTTTCACCAGCACCAAATATCTCTAAGGGCAATCACAGGTGTGAAGCAGAGGTCAGGGCCCATTCACCTGGCACAAATACCAGTCCCCAGCTTACACTGTTACATGGGATATATGCTATACAGCTCCCCCAGCCTATTCTCATAGCAGAGGAGCTCCAACCCTTGGATCATCTTTGTAGCACTCCTCTGGACTTGCTCCAATAGCTCTGTATCATTCTCATGAGGGGGACAACAAAACAGGCTGTGTTCAGAGGCCATTCAGATGTGACACTTAGCAATATGGTTTAGTGAGAAACTCGGTAGAGTAGGGTCAATGGTTGGAGCTGATGATCTCAAGGGTCTTGTCCAACCTGAATGATTCTGGGACTCGGAAGCTGACAAAAAAGAAAGCTATACAGTGGGCATCTCTGTGTCATTGTTCAATCTGCATAAAACCAGCACAAAGCAGAATCCTTTAAGTAACTACTTAATAAGTGCACTTTTGACGTCAGGGCAAGAAGCTGCATGAATGCATCTAAGAAAGGTCCTGTTCCCCATACAAATTCAGAGCACAGCATACTTTCCATTCCAAACTTCTCAATTACTCTTTATATGCTGCCAAGATGACTGCTGATATTACTGAATTACTGAATTATTCCACACTAAAAAAGAACCAAACCAAAACCACTACACCACAGGGCAAAACCACAAAGCAAGGAGGCTGCTAACAAAAGCTTTCTCTGGTTACATAGATCCAGCTGCACTATCAGGCTCTATCAGAAGGCTGTCCAAGATGATTGCAGCCTGCATCAGGGCTCCATAACCCTCACACCATTCCTGGAGGTGTTTAAGGCCAGGCTGGATGAGGCTCTGGGCAGCCTGATCTAGGGTAGGGTGTTCCTGCCCATGGCAGGGAGGTTGGACCTAGCTGATCCTTGTGGTCCCCTCCAACCCTGACTGATTCTATGATCTCTAGAGGTCCCTTCCAACCTCTAGCACTCTATCACCCTATGATACAGAATGAAGTGGCCACTGACTCCAAACTTCAAACACCAGCTGACCTTGAATTTGATTACAGATTCTCTGCAACTGTTGGAGTTAAAAAAGCATTCAGCAAACATCTTATCTGCATGAGAAACAAGAGTTTATAGTCACTGGGAAGAAGTTTACATCATCACCCATGAGTGGCCAACACAGAGCATCCCACAAGCAGCCAAAGAGAAGCACAGGCATGAAAAGTGAACTGAAACTGATCTAAGATGTAATTCACCATTCACAGATTGATTCTTCTGTCCAGTGGGTGCATGTGAGTGGTCATCCCAGTGCAAAAGTGATTCTTTATCTTCTGGCAGTTTAAACAACTCACATTGGGCAGCTAAAGGCAGTAGTTACAACGGAGTTGTTATTTCCTCTCTTGACCAGAAATATACAAACATTTTGGGGAGTTTAGAGCTCTGTTTATCTAAAGCCCTTTTCTAATCTGTTAGATCTCTGTCCAAACGCAGAGGGAGACATCAAAAACACCCTCAAAACTCCTTATTAATAACTGTCATTAAGGCTGTGTCTAAACAAGACCTGCATTTATGACTCCAGGGTGCTGTTTGAAGCACAGCTGTTACAAAGAAGGAAATAATGCATGATAGCAAGAGATACCATTCATTAACTTTTTGTTTTCATGGCTAAAACAAACCCACCTTGTCTAGTTTTCCATCTGCATGAAAAGTATTTTAGTGGAGAAGTAAAAAAACAGCTGTTTCATTGTACAGCAGTTTATTAGTTTTGCTTGGTATAAGTAACTCAAATGGAAATGGGCCCTGCCTGCTCACAGAAATGGGCATCTAGTGACAAGACATTCATAGAATGGTTTGGGTTGGAAGGAACCTTAAAGATCATCTAGTTTCAACCCCCTGCCATGGACAAGGACACTTCCCACTAGAGCAGATTGCTCAAGGCCACATCCAACCTGGCCTTGGCCACCTCCAGGGAAGGAACAGCCACAACTTCCCTGGGCAACCTTTTCCAGCATCTCACCACCCACACTATAAAGAATTTCTTCCTAATCTCACGTTTAAATACCCTCTGTCAGCTCAAAGTCCCTTGTTCTGTCACTACAAGCCCCTGTAAAAAGTCCCTGCCTAGAGGCTGAGGGAGCTGGGGGTGTGCAGCCTGCAGAAGAGGAGGCTCAGGGCAGAGCTCACTGCTGTCTGCAGCTACCTGAAGGGAGGCTGTAGCCAGGTGGGGGTTAGCCTCTTCTCCCAGGCAACCAGCAACAGAACAAGGGGACACAGTCTCAAGTTGTGTCAGGGGAGGTCTAGGCTGGATGTTAGAAGGAAGTTGTTGGCAGAGAGAGTGATTGGCACTGGAATGGGCTGCCCAGGGAGGTGGTGGAGTCACTGTCCCTGGAAGTGTTCAGGAAAAGCCTGGATGAGGCACTTGGTGCCATGGTCTGGTTGATTGTCTAGGGCTGGCTGCTAGGTTGGACAGGATGAGCTTGGAGGTCACTCCTAACCTGGTTGATTTTAAGATTCTCTCCTGTAGCCTCTTTCAGGTGCTGGAGGATGTTCTGAGGTCTCCCTGGAGCCTTCTTTTCTCCAGGCCAAACAGCCCCAACTCCCTCAACCACAGGGGAGGTTTTCCAACCCTCTGACCATCTTCATGGCTTCCTCTGGACCCTTTCCAGCAGTTCCACGTCCTTCTTTGTTGCAGACACCAGAACTGGATGCAGTGCTCCAAGTGGGGTCTCAGCAGAGCAGAGCAGAGGGGCAGAACCACCTCCCTTGTCCTGCTGGTCTCAATCCCAGGTTTCAGGTGCTCAGCTAAGCAGTATTTAATATCACTGTCCCAGCATTTAACAGTAAGTTTCAGCCTCAATTATTGTATTTTTTCCTCTAATACACTGTTTAAAAAACCCTGTGTTTCAAATAGATGTTTTTGGTTTATTCACTCAATAAGTGGTCTCAACTACAGGTTATTTTATTACTACAGTACTTCCTCCATGGAGTTGTTCAGGATGAGGCACTGAGCAACCAGACAGGATAAGAGGCAATGGCTTTGACATGGAAGAAGAGACATTTAGAGTGGAGATTAGGACGAAATTCTTTTGAGTCAAGGTGGTGAGACACTGGAACAGGTTGTCCAAGGAGGCCATGGATGCCCCTGCCCTGTAAGTGTTCAAAGCTAGGTTGGATGAGGCCCTCAGCAACCTGTTCTAGTGGGAGGTGTCCCTACCCATGGCAGGGACTTAGAACTAGACAACTTTGAATGTCCCTTCCAGCCCAACCCATTCTATCAATCTATGACAATAGCAAAACCAGTTTGCACTGCATTTAACAACCTAAAGAGCATCGGACGCACAACCTGGGATGTCAGAGCTTTTTGATTCTCTTCTACAAGGTCCTCCCACTGGTTCACACTCCTGCAGCCCCTGCTTACAGAAGACAACAATCCTCACTTCTTCCAAAACTGGGTCAACAGCTGGGAGTCAACCTGGCAGGTAGACAAGGTTTGTGAAACATCTACTCCTTCTCTAGTCACCGATAGGTATTCTTTTTCCCAGCCCAGTGAGTAGAGCCCAGCTGCCAGCACACCCAAGGTCTTGCACCCAAAGCAATTTCCTTCCCTCTGCACAAATTCAGCTAGCCTACATCTACACCTTGAAAACACATTTCTTTTGTTAAATAAGGTGTGGCACAGAATTCCTGGGTGGCACTGATCTCCACTTTGCTCAAATATGAAAGCTGCAAAACCAAGGAGACATTTCTGTTATGTTATTAAGCTGCTGGTTTGGCATAGGCACTCTAAAAGAAAAAGAAATCATTCTAAGACTCTTTCCCCTCCCCAGATTGTTTGTTCTAAGATTTCAACTGTTGGTTCATTGTGAAGTATGAGGTTTGTTTTTCAACAGAACACAGCCAGGCAAAAGATTGACAGAAAATAAGCCTCTGGCTCATTTAATTAAGGTTTGCTTTAAAATCTGTGATCATTTAAAAGGTTCAAGCAGTGTTAAAGCACTTTGCTGCCAAATGAACCAGCTCTACCCAACAAACATGCTTTTCCAGAGTGACTAGACTTGCCTGATGCCTGAAAATAGGAAAACAATAATTTGTTGACATGAGAAAAGATCTCCAAGAGGGAGGGAACAATGTGAATGAGACTGGGAAATGTGTTCTTAAGAAGACAGCAGGTAGAGACAAAAAAAAATGGTCCAAAGAGTGCTCTCATGCTGAAATACCTGTAGCAGTGAAAATAAAACATGTTGTGCTCAGAGAAAACAAAACCAGCACCAGAGCTAAGCATTCTATCAATGTGTGGTCCCCAGGCACAGAGGAGCCACATAAAAATTAGTGAGCATCGAGCAGAGCTGCTCAGTCAGTTCCATTAGCTGGAGAGAAAGACACCTGGAGAAGAGGAGGCTCAGGGGTGATCTTATTACTGTCTACAACTACCTGAAGGGACATTGTAGCCAGGTGAGGGGTGGCCTCTTCTCCCAGGCAACCAGCAATAGAACAAGGGGACACAGTCTCAAGTTGTGCCAGGGGAGGTCTAGGCTGGATGTCAGGAGGAAGTTCTTCACAGAGAGAGTGATTGGCATTGGAATGGGCTGCCCAGGGAGGTGGTGGAGTCACTGTCCCTGGAGGTGTTGAAGCAAAGCCTGGATGAGGCACTTAGTGCCATGGTCTGGTTGACTGGATAGGGCTGAGTGCTAGGTTGGACTTGATGAGCTTGGAGGTCTCTTCCAACCTGGTTGATTCTATGATTCTACACAAGCACCACTCCTCAACACCTCTGCTTCACACACTGCTCTTCACTACCTGGAGTACAAATAGGTCACCCAAACTAACCACATCACAGAAAAGAATTTCACAGGATGTTGCTGCTGGAAAATCTGGCACCAGAGTTGATACTTCCTCGTAATTAAACACTCAGATGACAACAGCAACAGCAGCAGCACGGAAAGCAACTGCTTTGGGGTGGCTGATCCCACAGAGAGGTGGCAGTAGAAATGCCAGAAGATTGCACTAATGGTGATGCTGAGACAGTTTTTACAACACATACTATTTCCAGCAACCTGCAAAGGGCCAGAGAATGCTCACTGGGAAGAGGATTCAGCCTCCTCAGCTGCTGCATTAGGTTACCTGCCTTATTTCAAGACCTTATATAACTTGGTGGCTGAAATAAGCAAGGACAGTTATGCATATGTGTTATATATAAGAAAATGTAATTCATATGTATGTAATTTGCACATAAAAGGTTTAGTTATAAAGACTGCCTGCCGTCAAAAGGGGCAATACTAAGAAAAGTGTGGCCAGCAGGTTGAGGGAGGTTCTCCTCCTCCACTGCTTTGTCCTGGTGAGACTACATCTAGAGCACTGTGTCCAGTTCTGGGCTCTCCAGTTCAAGAGAGACAGGGAACTACTGGAGAAAGTCCCACAGAGACCATGAAGATGTTGAGGGTGAATGGAGCAGACCTCTGATGAGGAGAGCCTGAAAGACCTGGAGTTGTTTAACTTGGAAGAGAGGAAAAGACTCTTGGAGGCACCTTATAGCTGCCTTCCAATACCTGAAGGGAGCCAATGGGAAGGCTGGAGAAGAACTAGTGACAGGACAAGGGGAAACGATTTGAAGCTGAAGCAGAGTAGTTTTAGACTTGAGAAGTAAATCTTTTATAGAGGGTAGCCTCACCACAGCACAGCTTTGTAAATATTCCATTTCTGTGATCTCCCTCTCACATGAGTAGGCAACTTGCCCTTGCCAGAGGTGCAGCTGGTTGAAAGGAGAAGCAGATGACACACAGGTATGCCTTTGCAACCCTGCTGATTGCAATTCACATTCCCAAGGCTGTGCTCCTCTGATTACTGCTGGGCACCAAGAGACACATCTGTGATCAAGGCCCTTTGTGCAGCAAGACTAACCTAAAATTCCTCTGTGCTGCCTCTCAGCACACTGCAATTCTCTAGCTGCCCTTAGAAGGCTGACAGCTGTTTTTTGGGGTACTGCTGGTGCAAAGCAGTAAATTGTTTTTATAACACAATTGAAGCACATTTGGTCCAATTTAAAAATGAACACTCCCCCTCCCCCCCCAAATGTCTGTCAATAAAATGGCTGCAATTTTACTTCTCCCCACCCAATACCACATTCCTACATTGCATCAAAAAAGTCCATCCCCAAAGACAAAATAACAGGTCTAAAAAAAAAACCCAAAGCAGTAGAATTAACAAGTGCCCAAATTGCAAAGCTTCACTTATGCTCTTTTTAAACCCTATGATAACTTCAGATAGTGAATTACTAACTTTCTCTTCTGAGGTCAGACAAAAATAAGCCCTAAGGCAGCTTATTTTCCCTATTTAGGAGAGTCAAAGCAGAGCAATGACAAACATCTGGCTATGATTCTTTCTGGAATTTTGACTATTTCTTCTCAGCCAGGGAAGAAAAACACTGAGCTGACTAACAGCATCTCGATTCCTTCAGCACACTGCTTAATAGGATTCAGAAGCAGCCTGTCCTCCCACTTCCCACATATTTAAGCTGTTAATACTTTTACAGCACAGAGCAAGGAAAAAAGGCTTTATGAAAGGAAGGTCTAAGGAGGGGAAGGGAGAGCAAGGGCTAGGCAGCTGGTGCCAGAGCCTGCCTGTGTTGGAGAGCCCAGAGCAGGCTGCCTCGTCCTGCCGCAGCCAACGAGGCTCTGGGCTTTGCCACAGGAAGAAGAGCCTCTCTGAAATGCCATTGCACAGGAGATGTTTTGCAGTGCCCACAGCACACTCTCCATTTTTAACAGACAGATTTATCTTAGACTTGCACAGTAACAGCATTTTAAGCTGCAGAATTCCTGCTTTGGTCCCAGTGAAGTCCTCATCCCTGCAAGGAGTTACTGATAAGCAGCACTTCCAGCGTGCACAAGCTGAAAACAACTCTCTTCCAAACCACAGGAAGTCACAAGGCATATACAAGCTGCTGGATTGTTTCCTTCACTGCCTCAAAAACCTCCCGTGGGCCCAGCCCAGCTCCTGATTTGGCTCCCCACTGTAACCAGTCTTGGCTGCGTGCTCCAACAGCCAGTGGTAAAAAAGGGACATCTGAAGAAGTGCCATTCTCATGACACCTTTTTAATGGCAAAGTCCTGGCAACTGCACAGAAAGCAGAATAACTAAGCACAGTTATTTTACTGTAAACACATGGACAGACAGAAAGCAGAGTAACTAAGTGCAGTTATTCTAATCTAAACACATGGAAAGTAACTTTGTGCTTGCAATAATGCATTTTGTGAATTTAAATCAAGCAAGGAAGAGTTCCATAGGTGGCCAGCAAAGACAGTAGCACCGAGGGACAGAGCAATTACCAAGTGAGCTTAGTATCAAATAAGCCACTAAAGTATTGTGGTAATACAGAATGACAGAATCAGACAGGTTGGAAGAGACCTCCAAGATCATCCAGTCCAACCTAGCACCCAGCCCTAGCCAGTCAACCAGACATGGCACTAAGTGCCTCATCCAGGCTTCTCTTGAACATCTCCAGGGACAGTGACTCCACCACCTCCCTGGGCAGCCCATTCCAATGGCAATCACTCTCTCTGCCAACAACTTCCTCCTAACATCCAGCCTATACTTCCCCTGGCACAGCTTGAGACTGTGTCCCCTTGTTCTGTTGCTGCTTGCCTGGCAGAAGAGCTCAACCCCCCCTGGCTACAGCCTCCCTTCAGGTAGTTGTAGACAGCAATGAGCTCTGCCCTGAGCCTCCTCTGCTGCAGGCTGCACACCCCCAGCTCCCTCAGCCTCTCCTCACAGGGCTCTGCTCCAGGCCCCTCACAGCTTTGTCGCCCTCCTGTGGACACCTTCCAGTACTGCAACATCTCTCTTGAATGGAGGAGCCCAGAACTGGACACAGCACTCAAGGTGTGGCCTGAGCAGTGCTGAGTACAAGGGCAGAAGAACCTCCCTTGTCCTGCTGCCCACACTGTTCCTGAGCCAGGCCAGGATGTCATTGGCTCTGCTGCCCAGCTGGGCACACTGCTGGCTCATGTTCAGCTGCTATCTACCAGTACCCCCAGGTCCCTTCCTTCCTGGCTGCTCTCAGCCACTCAGTCCCCAGCCTGGAGTGCTGCTAGTACTAAGTTTTACATGTACACCAGTAAACTCCAAAACAGATATGATTCTATGATTCTATATAAGCCTTGAGATAATGATACTTAATAAAAATAGACAGCAAAGGGGAAAATAACAAACAGAAGTGCAATTTAACTTAAATATAATTAAAACAATTCTTCACCGCACTGAGACTTCATTTCAACTCTGCTCTGACTGAGAAAGGCTGGATCAGATGATCCTTGGGATCCTTTCTAACCTGACATTCTGTGATTCTGTCTCTGATGTGGAGTTCCCTCCTTTGAATAACTTCAAAACCCATCTGCTTTGGCAAGGGGGTTGAACAGAATGATCTGCAGAGGTCCCTTCCCTGCCTCCCACCATCCTGTTTGAGAAGCCTCATGAATGGCACCAGAGTATAAACATTTCCCTCCAAGGCCACCCAGCAGTGCCAGATGGAGAGGGCCACATGGCACAGCACTGCAGGCATGTGAAACATGCTCCAGCTTTCTCATGCTCAGTAACAAAAGGAGAAAAGGTACAAGCACCTTCAAGAAACTGAGTCATGCCCAAGAAACAACAGGCCTGGTGCTTCAAGAAACTGAGTCATGTCTGGGAAACAACAGGCCTGGTGCTTCAAGAAACTGAGTCATGCCTGGGAAACAAGAGGCCTAGTGGAATACAACAAAAAAACCCAAAAGTCCCAACAAAATGAAAAAGCATTTTCCTAAATCCTAGCTTCACACTATGAGGTGTGAGCCTGGCTCATGCAGAAAAACCTCGAGGGCATGGTGAGACTGCAGGACAGAACAAAATTCCCAGTACAGTCAGTTAGTATCCTGGGCTGCATCAGAGGGACTCTGGCCAGCAGGGCAAGAAAGGGGACTCTGACCCTTTGCTCTTGTGAGACACGACCTCGAATGCTGCATCCAGTCATAATAAAGTCTCAGAGGTGTTGAAGCAAGTCCAGAGGAGGGCCACAAAGAAGATCCAAAGGCTGGAACACCTCTGCTAGGTTGAGGATAGGCTGAGGGAGCTGGGGTTGTTCAGCCAGCAGAAGAGACTTTGTAGGGAATTTTAGAGCAGCCTTCCAGTAGCTGAAGGGAGCCTACAGGAAAGCTGGAGAGGGACTTTTCATAAGGGTGTCTAGAGACAGGACAAGGAGGAATGGTTTGAAGCTGAGGAAGAGTAGGTTTAGACTGGATCTGAGGAAGAAGCTCTTCAGCAATGAGACTCTGGAACAGGTTGCCCAGGCAGGCTGTGGATGCCTCCTCTCTGAAAGTGTTTAAGGCTGGGTTGGATGATGCCTTGAGCAGCTGAGTCTAGCTGAGAGGCACTGCTGCCCATGGTGGGGAGGTTGGAGAGGATGATCTCTGAGGTCCATTCTGTGATTCCATGAAAGCTAAGGTGAATTCAAAGCAATGTAAAGCTAACTCATACTACTGATGTGTTTTGTTGAGAAGCAAGTTGCTTCACTATTTCTAGGAAAAGAAAGAACACATTTCTGTCCTAAAAGCAACCCCAAAAAACCCAACAGCACAAAAGAAAACAATTTAGCCTAAGTGTTCTCATCGACTAAAACAGGCAGGCAGACCCAGATGACTTTGCAGAGCACTAAGAACTGTACTGATTTTTACAGTGGTTATTGCAGCTCTACAGAATTCATTCCCCAGTAGGTGGAAAGAAAGAAAAATTCACCTACAGGATAATGTACAAATATTTCTCTCTCCCTCATTTGCTTTTATGTTCAAGCAGAAGGAGAAGAGGAAGTACAGGCAGTTGAAGAGGAGCCAAGTTCTCCTTACACGGAGTTTGGTAAACTTGAAGCATAATAATCTAAACTTCTTTTTTGAGGGCACTTCCTCATTGCATAGAGCATAAATCACCTAATTAATGCAAGGCCATATATTTCCTATCCAAGGAACACCATAGAGACTAAATATTAAACATCACATTCTGGCAGCAGTGCCATCAGATGTCCTCTAAGGTTATGCAAAGAGAAAACTGGGTCAGAGAGGCAGACCTCCTAATCTGCCTATCTACAGACCATGGAATCATAGAAAAGAGCCTGGCACCTTTATCTTGGCACCCCCCCCTCTCAGATATTTATAGGCATTAATAAGATCCCCTCTCAGCCTTCTCTTCTCAAGACTAAACAGGCCCTAGTCTCTCAGCCTTTCTACACAGGAGTGTGTAGAAAGGCTGAGTTCCAGTCCCTTCATCATCTCCATAGCTCTCCACTGGACTCTCTACAGCAGATCCCTGTCTCTCTCAAATTCTGGAGCCCCAAACTAGGACACAGCTTGCATTTTTTGACATCACTACATGTGTCCACCATGTCTAGGTGCTGTTGGATGAGAAGCTGGACATGAGCCAGCAATGGGCATTTGGAGTCCAGGCCAGTGGCATCCTGGGTTGCATCAGAAGTGTGGCCAGCAGGTTAAGAGAGGTGATCCTGCCCCTCTGCTCTGCTCTGGTAAGACCTCACCTGGACTGCTGTGTCCAGCTATGAGACACTCAACACAAGAGAGACATGGATCTGCTAGAGAGGGTCCAGAGGAGGCCAGGAAGACGATCAGAGGGCTGGAGCATGTCTCCTTTGAAGACAGACTGAGGGAATTGCAGCTGTTTAGCTTGGAAAAGAGAAGGCTCCAAGGAGATCTCAGAGCTGCATTTCATTATCTGAAGGGGACCTACAGGAAGGCTGAGGATGGACTGATCAGAAGGGCTTGTGGTTATAGAATGAGGCAATGGTTTGAAACTGAAGCAGGGTAGATTTAGGCTGGACATCAGGAGGAAGCTCTTCACAATGAGACTGATGAAACACTGGAACAGGTTGTCCAGGGAGGTGGTTAAGCACCATCCCTGGAAACATTCAAGATCAGACTTAATGTGGCCCTGGGCAGCCTGATCTAGCTGGAAGTGTCCCTGCTGACTGCAGAGGAGTTGGACAAGATGACCTCTGAGGGTCCCTTCCAACCCAATGTGATCTGTGAAACTAAAAAGAGAGGGAGCCAATGATAAGATGTAGAAAAGGGTCAGGCAGTAGCAGCTGAGAGGTACAACAGCTGAACAGGCTGAGTCTTACTGCAACACGTGAAATGGAGTTGGGAAGGCTAAACCCAACAAGAAGGTGATCATGAGAATGAAGGTGTGAGATGAGGTGGTCCTAGATGACAGCAGTTTCAGCTGTTCAGATAAACAGCCCCACCCTAGAGACTCTGTACACAGAGTGCCTGTAGGAGATGGCCCACTCTAGGAAATGAAGGAGCAAAAGGTCAACAGAAACCACCTCACTGGTCAGACAGCTGAGACTGGAGCATGAACCACAGTGGTCCAAACAAAGTAACAGTGTCAGTGAGCAATTGATGGAGTTCACCATAAACATGCAGCTTGATGCTGACACACAAATATCCAAACCAGGTCTCAGCAGGCAAAGGCTGATTCTATTCAAATCTAAGAGACAGTCAAGAGCTGAGACAATGTAAAGAATGGAGCCAGAGCTGAACATGCATTCAGAGATAAGACTGAAAAGAAAGTGCTGTGGGGTAAGACAAGTGATAGAGGATGGAGCTAAGCTGAACCTGCACTGGAAGCTAGAGAGCAATGAAGATAACTGGAAGGGTAGAGAGTCAAGACTGCTCCAGCAGGTGAGGGAGAACCAGGTCAAGACTGTTTCCAAGGAGATGGCATCCACAACCACTCTGGACAACCTATTCCTATGTCTCACCATCCTCACACTTAAGAACTTCCGAAGATCCAGTGTGAACCCACTCTCCCTCAGCCTAAAACCATTCTCCCTTGCCCTGTCCCTAGATACCCTTATGAAAAGTCCCTCTAAAGCCTTCCTGTAGAATCCCTTCAGGTACTGGAAAGCAAATCTAAAGTCTCCCCTAGAGTTTTCTCTTCTCCAGGCTGAACAGCCAGTGTTTTCAGTCTGTCCTCATAGTAGAGGAGTTCCAGACCTTGGATCATCTTTGTGGCCCATCTCTGGACTTGTTCAAACAGTTCCATATCCTTCTTACGATGAGGAGACCAGAAGTGGATGTAGTATTTGAGGCTGGGTCTCACAAGAGCAAAGTGGCAGAATCACCTCTCTCAACCTGCTGGCCACACTCAAGTCAATTTGATACTAATGCAGCAGATGAGATAGCTCAGCATCTTCACCAGAGCAGAGCTTTTTCTAACAGATTTTTAGGCAAGCCAAAGCCTGAGCAAGGTTAATGCTGAGAACAAAACAAGAATCTGAAGAACAAACATTTTTTTTAGAAGAACCACTCCAATTTGGTTTTTCTTCAACTCTTAATTAAGCAAGTCTACTTTTTAGCACAGATTTTCAGCAACACTCTCACCCCCCTGCTGCCTCCTTCCCAGTGTGGCAAAACCCAACATCTTCTAGATAGGGGGCAAGTGTACCTAGAGAGGCTACAAACCACCGAAACAACGAACAAGAAGTGGTAACTAATACAAACCCCTCTTCTGCTCTCCCAACTGCAAATCAAAGCTGCAACTAGCTCAGGAAGCAACACCAGAAAGTCACTTGGTGTGTGCCCCCCCACAGCAAGTGACAGTTAAAAGTTTCTTGATAAAGTATGTGCCTGCAGTTAAGGTCTGTTAAAAACACAAAACACCTGGTACACCTAAAAGACTTCAAAACCCAAGCTCTGCTGCTCCTTGAACTGCTTGTAATTAGGCAAAATCCAACAGCAACCCGTGCTCTAGATATCACCTCAAAGCCTCCCTGCCCTGCACAGCAGCAAATCCTCTGATCTTTACATCACCAGAGGTGAAGTGCACTTGAAAGCAGGTGTAAACCTCTCTTACCTCAATCTCAAGCACTTCCACCGTGTTGTCCAACATCTTTATTTTGATGGGTAAGTCACGCTCATGACTCTTGGCAGGTGATGATGCCATTGCAGTAGAAAGGTTCTGTCCTGGCTCCAAAGTGCTCACTCCTGTGGTCTTTTGGACACCCAAACGAGAGCCAGGAGTCTGCAAGACTCTGTATGTTCCTTCTATCTCTCCCATCTTCCAACAACAACAAGAAGAGAGTAAAGAAACCTGGAAGAAAAAAAGTAGGATTACATCCTGAAAGATGTAACCAATATCCTGCATGAAAACACCACCCACTGAAGCACAATCACACACCAAGTCCTTATTTAATGCTCTTCATAATGTCATCAAAATTACCAATAAAGTTAATGAAACTGGCCAAAAGTCCAGCTGCTGGAGGAAAAAAATAAGTGACAAACGGCCCCTAAACTGTTCCAAAACCTGATTAGGAAATAGGACACTGAATTCATAGAATCACAGAATAGCAGGGGTTGGAAGGGACATCTCTGAAGATATTGAGTCCATCCCCTCTGCCACAGCAAGATGGCCTAGGGTAGGTCCAAGAGGAATGCATTCAGGCAAGTCTTGAAAGTCTCCAGAGAAAAAGACTCCACAGCCTCTCCGGGCTGCCTGCTCCAGGGCTCCAGCAGCCTTACAGCAAAGAAGTTTCTCATGTTGAGGTGGAATTTTTTGTGCTTCAGTTTGTATCCACTGCCCTTTGTCCTGTCATAGGACACCACTGAAAGACTGGCACCTTCTTCTTGACATCCACCCCTGAGATACTTATAAATGTTCAAAGATCAACTCTCAGCCTTCTCTTCTCTAGGCTAAACAGCCCCCAGATCTCTCAGCTTTTCCTCATCAGACAGGTGATCAACCCTTCCTCAGCCTCACAGCCCTCACTTGGCCTCTCTCCAGTATTTCCCTGTCACATCATGCCCTCTGCCCATCTTACACACCAACATGTCAATTCCCAGTTAACTGTTCTGCAAATGTACCTCCCTAAACCAGGTCTTGTGCTCACAGCACAAGAAAGGCCACATGGAGCAGGCAGTGGAACGTAAGCCAGGACACTGCCACTGACTTTGCTGCCACATGAGACTGCACCCCAAGATAACAGGAATAATTAACTTTCTTCATCTTCCAAAGTGATGACTCAGTCAAAACCATAACTGCTCCAACCCATGCTGGCAGCTCAGAGCCTTCATAATGCAGATTCCTGCTGCAGATAACAGTCCTTCAACTTATTAGCAAACCTCTGCTGGATCCAGATTAAGTCAGTGAGTAAAAATCTCAATTACAGACATCTACACTAGTTCAAGTAGGCTGACTCCTACACGAGCCTTACATTCATGCTTTCGTGGCAGTTGTTTGTAGAGCAAATGTTCCATTTCACATGGGGAAAAAAAAAACCTTGCGTGCCTCTGCCCAGCTCTTCTGTGCCATGGAAGCAGCAGCAGGATCTGCAGGTGGACTGCAGCAGGCTGCAGTGGCAGAGAGTGCTGGAGGCAGCAAACTTCCCCCAAATGACTCCAAAATATGGTTAGGAAATAGGACACTCATTTCATAGAACCACTGAACAGTAGAGGTTGGAAGGGACACCTCTAGAGATCATCAAGTCCAACCCCTCTGCTAAAGTAGAATCACCCAGGGCAGGTCACACAGGAACAAGTCTAGATGGGTCTTGAAAGTCTCCAGAGAAGGAGACTCCAAAACATCTCTGGGCAGCCTGCTCCAGGGCTCCAGCACCCTCATAGTAAAGAAGTTCCTCCTTGTGTTGAAGTGGAACTTCCTGTGCTCCAATTTGTGTCCATTGCCTCTTGTCCTATCACAGGGCACCACTGAAAAGAGACTGGACCCTTCTTCTTGATGCAAAGAAGGTGGTGCTAGTCCAGGACCTGGCAACGAGGCCCTAGGCAGAAAATCAGCCAAAAACCCAACAGGCTCCTGGCTGCTTTTGTTGCATTTCCCCAAAACCAGGCTAGGTCTGAACAACTGGCAGCATTTGGACACCAACACTGGGACAACCTTTTGCACAGCCACCACACTAGAACCATCCAGTGAAGTGTCAGGTGATTGTTTGGTAATGAAGGTGTTTTGTGCAAAAAGGAGAGAGGCAGATCGCAAAACATCTCTCTGTCCCTCTACACTTTGAGTAGGTAGGCAGCCTACTCTGGGGATTTAAATGGAGCCAGCCTTACCTGTACTAAGAACTGGCAGGGGAGGTTAGGTTTCGATCCTTGCACACTCTGAGGTTGGTGAGACACATTCCCAGCTTGCAGACTGGTGAGTTTCAACATTACACCTGAGGTTTTACTCTTCTCATTTTATAGTTTCAGACCCCTGCACAGGTAAACATGTCACAGATGTCACCTAATTACACCTACTGGAAGGCTTGTTTGTCTTAGTGGACTCTCAGAGTCCTTGGGCTGTTGCAGAGCCCTGCCTGAGCAGCACAGCTTGCAACCACCACAGAGGTGCCTCCAGCCTCCTGGCTGATGACACATATGATGAGAAAGATGATCTCAATCTTAAAAGTGTGCACACACTGTCCAGTGCCAGATCTATCTCCTGGTAGGAGGAAAAGTGAGCTTAGGAGGCTTGGCCTCATGCCCTGCCAAAGACACGTTTGAAAAAATACCTACTTCTGGACTAGTCCCCAGACAGCACAGAGATAGAGCTCCATGGAATCGTTTGGCTTGGAAGGGGCCTTAAACATCATCCAGTTCCCAGCCCTCTGCCATGGGCAGGGACACCTTCCACTAGACCAAGTTGCTTAAGGCCTCCTCCAACCTGGCTTTGAACACCTCCAAGAAGGAGGCATCCACAACCTCTCTAGGCAACCTGTTCCAGCATCTCACCACTGTCAAGCATTTCTTCCTAATCTCCAGTTTAAATCTCCTCTCTTCCAGCTTCATTCCACTCCCTCTCATCTTGTCATTACAAGCCCTTGTATAAGGTCCCTTCCCAGCTCTGCTGTAGCTTCCATCAGGTACTGGAAGGCTGCTCTAAGGTCTCCTTGGAGCCGCCTCTTCTCCAGGCTGAACAGCCCCAGCTCTCTCAGTCTGTCTCCATAGGGGAGATGTTCTGAGTCCTCTGGGCTCACTCCAGGAGTCAGATGTCTCTACTGTGCTGGGGGCATTCAGATTTGAAAGGTCTAAGGAGCATCTGGTCAGAAAACACAATGTGCTCCCCTGGAAAATCAATGCCCTGCCCACTGTGTGGCTGTGACCATCTCCCCATGCCACATCCCGTTCCCTCCCCATGCATGCTACCAACACCATCACAAGTATTAAAAATCACCCAAATAGCCTGGCCTCCCTCAGCTGCCTCCAAAAACTGACCTGTGAGGAGTATTAACAAGCCAAGCACTACTTCCAGTTTCACCATCACTTATAGTTACAGATCAATTTTCATGCAAACAGACTGCATAGAGCATCTCTCAACAAAAACTGCTGTGCAGTTCAGGCTGTTCAGGCAGCACTGCAGTCCAGGGAGCTGACTAAATGACAGGCAGAAGGAAATCAAAGAGTAAAGCCTGAGACAAGCTGCAAGTACCAGGAAGAAAGAGAGGTTCTAAGGGCAGAGCAGAGAAAGTGTCCAACAGTACCGAGAGCCTCCTACCCCAGGAGAGCCAGAAGAAATGAAGGTTCACAGATTGCATTAGGTGGAAAAGGACCCCCAAAGGTCGTCTTGTCCAACTCCCCTGCAGTCAGCTGGGGCACCTCCAACTAGATCAGGCTGCCCAGGGGCACACTGAGTTTGACTCACAGATTGCATAAGGTTGGAAGGGACCCTCAAAGATTGTCTTTTTCTAGCCTCCCTGAAGTCAGCAGGGACACCTCCAACTGATCTTGAATGTCTTCAGGGACGGGCCCTCCACCACATCCCTGCACTGCCTGTTCCAGTATTTCACCACTCTCATCGTGAAGAGCTTCCTCTTAATGTCCAACCTAAATCCACCCTGCTCCAGATTCAAACACTGCCCTTTGTCCTACCAACACAAGCCCTTCTAAACAGTCCCTCCCCAGACTATCTGTAGGTCTCCTTTGAACATTGGAATGTAGCTATAAGGGTCCCTTAGAATCTGCTCTTCTCCAGATCTCATCTGCCTTCTCACCAATGTGAAATAAAATGCCACATTACCGCATTCAGGTTGAAAAAGACCTGTATGATCATCAAGTCTGATCATAAATCTAACATTGCCAAGTCCACCACTGAACCACATTCCATATTAGCAGTTCTAAGAACAAAAAACCTTCCCTGCATTCACTCATGCTGAAGATCTTCACACTGAGTGCTTACTCCGATTAATTTCCCATCAAACCTAAATTAGGTCCCTGAGGCTCAGTGACAGAATGACTGCCACACTCAGCCCCACATTACAGAGTCATGGAATGGTTTTGGTTGGAAAGGACCTTAAAGATCACCTAGTTCCAAGCCCCCTGCCTTGGGTAGGGGACACCTTCCACTTGACTGGGTTGCTAAATGAAGAAGCAGACAGACTAATATGTAAAAATTTCAGGTAGCTACCTACGTCTTTTGTTGCCTTTTATAAATAACTTCAAAGTCTCAATGATTTTTATTTTCCACTTAGGTGGAATAAACTTATTTTTCAGAAGCAAGACAGCATTTTTCAGCTAGCAGCAGGTCTGGAGGGGCAGCCTTCACAAGACACCAAAGGCTTTCAAATGAGCTGCTCCAAGGACGGTGCCTCTAAGTCAGTGAAAACCACTGCATGCCACCCCTTGCCTCTGCAGAAGCCTGGGCTAAAGTAATGCCAGGGTCCCAGCTCTCCAGTGTGAGCAAGACGATCTCTGCCTCCCAGGAAAAGGGATCTACCTACACGCGGTGGACTCCAAAAGGAGCAGCATGGAAGTGCTCTCAGCAGGAGCTCTCAATTCGGCTCCCCTTCAGCCCACCAGACGCAAACCTTCCTCTGTTATCCTTTTCAAAAGGCAACAGCAAGCTGCCAACATCGCAACGCCGAGGGGGCCCCAAGGCATGCACCGAGTCCAACGACTGCAACCCAGAGGGACGAACCCCAGGAGTGTCCCAGGGACTTCCGAAGAGCCACCTCTCCCCGGAGCCCTCACTCCTGCTACAAACAGTTCCTGTCACAGCCACGGAGGGGTCGCAGCTGTCTCCCGCAGCGCTGCATGGCTGCGGCCAGCAGCACCATGTGCCAGAGGCCACAGGCTTGCCTGGAAGACGGATGTGCAGGACGGGAAAGAGAAGAACTGGCCCTGCCAGAGCAGTGGGGCTTCAGGAACGCTTCTTCAGGAGATCACGGGCAGTCAGCGGGGTGCGTCAGCGCTCACAGCCCCCTCACAGCCCCAGCCCCAGCCCGACGTGCGCGGGGAATGCGTGGCGGGGAGGCCGATGGTGAAGGGCTGGGCGCAGGTGCTCCAACACTCCTGGCCACGGAAGCAGCGGCGGAGCCGCCAGGCCAAGCCCCGCGCCACACAACCGGGAAGGCGCTTCCGACCCCCCGCCAACCAAAGCCCCTTGTGCTGGGGCCAGAGAAGCCAGGACTGCGGACCCCGCGGCGAAGCGGCCAGGGCCGAGCCGGGCTCTCTTCCATCGAGGCTCCCACGCGAAAGCCTCCGCCCGGAGCTGCAACTCACGACAGCGCCCGACGCGCCCACGGAGCCGACCGCGCCGAGACGGACCGGGCCGAGCCCGACCAAGCCAAGCCGCCAGCCCGGGGCGCCACTCGCCGGCAGCCTCGTTCCGGGGCCCACCCGGGGGCTGCCTCCCTCACTTCCCACCCCCGCCAACCCGGGCCGCCGAGCGGCTGTCAGCCAGCCCGTGCCGCCGCCGTGCAGGACGCCTCGAAGAACGCCGCACCTCACCTCGGCGCCGAGGGCCAGGCCAGCGCCGTGCCGCCGCCGTCCCGCCGCAGAGCCCCGGCCCCGCACTGCCTGCCCGCACTGGCCCGGCGCCGGCCCCGCCCCGCGCCACCATTGGCCGCCCGGGCCCGGGGGTTCCGGTGACGCCGACTCGTCTCGCCGTGAGCCTGCGCCGCTGGCAGCGGGATGGGGTCCGGTGGCCGGTCGCAGAGCCCGGGCGGGTTAAGGGGCGGCAGGGTGGCGTCCTCCCCGCCGGCTCAGGCACGCAGCGCTGTGCCGCACCGCTCGTCCCGTCCCTGCAGCAGCCTAAAGTGCTCCGTAGGGTTGTCTGAAAGGAAAAAATCTAAGCCCCAAAGTGTATTTCTCCCTCATGAGGAAGGCGCTGGGAGTGGGGAGCTTTAAAAGAACGCTTACGCCAAGTCCTTTCCTGCTGGCTGTAGGCATCCCACCCCCAAACTGCCAGAACAGCATCATCGAATCATTAAGGTTGCATAAGACTTCTAAGATCATCAGGTCCAGCTGTCAACCCATCGCCACCATGCCTGCTAGAGCATGTCTCCGTCTGCCATGTGTACACATTTTTTAACACCTCCATGGGTAGTGGCTCCACCGCTTCCCCAGGCAGTCGGCTCCGATGCCTGACTGCTCTTGCAGCAAAGGAACTGTTCCGAAATATCCAATCTAAACCTGGTGCAACTGGAGGGCGTTTGTTGGCTACAGTTGCTGGAGCAGGTCTGGAGAAGGGCAATAACACTGGTGAAGGGTCTGGAGAGCAGATAGGTGAGGAGCAGCTAAGGGAACTGGGGTTGTCTAGGCTGGAGAAAAGGAGGCTGGGGGAGACTTCATTGCTCTCTACAACTCCCTGAATGGAGGTTGGAGACAGGGGAGGGTCAGTCTCTTCTCCTTAGCATCAGGTGATAAGAGGAAATGGCCCACAATGGTGCCAGGGGAGGTTTAGGTTGGAGATTTAGGAACTATTTCTTTCCTGCGAGAGTAGTCAGACATTGGAACAGGCTGCCCAGGCAGGTGCTGGAGTCACCATCCCTGGAAGTGGCCAAGAGATGTGTGGACATGGCACCTGGGGACATGGTTTAATGGTCACGGAGGTATTGGGTCAATGGTTGGACTGAATTATCTTAGAGGTCTTTTCCAACTGAAATAATTCTATGCTTCCGTGATTTATTCTTATCTTATCACTTGTAAGGTACAAGGAAGAAGGGGGACACAGAACAGCTGGAGAAGGACATTTTACAAGGGCCTGTAGTGACAGGGTGAGAGATAATGGCTTTTAGCTGCAAGAGCAGAGATTTAGACTGGAGATTAGGAAGAAATTATTTAGTGAGGGTGAGGAGACACTGGAACAGGTTGCCCAGGGAAGTTGTGGATGCTTCCTCCCTGGTGTCATTCAAAGCCAGGTTGGATGAGGCCTTGAACAACCTGGTCTAGCAGCAAGTGTCCCTGCCTATGGCAGGGGACTGGAAGTAGAGGATCTTGAGTTCCCTTCCAACCCAAACCATTCTATGCTTTTAGAGAATTCCATTTGTAAAGCCATCTGTGGTTGAAACAAACTGTGGAGCTTTCACTGCTGAAATGAGTGTTTCACTCTCCTGCTTTGCCTACCATTTGCATTGCATTTCTATAGGGAATGAAAATGTAGTGCTACGTTTTATTTGCAGCTGAAGCATTAATACAGTTTCACATCCTTTAAAGTGCAGACACTTCAGAGGCATCTTCACTTCAATCACTTTAACATCTAAAAAGAGAACAACATTTTTCTCATGAAAAAATAAAAGCAGCTGTGGCTAAGATGGAGAACAAATCTGCTGTGATCACTTTAAAAGCAACATACAGCAATCAGAGGGAGGAAGCTGTAATTATAAAGATGGTAAAGTCTTTTGGAAAAGACTTTTAAGATCATTGAGTTCAACCATTTTCTAACTCTACCAAGTCTGGTGCTAAACCATATCCCTCAGCACCACATCGTATCTCATCTGTCTTCAGAAGCATCAACTCCCTGCTCTTAATGCATAAGTGCATATTCATAGAATCATAGAATGGCTTCCATTTGAAGGGACCTCAGAGATCATCTATTCCAACCTCCCTGCCATGGGCAGGGAGACCTCACAAATAGACTTGGCTGCTCAAGGCCTCATCCAACCTGGCCTTGGACACCTCCAGAGAGGAAGCATCCACAACCTCTCTGGGCAGCCTCTTCCAGAGTCTCCCTACCCTTGTACTGAAGAACTCTGTCCAAAAATCCAGTCCAGACCTACTCTTCCTCACCTCAAAACCATTTCCTCTTGTCTTGTCGCTAGAAAAGTTCCTCTCCAGCCTTCCTATAGGCTCTCTTCAGGTACTGGAAGGCAGCTCTAAGGTTCCCCTAGAGTCTTCTGCTGGCTGAACAGCCCCAGCTCCCTCAGCCTATCCTCATAGCAGAGGTGATCCAGCCCTTGTATTATCTTTGTGGCCTCCTCTGGACTGGCTCAAACAGTTCCATGGTTTTACTGCTAAGCTTATTGCTTCTTACTGCTCTTCTTGCAAACCTTTATGGCTTACACAAGACTCAGGTAGGGTACTGCACTGAGACGACCCAGCAATGAAACACACCTAAGGCTCAGTGTGTTTAGGTGTCCACAGACCTAGTAGTTCTGTTTCTACATGCAGCTCATTTCCAGTCTTTCCATCCACACAGGCAAAAAGAACTATTTTCCAACACAGCACGAGGAGTTTAGCAGGATGCACAAGTATTCCTCCAAGACCAGTTTAGCTGCTGGGAACTTGAACCTTAGGAAGTCTCTCCTTTTCATACCTGCATTCTTCAGGGCAGACAATATATGCTGATGGCACCTGGCAGCTATCACTGCCTAGATGCTAAAACCTTTCTGTAACACACATCCAAGTCACTGTAACAGGAGACTCAGGCCACAAACACACGTGGTACCACTTGCCACCTTCAGTTCTTTCCACCAAAAGCAGAGGAAGGGACAAAACTGAGTAGACTCCACTGTGACAAGGCAGAGACAATGCTAGCTCTGCCCTCAGTTCTCACTGAATCATTGGCAAGGAACAGCCCATGAAGAGATGCTGTGATTCCCACTAGCAACCAAACACAGCACAGATAAATTCTTTACAGAGAAGGTGGTGAGACACTGGAACAGGCTGCCTTGGAAGGTTGTGGGTGCCCCTATCCTGGAAGTGTTTAAGGCCAGGTTAGTTGATGCCTTGAGCAACCTGGTCTAGTGGAAGGCATCCTCCCCCTGCAGGGGATTGGAACTAGATGATCTTTAAAGTCCCTTCCAAGCCAAACCATTCTCTGAATCTATGAATCAAAAAATAGGACATACCTTCTCAAGCTGAACCTCCTTTCTACACACTCAGTCACATACACAACTCCTCAGCAACTGGGACACCAAAACCATGCTTGAGACGTGGTGTTTGATGAGTGGATTTGAAATGTAGGAGTTGGTTATCCAACCCACTAGACATGGACTCAGCAGCATGTTCTTCACTGCTATCCACAAACACCTCCAAGTTCCTTAAATTCCTTAAACAACTAAAGGTGTTCAAAGCCAGGTTGGATGAGGCCTTGGGCAACCAAGGCTAATTGAGAGGCATCCCTGCCCATGGCAGAGGGGTTGGAGTAGATGATCTCTGAGGTGTCTTCCAACCTAAGCCATTCTATGATTCCCTTAACTCCCATGAAGGGAAATTTTCTGCCCATCCAAGGCAGTATGCCTGAAGCATTTAGAGGAGGAAGAAGTTCAGAGAACAAAGCTAGAAGAGGAAGAATGTCATTAACACATGCAAGTCACCTGTTGCTATTGAGAGGACACAGCGCCAGGACAAAGTACATTTTCATCCTTGTGAGATAAAAAGTGCTAATGAGCTGTAACTCATTCACTCAAAGAACACTGCAGGTGATCTACACCACACTCTCCTCTTGGCCTGAGTGGAACAATTAGAATTACCTTTTACTACACTGATGTCAGGTCTTCTTTTAATCACCCTCTGGATGTGGGTGGAGGAAGTCCTTCAAAGCAGACTTCTAATCCAACCAAGACAAACAGCAGCTGGAAAAGCTTCTTCCTGTTCAAATTCCTCATCTGCAGACTGCAACATGATGCCTATTGCTAACTTTGGTAGCACGCAGGAGGAAATGGGCTTCAGTTGAGGAAATTGAGGGGAGGTTTAATAGAACCATAGAATCATAGAATCAACCAGGTTGGAAGAGACCTCCAAGATCATCCAGTCCAACCTAGCACCCTATCCAGTCAACTAGATCATGGCACTAAGTGCCTCATCCAGGCTTTTCTTGAACACTTCCAGGGACAGTGACTCCACCACCTCCCTTGGCAGCCCATTCCAATGGCAAATCACTCTGTGAAGAACTTCTTGACTGGAAGAGTGGTCAGGCACTGGAACAGGCTGCCCAGGGAGGTGCTGGAGTCACCATCCCTGGAGGTATCCAAGAAATGTGTGGTCATGGCACTTTGGGACATGGTTGTCCCAAAGAGAGTCCCAGAGAGCTTTTACAACTGAACCAATTCTACGATTCTATGAAGTGCTTTGCAGATTGCAATGTCCTGTGCAGCAGAAGCAGACAGGAGACCACTTGTCTTGTCTCTGGCTTGCCCTCTATACTGACTCAGACATCTCATCAGTCTGGGGTCATGGACTGCAGAATCATTGCTCAGCCTGTCTCATCAGTGGGAACAGCTTCTCTACTTAGCATCTCAGAACTCCACCAGACCACTTCTCAAATAGAGAAACAAAGCATGTTCCAGTGATTACTGTCAGGTGTTGCTGAGTACCTACACCTCACTCATACCCCTGATGGTGGGAAAACATGCAAAAGAAGAGAGTGAAATTACACAGTTTGATTGGTACACTCACTGTCAAAAGCAAAGCTCAAAAGAGCAAAGCCAAATTGAACAGGAATTGTTGGATAAGCAGAGATTTGTTCTGCACTATCAGGACAAATCATGACAAAAATCCATCCAGGAGGGCCATGAAGATGATCAGAGGGCTGGAGCACCTCTCCTATGGGCACAGGCTGGCAGAGTTGGGGTTGTAAAGCCTGGAGAAGAAGAGGCTCCAAGGAGACCTTAGAGCAGCCTTCCAGTACCTAAAGGGATCCTACAGGAGAGCTGGGGAGGGACTTTTTACAAGGGTCTGTAGTGAAAGGATGAGAGGGAATGGATTGAAGCTGGAAGAGGGGAGATTTAGACTGAGATTGGGAAGAAATCTTTTACAGTGAGGGTGGGGAGACACTGCAACAGGTTACTCAGGCAGGTTGTGGATACCCCCTCCGTGGAGGTGTCCTTGAGCAACCTGGTCCAGTGGGAAGTGTCCCTGCCTGTGGCATGGGGGCTGCAACTGGATGATCTTTGAGTTCCCCTCCAACCCAAACCATTCTGTAAACCTATGATTTTTCCTGAGCTCTTCCACTCAGACTCTACCTAGCAATTACATTGCCCTTTAAGAAGCACAAAGTCCACCGGCCTCAGCCCATGACCCACAATTAAAGTGTCAACATTACCCAGCTCTCTGGAACCCGCCTGGGCACTCTCACGTACAGCAAAGGTTTCTGCCAGTCTGCTAACAGAGGAAAGGGGTGGATGCAAGCCCTTTTTTATGCAATCTCCTACTTTGCCTTTCATAGTTGTTCGGGTATGCCAAATTAGCTCTCCCGGGGAAAGTGGCAATTAGAGCAAACAACTGGAGCGGGGCAGATGCCCGTCCCTGCGCACGCACACGGGCACTTGCTCTGCAACTCCCTGCAGCCTGATTAGGGCTCTTGTCTAAACACGTTTCTCCTACCCGGGAGGTTCAGTCTGTAGCCGGCAGCAGTCGTGAAGCAACAGGACAGAAGACGGAGAGCAAACACAGGCTGCAAAGCTGCGGAAGAAACGCGGCTGCTGAGCCCCAGGGCCGAAGCGAACGTCCGGGCGCTAAGTGCCCGCGGGGCCGCCCAGCGCCTCACGCCATAGGCGCCTAGCCGCATGTCGCCCCCGCGTGGTGACTGCGGCTCACTGCAGAAGAGCAGAGCTGCACTCACAGCTGCCCGCAAGCGGCTTTCGGCTCAGCCCCAAGAGCTTTTGCTCTGTGTGAGTTCTTGGGCTGCAACAGCCTGAGCAGCCTCTGTGCCCCAGCGCTCAGGGCTGGGGCTCACTTTAGGGGCTTGATCAGTGATCTGGATGGGGGGTTTGAGGCAGCCTCGGTAAGGATGGAGGTGGCAGTAAATTGAGCAGGAGTGCTGATCTGCTGGAGGGCAGGAATGCTCTGCAGAGGGATCTGGGCAGGCTGGCTTGATGGGCTGAGGTCATTTCTGTGAGGTTTAACAAAGCCAAGTGCTGGGTCCTGCACCTGACTCACAACAACCCCACGAACGCTCCACTCTCATTGTGAAGAACTTCCTCCTAATGTCCAACCTATATCCACCCTGCTCCAGTTTCAAACCACTGCCCCTCGTCTCATCACCACAAGCCCTTCTAAACAGTCTCTCCCCAGATCTCCTGTAGGCCCCCTTCAGATGCTAAAGCGAAACTCTAAGGTCTCTCTGGTGCCTTCTCTAGGCCAAAGAGCCCAACTCTCTCAGCCTGCCCTCATAGGAGAGGTGCTCCAGCCCTCTGATCATCTTTGTGGCCTTCTCTGGATCTACTCCATCAGGTTCATTTCTCTCTTGTGTTGTAGAGAGAATGGCTTTGAGTTGGAAGAGGGTTGATTTAGACTGGAGATTAGAAAGAAATTGTTTACAGTGAGGGTGGTGAGACACTAGAAGAGGTTGCCCAGGGTGCAGTTAAGGATGCCCCCTCCCTGGAGATGTTCAAGGCCAGGTTGGACTAGGCATTGAGCAGCCTGGTCTGGTGGGAGGTGTCCCTGGCTCATGACAGTGGTCTTGGAACTAGACAATCTTTGATGTCTTTTCCAACCCAAACCATTCTATGATTCTATGAGAAAGAAAAGCAGGTGTAGTGCTATTTCACAGACAGGATAATGTTTCTTTTTGTTCTGAAAGAAGCATCCATCTGCAGACACGAACCACAGATGGGCATGGCAATTATGATACTGCCAATTAAACCTGGCTTCAGCTTTTCAGTGATGCTCTCCTCCTTTCAGTGATGCTCTCCTCCTTTCAGTTACTTTCAAAATGAGGCAACCCAACTGTAGACTGCTAGCAAAACAGTGATTCCTCATTCTGCTCCCAAAATCAGGAATATTGTTTGTGCCAGGAAGCAGAGTGGGCAGCTCCCAGCTGCTGCTGGAAGGCAGAAAGCAAGCAGAGCCCCGGGCTGCATACAGCTGGTGGACACGTGTGTGCCATTCCCGCAGTGCTCTTCTGGCTTTGAAAGCAAAGCAGGCAGCCTAAAACTATCTGCTGGTCATGAAAACAGGATGAAACAGTTTTCTTGCTCTAGGGACAAGCTTCCCAAAGCCAGCAAGTTAACCCCCTCACTGAAACCCCACTGGAGAGCCAGAGCACGTGTTCTCTTCAGGACAAACAAGCTCTGAGCTTGCAGCAAACACAACCACAGAAACAGCTTGACCTAGGTTTTAAGGCTCTCCCTTATGGAAAGGTTTCTGCAAAGTAAAACTTCATCAAAAACATGAAAACAAGAGAAGAATTGCAAATTACAAGGCATAGGAGTGGGCATGTTCTGAACAAAGCCTTTTACTGTCAGTGCCTTTCCCTTTTTTAAATAAATATGCTGTTGAAGCAGCCCAGTGGCTGCTTTAATGAGCATTTTGCATTAGCTCTTAAGGTGTGTTTATTTACTCACTCTACAGAATAAGCTGAGCTATCTTGACATAACTTGGGAGTTCTTCCATTTCCTGCATGGGAATTTTCCCATGAATTTTTGGCTTGTGTTTATGAAAAAAGAGGTGATTCCTTCTCTTGTTTCTCAGTAAAAACCAGGACAGCCAGCCTGAGGCATTTTGAGCACAATATCTCAACACAGCAAAGTTGCAAATGGCCAGCATGTCTTGCAGCTTAGATATCTCTGCCCTTTTCACAGAGTGGTAGAGGTTGGAAGGGACCTCAGAAGATCATTGAGTCCGACCCTTCTGCCTGAACAGAGCCACGGAGAGTAGGTGACACAGGAATGCATCCAGGAGGGTTTTGAAACTCTCCAGAGAAGGAGACTCTACAACCTCTCTGGGCAGCCTGCTCCAGGGCTCTGCCACCTCATGGTAAATAAGTTTTTCCTTACGTTCCTGTGGAACCTCCTATGCTCCAGCTTGCACCTGCTGCCCCTTGTCCTATCACTGGATGTCACTGAGCAGACCCTGGCTCTGTCCTCCCGACACTGCCCTTCACAGGCAGTGAACGAGGTCACCCTTCAGTCTCCTCTTCCCCCAGCTAAGAGCCTCAGCCCCCTCAGCCTTTCCTCATCATGGAGATGTTCTACTTTTGCTTTACCCTCCTCTATGTGCCCTACGTAGTTGAGCAGAAGTTGGTATCTGGCAACATGGACCTCTCACGGAACACAGCCACACCTCAAATCCAACGCACCAAGCACAGGTTACATCACCACAGAAAGTATGTGCAAAGCTGAGGATCCAAGGAGGGAAACTCTGAGATAGAGCATAAACAATTAACTGCATCAGTCCTACAAAGCCTTTGATACTGTGTTTCAGGCAAATGAGCAGGAGTAAGGCACAGGCTTGGCAGAATTAGGAGCTCTTTTCCTACCAAGGATCTAGGTCTTTCCCACAGCAATCAAAGCACTGCACTTCTTGCTTTGTGGGGCCTGTTGCTTACAGTTGAGTGGGCGGCCTGCATGGCCTCCTCTAGCCAGAGGTGGTTTCCAAAATGCCTCTTGTTCTCTGTCTGAGATAGCTGGACACCTCCTCTGTCTTGCTCGATTTACAGGCTCTCATTCCTGTGGGTGGAAGTCAGCTTAATTTGTCTGCTGCATTTCAAGCACCGAAACCAAACCTGCAGCTCCATCAGATCTTCCTGTGCTAGACGCTGTAGAAACTCCCCACTGCACCTGAAACTTTGACACACCCTTAGGTGGCTAGGAGCCAGATCCAGGCAATCCCATTGTGTCTAGGCAGCACTGGCCACAAAACTGGCCATCAAACCACTCCTTCAACAAACATTTTCTCCCTCATACTTTCTCCATTTTCAGTTTCCAGACTTGACCCAGAATCACGCCAAATCTGACTTTGCTGCACGTGCTGTCACCTGGTTACTGGCACAAAAGTCACAGTGTCATTCAAGCCTTCTTAAAAAGGGCACACCATTCTGACCCTCTGCTCTGCTGAGACCTCACCTGAAGTAGTGTCCAGCTATGGGGCCCCCAACACAGGTCCAGAGGTGGGCCACAAATATGATCAGAGGGCTAGAGAACCTCTTCTGCAGGGACAGGATGGGAGAGTCAGGGCTGTGCAGCCTGGAAAAGAAAAGATTTCAGGAAGACCTTAGAGCTACATTTCAATATCTGAAGGGGTCCTACATGAAAGGCTGAGAAGGGACTCTTTAGAATGGCCTGCAGTAATAGGATGAGGGGCAATGGTTTGAAACTGGAGCAGGGTAGATTTAAGTTGGACATGAGGAGGAAGTTCTTCGCAGCGAGAGTGCTGAAATAGTGGAACAGGATGCCCAGGGGGATGGTTGAAGCTCAGTCCCTGGAGATATCCAAGATCAAACTTGATGTGGCCCTGGGCAGCCTGATTCAGTTGAAGGTGTCCTTGCTGATTGCAGGGGAGTTGGGCAAGATGATATTTGAGAAACTCTTCCAGCTCAGTGCAATCTGTGAGTCTGTGAACGATGAAGAGATCTTTCAGAGTACTGAGCTCTCTAACAGCCTCCTTGCATGCTCTGGCAGCAGGATGCCACACAAAGGACAGTAGGACACAGGTAGAACAGCAATGGCTGGTCTAGCTCACAGAGAATACCTATCTGGCTGGTGCACTGGTGCTATCTGGGCTTCCAGAGAACAAGATGTGCTGCAGCCCAGCACCACAATGAAGCATTTCCACAAAGAGGCAACCAATAGGGTGGGAACAGGGCTCGAGACAGAAGCTCTTAGCTCATTTTAACTCTCCTGAGAAATGCACCCTGCAATTGTTGCCTGTGGGAAAAGCTCTACAGCAAGTTGAATGATGAAGTGGTTTAATTACCCAAGTGAAACCTTTCCTTGTGCTGCTGGAATCATTCATGATCTTCTTTATGGCTTTCTCTCGCTACCTGTCAGCAAGAATCTGGTGTTAATCATTTTGTGCACTATTCCACACAGAGTGTTGGGAAAACAGCATTGAGATCAGACTCAATGTGGCCCTGGGAAGCCTCATCTAGCACGCCTTGAGTGCTGTGTCCAGTTCTGGGCTCCTCAATTCAAGAGAGATGTTGATATACTGGAACATGTCCAGAGTAGGGCACTAAGGCTGGTGAGGGGCCTGGAGCACAGCCCTGTGAGGAGAGGCTGAGGGAGCTGGGGGTGTGCAGCCTGCAGAAGAGGAGGCTCAGGGCAGAGCTCATTGCTGTCTACAACTACCTGATGGGAGGCTGTAGCCAGGTGGGGTTTGTCTCTTCTCCCAGACAACCAGCAACAGAACAAGGGGACACAGTCTCAAGTTGTGCCAGGGGAGGCCTAGGCTGGATGTTAGGAGGAAGTTGTTGGCAGAGAGATTGGCATTGGAATGGGCTGCCCAGGGAGGTGGTGGAGTTGCTGTCCCTGGAGGTGTTGAAGAAAAGCCTGGATGAGGCACTTAGTGCCATGGTCTGGTTGACTGGCTAGGGCTGGGTGCTAGGTTGGACTGGCTGATCTTGGGGGTCTCTTCCAACCTGTTTGATTCCATTCCATGTATATGCCATCCCTACGTGTTTATCTGCAGTACTGCCAATGCACTGCAGTCCCTCCAAAACAAGCTTGGGTTGATCAAGGAAATTAAAATGAAAAGAAAACCTGTTGCAGCATGTGAGCATTTAACTCAAACCCCTCTGGTATCAGCAGTTATCTCCAAAAATCCAACAACAAGGACACAGCCTCTGTGCTCTTAATCTGTAACAGCCATAGGGATGTTGTTTCACAGAAGATCAACCCTAAATTATTTTGGATTATCAAGGACACCCTTTCACTGTTTCCAGAGATAAAGCACAATTAACTGGAGGAAAAACAATCACCCTTCACACTTAAAGCACCACCTAATAAGAAGCTTCATTACACATTAATGTGATAAGCAAGATACTTACAAGTGCGGTGAGAGAAGCTGAAAAACAAGATCCCATAGGTAGGACTTCAGCAGCTCTGCAGACATCCACAGGTAAATGCAGTGCACTAATATTTTGCCTGGAGAAAAGAAGGCTGTCAGGGAGACCTTAGAGCAACCTTCCAGTATGGGGCTACAGGAGAGCTGGGGAGGGAATTTTTACAAGGGCCTGTAGTGATAGGACAAGGGGCAATGGCTGAAGAGAGAAGATTTAGACTGGAGATGAGACAGAAATTCTTGACATTGAGGGTGGTGAGACACTGGAACAGGTTACCCAGGGAGACTGTGGATGCCCAACCCTGGAGGTGTTCAGGGCCAGGCTGGAGGAGGCCTTGAGCAACCTGCTGTAATGGAAGATGTCCCTGCCTATGGCATGGGGGTTGGAACTAGATCTTTATGGTCCCTTTGAACCCAAACCGTTTGATCAATCTATGAATATACTTAGAGCATACAACATTTAATGACCATACTTTATGCAGGTTCAATCAATATATCCTCTTTCAACCATCTCTATATTTCTCCTTAATATAAATTAACATTGCCAGGCTTGATTATAAGAAAGAATCATAACACATACCTACCCCCCAACAAAAAAAAGTGTGTTTTAGCATTTTCATTTATTGTAACTTTGACTAATGGCAGTACATAGAACAGAGTTTTGTACCAAGAACAGGTGGTTTTTTTGCTACCAACTATAAAAGTCTGCAAATTCAGAAATCTTTTTACTCCTAAAACAAAAACCATTACAATGCTACAACAGAAAAAGAACTGTAGCCAGTTCAGCAAGCTACCAAAACCATCTACCTTTTGTCTCCAAGCCTTTCTTCTACTGGTAGTTGAGTTTGTCTGAAATACAACCTGAGAAAGCTACCCTCAACTTTTCATGAAACCACTAATTCTAAGGTCATCACAAGATTATTCCAAGGTCATCACAAGATTGGATGAGGTCTTGGACAATCAAGTCTAGTTGAGAGACATCCCTGCCCATGGCAGGGGAGCTGGAGTAGATGATCTCTTAGGTTCCTTCCAACCTGAGTCATTCTATGATTCTATAAGGAAAAGCAAAGGAGACAGACCTTCAGAGACTTCAGGAGACAGACCTTCAGAGACTTCAGGAACACTACAAATAATTGCCCCAAAGACTTGGGAAGAAGCAGCAATTATCTGTCTTAAGCATTTCACTTAAAATGGCCAAGTGCCACAACCTTGTTTTTTCCTGTTAAAACCCAACACAAACCAAAAGCCACACAAAAATATTTCTCCTGCTAGAATTTGGAGATCAAAAATGATTTGCCTGAGAATCAAACAAAATCCTTTATCCCAATGAAAAGATTTTAAGATGCATGATATGATTTCATAAAGTATTGCTTAAAATAATTCCACAGGTAGTGACCAAACAGCACTAAATGCAATGTGTTTCTGTGCCTGTGTTAGGAAATACAGGCAACTATCAAACCCAGACACAAGTACAAGCAGTTCCTCTGTGCATACACTTTAGATTTCACAGTTTTGATTCAAGTATGGGTTCAGAGCACTGCTGCAGCTTACCGTACCCTCCCAAGCTTAGAGATCAAACGTTGCTCTCCTTGGCAAAGCCAAGAGCAGCTGAAGCATGCTGTGTTCAAACATTTAACAGTGAGATGCCAGACAAAGAGCTCAAAAGTGGACAAATGCTGCATTGTCAGGAAAAAAAAAAACACCACAAGGATTTGTGGCAATGGAGGAACAGCAAAGCACTGTAGGAAGATTTTTCTGTAATTTTATGTCAATCCACACAGAAACACCCAAAGATTTAGAAATCTCTAAGGTCTGGTGGAGTGTTTTCTGCCAGTACTGCCACAGGTGCTTTTGGAGAAGACACTAAGTTAGAAGTAGCTGGTTTTACATCTAAGGTTTAGGTGTTGCTGTTTGACTTAACACTTCTGTGCATCTCAACATACCAAAAAGGTTCTCATGGTCTCACTGTCAGGAAATGTTGAATGAGATGTGCAGGACTTTGACAGTTGTTGCATTTGAGGAGAAAATGGAGCTCCCTAGCAAAGGATACAAGGCAGGATTTGACAGAACAGGACTCAGGGGTGCAGGTGGATGAGAAGCGGGACGTGAGCTAGTGCTGGATGCTTGCAGCCCAGAAGGCCAGTGGCATCCTGAGCTGCACCAAGAAAAGCATGGGCAGCAGATAAAGAGAGGTGACTCTGCCCCTCTGCTGTGCTCCAGTGAGATGTTACCTGGAGTACTGTGTCCAGCTCTGGAGCCCTCAGCACGGGAAGGACACGGATCTGAGGGAGCAGGCCAGAGAAGGGCCACAGAGATGTTCAGGAGGCTGTCCTGTGAGGACAGGCTGAGGGAGCTGGGGTTGTTCAGCCTGGAGAAGAGAAGCTCCAAGAAGACCTAATAGCAGCCTTTCACTACCTGAAGAGAGCTAAAAGAAGGCTGGAGAGGGACTGTTACCAAAGGCCTGTAGAGATAGGATGAGGAGCAATGGTCTGAAATTAAAGAGGAGCTTTAGATTGGATGTTAGGAACAAGTTCTTTACCATGAAGGTGGTTGAAGACTAGAACAGATTGTCCAATGAGGTAGTTGAGGCCTCATCCCTGGAGATATTCAAGGTCAGGCTTGACAAGGCTCTGAGCAACCTGAAGTAGTGGAGGATGTCTCTGCTGACTGCAGGGGGGTTACACTAGAAGATCTTTGGAGGGTCCCTTCCAAGCCAAACCATTCTATGATTCTACAATTCACATTTTTAGAAAGATTCAACTATGAACCAGCTCATAAGCAGTAGTTTCAGGCAGGTAAAAATGTCAGCTGCTTAGCAGGTTTATATTTAACCTGGCCACCTAAGTACCACTGGAATGACACATTAGCTGCAGAAATTCTCCAAGTTTTCTGAAATCCCATCCCTGTATCTTCTTAAGGCCAGGCTGGATGTGGCTCTGGGCAACCTGATCTAGTGGAAAGTGTCCCTGCCCATAGCAGGGGGCTTGGAGCTAGATGATCCTTGAGGTCCCTTCCAACCCTGACGATTCTGTGAGTAAAAAAATAATATAGAAGTCACAGCTGCACCTGAGCACAAGTAAGAGTAAGAAGTTGCCATTCTCTTTTGTAACTGTTGAGATGATAATACTCTGCCACAGATCAGATTAGGAGGTCTGATTGCTGGCTTTAATGAGAAGTGGTGGAAAAATCAGCCACAGTGCATCCTTGCTTACCCACTTCTGCAGTTGTTATCACACACTGCTGATATACTGGAACAGGTTGCCCAGGGAGGTGGTGGAGGCCCTGTCCTTGGACACATTCAAGATCACACTTGACCCTGTGGCCCTGGGCAGCCTGACCTAGTTGGAGGTGTCCCTGCTGGCTGCAAGGGAGTTGGACAAGAGGACCTTTGAGGGTCCTTCCAACCTGATGCAATCTGAATCCGTGATATGTAGCACAAGTCTAGTTAAGCTAAGAAACAACCTACTGGTGTCAAGGAAAGTGACCTTGGCCTAAAACCAAACCCAAAGAGTCACTTCTGAAGTAGTACTGCTAAATCCATCTTGAAGCAAGAGCTGAAAACATAGTTAGGTAGACTTTTAAAGGAGAAGTGTGCTGGTATAGATTTTATACTACAAGTAACAGTTGGCAATGTGCTAAAAGCAGTATGGAAATAATCATTAGGAATTAGGATATAGGAAACACTCATGCATAAAAAACTGCTGTGGAGTGTTTATCTCATTTAACAATTTCAATATTACTCAAATTTATTTGGCTAGAGCAAATAGCAGGACTAGTTCTGCTGTCCCTCATCATAAGATGGACACAGAGCTGTTGGAGAGAATCCAGATGAGGGCCACAAAGGTGATCCAAGGGCTGGGGCATCTCTGCTGACAGGATAGATGGAGGGAGCTGGGGGTGTTCAGCCTGGAGAAGACTTTGGTGGGGACCTTAGAGCTGCCTTCCAATATCTGAAGCAAGCCTACAGAAAGGCTTAAGAGGGACTTTTCATAAAGGTGTCTAGTGACAGAACAAGGGGAAATGATTTTAAGCTGAGGGAAAGTAGATTTAGACTGGATCGGAGGAAGAAGTTCTTCTGTACAAGGGTGGTGATACTCTGGAACAAGTTGCCCAGGGAGGTTGCAGATTCCTCCTCCTTCTGGGTGTTCAAGGCCAGGTCAGATGAGGCCTTGGGCAACCAAGTGTAGTGGAGAGGTGTCTCTGTCCATGGCAGGGAGATTGGAGTAGATGATCTCTGAGGTCACTTCTGACCTAAGCCATTCCAGGATTCTATGACTGATTTGTGCTCACCTACAAGACACTCTAGAAGTTATCTACAATAGAGGGAGAGATTTGAGGCAAACAATAAAGAGTACATGTCCCTCGAGGTTATATCTGAAGGAAATAAAGCCTGTCACACAAAATACAGTGTGAGTCTCAAAGAGACATTTCCTCTTATTTCTTTCCTTAAGACACGAGGCATGGTGGCAGTTTTACTGGATACTTGCAGAGGCAAAGGAGATCATCTACACTAAGCAGAGACAGGGCTGCTGGTCTCACAGACACATATCTGTCAACACTGCATGGATTGAATGTTGCAGGGATCCTTACTGAGGTGACTACAGCATGCCACTGGACAAGGTGTCACTGCCACTTATTTATTTCTAAATGTAATACAAAGTTAAAAGCAGGGAGCTAATAAAACCAGATTTAAAAAGGACTGAAAAAACAAACCCCTAATGTTGTACCAAGCTAGAAAAGTTTCAATTTCTACTTTTGTATCCTAATACAATGAAAACCTGAAAATAAACTCAGTAGAAGAATTACTAAACAAAGCCAAAGTCAGCTGTGTAGACTATATAAAAATACCAAGAGATTACATGTTGTGAAATACTTATCACCAAAGTGACTGCAATGCATTTCCATCTTAAACTCTAAACCAAACTCCCAGTCACGTGTGGAGCAAAAGGCATCCTTTCTGCTGGAACACCACCACAACTCAACTCCAGGTCTTCTTTCAGTCAGAGTACAAAATGTTCTAAAAAGAGGAGCAAAAAAAAAGAAAAGAAAAAAATAAAATCAGCTGAATTGTTACAGTTAGAAACCTGAAAGCCATGTAGGCATTTCAGAAGTCACAATGAAACAGCCACTTTGGCAGCAGTTTGAGAATTGCCTCTTTACACAATTTCAAAGACTCCTTCTGTGACTCAGGCCAGCATATATTGTATAGCCTTTGGGAAAACTTCTCTCTCCCTCCCCTTCTCTCTCCCCTTGTCTCTCTCTCTCCCTCCTCTGTCTCCCTCCCTCCCTCCCTGTCTCACTCTCTCTCCCTTCCCCTCTCTCCCTCTCTCTCCCTTCCCCTCTCTCCCTTCCCCTCTCTCTCCCTTCCCCTCGCTCCCTCCCTCTCACTCTCCCTACCCCTCTCTCTCTCCCTCTCCCTCTCCCTCTCCCTCCCCCTCTCTTTCCCCCTATCTAAACTGCAGTATGCTGGGCTGCATGAAGAGGAGTGTGGCCAGCATGTCAGGAGAGGTAATTCTCCCTTGTGAGACCCCACCTCCAATACTGTGTCCCACTCTGGTGTCTCTCATAGAACTGTTTGATCCAGAGGAGGCCACAAAGATGATATAAGGACTGGAGTACCTCTGCTGTGAGTATAGGCTGAGGGAGCTGGGGGTGATCAGCCAGCAGAAGAGAAGACTCTGAGTGGACCTTAGAGCTGCCTTCCAATACCTGAAGGAAGCCTACAGGAAGGCTGGAGAAGGACTTTTTATAAGGGTGTCTGGTAACAGGACTGGATCTTATGAAGAAGTTCTTCAGTACAAGGGTGGTAAGACTCTGAGACAGGCTGCCCAGAGTGGATGTTCTCCCCTGGAGGTGTTCAAGGCTAGGTTGGATGAGGCCTTGAGCAACCTGTTCTCCTTGAGAGGTATCCCTGCCCATAGCAGGGAAGTTGGAGTAGATGACCTCTAAGGTCCCTTCCAACCTAGGCCATTCTAGGATTCCATGATACATTTACACACAGAACCACAACAATGTTTAGCTTAGTTCCAAGCCATTTAACTTCACAAACAGCAGCTAAACCTTTAAGACTAGAAATGTCTGAAACCTCTGCAAACCCAGCTTGTAAGCATTTTTGGAAAGCTTATTGCTAACCACAACAATGAGCAGTTAAAAGAAAAACCTTTGAAGTGGCTGTTTAAACACCTTACCAGATTAGACAGGGTGTCCATGAACTGCAGTGTTATCTCCTTCTCCACTTTGCATCTGCAGCTGCATCTGTGCCTGCATCCTAGCAATCATCTCCTGCATGCGACGAAGCTAGAAAAGTAGAACAGAAAAACCCTGCAGCCTAATCTCACTTCAGAACAGGATTCCTTGCTGCCACCACAACATTGATTCTTCATGTTAAACAGGGAACATATATCTGCATTAACCTCATCTCCCCTCCCTGAAGGTGTTCAAGGCCAGAGCAGATGGGCCTTGAGCAACTTGGGTCTAGTGGGAGGTGACCCTGAATGGGGGTTGGAACTAAGATGATCTTTAAGGTCCCTTCCAATCCAAACCATTCCACTTAGTGCCATGGTCTAGTTGACTGGCTAGGGCTGGGTGCTAGGTTGGACTGGATGAGCTTGGAGGTCTCTTCCAACCTGCTTGATTCTGTGATTCTATGATTCTGCCTTGTGCTTCATGTCTCCACTTCAGTCTTTCTGCTGAGTTTTTGCTATTCACTGGACTTTTTCTAGTTTTGGCTACATTCTTTTTGGGTTAAGGGGACAATGAGAACACTGTTAGAGCTTTGCATTATGGATTTATCACAGTGGCAGAATAGGAAGTTCTGTTTCACTCTCTATTCCTGACAATTGCTACCATTGTTTCCTACTTCCCTGCAGAGCTGAACAGACTTCTTCCCTATCTGTAATTGCTTTCTTCAGAACCTTCCTGACAGGAGGGTGGCTCTCCCTCCTCACACAACATGCAGCATCTCCATCACTGATAAGCACACTGAAATCAGGCATTTCACTAGATTCCACTGGTTTCAATAAATCAGTATCCTGAGGCTCCTCTACACCTCTTCATGTTCCATTTTCTAATGAGCCTTAAATAACTTTGTAACAGCAAATTCTGCTCTTGCCTTTACCAATGATCAACATCACATAAGTAATTTGATCTAAATAATTTGATCTGAAGAACTGTCAAAAGATTAAAAAGTCTCCCCATAAATAAAGGCTACAAGAATAAAAATCCTCATAGTAGAGTTCTGTTATCTTACTTCAGCTTCTTTTTCAAGCAGAATCTGGTCTTTATTTACTTCTTCTTCCTCTATTTTCCTAAAATCAGAAGAATATTGTCAGTAACATGCATGCATATGCATGATTTAAATCCTCTGAACACTAGCAAAGACTTAGTTATTTTAGATTCCATTACATCTAAGACTTTTGTACATATCTGTTGGATAACAGGTACCAGAACTTGGCAAAAGCAGGGGTTAGTTTTTGCAGCTTGAACTTCAGAGGACAGGGGGAAAGGGTAAGTCATTTTGCCTGAGGAGAAAGCTGGATCTGCAGGCCAACCTACAAGCAGAGAGAAACTAACACTCCTGAAAACTGCCCTGGCATGTGACAAAACCTCTGTCAACAGCACGATGGAAAAAGCTTTGCAAAATATACCAAACCCACTGAAATGTGTCATTATGAAACCCTCTAGTGGTTGGAAAAAGAGAAGCAACTGAAAAATCTAAACCAGGAAGCACCCAATTTTCCACAAGAACTCACAAACTCAACTTTACCAACCCTGTTATTTTAGTTTCAGAGGGGGTGTTCTGCCTGCCTCTCTTAGCAGGAAAGCTGTGCCATACCCACCAGGGCTCAAAATCAGGTTGAAAGACATTCTCCTGTGACTGCTACACCAAGAACATGATTTATGTAGAGCATGTTTAATAAAAGCACAGAAGGTGGTCTTGAGTTCTCTCTTTTTAAAGGTGCAGCCCATTAGTTAATTCTGAAAAAACTCCTTTTCTTTAACATATCAGCACTGACCTACCTCACAGATTTTCAACCACCACTGCCCTACTTACCTCAAACATTCCCACCCAACTGTAGGAAAGCTTTAAAAGAAAGCAGAGATCTAACTACACCTTTTTAATTCCACAACTCTCTCTGCAGATTTAGGTAATGCTTTTATCTTAAGTCTCAGCATAAGCTGGTTGACTGGATTTGGTGCAGACTGGAACTGCCAAATCCTAGCAATGAAATGGTAGGAGGGGGCAGACACTGAGGGAGAAACCAAACAATGAATTCAGAAGAGGAAGACACAGCCTGTAACCACAAGACACCAACCTGCCACCACGTTTGAGCCTCTCAGAGCGGAAGTTCTCGTAGTGAAGATCCTGGGTAACCTCCTGGAGATCCTGCATGTGAGTGCTGGAGGAAGAAAAAGAAAGGAAAGATAAAAGACACCTGTGTCACATCAGCTTGCTTAACCAGCTCTCACATTCAGCACTGTATTGAGTCAGTGTGCTCAGCATGTAAATCCACTGACATGCTAACTTAGAAGCTACTTTAAGATGAATTGATGCAGTTAAAGTCACATAAAGAGACCACCTCAAACCCTGACATAAGCTGAGCTCCTGGGTGAGACAAGTGATGAAGCACTGCTGGGTAAGGGGGAATAGCAAAGCTTGACAAAAATCTACCAGTGGACTGTGGATGTCTACTGCTTTGCAGATATTTATCTACAAACAGAGACATTTAAATAAGCATGAAGTGTGTAGCAACCAGTTTTATGTTCCCAGGGATCTGCAGAGCAATCCAACACAGTGTCTGACAACAGAATTAGACAAAAGATTATTTTCACTGAATAAATGATGTTGGAAAGAACCTATGGAGCCTCTGTGGCCCAACCCATTCCTAGGCCTAGGCCAGCTAGGTCAAGTCTGCTTGTGGCCTCCAAAGATTCCACAACCACACCAAATGCCAATACAGTGTTTGCATAGCTACCTGGTGATAGTTTTTAGACTATCATAGAATCAACCAGGTTGGAAGAGACCTCCAAGCTCATCCAGTCCAACCTAGCACCCAGCCCTAGCCAGTCAACCAGACCATGGCACCGAGTGCCTCATCCAGGCTTTTCTTCAACACCTCCAGGGATGGTGCCTCCACCACCTCCCTGGGCAGCCCATTCCAATGGCAATAATTTAATTGGGATATACATAATTTAATTGGAATCGTCTCACTTACATTAGCATGGTCCTCAGCTTCAGAAAATCATTATGTTCTGGATTCTCCACTTCAACAACACCCCATGGGTAGAGTCGGCCTCTAACTTTTTTACCTTTGGCTTCAATGAGTTGATTGGATCCCACTACACAAAATGGAATGCTGGCCTGAAAGCCAAAATGTAGAAATTACTAGTGAGGAATCAGAACAAGGAACTCCAAGAATGATTCTTGCTCTGCTCAGCACTGCACACTACAGTACTAAGTTTGTAATGCTTTTAAAACAGGAATTATCAGCATCATCTTCCAGATCGGGAAGATGAGCCACAGAGACACAGGGACTTGCTCAAGGTCTCATGGCAGGTCACAGGATGCATCTTATGATAAAGCCAGTTGGGCAGCCTGAAAAAAGTACAGTGTGTTAGATTCACAGATTGGGTTGGAAGGGATCATTAAAAGTCATCTTGTCCAACTCCCCTGCAGTCAGCAGAGACACCTCCAAGTAGAGCAGGCTGCCCAGGACTGCATCAAGTCTGTCTTGAATGTCTCCAGGGACAGGGCCTCAACCACCTCCCTGGGGATTCTGTTCCAGTGTTTCACCACTCTCATTGTAGAGAACTTCATCCTGATGTCCAACCTAAATCTGCCCTACTCCAGTTTCAAACCATTGCTCCTCATCCCATCGCCACAAGCCCTTCTAACAGTCCATTCTCAGTCTTCCTGTTGGTCCCCTTCAGATATTGAAATGCAGCAGAGCCTTCTCTTCTCCAGGTTCAAGAGCCCAAATTCTTTCAGCCTGTCTTTGCAGGAGAGGTGCTCTAGCCTTCTGATTACCCTCCTCTGGACTTGGCCCAGCAGGCCCACGTCACTTATGTGCTGGGAGTTGCAGAGCTGGACGCAGTACTCCAGGTGAGGTGGCACCAGAGCAGAGCACACTGCAGAATCACCTCTCTTGACCTGCTGGCCACACTTCTTTTGATGCAGCCCAGGATGCCATTGGCTTTCTGGGCTGCAGGTGCCCACTGATGGCTCATGTCCAGTGTCTTATCCACCAGTGTCCCCAAGTCCTTTTCTATAGGATTGCTCTCAATTTCATCATCCCCCAGCCCACAGATCCAGTCCACGAAGTCAGTCCTACCTTTAGCAGTCTGGTCTGCTCTTTAAAATCTTCATCTTCATCTGATTCTGCATCAGGCAGGTGATAAATCTTGATGCCATGCTCTTCTATTTCATCCAGAATCTGAGATTTAGAACACAAGCAATTGAGTTAGCACCCAGATAGAGTCAGTACTTCTAAATCCTGAGGTCAAATTACTTCACCAGTTAGACACAGTCTCTTCAGAAACATGGACCTATATTACAGAATGGAATCTCTCTGTGAATATTTGCTTTTAAACACCATTATTTCTTAATGATATTCAACAACTACTTGGCACAGATTTTCAGACAAAGAGCAGTGTTCAAACAACACTGTCATTTGTGGATAACACATAAGAAATTCAAGTTCTTTCAAACCTTTGCAGCCTGTTTAAACTACAAAACATCAATTCAAGAGAGATGTTGAGGTGCTGGAAATGTGTCCAGAGAAGGGCAACAAGGCTGGTGAAGGGCCTGGAACACAAACCCTATGAAGAGAGGCTGAGCTGGGGGTGTGCAGCCTGCAGAAGAGGAGGCTCAGGACAGAGCTCATTGCTGTCTACAACTACCTGAAGGAAGGGTGTAGCCAGGTGGGGTTGGTCTCTTCTCCCAGACAACCAGCAATAGAACAAGGGGACACAGTCTCAAGTTGTGCCAGGGGAAGTCTAGGTTGGATGTTGGGAGGAAGTTGTTGGCAGAGAGAGTGATTGGCATTGGAATGGGCTGCCCAGGGAGGTGGTGGAGTCACCATCCCTGGAGGTGTTGAAGAAAAGCCTGGATGAGGCACTTGGTGCCATGGTCTGGTTGACTGGCTAGGGCTGGGTGCTAGGTTGGACTGGATGAGCTTGGAGGTCTCTTCCAACCTGGTTGGTTCTATGATTCTATGACTTGGAAGTTATAATTGCTTTGAGCAGCCTAAAACTCTTTGCTCTTGCTTCTGAATTACTATATGGGACTATGGGTGACAGTGTTTAAAAACGTATCAGAGTTACAAACACAGCAAATATTTTTTTCCCTCTGTCTTTGTGACTGCTAAGAATGGTCTCTGCAGCTGGGATCCATTTGTCATGAACCCAAATTTGCTCTCTAAAATAAATTCATTTCTGCAGAATCCTGGCACAAAATGTCTGTCAAGCTGAAGTATAGGTCTCTATTTTGATTGTAAATTGGGTAAGATAAGTGTAAGGATATTCAGAATCATTGAGAAAACTGCAGTTGAAGTATTAAATACAATAGCTAAGAGTGGACCAAATGTGCCTTCTGGCAACTTAATTCTAACACTTCTAAATTTCATAGTTGTTATTCACTCATGATGGTTTGTTTTGCTGTTTATCTGCCCATAGCAAGCACAGTATCAAGTCCTGCAAGACTGAGAGCTGGGCTGGAGAAGAGAAGGCTCCAGGGAGACCTTAAAGCAGTCTTCCAGTACATGAAGGGAACGACAGGAAGGCTGGGGAGTGACTGTTTAGAAGGGTTTGTAGTGACACATTGAGGGGCAATGGCTTTGAGCTGCAACAGGGGAGATTTAGGCTGGAAAATAGGAAGAGATCCATTACAGTGAGGATGGTGAGACACTGGAACAGGTTGCCCAGAGAGGTCATGGTCCCTGGGAGTGTTAAAAGCCAGGTTAAGATGAGGCTTTGAGCAACCTGGTGTGCCCATGGCAGAGGACTGTAACTAGATGATCTTTAAGGTCCCTTCCAACCTAAACCATTCTGTGACTCTATGAATGTGTAAGAGGTCTTGTCTGTGGAAGAAAAAAACCCCAGGAATATATCAGAAGAAGGGAAGAAAACCAATTGCAGAATCAAAAAAATCTCTGAAAATGCAAATTTTCAATCACCAGAATTCTGATTGGGTAAGAAAAATATGCATGTTACAGATGCAGATACTCATCTGCTTTGTGACTGATGAAAGAGGTAAGTGAGCAATTACCATCAGCAAGTGCATTTAAATGTTTGAGCAAAGACTCAAATTTCACCTCTATTGTAATTGTCAATGCAACCAGGCTGCTACTTTGAAGGCAGCATTTTAAGGACACTTTCAGAGTTGAATGCATAGCAACTGCAAGAAGGACACTGAGGTGATGGTCCAGAGAAGGGAAATGAAATTGGTGAAGGGCCTGGAGAGGAGCAGCTGAGGGAACTGGGGTTGTTTAGTCTGCAGAAGAGGAGGCTGAGGGAAGACCTCACTGCCCTCTACACTTCCCTGAGAGGAGGTTGGAGTGAGGTGGGGGTTGGTCTCTTCTCCCTAGTATCAGGTGGTAGAAGAAGAGAAAATGGCCTGAAATTGTGCTAGGGGAGTTCCAGGTTGGGAATTAGGAACAATTTCTGTGCTGCAAGAGTGGTCAGCCATTGGAGCAGGCTTCCCAAGGAGGTGGTGGAGTCACTGTCCCTGCAGATGTTCAGGAAACGTGTGGACTTGTACTGCAGGATATGGTTTAGTGGCTATGCTTGGGTTGATGGTTGGAGTCAATCTTAAGATTGCAATGCAATCTTAGCTGCAATTGCAATCATAGCTGCAATGCTATGATTCCATAAAGAATTTATAAAGCACCAAACCATGTTTGAAATAGAATCATAGAATCAGTCAGGGTTGGAAGAGACCACAAAGATCACCCAGTTTCAACCCTCCTGCCATGGGCAGGGACACCCTACCCTAGATCAGGCTGGCCACAGCCTCATCCAGCCTGGCCTTAAACACTTCCAGGGATGGGGCCTCAACCACCTCCCTTGACAACCCACTCCAGGCTCTCACCACTCTCATGGACAATGTTACACGGTGCATAAGATTGTACTTTATTCAGCTGGAACGAAGTGATGTCGAATGAGAAAACCTCTCTCCTCAGTGATCATAGAATCAAACAGGTTGGAAGAAACCTCCAAGATCACCTAGTCTAACCTACCACCCAGCCCTATCCAAGCAACTAACCATGGCATCATGTTGCTCTAAGTGAAGTACAGCTTTTACTGGCAAGCTAGAAAAGTACTCACCCGTTTCTTCAGCCTTTCTCGCTCTTTCAGACAAAGTGTGTCAGCTTTTGCAATCACTGGCACAATGTTTACTTTGTTGTGTATGGCCTTCATAAACTCAACATCCAGAGGCTTCAGGCTAAAATTGAAATACAGAAAATCTTAAATCTAAATTGACAAAAGACTTAAGGCGAACATTAAAATGGTTTTTAAAGTTAATTTATTTTTAATTAAAGCTACGAGTTCATTTCACACCAGCAGAGATCTCTCTCCTTACACAGGGAGAATAATAGAATGGTTTAGGTTGGAAGGGACCTTAAAGATCATCTAGTTACAACCCTCTGTCATAGGTATTGGCACCTCCCACTAGACCAGGTTGCTCAAGGTCTCATCCAACCTTGCCTTAGAATCATAAATCATAGTCAACCACATTGGAAGAGACCTCCAAGATCATCCAGTCCAATCTAGCACCCAGCCCTGTCCAATCAACCAGACCATGGCACTAAGTGCCTCATCCAGTCTTTTCCTGAATACCTCCAGGGACAGCAATTCCACCACCTCCCTGGGCAGCCCATTCCAATGCCAATCACTCTCTCTGCCAACATCTTCCTCCTAACATCCAGCCTAGACCTCCCCGGGCACAACTTGAGACTGTGTCCCCTTGTTCTGTTGCTGCTTGCCTGGCAGAAGAGACAAACCCCACCTGGCTACAGCCTCCCTTCAGGGAGTTGTAGACAGTAATGAGGTCCCCCCTGAGCCTCCTCTTCTCCAGACTAAACAACCCCAGCTCCCTCAGCCTCTCCTCATAGGGTTTGTGTTCCAGGCCCCTCACCAGCTTCGTTGCCCTTCTCTGGACACCTTCCAGCACCTCAACATCTCTCTTGAATTGAGGGGCCCAGAACTGGACACAGCACTCAAGGTGTGGCCTGACCAGTGCTGAGTACAGGGACAGAATAATCTCCCTTGTCCTACTGGCCACACTGTTCCTGACAGCTCCTACAGGGAGGGGACATCCAGAGACTCCCTAAGCAACTTGTTCCAGTGTTTCATCACCTTCACTGCAAATAATTTCTTCCTAATCTCCAGTCTAAATCTCACCTCTTCCAATTCCAAGCCATTGCTCCTCAGCCTGTCCCTACAAGCCCTTCTAAACAGTCCCTCCCCAGATTTCTTGTAGCCCTCTTCAGACACTGAAAGGCTGCTCTAAGCTCTTCCTGGAGCCTTCTCTTCTCCAAGTTGAAGAGCCCCAACACTCTCAGCTTTTCCCTCTATGGGAGGTGCTTCAACCCTCTAATCATCTTCGTGGCCTCCTCTGGACCTGCTCCAAGAACTGTCCTTGTGCTGGGCAACACACCCAAATCATTCCAGCTCTTCTAGTGCTACCTTACGTAACAGTACTCTACTTCTGAAAATCTAAATCAGAAGGCACAAACCAAGCCCCAAAGTAAAATAATTTAACCATGCAAACAATGGAGAACCACTTACCCATGCCCAAAGGGCGAGATGAAATAGAAGCAGCAATGAACTCGGTTGTCTATGATGTGCCTTCTGTTCAAGCCGCTCTCGTCGTGCAGATAGTGCTCAAACTGCTCATCGATGTAAGAGATTATGGTCTTAAAACTGTAGAAAACAGATGGAGGCAAGATGTCATGCTCCTTACCACATGCTCAAGGGTTTTAGTGATGTTTCAAAGGTTATACTAATACACTAAGATGTCCTGCTGATCAACCAGCCTGCTGATGGACAAAAATCCATTGAGTGGTGCTGTAACAGTAGGACATGCATCTTGAATTCCAGAATAACATCCTCCTGCATGGGTTCTGGGATTTTATAGTAAGATAAAACATACACCCACCAGCTTCTGCAGCACATTTCTCGTGGGTCAGTATTTCTCTTTTCACTAACATTCATTATTGTTGTCTACAACTACCTGAGGAGTGGTTGTGGCCAGCGGGAGGTTGCTCTCTTCTCTCAGGTGTCCAGCACCAGAACGAGAGGACACAGCCTCAAGCTATGTCAGGGGAGATTTAGGCTGGAGGTGAGGAGAAAGTTCTTCACTGAGAGAGTCATTGGACACTGGAATGGGCTGCCTGGGGAGGTGGTGGAGTCGCCGTCCCTGGGGCTGTTCAAGGCAGGACTGGACGTGGCAGTTCAGGTTCAAAGAAATCTCCAGAGATCATCCAATCCAACCCTCCCACCAGAGCAGGATCATAGAGTAGAATCACAGAGTCAACCAAGTTGGAAGAGACCTCCAAGCTCATCCTAGCACCCAGCCCTGTCCAATCAACTGGACCATGGCACTAAGTGCCTCATCCACTCTTTTCCTGAACACCTCCAGAGACAGTGACTCCACCACCTCCCTGGGCAGCCCATTCCACTGCCAATCACTCTCTCTGCCAACAACTTCCTCCTAACATCCAGCCTGGTTTAAAAAAAACCACAGAATGGTTTGGATTGGATCACAGAATGCACTGGGTTGGGTGGGACCTCTAAAGGTCATCTAGTCCAAGGCCCTCACAGTAAGCAGAGACATCCCCAACTAGATCAGGTTGCTCAGAGCCCCATCAAGCCTGGTTTTGAATGTCTCCAGGGCCTCCACCACCTCCCTGGGCAACCTTTTCCAGCATTCCACCGCCCTCACATTAAAGAACTTCCTCCAAATTAAACCTATCCTGCTCTAGTTTCAAATCATTCCACCTCATCCTGTCACTACAAGCCTTTGTAAGATATCTGTCCCCAGCTTTCTTGTATGCTTCCTTCAAGTACAGGAAGGCTGCTACAAGGCCCTCCTGGAGCCTTCTTTTCTCCAGGATGAACAACTCCAACTCTCTCAGCCTGCAGGATCATCTAGTCCACTCCCCCTGCCATAGGCAGGGATATCTTTCATTAGGTCAGATTGCTCAAAACCTCACCCAACCTGCCCATGAGCACCTTCAGTAATGGGGCATCTACAACTTCTCTGGGAAACCTGTTTCAGTGTTTCATCATCATCACTTTTCCTTATGTGCAACCAAGTCCTACCCTATTTCAGTTTAAAGCCATTGCCCCTTGCCCTGTTAGTACAGGCCCTGATGATAAGTCTCTCTCCATCTTTCCTTCCATGTATTTAAAGGCCTTAATAAGGTCTCTCTGGAGCCTTATCCTTTCTAGTCTGAACAACTCCACTCTCTTAATCTTTCTCCATTGCTCTTCCAGACTTCTGACCATCTTTGTGGACCTCCTCTGCATCCATTCTAACAAGTGCTGGGGGCTCCAGTACTAGTTGCAGGTCTCAGTGTAGAAAGGGAGAATCACCTCTCTCAACCTGCTGGACACATTCCTTTGGATGCAGCCCAGGATACAAATGGCTTTTGGTGATGCAAGTGCAGACTGCCAGCTCATGTCCATTTTTTTTGTCCACCAGTATCCCAGGGCTGCTCTCAGACCACTCATCTCTCAGCCTGTATTGATACTGAGGATTTCCCCAACTCAGGTGCAGGATCTTGCACTTGGCCTTGCTGAACTTCACGAGGTGTGCATGGCCCCACTCCTCAAGCCTATCGAGGTCCCTCTGGGTAGCATTCCTTCCTCTAGTCAATCAACCATACTCCTCATCTGCAAACTTGCTGTGGGTGGAATCAATTCCACTATGTCATTGATCAATACATTGAAGAGCTTTGGTCCCACTATGAACCCTTGAGGGACACTACTCATTCCTGGTTCCCACTTAGACTGTGAGCCACTGCCTGTAACTCTTTGGGCACAGCCATCCCACCAATTCCTTATTCATCTAAGTCTGTTCATCAAACACATCTCTCTCCAATTTAGAGGAAAGCATGTGATGGAGACTATATGAAAGTCTCTCTGTAAGATAGATGACATCATAAGAAGGCCACCAGATTAGTCAGGCACAATTTGCCCTTGGTTAAGCCATTAAGGGTTGTGCACAAACATCTCCCTGTCTTCCATATTTTTCAACATATCTTCCAGGAGGATCTAGTTCATAATCTTACTGGACACAACAGTGAGACTGACTGATCAGCAGTTCCTAGGATCCTCCTGAAATAAATGAAGCAATATTTCCCTTTTTTCCAGTCACTGGGGATTTTGCCTGACTGCCATGACATCTGAAACATGGAAAATGGCGTGGCAACTACATCTGCCATAGGTAACCTGATGGGATGTGATGCATCTGGCTGGGTCCCTGTGGTTTCACAGAATCACAGAATGTTAAAGGCTTTGGAAGGAACCTTGAAAGATCATTGAGTCCAACTCCCCTGCCAAAGCAGGATCACCCGGGGCAGGTCATGCAGAAACAAGTCCAGATGGGCTTTGAAAGCCTCTAGAGAATGAGACTCCATAACCTTTCTGGGCAGCCTGCTCCAAGGCTCCAGCACCCTCACAGTAAAGAAGTTTGTCCTCATCTTGAGGTGACACCTCCTGTATTCTAGCACAAACCTGTTGTTCCTTGTCCTATCACGGGGCAATACCATGAAGAGCCTGGCACCTTCATCTTGACACCCATCCCTCAGATATCTATAGACATTCCTAAGATCCCCTCTCAGTCTTCTCTTCCCCAGACTAAAAAGCCCCAGGTTTCACAGCCTTTCTTCACAGGATTTCTCCTGTGATGTCCCTTCATCATCCTTGTAGCCTCCGCTGAACTCTCTCCAGTCCCTTTTAAGTTGGAGAGCCTCAAACTGCACAGAGTATTCCAGGTGTGGTCTCACTAGGGGAAAGTAAAGGGGGAGGAGAACTTGTAGACCTGTTGGACATGTAGACCTGCTGAACATGTAGACCTGCTGGACACACTTTGGAAAAGACCAATCATAACTATAGCTCCACTTCATTTATTCATTCCACTTACCACTGTTACCCCACCTTGAACAATGATGAAATGGGATACCATTCTTCATCCACAGCTCAATACCTTTGTGTACTGTGTGTAATACTCTGTGTATAATAACATAACAATACCCTCTGCACATACCAGTCTCGACAGTTGATAGCATCGCCATAGCCTGGTGTGTCCACAACTGTCAGCCGTAGCTTCACACCTCTCTCTTCAATCTCAACTGTGGAGGCTTCAATCTGCACAGTGCGTTCAATCTTCTCTGAAAGACAAGAAACTTCATCTTTCAGAACAGAATCTGTAGGACTGTCATTTTGAGATAAGCTCAAAAGATCTAACTGGCAGATGCAAGCATGTAAATATAGTCTACGCAGATTACTTTCCAAGCTTTGACAATTGCTAGACACAATACTTCAGTTGTTCAGATTTTCTTAAGTGTATGAGATTTCATATTTGCCTCTAATGTGATGTAGAAACTAAGGCAAAAAGGACTGAGGAAAAACTGTATGTAAGCAGCAATTTGGACAATACTAAATTACCTGTAATGGGTTCATTTTTGATGGCTGAATCATCAGCTAACAGGATCAGAGAATGTTAGGGGTTGCAAGGGAGCTCCAGAGATAAATCCAAGTCCCCTGCCAGAGCAGTATCACCTAGGCAAGTCATATAGGAGCACATCCAGGTGGGTCTTGAATATTTCCAGAGGTGACTCAACAACCTCTCTGGGTAGCCTGCTCCAGGGCTCCAGCACCCTCAAAGCAGAGAAGTTTCTTCTCGTGCTGAGGTGGAACCTACTGGATTCCAGCTCAAATCTGTTTTTCCTTGCCCTGTCACTGAGCACCACCAAAAAGAGCCTGGCACCTTCATCTTGACACCTGCCCCTCAGATATTTCTAGACATTCCTAAGACCCCCTCTCAGCCTTCTTTTCTCCAGGAGAAAAGAGCCCCAGGTCTCTCAGTCTTTCTTCATAGAAGAAATATTCTGGTCATCCTCATAGCTCTCCTCTGAACTCTCTCCAGCAGACCTCTATCTCTCTCGAACTGGGGAGCCCCAAACTGGACACAGTATTCCAGGTGTGGTCTCACCAGAGCAGAGTAGAGGAGGACGACAACCTCCCTGGACTTGCCTGCCACACTCTTCTTAATGCACCCCAGGATGCCATTGGCCTTCTTGGCCACAAGGGCACATTTGTGTCCCATGGATAACTTACTGTCTACTAGGACTCTCTCCAAGGATAAACTGGAGCAAGTCATTCAGCAAGTACCAAAGAGGGGGGAAATAGTGATTCTTCTATTTTTTTACAACATTTTCTTTGACTGGATTACAGTGCAGTTAACAGAGCCCACTGTAAAGCTTCCCTGCCCTCTAGCAGATCAATTCCACCACACAGCTTGGTGCCAACTGCAAACTTCCTGAGGGTGCACTCAATCCCCTCATCCAGATCATTAATAAAGACATTAAACAGGACAGGCCCCAGGACTGAATTATTTCATCTAGAAATCAATACTGAGTATGACTGAAATCCAAAGATAAAAGCATTCAGTTCCAAAACTCACTGAGAACAGAGAAATCAGAACAAAGGTGTTCTTACCAGCAGCTCCTGGGATGATTCTTTCTGGGTAGAGATCTGTCAAGAAGAGGCTGTTTATTAATGTAGATTTTCCCAATCCAGATTCACCTGTGAATCAATATGAATTCAATTTATTTACATAAGTAATTTCAGTTGCATCTAGACAGTAAGATCTGATTAACTAGAAAATCTACAACTTACAGTTTTGCTTTAGGAAACTTTATAATCAAAAAGCTGAATAACAAGTTTTACATCTCAGCTTTATAATACACTTTTCTCAGAGCTTTCACTGATGATTCAGTGAGGCAAAGTACAAGGTACTGCATCAAATTTGGGGCAATCCTAGATATCAGTACAGACTGGGGGAAGATGAGATGGAGAGCAGCCCTGCAGAAATGGACCTGGAGGTGCTGGTGGAGGAGAGCCAGTGATGGACACTTGCAGCCCAGAAGGCCAGTGGCATCCTGGGCTGCATCAAAAAAAAGTGTGGCCAGCAGATGGAGAGAGGTGATTCTGCCCCTCTGCTTAGCTCTGCTGAGACCTCATCTGGAGTACTGTGTCCAGCTCTGGAGCCCTCCACACAGGAAGGACATGGACCTGATGGAGCAGGTCCAGAGAAGGGCCATGAAAATGATCAGGAGGCTGGAGCACCTCTCCTATGAGGACAGGCTCAGGAAGCCTGGAGAAGAAAAGGCTCCAGAGAGACCTAGTAGTGGCCTTCTAGTACCTGAAGAGGGCCTACAAAAAGGCTGCAGAGGGATTGTGTTGTGTCTAAAGGCCTGTAGGTATAGCATGAGGAGCAATGGCTTGAAATTAGAAGAGATTTAGATTCTCTAGTTCTTTACACCACGAAGGTGGAAGAACACTGCAACAAATTAAACAGCCCTGGTTCCAGTACCAGCCTGAGGGATGTCGCTTGTCTACATTTGGACATATTCTAAGTGCATTCAATGAAAGATAATGTGAAAAACTATGATAAAATTCTAGAAATTAGATTATGATAACATAGCCTTATAGATATCTGACTGGATAAAAGAGTCAGTTATGATCAAATTCTAGGAAGATAAAAATAAGGATCAACTCTGCCCAACACAAAAGACAGAAACAGGATAAAAGCAACACTAGGACACTGATTTGGCAAAGGCAATGAGAGGCTTGAAACCAGACTCTTGTGGTAACTACTGCAGTCCAAAACACTCAGCATTTAAACATCTCTTGTCACAAAGGTAGATTCAGACTAGAGAGTAAGAAGAAATTCTTTAGAGTGAGGGTGGTGAGACACTGAAACAGGTTGCCCAGGGAGGTCAAGATCTAGGTGTCCCTGCTCATGGCAGGGGGGTTGGAACTAGACAATCTTTAAGGTCCTTTCCAATCCAACCCATTTCTATGAATCTCTGAATGTACTGCCTCATCTTTCCTCCTTATTTTCACTGTGCTCTCTCTTGGACAAATCTAACACACAAATAGGATTTACTTCTTGTGACACCAAGTAATAAACTAATTCTATTAGGATACTTTTCACAAAAGCCTGTTTCAAAGGTTAGGCTTACAGAGTTCAACCAAAATCAGAAGTTACAGCTCCTAAGCAAATAGAGTAAACCAGTAAAGATACAGACCCAAGCATGATTTGGGATCCTATCTAATAACATCAACTTCTCAGACCATTGAAATATTTTTGCAGGCACACCAGCTTTTTCTTTCTAGTCCAGATATCAACACAGATTCTCCATGAAATACTGAACAGAATTAAACATTACAAGTGCTAAAAGAAAATCAAGACCAATTTAGGAACTAAGTTCACATCAATAAAACCAATTCTCATTCTTCTCTTACAACAGCATTCAGAAGGTATGGGTACAGCAGAGTTCAGATTTTTTTGAACTTTATAATCATAAGGAAAATTTTAAACAGAAATGTCTCCTTAATGCTATTCTTTTAATCAGGACAAAAAAAGTAAACAAAGATTGCATTCAAATGCAAAACTAGTTATAAATTGTCTTCCAAATGGAATGCTTAGATCCAGTAAAACAGAAGGAAAGAAGCAATGATCACTGGAGTGCACAACAGAACTCCTTCACATCACCCACAAAACCATTAATATATTCAAACATGGCAGATTGAGAGGTGATTCTGCCCCTCTGCTCTGCTGAGACCTCACTGGCAGCACTGTGTCCAGCTACGAGGCCCCCAAGATAAGAAGGACATGGACCTGATGGAGCAGGTCCAGAGGAGGGCCACAACGATGATCAGATGTCTGCAGTACCTCTCCTATGGGGACAGACTAGGACAGTTGAGGCTGTTCAGCCTAGAGAAGGTTCCAGAGAGATGCTAGAGCTACATTTCAACAGCTGAAGGGGACCTACAGGAAGGCTGTGGAGGGACTGTTTAGAAGGGCTTGTAGTGACAGGACAAGGGACAATGGTTTGAAACTGGAGCAGAGTGGATTTAGGTTGGACTTCAGGAGGAAGTTGCATACTGTGAGGGTGGTGAAATACTGGAACAGGTTGCCCAAGGAGGCAGTTGAGGCCCCATCCCTGGAGATACACAAGATCAGACTCCAGTGGTCCTAAGTAGTCAAAAATACTGGAACAGGTTGCCCAGGAAGGCAGTTGAGGCCACATCCCTGGAGATACACAAGATCAGATTCCAGTGGTCCTAAATAGTCAAAAATACTGGAACAGGCTGCTCAGGGAGGCAGTTGAGGCCCCATCCCTAAAGATACACAAGATCAGACTCCATGTGGTTCTAAGTATTCTGATCTGGTTGGAGGTGTCCCTGCTGACTGCAGGGGCACTGGACAAGATGCCCTTTGAGGGTCCCTTCCAACTCACTGCAATCTGTGAATCTGTAGTTGGTAATGTGGAAAACAATTGCCCCATGAATTAATAAACCATAAAAGAAAGCTAAATGCTTCAGTAGAGAACAGCTTTCTGATGCAAGCTAAAGGCTTAGAGAAGTCAGGGCAACATTCATTTCAATGCCACATTCCCTGTGAGCAAGTGCTCACGTTGAGGAAGATCATAAAACATTTCCTTACCAACCACCATGAGAGTAAACTCAAACCCCTTTTTCACAGACTTGCGGTGAACCTGATTGGGAAGGTTTGCAAATCCAACATAGCCAGGGGTTTCTGGATTGGTAAACTGAGCAGGCTGTTGCTAAAATAGAAACAAAACAAGACAATGATAAGCAACCACTCAAGATGTACTTGTTTGTGTAACTGCTTTCTGCAGTTATTTCAAATGATTTGAGTCTACATGACAGAGAGAGAGAAATCTACACAAGTGTTTACTCAACAGTTTCCCAGTGAAGTCCAGGAAGTCTGAGAACATCCTTCTTTTAAATGGTTCTTACTCAAAACACAGTAGCAGAGTGGAAGTTCTGATGAAAATGCACTATCATAGAATCATAGAATCAACCAGGTTGGAAGAGACCTCCAAGATCAGCCAGCCCAACCTATCCCCCAGCCCCATCCAGTCAACTAGACCATGGCACCAAGTGCCTCATCCAGTCTTTTCTAGAAGACCTCCAGGGATGGTGACTCCACCACTTCCCTGGGCAGCCCATTCCAATGCCAATCACTCTCTCTGTGATGAAATTCCTCCTAACATCCAGCCTATACTTTCCCCAGCACAACTTGAGACTGTAACACCCAAACCACTACAGCATGTTCAAGGCCAGTCTGAATGGGGCCTTGAGCAGCTGAGTGCAGCTGTGAGCCAGCCCTGCCCACACCAGGGATGTTGGTGCAGATGACCTCTAAGGTCCTTTCCAACTGAAGCCATTCTATGAATTCTTATTTATCACCCACAACTTTAGTGAACACATGACCCTTAAACATGATGAAAGTTACACTTTCTGCCTTTGCAGTAAATTTAAAAGCTAAACACTTGTTTCACATTGTTACATTAGAAGACAGAAATCTTATTCTTACCTTGGACATTTTTCAGGAAGGTCAGGAACAAATCTAGAAAAAGAAGAAGTTTTTTTTTAGCTTATTAAAAACTGTACAAGGAAAAAAAAAAAACAAAACAAGTGAAAAGCCCAACAAAGAACAACAATTTTCTATCCACTGTTGCACACTAAGTTGAAAAAAGAGCAGATGTCCAGATTAGACACCCAACTATTGAAACAATATCAGCTGTTTCAGAGTGCAAGTACTTGATTTTTCAGAACTAACAAGAGGCAGAATTTACAGAAAGCATTGCTCTCAAACAATTCAAGCAAGATGAGTGTGGGGTGGCAAAGGCACTAGATACACAGCAAACCGTTTTGATGCCTGAAGAAAGTAAGGTCACATTCTTTCCGGAAATGAAGCAAACCAAACACACTGCTTCAAGACATCTTGCTACTTACAGGAAACAACTTTGAAAAGCAAAGGCGAGAAGGGCAACAAGAGGAGGAGGGCAACAAGAGGAGAAGGGCAACAAGAGGAGAAGGGCAACAAGAGGAGAAGGGCAACAAGAGGAGAAGGGCAACAAGAGGAGAAGGGCAACAAGAGGAGAAGGGCAACAAGAGGAGAAGGGCAACAAGAGGAGAAGGGCAACAAGAGGAGAAGGGCAACAAGAGGAGAAGGGCAACAAGAGGAGAAGGGCAACAAGAGGAGAAGGGCAACAAGAGGAGTAGGGCAACAAGAGGAGAAGGGCAACAAGAGGAGAAGGACAGAAAGGGCAAAGAGGACAGAAAGGGCAAAGAGGACAGAAAGGGCAAAAAGACCACCCCATTCCAAAACCCCCCAACCCAACTCATGTGTAGTATCTTTTCCACCCTCTTTCCTCTCAACATTTCCTTTCATGCTCAAGTGTTCTGTAGAGTTGACAGCTTCAAAAGGAAACATTTTCTCCTCCTCTTTCATCTGGACGCTTGCAAACTCAACCATTTTAACTTCTGAGGCCAAGTTAAGATTTTCACATGCAGCTGCATCACTTTGAGGGAAAAAACAAACCACAGCTTGCATCTAACAAAGATAAGAGTCTCTTGTCAAACAAAGACCTGCTGACACAAGAGAACTACCATGATAACCTGCACCACTTCAAGAGACCGCATAATTTACTATAGCAACATAAAGATGTCAGCATATGCTGTATCTTCAGAGATAAGCACTCGAGCTCTCCAAGACAGTCCCTAGCTTGGCTTACCCTCTAAGCAAAATGTTGTTTCCACTCACAAAGCCATATCTTACCTACCTAACTCACTTCCAGTTTTATTCCACAGATTTCATAATATCAGTGACTGATTCTTCCCATCTTCCAAGCAGAGTTTTGTCAGTGAGTTCAGCTTCAAAATGAAATGACACCAAATGGCCTGAGCATACAGCACCCTTCCATCAGAAAGCCATCTTGAAGTCATGAGTAAACCATCTGACCCTCGGTATAGAAAAGCTCTTCTTTGAGGAAGGCTTTTTGGTGGGAGTGACAGACTAAAGGTGCAAAACATTGAAACAGTTTAGTGTCATTTCACTTGAATCCAGGCTTGCTGACAAAAGCTGGAATCCTGATTACACAAAGAGTATATAAACTGGATAACATGCTTCTCAAGTGAAATTTCATGCTAAAAATAAAACCCAGTATCTCCAGCATCTGTATTTCAGTCAAGAAGCTGGTCTATGACCTATAAAGTATTCAACTACTAAAGAGGTTATCTGTGAGACCTTTATCACTGTACAAAATTGCTCTGATGGGATCTCTTCCTTCCAAGAGTGCTTCCTGCTGAGTGATGTCATTGATCTCTGCTTAAACCATTCTCCATGAGAAATTTGCAGTGCCAAACAAAACCAGATCCTGCTAGAACACAGAACATTCTTTTAGCTTGCAAGGCTTGTCTATCACCCAGCTATTTCTCAGAGGCAAGCTAGGAGGCTCCAAGAAGCTCAGGAGAGTATTTATGCAGATGGGGCTGCATTTACATTGCATTTTAATACATAGATCAAGCACAGAAATCTTTCAGGAAAGATCTTGAAGCCAAATTCTTCTCAGCGGTGTCCAGTCACACGAAAAGGGGGCAATGGATACAAACTGGAACACAAGAGGTTCGATGCAAGTGTAAAAACCCTAAGTTATTCACTCTGATGGTGCCAGAGCACTGGACTAGTCTGGCCAGAGAGGCTGTGGAGTCTCCTTCACTGGAGGCACTGAAAGCCCGCCCGGACGTGCTCCTGTGTGATTGAGTCTCAGTGATCCTGCTTTGGACGCTTCCAATCCCCACCGTTCTGTGACTGCGATCCCTCCCCCAGCACTCCCTTCAGGGCAGCTGCTGAGCGTTCCTTCAAACGCCGGAGCAGTCTTGGAGCAGTCCTAATTTTCCTCTGGAGCTGGTCAATCATGTTCCTCACCCTGTGGTTTCAACAGCCCGGATGGAGTTTTCTACGATAACGTCCTCTGAAGCATTATATGCGAACAGCATCGGAGCGATTCCCTCAGCCGGTGTCTAAAAAGGGAACCGCACCTCCGAGGCCCTCCCGTCGGCGGGTCGCAGCCGTTCCGGCCGCCTAGGCGCCCACAAGGCCCTGCGCTGAGCGGAGGCAAGCAGGCTGCTATCCATCCTTTCCGGAACCTCCAAGCAGCTGGCGGCCCAAAGTCCCTCTCAGCCCGCTTCCTCCGCACCAGCATCCCCTTGACAGCCCTCCCGGCCGCCCCGCCGCCTTCCCTCAGCTTCGGCCCGCCGAGCGCATCCCGCGAGTCTGCCCAAAGCTTTCCGGAGAGTCCCCGGAGATCTGGGGACGCGGCAGTACTTTAACGAGTTTCCTGAAGGGCCCCGCAGACGGACCCCAGCACCCCAGACCCAGGGCCGCAGGAAAGGAAAGAAGGAGCCCCGCTCGCCCCGCTCGCCCCGCTCCTCGCCTCACCTGCCCGCGCCGCACGCAGCCAGAGCCCAGCTCCGCTCCCGCGCACACCGCCGGGGGAAGGGAGGAGCCTCCGCCCCGCCCCGCCCCGCCGGGCTGGGCCCGCCCTCAGGGCGGGGCCTGGAGCTCCGCGCAGGGCCCGGTGCGCATGCGCCTGCCCCGTTCCCATAGCAACCGGCGGGCCGAGGGTGCGTGTGGGGAGGTCACGCACAGCCTGCTTCGTTACCAAGATGGCGGCGGGCGCCTCGCTCTCCTACCCGGCATAGGCTTCGCTGCGGGCCTACTAGAGGTAAAGCTGCTCCCGGCGCCCGGTGGTGCCGGTCGTGTGGGAGAGCGGCTAGGGGTGGGGAGCACCTCAGGTAAGCGGGAGGAAGATGCGGGTTAGGACCTGGGCCCGGGCCCGGCTGTGCGGCCGGGCGCGTTCCGCCGCCTCCAAGAAGATGGCGGCAGCAGTGAGGCAGCTCCGCAGCCGGAGCGTCTGGCGGGCGCCCGGCTCCGCTCTATGGTCTGCGCCCTCCCCATTGGCGCAGGGTGCGCCACGTGCCGCCGGGGCTCCCCGCACCTCCTGCCTCCCCCTGCCGGGACGGGGGGCGAGGGCCGCGCCGAGGGCCGCACCGCCCCGCACTGCCCCGCCGGCCTCTCCTCGCCGCAGGCTTCGCCCGCTGCCGCTCCCTCTGGCAGTGTCGCCCTCCCTCCCCCGCCAGGCTGCGTCGGCGACAGAGAACGCTCCGGTGCCAGACGAGGAGCGGGCAAAAAACATGAGTCATTCCCTGTTTCACCTCCCTGCATCGGCCGCCAGGAGTGTTCCTGGGCCTCTTCTGAGGGGACGGAGCCCAGGAGGGCTCCTGTGCCCCTACCTATAATAGCACAGCTGCGGTCCCCTTCCCCTCTTCGGCATAGTGGCAGATCTTGCCCTGTGTCCCGAGGCTCTCTCTGTTTCAGACTATTTAGGGTGCGAGCTTGAGTGCAGTAGTCTTTTCTTGCACAGCTGCTGGGCCCAAAAGCTGATGCTTCGGTGGTAGACTGCTCTGGAGAAGGGTTCCTGCCTCACCTGTGGCTCTTCAGGTGAAGCCAGTTTCTTTTGATAGAGCAGAAATTCTGCCTCTTCACTGAACTGCTCTCTAGCCCTGTGTTACAGTTTCATTGCAGGTTATTTATAGAACAGGCTGATCAGCAGTCAAGCAGGACTACAGAGGGTTAAGTTCAGGGAATTTATGACTCTTGGGTGCAGCTTGGCTATAGCTGAAGTGGCTTGACACATAAGTAGTGCTTCCCATGCTGGCTTTCCACAAACGGTAGGAAGGACTCCCAGCTGGCAAGGATAATTCCTTCCACTGAAAAATGAGAAGCAGGAGAGCAGGTCATGCTGGGAATGTTAGTAATAGCAACAGCAATTCACTTATCACTGATTAGATGAGCCAAGGTCTTTGAATTCACAGCTCTGGTTTAGAATTTTAATCCAAATTCACAACTCTCTGGCTGGAAAGTGAATGTTAGAGATACTCAGTTGCAAGGTGTGGGAAGAAGTCTCTTCCTAAACTGTTGGTAATGAAGAAACACTTGGATCTGTTTTATTGCATTTCTTTCTCTTGAATCTCATGATTTAGTCTCTATTATTCCTAGTGTTGCTGTCCAAAAGCTACACAATTGTAGTCAGTTAGAAGACAATTTCATAGGTTAATTAAAATGATTAGTTAATGGCTTTTTTCCTGCCATCTCCCCTTCCCCTTCCCATTCCCCCCTGAAATCAGACTGGAAAGCAGTGTTTTGTAGGTGGATTGGATATCCCTCTGGTACAGGAGTATACATCACAGGTAAGGAGACATGGCAGGAAAGGAAGCAGTGACACAATTTGTAGCTGTGTTTCTGCTAAACCTCTTATTTCCCACCCTTTGCATGTTTAGATGTAAGCTGTTAGAAGAAAAAAAACCCAGTCTTCCTGTTTGTTCATGACCTAGCTCATAGGCAGGGCCTCCCACATACTCAAACCACAAAACCCAATGCTTTCTTCCAAAAAAGTCTACAACAGTGTAGTTTTTCACAGATCAGAATGACAGGCACAGGAAGAGCTCTGTCTGCATGTGGAGGTAGCAGTATCCGGAGGCCTGTCTAGTGGAAGAGGCACTGTAACTTGAGCTTTGCCACTGTAGTAGCAAAACTTAGCAAGCCTAGGTCATGCTCAAAAGATAGTTTTCTAAGTGGCTTCTGAGAAACAGTTAAGAAAGATTGCCCAGTGTTTGTTTATGTAGATAAATTGTTAGGGTATTTCAGTCCTGATAGACACATACTCCTGTCTCTGCTTTGTTCTAAGTTAAGCTGGGGTGTTTTTTTATTGTCTTCTTTCCCTCTTCTCCCTCATTTCTGCTTGAAAAGGTACATAATGGTGACACTACTTCCTAAGTATTGCAGGTCATTATCTTCCCCCCTTTTTCCTGGTTTCACTTCTCTGGACTGGGATGATGACAGAGGAGGGCTGCCAAGATGATTACCTACCCTCGGGGGACCGGCTGAGAGAGTTGGGGCTGTCCAGCCTGGAGAAGAGAAGGCTCCAGGGAGACCTTAGAACAGCCTTCCAGAACATGAAGGAGGCTACAAGAAAGCTGGGGAGGGACTTATTTTATAAGGGCCTGTAGTGATGGAACGAAGGGAAATGGATTCAAGATAGGAGAGGAAAGATTTAGACTGGAGATTAGGAAGAAATTCTTTACCATGACAGTGGTGAGACACTGGGGCACATTGCTCAGGGAGGTTGTAGGTGCACCCTCACTGGAGGTGTTCAAGGCCAGGTTGGATGATGCCTTGAGCAACCTGATCTAGTGACAGGTGTCCCTACCCATGGCAGAGCATTGAAATTAGATGATCTTCAAGGCCCTTTCCAACCTGAACCATTCTATGATCAGGTTTCCCCTTCATCAGAAATAGTATCATAAAGTTGCCATGATGTGGTGCAGCGTGATGGTAACAATAGTAACTTACCTTTGGCAGTGCAAGGGAAGTTGTTCTTAGTCAAGTAGCAAGTTTTTTTTTCACCCAGTTCATGTTAAGCTTCTTCTGAAGACACTGTGGTCTATTGGAGGAGAGATCTGTAACCTTGGATGCCATAGCCTGTTACCCATGTCCAGAGCATGTCAAACTTGCAACGTGGGTCTGTGTAAGAATGATGTAACTGTTACTTGTGTTAAAATATGAAAACAAATGGGGAAGAAATAGAAAAGTAAAAGGCAGCCACAGGATTTGGCCTCTGTTCCTCTTCCTATGTTACCCTAACCTTGAAAGAAAAGAGCATCAGTCTGTATTATGTACTGTGGTGGGTTATGCTTGTGGGCTTCTGTTTTGCTTATTGGTTATTTTTGGGGGGTTGTTCTAGAAACTATTTGAGTGGTGTCCATGTTACCAAGAGGTTGTATTTATTGTGGGCCATGAGACTACATTTGGCCTTAGTAGGGCCTATTGGGTGAGGAATTGCAGAGGAGCTCAGGAGATATCTGGAGCTGATCTCCAAATCCCAGGTGCTCATGCCTGAATGCATGCTACCAATGCTTTGTAAATTGTTACTCTCTATGTTAGCATGTAAATAACTTGGGTACATTTATACCTCACAGTACTAATTTGTTGACTTCAGTTGATGCAAAAGTCTATTTGATTTAATCTGTATGTAACTGGCCTTGGGTTTTGCCTCTATGTTTTGAGGAGGGCTGGATAAAAGGTGGGGAGTGTGCATTTGTGTATAAGAAAGGCAGCTGGGTTCCTGCTTGCTACTCTAAATCAAAATAGAGATATTTCAGGTGGCTGGAGGGTTGAAACTTGTGACATGTATGGTACTCTTGCCTCAGTGAAGTCTCTTTAATTGCTTTTCCTAGCAGTTGTTGGACTTGGGAAGCCCCCCTCCCATCCTGGCTCTGTCAGGAGCAACATGGAAAACCATAGAATGTTAAGGTTGGGAGGGACCTTGGAAGATTGAGTCCAAAGCTTATGCTAGAGCAGGATCACCTAGGGCAGGTGTCACACAGGAACACATTCAGGTGGGTTTGGAATGCCTCTAGAGGAGGAGACTCCTCAGCCTCTCTAGGCAGCCCGTTCCAGTGCTCTGTCACCCTCATAATGGAGAAAGCTTTTCTTTATGTTCATGTGGAATCTCCTATGCTCTGGCTTGCACTCATTGCCTCTTGTCTCATTGTACATCGCTGAGAAGAGTCTGGATCTATCCTCCTGAAACTTGCCCCAGTGCCAGGAGCTCCTGAGCAGGGTGATGGTCAGGAAGAGGGAAGTCTCAGTTCAGTGGCTGTGCGGGTGTGAAGGGAGGGCTGACCTTGGCCACAGCTGCCCATGCTGTGGGAGCTGGCTGTGTTGCTGAGGCAGAAAGGGAGGCATGTCACTCTCCTGTGTGGACCAGAGGTTGAAGCAAGGGACTGTGTCCAGCTTCAGTCACAAAAGAGCTGCTTGTAAAACAGTGGGCAGAAAATAATCAGGAGAAAATGTGGCCCACAAAAGGCTTGGTTAAAGAAAATCATGAGTTTAACTTCAGTGGAAAACCAGAAGTGGAGGAAGGGAAGAGATGGAGCAGTAGCTGTAGGACACGAAGAAATGGTGCTTCACAGGAGAAGTTTTGCCTTGAAGAGCAATAAATAGCACAGCGATAGTCATGCAACCTCCCTTAAATTGTCATCATTTAATTCAGTTGTGAAGTGAAATGGATTTGTGTTGATGCAAAATGCAAGGAGTACCAGTACCAGGTTCTCTTGCACTCAGCAGCTCAGCGCCTGGAACTCTTTTCCAGCAACAGTTCTGTCATCTTATCTAAAGATTTATTTTCAACTGATTAAGAGCCATGTGATAAAAGTTTGTGGATGGAACTGAAAGATTTATTTAGCATTAATGGAAGAAAATCATACAAACAAGACAACCTCAAACCAACAAACAAAATTCCAGAAGTGACTTGTATATAAACCCAGAATCAGAGAATGGTAGAGGTTTGAAGTGACTTCTGAAGATTGAGTCCCACCCCCCCACCAAAGCATGTTCACCTAGAGAAGATCACACAGGAATGGGTCCAAGCAGGTTTTGAAAATCTCCAGATATGGAGGCTCCACCACCTCTTTGAGCAGCCTGTTCCAGTGCTCTGTCACCCTTAAATTATAGAAGTTTATGCCTGTTACCCCGTGCCCTGTCACTGGACACCACTGAAAAAAGCCTGGTCCCATCCTCCTGACACCCACTCTTGAAGTATTGACCAGCATTGATGACATCCCTTGCCTCAGTCTTTTCCAGACTAAAAATCCCCAATTCTCTCAGTCTTTCCTCATCACAGATGTGCCAATCTTTGTATCTATTTTCTGTACCCTCTCCAGCAAGTCCTGGCCTCAAAATGAGGAGCCCAGAACTGGACACAGTACTCCAGCTGTAGCCTCACCGAGGCAAAGTAGTGGGGGAGGAGAACCTTCCTTGACCTGCTGGCCACACAAACGTGTGTCACAAATGTAGGTGATTCTGGCCAAAGCACCTAGGCAGATAACTCATATGTGCCATGCCATGCAGTGTTCCTGCACAAGAAATATCTGGGGAGAAAACCTGGAAGGGAGTGCTGAGGTCAGGACAGTAGATTCTGGTGTGCTGTGGCTGTGCATTTAGTGGCCTTATTATCTCGGCAGCTAACTAAATTTCAAGGAGGGAAGACTTGGAACCCTTTTCTGTTTTGACTGACTTTTCAGCTTGGAGGACTCAGCCTTTTCACTGTGTTAAGCTGATAATTGCTGGTGGGGGTCTCTGTCAGAGCTTGTGAAAGTGCTGTGTGACCTGTACACAGGCCCAGGTGATAAGATGCTTATCAGGACTGTGGTTTCACAGGAAGGTTACTGGTATGATACCTCTCAATGAATATCATGAGGCATTGATGGCTAGCATTCACACAACTACCTCTGGCATATTTTTCTTTAGGGACTGGACAAATGGAATAATCTTTTGGCATTAGTCAAATGCCAGGCTTGGTTTAGAGTATTGGCACGTAGCACGAGCATCACTACCCTGTCACTTTCCATACCCCCTAGATTTGCTTGGCTTGCATTTCAAAGTGGGATGGCTACAAAATCAGCAAAGATGAACACTGACTGCCCTGACAGACACTGCTCAGTTCAGGTGGTACCACTAGGACCACTTGCTGGTTCTCTACCTGTTTTTTCTGGTACCATGTTGCTGTTTCTGGCACTGAGAATTTAACTGGATATTTCACAAAATAAACTGGATATTTGCCAAGGATAAGTGACAAAGCCTAGGCCAGGCTGTGTGACAGGAACCAGGGACATTGAGTATGGGATGGGTATGTTAGTTGCATTAGGAAAAAGGAAGAGCATAAGAGTCAGAGTTGATGCAAGGAAGATTTCCCCACTGTCAGAGATGGAGGCAAAGCCAGAGAAAGCCTCAGTGGGGTAGGAGGGGAGGAGCAGCCATAGAATGAGGCTTTAAACATAATCTAGTTCCAACTCCCTGCCATGGGCAAGGAACACATTCCGCTACATCAGGTTGCTCAAGGCCTCATCCAGCCTGGCCTTGAACACCTCCAGGGATGGGGCATCCACAGCTTCTCTGGGAAATTTGTTCCAGTGTCTCACCACCCTCACTGGAAGGGTTATCTTGCTAATCTCTGGTCTAAATCTCCCCTATTCCCGCTCAAAGCCATTGTCCCTCTTGTCCTATCACTACAGACCTGTAAAAAGTCTCTCCCCGGCTGTCTTGTAGTCCCCTTCAGATACTGGAAAGCTGCCCTCAGGTCTCCCTGGAGCCTTCTCCAGGCTGAACAGCCCCAACTCTCTCAGCCTGTCCTCATAGGGGGGTCCCTGATCGTCTTTGTGGCCTCATCTGGACCTGCTCCAATAGTTCCATGTCCTTGTGCTGGGGGATGTAGTACTGCCGGTGGGGTCTCATGAGAGCATCCTGGCAATTGCAGCCCGCTGGAGAGACAAAAAACGTGGGCTGTCTGACCTCACCTGCCCTTCCCAGAGAGGGGAGCATGGATGTGTTCTTTTGCAAACCATTGCACAGCAGCGAGTAAGCTTACTGTTATCTCTGTTTAAGTGATAAAGCTGAACGTAGACCTGCATTGGAACGGCTGAAAGGCGGACTGAGGAATAACTCCCAGAGCAGGCAGGGTGAGAGAGTGTAGATGGGAACATGCTCTGGTTGAACTGTTACTGTGTCTGTGCTTTTGTTTGCAAAATGACTCTTTGAGCAGTTAAGGAATCTTGGAATGTTAGGTGTTGGAAGGGACTTGGAAAGATTGACTCCAACCCCCCCTTGCCAACACAAGGTCACCTAGGGCAGGTCACACAGGAATGCATCCAGGTAGGTTTTAAATGTATCCAGAGGAGACTGCAACCTCTCTGGGAAGCCTGCTCCCTGGAGTTGGTATAGCCTGAGGGGAATTGCAAGGACCCTTGTAATCTCTGGAGAACAGCAAGTTGGAGATACGTGACTATTGGTTAAAAGTAGAACTGGTTGAGTAGCACTGAGACAACTTTATCAGTGAAGTTCTACACCTCTTATAAACAGTTTAATGACGTCAAAATACTGAATTAATGTCTCTGCTTGCAGCAAAATTGTGGGGACAAATGAGAGCAAGCAGTGAGCATTCAGAGATGCTTGGAAATTTTAAGACGTGTTAACCCCTCTGTTTTATTTGCAAGCTGCTGTTGCTCAGGGCACTGTTCTGTTAATCCACAAGACAATAGCATTGTGTGGGTGGAGGACTGCACAATGTGAGGTATGACAGCAAAAAAATTCATACCCAAAGTGGCACTTGGAGTTCAGCCCTAAGAGGAGCAAGGTGTGACTGCAAATGATTCCGTTATGAAAAGAGGTTTTAAGTGTAAAATAATATTATTTATACCAATTAGTGGGAATAGTTTTCCTCTGAGTCCTCTCCCTCTCCTCTCTCTCTCTCCTTTCATAGCAGGCTTAGAGAGGCCTTGCAGATTTGGAAGCGAAGAGTGTCTGGTTTTTTCACTGTCAGTTTAGATCACTGTGATGTAATTCTGCCCAACACATGAAGAGCCTTTTGCTTGGCCTAGTAGAGATTAGGAATTAACGCTTGTCTGTGGATATGTTGAGCCCCTGTTGCGTATGCTATGAATAGGATAAAGGGAAGACTCTGCTTGAATAATGAGGGCCCTATCATCACTTCAAGTGGCAGCTGGAACCAGATACTCGATACCTTCACAGAGGAATTGTTGTCAAACTGAAGAGCTTTTCATTTTCAAGTTTAAATTGTTCCTTCCCTCTCCAAACAAAGCACTACCCTCCCTGCAGGTTTAATTCTTTCTTTTTCTTGAAAGGTTTTTTTAATTGTTTTGCTTGGGGTTGTTTTTTTGTCACGATAGTGATAACTTTTCTGGGTCCTGTATTCAAACTGCTTGTTGTAACCGAAAGCCAGAAATAAAGGGGGTTGGGGGAGGGGGAAGAAGTACAAAATTGGAGAGTCTTGTGAAGCCATGTGATTTTTGGGAACTGGAACTCAGAGGAAGACATACCAGAGCACATCCAAAGTTTATAAAAACGGAGCTCAAGCCTTCTCTTAAGTCTTTGTTATCCAATAAACGTCTCTAAGTGAGGAATCTTAAAAATCTTGCAAGGAGTCATCAACAACCTTGCTTAAAAATCGCTATGTCCTCACACTTTCCATACTTGAGTAGCAAATTGTCCCCCTACCTCATGATAGATGTCATTTGGGACATTTCATTCGGTTTGCCAGGTCTTGTAATTGTGTTTCATTTGCTGTGTAAATTGACCTTACAGAGTCTCTGGTTGTGACCACTGTAGACTGCTGTAAGCAGGTCTCTAAATTCTGCCCTGTAAAACAGCAGCCTAAGAGGAGCAAGGGTCCCTTCCAACCCCTAACATTCTGTGAATCTGGATTTTAGGGAACGTGATGGCATGTTCAAGTTAAAGGTTGTACTGTGTCCAGTTCTGGGCCCCTCGATTCAAGAGAGATGTTGAGGTGCTGGAAGGTGTCCAGAGAGGGGCAATAAGGCTGATGAAGGGCCTGAAACACAAAACCTATGAGGAGAGGCTGAGGGAGCTGGGGGTGTGCAGCCTGCAGAAGAGGAGGCTCAGGGCAGACCTCATTGCTGTCTACAACTACCTGAAGGGAGGCTGTAGCCGGGTGGGGGTTGGTCTCTTCTCCCAGACAACCAGCAACAGAACAAGGGGATACAGTCTCAGGTTGTGCCAAGGGGAAGTATAGGCTGGATGTTGGGAGGAAGTTCTTCACAGGGAGAGTGATTTGCCATTGGAATGGGCTGCCCAGGGAGGTGGTGGAGTCACCGTCCCTGGAGGTGTTCAAGTAGAGACTGGATGAGGCACTTAGTGCCGTGGTCTGGTTGACTGTCTAGGGCTGGGTGCTAGGTTGCACTGGATGATCTTGGAGGTCTCTTCCAACCTGGTTCATTCTATGATTCTGTGATCAGCTTTAAACTGCTAAATACGTGACAGTTCATGTTAAAAAGGGGAAGTTTAGGGATTCCAAGTCCCTTTTCTGTCCAAGCTACCTGATCTGTAGTGCATCAGAACTCCTGGCAACGTCTCTCTAAGTTTAAAAAAAAAAGGGGGCAAAAAAATTTGCCACGTGTTCATTTTATATTGCAGTTGCCAGGGGAGAGGGAGTAAGAGACACTGAAAAGGTAAACAAAAGAACTTGAACCCGGTAGCCAAAGGAGAGTGAAGCGAAAGCTTCCATTTGAAGAACAGAAAAGAAATAGTCTGTGCTTTGTTCTGTGATATTTCTGCAATCCTCACTTTTTGGGTAACTGATATTAGCAGGCTTTGGGAAGCAGAAGATTTAACTGCAGTACAGGTTGAACAGAGAACAATGCTGTAGCACCACACTGAAAGTGTGCGTGATGTGTACACAGTGTGGTGGTAATTACAATTAGAAAAGCAGGTTCAGAGCAGCATGAAGGCCAAAGCTGAGATTAAAAGGTTCTGCCTGCCAGTAAGAAACTATTTTTTTTTACTGTTAGGATAATCATGCAGTGGAATGGGTTGCCCAGAAAGTTTGTGCAGCTTTGAAGGTTTTCCAGACCTGACTGAAGAAAGCCCTGAACACAGTGGTCTGACTCTGCTTTGAGCAGGAGGTTGGGCGTCTCACCCCAGAGACTCAGACCTGCAGCCTGGTTTTGAATGTTCTGAGATTCTGTGATTTCTTCCAGTTCTACTCTGTGCTATTGCCACTTTCCAGGCAATGTATTTGGGGTCTTTATTTTCCAAATCTCCTTTCCCATTCTTGAGTCAACTTAGTGTTTTGCTTTACTGTGAACCTGTAAAGCAACACAAAAAAAATATTTCACTTTGTACCCCCAGATTAAAAAAGTAGTCCTCTTCAAAGTGTTTGTTTTCTCCCTGAAACTTGTTTCTCCTTTGACAATCAATTCCTAAAATGTGCCTATAACATTTTCTGAAATACAGGTGTGAAATTTGCCTCTGTCATTCTTGGTCTGAATAGATTACTTGTTCTTTCATCCTACTCCATTTTAGCTTGGTTGTTTGAAATCCTAACTTCTGAAACCCAAGTTAGATTAATCCAATTTCTCTCCACATGCAAGTGGAAGGATGGTCACTGACCTGTCTGCTGTGGCTTCCTTTTGCTTTGCTTTTGGATTGATTGTATTAAACTGTCCATTGACTTTCATCCTCATCTCCAAAGTGGCATTTGTTTTGTCATAGCATCTGACATCCAAGAATCACAGAGTTGACAGAGTAATTGCAAATGACCATGTATGCACAGCCAGGGCAACCCAGAGAGTTTCATTGGTCAAGTCTCCAAATCAACAGCAGAACTGGTTTATCTGCATGAACTACCAAATCTAGTTTTCTTCCTGTGTCCCCACGTCAAGCATACATATCTACCACTTAATTAGCAGTTTTTCTTCCCTGCAGTCAGAAGGCTTGAAGCTACTTGTGCACACTGGGACTTAGACCACAAGACTGTGTTGCTTTTTCTTGCCTATTTTGCTTGCCTCTTCATAGAGCACACCGGAAGGTGCAGTGGATATGTATTTTGCTAGCTGATGGTTGCTTAATTTTGTTGTCAGAGTGACCAAGAAATAAGTCTTTTAAACAACTGTTTTGGCCTGAGAGGCCTGCTGAAGTTAGCTACCTGCCTTCAGTGTCTGCTCAGATCTTCTGCTTGTGTAAAATAACTGCCCTTGATAAACAATGTGGGTTTACCAGGAGAATTATAGAATGACCTAGGTTGGAAGGGACTTAAGAAATCATTTACTCCAACCCTTCTGCCATAGGCAGGGACATCTCTTAACTAGACTTAGTTGCCCAAGGCCTCATCCAATCTGACTAGGGAGGGGACATCCAGAGCTAATCTGGGCAACCTCTTCCAGTCTCGCCACCCTCATGCTAAAGAACTCCTTCCTCAGATCCAGTCTAAACCTACTCTTCCTTAGTGCAAAGAGAAAGGCAAGTGATGCTGCACCTCCTTGGTACACCTTGTTTATACCACCTGGTCCTGTGTGAGACAAAACAGGTGCAGTTGCTGATCTGCCTTCCATCTCCCTCATTTCTTCATGTGACAAAATAGCTGGAGTTGGGATTAGTGTGTAGGCCTCAGGCAGGCTTTTTCTACCAGCAGTTCTCTACAGGTAGTTCTCTGCCTTCTAGTGGAGGGTGTCCCTGACCATGACAGTAGGATTGTAACTAGATGATTGTCAAGGTCCCTTCCAACTATGAATCTGTGACTCTGAGTATTTACAGTGGGCATTTGAAGATGGTGGGGTTGCATTAAGTACAGCCATGGAGCATAAATTAGCCTACACAATCTGTTCATTTTAGTATTGATGTGTGGTACGAGACTTGCAGCCTCCCTGCAAGTTTTCTTTGTAGCAAATAAAGTCTGGTCCTAAAGTCACTGAGACTTAAGCAATGTGGTTTTGCAGCCAATCATTTTTTATGATTAAACTCTTTTCATTCTCATAGTCAAACTATACAGATCTTTCTGCTCTCAACTTCAGTTTGACAGAGTTTTTCCCATAGAAATAAAAACATTCTGTCTTAAGATCCAATGGCAAGCCAATAGTGATAGCTTTAGAGCTGAAAGGCATATCTTGCTTTGGCTAAGAACCCCAGCACTCTGGCATATGAGTGTTCTGCATCCTCAGTGCTCTGGCACTTCTAATATGAGCCAAAGTAGTCCTCTACCTCTTCTCTCTTTGTGCCACTTGGTGTAGGAATGTGCTGAAACAGATGCTTCCAGGAGTAGATCTTTTGTGGTGTTCTTTGACTTTGGTGTGTGGGATAAGCACCCAGAATGCAAAAGGGATGCTTATTTGTACAGTTACAGAAATCTGGAGTTATATTTAACAGGGAAGTCACAGCACACACTCTTTGGGGCATACTTGGGTTGCTTTCCAAATAAGGCTTGCAGTTTCTGGCAGGAAAAATAGGGATCGTTTAAAACAACAGCAAATAAGAACAGGCTAGAAGAAATCCTTTGCAAAATCTAGTTTAGCTGAGAGTGAATGTGCCAGGAAAGGCTAACCTTTTTGTGGTCCTTGCTCTAGTGGTTTAAGGAACTGAAATTTTCCTCTCCTTTCCCCAGGAGTCCTGGGGTGGCGTGATTGTGGAAAGCTTCTTAACTCCACAGCTTTCAGAAGCACTGGTGAACACGTGTTTCAAAGAAAACAAACTCCAAACTTGCCCAGGGTCGGTTTTATCTCTGTGTGTTTCATAGTTTTGCTGGTCCCATTTCTGTGTCCTCCCTCAGATTGGTGACGTGAGCTGCCAGTTTGATAAGCCACGGAAACTATATGTTGCTCAATCCTTCACCCTTTCTGTTGCACATTGGTTCTCGTTTTGAGAGGCTGCCCTTTCAGTTGCTCTCACAGGTAATGAAATTGGGGTCTGTCCTAATGCTGCCAAAATATGGGATGCAAAAGGGAGAGGAGCAGGTTAGTGTTTATTCAAGGGGTTGGCTACCTTCTCCTGTCTCCTTTCCCCGTAGGTACCAAAGGTTCCTCTGTCTGGCTTAGAGAATGAGCTGGTTTATACACATCTTCATTACACATTCTTCTTTGGGTTTGTTTGTTTTGATGTGAGAGTGCACTTCTAGGCAAGTAGACAGAACAGGTACCAAGCAGCCTTCTGCCCCTGTGCCACTGTGTTGTTGAAGAAGAGGGGTTGGGTGGGAAGCAGGTGATCATTGTTGTGGTGGCAAGAGAAGCAGCAGGTTGAAATAGACATCCTAGCACACTCTGTGCTTTTGTCTATGCAGAGCCCACTTGTGTTTACTGAAGGTGGGAGGAAAGGTGAGCTTTCTCCCCAACTACCCTTTTCCTCCGGAAGACAGTCCTCTAAGGACAGTAGGCTGTGACAGGTTTCCTTCAGCAGAAGACATTTGGGGGTGATAATGCAGCGAGATGCTCTGTGCCTTCCAGTGACTTCTGGGTCTGGCAGGATTCCCTCTCACTGCTTGCAGCTGCAAATGAAGGGAGAAGTACAGAAACACGTGGGGAAGATTCCCTTTGAAACAGTCCTGGAGAGAAGGCTGTGATAATAGCCAGAAATCCATCATGTCCTAGCAACCCCAGTGGCTGCAGCAACACGACATAGAGTAGGAGAGAGGCATACATTTTTCCCTTGGGCAAAAGGTGGCATGTCCCCATAGAGGCCTATCTAAAGCAGATAATGAGAGGGAGGAGGATGGTGTTTCTGTATGATGCTGGAGATTGTGATGTTCCTCTGGTTCCACTGCACAGGGGACTGAAATAATTACCCATGTCAGAGTTAATTGGACGCAGTGAAGTTAGGGTGTTGAAAGGAGGCTGCCTGCTTTGTGCTGGGGACATAAACATGAGGAAGTGAAAGCAGCAGAAAAGCACTGTGCACCTCTAGACAGGTTCAGAGTTCTAGGCTTTAAATTCCGAATGCTCACCTCCTGCACTCCCAGCTGCTGCCTGGAAGCAGAAACATCTCAAGTCTGGAGGTGCTGCTGTTTGCTTGGGTCCCCAAAACTCTGCTTTTATAAGAGCCACCTCTGTCTTGGTAGGCACTGGCTTGCTTGTGTGTTTTACCGGCTGCCACTGGTGTCCACAGCCAAGATGTGTTTTGTCAGATGAGCCTGAGCCAGCTCTTGGAGCCTCTGTGACGTGGCAGCAGTGGTTGCTGCCTCTCCATGCAGCAGCCCTGTGCTTAGAGCAGTGTCCTTGTGTCTTCCTGGAGATCCCCAGACTGAGGAGCAGCCGGGGTGGGGCGAGGTGGATCATCTTAGTGGTTGGGCAGGCAGTGTGTCAACTCTTAATGACTGTTCCTCCCTTTAACATCCTGATTTCACCCACAAGTGTGTGTGTGTATATGTGTGTTTGGTTGGTTGGTTTTTTATTTACAGTCACAAATGGTTTGTGTCTGAAAGTGCTTTAATGATTTCTTCCCAGCTGCAGAATTAAGAGGAAAAGCAGCAGTCTCTTATTCAATAACAATAAATAGCTATCATTTTACTTAAGGCTAGATACCATCCATGTTTCCATACATATAGCACGTGAATATCTCAAAAACTGGCTGCATGTCATCAAAACCAGCTCTTCTGAAGACCAGAAACTGCTGTGGTCTGAGCTCCACAAAGCAGGTTCCTTGCAGTGAGTTGAGCCAGGGTCTGAGAGAGAACAAGGTGTGAATGAGAAAACCAGTCACTAAACCAGTCACTAAGTACCAGTTATGAATGATGAGGAAAATTAACCCTGTGTAGGAAAATGCGCAGAAGCTGTGCTAATGCAAAACTCATCTCACATTCCATGTATTTTTACACCAATGTGACTTCCCTTCCCCTGAGCGTGCAGGGATACTAATTAAAAACATCTATATTGCACAAACTAATAAACATCCTCTCCCCAGGAAAGGAGGGTATTGTGCTTGTTGCCTCGCCTTTCCTCTCCTTCCCTCAGCCCTATTTTCGAAGTGGAGAATGGAGTAGGAAGAAGGGCTGTGGGAGGGTGGAGGGTGTTTTAAAAACGTTTTTACCTTGTTCTTTGCCCCTTCTCCTGCCTGCACTCTCAGCAAGGGGTAGCTGCTGCTCAGACGTGAACTGTGCAGGAGCAACAACCGCTGGCTGGGGCTGAAGCCTGTGTGAGACGGGGCAGAATCCCCCGCCGCTGGTTGCTTTCCGCTGCCAGCTGTGGGTTAAAGGCTTATCGGAGCCCTCCTGAGCTCCAGCTCGCTAACCTTGCGTGCAGCCGGCCTCAACCAAGGCCCCTTATTTTCAGCTCTCGGGGAGACTGAACCGACTCCGGGACAGCAGTGAGGCTCGGGCTGTCGCTGGGGCCAGCCGTGCCCCTAGAGTTCTGCCGGAGCCGCCGGGGCTCCCGTGCTTTTTCTGCACGGGAATGCGGTGTTGGAGGGAAGGCGGCTGGGGGCTTTCCCGCGGGTGGCAGGCTGGGGCGGAGAGCGGACGGCTGTTCGGGCCGGGCCGCTGGGCGCTCCGCTGCGGCGGGCAGGCGGCAGGGCGCCCCCGGCGGCGCGGGGTACGCGTGGCGGCCCGGCCCCGCTGGGAAGGGGCATGTCCCGCTGACGTGCGGGCCCGGGATTGGCAGCGGCCCGCACTATATAGCTGCCGGGGCGGGCGCCGCGCTGCTTTCCCAGGAGCTCTCCGGTTCTCCAGCAGGGCGGGCGAGCGGGCACCGGCCGGAGTGAGTCACGGAAGGACGGCCCCGCGGCCGCGGCGCCGACGTGGAGGCTGGCGGGGCGGGGGGAGGGGGGCGGCCTGGCCCGGCGCAGCCTCACTTCCTTCTCTTGAGCACCGACGTGTCGGCGCCGCCGGAAAACTCCGGGCCAACTTCCCGCCGTCCGGACTGGGCAAAGTCTGGCGGGGGCCGCTGGAGGAAGAGGCCACTCGGGGCGGCCGGCGGTGGGAGGGTGGGTGTCCGGCCACAATGCTACGGCCTGGGCCGGTGTCGACCCGGCTGGGCCGGTCGGCGACAGCTGTCGGGTAGTGCCAGCGTGCGGCCCCGGCTTGGGGCCGGGCTACTGGGGACGCTGGGCCCCGCGGGGCGTGTGGGGAGGGGGTGACCTGAAGGCGCGCATGGTGTGGGCTCGCTCACTAGGGGCAGAAGGGCAGTGGCGCGGATCGGGGTTGGCCCCACGTCGTCCGCGGCAACTGGAGGGTTTGCGCCTGACATGAACCAGAACGGTTGGCTGTGGGCGCTAGTCCAGCGCCGGATCAGCCCATGGAGGGCCGATGGCCGGCAGCCTTCCCTCGCGTCGCGGGGGCCCAGCGGCCCCGCTTCTGGCGTGACCAGAGGAGTGAGCGATCCGGCCCCGCTGCCTGGGCCACCAGTGGGGGTGAGCGGGCGTCGGGGAGGTGCTCACACCGGACGCGGAGCAGGCCGTGCCTGCCCAGCTTCGCGCCCCTGCCTCGGTGCCTCTACTGGCAGCTTCTTGGCGACCGCGGAACTGTGGCTGCGGCTTGTCACCGGACCCCTCACGGGAGCGCCTTTCCACCCGCGTACGTGACGCGGCTGCCACACTGGCCTGCAGCTTGGAGGAGGACCGCTTCAGGCTGCTCCTGTCCCGCCTGCCGCGTTTCCGGCCCGGTTCCGGCACAAATGATGGGCCGGGGCTCTTCCCCGTGCCGCTGGTCCTCTCCCGTTTAGCCCCAGCGGGGGGCCGTGGGTGACAGCAAGGCCCGGCTGGAGCGCTTTAAGGGCGCCGCCCCGCCCCGCCGCCCCGCCCCCGGTGCCGGCAGTGCTGAGGTGGCGCTGGCGGCGCCGCCCGGCACGGCACGGTCTGGTCTGGGCCGCGGAGCGCAGCGGCCTCCTTGTTTTGGCCTGGCTTTGGCGGTGGGAGGACGTGGCAGGGGGATCGTCTTCGCCCGGGCTTGGCGAAGGTGGGTGCTGCCCGGAACGCGGTGGCAGTGCCGACCAGGGCAGGTTCCGGGTTCAGTCTCTCCCCACGTGGGACGCACTGCCCGAGGCCGGCGGCTCCTCTCGGTGAAGCAGCGCCGGGGCCTGTCCTGCTCGGGGCTGGCCAGTGGGATGCAGAAGGCTGCAGGTTCTTGTTGGCTGGGCTCAGGTGAGCAGCTGAGCAGACACAGAACACCTCCTGTCCAAGGGCCGCAAAGGGGGTGGTGGCGAGTGTAGCAGACAGGTCATAGAGTTTGTGGAAGAATAAATATAAAGGACAGGTCCGATCTAAGTATGGCAGCAGTTAAGGCACCACTTTCAGACGTTCTGCTTCAGGAATTGGTGGCAAAGACGACACTGTCTTGCTGCGCAGCAGCTGTTTGCAGACTACACAGCCCCAGATCTTTCAGCCTTCAACTACACCAGATTTTAGCTACCTCGATTGACAAAATGCTAATCCTTCTGTCAAATAAGCCATAACTGACGTTTCTGTTCACAACCACTGATGGCACTTGCCCTGTAACTCATGACTTTGCTTTTGTTTCTTTTTGTACAAGTGTTTCCAGTGTGGTTAGGTCTGGCCCTTGCTGGAGGTTATTTTTAGGATCATTTTGTTCTCTTTAAGTGCACTCTAGACTTCTGAAACTTCTTTTGGCACACAAAGCCAGCAGTGTAGACAGCTTCTAAACTAGGCAGTTTGAAACCTGTTGATGCAGTCAGCCACATGCTGGCATGGTGCATCTGTAACCTTCGTTTGAAAACCTAAAAGCGGTAAGTCAAGGAGATGTAGACTCCAAATGCAGCACCTGAGCTTCTGGATTTGACATTACATTTTAAATACCATTCTGGTGGCTGTTGTCAATTTTGGCCAGAGATTAATCCCTGAGGCCTGCAATATTCCAGATGTTTGGGGTTACTGGAGTTGAAGAGCGTTTGTTCTTAGCTTGCTGTATGGGTGATGAAACAGAAATTCATATGGAGAAATGCTGCCTCTAGCTTTCTCTTTGAATGTCTAGGTGTGCTCTGAGGTGGAGGCTGCAAGCAAGATCTGTACAGTTAGTGTGGACACAGTGAAACCAGCAGCTGTGCATGGAGATTGTGGCTGCCTGGCAGGTGTTATATATTGGATGTCATTTGTTGGCTTCTGGTCTTTACATTTCTTTTCTAAGGATTAGAGCAAGATGAGCCAGGTGGTACTTTATTGAGAAATGAGAGTTACAAGCACACCCACGCTGTTAGCAAGGCTCTACCTAGGGCTTGGCAGCTGCTTGTGATGTCTAGGGTGCTTCTCACTCTTGCCCTTGTTCCTGTTTGCAGCTTGCCATGAGGTGGTGGCACACTTGAGCCGGAGGAGCCAGCAGCAGTCTGCAAGCCTTGCCAGAGCAGCCAAGACAGGCGTTGCACTGCTTTCCTTAGTTCTGTGGGAGCTCAAGACATGATCCTGTATTGTGGGCATGTAACCAGTGTTACACAGTGGTGTGAGGAGATGCTAACCACCCTTTTCTGTAGAGCAGTAAATGTCTTGTAGAGCCTCTGCATGCTGCAGCAGCTGTGCTTTTCAGACAGCACGGCTAGCTGGCCTGGTAGCTGCTCCCTCCTAGTAGCAGATCGTTACAGGATTAATTGCAACATTACAGCTCTTGCTTTGATACAAAGCACAGGTGGTGTTGCCTTGTGCCTGATAAGAGGCTTGTTGAAGTTGGGGAAAACATTCTGGCCTTGACTAAGGTGCATATCAGGTTCATGTAGCCCAGATGGATTACTGCTGTCCTTGTTCTTCCTTCCAGCCTGCTGCTGTTGCCTTCCTTCCCTTGCTGTGTCATAAGCATGATGTGAGACACAACATCAGCGACACTATGATTTGGGAACCTTTTCTGGCATGTTGGGAGATTAGAAATGGCAACTGTCATTTGCTGAAAAGTGCCTGAATTCGCCGCTGGGAAGGTTAGAGCAGCACTGCAGGACTTGTGTGGGAGATAGGCATCTCTTGTGCTGAAAGCACTCAGAAGCACTGAGAGTGGAAGCCCTGCAAGAGCATGGGTAACCACTCCAGGTGTGGGGAGCTGTTGTGCATTTGGCAGAGCGTGTGCTGTGCTGGCTTTTACATTTTTACTCACATTCCAAAACACTTTTTCAGTAACTCTACAGATCCAGGGGATGTAAAGCTCCCATCAACAGTGTAACATTTTTCCTGGTTCCATCTTGTGTGTGCGTCTAAAATAGTCCGTGCAAACCAGCGTGGGTTTTGTTCTTCAGACTTAGGCCTGGAAACAGAATTCACTGTTTGGTACAATAAAAAAATGAAGAGGTGGACTGACCAGCAGCTATGTGTGGATAGCCCTGAGTGTTTGACTTAGTTTGTAAGGATGTCTGTGTTGATTCACCCAAGCTCCAATAAACTACATTCCTAACTTCTGACTGATGGCAGTGATGTTGGCAGGTTTTCAGGTTGCTAGTTTTCTCTGACTAGATGTTGATGCTATTGCTTACAACCCTGAAATTTCATGTCTGTCTTGCACATCTGTTATTAATTGGCTATTTTTGCCTGTCACTGGATGTCTGCTTTTGTAGCCAGTGCAATGAAAGAGTAGCTACTCCAAGCTTCCTGCTGTGAGTTTTAAGTAGATAGTGGTGTTGCCTGTAGCTCTGGTAAAACATGACTGTTAAAGTGCGATGAGATGTAACTCAGTGTGAGTACATTTTGGACAGGGTGCAAGTTTGAAACAGTATAGATGGGAGTTTTGAGAGTTCCAGCAGTGGGAATGTCATGTTTTCCTGTTGTCTTGGAGCAGTCACATCATTTGAATTGTAATTTTTTTTCCTATACAGCAAAAGCTGGCAGGCTGACAAACGGGCAGCTTACAGGACGGACTCTCTGGCTACTGACCATTTAGCTGGTAAGTTCTTATTTTGGGAGAGCCAAAGGTCTTGCTGCTGCTAAGCCTGCTTATCAGAGTGGCTTTCTGAGTGTATCCCTAAGTCAGTGGAAGTTCAGGCACCTAAGTAAGTCTCTTTCAGGAAGAGGCAGCATCCTGAGTCCTTTTTTGGTTTCTCTCCAGGGTTACACAGTGGTCTTAGACTGGCTGTCCAGATATTTGAATACTTACTTTAAAACTGCACACCATAGAATCCCAGGATTATTTCTGTTGGAAAAGAGCTTTAAGATCTTTGAGTCCAGCCCTCACCATTAACAACTGAGAGAATAATGAGAGTACACTTTAACAACAACTGCTATCGCCCTTTCCAGTGACCACCCTAGATTGCACATCCTCTGCTTTCTTAAAGAGGAGCTGTTGCTTTGATGACCACTGTGCTGTGAGGAAATATCCTTCCTGAGTTTCTGTTTGCTTCAGCAAGAGCGCTGGGCAGCTGTCTGGCAGCATAGGTGCTTTTCAAGAGGCAGGCTGGGAAGGTGCTCAGCAGCACATGCTTTGTCTTCCTGGAGTGACTTCTGTGCATCTCGAATGGTGTTGGTAACAGTGCTGCCCCTTCTTTCTCTCCCAGTGGCATACCCGGATTGTGTGTGGGTGGGAAGTCGACAATGAGCTCCGTGGCAGTTTTGACCCAGGAGAGCTTTGCTGAACACCGCAGCGGCCTGGCTCAGCAGCAGGTGAAAGGTGAGAGAACAGAGCTGAGTTCCTGTGAGGTTCCTCTGAATGCAGACAGCGCAGGCAAGCTTCCTTGCTGTTACCCAGACTCGTTTCCATATGTCTCTTTCCCTGCAAGCTGCACAGCTCAGGAGTGGGGTAGGCAAGCCTCAGACCTTTATAACGTTGTGGCTGGCAGTGCTGTCAGCCGTGGGATGGGGGCATGTGCAAGGGTGGAACGATTGGTTACAAGACAGTCTGGTGGGAGCAATGTGCTGGGCTGTTGTTGTGTTCCTTTGCTCAGCCAGGTGCTGGGGGAGGGCAGCATAGCTTTACTGACTGACTTAGTGATGAGTTTCAGCACCCATCCTCCAGCTGTGAGCTGACCTACTTGGCATGGCCCAGTGCACAACTGAGTTGAACATAGGATACAAGCTTTCCCTGGACTCTACCCTAACTATAGTGCTTCTCCCTATCTTCCTCCTGAGTGGATGTTTGTCTTACCTGCTTCAGATCTGCAGCCTTCCTCTGTTCCTTCCACTTCTTTCTGCTCAATCTGTTCTGTAATCAGGGCCCTCTTGACAAAGCTGATAGTAACAGTACTGTTTGCTGCCATCATTCACTTGCAGATTCATGTCCTGTGTCTGTACTGCCAGCTCATACAAGGTTGGTTGGTTAGCATCTTCTGTGGTCCATACTGCGCTGAGGTCCACTGCGCTCTGGACTTGGCTGCTCCACAAGCATAACTGTAACAGGATTAATAACAGTGCACAAGTCATTTGCCCTCCTGTGTTAGTAGTGCTTAAATCCAGTTGCACTACCTACAAATAGGGACGTTTCTTAAGGGAGAGCATGTCATTTACCCTGTGTGCTTCGCTCCAGTTACAGCTTTAAACTCTGAAGAAGAGAATGATCCTCCAACCTACAAGGAAGCCTTCCCTCCGCTCCCAGAGAAAGCACCATGTTTGGAAGCTGCCCAGGAACCTTCTGGGCCCTGGAGCAAAATCCGACCAATAAAGGCTTCTGTCATCACTCAGGTTGGTGGGAGTGGGTGTCTTATTCTTTCCTTTTCCTCTCTCTTAAAAAGTAGGTGAAGTCAAGCCTTCTCCAAGTATAAAATCCTTAGTGTGTCAGATTGAGGCCTCTGCTGTGCTTTACCCTGAGGCATGAGGAGGACTGGAGCTGAGAGCTAGGACTGCCCTGGAAGGAGGGAATGTTTTGGAAAGCTATCCAGAAAATACTCTGCATCCCTGCTCTGCAAAGAGCTGGAGCAGACCTGAAGGGAAGATTGCAGAACTCAAGTAGTGAGCACTAAAGCATTAAAGTATTTCACTCAGAGCACATACTTTAGGAGGAGCAGACCGCCTGCTGCTATGCTCTCATGCCTTCTCTGGTGGCAGCTTGGGGTCTCCACTGAAAAGGCTGCTGGCTTATGTTGGTTTCAGTATGCCAGTAAAGTTCTGTGTGGCAGAAAGAGAGGGATTGGCAGTCAAAAGTGTACAGACTGCTTGATGTGCCCTTGTGAAGTGACAGAGTGGTTTCACTTGGAAAAGACCTCTAAGATCATAGAGCCCAGCCATTATCAAACTCTGCCGAGGTTGGCACTAAACCATGTTCCTCAGCACTGGATCTCTGCCTTTTTGAACACATCCAGGAATGAGGATTCAACCACCTCCCTGGGCAGCCTGTTCCAGTGTTTGAGAGCCCTCCCAACAAAGAAGTTTTCATCTAATATACAACCTAAACCTCCCCTGGTGCAACTCGAGGCTGTTTCCTATTTTCCTATCACTTGTTACTAGGGAGAAGAGACTAACAACCACCTCACTCGAATTTTCTTCATGAAGTTGTAGAGAGCAGTGAGGTCTCCCCTCAGCATCCTTCTCTCCAAACTAAACAATCTCAGTTTTTTCAACTGCTCCTCACAAGGTTCTTCAGACCCTTCATCATCTTCATTGCCCTTCTCTGAAACTGCTTCAGCCCCTCGATGTCCTTCTTGTAGTGAGGAGCCCAAAACTGAACCCAGTACTCAAGCCTCACCAGTGCTGAGAACAGAGGGACAATCATTGCCTTGGTCTTGGCTCATGTTCGTCTGCTGTTGATCAGCACCCCCAGGTCTTTCTCTGATAGGCAGTTTCCAGACACTCTGCCCCAAGTGTTCCTGGGGTTGTTGTGACCCAAATGCAGGATTCAACATTTGCCCTTGTCGAAGCTCATGCTGTTGACCTTTGCCCATCAATCCAGTCTGTCCAGGTCCCTCTGTAGAGCCTTCCTACCCTGCAGCAGATCAACACTCACTTCTTCTATCTGTCCTGTACCTGAGCAGGTCTTTCATGTGCCACTGGAGGAGAGGAAATACAAGGACATGAATCAGTTTGGAGAAGGTGAGCAGGCAAAGATCTGCCTTGACATCATGCAGAAGACAGGAGCTCACCTGGAGCTGTCTCTTGCGAAGGACCAGGGCCTTTCCATCATGGTCTCTGGTAAGCTGGAAGCAGTCATGAAGGCTCGGAAGGAGATTGTCGCTCGTCTGCAGACTCAGGTGAGGGCAGCTAACTGTTTCTCTTTTCATCTGTGCTCATCCTCAGACTTGCCAATGTTCTGAGACCCTTGGGTGTGTGTGCTCATGAGTCGGAAAGGTGTTATTAGATGACTAATTCAGCTTTGCCATATGTTTTCAAAGCACACAATTGGCAATTTGGAATGGAAACGAGGTTTAAAATAGGAGTCAAAGCTAATTACAGGCCATGGTGTTGCATGGAGGGTAGAGTCTGCAATCTTTGAATACTTGAACTGCAAACAGTGACTTTGTGCTGAGGTGCTGGTGAGGAGAGGGCCAGGCCCCTCAGATAAAGCAAGTAGTGTGTGCTTTCTTTGAGGATGTGGAGGGATGGGAGAAAGAAAAACAATGGAGAAGGTGTCAAGCCACAACCTGAGAGTTTCAGGTCAGGATTCTGGATTGCATAACTCAAGTAACACTAGTAAGGAGCCACAGCCCCATTGGTTTAGATGCTTCTTCTTCTATCCTCTATGTTGATAATCAAGGTGGTAGGTTATTAGGATATCAGCCAAGTCTCATAGTATGTTTTAAAGTGTGATGTCAAAGGTAGTTAATGCAGTAACTGCAACAGTAAATACCATGTCTGCTTAGTGTTGTTTAGCCTGCCTGTCACACCCTGCCAGAGGGAAGAGAAAGGGACAAACCCTACATACTGTGCATCTGAAATGTAGTTCAAGTCCTACTACCACAGATGCGTGACCCACTGTTCTCAAGTATACCTCCTCCTGCCCTGGCCCCAGCCTGAAAGATGTATCTGTAATCCCCATTTCTGTAGTCTTGGGTGGCTTCAGTACATGGACACAGAGTAGAAGAGTTGTAGCAAGTGATCTTTTTTTCTTGTTTTATTTTGGGAGGTTTGTATCTTTTTTCCATTGTAGCTTGAATTTGAAGTCTTAATTACTATTAGTAGCTGCATATTGACAGGCATCGAGAGTATGGTAGCAATCATCAGCTGTCAGGTCAGTAAACATGGTGAGAAGAGAGTAAGTCAGGAATCCCTGTTACAAACCAAGCTTTCAGTGGTAGACTGGGAGAAGCTCTTGGAACCCCTTTTCCAAGGGGGTCCTTCTAGAAGCAGTCCCAGGAACAACCTGTGCTACATTGAGAAACCTTAGTAGCAGTAAGCATCTCCTAACTGCCTGCTGGGATGGGTTTCTGGTGTTGAATTTCTGTTTCCTAGGAGTCAGACTATGTGTCTTGTTCTCTGTAGCCTTAGCAGCAGGTGTCTAAGTTCAGATAAACTCCACCTATGATCCATCATCTCAGTTGCTGTCCGGCACTGCTCTCGTGCCTTACACTGGTGGATGGGCACCTCCTGGTCTGTGCCTAAAGGCATTTTCTAATTCAGAGTACTGCTGCTGTGTAAACAGAAGTATTTTGAGGCAAAGAGGTCTTTTTAGACTTCTGGAAAACAGACACTGTAGATCAGCTGCTCTGGTACTTTACTGGGAACAACCTTCTGGGAAAGCATTGTGTTTGCTCCTCAGGGATACCACTAAGCAGCACCTAACTTGCTTTCCCTGGCCCTGTTCCTGCAGATCTGCCAGTGCTGGCAAGGATTCTTACAGACGCTTGGTTCGTGTGTTGCAGGCTTCAGCGACAGTTGCCATCCCCAAGGAGCACCACCGTTTTGTCATTGGAAAGAATGGTGAGAAGCTGCAGGACCTGGAGCTCAAAACTGCAACCAAAATCCAGATCCCCCGCCCGGATGACCCCAGCAACCAGATCAAGATCACTGGCACTAAAGAAGGGATTGAGAAGGCCCGACACGAGATCTTGCTTATCTCTGCTGAGCAGGTACTGCAGTGCTGCCATCTCTCTCATGGAGTTAAGCTGGACAACCATTTTGCTTCTCCGTGGTGTGTCAGATGTTTGTAGCCACCGTGGTCACAGTCAGTGGCTAATGTGTTAGTCTGAACAGAGCCATATTCTGTGCTGTACCAGTGCTGCCCTCAAGTTCTGCAGCTCAAGTCTCAGAAGGTATGCAGCCAGAAAAGTGTGGTTTACATTTGGAGTGAACCCAAGTAGGTGCCAGCAGAGATGAGATCGCAGAGGTGAATGTCATAAATCATCATCAGCAGCAGCAGTGTTTATAGGTGGAAGGAGATGGAGATCTATAGGCCTGCAAAGTGAGAAGGGTGCTTTGGGCCAATGTTAGGCCATGTAGCACTGGCAGCTTAGGTGACAGGCTGCACCATGGAGGGTAGCTGCAGTGAGGTGTGCTCTGGGCTCTTGCAGGATAAGCGTGCGGTGGAGCGGCTGGACGTGGAGAAGGTTTACCACCCCTTCATTGCTGGGCCCTACAACAAGCTGGTGAGCGAGCTCATGCAGGACACGGGGACGCGCATCAACATTCCTCCACCTAGCATCAACAAGACAGAGATAGTCTTCACAGGAGAAAAGGAACAGCTGGCCCAGGCCGTGGCTCGTGTCAAGAAGATCTATGAGGAGAAGGTATGGATGGTCCATGTAGCTTCCCATGCCTGCTCATAGTCCCTGTTCCCTTCTCGTTCTGAAGCATCCCTCTGTGGCCCCTCCTTACATCAGCTCTGGCTCAGAAACCTTTGCGGTACATGGCCCTAAATCATCATCACAGAATGGCTTAGGTTGGAAGAGACCTTACAGATGGTTTACTCCAACCTCCCTGCTGTGGGCAGGGACACCTCTCAGTTGGGCTTTGTTGCTCAAAGCCTCACTCAATCTGGCCTCCAATCCACAACCTGGAGCAACCTGTTCCAGTGTCTCATCATCCTCATACCGAAAAATGTCCAGTCTAAACCTACTCTCCCTCAGCTTCAAACCATTCCCCCTTGTCTTCTTGCTAGACACCCTTATGAAAAGTCCCTTTCCAGCTTTCCTGTAGGTAATGGAAGGCAGGTATTGGAACCTTCAGGTATTGGAAGACAGCTGTAAGATTGCCCCAGAATCTTCTCTTCCCTAGGCTTCTCCCATCTCCCATCAGCCTGTCATCATAGCAGAGGTGGAGCAGCCTTTGGCTCATCTTTGTGGCACTGCTCTGAGCTCACTCCAACAGTTCCATGTCCTTATTTCCTCACTGAGAGTGGAAGTTGTGGGGGTACTGCCAGGGAGGTGGCAGATTTTTCACTTTTCAGTTTCATGGCAATTAGCAGAAGGACTCCCCTGGCTCATCTTCACTCAGGTGCTATTAAGGAAGGAAGTGTGAAGTCTACAGCAGTGGCCAGTTGCCCATAGTGAAGTTGCTACTGAGCAGTGAATTTTCCTCCAGTTTATTTTCCACAGCCAACATAGCTGTGAATATCCTTGTTGAGCTGTTTCTCCTCATGGATTTTGTGAGGTCTGGATTTCAACAGAGATAATCAGCTTACAGCCTGTAGCCTGCATGCATTTGCATTACAGCACTGCCTGGGGGACAGCTGGGGATGGAGCCCTCTTGTACCAGGTGGGGAGTGTGTGTATGATCTCCATGTAGAGTCCCAGGGAGCTGGACACAGAATGCTGGGCTTGTCCTTCACCTCTTTTGAGCAGGAAGTTTTCTGTAGGCAGAGGCCCAACAGGGGCTAGGGTTTTGCAGAAGCACTGTGCTCACCTTTGCTTTGTTCTTGCCTGAGTGCAGTTTCACTGCACCTTATGACTCTTGTTGCTCTTCCCTGCCCCGCTGTAGTTAATGCCCTACTGCTTCTGCCCCTGCAGAAAAAGAAGACTACTACCATTGCAGTGGAGGTGAAGAAGTCCCAGCACAAGTATGTCATCGGCCCCAAGGGGAATTCCCTGCAGGAGATCTTGGAGAAAACTGGAGTCTCTGTCGAGATCCCACCCACTGACAGTAGCTCGGAGACGGTGATACTGCGAGGCGAGCCCGAAAAGCTTGGGCAGGCATTGACTGAAGTTTATGCCAAGGTACTGAGCCTCCTGTGGAAGTCCCAGTAAGATACATCTGTCAGCACTGACAGGGAGAGGGAAGGTGTCTCTATTGGGCTGTCAGAGATGCAGCTTAGAAGTCAACGCTGAGGGTGTGGCATGGGAACTGGAGCTGAATTTTTATGATGTCTTCAGTCTGTCCATCAGACACCTTTGCTTTTCTGTCCTTCAGGCCAACAGTTTTACCGTCTCCTCGGTCTCTGCCCCCTCTTGGCTTCATCGTTTCATTATTGGAAAGAAAGGACAAAACCTGGCCAAAATAACTCAGCAGATGCCAAAGGTATGGATGAGCTGGTTAGCTTAGCACCCTCTGCAGTACAGTCTAGTTTAGATCACTCTGCATAAGAGAGAAATGTGTTCTAGCATGGAGAGAAATGACACAGATCTGAAAGGGGAGCCAAACACTCAGCCTATGTTGTTCTCATGTCTTGAGCCCTTCAAAGGAAGCTGTTTGTAGAACTAGTTTGAGAAGTAATGGAGTAGTATACCTGCAAATGCTGACTTCAGTGAGGCTTCTCCATGGTGAGTTAGATGAATTCTAGAGAAAAGTTAGGTGAGTAACTACTTCAGGACTCCAGGACAGCACCAAAACCTTGGGCTCTAGACACTGAATGCTAAGTTGCCACCTTCTGAAACCATGGGAATGACGTGTACTTTGTAGGAAGAAAACCACCCCTATTGGCAGGGGCTTGGCTAACAGCACTGACCTGGCTTGTGTCTTGGAAAACTCTTCATGGATTCATTCCTTTGTCTCAAGGTTCATATCGAATTCACTGAAGGAGAGGATAAAATCACTTTGGAAGGACCTACAGAAGATGTGAACGTGGCTCAGGAACAGATTGAAGTTATGGTCAAGGATCTGGTAAGTTGGTGCTACTAGTTCTGGGGTACAAGAAATGAGGGGAAGAAGGGCAACAGAGCAGAGCTGCTGAGTACCACGCACTGTCTTGTCATGCTTAACAGCTCGCAGGAGACAAGCTGTGTGGCAGACGGGCAAAGCCTTTGATTACAAACCTCACCAATGGCATTCTTAAAGGATCTGCAGAGGTGTAGATAAGAAGGGTTCTCTGTCAGTTGGCTTGGAGAGTCATCTGAGTCCCTTTTGAGTGTTTAACAAGCGTTCTGCAGCTGAACATGAGCCAGCAGTGTGCTCAGGTGGTGAAGAAGGCACCCTGGCCTCTATCAGCAGCAGTGCAGTCAGCAGGACCAGGGCAGTGATCGTCCCTGCAGTACACAGCACCAGTGGGGCCACACCTTGAGTGCTGGGTTCAGTTTTGTGCCCCTTGTGACAAGAAGGATGTTGAAGTGCTGGGGTGTATCCAGAGAAGGGCAACAAAGCTGGTGAAGGGTCTGGAGAACAGGTCTAAAAGGAGTGGCTGAGGGAACTGGGGTTTATTGTGGAGAAGAGGAGGCTGAGAAGAGACCTCATTGCTCTCTACAACTCCCTGAAAGGAGGTAGGAGTGAGATGGAGGTCGATCTCTTCTGCCTAGTATCAGGTGGTAGAATGAGAGGAAACAGCCTGAAATTGTGCCAGGGGAGGTTTAGACTGGATATTAGGAAAAAAATCTTTCCTGCAAGAGTGGTCAGGCATTGGAATAGGCTGCCCAGGGAGATGGTGGAGTCACCATCTCTGGATGTATTCAAGAAGTGTGAACATGACACTTTGGGGACATAGTTTTAATGGCCGTGGCGGTGTTGGGCTGATGGTTGCACTCAGTCATCTTCAAACTGTTTTCCAACCAAAACAATTCTATGATTCAAGCTTCAGTAGGCAGTTCCTAAGGGCATAACTGGGGAGGAGTGGTGAGCTGCCTTTCCTAGCCCTGTGCAATTCTTTCCAGATCAACCGGATGGATTATGCAGAAATCAACGTTGACCACAAATTCCACCGACACCTCATTGGCAAGAACGGAGCTAACAGTAAGTGGGAAGCCTTCCTAATCCCTCTTAGGCTCAGACTCCTTGTGCTTAGTAGATGATATCAAGGGCTCTGTAGTTCATCCCAGTGCACTGTCTTCATCACATTTCCTCTGCTTTTACTGAGTAATGTTGGTGCAAGGAGATAGATGGACAGTGAGGCTTTGGAGTGGTTTTAATATCTGAGTGCATCTTGGGAGGTGGAACAGTGGTGGGATTACTTTGCCATGTCCTGGAGGAAAATGATTTTTTTTTAGATGGAAAATTGTCAGGTTTGATTTGGGAGTTCTGATTGTTTGGTTTTTTTAAGTTGCTGTATGTGAATTGTGCTTTAAATTGGGGGTGGTAGGAATGTGCTTGCTGAGTTTCTCCTCAGAAAAGAATTTGGGATTAGAAACAAATTCTCTTCTGATCTAAATGTGTGCTGTCTGGGGAAGAAACAGTTGGCTCTGTAGATGCCACAGTGCTTATTTGTACAGGTTCTTGCGTGGCATAGATCTGCTCTCACTTAACTTTAGGGTGAAGAAGCACTTTCCCATTTCAATCCCACCCCACCAGCCCTTTCTCAGAGGCTGGTTTACTTCTTAAACAGCTTCTAAGCAGTGATAATCAAGGTACTTGCTTCCAAGTCACCACAGTCCTTGCCTTGAAGTTAACAGGATTAAGGACCTTTATAAGGTGTCTGTGCGCATTCCTCCGGACAACGAAAAGAGCAATCTGATCAGAATTGAAGGAGACCCACAGGGGGTCCAACAGGCCAAGAAAGAGCTGCTGGAGCTTGCTTCCCGTATGGTGAGTAGGACCTGATCTTTGGCAGACCACAGGGTTTTAGCTGTTATGTTCCCTTCTAACCTTCTAGTGCCCCTTGCCTGCTAAGCACGTGGATGTCATGACAAGTGGGAGTTCCTCTTCACAGATGTGTTCTGTTATTCCCTTGGATATCCCTCTCTGTCAACCTAGAATGACTATTGTCTAGAGGAGGAAAGTGGAACAATGCTGGCAAGTAAATGTCAGGCAGCAAACTGGTGAATAAAAAGTTCAGCTCTTCTGCTGAACACTCAATGCAAACTCTGTTCCTGTCAGGAAAATGAACGCACCAAGGACCTAATCATTGAGCAGAAATTCCACCGGACCATCATCGGCCAGAAGGGCGAGCGCATTCGGGAGATCCGGGAGAAGTTCCCAGAGGTAAGGCTCTGCAGGAGGTGAGGAAGGAGTATTTCCTACTGAAGAAGCAGACAAGTAGTTGCTGAAGTTCATAAATGTCATGGCTTTGTGTCTAATATGTGTAGGAAGAGTAGTTTTGGCCAGGGGCTGCGAATATGGTTACCCTTTTCCAAATGGAAAAGGAGATGTGCAGCATTTCCTCGAGGCCTGCCTGTGGCTGACACAGCAGTTCCTGCATTTGCTCGAGTTCATAGAATCATAGAATAGAATCATAGAATCAACCAGGTTGGAAGAGACCTCCAAGATCATCCAGTCCAACCTAGCACCCAGCCCTAGCCAGTCAACCAGACCACGGCACTGAGTGCCTCATCCAGTCTTTTCTTAAACACCTCCAGGGACGGTGCCTCCACCACCTCCCTGGGCAGCCCATTCCAATGCCAATCACTCTCTCTGGGAAGAACTTCTCCTAACATCCAGCCTATACTTCCCCTGACACAACTTGAGACTGTGTCCCCTTGTTCTGTTGCTGGTTGCCTGGGAGTTGACTGCACTTGTCCACCTCCTGCAGGTTATCATCAACTTCCCAGACCCTGCGCACAAGAGTGACATCGTCCAACTTAGAGGCCCCAAAAACGAGGTGGAGAAGTGCACCAAGTACATGCAAAAGATGGTGGCAGACCTGGTAAGGGGGACTTCGTTGTGCTGTTCTCTCCTGCATGCCTGGGTAGTAGTCCTGAAGTAGAGCAGACCTGTATTGGCTTAGGTAGGGCTGAAACGCCTCCTAGCAAGGGAGCTGTGGCCACTGTTGTGACTGGCTGGAGGTGCGGGGCGATACCTGTTATTTAAGGGCTATATGCTTGTTTTTGCTCATATCTCATATATAGAACTTCCTGGAGCCTAAGCCTACTGTCAGAAGCATGCTTTGGCAGTTCCTGGGACAGGACTTCACTTGTCATAACAGTGGAATTTTCAGATGTTCTCTCCTTTCTCCCTTAGGTTGAAAACAGTTTTTCTATTTCTGTCCCCATCTTCAAACAATTCCACAAGAACATTATAGGAAAAGGAGGTGCCAATATCAAGAAGGTGAGATGTCTTCCCTCTCTCCAGGCCTCATTATGGTCACTTACTGCTCTCTCCTGCTCATTGGTGACATCAGATCACAGAATAACAGGGGTTCGAAGTGACCTCAAAAGATCATAGAGTCCAAGAAGGAGACTCCACAACCATTCTGGGCAGCCTATTCCAGGGCTCTGTCACCTCCCAATGAAAAAGTTTTTCCTTATGTTCACGTGGAACTTCCTTTCCTCCAGCTTGCATCTGTTGCCCCTTGTCCTGTCACTGGATGTCACTGAGCCTGGCTCCATCCTCACAACACTTGCCCTTTACATCTGAATCAACATGAATGAGATCACTACTCAAGTCTCCTCCAAGCTAAAGAGACTCAGCCTGCCCCCATAAGAAAGATGTTCCACTCCCTTCAGCATCTTTGTGACTCTCTGCTGGACTCTTTCAAGCAGTTCCCTGAAGTCTGTCTTGAACTGAGGAGCCCGGAACTGGGCACAGTATAGATAACCTCCAAGAGCCTTATTCTGACATGGCACACCTCTGAGAACTCTTTTTTTTTTCCTTTTGCTAGATCCGTGAAGAAAGCAACACCAAAATTGATCTCCCAGCAGAGAACAGCAACTCGGAGACAATTGTTATCACAGGCAAGAGAGCCAACTGTGAGGCTGCTCGCCACAGAATTCTTGCCATCCAGAAGGAGCTGGTGAGTGAAACGTTTGGGCTGATGCAGATCAGGGGCTTTGAAAATGCTGCTAGCAGATGTCAGTACAGAAGTGCTTGCATGGGGGCAGAGTTGAGGGGACAGGGAGCAGGCAAATGTGAATGTCAGCCTGTGAGTGTGACAGCTCATGTCAAGAGTAGCCAGTCTCAAGCACCTCTGGTCAGGTGTTTATTACACACAACTTTGTGAAACTTCTAGTAATGAGGTGGTTAGAGGGTAAGCAGGGTGGGTGCAAACCCATTTTAGTAGCTTGGCTTACAGTCTGGCACTGTCTTCTCTTAGGCCAACATCACAGAGGTGGAGGTCTCTATTCCTTCCAAACTGCACAATTCCCTTATTGGCGCCAAAGGCCGCTTTATCCGCTCCATCATGGAGGAGTGTGGTGGAGTCCACATCCACTTCCCTACTGAGGGCTCTGGCAGTGACACAGTGACCATCAGGGGCCCAGCCCAGGATGTGGAGAAAGCCAAGAAACAGCTGCTGCACCTGGCAGAGGAGAAGGTGAGCCTTGTCTGCTAGGGGAAGGTGCAAACCAATTTGGCTCTCTGTTTCTTTTTGAGTATTGAGGTGATCCCCTTTGTCTGCTGGGAGGCCTCTGGCATCAGACAACCTGATCCTTTTTTGAGGGATTTCAGGCTTCCCTCACAAGGGAGATGTTCCACTCCTTTCAGCATCTTTGTGGCTCTGCAGTGGATCTTTCAAGCAGTTCTCTGAGGTCCTTCTTGAGCTAAGAGGCCCAGAGCTGGACACAGTGTTCCAGATGTAGCCTCAGCAAGGCAGACTAGAGAGGGGAAGGAAGAGAACCTCTCTTGACCTACTAACCACATCCCTTCTAATACACCCCAGGATGCCATTTGGGCTCCTTGCTGGCTCATAGTCAGTCCTTCTGACCACCAGGATCCCCAGGCCCCTTTCCTCTACACTGCTTTTCAACAAGTCTCCAACCTGTACTGGGGCAGGCCCTTGTCCCTTAGGGAAGTGTTTCCTGCTCACATTCTCACTGTCATGCTGAGTTAAGTTTTCAGCCTCCCGAACACTTTGGGGTCCCGTTTTCAGTGTAAGGCATCGTGTACCTGCTTGATTTTGACAGCGTGCTTCATCAACTTTGCTCTTGCAGCTCTGGGTGGGTGCAGGCAGCACCTTGTTGTTGATGTGCATTGTCTGTGTGTATCTGACTCCTTTCAGCAAACCAAGAGCTACACCGTGGACCTCCGTGCAAAGCCAGAGTATCACAAGTTCCTTATTGGTAAGGGTGGTGGCAACATCCGTAAGGTGCGTGACAACACTGGGGCCCGCATCATCTTCCCCACCTCTGAGGACAAAGATCAGGAGCTGATTACTATCATGGGAACTGAGGAGGCTGTCAAAGAGGCACAGAAGGAGTTAGAGGCCCTCATCAAGAATCTGGTATGAAATACTTCTACTTTCTCACCTGTCGCTCCAGCAAAATGTAATGAATCAGTGTAGAGGACCTCCTTGCCCTAAACCTGTCTGCTGCCCTTCATATGAGCCCACAAAGATCATCCTAACTTGTTGGGGGAAGTTGGAAACTGATTGCTGTTGAGTGCAGTGGAACTCATGCACCAAAGCAGGCAGGACTGACTGACTGTCATCTGCTGGCAGGATAACGTGGTTGAAGACTCCATGGTGGTGGACCCCAAGCACCACCGCCACTTTGTGATCCGGAGAGGGCAAGTCCTGCGTGAGATCGCAGATGAGTATGGCGGTGTGATGGTCAGCTTCCCCCGCTCTGGCACCCAGAGCGACAAGGTCACCCTCAAAGGAGCCAAGGACTGTGTGGAGGCAGCCAAGAAACGCATCCACGAGATCATTGAGGACCTGGTATGTCATAGGAAAACTGTTCCTTTTATATTTTGCTGTTCCAGCAGTGCCCTCCTTTGACCCCACTGTACAGGCAAGCTGTAAAGGAGCAAGTCTCACAGTAGTTTGGGGATTTGAAACTTTGCTGTCAACTTTAGAGTCTGCAGATGTCAGTTCCTGGCATGAGGAATGACAGCTGACTCAAAATGGCAATGCTGCAGGAAGCAGTTGCCTCCTTTGACTGTTCTTTGGTGTTTAGGAGTAGAAATTGGAGACCTTTGTTTGGTGTACTTCTAGACATTGAGTGAAACCTCCTTGTGCCTTTCCGTGCCTGGTACCGGGCAGTGATTGCTGTCTGTGCTGTTAATAATGGCTCTTGGAGGCAGCCAGTTGTGGACCCTGTTCTCTTCCCTTTCCCCTTTTATCTTTTTCCCTTCTTCTAATGTTTCTAAGCCTTCAGGGCAATTGAAAGCTTGAGCTTTGGACTCAGAAGCCTCTGACATCATGGGTTGGAGGCAGCCTTCATTAAGAGATCCTCTGCTAACTTCTCTGAGAGGAAAGGTTTTTAGGAAGCTTTCAGTTCTTCCCCCACTGGCAAGAGTTCCCTTTTCTAACTCCTCTCTATATCCATTATGGATTTCACCAAACACAAGCATCCTATTTACTGCTGTTTAAGAGGCTGCATCACAACAGAGCAACAATTCTGCTGTCTCACAGGAAGCTCAAGTGACAATTGAGTGCACCATCCCCCAAAAGTTCCACCGCTCCATTATGGGCCCCAAAGGATCCCGGATCCAGCAGATCACCAGGGACTATGGTGTCCAGATCAAATTTCCTGACAGGGAGGAAAATCCAGGTATGTCCATGGATGCATGTTCATGTGGTAGCTGGAGTGACCAAATGAATAGAGCATAGTGTGACCTACACTCCATACCAGTGGAGATGTTCTCTTAAAATCTATGGAGAACTGACCATAAGTGTTCCCTACAGTGTCCTTGAATCTGGGCTTAGCATCAACCTTGTCCCCTTTGGAAGAGGGGACACTTTGAGGAAGTAAAATGCAGACCTGGGGCATCTGAATGTGTTCTTGCCACAGGGTACAGGCAACACAAGGACCTGTACAAATGGTTCTGCAGATTTACCAAGGTCTCTCTGAGCTCTGCTGCTCTCCTTTGCTGGATGTACTGAATCCAGCACAGCTGGAACCTGTTGAGTACTCTGGCCAAGCCCGACCCTTCCTGCTCCAGCTTCCAGTGCTGTGCTAGTGAACATCTCTGAGAGAAGAGCTGACAGCCTCGCTTGTTGCCTCGCCTAAACAGAAGACTGCAGCTTCTGTTTCTGTAGTGCAACTGCAGATCCTTCCCCTATAGTCAGAGGCAGTGTCAGTGCTGTGCAGGGAGGTGTGAAGCAGAGTGTGTTGGTGTCCTGCACATGCCAGGTCAAGCCATGGCAAGCTGCCTGTGCTAGGAGTGGCCTCCTCCACAGCAGTCTGTAGTGTCTGGTCTCTTGTGGCAAAGTTCAGGCTGAGGACGTGGAGGGGGGCATGGTAAGCAAGGAGGGGGCTCTGTGCATTTGATGTGAGACTTTCCGTGTTGCCAGCCCCTGTTGCAGAGCCAGCTGTGCAGGAGAATGGTGAGGAAGGTGGGGAAGGCAAGGAGGGGAAGGATGTGGATCCCAGCTCCCCCAAGAAGTGTGATATCATCATCATCTCTGGGCGCAGGGAGAAGTGCGAGGCAGCCAAGGAGGCACTGCAGGTAGGTGGCTTTCTGAGCCCCTTAGTCCTCTCAGGTAGTGATGGCCTGAGGGAAGGAGTTCATTGCAGGCTTTATCATAGAATTGTTTTAGTGGATAGAAACCTCTTAAGATTATTGACTTCAACCTAAGACCACCATGGACATTAAAATATGTCCCAAAATGCCACGTCCACGCATTTCTTGAACACCTAGTGGGTGGTACTAAAAGCTGCTCAGTTAAGGTGGCATTCCAGTTGAACAACAATGCTAACTGTAGAGGTGATCTGTAGTGCTCAAGGGAAGTTCTCTGCTCTGTGATTTGATTGAGCTTGAATTACAGTGCCTGACCTTGAAATTGTTGGAGCTTGTAGGCAGCCCTGAGCTGCTTGCCACAAAAGCATGATGTGCTTGTTTCATGGCAAGCTCACCTCCACCTCTGTCACCATAAAAAGCTGGAAAGAGGAAGAATCTGATTTGAGGCTGAATCATTCTAGCTTTGGCCAACCTTGCCATGCTCCTTTGGTGATGTTTGGAAACCAAGGATATGAAACTAACCTGTTTCCAGAGGTTAGATTGCTCCTTTGGGAAAGATGCTTTTGACACTCCAGAGGTCATCTTGGTATTTGCAGCTCTTCTCTCTTCCTGTACAGTTTGTATCTAACAACATGTTCTTTTGGGCAAGAATGCAGCAGGCCAAAAGGCAAAAAAAGAAGTCTCTAAGTTGGTAAACTGTGCTCACTCACCTGCAGGCTTTGGTTCCTGTCACCATTGAGGTAGAAGTTCCCTTTGACCTTCACCGTTACATCATTGGCCAGAAAGGAAGTGGGATCCGCAAAATGATGGATGAGTTTGAAGTAAGTTGTTGCCCTTCTTCTGTCTTCTCCTCTGTCTTGGACAATCTGTAATGGCTGTGTTTTGTGGTGGTGGCAGTCAGTTGAGAGATGCTCAGGACTGTCATTGTTTGACCATGGACCATGTCAGGAGAAAAGGAGACTGTGTGATGTAGTCTCTGGCTCAGGCCTTGGCAGGGTTTCGTGCTGAAGCTGTATGATCGGTGTTGGTGCTGCTGAATGTTTCACGACTTGTTTGCTGCCTACAGGGATTCCTCATGAGTGTGAGTGTTGTTCTCCTGAGCCATGGGAAACAACTCTGCTGTGCTTCCCTCTTTGGGAGAGTGCCCCAGAAGCCCACAAGGATTCTTGGGGCTGCTGCAGGCTGCCTGCAGGCAGTGCTACTGAATGTGTATTTGCTTCCTAGCCTCTCCAGGCTGGCACGGGCACTGCTGAGTGCTGAAACAACCTGATAATGGTTGAAGAAGCAAGGTTCTATACCATCTAGACCTGATCCCAAACAATTGAGTGTAGGTGGTCCTGCTTGAGCAGTGGGGTTGGACCAGATGACCACCAGAGCAGTCTGTTTGGAATCTGGCCTTAGTGGGGAAGATCCACGAGATGCCAGCCTGCAGTGATGGGCACTACAAGTGGTACAAAACCATAACCACTGCTTGTTTCTCAGGTGAACATCCAGGTCCCTGCTCCTGAGCTGCAGTCAGATATCATCACTATCACTGGGCTGGCTGCCAACCTGGACCGTGCCAAGGCTGGGCTGCTGGAAAGAGTGAAGGAACTGCAAGCTGAGCAAGAGGATCGGGTAAGGCCTGTGCCTGTCCTTCCCTCCTGCCAAACAAGGCTTCCACCTCTGGGTGTCCTTTCAGAAAGTGCATGGACTCCTGGCACTCCTCACCTTTTAAGAGCACTCTTAGGTGCTGTGCAGGGGTAGAGTGCTTGTAAGTTTTAGCAAGAACTGACAGGAAGGTTTGGGATTCTGCTTTGGATAGCTTTGGACTGTTAGAGGCTCTGTCATGCTTTCATATGCCTTCAAGAGATGGCAGGGTGGGAACCTCACTGTGCTAGGAATCTTCCTGTGCCTAATTTTATTGAATCCCTGTCCCAGCTCTGAAGAAATAGATGAAGTGTGAGTTGAGATAGTTGTTTGCTACGTGTAGTTCCCTGCTGAACTTGGTGAAAGCTCAAGGCTCCAGCAAATAGTTGTGTTGGATGCTCTTGTATAGTCACGAACGCTCAAGTATGACCCTGCAGAATTTGTTCCAAGCATCTCAAATGCCAGAAGGAAACGCTGGGACGTAGATGGACACTCCTGGACCAGCTGTGATGTGTTCCCTGCTCTGGTGTATCTGACTCTGCTTCTCCTGTTCCAGGCCTTGCGAAGCTTCAAGCTGACAGTCACTGTGGATCCCAAGTATCACCCTAAAATTATTGGGCGGAAGGGAGCAGTGATCACCCAGATACGCACAGAGCACGAAGTCAACATCCAGTTCCCTGATAAGGACGATGAAAACCAGGTGAGAGGTTGAAATGCAGTGTAAAGAGGGCTGCTGATTCTCTGTGAGCATAGGAAGCAGAGCATATTCTCTAGGGCTCTGAACTCCCTCTGTTGCCTTTGGGTAAAGTGAAGGGTAAAAGAGATGAGCAAGGAGGAGGTTTGCTCAGCTGCATACCAGCCTGGTCTCTTTCACACTTCCCTGTACCCCAGGCCCAAGACCAGATCACCATCACTGGCTATGAAAAGAATGCTGAGGCTGCTCGGGATGCTATCATGAAGATTGTTGGCGAGCTGGAGCAGATGGTCTCTGAGGATGTGACCCTGGACCATCGTGTTCACGCACGCATCATCGGCGCACGCGGGAAAGCCATCCGCAAAATCATGGACGAGTTCAAGGTGAGTGCTGGGCTGATGTGGCACAACTTGGGCTGGGTCTGGTTGGCACTGCTGCTGCTTGCTCATGTGCTGAGAGCTTGGTAGCAGCTTGGTGCAAAGGGCTGAATTTTGGAGTGTCAGGCTCTTGTGGTCTTTGGATCTTATTCCAGTTGAGTGTCTCCATCTGGATCAGATGCAAAGGAAAAGCCAGCGCTGTCCTGCTGGCCTCCAGCTCTGCCCCTCTGTGCAACCCTTTTAGTGGGTCTCTTGCAGACAGGGTCCTGTGTGATCTTTGAAGAGAGGACATGGCTATGTCAGCTACTCCAGTTACTGCAAGTGGACAGCCAGGTCTCTTGCTGGGGGCTCTGGAAGGAAACTGTACTCAGGCACCCCTCAGCTTGAGCTTAACTCAAGGAAATACTCTGGACCCTGGAGGCATTCAAGACCAGACTTAATATGGTCCTGGGCAGCCTGTTGTAGTTGGAGGTGTCTCTGCTGACTGCAGGGGGATTGGACAAACTGACTTTTAATGGTCCCTTCCAACCTGATGCAATCTGTGAATCTGGATTTATTAGTTTCTCGAGGCCACTGTTGATTCCCTTGACCTTGGGAATCATGATGCACTCTCAGGTTTTCAAAAGTGACAATGTTTGACAAACTTTGACTCTGGGCAGGGCACCTTTGGGGACCTGTTGGCTGGCTGTTGTTGAAATGAGCTGTTCCTAAATGAGCTGCCTTAGGTTTTGGTCCTGTTTTATGTGGCTTCCTTGCTCCCATCTGGAAGGTGAGCTGTGAGAGAGTTCAGTGGCTGTGTGCAGGTAGTGCACTAAGCCAGCTCCATATAGTAGTTGTCAACCAGGAACATTCTTATCTGTGGAGGAAACAAAGCTTAGTGTGCTTCATGCTCATGGATTGGTGGTGAAATGGCTTGCAGCAGTGTGAGAACACCTTATGGAGTAATAGAACTGCTTTGGTTGTAAAACACCTTGAAAATCATTGAATCCAACTCAACACCACTATGGCCATTAAGCCACGTCCACATGTTTCTTGAACTTCCCTAGGGATGGTGACTCCAGCACCTCCCTGGGCAGCCTGTTCCAATCACTGAGCGCTCTTGTAAGCAAAGAAACTTTTCCTAATTTCCAATCTAGCCCTCCTCTGGCACAATTTCAGGGCATTTCCTCTTGTTATGTCACCTGATATTAGGGAGAAAAGATTGACCTTCACTTCACTCCAACTTCCTTTCAGGGAGCTGTAGAGAGCCAGGCCTCCCCTCAGCCTCCTTTTCTTCTGACTAAACAACTCCTCTTCAGATCCTTTGCCAGCTTCACTGCCCTTCTCTGGGCTTGCTTCAGCACCTTAGTGTCCTTGTAGTGAGGGGCCCAAAACTGAACCCAGTACTCAAGGTGTGGCCTCGCTAGTGCTGAGAACAGGAAGAGATCACTGCCCTGGTCCTGCTGGCCACACTGTTGCTGATCAGTGTCAGGAGGCAGGTGGCCTTCTTGGCCACCTGGGCACAGACTCTCTCCTTGGAGAAACAGACTTGTGGCAGTTGAACAGATCAGGGCTTTTCTGTTCTGTCAATCTAACGAGAAGGGTGAAGGGGAGCCAGTGATTTTTCAGATCTAAGTCGTGGTCTCTTGCATTGCAGGTGGATATTCGCTTTCCCCAGAGTGGAGCTCCTGACCCCAACTGTGTGACTGTGACAGGACTCCCTGAGAACGTGGAAGAAGCTATTGATCACATTCTCAACTTGGAGGAGGAATATGTAAGTGTTCAGCAGGGGCTTAGCAAGGATTTCCTCTGCCACAGAGCTGAATGTCTGAATTATCTCCATGTATCTCCTCTGCCACTGCATGAGAGAACTCAAGCCCTGTGCAGGTGGCAGTTGGCCCTCATCTACAGCTGTCCCTCAGTCCAAGTGGGCACTGAGTGCCAGGCTGTGCTCTGCAAAACAGTGTAAGGGCTGGCTCTGCTGTCCAGGAAAGGACAGTGAGAATGCTGGGATCCCAGCAGCATGTGCACCTACTTGCCTTGCTACAGCTTGCATCACTTAGGGGTTGGTGGCCCTCAGACTAGTGCAGAAGCACTGTGTTTGGTCTTTGTAGGATGGAGTGGTGACCTTGGATGGGTTGCAGCATGGTGAGGGGAGGGGACTGGCTACTGTTATAACTTTTGGAAGAGCTGTCAAGATCCCCCTGCTAACTAGATTGTCACTGCAGCTTGCAGATGTAGTGGATAATGAGGCAATGCAGGTGTACATGAAACCCTCTTCACACGAAGAGTCCAAGGCTCCATCCAAGGGCTTTGTGGTGAGAGATGCTCCCTGGGCCACTGTCAACAACGATAAGGTGAGTGCTGCTTCTGCTACAAGCCTGCCAAGGACTTACTTTGAGGTCTGTCCCTCCTATCTCTGCTGGGAGCACTGAGCACCCTCCCTGCTGTGGTGACAGAGAGAGCAGTGAAGGGCCCTCCTGCTCCTTGTGGTCTGTGCAAGCTGAGAGCAGGCCTGAGCTCTGTCTCTCCGTCTCCTGAAGCTGTCTCTCTCTTCTCACTCAGCCTGACTTATGGAGCTGCTGGGCAATGGGGGACCTTTACCAGAAAGTGTCTTGCCAGGTCCTGTTTGTTTTAGCAGTAGGGATGTGGCCTCAGAACTCAGGACTCTTTTGAAGCACAGAACTGGCTCAGTGTTTGCAACTGCAATCAAGCTGGGAGCTGCCACAGTGCTGCTGTGGGACTGGCCTGCCCTTGCTCCTCCCCACTGAGTTGCTGAGGTTGGGCCTTTGGAGCCCTCAATCCACCTGCCATTTGGCTCCGATCTGCACACTGCTAAATGTCCTCTCTAGGTGGCTTGGCTGTCTGCTGCCCAAAGGACACAATGATCACTTTCAGCACCTGCCCCTTAACTCTGCTGGTAGGGCGCTAGAAACGCTGCACTCCGTGCAGGAGCTTAACTTGTTCCCTTTTTGTTTGCTCTAGGCCCCTGACATGAGCAGTTCTGAAGACTTCCCCAGCTTTGGGGCTCAAGTGGCCCCCAAGACTCTTCCCTGGGGACCCAAACGATAATGACCTGGAAGCAGAAACTCCTCCAGCCCGCTGACCTGACACTAACCTGCCACAAATACTTCTGTCTGAAATCTGACCCAGCGGCTGGAGCAGAAGTCACTTGCCCCAAGAGGTCTCCTAATGGTGTCTGGAGTGCTAGACCCCATCCTGCTCCCCTCAGCTATCACTGTGGCTAGGACCCACCCTCATCTCTTGATAGATATTCTTTCCTCCTTTGGAACAAGACTTCCAGTCAGATTCAAACACTAAATGTGTGTGTTTTTGTTAGAAACTTCATAATTGACTCAAAGTGGCTAAGATTTGCAGCTCCCCAAGCGCTGGCAGAGCAATCTGCTCTCTTGAGCATGTCTTACTAGGCATTCTCGCCTTCATTAGGAGACCTCCTTTACTGTGGCTAGGAATCTACTTCCTGTCTCATGACCTCAGGAAATAAATTTCCTTGACTTTCTAAAGCCAAAACGTTTGCCCTCTTTCCTTTGTGTTTATCCCAGGCCTTGCCTTACCTTACCTTTGTAGTGTGCAATCAACTTTTTTTTTTCCCCTTTTAACTGCCAAACGTTCATTTAATGCTGACTGTGGGGAGAAGTTGAGATAATCTTAAAGGTCAGACATGTGCTTTTTAAAGGAACAAACCCCTCAGTAGGCTTTAGAGGCAGCAGAGGTGGAAGGGGCTGGAACAGCATCTGGCTGCTCTGGTCAAGGAGACAGCGGCAAGTGCAGCGCGTGGGGAGCGTGCCCCTGGTGCCCATGAGGCTTCCCGCGCGTGATGGCAGAGCCCCGCTAGCTGCCACCTTGCCTTGGTCAGCCTTCCCAGCAGCCAGCAGTGTGAGCAGGCAGCCGAGCCAGCAGCTCACAACGGTACTGGATGGGACAGGTTTGGCTCACCAAAGCTGCTGCAGTGGCATGGCCCAGGAGAAGCTGGTGGGAAGCACAACCTTGAGAAGCTGCAGTCGTCTGCTAGCACTGCAGCACCTAGAGGTGAGCGGCAGGGACGCCTCTTGCCGCTGCCTTCTTTCTACCTCAAAAGTCAGTAGGATGGCAGCCTCTCAGTGTAAGTGGGTAAGCAGCTGTTCCAGCTCTTGCCCTGGCATGCAGAGCAGAAGACTGGAGGAGAAGCAGGAGGAGCCTTTTGACTCGGAGTGGCTCCTCTGGAGGCAAGCTGAGCATGCTGATGAAGAGGCAGGCTGTCAGTCAGAAACCTGGGGCTGTTTGCTGAGCTATACCAGTGCCAGCCCCAAGGCCATAGGTGCAGCCTTGCCCCTAGCTGCAGGGCTTGTGAGTCAGGTTTCTGCTCTGGTGGCACTGAGTGGCACTCAAGGCCTGGGGCATTGAGCCCTCCCTGAAGCCTCCATCCATCCTATGGGCAGTAGAGGGTGATCTGTGTTCTGTCCTCTGGGCCACTTGCACCTAGACCCTGCCACCGCTTGCTCAAAGGGAGCTGTGTGTCCAAGCTCCTCCAGCCACGTCTTTGTGGAACGAGGCAGGGAGCATGGGGTCTCTGTTTCCTCCTGTCCCTGCCTCAGTCCTACAGAGACCAACAGTCTGAGCTGTTGGTTATCCCAGCTTCTTCAGCTGTTGGACAAGCCCGAGGCACTCCTCCTTAGTGCTGCTAAGGAGCAAAGGCCCAGACCTCCGGCAAACTGAGCCCAGTGTTCTTGCCTCTCCCTCTCTCTGGCAGGCCTAACAGGCCACTGCTTCTCCTTCCTGCACCAGCTCTCCTTGGAAGAGGCTGCTGTGCAGAAGTTGAACCAAAAGCTCACAGTGTGCTCCTTAAGTTTGAGAAATGACTGAAGCTAACCAGGGCGTGTTGCAGGGCAGGGTGGCCTTGCCTCCTGCAGGGGAGACAGAGTGGGTCAGACAGAACTAGGGTGACACCTTCCCATCTGTGTCTGTTACAAATTGATGGTCCCCATAGTTTAGGTCTGTCCTACATCACCAAGCCTATCGCCCCCTTCTTCCTCTTTATGCCCCCCCAAGCTCTCCCCAGTTGCACAGCTAGGCTTGAGTTACATTTGGGGCACCACCCTCTGGGCTCGTGCCCCATAGCCCGACCCTCCACTCTAAAGAAGGTCATGAAGTGATTGTACCTAGTACTGTCCCCCCCAGCACCCTCCTTCTGCAGCAGACTGTGGCATGTGTCCATTTCCTCTTTGACGTCTTCCATATTGTACGTTTCCATAGCAATGATCCCTTGGCCTTAACTTTGGAATCTGGAGACTATATGCAAACATGTAAAAAGGCTCATGAGTATGGATGACACTGGAATTTTATAGATTCTAAAATAAAACCTGAAACAGCTTGGAGTGTCATGGATATTATTTCTGGTGGTGTCTCAAGAGCCAAGGCAGCCCTTGCTTGGCCAGGCTTTGCCCCTCGCAGGAGTTCCAGCCTGTGTGCATGAGCCTCTGCTGCAGTCACATCCCTCTTGTGTTGGGAGCCCCAGAGCTGGACACAGTACTCTAGGTGAGGTCTCACCAGAGCAGAACAGAGGGACAGAATCACCTCTCTTCCTCTGCTGGCCACGCTTCCTTTGATGCAGCCCAGGATGCCATTGGCCTTCTGGGCTGCATGTGCCCATTGCTGGCTCCTGTCCAGCTTCTCATCCAGCAGCACCCCCAAGTCCCTTTCTGCAAGGCTGCTCTTAAGGGCTGCTGTGCAAGGCCACCAGCAGCAGCTAAAGACAGAAACGAGGACGACTGAAGGGCTGTGCTCCTTCTCCTCCATCCACGACAGGGACACTTTCCATGGTGAGAATTGCCCCTTCAGTACAGGGCTGGCCTCATGCTGCATTTCAGCTCTGCAGCAGAGCACCTGCACAGCTTTGTGTCCCCAGCTGTGTCGCCTGCTGCCCAGGATTTGCTAAGCTGAGCTCACCTTGGAATTGGTGTGTTTAGCACCAGCAGTCCCCACCCTGCTGCATCTGCCCCTTTGAACAAGTAAAGCCTTTGATTCTTTTAGCTTGCTCAAGCTGTGTCAGTGCTAGCACTTGCTGGGGGCCTGGAAAGTGAGGGAAACCTGACTTTTGCCAGAGAGTTCTAAGTTAGGGTCCTGGGGCTTTGAGACAGGCAGATACTGCAACATGACAGGCAGCAACGTTTATTTGAGCTCAAAGAGATTGATACAAAGGGAGAGCAGCTTCTTTTCCAAGTTCTTGAGAGCTGATGTTCCCTGGTCTGTCCCACACAGCTTGTGGCAGAACTGACTTCTGAACCTCTCCATGCTTCCCTGTGTCACCTGTAAATGTGTGATCAGCTTGCAGTTACCCTTTAGATGGTCAAGGTTGGTAGTGTGCTGGAACACACTACAAACTGGAGGGAGACTAAAAAGGCTGATTAAATAAATGATTGATTACTTCTTAAAGTGGGCTTCTGTTGGAGAACAGCGCCCAGAGATTTTGTAGGGTAGAGCCTGGGCCACAGAAGTGCCCCAAATCCATTGTGAGGGGGAGGGCAGAAAACAGCACTTGTCAAATGTGACACTTTTGGAGACGAGGGTCTGGTACAAACCTGGGCTCCTTGCTCTTCCTCAAACACTTCCCGGCGCAGGTCCATGAGGATTTCCACCAGCTGGGTCACCTGCACACGGCAAACCATTGCTTTCAGCCTGCTGGCTGAAGGGGGCTCAGAGTTGTTGCCACTCCTGAGCCTGGTTTCTGCCCAGAAAGCTGCAGCTGAAGCTGCTCCTCCCAGCAGCTCCCACACCAGTGTTTGCTGAGGAGAGGATGCAGCCAGGTACCTGCCAACAGCACAGCTCAGGTGGGCCCAGAAGGCTGACAGAGGGCAGACCACAGAGCTCACCTTCCCTGTTGCCTCCACCAGCACCTCCAGGGGAAGGCTGTGCTCCTCTGGCAGGCTGAGGAGGAGGCCAGCAAGCTCTTGAGCAGCAGGAGGCTTGGCTGTGGCAACTCGCTGGCCACCCTGAGGGAACAGGAAGACAATGTAGGTCAAGTGGATGTTGTCAGCACTCACCTCCCAGGCTGATCTCAGCCAAGGCCAGCCGAGGTGAAGCTCCTGGGCCACACTGGCTCTAAGGCCCTGCTGTGGGTCTGGTCCCTGCAGAGCAGGCAGGCCACTGGCCACACTCACTCTTTCAGCCCCTCCACCTTCTCCTGCCTGCTGGGCTTCCTCAAGGCACTCATCCACTGCTGGTAGAGGTCCAGGCTGAGGAGCTTGGAGAGGATCTTGCGCAGCAGTCCTGCAGTGATGCCAAGGGCTGGGCGTGAGGCTCCAGGCACTGCTGCCGGGGGTATGGGCGGCATCCTCGGCACTCGCTCCTCAGCAGGTGGCTGCTTTGCCACCCTCGCAGCTGGCAGCTGCTGGGCTCCAGGGCAGCAGGCTTCACCTTCGAGAGGGCGGCCAGCAGATGTGGGGCTGGCTCTCCAGAGGCACCTCCTGCCGCTGTCCAGGGCCTCCCGCAGCTGCCTGGATGCGCTCTCACTGGCCGCCAGACGGAAGATCCCCTCCGTGGATGGCCCCACCTGGTTCAGCAGAGCCAGCAGGTCCTGCAGGGGACAGAGGAACAGAGGTGGCTGCAGACAGGCCCTGGGGCAGAGGACCACTCCGCAGGGACAGAAGCATGTGGAGATGTCTCCACAGCTCTCCCTGGGCCAGGACAGAGAGGTGGCTTGGAGGCAGGGGATGTTAAGGACAAGCTGGCACTGAGCCCAAGCCCCACTCGAGGTCCCTGTGCTGGGGACAGCAGTGTGGAGGGGGAGCCAGTAGGATGGGGATGGGGAAGCCCTGGCCAAGCTTACTCACCTGGATGGGCTTGGGCAGGTGCCCTCCTGGCTGCAGAGAGTTGTCAGCTGCTGTCCAAAGAGAGCTCCGCTGCTGGCAGAGGCCAAGGGCCTGGGAGCCTCTGCAGACACTGACGTCCCTCGCTAGCCACAGGGCCACGGCAAGCCCCTCCTGGTGCTGCGGGGCCCAGCAGCTGCCAGGGAGAGAAGAGCAATCAGCTGCTGAGGAGAAGTGCCAGGGGAGGTGTAGCACAGCTTCCCAGCACTGTCCCCCTGCCACCCAGCACAGGGGACAGAGGAGCAGGGAAGGGCCACCCTGCCCCAGGCTTCCTGGGCTGGGCAAGGAGAAAGAGCAGGAGGTGAGAAGTGATGCAGCAGCTACTGCTGGCCAGAGCAGCCTCTGGGGCCAGAGCTGGATCAGGAGGGACAGTGACAGTGTGGTGGCCACTCAGCTGCTTCAGCAGCAGCTTGATGGAAGGCAGCTGGGTCACTCGGGCTCCCTCCACTCCCTCGGCTGGCCTGTGGGTGGGGAAGGGGCAGAGAAGGAGCTGGGTGAGGCCCCAGCTGCCCATTCTCTCTCCTGCCAGCCCGGGTTAGTTTCTTCTCTGCGATGGCCTGCATGGCAGAGGGGAGCTTACACTCTTGGCTGAAGGAAACGGTGTGCAAGTTTTAGCTGTGCTGCTCACCTGTCTAGTCAAAAGACTCCTTCCCCCTTTTACTCCTTTATCAGCTCATGTGATGCTAACTGGAGAGCTGTTGAGGTAGAATCCTCAACATCTGTCAGGGCAAAGCTGGCAACGCATGCTGCACGCAGCCACTGACACCGGACACACTTAGCGGTCCTGATCTTAACCCATTTCGCTTGCCGAAAGGTAGCCTGCAGCGTCCTGAGCTGACGGACACTGCTCAGGGCGGCTGCGGCTGACAAGTCCGGGCCGTGCCGCAAGGCGGCGCTCACGGCGCGCCGATAGGGCAGCCAGGCGGGCAGCGATGCTTGCCTGAGGGATACATAGAGGTAGGGGACAAATCCTGGCACCCCCTGCACGGATTACCCTGACACCCCTCAGCCTGATGCACCTGCGTGGGCTGCATCTGCCCCTTTGGACAAGGGCTGTGACTGGATTTTCCCGCCTTTCTGCTTCTACAGAGCCTTCTGGATTACAAATGTTGAGACGCTGAGCAGTGAGTAAACCAACTCTCTTTCTTCAACTGTGTGAAAGGTTACGCTGAACCTTGAAGCAGCAGTTTGTGCTGCAAGACTCTCTCCAGTTGTTTAAATTCCCTAAAACCTTTCCTAAAATCACTGAAACCAATCTGATTGAATATAAACATTCTGCCAAACTGAGCTTCACCAACCGCAGAACAGAATCTGTGTGTCTGTGTTAACTGGAAAGAAGCCTGGAGAAACTTTCTTTAGGTATCTAATGAACGATTTAATAATGTATCTATGGGGCGCGACCCAATTCACTGCTAATACAGAACTAAGCACCTATTTAACATGGGTAAAGGGCATTGTTTTCTAAGGCTGGGCAGACCATGGAAACGCTGATGGGTTTGGTGCAGCAAGGGAGAGGAGACAGTGAGGGGAAGGGTTCCTAAGTGGAAAGGGAGCTTTTCTTTGTCTATCTACCCGAGGGATATGGTGGAAAGTCTAATCGCTGGAGGACTACGGAACAAGGGCGGACAAGAGATAGCAGTTCTGGTGCAATTCCTGCTGCGCCTCCTGCTCTGCTTCCTGATGTTCTTCGTGATCTTTGTGGCGCCTTTCGTGATGTTCTTCGTGCTCTGCTTCCCGGTGTTCTTTGTGGTCTTTCTGGCAGTCTTTGTGATCTGCTTTGTGGTGTGCTTCCTCCTGTATTTCCTGCTGTTTGTGGTGTTCCTCCTGGTGTCGTTCTTGGTGCCGTTCTGGGGCTCTCAGCTTGCTGTAAACTTCGAGTCTGCTTCCTTCTTTCTCTCCTCGCTTCACTCAGCTTTTTGCTCTTGATGTAATCCTCTTCTTCATGCATGTAGTCTTTAAGAAGTCCAATCTGCAAGTACAAGCACGTGGCGTCAGAAACATCTCCCTTCTATTAAAACTTCACACTTTTAGCAATTCATTTCTTTCCAAACTGATTGTCACTGCAAAAAGATAGAAACCAAATAAATAGAGGAAGGCACCTCCCATACATCTGGCTGGAGCAGCACTACCTGGTCTCACCATTTTACTATTGTTTGTTGTTCCTTTAGCTTTGTCTTTAAATGGCAGTGAAAAACAGCCATGTTAAAAGGAAGGGATGCTGAGGAAATTAAATCTCAACTAAGTTTTTTCTTGATAAGGAGAGAGAACAGAAGCTTCTGGCAATTATATGCCAAAAATCAACACATGGAGCAAAACAGAACAAGGGGACACAGCCTCAAGTTGTGCCAATGGAAGTACAGGCTGGATGTTAGGAGAAAGTTCTTCACAGAGAGAGTGATTGGCATTGGAATGGTCTGCCCAGGGAGGTGGTGGAGTCACCGTCCCTGGAGGTGTTCAAGTAGAGACTGGCTGAGACACTTAGTGCCATGGTCTGGTTGACTGGCTAGGGCTGGGTGCTAGGTTGGACTGGATGATCTTGGAGGTCTCTTCCAACATGGCTGATTCTATGACTCCAGAAAGGCATTTGCATGTCTTTTACTTCTCACATCACCAAAGCCTCATTGGAGCTCTACTTAGAGACTTCAGGTGTTGGATTGAGTTTTACTCCCTAACAACTGCCCTCTACAACCAATTAGCACACTACCCCAGATGACAAAGATGAAAGAAAATTATCAACCAACAATTCAGCTTTTGAGGTTAGAGGGTTTTTTTGCATTAGATAACCACAGGAGACTATTAATATGAACAAAGATCAAGCACAGATGCTAAAGTATGTAGTAAATATGTATCTGTGGCTAGTGCCTGAGCTCTGACAGAGTTGAAGGCACACAGTCAGCTTTTAAATGGCACCTACTTTTTTTTCTACCTTTTGAACAGCTCTGACTCAGGTGGACATTTCCTCCCCAGGGAACTATATACTCCTCTACCCTTGGCTGCAAGTTTGTACCTTCAGGAGTTGATTCCACACGCGCTGGTTATCAATTCTTCCTCCAAGGGTGTCCATGGCATCTGCCATTAGCAATTCCAGCTGCAGTACCAAGAGAAAAACGATCAGGGTGGAATTCACACAGAAATAACTTCTCTAAACACACAGATTAAAAGCTAATTACAAAACCATTTGTATGCCGATGATTTTACTACTCATCTTTTACCACTGCCACCTCATCTCTGCTTCAGCCATTACTCTCTCTTATTGTGGGTATAAAATACTTAATGGGAAATAGTCCCCTGGGAATTTTGTATTTAAGCCTGTAGGTTTTTAATGCAGTAAATGTTTGCACTTTGTAAAGGAAGACTTAGGCTGTAAATAACAAAGGCTCCTTATTTCACTCTTTAGCTGTCTGGGATATTCTGTGTTGTACAGGAATGCTTTTTAGTGTTTTCTCCCAAGGCTAATGTAGCCTAATTTAAAGCAGCATGTAAAACCTCACAAGTGGGCAACACTAAAGCTGAGAGGCTTTTACTGTAGCTGGAAGTATCTAGCTCATTTCCCCCTGCTTTTACTATGCCTTTGCTCTATCAGTGAAAATTGCACTCTTGTAAATTCAGTGTGTTTTAGACTTTAACTGTAGGTGATAATAATCATTTGGCTTCTTTGGCATTTTCTCTCACACCATTTAACTGCCTTGCAGTGTGGTAGGGAACAGTCCCTACTGGCATAAGAGCAGCCTGTGCCATGCAGGCTGGTGCTAGTGGGAAAGGTAAAGCCCATTAACTGCTCCCTGGTGAAGTCACTCTGCAAGTTCTCACTGGCAGTCATGTGCTTTAACACTGTCATTCCTGAAATTCCTAAAGTATTCTATCTACCAAAGAACCTGAGCCTCCATTTGCACACAGGGACTAAAGAGCTATTTTAGAGCAGCATGACAGGACTAAGAAAAAGAAATGCATGCTGAATGAAGCTATTTTCATGCTCTGGATGGGGTAACTGGTAGAGGTTTTCTGCTTTTATTCTTTTAAAAACCATTTTCTACCTTGGGCTCAGTAAATCAAAACATTTATGTGTTTTGTTGAAAGGTTTGCAATCTGTCACTTAAATCTCCTGGCACAGACCCTTGTTCTGCCCAGTTCTACCCTTAAGAGACTGAAGACCTTTGCCTTGTGTGACCTAGAGCCTCCAAAAATCTCTCCAGGGAGGTCAGGCTTCTGATTACTCCATGACAAGATACAGGCAACAGTGTCAGGAGCCTTCTGCCTAGTGTGTGAGGTACAGAAAATATTGTACCCTGGAGAATAACCTACCACTGACATATGGACCAATAACTCAAGACCCTGTAGCCAGCCTTGAAATGTAGGCTGCTGAAGTTTAATACTAGAAAATGTGCATCAAAAGGAGAATGTCTTTTAGTAACACAGTTTCTCAGCAATGTCGTTTCCCCTTCTCTCTAGGCCAGGCTTCAAAGCCTGGCAACCACCTCCTGCAGTTGCAGGCCGCTGCTCGCCTTGCCCAAAGCAAGCTGCTGTGAAGCTTTCATTGTACAGAGCTTAGGAACTCTGCAGGACTGCAAACAAACATCGAGGGACCTGCTTGAGGAAAACCAAGAGTTTTTAGTGAGCTCAAGTTGGATCATACAAATTGGACTGCATTTAAACGCAGGGACTGTGGAGGGACTTGGTTTTTTCTGCTAGAAGGCTTACAATTTGCATGTCCCTGAGCTCCCTCCCTCCCCCATCTGAAAGCCCAGCAGCCTGGTGGAAGAATAACCACACAGGACTTGTGCCACATCCCCTCCCAGCCTGGCTCCCTGCCTCTGAAAGCCAAAAGAAATACTTCCCAGTCTGGTATCCTCCTGACTGAGGTCCTGCAGGTAGGGAAGGGTTGCTATCTCAGCCAGCACTTGCTCCAGCAGTTGGTCTCGTTTCTCCAGGCTCTGCATGCGGCCAAAGAGGCTGGCCTGCTGCAGCTTCTCTATTGCACGGGAGCATGGGCAGGGGTCCTGTTGGATCACAAAAGCAGCTATGTTAGAGGAGAGCCATGGAAAACACACCTGTCCCTTCAGTCCTGTGCCTTGAGGCCTATCACAGTATCACAGTATCACACAGTATCATCATACAACCCCAAGCAGCACTACAGGCTGGGGACAGAGTGGCTGGGAAGCAGCCAGGAGGAAAGGGACCTGGGGGTACTGGTAGATAGTAGGCTGAAGATGAGCCAGCAGTGTGCCCAGGTGGACAAGAGAGCCAGTGGCATCCTGGCCTGCATCAGGAGCAGTGTGGCCAGTAGGACAAGGGAGGTTATTCTTCCCCTGTACTCAACACTGGTCAGGCCACACCTTGAGTACTGTGTCCAGTTCTGGGCTCCTCAATTCAAGAGAGATGTTGAGGTGCTGGAGCATGTCCAGAGAAGGGCAACGAAGCTGGTGTGAGGCCTGGAACACAAACCCTATGAGGAGAGGCTGAGGGAGCTGAGGGTGTGCAGCCTGGAGAAGAGGAGGCTTAGGGGTGACCTCATTGCTGTCTACAACTACCTGAAGGGAGGTTGTAGCCAGGTGGGGGTTGGTCTCTTCTCCCAGGCAACCAGCAACAGAGCAAGGGGACACAGTCTCAAGTTGTGCCAGGGGAAGTATAGGCTGGATGTTAGGAGGAAGTTGTTGGCAGAGAGAGTGATTGGCATTGGAATGGGCTGCCCAGGGAGGTGTTCAAGAAAAGACTGGATAAGGCACTTAGTGCATGCAAAGTGGTGTTAACTAAACTGGGTACACTGTTAAATCATTAGAACTACTAAAATCCATTAGAACTCCACCTAATGCAATTCACTGAGCACTTCTGGGCAGAGAGGGAGCATGTGCAGCATCAATTACCCACCAAAAAGCATGCATCATTCACACACACACAGACTGCTGCCACCACACACAATGCACCCCAGAAACTGAGCTTTATACTCACAGTTAGCTTGGTGCTTCTTATAAAATCCATTGCTGCCATGACCTTTTGCCCAGTGCTTTTCCAATATTTCTCTGCTTCTTTGTCCAGGAGAGTATTGAAAGGTGCAGTCTGGTCTATGAAATCAAATCACAAAACCATATCCAGTGTTTATTCAGCTACGTTTTCCATGATGGACCTAGCAAGATGATAGGTAAGCTGGAGAGGGAGAGAGGATGACAGGGAGAGCTGTCTGGACAGTCAAGGCTGCTGACACAGTGAAATGGGACTTGAGGACACCTCTGAGCTATGCCAGGTATTAAGCAAGTTGGAGTACCTGAAAGCATTGACAGTTTTCTACTTGTCCACTTTTCCACGAGTTTTCCAACAGTTTTGCTTCTGAAACCCAGCGTCAGAAAGTGCAGCCTGGGAGATCCAGAGAGCCACTTAGTTGATTTTGGCAAGATGTGAAATGCCTGAGGATCTGGAACAGAGGAACAAAAATTATTGCTGCTGTCACATTTCTTTTGAAGAACAATAAAGGAGGCGTGAAATGTAATCCAGAAAGCTTGCCAAAACAAAGGTGCCTAAACCAACCCACCCAGCTAAGAGTGGGGTTTGAAATTCCAGACTTTGCATCCTTTCATATCCATCTCTTCACAGATTTTGCATTTTCCCCTTTATCTTTCTCAATCACCAACTCAAAGCCAGGTGTTACTACGGTTAACTATGTTCCAAGTCACCAAGTTAATGATAGCAAGAAATGTCTTTTATCCCCCTGCCTCTCTTTGCCAAAATATCGTGCCCATTTCTCTTGAAACATGGCTGCAGCCACCAGAGTTTCAGCCTCTGTTTGCTCTAGGAGATGCTATATGAGTTTGTGCTACCAGATGACACCAGGCTCTACAAAGCCCTGGTTCACTCTGGATCCCACTTGTCTTTAATGGGCTAAAGGGAACCTGGCTATCTACTCCCATTCTTGCAGCTGAGATGCTCTCAAAGGTGGTGGTCAGTCCATTAGTGCTTGTAGAGGGGAGGCTATTTTGGGGGAAGAAGGCTGTTTTGCAGAGATGACCATCAGTGACTGACTGAAATCCAGAGAGATCAGCAGGAACTTGGCTCTCACCGTCACCACGATACATTGCAAATCTATCTTTGAACAAAAGATTAGTTGCAATAATGAAATTCAACAATGAGACATGGGGCTTCATGGAGACAAAAAATCATCTTGCAGCAGGATGCCTGTTCTTCACCTAAGTACTGAACTGATTACCTAAAGCATGTACACTGACAGAGCAAACCTCAGAAGTTAACTACCTATCCTCCAGAAGTTTAGAAATGCTTAAGCTCAAGCTCCAGACTCTCTCAAACTCTTTCTAAGTCAGCCACAGAGACACACAGCATACAGTGCTCATGGGCATGTGAGGTCTGTTACCTGTATAGTGGTACTGCAAGTATTCAGGGTTCTTCTCAGCAAAAGTGTGCTGTATCTTGCTTATTATGCTTTGAGCCTTTTTTTCTGCCTCAGATGGTGTGTACAGAACTGAAAAAGATGACTCAGTAGTGATGGCTTCTTCAATCATAGCCTAAAAAAGGCAAAGAAATCACACATTTCATCTCACTTAATGGCTACTGTTCCTAGTGATATTAATGCCTTATGTGGGCAAGGTGGCCAGATCCACTCTGGAAGGCAGAAGAGTCTTCCATTGCCCATGGCCCAAATGCTGCACTCCCTCTGGAATGGACTTTAGCCTCATTGGAAGTGGGGGGTTAAGGCTGGGACACCACTGGCAGTGAGGAGTTCCTACAGCCATAAGCATCTTCCAGCAAAGGGTCAAGTTTGTAAGAGCTCTCCTCAGCAAAAAGGGGTACCCTTAAACTTACATTTGTGCTGATGTGGCTGAAGAGCCATCTCACATAAGTATCACTCAAGAGACCTGTGTCATTGAAGTCAGTGGTCTAGTCCCCTCATAAGTGGTCTTTGTAGACTGTGGTCTTGCCTAGCCATCCTTCATGGAGCACTTTAGGTTCCTCTGAGACCATCTATTACAGTCATTTTTCCCTCCCCTTCCAGTTGAAGAGTTTGGAAAGGTGTCAGAGGATTAGTACCATTCAAGTTGCAAAAGGAAAGTGTCACTAAGGTAGGAAGACTTCACCAAAAAAATAGCTTAGGGGACTGTACAATATCCAGAATGAAACTTTGTAGCAGTCCATAAAATTGAAGTATGAGCCAAGGGTTAACAAGTTTGAATTTTGCCCTTAAAATTAGCCCAAGAAAATCGACTTCATTCTCAATGCAGTAGTACTGCCTGGTGCCCTGTGGATTGAGATGCCCAAGAGCTGCCTTTGTTGGCAGTCTTTCAAGCAGCAATCCTTCATTTTGGTCTTAATAATGAGATGAGCACCTCCTTCCTCACTGAGCTCTCAATTTCTTACCTGCCAGTAGTATCTGATGTACTTGCTTGTATGGCGTTTAGTGCCTCCTCTCAGCCAGTAGATATAGTCAGCAATCATGGTGCTCCTGATGGCAAAAGCAGAGGAAATGAGTGTATGGGGAGAGAAGGATGGCTACAGCAAAATGCAAGGCAGGGAACAGGAAAAGAGTGTACCATGAGGTTTGTATCAAAAGATTACACATAACTTCTTCACAGAGAGAGTGATTGGCATTGGAATGGGCTGCCCGGGGAGGTGGTGGAGTCACCATCCCTGGGGGTGTTCAAGAAAAGCCTGGATGAGGCACTTAGTGCCATGGTCTAGTTGACTGGCTAGGGCTGGGTGCTAGGTTGGACTGGCTGATCTTGGAGGTCTCTTCCAACCTGGTTGATTCTATGGTTCTGTGATTCTATAACTCTCAGTCTTTGTCCAACTTTAAGACCAGCACTAGTAAACATTTTTCAGTTAGTGAAACTGTCTGCAAACTCACAGCCCTACCTTTTCTTTGGTCAGCTTTTGCATCTTTTGCTCTCAGCAGCTATCTAATGAGTGTAACGTAACACTTGGGTCTAGTTTGTCTTTCTGGTTTTTGCTTTAGAGTATTTGTGAGGCAAATGTTGTACATTTCTGTTAGGACAGCATGAACATGTGTAGCACCCTGCAGCACAGCTGCCTGAGAATATCACTTGTCTATGGCAAACTCAGGCATAGTTCACCTTTGATTAAACTACTTGTTACTAAAGAATGCCCAAACTGAGAGTAATCTGCTACCTTGCTACGCAATTGAGTATGCTTTAGTACTCCCACTGTAGAGAAGCAGAGAAGGTGAACAAAGCATTCAGCTTTGCCAGCTTGACCTGGTGATGATTTTGAAGAAAGCCCTTCACTGTGTCCTGAGGTGCAGAATGGAAACAAACATGCAGCACAAAGCTGAGGAAAGGCTTCAAACACATCTGTGACATTATTCTGTAACTTTGGTCTACTGGAGGTCGTCCACAGAGCTTCCAGTTTCTGTGGCAATAGCAATAGGTAGTTTCTAGAGTGTTGGTGGCCTCTTCTAGCCACCCATTGGAAGGAAGGAACTTTCAATCAGCTAAGATATCAGGAAGCTGCTAAGTGACAGAAAATTACCTTTGCTCCTTACTTCAAGTGATCTCATCTAGATCTGCAGGAAGTAGTAAGAGAAGGCCTCAGTCACTACCATGTGATGTTATCCCTCTGCAGACCCACTGTTTGGAAAGGGTTAAGTAGAACTATTTCTTCAGTGTAACAGGAACATAAATATTTAGATGAGCTCAGAAGCTGACCCATGGCTATTTGAGAGCTCTAATGCCTGAGATACAAGATGCAAAATAAGCTACTGCTTTCTTCTTGAAGACCTTTCCTATTTGCTTCTGAGATTCGAAGGGGAAAGTGATGTTTATAAGTGGAGTAAGAAGGAGCCAATCAATGTAATGCAATTATCTTGTTTGAAAAGTGAACAAATAATAACAATTAATTTCTAAACAGCTCTATGGATCCTAAATACATTCAAAGTCATTACTTTGACATTTGAGAGTCACTTGAAAACCCCTACATGATGAGAGACAGAGCTCCAGAACATGAGCAGGAGTGAAATTACTGTCAGGACCTGGGGGTACTGATAGATATTAAGCTGAAGATGAGCCAGCAGTGTGCCCAGGTGGCGAAGAGAGCCAATGGCATCCTGGCTTGCATCAGGAACAGTGTGGCCAACAGGACAAGGGAGGTTATTCTTCCCCTGTACTCAGCACTGGTCAGGCCACACCTTGAGTGCTGTGTCCAGTTCTGGGCCCCTCAATTCAAGAAGGATGTTGAGGTGTTGGAGCATGTCCAGAGAAGGGCAACAAAGCTGGTGAGGGGCCTGGAGCACAAATCCTATGAGGAGAGGTTGAGGGAGCTGGGCCTGTTTAGCCTGGAGAAGAGGAGGCTCAGGGGTGATCTTATTACTGTCTACAACTACCTGAAGGGGCATTGTAGCCAGGTGGGGGTGGCCTCTTCTCCCAGGCAACCAGCAATAGAACAAGGGGACACAGTCTCAAGTTGTGCCAGGGTAGGTATAGGCTGGATGTTAGGAAGAAGTTCTTCACAGAGAGAGTGATTGGCATTGGAATGGGCTGCCCAGGGAGGTGGTGGAGTCACCGTCCCTGGGGATCTTCAAGAAAAGCCTGGCTGAGGCACGATGGTCTGGTTGACTGGCTAGGGCTGGGTGCTAGGTTGGACTGGATGATCTTGGAGGTCTCTTCCAACCTGGTTGATTCTATGATTCTATGACACTCACCTGTATTACTAGCCCCAAATTGTGGCAAAAATTAATGTCACCTGTGCATAACACCTGGATGTTGCTAACTGCTGCAGCATGCTGGCTAGAACTGCCTTTTAAACATTTCACCAGTGAGCAGCTAAATGCACAGGGAAGCTGCTACAAAACCCTTCTGTCCTGCCAAGCACACCATCAGATTGATGATGAGCTACACTTCTGCGTTTGCTGCCGTTTCTGGGTCATGAGCTCGTTGCTAGAAAGCAGGATTAAGCTTCCTGCAGGGAAAATGGCACTTGAATGAAGAGTAAGTTTCTTGTTTTTATTATTGCCTGTCCTCTGGATGGTAAACCACTTTCTGTGTTGTATGGAGATTGCTGCACAGTGATAACAAACGTTTCTTGTCTAATGGCAGCTGCCATGTAGAGTAAGGGCACAGAGGTTGCTTTACCAGTGTGAGGTGAGCAATGCCTGGGGAAATGAGCAAGCCCTTAAAATGCCAGGGCATGCTCAAAAGAACAGGCTGCTGAGTCCAGCAAGATCTTGGACTCCCTGTGGCCTGATGTGAAGCAAGTGCCCGTCCAAAGGGACAGGCTGCACAAAGCCAGGAGCTGTGGGAGCCCACGGGGCCTGTGTTAGCTTCACAGCTGAGCAGCTGGAGAAGAGATGGGAAGCTGGAACGAATTGGCTCTGACAGTGGTGCCATGATTCAGAGCTCTGTGGTCTGTGCTTGATCTGGGCTCTAGCTGGTGCTTGTTGTGCTCTTCTGTGTGTCTTGGATCTCATGCTCCCTGGTAGGTGTCATAACCTCGTACGTGCAGCATTCGGCTTGAGTTCTGGTAGGGGATGCGGAACAAAAGGGTATTGAAGGCTCCCTCCTGCCTCTGAGAGGACCCTGAGTGAGTTACTGTGTGACACTGGGGCCAGTCTTGGCTATAAAGAGTAATGCATGTGGCACAGAACTCAGAGCTGGTCGTTTGGGATAGGTTGATGTGAAACAGAGGCCGCGTGGAGCCTCGTTGGGACTTTGGGCGCTCTCAGCCCTTCTCAGAGCTGCTGTCCTGTGTCGGTGTACGAAGCGCCCTGTCGGCGCTACTCTGGAGAGAAGAGCGTCGCAAACGCAGCGCAACTCTCCGAGCCTTTGCTCGTGTGAGGCAGCAAAGCGGGCGCCGCCTCTTTCCCTGCTCGGGGCGGCCCCTCGCCCGCCGCAGCGCGGTCCCCTCGGCGTCGGGACCCTGCTCCGTGCCGGAGCCGCCTGACGGCCAGAGCGGAGCTGCGCTGGGGCGGGCGGCGGGCGGCGCCCAGCGCGGGGTGCGGCCAGGCCGCGGCTCTGCCCTGGGCCTGGCGGTTGCCGCCATAACGGTGCGGAGTAACGGTCGTGAGGAAGCGCAAGGTTCCAGGGGGGAGCTCGGCGTTCGTGGGTGAGGGAGGGCAGTTGCTACGACGGCAGACTTGAAGATGTTTCTATAGAAATGGCTTTCTTGGTTTATTTCAGGTTAGGAACACTGAAACAGTTAGGAGAGAGAATGAATATAAACTTCTCTCTTTCTCTTTTTCCTCCCAAGAGTAAAGCTAGGCAGGTGCAAAGGCAGGTAGCAGACGTGATGGTGGGTGCAGGCAGGGGCAGGCTGCCTGAACTGGAGCACTCTTCCAATAAAGAAGTTGTTTCTGATGTCCAATCTAAGCTTGTCCTGGCACAGCCTGAGGATATTTCCTCTCATTCTATTGCTAGTTACCTGGGAGGAGAAATCAATGCCCACCTCGCTGCGCTCTCTGCTAGTTGTAGAGAGTGAGGTGGTCTCCCTGCAGCCTCCTCCAGGTGAAAGCACCTCAGTACCCTCAGCTGCTCCTCCTAAGGCTTGTTTTCTAAACCTTTCACCAGCTTCATTGCCCTTTTCTGTACATGCTTCAGCTCCTCAATGCCCTTCTTGTAGTGAGGAACCCCAAACTGAACCTAGTATTCAAGATGTGGCCTCAAGAAAGAGTGTCCAGTTCTGGGCCCCTCAATTCAAGAAAGATGTTGAGGTGCTGGAACATGTCCAGAGAAGGGCAACAAAGCTGGTGAGGGGCCTGGAGCACAAATCCTATGAGGAGAGGTTGAGGGAGCTGGGCCTGTTTAGCCTGGAGAAGAGGAGGCTCAGGGGTGATCTTATTACTGTCTACAACTACCTGAAGGGGCATTGTAGCCAGGTGGGGGTGGCCTCTTCTCCCAGGCAACCAGCAATAGAACAAGGGAACACAGTCTCAAGTTGTGCCAGGGTAGGTATAGGCTGGATATTAGGAAGAAGTTCTTCACAGAGAGAGTGATTGGCATTGGAATGGGCTGACCGGGGAGGTGGTGGAGGCACCGTCCCTGGGGGTCTTCAAGAAAAGCCTGGATGAGGCACTTAGTGCCATGGTCTAGTTGATTGGTTAGGGCTGGGTGCTAGGTTGGACTGGATGATCTTGGAGGTCTCTTCCAACCTGGTTGATTCTATGATTCTATGATCAGTGCCAAGTCCAGGGCTGAGGTTTACTTGCAGATTTAGTTTGCTTTCCAGGTGAGGGCGGTATTTAGATGTTATGTGTCTTTTAATAAGAATGTCAAAAAGCTGAGTTAGCTGTACCACAGCTAATAAGATCCTTAAACTTCTTCCTGCCTTAAGGATTGCTTACCTCTAGTCTCTGCAGTCAGATGAATGAGAGTTGTTTGTTCTGGCAGAGGGACAGGCAGTCTGTTTTACCCTACACGTATACAACTACTTTCAAGTTACTGGTGTTCTAACTGGTGATAAAAGAGCTGTCTTAAGCTTTTCACAGAACCCAGTGACACTGTTAAATCTGCACAGCATTTTCATTAGCAGAAAGATGAGAACAAGAGGACACAGCCTCAAGCTGCGCCAGGGGAAATTTAGGTTGGAGGTGAGGAGAAAGTTCTTCACTGAGAGAGTCATTGGACACTGGAATGGGCTGCCCGGGGAGGTGGTGGAGTCGCCGTCCCTGGGGCACTTAAAGGCGGGATTGGACGTGGCACTTGGTGCCATGGTCTAGCCTTGAGCTCTGTGGTAAAGGGTTGGACTTGATGATCTGTGAGGTCTCTTCCAACCCTGATGATACTGTGATACTGTGAGAGCTCTACAGCTTAATGAGAAAAAGAAGTTAAATCCCTTCTGTACTTACAACTCCAGATTTCAGGTAAAGAGGCAGCCTTATTTTTCTGTGAGTTAAATAAAATGTTCACCTTACTGCTGATTCAAGGCTATTCAGTGTTCAGGATAGTCTGCACTATTTTAGTACAGTGCTTTCATGCCTTATTGCTCATCTGGCTAGACCTTCTCTTGCAGAGGTGTAACAGGCAGCTGTGGGGTCACAGCCCATGGGCTTGGTGACTTCAAGGACACATAGGCTCTGATAATTCTTCTTTTAGGAGCCTTGAGGCTCACTCTTGGGTGCATGCTCCCTTTATAGCACTTATGTCCTTGAAAGTAAGGGTTGGTGGTTTGTCTGCTCTGTCCTTAGAGTTCATCTGGTCCCCTGAGCTGCTTCCACAGCTTGTGGGTACCCCTGCACATCTGTCTCTTCTTTCATCCTTCCCTAAGGTAGTAGTCCTTTTATTGGCAGGCAGAGTGATGTCTTCTTGGCCTTCTCCAAAGACATTTTCTTGGGTTTGGGACAGATGTGAGCTGAGGGCCCTTTCCAGCTTCTACCACTAGCATCCATCTTAAATGATGAGCAAAATGACTCTTTTAGTCTCTTGCCTAATTCACACTGTCTGTTCTGCCATTAGTTAGCTAATGATTTGTGACATATTTTCTGAACAGTCCCCTGTGAGTGTCTAATGTTAGTAGTAAAGGTGCTAAGTCCCCACTGCATTTCCTCATGCATTTCTGTCATGTAAGCATTTTAAGTGGTTAAAAACTTCTGCTGCGTGATGGAAAGGTAAAGATTTTGGCAGCAATAATGCAGGCACACAAGCAGAGCTTGCAGGCTTTCTTCCTGCCAGCAGTTCCCGTTCCCACCAGCAATCCCCTCATCTGCACACAGGCTGTATTTTGCAGCATCCCACAGTATACCCTGAGATCTTGGGGTTTGGTGGGGTTTTGTTTGTTCTAAACTGTTACTGTCTTCCACCCGCCCTCCACTTGGAGTACACCTGAGCTTCTGCCCAAGGTTACAGGGAAACCAGGGAGTAGCAGATGCTTGTGTGCATGTAGCTTTAACCCCAAAGCAACCCTGGGACCTGATCAGGGCCCATCCCCGTGCCCAAGAACAAGCAAATGCTCCTCCAGGCATTAGCCTGAACAGCAGCTAGGGACATCATTGGGGCGATTCATGCTGTAGCAAGTGAGAGGATTGGAGCTGTGCTGCATGTGAGATCATATACACAAAACCAAGGCAGAGCTCCCACTGATTTTGGAAAAGCCTGGATAGGAGATGATGTCTTTACTACTGAGAGCTGGACTGAAAGGGATGTAGAGGACCCATTCGAAATCCACACCCAGCGGCATACCTTGCAGCTTCCGAGTATCTTCCTAAGGCCCTAAATGCAGCAGCTTGGCGCATGTGGCTCTGGAAGTGTGCTGGATTCCTACTAATGCTCCTTTAAAAGAGAAGAGAGATGGCTAGGTTGAGATTTCTCTCTCTTACATTGTTAATCACAGCTTGATTATTAGCAGCTTTTAAGGTACATGCTGTATACACTTCCTCTCTACAGCTCAGCACTCTGTGTCTCAAATGCAATATGAACTCTCTCTCAAGAGCTGTGATATGTGAGCAGCATTATGACATTTTTGTATTGAGGTTTTATCATAAATGCAGTTTCATTAGGGGGTTGTGTGTTGTTCTAGAAAATAGTTCCTGTGGAAATAGTCTATATTGTAGGTGACATAAGGAAGAATGCTACAGTCCAACTTCTTCTTAACCCCTAGCTCCACGAACATGAGTGAGAGTTGTCTGACCCATCTACCTGGATGACTGTGAAATCCTTTCTGTAGAAATGATAAGTTCTGTGTGGGTGAACCTTGGTATGTTTCTTAACCCCTTAACCTCAACAGATGCAGGTCCAGGTGTATCAAATTGCAGGCTTCAAGTTAATATCAGGGAAAAGCTGGAAGGGTAAAACCAGCATAAGCTAAGTAGTTAGACTTGCAGGCAAGGTAGCACTGTGATGGGAGGGAAGGGAAGAGTGACAGCTCCTTCTGCCTGAGGTGGGCAGGATTTTGGTGGTTGTGGGTTTTTTGGTTTGGTTTGTTTTTTTAATAAACATCTCATAGTCTTTCTTACTTCCTTTGCTTAGGCTCCCCTAACAGAACCCTGAATCTGAAGGGAATATGTACCTGCTGGATGTGTCCTGGGAATGTAGAACCTGTTCTCTAACCACTGATGGGCGTTCAGGCCCCCAGTCCAGATACTACTTGAAACTAATCTGAAGGATGGACTCCCACAAACTGGACTTGAGGTAGGCATAAGTCTACAAACAAAAAGTGCTCGGGAATGGGGAGGGGATGAATAGAGACAGGAGATGAATGCCTTGTCATGACTTTGCATGTAGCTAAATGAACCTGCCGCAGTGAAGGCATCACATGTCTATACCAATGTTATTCTTTACCACTGTCTCCTGTGCATTAGGCAGAATCATGTGCCACCTCTTGTAACTCTTGTTACAAGTTCTTGTAGCTCTTCTTTTGTAGATCTATTTAAGATGATTGCATGAAAAATATCTCACCCTGTGCTAATTGCAATGTCCATCTTAATACATCTCATAGCAGGGTAATGGAGCCCTCAATGAAGTGTGCCCTTAACAAACTATAGTTATGCCTGAGTGGTAATGAAAGGCAGCACAAACCCCAGCAAAATCCTAACTCACCTGAAGCTAATAGGAATTTCATCTCCACCATGTCCAAGTTTTGTTTCTGGCTTATTTATGCATTGCTGGTGGTGCTGGTCTTTGATGTGGATTGCAAGAGAGCCCATGAGGAATTATATAATGAAAATAATTTCAAGCCGTCCCTGCCCTAATCTTGCTTGAAAAAGATCAAGAGCTTCTAATATTGTTACTGTTTTATAAGGATATGCATGTTTGTATTTGTCTGGCTTCAATCTTAAAGCTCCTCTCAACTATGTATGTAACTCACCTGCTCATCCTTACCTAGTGAGCTATCAAAGCAGTAAAGGCATGGATGACTTTTTGTAGTTCAGTGTCTTAAATTTTGAGAATCTAAGCATCAGTGCTTTGTGGAAGTTGTGTTTAATTGGTGCTTTTTTCCCCTTGTTACTAGACTGATCCTTCCTGCAAAGGACTGTTCATAGTTTTTGTTATTTCAGCCTTAGCAGTGCATCTAATTAATATTTATTCTTACCTGTGTGCATGAGTCAGAGCATCACTGGGCCTATTCATTTTTAAGTAGCACATGGCAAGCTTTGTCTCAATAAAACTGGCAATGCTGGAAATATCATCTGCAGATGCCTCTGAGAGATCTTCTACAGAAATGCCTCTGTTGAAAAGCTGTATAAGAAACAAAAATCAAATTTACTACTGTTATATTACCCCTTTTGTTAGGGAGAAATGTGGTCTGTAACTGATAAATGGAGAAAACTGAGTTCTAAGTAAAATATGTCCTGACTTTAGCTAGCACCACAAATGCATGTGAACATTATGTCAAGTGCAGTTCACTGTTCCTTCTGGAGAGATAAGAAGCTAAAATCTTAAACCCACTGTTAGAAGTGAAACTATTTCCCCCCATTTTTAAAAATAAAGGCTCAACTTCAGGCTCCCAAAATCTGTGGCTGTCTGAGATGGAGATTGAAGGAGGAGTCTCAGACTCCACACTAAAGTGGACCTTCTGTTTAATCAAGGGATGAAACCTTTTGCCCAGTAGTGCATGGACAGCTGGGGTAGAGTGGGAACCACCCTGACTTTAAGATGTTATTTGTCACTGATAAAGCTGGAATTAAAAACAAAAAGAGAGTTGTAGGATTGTTTAGTTTGGTTGGGTTGTTTTGTGTTTTTTTGGGGGGTGTGCTTGTTTGTTTTGAGGGGTTTTTGTTTGTTGTCACTGTATGGGACTGAAATTCCCCTCAGGCATAAATACAGGTGGAGAAAATCTGGAGAGAAGTCTGAAATCACCTAAAATCTTTTGTTGTTGTTATTGTTCTGCCCAGTGCCCCCTTCCTTCTATGACTCATTTACACCTCTTAGTTTCACGTGAAATCTGGAAATTGCATCTCAGGATTTTCAGGACCCCCTACCCATCCCAGGTTTGTGCTCTTGCTCCCTGTGATATTATTACACCCAGTCAGTGTAATGACAGCCTTCCATGTACTTTGCTGTGGTGATTGTACTTTGCTAACCTCATACCTCAAGAGCTCCTGAAAAGTGCTCCACAGCTGCTGCATAGTTTTTATGTCTGTAGCAGGCTCGGGCTTGGTTGAGGTTGATGTGGAGCAGTTTGTTAATGCTGGGCAGAGTGCTGCCATGACTCACTGATTGTGTGCTGGCAGACACGGCAGGGTCAGCAAACTCGAAGGAAATGTCCTCATCGGTGTAGACCAATCTCTTCTCTATGGTCTTCATGGTTTTCAGACACTCACTGATGGGATGGAGTGTTGGGATGGAGTCATCATTCCTCTGATTTTCTGCTGCTTCACCCCTAGGGCCAGGTATTGGAACATGAGGCAGGGGTGCTGGGATGGACTCCTTGACAGGCTCTGAACTTGGTTTTAATTTTTTGGCAGTTGGTGTTTCCTTGTTTTGCAGTTTCCGTTTATGGCTCACTTTGACTCTGTAACCTGTGGACTCCTTGCCAGACTCTGATGGTGATTGTTCTGGTTTTGCAGAGGGTTTTTCAGCCATCCTTAGAATAACAATTCTGAGCTTCAGCAAATAAAGTATTCTAGGAGAAAACATAGAAAAGTTAAGAGTACTCAAACTCTGCATAGCCCAGAAAAAGCATGCAAACGATTTCTGCACTAGGTATGTTGTAGGCACAATGCTGAGAGACAGCTCTTCAATAGTTAGTCATTCTCAGACTTGCTGTGATTACTTTCCTGTGTAAAATGTAAGGCCCCTTAAGTATTTTTGATAGCTCTTGGCAGTGGGTGTTTATGTAAAGCAATGCCAGTGTAGCAGTCTGTTCTACCTGTGAGAAGATAGGAAGAGCCTGGCTTTCAATCAAAAGCAAAAGAACCACACCTCTGTGGAAGGTATCATTGTAAACAGCTTTAATGGTGGTCATCTTTCAGAGTGGTTTGTTAAGCATAAGTACTCAGCCTTTAACCTTGTGTAGTTGTTCAGTAGACCTCCATTTAGCACCAGTTTAATGTACTTGGCTACAGGTACAGACTGCACAAAGGAAAGATAGATGATAAATGCATTTCTGTTCAGCCAGAAACAGATTTTAAACAGTAAGCAACTTGTTGAATCTTATTGAGGGCCATACAGAATGTGATGCTGTGCTGGTAAAAGCTGCCAGGTGTGCAGGATGCTGATGGATTGCAGCAAACCTTTATTGATTACAGCAAAGGACGTTAGGCAATGGGCAGAAATTTATAGAAAGAGGTAAAGGGAAGAGGCAAAGGCATTTTAGGTCCTACCAATACTGAATGTTACTGTAAATAGGCTTTCAAATATTTGTTGTCTTTTCTCCCTTCCCCTGGCTAAGACAGTACTGTCACCAGCCCTGAATCAGGGGAACTTGTTGATTTTGCTGGTTGTTCACAGTCCTCAAGCTGCAAACTTTACTGTGGAGAAACTTAACTCCTCCTTCTACAACTGCAAGAGAAGGGGCAAGAGGTGAGGGGATAATTGTGTGATTTAAGGTAATTTCAGCAGTGTGCTGAGCAATCACAGCTCCTGCTGAGTTCTGTGAGGGTAGAACACCACTGGCCCTTCCCAGGTAGCACTCAGCACTTGTCAGAATAGAGCTCAATGGAATCCTATTTCAAGCAAGCTATTTGGAGTGGCAGCAGTAAAGCAGCTGGGAAAGGCTGATGTACTTGCATCTGGCAGCAGTTTGACCTGTTTGTGAGACAGTCAATCCCTTTTTAAAACAAACCATAGCACAACCTAATGATTGGCAGCTGCATTTTTTGGTGCTGGCTTCAGCACCAGCTGAGGGAGTGAGCAGGATGATTTTGGTGCCATGCCATACCTGCATAGCCATCTGTGGTGGGAGCTGAGATACCTGAGTGGACATGGCTGCTGTGTAACCAGGTTGAATTCTGGTGATAGAAAGGAAGAGGGGGTTTTGGGTAGGTGGCAGTGGAGATTATTGAACGAAGTTCATTACTTTAGGTAGAAAGAGCAGTGTCTGGGGTGTAAGTTTGGTTGAGGTGAAGAAAAGCAAGAGCTGCTCGGTCGTTACTCCCCAGACCGCCAAGCATGGAGGTATCGGTACCGGCCAGGAGCCCTCGGTTCCTTCATAGGACCAGCTGGGCTGCAAGCAGCGAGGCCACCGCTAGCTCAGGAGCCCCACATGAGCGCGGTCGGTCCGCAAGGGGGAGAGCTGTGCAGGGGAGGAGCCGAGCGGCGGCTCCCTCACTTACCGACCAGGACGCCCTCTGCTGGTGGCAGTTGCGCGGTCTCGCAAGCACCGCTCGTGTGCAGCCCCACGCAGCGCGACGGGCGTAACGGCTGGCCCGGCACTGCCCCACATGCCGCTGGCCTCCGTGTCCCTAGCATCCCTGCCACTCCTCGTCCTGCCTGCTACCACCCCTGCGCTTGCATGGTGAGCCCCCAGGTTTGGCCATGACGAGCTAAGATCAAAGGGGGCAAACCTGTGCTGTAAATAAGGCCTTGCAGTGGGTGATGGCTCTACACAGGCTAACAAATTTGAAGCTGGTTCTAAATTCAGCAGAGCTTGTTACTCTACATTTCCTAGTTGCCAATGAAGGTCTCATCCATTTCTTAAACCATTTAGAAAAATGTGCATCTTCACAGGACAAAAAATGTGAGACCAAATGAGAAGCAAGAAGTCCAAAAGGTGAAGCAATCAGCAGGCTTATTACAGACACTGTCAGGTTGTTCATGGCCCCTGATTTAAATCAATAGTAAAAAAAGGTACTAGTGCAGATGGACTGCTCATAAGATGGATTCAGAGTCCAAACAGCACAGTTTTTAAGGCCAAGCATTCCCTATACAGCAATGTTTGAACCAAATGCTTTTTATGGAAATTCTTCAGAGAGTGATTGGCATTGGAATTGGATGCCCAGGGAGGTGGTGGAGGCATTTAGTGCCATGGTCTAGATGACTGGGTAGGGCTGGGTGCTAGGTTGGACTGGATGATCTTGGAGGTCTCTTCCAACCTGGCTGATTCTATGATTAGTTCCTATAGGTGTGTGATTATGCACATGGGACCTGATTCACAGGATAGCTTCTTTCTTCCTTGACAAAGCATAGATGTAAAAAAAGCCTAAAAAGGTTTGTGCTGGTTAAAAATATTCAGTGTCCTCAACTGTGCCAGGGATGCTAAAGGTAGCCTTAAATTTTGATATTGAGAAACCAGAGAATACAATCACTCATTTTCAGAAGGACCCAGACTTGACTTCTCATACAGGATCTAAAGTTGATCTAAGTGGTACTCCTTTTCCTTCTTAAGAATGGAAAAGCTATTTTCCTGAAGGCAGCTGCTCTTAAGAATGAGCTGCTGACTTGGTCTCTATTCTCTGTCTCTCTACTTGTGGTGTCTTGGAAGATTTCTTCTAGCAAAACCCACTTCTATATATTTGATACATCTGTGGGTAAGAATATTTAAGCTGATTTTTGACTAATAAAGTTTCAGAAATGAATGCAGGAGCTGTGAAATTGACATGAAATTAAAGAAAGAATAGTTCAGTAAATGCAAATAAATGCAGAAATGAATATTTTAATCTGAATTCATGACTAATGCCAAAGGATTCCCAGCAAATCATGAAATGTGGTGATGACATAAAAACTCAATGAGAATGTAAAATTCTCTATGCCCTAGTTAAGTGATGCCAGCAAGCTGATTTTAGGAGGGTACATCAGAATAATTTCTTTGTTCTTTTTGAAAAATGATTCTTTCAAGGTTTGTCTTTGTTAATTTTGCCTCAGAATGTTGGAGTCTTTTGTTGCTGTGCTTTTGTATCAGTTCCTGCATTTTACAATGTGACAACCACAGTCAGTGGATGTATTCCCATTCTGCAAGTTATTACGTTAATTATACTGAGAATTGACATTCCTGATTGCTGCTTTTTTGTGTGTGTGTGCTAAGAAAGAAGAGTGAACTTTTAATTTCTACTTCAGTTTTCCTGTGATCTCACTGTAACTCCATTTATTCTTCCTTAGGTGATCCTTCCTGTTTGAGGACAATTGAATCCAAAGCATGTCTGAATAAGCTCTAGTTTCTGTAGCACTGGAGTCACTACATCTTACTATTTTGAAGGTGAGATAATTTAAAGGAGGTAAAGTATTTCCTGTTCTAGTTATATTTGTACTGTCCAAACAGCTTCCTTATTTTAGTGTTCTTGGGAAATCACAGAGAGAGAGTGATCATTACCATCTTTCTGAAAGCTGAGAGTACAAAATTGGCATAGGTTTTTTCTTGAACTAACATATACTTTGAGAAGCTCTGAGAAAATGTGCTTGGTTTTTGGTTTGCCTGAGGTGGGCAGGCTTTTGGTGGCTGTTCTGTTTTCTTTTAATAAACATCTCATAGTCTTCCTTACTTCCTTTGCTTAGGCTCCCTTAACAGAACCCTGAATCTGAAGGGATTGTGTGCCTGCTAGATGTGCCCTGGGAATGCAGAAGCTGTTCTCTAACCACTGATGGGCGTTCAGGCCACCAAGCCAGATACTTACTACTTGGAACTAATACGAGGGATGGACCTCCACTGTGTGGACTCAAGGCAGGCATAGGTCTACAAACAAAAAGTGCTCGGGAATGGGGTGGGGACGAATAGGGACAGGAGATGAATGCCTTGTCATGACTTTGCATGTAGCTAAATGAACCTGCCGCAGTGATGGCATCACATGTCTATACCAGTGTTATTCTTTACCACTGTCTCCTGTGCATTAGGCAGAAGCATGTGCCACCTCCTTTTGTTGTTACTCGTCTTTTGTAGATCTGAGATGACTGCATGTAAAAAACTCTCACCCTGTGCTAATTACAGTGTCCATCTTAGCAGGGTAAAAATCAACGGAGCCCTCAATTAGTGAAGTGTTGCTGGCAGGACATGTGTGCCCTTAACAAACTATAGTTATGCCTGAGTGGTAATGAAAGGCAGCACAAACCCCAGCAAAATCCTAACTCATCTGAAGCTAATAGGAATTTCATCTCCACCATGTCCAAGTTTTGTTTCTGGCTTATTTATGCATTGCTGGTGGTGCTGGTCTTTGATGTAGATTACAAGAGAGCCCATGAGGAATTATATAATGAAAATAATTTCAAGCCATCCCTGCCCTAATCTGGTGTTCAAGTGTAAGAAACTGGCAATGGTAACAATTTACTAATCACTGCTATAGGTTTGGTGTATTTTAAACTCAGGAATATGGTTTGTCTTGAAGGTGCTCAGTAGATATCTCTCTATATGTGTGAACATAGGTACATCTTTGATAGCACATTTATCTTGGAAAATAAGTAAATTGGGTTAAATAATGTGTTGCAATGAGATTCTTTGGTAGCTTCCATAAGATCACACATGCTGTTCCCTGCCAGGCTGAAAGGGCTAAGTTAGTTGGACTCGATCAATAACCTGCCTGATTTTTATTATTTGTTATTCATTTGTTGGCAGAGCAATATTTAATTATACTTCCCTCTTTGTGGTTTTAACCTGGAGCTATTTAAAATGGCAGATCAGAGGGACAAACCTGAAAAGGCAAGAAATATTTAATTAGTGCCTTTTCATTTAAGTAATCAGCCTGATAACATCACTGCATTGCACATCAGGCACCTGGCACATTGAACACTAACTGCATCCCAGAAAACGTCTGCTAAGGAAGGCTACTTCTGAAAACAACTTTCAAAGCTGGTAGCAAGTGCCACACAGGGCTGAAAGCAAACTGCTTTTTGTATATTGCACTGTAATCTGGTCCTTGCAACTGGTAGGCACTATCAAAAATACTACAGGAAAACAGTGCAACAAAGAACCAGTTAAGGGTGGGTTTGTCTCAGTGAAGAGAGGAAAAAAATGTCACTATGGAGAGGAAAAGGAGAGGGGATTTTCTCTCAATGATATGATTTCATGCAGCATAACTTTCCAGCTTCTGTTCAAAGTCACACTGACACCCTGGTATGCAATTTCAGTCAGCGGTGTAGGGACTGTATATAACCCCCCTGCCTTTTATTGTTAATGAGATTTGTGTAAATAACTTGCTAGAAAACATATTGAAAAGATGTAATTCCCTACTAAATAGGAAAACAGCTGTCAGGTAGGAACTAAATGTACTAGGCTTCCCACACTGTGTTCTGCAATGGATTACTCAATAGGTACGTATGAGAGTTTTGGCATGTTAGCTGCTCTCTGTGCTGTTAGCACTGGATTCTGTAATAGCAACGTGTGTGCAGGGCATATTTGCTATCTTGAGCATATTACTGGTTATACAGTACTGGCTGAGAGCCAGATATACCTCAGACATGCTAACTTAGGAGAAATGAGCCTTATTTCTATCTGAAAACTGCTGCTTGCCAGAAAAGGGGGAGTGCTGTCTATGCCAGATGAACTTACCAGGCTGCATGGGGCATGGTAGGGTGGGGCTCAGCTTGCTCCCCCCAAATTTCTCATTGAGTTTATCTTAAACCCTGTCTGTGTCTAGGCTTTTTGCAGGAAACAGAGGTACATGGAAGGGATTTGGTGACTTGGTAAGGCAAATAGAGTGCATGTAGGGGAAAAAAAAAGACACTAAAGTGGACCTTCTGTTTAATCAAGGGATGAAACTTTTTGCCCAGTAGTGCATGGACACCTGGGGTAGAGTGCAAACTACCCTGACTTTGAGATGTCATTTGTCTCTGATGATGCTGGAATTAAAAACAGAGTCATGGGATTGTTTTGTTAGGGTTGTTTTGTGGTGGGTTTTATTTTGTTTTTTTTCGGGGGGGGGGGGGGGGATGGGTGATTTTTTGTTTTCACTGTATGGGACTGAAATTCCCCTCCTGCATAAATACAGGTGGAGAAAATCTGGAGAGAAGTCTGAAATCACCTAAAATCTTTTGTTGTTGTTATTGTTCTGCCCAGTGCCCCCTTCCTTCTATGACTCATTTATACCTCTTAGTTTCATGTGAAATCTGGAAATTGCATCTCAGGATTTTCAGGACCCCCTACCCATCCCAGGTTTGTGCTCCTTGCTCCCTGTGATATTATTACACCCAGTCAGTGTAATGACAGCCTTCCATGTACTTTGCTGTGGTGATTGTACTTTGCTAGCCTTATACCTCCGCAGCTCTTGAAAAGTGCTCCACAGCTTCTGCATAGTTTTTATGTCTGTAGCAGGCTCGGGCTTGGTTGAGGTTGATGTGGAGCAGTCTCAATGCTGGGCAGAGTGCCGCCATGACTCACTGATTGTGTGCTTGCAGACAGCACAGGCTCAGCAAACTCGGAGGAAATGTCCTCATTGGTGTAGACCAATCTCTTCTCTATGGTCTTCACGGTTTTCAGACACTGACTAAACAGCTGTGTTGGGATGGAGTCACTGTAAGTCTCTAGTACTGCTTCTTCATTTTCTTTGGATAGTTTCTCATTGTTTTTCTCATGCCTGTTTGCAGCTTGCTTTGGCTACATCGTTCCTCTGATTTGATCTCTTTATCTCTGCCAGGTTTATTCTTTCCTTGGTTTCTGGTGCTTCACCCTTAGGGCCAAGTATTGGAATGTGAGACAGAGGTCTTGGGTAGGACTCCTTGACAGGCTCTTACATTGCTTTTTCATTGTTTTCTGATTTCCATTTATGACTTGCTTTGACTACATCACCACTCTGGTTTGTCCTGTTTCTTTCTGCCATTTTTATGCTCTCATTTTCTGCTCCTCCACTTCCAGGGTGGAATATGGAAGTATGAAAGAGAGGTGTTGGGATGGAATCATTGCCAATCTCTAATGTTGTGTTCTCTCTCAGCTGGTTCTTCTAATTCCAATGTATGACTTACTATGATTATATTATCACCATCATTTTCATTGGTGCTCTTTTTCTCTGCCATCTCTTTATTTTCTGCTCCTCTGCTTTCATAGGGGATTATGGTAGAATGAGATGGAGGTGTTGGCATGAGCTCTTTGCCAGCCTTTAATGTGTTTTCTTTTTGTTCAGCTGATTTTTGTTGTTTTCTGAATCCCATGAAACACTTCCATTTGTTCTCTTTTCCTCTAAGATTTCTAGTATCACAGTAGGTTTGACTACACCATCACTCCAATTTGTCCTCCTTGTCTCTGCCGCTTTTAATCTCTTGTTTTCTGCTGCATTGCCCCTAGGGTGAAGTATGGGAGTATGAGACAGAGGTGTTTCTTCAGTTTTCCCAGGTGTTTTCCCAGCCATCCTTACAATATGCAAGTATGAGGCATGGATGGACTCAGTGCCAGTCTCTGACACTGTTTTTAGCTTTTTGGCAGTTGGTGTTCTGTGGTTCCCAATGGTGAACTTCTGCTACTTCCCTATGGGAGTAGGAGGCAGAGGTGCTGGGATGGACTCATTGCCAGTCACTGATGCTGTTTCTTCTGTTTTCCTAGATGTTTCTCCAAACATCCTTACAATATGTGAGTATGAGACAGGTTTGGACTCATTGCCAGTCTCTGACATGGGTTTTAGTTTTTTGGCAGTTGTTGTTTCATTGTTTTCCAATTTCCTTTCATGACTCACTTTGCGTAATCATTCTGCTTTGTCCTCTTTTTCTCTGCCTTTCTTCCTCTCTCCTTGTTTGCTGCTGCTCCAGCCTTTGGGTGCACTACAGGAGCATGAGGCAGAGGTGGGGTGGACTCCTTGCCAGACTCTGATGATGATTCTTCTGTTTTCCTGGAGGGTTTTTCAGCCATCCTTACAATACCAACTTTGAGCTTCAACAAAGAAAGTGTTCTAGGAGAAAACATAGTGAAGTTAGAGTACTCAAACTCTGCTTTGCCCAGAAAAAGCATGCAAACGATTTCTGCACTAGGTATGTTGTGGGCACAATGCTGAGAGACAGCTCTTCAATAGTTAGTCATTCTCAGACTTGCTGGAATTACTTTCCTGTGTAAAATGTAAGGCTCCTTAAATATTTTTGATAGCTCTTGGCAGTGGGTGTTTATGTAAAGCAGTGCCAGTGTAGCAGTCTGTTCTTCCTGCCAGAAGATAGGAAGAGCCTGGCTTTTAATCAGAAGCAAAAGAACCACACCTCACCAGGAAGGGGACCTGATGATTGTGTTTCTTACTCTGAAGCAAGTTCCTTACACTGACCATTCAACAGCAGTCCAAGTGGACTCATATGCTGATACTGAATGTTCTAAAAGTTGGACAGATGAGGCATCAGGAAATGGAACAGGCTAAGCTATAACACAGCTTTTCCCACTATCAATCAGGTTAAGGAGAAAAGTTTCGCACGAAGTGAGTTAGGCTGTCTGAGAGAAAGGATGGTCTAGGTGCTTGTCAGCTCTCTCTCAAAGGATATCCGAGGTTCCTTAAGCCTGTTAAGCTTGCATAAAAGAGTGCTTATGGTGGGAGGCTGTCCTAAGCAGGGATGGTTCAGTCCCTCAGCTGCTTGTCCTTGGCAGCGCAAGGGGACTCTCTCTGCAGGAACTGTCAAGGCAGGAGAGGACCCCAAGGCGGGCAGCACCCCAATAGTTATACCTTTCCTAGACAAAGAGTCAAGTTACCACTTCGTAGGTGCAAAGCACACAGCCAGTCACCAGCCTGATTCTGGCATAGACATCTGCACAGGTCACCCCTCCTGCTGGAAGGGCCCTTTGCTTCCCCTTTCTTCAAGCCTGCAGGGCACCACTTTCACTGGTGCTCTTCTTCTCTGCCATCTCCTCGTTTTCTGCTCCTCCACTTGCAGAGTGGAGTATGGCAGTATGCAACAGAGGTGTTGGGATGGCCTCATAGTCAGCCTCTAATGTTGTGTTTTCTTTTCTCTCAGGTAGTTCTTCTAAATACCACGAATTACTTGCTATGATATCATCACTTTCACTGGTGCTCTTTTTCTCTGCCATCTTGTCCTCTTGTGCTCCTCCACTTGGAGGGTCGTGTGTGGGTGGATGAGGCAGAGGTGCTGGGATACACTCAGTGCCAGTCTCTGATGCTGTTTCTCTTTTCCCAGATGTTTCTCCAGCCACCTTTTCAATATATGAGACAGGGATGGACTCATTGCCAGTCTCTGACATTGTTTGTAGGTTTTTGGCAGTTGGTGTTTGTTGTGGAAGGTCCCAATTATACCTAGAATACATACCCATGACATACCGTAAACACCTGCTTGAATGTTCACCTGCCCTCTCCCCCCCACTTCCTTCCTGGGTGGAAGAAGCACGGGAAAGCAGACAAAAGCATGGCACTTCTGAGTCCACCAGGGGCACCGTATTTCACCTTGCTTTGGTAAACACAGGTGCTTGGCATGTGCATCTCCCTTTTTTGGTGCAGTAACCTAGGACAGGTTCTAGGGATATTTGCTGCTATTGGTCACAGACACTCGTCCAAATGCTTAAATGCCTTGACAACTTGTCTGTTTGCTGCTGCTGCTGCCTTTGTTTCGTTCACTGCCTGCTTGCCTTACCTGCCTTTGTGTGCCACCACACTTTGTACCGCGCGTACCTGGGGACTTGCCTCCCCATGAACGGAAGGCCCTCACGCTGCTTGTCTGAGCCGAGGGACTGAAATGGCTTGCCCTAGGCTGGGATACAGCTGCCCACTTGAGCTCAGCCAAGCCCGAGTGAGGTTGACTCTGGCCGAGTCTAGGCAACAACCTACCAACGTGAGCGGAGCCTGCCAGCGCCCCGCTCCGGCCCTAAGGCCGACTCCTTGCTATACACCGCACCCGATCGCACTGCTCCAGCCCACAGCCTGGATCCTGCCTTGCCCAGGTGACTGACCACTCCGATCACCACCTGAGAGCCACGGAGGATGTGCCTCGTGTCCATGGACTTTCTCTCACAACGTGCTCAATATGAGCTATCCAAGCAGCAAAACCTCACTCGCACCATCACCACGTGGAAGGCCGCCCGGTGGCTGGGACTGTATTTTAACTCGTGTAGGCTTTGGGACTGCAACCTGTACTGTTGGATTACACATACTGAGACTCTAAGCAGTGAGTAACTCTCTTTTCTGAAGTCTGTTAACGTTTATGCTTAACCTTTAAGCGGCAGTTTGTGCTGCAAGACTCTCCAGTTAGAAACGTTTTCTAAACCCTTTCATTATTGAAATTTAATCTGACTTTATAGATACATTCTGCAAATTACTTTTACCAACTGCATAATAGAATCTCTCTGTGTTAATTGTTAATAAGTTTGGGGATATTTTCTTTAGATAGTTAATAAACTACTTAAGATTTTTTATTTCAGCCTCACTACAGTTCACTTCTAACCCAGATTCAGCTCCCTCCTTAACAGTGTTTCATTCTTTTCCAGTTCCCTTTTACGACTTACTTTGACTGTGTAATCATTCTGATTTGTCCTCTTTTTCTCTGCCTTTCTTCTTCTCTCCTTGTTTGCTGCTGCTCCAGCCTTTGGGTGCACTATAGGAGCGTGAGGCAGAGGTGGGGTGGACTCCTTACCAGACTCTGATGATGATTCTTCTGTTTTTCAGCCATCCTTACAATACCAACTTTGAGCTTCAACAAAGAAAGTGTTCTAGGAGAAAACATAGAAAAGTTAAGAGTACTCAAACTCTGCTTTGCCCAGAAAAAGCATGCAAACGATTTCTGCACTAGGTATGTTGTAGGCACAATGCTGAGAGACAGCTCTTCAATAGTTAGTCATTCTCAGACTTTCTGGAATTACTTTCCTGTGTAAAATGTAAGGCTCCTTAAATATTTTTGATAGCTCTTGGCAGTGGGTGTTTATGTAAAGCAGTGCCAGTGCAGCAGTCTTCTTCCTGCCAGAAGATAGGAAGAGCCTGGCTTTTAATCAGAAGCAAAAGAACCACACCTCTTTGGAAAGTATCAACAAACCATAGCACAACCTAAAGATTGGCAGCTGCATTTTTCAGTGCTGGCTTCAGCACTAGGTAATTTAGGAAATGATGATTTGTCTTCACTGTGCAGTGCAACAGAGCTAGTCCAGCTAGCCCCAGCACCAGCTGAGGGAGTGAGCAGGATGATTTTGGTGCCAGGTCACGCCTGCATAGCCGTCATGGTTGGGACCTGTGGCCCTGCAATAGATGGCTATGCTGTGTTCTGGAGGGGGAAGACAAGACTTTCACAGCCCTTTGGCTGGGCTGTTCACTCACTGTCCTATAGAGCAATGACATTTCAGTGTCTACTTCAGATAGAGGTTGCAGGACCTTTCCTCTGGGCAGCCACATAGTACTGAGGAGCCCTGAAGGAGCGTAGGTAGGCAAACCCCTCTGTCTAAGGGTGTGTGGTATTAGTGGGGACGGGAAATTGTCTGGACCCAATTATTTTGCTGTGAGACTCTCTAAAGAATGTTAATTTGCCATGGAGTAAAAAACAGCAGGGAGCAAACTGTGAAATGCAGACCAGTAATTTTTTAGTGACTTAAGTCACATTTCGCTGGTGGAGCAGCACCTGACGTGAACTTTGCTCTATCAGCTTGCTTTCTGCTGCTCCTCTTGTACTTTCAGGAGTTGGAGCTGCTTAACCTGCCTCTGGGTAGTGCAAGGGAAGCACATTCTAACTCGGGCAGGCTCTCGCTGCTCCCAGCCTCACCAAAACACACTGCCGGGGAAAAGCTTGGCGAAAATCCCTATCTTTGGCAGTTTTTTCCTGAGACTTTGGGTGAAATGTCTGCCTTTTTTAAAGATTCGGGAAGAGAGCGGTACCGGGGCTGGCTCGCCCAAGTCTTTCCCTGCCCCTTGGGGCTCTGTCGCTCGGAGGAGCCCTGAGGGGCGCAGGGCAGCGGCGGGGGCGTGGCGTAGGTGGGCGCGCGAGGGTGACGCGGCGGGGCGGGGCGGGGCCGGGCGCGCGGGCGAGTTAAATGCAGCTCTGAGGCCTTCTGGCTCCTGCTCCAGGCTGAGCAGCCCAAGCTCTTGGCAGCTAGTCCTGGTAAGAGAGGCTCTCCAGCCCTCTGACCATGCAAGGGCCCTCTGGCGGGCTGAGGAGGAGGCCAGCAAGCTCTTGAGCAGCAGGAGGCTTGGCTGTGGCAACTCGCTGGCCACCCTGAGGGAACAGGAAGACAATGTAGGTCAAGTGGATGTTGTCAGCACTCACCTCCCAGGCTGATCTCAGCCAAGGCCAGCCGAGGTGAAGCTCCTTGGCCACACTGGCTCTAAGGCCCTGCTGTGGGTCTGGTCCCTGCAGAGCAGGCAGGCCACTGGCCACACTCACTCTTTCAGCCCCTCCACCTTCTCCTGCCTGCTGGGCTTCCTCAAGGCACTCACCCACTGCTGGTAGAGGTCCAGGCTGAGGAGCTTGGAGGAGATCTTGCGCAGCAGTCCTGCAGTGATGCCAAGGGCTGGGCGTGAGGCTCCAGGCACTGCTGCCGGGGGTACGGGCGGCATCCTCGGCACTCACTCCTCAGCAGGTGGCTGCTTTGCCACCCTCGCAGCTGGCAGCTGCTGGGCTCCAGGGCAGCAGGCTTCATCTTCGAGAGGGCGGCCAGCAGATGTGGGGCTGGCTCTCCAGAGGCACCTCCTGCCGCTGTCCAGGGCCTCCCGCAGCTGCCTGGATGTGCTCTCACTGGCCGCCAGATGGAAGATCCCCTCTGTGGGTGGCCCCACCTGGTTCAGCAGAGCCAGCAGGTCCTGCAGGGGACAGAGGAACAGAGGTGGCTGCAGACAGGCCCTGGGGCAGAGGACCACTCTGCAGGGACAGAAGCATGTGGAGATGTCTCCACAGCTCTCCCTGGGCCAGGACAGAGAGGTGGCTTGGAGGCAGGGGATGTTAAGGACAAGCTGGCACTGAGCCCAAGCCCCACTCGAGGTCCCTGTGCTGGGGACAGCAGTGTGGAGGGGGAGCCAGTAGGATGGGGATGGGGAAGCCCTGGCCAAGCTTACTCACCTGGATGGGCTTGGGCAGGTGCCCTCCTGGCTGCAGAGAGCTGTCAGCTGCTGTCCAAAGAGAGCTGCGCTGCTGGCAGAGGCCAAGGACCTGGGAGCCTCTGCAGACACTGACGTCCCTCGCTAGCCACAGGGCCACGGCAAGCCCCTCCTGGTGCTGCGGGGCCCAGCAGCTGCCAGGGAGAGAAGAGCAATCAGCCGCGGAGGAGAAGTGCCAGGGGAGGTGTAGCACAGCTTCCCAGCTCTGTCCCCCTGCCACCCAGCACAGGGGACAGAGGAGCAGGGAAGGGCCACCCTGCCCCAGGCTTCCTGGGCTGGGCAAGGAGAAAGAGCAGAAGGTGAGAAGTGATGCAGCAGCTGCTGCTGGCCGGAGCAGCCTCTGGGGCCAGAGCTGGATCAGGAGGGACACTGACGGTGTGGTGGCCACTCAGCTGCTTCAGCAGCAGCTTGATGGAAGGCAGCTGGGTCACTCGGGCTCCCTCCACTCCCTCGGCTGGCCTGTGGGTGGGGAAGGGGCAGAGAAGGAGCTGGGTGAGGCCCCAGCTGCCCATTCTCTCTCCTGCCAGCCCGGGTTAGTTTCTTCTCTGCAATGGCCTGCATGGCAGAGGGGAGCTTACACTCTTGGCTGAAGCAAACGGTGTGCAAGTTTTAGCTGTGCTGCTCACCTGTCTAGTCAAAAGACTCCTTCCCCCTTTTACTCCTTTATCAGCTCATGTGATGCTAACTGGAGAGCTGTTGAGGTAGAATCCTCAACATCTGTCAGGGCAAAGCTGGGAACGCATGCTGCACGCAGCCACTGACACCAGACACACTTGGCGGGCCTGATTTTATCCCATTTCTCTCGCTGAAAGGTAGCCTGCAGCGTCCTGAGCTGACGGACACTGCTCAGGGCGGCTGCGGCTGACAAGTCCGGGCCGTGCCGCAAGGCGGCGCTCACGGCGCGCCGATAGGGCAGCCAGGCGGGCGGCGAAGCTGGGCAGGGGATGGCTGCACACAGCTGGCTGAATACACAGAGGCAGGGGATAAATCCTGACACCCCCTGCATTGCCTGATGAAGGAAAGGGAAGTCGTTCTTTGCTACATGCCAACTGTGTCATTTCACTAGCCAAGAAATGGGAATCCTGGGTCAGAGGTGCAGCTGGGAGAGCAGACACCACCACTTGTCCTGCTGACGTTCTGAAGAGGAAGGTAAGGTGACCCCAAGTGGAGGAGGTAGATGGGAGCTGACTACTGATGCTGAGCCCTTCCCCTTGAGTCTGCATCAGGAGATGGGATACTGAGCAGAGAGAGATTTCCACAGGTGTGCTTTAGTTAGTGGGCCACAGCATAAAGCAGAGGATAAATCTTGGCTTGCTCTGTTTTGAAACATAAGAGAAGGTCTCACTTTAGAAAGAGAAGGGCGCATTCATCAGTTGTGAGCCCTGGAGACAGAACCACTGGCTGGGTCAGGCACAATGGAGAGCAATAGGACTTGGGGCTTGCTCAGCTTACAGGAACCATGCCAGAAAAAGGTAGCAGTCTGATCTCAGGGCTGCTTTTTGCAGAAAGGATGAAGCAGGATACACACAGTGCTCTTTCCTGTTTTAAAGGGACTTGAGATAGCTAGAATGATGCATAAAGAGGAAAAATAAAACCTGTTAAGTCTGGGAAGCTGCAGATGCGCTTCTGCTGGTTGTCCCTGGACCCCTGTGTGCAGGATATTTCCCAGAAATCCTGCAGAAAAGAAATCAGTAAAATGCATGGCAAATAGCTCCACAAGAGAGGGAAGGCCAGAGGAGATGTCAGCTGGCTCCTCAACAGGCTCCTGGAGCAGAGGCAGGGCCATGAGCAGCCTCCTCCAAAGCAGCCATTTAAACCCCCTCCAAAGTGTGATGTGGATAGCAGTCTCACCAAGTAAGCCACTTCCTCCTGGGTGCATGGCTGGCTTTTCCACTGGTGATTGCTCACATTAAAGGTGGCTGCAAAGCAAGGAGAAACTGAGCTCAGATTTGCTAGGAGATTGAACTGTGGTGCACCCATTCCAGCAGATGCCCCTTTCCTACCATCCTGGTGGAGCAAGCATGGTTCTTCTAGGTGGTGTTCAGCCTATTTGCAGGTATGCAAGACAGGCATGTGATTTACTGACCACACTGACGTCCAAGCAGGCCAGGACTGCTCTCAGAGTGTGGAGTCCCACCTGGATTTGGACACTACACATTGGTGATTTTACCTGAGGTGTCTGATCTACACACACCAGCTCCAACTTGACAGCAATGCACACCTGAGGCATTAGAAAGCATCCTCCTGCTTCGACTCTGCATTCCTAAACAGACTGGGGAAGCTGTCCTTAGCAATCCCAGATGTTGCCTATGGATGTCGACACCCACCTTCGAAAGCCAGTGTGGATGAGGTTGGAGTAAAAGGAGCCCTGCAAGAAACAGGAGCACAGAAAAGCTTCAGCTGGGGTTAGAGAGTATTTTCTCTCACAGTGAGGCTGAGCCAGTGGGTGCCTCCAAGGAGAGAGGAGACTGTTCAGGGTGCTCCTTTATTCCTTGGCAGCAGAGCAAGTGTATCTGCTAATGAATAGGACTCTTAGAAAAGGCAAGGAATTTTTTTCCTCCCTACACATATTCAGAGGAGCAGAGAATTTTTTGTTGTTGTTGTTTTTCTCTGCTCCCTCCTTGTTGAGATTCTTTCATTTGTGATTTCTAATCATCATTCTGCTCTTCTTTCTCGCCTTTTTTTTCCACTCCCCATTTGCAAGCAGCCCCCTGGGCTTGGCATCACTCCAGACCAAATGAACTCCAGGAATGGGTTTTTTTTTTTCCCTCTCCTCTTCATTCCCCACCACCTTCTCCTCCCTATTCAAACTGAACTTGTGGACAAAATAAACGCTGGCACTAGGTCATTGTCCTTCCCCTCCCCATCAGAGGATTCTGAAAGAGGATTAAACTAATCTCATACATGGACTCACTCCTCCATGCTGGCCTGTACTCCTGCCATGCAACGAGATGGCATAAAGTGCAATGTCCCAGCAGCATGCTTCTGCAGTAACTTCCTGCACAAAGGTGGCAAAAGGACTGATACAGGAGTGGGTGGTTCTGTATTGTTCAGTCACCACATTTAAAGTTTTGCCTTGATTTATAAGGGGGAATAAAAAAAGAAGCCTGGAAGCCACAGTGGGGATGGACAGTCTGCCCAAGCTAATCATTCACAGAGAGAGTGATTGGCATTGGAATGGGCTGCCCAGGGAGGTGGTGGAGTCACCATCCCTGGAGGGGTTCAAGAAAAGCCTGGATGAGGCACTCGGTGCCATGGTCTAAGTTGACTGGCTAGGGCTGGGTGCTGGGTTGGACTGGCTGATCTTGGAGGTCTCTTCCAACCTGGTTGATTCTGTTATTTAAGTGCATCTGAATTGGCTCGTTTGTTAATTAATACTTAAGCAAAGAGCACTGCAAGGTGTGTCATGATGGGGGTATACAGAGGGTGGGATTTTCTGGACTCTTCTCCCAGCTCCAGTGTATGCAGATGATTGGTACCCACAGCACCCTCCTGGTGATGCCTGCCTGCGGTGAGTCTAGCATCAGAAGCTTCAGAGTGCTTCACCAAGGAAGGCAGCCTTCACTGCCCTGTTCAGCAGGCAGGGAAGCTGAGGCACTGAAAGGTAGAGTGACTCTCACAGGCCCACCCTGGGAAACGTGTTAGTTACTTCAGTGCTTTAGTTGCTGAAAATACCAGCTCACTGCTGAAAGATACTAAGGTTCATCTGCTTGGATAGCTGTAATGAAATAAAACTGGTGAGTTACATGTGCAACTCCATCATGCTTCACTGACTTGCACAAAGCTACTCCTGCCCAAAGAGGTCTAAACATTTGGCAAACAATAAGGCCCCAGCTCAGAGTGCTGAAACGTGCAGTTGATTCCTGCAAGACAACATGACTTAGATGCAGCACATTTTAAGTGCTGATGGGTTTACGTAGCAAAATTAACTCAAGACTTCCAAAAAGTTAGGTAAGGAGGAGAGACATAAATGCACAAATGACTGAGGATCATAGCTTACTACTGGTGAGCACGTGCAACATATTTCTGGCATGCATTGACATTCATTCAAGGCTTGAAACACCAAGGTGTGGATGTATATGATCTAGTATCAGATTGCTGCAGTAGGCAACAGCATAATCCACAAGGCCACAGATTGAGGACAAGCTGTAGAACTCTGGCAGGTAGGCTTTGCTGTGGCTGTGCTGCTGCAAAGGTAGCTGCTAATGTAAAGCTCACCTGCATAGCCAGGTCATTCTGGTGACCCTGAGTCAGGAGCAGTGGCTATGCTGTTCTGACACAGACTGTCTTCTGCATCTCGGAAGGGCATTTAACCTCTCTGGGCTACATCTTCTCACTTCCAGGGGATGACAATCCAGACAAGCACATCTTCATATCCTGCTCACCACCACCTTTTTGCAAGCAAGGTGACAGAAACAGACAGCTTGCTGGGAAAAAATCAGTGAAGAAATGCTGAAGAAGCAAGAAGCAGCAAAACATGGGTTTAAACTGGAAGAGGGGAGATTCTAAGTAGATGTTAGGAAGAAGTTCTTTACAGTGAGGGTGGTGAAACACTGGAACAGGTTGCCCAGAAAGGTTGTGGCTGGTGTTCAAGGCCAGGTTGGATGAGGCCTTGAGCAACCTGTTCTAGTGGGGTGTCACTGCCTATGGCAGAGGGTTGGAACTGGATGATCCTTGAGGTCCCTTCCAACCTAAGCCATTCTGAGACTAGAGGGTAAACCACTTCTGACCCATCTGAGACAGCAAGTGCTAAGGCACCAAATTCTCATTCCTGCCTCAGACGCTCAGTTGATGGCTGAACAGCTCTAAAACAATGCACAGATAGCAAAACAATTCCAGTCACAAACACTCTGGCACAAATGCTTAGGTGGTTTGTCGGTGAGCAATTAAATCCTGCTCTGAATAAAAATGTTAAGAATGCACCACATTGTGGCTTTAAATAGCCTCTTGTTGGAGAGATTGGTCTGGCTGCCAGCTCACACTTGGGTAAACGCTGGGATTCTCTGAATGTCCATCGGGCAGTTGCATCACACACTGAATAGTTTGGCATTACCTCATGCCTTAAGGGGAAGACAGAAGAAAATGGACCAGCAGCCTGTTTTCTCTGTCTACTTATTTATTTACTTTGGTGAGGGCCTTTTTTATTTGCTTGAGGGGCATTTTTGTGTTCTTTTTCCTCCTGGGCTGAGGGTAACTTGAGTGCATGGTAATAAAAAAACAACCAAAAAACCCCGGTGGTGAGGAAAGTACTTTGGGAAGTGTAAATGGAGATGTGGAAGGCAGGAGGGAGAAGGGAAAAACGTGAGTCAAAGGATTAAATCCAAATTCCAGTCTGGGACTTTTTAACGAAGATGGAATACTGACTAGTTGAGCAAATTAAGCTTTCTCAAGGGGGTCTGGGGAAGCAATTGGTTTCTTTCCAAGCAGAAAATGCCATTCTTCTCCATCAGTACCAGCAAGAATAAGAGAGACAAAACACCCCCAACCCTGCTCTGAGAAATCTGAAAAGTTGGGAGAGTAGACAAGGACAAACAAGCAATTAAAAGGAAATTGCTTCTCCCTCCTCCCCAACCTTTTCTTTTTTCCCCGAATGAAAGTGGAAAGAATTGATTAGGGGGTCAAAGAGAGGAACGACCAAAGAATTGCATCATGTGCAGTGCCACGTGAAACAGCCACTCTGCTCCACCAGGAGCTGCAGTGGTGAGGCCAAAGGCCTGCGGGAATGGGCAAAAACTCAGTTCTTGACATGTTTGTGCTGAATCTTCTTCCCACCTCTGAACCTTCCTTTGACAGTAACAGTTTTTCTACCTAAAATCAACCAGGTGAAGTCACTGAATATATTTTCATAGAGGTTGATTACTGTTGTAACATGCCACCAGCATTTCATTCTTCCTTCTCTACTATCTTTCTCACTATGGTTTCCTAGAGGAATAGCTTCTGTCCCAGTAGAGCTAGCACACACCAACCAACAGCTAATCAGATCTTCTCAAGCTGCACTGGGGGGGCTTACCTTAGAATCACAGAATCAACTGGGTTGGAAGAGATCTCCAAGATCATCCAGTCCAACCTAGCACCCAGCCCTAGCCAGTCAACTAGACCATGGCACCAAGTGCCTCATCCAGGCTTTTCCTGAACACCTCCAGGGACAGCGACTCCACCACCTCCCTGGACAGCCCATTCCAATGCCAACCACTCTGCCAACAACTTCCTCCTAACATCCAGCCTAGACCTCCCCTGGCACAACTGGAGACTGTGTCCCTTTGTTCTGTTGCTGGGTTCCTGGCAGAAGAGCCCAGCCCCAACCTGGCTACAGCCTCCCTGCAGGTAGTTGTAGACAGCAATGAGCTCTGCCCTGAGCCTCCTCTGCTGCAGGCTGCACACCCCCAGCTCCCTCAGCCTCTCCTCATAGGGTTTGTGTTCCAGACCCCTCACCAGCTTTGTCACCCTTCTCTGGACACCTTCCAGCACCTCAACATCTCTCTTGAATTGAGGAGCCCAGACTGCATTTTTGGTATTAGACAAAACAAATGCTTAAAAAGACCTAACCATCTGTGTATCAGAAAACAGGTCGAGTTTTCATCACCTCCAACTGAAACTTCACTTGACAATGTTTAAGACCATGTTATTTTTTAATCACATTTTTAACTGAAGCATTTGTGGTTGATCTTTGCTGAAGCTAATGCATTTATCCACCTGAGACAGTCGCCCTGCACAATATTGATTTATACAATTGAGTGATGTTATAGACAAGTGGCTTCATAACCCATTTTCACTGCCATGGGGAAATTCCTGGGCAGGTTTGAGGAGAAGACTGCTGGACTGCACTTGGCTTTCATTTTACCTTGTGACTCTTTCACTCAGAAGGGACAGTTTCAGTAACCTAGAGGTCCTGGCTAAATCAGAAGGATGGTTTCTCAACTTGTATGTTCCAGGCTTTGGCTGGTACTAAGGCAACAGCTAAGCCTGGCTGGGACATTTTCATTATACTCTCAGTGCTTGAAAACAAACAAATTTGTATAACACACACAAACAGTCTTTTCTAATCTCTTCTAATGGCACTCTGAAGACCAGACTGTCAATTGTCCACTGTGTTCTCAACAATTTGCTAATGATAATTAAAGATGTCCAAAGTTTGCCAACTATTTCAGCACTATTTAACCAAGAAGATAAGAGTTCGGGAGGAAGGCAAACAAAATGAGCCCGGTCCAAGAAGGAGAAGCCCATTAGGGCATAAAGATAGCAAAGGCAGAGTAAAATGTCCTCTGAACTACACAAGAGGTACACAGAGAGATGATGCCAAAACCCTGGAATGAGATTACAAAAGCTGGAGAGTGAGTGGATTCTTTCTCCCCCGTCTCTCTATAGGATTCCATCCCAAAGAAGTTGCTCAGACAACGGCAATCCCCTAGTGTGCTACTTGTGTACAGATCTGTGCTGCAGTAAAACTGGAAGATCAAAATGGGAGTTTGTTCCATCAGCTCCTTAAGTGCCCATTTCTGGAGGAAAGGACCACATTTCCTCCACAGCTTACAAGATATTGGGCACACAGCACCCAGAGAAGAGCGGGCAACTGCCAACTGGAAGCACAGCTTTTGCTGTTCTGAAGTTCTGCTCAATTAAGAGCCCTGTAGAAAGTCTTCATCTGGAGAATCTTACAAGATCATTCAGTTGGCCACTAAAGCTATGATTTTGCACATTATTTTTAGCAAGTTCTCCTGTGCCATTAGATAGAACTTGAAGGACACCAACCTATGGTGCATTTTTTCTGTGGCAGTGACCGCAGCAGATGACCAAGAGCATGCCTGTTTCATTGGGAGGCCAAAGTCATTGTCTTGCAGAGAGCACAGCTTTCCCTTCTGAAAATCATCATCCCTTGCACAAGTTCTGTGATTCACTGTGATCACATGCCTGGTCCCAGAACTTTCATAGAGTTTCATCAAATCCATCCTTTCTGTGAGCTCCGTACATGCAAAATTGTCACTGAGACCTCTTGGTACCCCTTCAGTACCTCTTTTTATTTCTACTTTCTTGTTGCATTATTTTTTTAAACCTCTTTGTTCTCTTCCAACCTGGTTAATTCTATGGTTATCTGAGTGCACATGAAGTTGTTTAGAGCAGCACACCAACATTCCTAACAGAACAAATTGTCAATGTGGATAAGACCCTTGGACCAAAGGTGAGGAAATCTTTGTAGGGAAGAACAGTCTTCCTTCATAATTCAAGGAACATTATGTTCATAATTCAAGGAGGTTTTATGCCCATCCATTTTCAGAGATGTCACATTCAACATCTGCTTAATTCAGGACTGAAGTTCCAGTGACTTCAGCAGCAGTTGCTTGGCAGGTTTATATCCCCTTTCTGCGAGAAAAATAGTAATTGGACTTCCAGCAGCTTGTCCTCCACATCACTCTCCACTAGAAATCCAGACAGCTTCTGAACTAGAATCTCAACTAGAAACTGTGTTGATCCACTGCCATTTTTCATTCAGTGAATGATCAACCTCAGCCAAATAAACAGCTGCACCTAAAAGATTTCCCAAGTCTGTAACAAAATAATGTGCAAGGTTTCTCCTTACTGTAAGAACCAATAAAGCAAAACTGTTCTAATGACTAGCAAAGTCCCTCTTGTGGAAATAAGGACATTTTTTATGTAGATTAAATTTCACTTGTGCACAGAATGGTAAGATTCATTGCTTAGTAAGAAAAGGGAATGGCATAGAAACTCACATCTGAGTGTGCATCTATACACATTAGCAGGGACACATTAGCAAAGCAGAACGTGCTAGCTGGCTGTGTTTCTGCACAAGCAAGGTAGAAAGGGGAGGAAAATGATCCTTGAGAAGGAAAAGGGTAAAACCCAAACAAACCCAAACACACAAATCCCCAATGAAATAACATAACAAAGAAATAAACAAATCTCAAACCCATAAAGCTTTCCTGGCTGACAAACAAATGTGTGAATGTCTGCAGCTGGCTCTCCAGAGGACCTGGAAGAGGAATCACAGAATCAACCAGGTTGGAAGAGACCTCCAAGATCATTTGGTCCAACCTAGCACCCAGCCCTAGCCAGTCAACCAGACCATGGCACTAAGTGCCTCATCCAGGCTCTGCTTGAACACCTATGGAGACTCCACCACCTCCCTGAGCAGCCCATTCCAATGCCAATCACTCTCTCTGGCAAGAACTTCTTCCTAACATCCAGCCTAGACCTCCCCTGGCACAACTTGAGACTCTGTCCTCTTGTTCTGTTGCTGCTTGCCTGGCAGAAGAGACCAACCCCACCTGGCTACAACCTCCCTTCAATTAGTTGTAGACAGCAATGAGGTCACCCCTGAGCCTCCTCTTCTCCAGGCTAAACAACCTCAGTTCCCTAAGGCGTTCCTCTTAAGGTTTGTGCTCAATGTGATGGTTTGAGAGGTTCCAGGTTATTCCCTCCAGACCTCTGACCAGGGCGGGGAGAAATCCAGAAAGCAGGAGAACCTCAGTCCACAGCAGTGCTTACTCGTGGTGCATTTGACTTAAATCAAGCAGCAGGCTCGGCAGTGACAAATCAGAACATAAGGTGGCATTATTTCCCTTCCTTAACTGTCTGCAGGGCCCGAGTCCAGATCTACAAACGAGATATTTGGTGCTTCAGAAACAAAAGCACAAAGCAACTGAAGTCTGTACCCAGATGCATTCTGAATACCAGCCAGAGCCAAATCCTGACTCCTCTGCAACTTCAAGTTTTCCCTGTACACCATGTGCATAAAGTGGTCTGACTGAAAGCATCACTACTAAACTCAAAGTGCTTTCAGTCTACAGGACTTCAAATCCATTTGAAAATCTGGACTTCATTTGCATCTTTGACTTAGTGTTCAGCTGTGCTTTCCAAAGAAATAGGAAAGCAGCTGAAAACAATACAGAAGCTCGGTCTGCTTGGTTATTTACTTTCAGTCCTCACAGAGAATGTGAAACTGTGGTGGTGGTGGTTTGGTTTTGTTTGGGTTTTGGTCAAGAGAGTCTGTGCCTGAGATGTACAGCTACATACTACAAAACGGGGAACCAACTTTTCCTTTGTCTCATCCACCCTTGGTGATGTGTTTAGATTGAGAACCACCTTTTGTGTCCTGCATCAGAGTGATAGTATGACTTCACTCAGTGCAAACCTAGCAACTACACAAATAAGCAGAGAGAGACACAGGAAGGCAAAAGGCAGCTCAAGTGGTGACTGCTGGGTTTGCAAAGAATGCACCAGCCCAAGATCTGGCAATGAACACTTACTCAAAGAACATCCTAGCACCCTTCAGAGTTCAGCATTCATAGAATCAACCAGGTTGGAAGAGACCTCCAAGATCATCCAGTCCAAGCTAGCACCCAGCCCTATCCAGTCAACCAGACCATGGCACTAAGTGCCTCATCCAGGCTTCTCTTGAACAGCTCCAGGGACGGTGACTCCACCACCTCCCTGGGCAGCCCATTCCAGTAGCCAATGACTCTCTCAGTGAAGAACTTTCTCCTCACCTCAGGCCTCCTAACAACTTCTGGATCCCACTCTCTTCCCATCTTCCTGCAACTCTGAAGGGCTTCTTTGATCAGGTCCATTCATCCAGGATCAACACCTCCAGGAAAGCAGCCTCTGTGGCAGACATCTCAGTTTTGTCTCATTCCATCGCCAGGAGTTCCCTGTCATGGTTATTAATCATAGTCTCATTGACAGGGCACTGAACTGTCTGGAGATGAAACTTCACTTTCCCATCCAGAGCTCCCCAGGTAGGACATGGAATTTGTTTCATCTCTGTATATTCAAGAAGTGGAGCATGTATGGGGAGTGAATTAACCCCAACTTCAGGTTGGTGTCCCTGGCTCTGTTTAATTAAATCTGTCTTAAAACCTCCTAATCCCAAAGTAAAGACTTAATAATGTCCAAGAACCTCTTTTTCCTTACAATACAGTGCTATAATCTGCTGAAGGCTTAATATTGAAATAAACATGCAGCAACTCTACCTGACCTGGCCAGCACAAAGACCAAAACCTACACAACCAACACCAGCTTCTCCTGGAATGGCAAGCACCACAACCATTGTATGTCATTAGACTAAACAGATTTTAATGTCACAAAAAAAAGTGTCAAAAGATTGTCAAAAACATAAAAATCAGGAATGGAAGCAAAAATCAGGGTGTAGAGGTCTGATACTTTCTCTGAATATGCAGGGACCTGTTCTCTTAGACTGAAAATGGCAAAACCTTGGAGTTTGGGTGTTAGAGAATCACAGAGCTTTAGAGGTTGGAAGGGACCTCCAGAGATCAAGTCCAACCTCCCTGCCAAGGCAGGATCCTCTAGGGTAGTCTGCATAGAAACACATCCAGTAGGGTTTTGAAAGTCTCCAGAGGAGGAGGTTCCACAACCTCTCTGGGCAGCCTGCTCCAGTGCTCTGTCAGCCTCACTGTAAAGAAGTTTCTCCTCATGTTGAGGTGAAACTTTCTGTGTTCCAATTTTTAGTCATTGCTCTTTATCTTACTGCTGCTGACCAGTGAAAAGAGATTGGCCCCATCCACTTGACACCCACCCCTTAGATATTTGTATACATTGATCAGATCTCCTCTCACTCCTCTCTTCTCCAGACTAAACAGCCCCAGACATCTCAGTCTGCCTTCATAGGAGAGATGCTCAAGTCCCCCAGTCATCCTCGTGGCTCTCTGCTGGACTCTTACCAGCAGGTCCCTGTCTCTCTTGAACTGGGGAGCCCAAAACTGGACACAGCATTCCAGGTGTGGTCTCACCAGGGCAAAACAGAGGAGGGAGAAGAACCTCCCTAGATTTGCTGGACACACTTTTCCTGATGCACCCGAGGATGCCATTGGCTCTCTTAGCCACAGGGGCACATTGCTGGCCCACATTCCTTTGAGTCTTGAGGCACTGACTATAACCCCAAGCCTGTGCTTTACAGTGGCCAGAGAGAAGCTTTGGTCATGCTTTTCAGTTTTGGTGGGAAATTTGGTTCTGTGATTTCCTCTTTAAATGAGTGAGATTTGTTTCCACTCAGCCCTAGATCAGAGCTTTATTCTCTGCATTAAAATACACTTGTCTGGATTTGGGATTCTGATACCAGAAATGAAAGAGTATTGCAATGTTCATCTCAGCATTCATTTAGTTCCAAGAGGAACAAAACCATCATCAGAATTTTAGAAGGCAGCTTGCAGAATGCAGAGTGACTCTACATGGGACCTCGAAGGAGGCAACCACATCAAGAGAAAATCAGTGTGATACAGCACTGGGGAAGAAAGACAAGAGGAATGAAAGCACAGATGTACAGAGTCAGCAAGACAGACTGCAAGGACTGCCAGCTCACACTCAAAGTGATTGATGGTAGGTAGACCAATTCCTATTGCTCTTCTTTTCATATCCATGGTTACATCCAGGTCCAAATGAAGAAACCTACAAGTTCCAGTGCTTTTCCCTTCTTAAAATCTCCTGCTACGCCTCGGATGCACAAGACAGGGAGAAATGTAGAAGACTTGGACACATCAAATGTTGCATCCAAAGAGAACCTGCAGCATATGGAAATGCTTTCTATTCTTTCTTTCCTTAAGAGGATTATTTTCAGCAGGGCCTGGCTGGCGTCTGCACCAGAGCTAAGCACCACTGACCACGCCAGCCAGCCTTGCCTGCCTGTCAAAGGGTTTCATTAAGACTTTGGTTCCCTGTAGCTCTCATGGTGGCTTGCACGTGCTCACTAAATATCCAGCATCCACCTCCAAGGTATTTGCTGATACAGAAATCTCTTCTTGCCCCCTTGCCCCTCCTCCCAAGAACCCGGGGCCACAGTGCAAGTCACCATCCCGCTGAGAGATTTTCATTACAGAAGGATGGGACAACGGACTCAAGCTGGACATGTATTATCAGAAAGGCAAGAAACTTACAACTGTACATCACATCTGCTCTCACCAAGCCATCAAGCCAGCTAAGAGTGCACTTAAAACACACAGGGCAGAACAAACTGCAACAAAACCCTCCTCCTCCTCTGCTGCTTGTGTTGTGGAACAAGCAGAATTGCTTCTCTGGACCATCTCCGATTGCTGCTGCTGCATCAGCTGCAGAGCCACATCATTGGTTGGCACCTTGGGGCCACTGCCTGGGCTTCCCCAAACCTTATAGCTAAAGAATTATTCCCATGTCTTAAAGACAAACATTTGTCTTACTTCTTTTCTAACCTATCTTGCCTCAAAGTCTGCCCCTGCTCTGCTCCCTCAGACTGCCAGAAAGAGGTGAGGTACATTTGGCTCAAGACAAGGCAGTCAAAGGACAGCCTCATCTGTTTTAGATAACATCACAAATACTTAATCTAGTTTTGAGTCAAAAGTGAGGATTTTAACCACTAAGGTCCTTTGCATCCTAGGAACAAGGCACAGCTCTACCCCTCAGGTAAGCATCAGGACTTCCAGCAGCATCATTCAATGAATCTACCTGGGAGTGAGCTGATTCCTTTCATTTTATTTCTCTGTTACCAGTTGGCACCAAAGCAGGAGAAAGGCTTTTCTCTGACTGTACAGATCTATGCAAGGCATTTGGATTACAAAGCATAGCACATAAAAATGCATATGCTCTGTCAGAACAATCATCACTTCTCAAAAAACACACACAAATCCCATTCAGTTAAAAGCACAGATTCTGGCTGCAATTTTACATGACTAACTTCTGTAGCAGCAATTAGAGCTCAAAGCAGAAATGAAAGCATCAGACACGCTGAACACAGCAGCTGATGTGAAACTCCCCACACTTTACCCAGTGTTTCTCACACATGAGCCATGCTTCTTCTAGAGCTGTTCAGTAACAGAGCCCAAAAGGTAGTTTTAAGTTGGGATACTTGGAAAGAGTTTTTTTTTCCCCTACAGAGAACCACTAGAAATCTTCTGATGAAAACTCAATCGTTTGGAAAATAAGAACTATCCAGACTTTAGTGCTTTAGACTTGCTTTTAATTCTATCCCAATTTGCATTCTGCTGCTACAGAAGCCATACTCCACTGCTCTTTATTTTGAGGACTTTTTATTTTATTTCCCCCCCCTCTTCCCTCCTCCTTTACCCAATATTGAGGAAATTGAAGAACTCAGAAAGCATTCATAAAACTGATTGTTTTGGGAAGGGATGTGGAAAAGTGGCAGCCTGTAAATTGCTGGATCACATCCAATAAGATAGCTTTGAATTTCTACACTGCAATACACCTAGGAAGGTCAAAGAGACTATAAATATGTTTATTTCCTACTTGAATATTGGGGGGGAAGTCCAAAATATTTTAAATGGCTTTAAAAAAAAGAATCACTTGATTCTTTCTAAAGCTGCAACATTTATTCACCAAGAAGTGTTCAGAGAATAAGAATCAACCCCTCCAGAAGTACTTAGGAAAGTACACATCCACAAAGCAGCATTGCTGGAACTGTCACAGCAGTCACACCACTTATACTGATGGATATCAATGCACTAACAACTTCTCCTTGTTTCCATAACCACTCAGTCCTTTACCAAAGGAACATAAAGACTATTTAAGCTAATGCTTGCAAGCTAGGAGGCAAAGTAAGTCTTAACTCTAGGGTTAAATTAAGGGTTCCATCTTCTAGCAAAACCAAATATCAAAGCAACATGATAATCTGACACATTTCTGTGTACAGGAGCTGCAGTAATGAGTGCATATACTGCAGCTAAACATATGCCACAACTTGCCAATATAAACTTTCATTCCCAAGTGGCTGGATGCAGTGTGCCTGTAATCTAAGTTAAATATGAGAGCATCTCAGTGACAGAAGGGCTGTTTCATGACTAGTGACTGCCTTAGGTGGCTCAAGGACTACTTCACCTGTCTCTCTGACACTGCAGCATGTTTTTGAGAGCACAGACTAGGGCTGCCATCTCTCTTGAATGTCTTTGTCTGACCCACATGGCAGCAAGCCCAAGGAGAGTCAATCAGGACTCAGTCTTGATGCGTACTCAAGTCTGGACAGGATCCATAAGCACAGCAAGTTCAGCCACAGGGTAGGGGCATGGCACACCATTTGATAATGCTGTCTCCAAGGACTTCTGAGACTCAGCCCAGTAATTCCCAAGCATTCTGAGTTCCCACCTCTAAAACATAGACAGTAAATAACACTTAGAAAGAGCAGCCTGAAGTTAGTGCTCGGCATGAAACGTTCAGTTTTCTGATCAAATCTTGAGCTGCTGCACTAATAATGTAATACACATAAAGAGGGGCCTGAAAGCTCTATGTCACAGCATCTTAACCTCCTGAAAACTCTGGGTTTTGGCCTTACCCTTCTCCAAATACATGTTCTCTAAAGTCACTGTGAAAATCACCTTAAAATGTGCCCTGCCAGTCTAATAACCTTTAAGAAACAACTACGAGGGTTGCTATGAAGGTTAACCCTGTTAGAAGGGTTAAAGCCCAAGCCCACAGTGGAGATCTTTTAAAGAGTATAAAGTTATATAAGGTTATGTGTGTGCAACCCATGCATAGTGCCTTTGTCTAAATCTCCTGCATTACAAACAAGTCTCTATACCATAAGGGAAAGCCACCAGTCTGAACCCTCACTGCAAGCAGCACCATATTCTGCTTTATATGCACAAAGCCCAGCGTAAAAGCAGATGGAGGGGCTAGTTGTGTTAAGCCCAGGTGATTATTTCACAGGTTTGTGGTTTTGTTTTACATTTTCTTTACCAGCAAAGTGTCCATTAAGTTTTCTGAGTGCAGAAAGCAAAAGGAGAGGAATTTGTGAAGTCGGTAGTCCATATGGCTGGTAGCGAGTTAATCTGCGTCTAAGCAGCAGGTAGCATGAGCCAGGCTGTCTGTTGGGGTTGTTAGTAACCTAGGGGCAGATCATGGAACAGCAGGGAAGAGGATAAACTCAGCCTACAAATACAGTCAGGAATGTGGCAGGAAATTATTTTTGAAAACATACTCTGAAGCATAATAGCAACATCAGACAGTCAAGACCATGCGTATGAAATCTATCCGGACACAGGGCACACACCAGCAGTGTGCAGATTGGGTGGATGAATCTGTGTCCACACACTCAAACCCACACTCTTCAAATAAACACTACATGCACAGAACACATTGACACAAACATTGCTTTCCCCCTACGACTCTAAGCATAAACCAAGACTATTTTCTTTGCTTGTGCTTCATGCAAGCCATATGCCAAATAACTAATAATTAATAAGAATCGTTTTCTAAAGCTGTGTCAACACCACAGAACAAAAGGTAGAATTAGCAGAAGCTGAGAGGTCCACACAATGAGAAAACAAATTAAAAGGGGGGGAAAAAAGAGAAAGTAATCCCCAGGTTGTAAGAACAGCACAGGAGAAAGCGTTTGCACTCCCAGTACAGGCTGTAACATGTGACAGATAGCCAAGAACCAGGTGGCAGAGGGACACAGGCTAAGACAATGTGGAACAGATTTGTTGGGTAGACCAAAACAAGATCTAATTCCATTCTCTAATTTAATGTTGAAAAAGTCACTCAGTAAGAATTTTGATGCTTTATTCCCCTCAGTCTCCACTGTTCAAGACAACGACAGAACATCAAATTACTGTCCAGACTGGAAGGTTTTGGTTTAGTCATCCTTTCTAACTCACTGCTAGCAAAACCCCAGATAACATGAAACCTCCAGCTAACACCACCTTTGGATGAGAAGTGGCAAACATTAGACAAGTTAGGAGGAAGTTCTTCACAGAGAGTGTGATTGGCTTTGGAATGGGCTGCCCAGGGAGGTGGTGGAGTCACCTCCCTGGAGGGGTTCAAGAAAAGCCTGGATGAGGCACTTAGTGCCATGGTCTAGTTGACTGGCTAGGGCTGGGTGCTAGGTTGGACTGGATGATCTTGGAGGTCTGTTTCAACCTGGTTGATTCTATGATTCTAAGTCAAGCAACACAACACCACATATCTGGGTAATCTGCCCTTATTTTGAGGAGAAGGGGTGAAAGATAATCAATCTTTATGAAGATGTAGATACAACAGCACCAATGCACCATTTAGCTCTACAATCAGGAACAGTGGCACTGGTCAGGCCACACCTTGAGTGCTGTGTCCAGTTCTGGGCTCCTCCATTCAAGAGAGATGTTGCAGTACTGGAACATGTCCACAGGAGGGCGACAAAGCTGTGAGGGGCCTGGAGCACAGCCCTGTGAGGAGAGGCTGAGGGAGCTGGGGGTGTGCAGCCTGCAGCAGAGGAGGCTCAGGGCAGAGCTCATTGCTGTCTACAAGTACATGAAGGGAGGCTGTAGCCAGGTGGGGTTGAGCTCTTCTGCCAGGCAACCAGCAACAGAAGAAGGGGACACAGTCTCAAGTTGTGGCAGGGGAGGTCTAGGCTGGATTTTAGGAGGAAGTTGTTGGCAGAGAGAGTGATTGGCATTGGAATGGGCTGCCCAGGGAGGTGGTGGAGTCACTGTCCCTAGAGGTGTTCCAGCAAAGCCTGGATGAGGCACTTAGTGCCATGGTCTGGTTGATTGTCTATGGCTGAGTGCTAGGTTGGACCAGCTGATGTTGGAGGTCTCTTCCAGCCTGGCTGATTCTATGAAAGAATCTTACCAAAGGTAACCTAGTGAAATGCAAGAGAAGGAATCAGTAGGTAGGAGAGTAGATCTGAGGCCTGCATACATCAAACTCTAGCAACTACAGGGCATTGCCACGTCCTTTGCTGACACAGGTCTGCACACACTGCCAGTCCTGTCCCAAAGATCAGTGGTACTCACGAAGCAAGTGTCATAAGTGGAATACCTCTGTAGATAATTAGCACAGCTACACACAAATCTTTTTCCTCATCCTTAACTATCATGCTCCACCTTAGTCACAATGTGCTCCCAAAACACTATGTGTTAAGTCTCATCTGAATTAAGCTGCACGTGGGGAACGCAGCAAATAAACTGCTGTTGAATGTTCTTTGACCTAAAAGTGCTTTCCACAAGTCCTCAAGTTCCACTTTTCTCCCCTTCTTCAGGTTCAGATGCCCTGCATCAACTTATTTCTTTACACAGTCTCTGCAGCTTGATGCCTTTAATTTGTAGTCGTTCTTCTGCTCCATCCCAGATCCTCAGAGTCATCTTAAAGATCATAAATAATGGCACACTGGTCTTGCACTGAATGCAATATTGATTTTAGTACCTTAGCTCATGTGTCAGAAAATTCCTTCCTCCCTCCTGCATTTTCTCCTCCTCCATTAACTCTGTGTTCCTGCAACAGGTCAAAGAACTTCTCTGCACTGTGACCCACTTGGTTTTGTTCAGTCAGGAGGAAAAAGTGGAGAAGCAGCTCTTCAGAGGGCTGGTTACAACTCTTTGTGCCACTCCTGCTATCACTCACACACGCACACAGAGTGTGTGGGGACACAGTTTGACCTTGCAGGTAAGTTACTTTGCCAGTTGACCAGCTGGCATTGCCTAAGATGCCCAGAGGGAAATAATGTTGAGATGCTCAACACTTCCATGCTGACTGCACAGCTCCCATTTCTGATGGCCCAGGAGTGCTTTGCTCTGCTCAGTTCTTTAAAGAACAACTGTTGAGTTAATGGGGAGGTTTTGTGCATGCTAATTATAGCAGACAAACCCCCATTGTTTGTGTTCAAGGCTGGGTCACACTCTGTTGTTACAAAGCTTTTGTAACTCTACTAATGTCTTTAATGTAAGCTCCTATTAATTGTATATTCAACTTAATTCTTAAGCTCAGTGCTAGTGGATTGCACTGGCCAGGCAGCTGACTGCAATTACAGTGTACTTATAGTGTGCTTAACCCACATTTATAAACCACATTAATTCTCATGATTCTCTTTTAATTTGGTGCACGATTGACAGCCTTTCGCTTTTGCTCCACAGATCAGCTCCAGCATGAGTGGCAGCCAAGTAAACACAGAGTGTTATCCAGCTAAGAAGACTCTCTCTTGCTCAGGAAGAGAGTGTTTCATTGAGTAATTGGAACTACACTACTGCTCCAGCTCTCTGGAAGTCTTCTTTTTTTTCTTCTATGTGTTGGCTTATTAGAAATCTTATTTCCCAAAGAGACACCCTGTCAGAAGGCATAAACAGGAGTCCAGGGGAACTGCAACTACCTGAAGGGGCACTGTAGCCAGGTGGGGGGTGGCCTCTTCTCGCAGGCACCCAGCAACAGAACAAGGGGACACAGTCTCAAGTTGTGCTGGGGTAGGTCTAGGCTGGATGTTAGGAGGAAGTTCTTCACAGAGAGAGTGATTGGCATTGGAATGGGCTGCCCAGGGAGGTGGTGGAGGCACCGTCCCTGGAGGTGTTCAAGGAAAGCCTGGATGAGGCACTTAGTGCCATGGTCTGGTTGACTGGCTAGGGCTGGGTGCTAGGTTAGACTGGATGATCTTGGAGGTCTCTTCCAACCTGGCTGATTCTATGATTGCCAAAGCTGCTAAGACACCTACAGCCTTCAAAACAGAGTTTCCCCATCCATGAAGTTCCAGGCCACTGTGCAGCATTTCAGCAGTTCTAGAAGCCAGATGAAGTATTTCATCAATGGTTTCAGAATGGTTTTGGGCTGCATCTAGAAGTGCTTTTTTTGCCTATACTGAACACCTCCGAGAAGCACTGATAAAATCCAGCATGTTGCATAAATCTGGAGAAAAGCCAACACCTCATTTACTCTGTTGGCTGTCAGCCTGTATAAACTGCCATTTTTGAATGACTTAAGAGCACTGAGGCATACAGGTCTTCCTGGTGCTACTGCCATGACTTATAATAGGATCAGGGTGCAAACTACTTATGTGCTAGAAAGGATAAGATGAGGGTGGGCCACACAGAAGTGCAACATATTGGAACTTCAGGATGACAGTTGTGGTTTGGCTGTATCCTGTACCATCTCCACTTCCCTGACACTGCAATTAGCAAGTAGCTCCTACCTAGAGATGCTTTCCTGAGTAACAAATCATCTTCACCTGCAGATCCTATTTTTCCTTCCTTCCTCCCCCTTTTTTTTAGCTCTCCAGGAAATAATAAAGAGAAAATGAAGAAAGTCCTGTGGGGAGACACTAGAAAGATCAGTGCTCTGGAGAGGTGCTGGAACATGTCCAGAGAAGGGCAATGAAGCTGGTGAGGGGTCTGGAACACAAACCCTCTGAGGAGAGGCTGAGGGAGCTGGGGGTGTGCAGCCTGCAGAAGAGGAGGCTCAGGGGGGATCTTATTGCTGTCTACAACTACCTGAAGGGAGGCTGTAGCCAGGTGGGGTTGGGCTCTTCTGCCAGGAACCAGCAACAGAACAAGGGGACACAGTCTCAAGTTGTGCTGGGGGAGGTCTAGGCTGGATGTTAGGAGGAAATTGTTGTCAGAGAGAGTGATTGGCATTGGAATGGGCTGCCCAGGGAGGTGGTGGAGTTGCTGTCCCTGGAGGTGTTCAAGCAAAGCCTGGATGAGGCACTTAGTGCTGTGGTCTGGTTGACTGGATAAGGGCTGAGTGCTAGGTTGGACTGGCTGATGTTGGAGGTCTCTTCCAGCCTGGTTGATTCTATGATATCATTAAAGAAGAAGATAATGTGGTGTTTGCTGTGAAGAAGATTTAAGGAAGGTATCAAATAGGGGAAAAATTGCTTGGAGAGGAAAGAGAAATAATTTTCTGTTCAGGGAGCACAGGACATGAAGCAATGGACTAAAATTGCAGCAAAGATTCTTTAAATTAAGCATCAAGAAAAATCTCTGCAAGTAAGAACAGTGCATGCTGGTTGGCAAGAGGGGTTCTATTCTCTCTTACCCCCCTCTCCCACTCAGAGCTGGCTAGGCAAATAGCCATCAGGCACAGCTTAAAGAGCAGCTCATTTTAGGGCATACAGACAGGTTTAATGCCTTCCCAGGCTTTCCTACAGATCTCTTTTTCCATTATTCCCCTAACCTTTATATTACCTTGCTTTGTCTGACTTTTTCTCTCTTATTAGCATTTCAAGGTGGTGGAGTCACCATCCCTGGTGGTGTTCAAGCAAAGCCTGGATGAGGCACTTAGTGCCATGGTCTGGTTGACTGGCTAGGGCTGGGTGCTAGCTTGGACTGGATGAGCTTGGAGGTCTCTTCCAATCTGATTGATTCTATAATTCCATAAGTGGCAATATCACTCTTACTATACAACTTACCACTGATACTCAATCCTTCTCTCATTTGTTTTTCCCCCTCTTGAAAAAGATATCCATTTCAAACCCTCTCTATTTACTCACATAGCTACACAAATAAATATTCTCAATAAAAATATTCTTTGAGATAGTAAAATGCTCATTTCCAACCCCCCTCATTTTTGTTAGGTTCCCGGGGGGGGGGGGGGGGGGGGGGGGGAATGGCATTTTAGATGATAGTTTTCAGCAAAAAGGATTTAATCTTTGACTTATCCTAACCTGAAGTAGTGGTTTCGGTGTTCCTTTTATTGTTCCTTTTAACCCTTTCTTGCATTAAGCTCTCCATTAGCACATCATTTAAAAGTAAAGCAACCCAAAAGGTGAACATGCATTTTTGGGAAAACAAAGCCAACCAAACTATAGAGACTGCAGGTGTTGATCTTGTAGTCAATGCTAGCCCAAAATCCATGCCCACGAGTGCATGTTTAAACACACACCCAATACCCAAACTTCACAAATCCAGAACTCGCTTAATCTCTGTTTAACAAAACTCAAACAGGGAAGCCCTCTGTCCCCAAATGCTGCTCTGCCTTTATCCCAACAGGTGGGCTTTGGGCTTCACTGTAGATGTGATTATTGCTGCCCAAGTCTTTGCCTTTCTCTGGGAGCCACACTCTTTATGCAGGATGACTCATTAGCCTCCAACCCCAGCGGGGAGCTGGCATCCAATTAAGGAGCTGACAGTCCTCCAGTGCCTCCCACTACTCCTCTAAGGCTCTGTTTACAAACACAGGCTGTTGTGCCCATAAGGGAGGGAAAGTTGAAAGTCCCCCTGCCAGGCCAGTTTGTTCAGAGTCTTCAGAGCCCTTTAAACAATACCTTTGTAGGGTAAAGAGTGGACATACTGCTTGCAGCAGGATGCAAGTCAGCCTAATGGCTGCATCTGTGGTTGGCGGGAAAGGGAGCAGCAGTTGGTGTCGAAACAGGAGCATCAGGACACAGATCTGGGTTTCAGCTGGGAAGCCAAAGGAGATTAGCAGACAAGGAAATGTTGCTGAATTCTGCACGGGAACCCACCTAAAGAGTTTGTCCATAGTGATGTAAAGCTCTCTTAGGCAAAGAGATAGGCTTTTGAATATAAAATTACATGTGCAACAATATTTGTAGAACAAGGAGACAAATCACTTCAATGATTCACAGTAAAGAAGCTCCAAGCTCCTCACACACTTGAGCAAGAACAGGGTGTTACTCACAGGGAACACAGGGACTCACTGCAGAGCATCTCTGCCTTTGATCTGATTGTCCTGGTCTCATTTGTGGGCACTGCTTAGATTTCCCCCCCGCCCTTTCAGCTAGCTCCAAAGAAAGTAAAGTGCCCAGAAAACTATGACCTCTGCTGCCCAATTTTCATTTGGCACCAGCTAAACCAAATGACTGTTCCTACTCAGGTAGCATGAAGTTGTTGTTCCAGGGCAGGCATCTAAAGTCAGAAAAGCCCCAACTAACTTGGCCCATAGGAGATCTGCCTAGCAGCAAGTCTGAAATTTGGCTTCAAATTTACATGTTCTTGAGTATTTACAGGATTTGGGGATCATGATCTAAATCCCAATCTTCATCTACAGCTCTCTTAGGTACAAAAATCACCAGGCTGATCCAGACACCGAGCTAAATTTATTTGATTTTAACATAGTCTTATCCTTTGAAACAACCTGCACTTGCTCCAAAGCAAAGAATTGGCTGCTTTTCCATAGTGAGGAATGATGATACTGCCTTGAGAAGGCCTCTGTTCCATACTGCTTTGCTGGGTAAACAATAGAGCACAGATGGAACTCAAGAGAAACAGAGAAGCACCAGATTGTGGCTCCTAGCTCCTCCAAAGTTGTTTTGCACTCTGCAGAGCAGGTATAAAGTGTTATGTTTGGCTTCAGCACTGCTTCCTTCAAGATCCTTCACACACACACTGTTAGAGTGATACAATGGACTGACTTAGGTCTTTGTGTAATGTATATATCACAACAGAGATGCTGACATAGAGATTTCAGTAAGAAGTAGCTATTTCTTTGTAGATTACACAGTAGGCAAAGCTTCAGCCAGAGAAGGTGCTCGCAGGCAAACAGAAAGCAAGGCTTTGGTCAGAAATCCACTGTCAGAACAACTTTAACAGCCCCAAGAATTTATCCCTCCACCTCCTCTAGATGACAACTAGAAATTAACAGCTTAATACCTTGAATCTGTACTTCAAGTTACATCAGTGCTTCCAACCTGCAGCAGTGCAGTTCAAGCAGTAGCGATTCCATAGCCTCTCTAGCTTATTGTGGTTAGTTGAGTTTCATCCCCTTCCCTCATATTGAGTTGGAATGTAACTTGTCTTACCTTCTGACCACTCTGAATCTCTTCACTGTGCATGGAATCATAGAATTAACCAGGTTGGAAGAGACCTCCAAGCTCATCCAGTCCAACCTAGCACCCAGCCCTAGCCAGTCAACCAGACCATGGCACTAAGTGCCTCATCCAGGCTTTGCTTGAACACCTCCAGGGATGGTGACTCCACCACCTCCCTCTGGGCAGCCCATTCCAATGCCAATCACTCTCTCTGCCAACAACTTCCTCCTAACATTCAGCCTATACTTTGAGACGAGTTGACCTCTCTTCTCTGTACTCTCTCATGGCAGTGGTAGACTGCCATCAGACTTCTCAGCCCTCCTCTCCAAGCTAAGCATACCCAGCTCCCTCACCCTCAGCCTCCAGACCAGCTCAGTGGCTCTCCTACTAGAGTCTCCAGTTTGTCAACAACCTTCTCACACTGTGAACAGCAGAGTTAGATAGATCACACAGTACTCCAGACTGAGCTTTACCAGTGCCTAGTAAAGGTCACTAAGCATCTCACCCAGTCTCTTGACTGCAGCCTTACTACTACATCCCAGTATACAGCAAGCCTTTTCTGCCCACTTTTGCTTTGTCTAGCTAGCTGTACAACAGCCTGTTCATTGGATGTGTCAAATCATAGATCCCTGGAATCCTTTCTGATGCCTGGTACTAAAATTGCTGTCTTTCTGTGCTCAGTATTTCCAATCAAGCCAACTATATGAACCTTTAAATTCTATTAAAAGTCTTGACAGTGATACACCCACTTTTCCTGGACACCATGTACTCTCATTAAAAAAGCCAAACCTCTAACCACACTGGTTTAAATCCTGTGGCACAGCCCAATTCATCTGTGAAAGACCAACAGATGGACAGAGACACCCTCCTCCCCCCCTTAGCTGGTATGCTGTGTTCAGGCTACACATGCTGACCACTCAGTGTGGATGAAATTGAAATCCACCTTGATGAACTTCCTAACAAGTTCTGTGTGTCTCTCTCCTTGTTCCTCTACCAGTCGTGCTCTCTGTCTAAATTTCCCTCTAATTAATTCCATATTAAGCCCTGAAAGTCTGCAGGGACCTCTCAGGCATCCCTTGTCTCTTTCTGTATGGACCTTCTGGGTTCCCAGTGATAAGCCCACTGGTAAAAAGCAGACATCTGTGCAGCAGCTCACAGGCTGCAATTTCAGGTATAGCATGTGTTGCACCTTGAACTACTGTCTCGTTTCAGGCCCCACCATTGAGACCAATTAAGTACAGAGCATGCAAGGAGCCAACCGAGTGTCGCGTGCTGACTACAACTACAAGGACTTAGAGGCCACAAATCTGTTATTACCAAGCTGTTCCTGACAGCAGCATGCTGCCTTCTAACAAAAAGAATAGATTAGGATCAATCAAGTCTCCCTCCGGCTTGTCAGTGGGACTTTGGACCACACCTTCCACCCAAAACTTTCCTCTTCTCTTCTGAACACCTAGCCAGATCCAGGCTAACAAGGTGGCTGCTGAGTCAAGCATGAGCTGGACCATATGTTCATAATTAGTTAACTTCTTGCTTTGTCACTAGAGGCACTATCAATAAATCAGCAGCAGCCCATAGTGGCCTCAGGAGATGCAAGGAGTCACCCGCAGCCAGCACAGAGCCCTCCCCTCCGCACAGGCGGCCGGCCGCATTTCAGTCCAGCTGCGGCATTGTGCCCCGAATTAACTTCATCCTCAATTTAAAAAGCCAGCATGAAATCAAGAGACTCGAGAGAAAGAATAAAGAGAAAGAAGAGGAAGGGGTGGGAGGAGAGGGAAAAATCCCAGCAAGTCAACTAAAAACATCTGATGAGTGACAATCGCATGCAAAGGATGGCCTCGCTTAAGCTGTTGCTGCGAGGCTGCTTGCTGGCAGTACGTTAATGTGCAAAGCCACTCTGCCTCTTATTCCCCAGCACTGTGGTTGAGGGTTTCTTGTTAGATGCTGAAGGGGAGACCCAGGGGTATACTTGCTTTTCAACCGGTAAACCACATCGCCAAATAACAGCCTAGCTAGTGAGTGAGCAGCAGGCAGCAGCATGAGGCTGGGCCAGGCTGGCTGCAGCAGTGTCTCAAGGGGAGCACACCGCACGCAGCACCGCCTGCAGCTGCATGCCTGAGTGTACAGTGATGGCACTGGGGTACATCCTGTGAACAGCCTCATCTCCAGCAGAGCACATGGCAGTCAGCTGTGATCACTGCTTCATCAGTGAAAAGACCACTGGTGGTCCAGACATGGCACACTAAAACAGCTCCTGTGTTTTCGGCTTGCGGATACCACATTGAGCTCAGACATTCCCCGACCGGGGAAAGCACATGGCAAAACAGAATGAGCTGCCCAGGGTGGTGGTTGAGTCACCAACCCTGGATGTGTTTAAGGGTCGTTTGGATGTGGTGTTTTGGGATATGGTTTAAGGTCAATCTTGTAGAGTAGGGTTATAGGTTGGACTTTGTGATCCTGAGGGCCTTTTCCAACCTGGATGTTTCTGTGATAGTCACTCTGACTGGCATTAGGCAGTGCAGACTTCTAGGAAAGCAATCCACAGTGCTCGAGTCCAGAGCCTGCCTATCCTGAGGTCCCACCCTTGTTGACTGCAGGCTTACTCAGGAAACCCACTGTCACCCACAACTACACACTGAAATGCTTCTAGTGAACTGCTGGTGCCTGCCTGGAGGTTTAGCTAAGCCAAGCCTGTGCTTGCAGTGCTTCCACTGATAACTTTTATTTCGGTATAGGTGCACCTGTAAAGGTTGTTGCTGAAAGGTGGAGGAAGGGCTCTCGTCCTCTGGATCTGATGGAGCCTGTGAAGATGCAGCCGTGAAATAATTCCTGTTCCCCTGTTTCTGCTCTTTCTGCACCAGCCTCTCATCTCTGACAATCCCAGCCCTTCACCAGTTTTCTCAGGCTGCATTGCTGCTCTGCTTATCCCACCTGCCTTCTCTCTGCTTTCCATAACTGCTCCCTCCTCTAAGAAAATCTGTTGCCCTTGCCCTTCTAGTCTCCTTTGCAGGAGATGTTGGCTGCTTATGCTAGCAGGCTTCTCTCTTCTTCTCAATGATGGAGAGTAGGCTGAGAAGGCACCTTCTCTCCCCCTCTTGAGTGGAACTTCTCAGATTCATCTGTTCTTTTCTGTCCTGTGTACATGCACACACAAAGCTTGAGAAATCAAATCAATCAACCATCCCTGGGGGGCAAGAGAGGCTCAGGCAAACCCCAGAGAAGACTGTATGGAGGATGTGATGACAGGTCTAGTCAGTACTTCTGAAAAGTCTTGGAAGCTGCTGCCTAAAGTTGGAAAGACTCAGCCCACAACCACCTGTACAGGATTCAGGAGTGCTCTGAGCCCATGAAGACAAGCATACCTCCAATCTCTTGCAGAGGATGTGAAGACAGGAATTCATGACACTTCACAGCAAAAAGCAAGCAAGAACAGACTTCAGTGGTCTGAATACAACTACTAAAAATGTCTCTTAGGTCCTGGCTTACAGCACTCTTAGATATCACAGCAAATATTTACTGGATAAAACCCATGAGCTGCTGCTAGTGCAGAAATAAGGGTCTAGACCCTATCTCAGAGAGGAGTGATATAATGGATATGTTGGAGCCCTGGTCTTGGTTGCATACTCCCTCTTTACTAGGAGGTCCTGCTTTGACAGGCTGGAGAGGTAGGCACAAGCCAACCTCATGAGGTTCAACAAGATGAAGTACAAGGCCCTGCAGCTGGGTTGAGACAATCCCGAGCACAAATCCAGGCTGGGCAGTGATTGGCTGGAGAGCAGCCCTGAGAAGAGGGACTTGGGGGTGCTGCTGGACAAGAAGCTCAGCAGGAGCCAGCAGTGTGCACTTGCAGCCCAGAAAGCCAAACAGAGCCTGGGCTGCAGCAGGAGAAGTGTGGCCAGCAGGGCCAGGGAGGTGATTCTCCCCCTCTGCTGTGCTCTGCTGAGACCCCACCTGGAGTACTGCATCCAGCTCTGGAGCCCCCACTACAAGAGGGATGTGAAGATGCTGGAGTGTGTCCAGAGAAGGGCCATGAGGATACTCAGAGGGCTGCAGCAGCTCTGCTGTGAGCACAGACTGAAAGAGTTGGGGCTGTGCAGGCTCAAAGATCATCCAGTCCAACCTATCCCCCTGACCTCCTTGCTCCAGGCAAGGGCTTTTAAAACACTGAGTGAAGCTTGGCCATAACTGAGAAAGCTGAGCAGTCACAGTGGTGTGGGGTTGGTTTTGAGGGTATTGTTTGATAGAGTATATGAAAGAGTGACATGAAAGAGGGAGAAACATTGAGACAGAGAGTTACAACATAAAGTCTCATCACTTAAGGAGAAAAAATAATCTATGGCATGGACTCTTTTCTCAAGTCTCACAGCTCATTACTAATAACTTGCTGATTCTTTCTCTGACATGACCTTTTCTGTCACTGGCAGACTTGAATTCAAAGAAAACTTTTTTAATTTCATTTTTTTCCCCCTGAGAAGGTTCTTTTTCAAACCTGGCCATCATTAAAAAGAAAAACAATAATCAGATGTATAAAACCACAAGAAGATAAGAGAGACATCATTGCTTTTTACAGAGTTCCTTGATCTTTTCATTTTGCACTAAGTAGTCTGTCAAAGCCCCCCCCCCCCCCCCCCCCCCCCACCTTTATAGGGAAGACAAAAGCAAAGCCCCAAGCAGAAACAAGCTCCATGAAACCTGATTAGCACAGCCAAACTCCCATGCTGGTGAAATGTGATGGCAGTTTGAGCCTATGTGCTTTTAAGAACACCACCAAGTTACAGACCTCCAGGAGGTGTAGTGCAAAGTATAACCTTTGGGTTTCTACTCATACTCCTGCATCCCTATAAAACTGACTGAAAAGTCAGGCTCTCCCCTTCCCCCCCCCCCAGTCTCTATGCTCCTGGGAAAGATGCCCAGGTTCTTATCTGCTGCAGAGGAGTGAGGTCTGGTTGTCAGCCCTGGCAATGCTGCCAGCTAGCCCTGGAGGCTGCCAAGCCGAATTTTGTGCTGCGTCACAAATGCTTTTGGTATAGGGGTAGAGAGGGGAGGGGGCACTGGGCCCAGGACATTGCTTTGTGTGTGAAGTTTTGACTGTGTTAAGCCCAGGTTGAAGGACTGAGCCAAGGCTGAGTATGAATTTGTGTATTTCATATGAACTGTAACATCACAGTATATAAAATTGCCTGTCCATTGAGACATTCCAATTCTCCAGTCTTGCATCAGGAAGTTTGCAGATGACACCAAGCTAGGAGCAGGTGTTGATCTGTTGGAAGGTAGGAGAGCCCTGCAGAGGGACCTGGACAGGCTGGATGGGTAGGCAGAGGCCAATGGGATGAGATTTAACAAGGCCAAGTGCAGGGTTCTGCACTTTGGCCACAACAATCCCAAGCAGCACTACAGGCTGGGGACAGAGTGGCTGAGAGCAGCCAGGAAGAAAGGGACCTGGGGGTGCTGGTGGATAGTAGCTGAAGATGAGCCAGCAGTGTGCCCAGGTGGCCAAGAGAGCCAATGGCATCCTGGCCTGCATCAGGAGCAGTGTGGCCAGCAGGACAAGGGAGGTTATTCTGCCCCTGTACTCAGCACTGTTCAGGCCACCCCTTGAGTGCTGTGTCCAGTTCTGGGTTCCTCAATTCAAGAGAGATATGCTGGAAGGTGTCCAGAGAAGGGTAACAAAGCTGGTGAGGGGCCTGGAACAAAAACCCTATGAGGAGAGGCTGAGAGAGCTGGGGGTGTGCAGCCTGCAGAAGAGGAGGCTCAGGGCAGAGCTCATTGCTGTCTACAACTACCTGAAGGGAGGCTGTAGCCAGGTGGGGTTGGGCTCTTCTGCCAGGCAAGCAGCAACAGAGCAAGGGGACACAGTCTCAAGTTGTGGCAGGGGAGGTCTAGGCTGGATGTTAGGAGGAAGTTGTTGGCAGAGAGAGTGATTGGCATTGGAATGGGCTGCCCAGGGAGGTGGTGGAGTCACCATCCCTGGAGGTGTTCAAGAAAAGCCTGGCTGAGGCACTTAGTGCCATGGTCTGGTTGACTGGCTAGGGCTGGGTGATAGGTTGGACTGGCTGATCTTGGAGGTCTCTTCCAACCTGGTTGATTCTATGATTATTCTCTTGCCCCTTTTTGGAGCAACAGAGCAGTCTGCCCACTCATTAAGGCACAATAAATGTCATTCAGCATCTAGTTCAGCCCACAGATGTTCTGCTTTCCTGTCTGGTCTCTCTTCAGCAATGAACATAACTTTATTGTTGCACAGAAAAACAAGCAAGCAAGCAAACAAACAATAAAACCCCACGCTAAAGACCAACCAACCAAACTACAAATGAACACACACACAAAAAAAAACCCCACCAAACCCCAAAATTCATCTAGTCCAAGTTTGGAAATCACATGGAAATATGCATGCCTCAAGATTACCTGACCTCAGGCTCAAGTTTTTGGCACTGTATTTACATAATTGTCTTTGAAAGTCACCTTAAAAGGTCTTAGAGATGAAAAAGTTAAGCACAGCTCTTCAAATTTTGAGGTTTGGAGTGTAATCTCCTCCATTTACCCTGCTGAACACCACCTTGAAGTGCCCGGGAGGGATGGATGCTAGCAAGCCCTCTAGTGTCCGCCTCCAGCCTGCTTCTATAAAACACTGACATCCAGCAATGCATGAAACCCCTAACATTAGCAACAAGGTCTCTCTCCAAATTCCTGCTAGCAAACCTCATCTTTGCTCTTAAAATCGTCCATGATTAGTGTTACTCTCAAAAATAAAACCTCTAGCAGTCAGAGAGGGCAGTTCCTCAGTAAGAGCATCTAACAGTAACCTTCTCATCACACATTTGGGGTAAACAAAGAGAAAAAAAGTGAATTATTGATGGCCACTTTGCAGGCCAGCAGCCAACCCAGAAATGAGCACTGTAGAGCCTTTCAGTTTCCCAGTGAAGCATTTTGTTCTGCAAAGCCACAACTCCTTTGTGCTCGAGGCACCAAGTATGCTTGCCCAGACTCTTCCCTGCAGATTTGTATCTCCTGGGTGCTGGAGATTACAGCTAGGTCTAAGCCTTATCACTGAACTCAAACCCCTTTGAAATTTGAGGAATAACAAATCAACATCCAACAGCAGCATGGCAGATTAAATTAGTTCACTTCAGGTGAACCTATTGCTTTTCAAACAATACATCTTCCCATCTCTAAAAGGGAAGTCAGGTCAACACCCGAGGAAAGGGTCCAAACATGCATGTCAAGAGGCTAGCTAGAGATATCAGCCACTGAGAGCTCTGTGGCTGCAAAGAGGTCTCACTTCTGTCCAACTAGAAAGGGAAAAGAAAGATTAAAGAGAACCCACAGCAGCTTCTGTGATGCTCAGTAGCTGTCCTTTAAGTCTCTGTTCCTTGCAGTCACATCAAGACACTAGGATGCAAAGACCTTGATCCAAGAGGAAAAGTGTCCTTTCCAAAGCTTGCTCCATTGCATGCACTAACCTCTTCTTTCTTTCCCTGCTGTACTACTGCAGTTTGCAATGGAATCATAAAATTACTGTAAGGCATGGATGAATCCTGCCCTCTCATCCAAGGGCAGTTAAACCCCAAGGATTTCTCTTGTTCCTTATTCACTCTCAGGCCTTTTTACACAATTTTGGCACAGTACAAAGCTGCCAAGTGGATGCAAACCTCCTCCCCCCCCACCCTTTTCACCTCCAGGGACACAAAGTATAAGGAAAAAAATAAAATGAAATAAAAATCCTGTTTGCAGTTATTCTCCACTGCACATCACTGCTGCAAGAGACTGGACATTGCCCTTGAAGTGTGTAAACTTTTGCCTAAAATTCAATTTCAGAAGAATTCGAGGGAGAAAACAGCTCTGATGTGTTTTGAATGGAATTCTTCTCCCTAAAAGGCTTTGGGATTTGGAAGACATTTACTCTTTTAATCCATTATATCAAAATCATTGACAAAATCACAATGAAACATTTTGTTCCTCACTGAAAACAAAAACCAAGGAGGGAAAAAAAGAAAAGAGAGGGGAAAAAAAAATCTCTCTCAGAGAATTAAAAAGCATTCAGGTTTCATTCCAACGAGCTGGGCGTCAGGACCTCAGCATTCTTCCAGAAAAGAGATTATTGTCTCCAGCCAGCTCCAGTGTAAGCCTGTAAAATCCTCTGCCAATCTTTTAGATGAATTACCAGCCAACTAATTCCTTTTCATCACCAGTTCATCGAACACTACCTGCATGGACTAGGAGCTGGACATTTCATGTCTGCAGAGAGAGCTGTTTCACTAGAGGATCTCCCTAGTGACTTGCTGGTTTGACTCAGCCTTTGAATGGCATGCACAAAAACTCTGACTTCTTTCTCAGCTTGTGACAACACCACCCTTCACCTTCTGACCCCTGACACATTTCCACACATCCTAAGATCCTTCTTTCCTCGTTGATTAGGGAAGGCAATGCTATACAGCTCTGCGACAGGGAGATGCCCTCACATATATTTACTCAAATTGGAGATCTCTGCCAAACCTCCCAACTGCCAGCCAAGAATGGAAAGTGCCCAGCTCTACACCCAAGGAGAGATGGAGAAGAGCCAGACTGCCAACTCCTGAGCACCAGCCAAGAGGAAAAGCGCTGTTAAATAGGTGAAGCCCAGTACATAGGTATTGGCAGTACAGTGCACACTGGGGGAGCTCACAGGCCAGGTTATGAAGCAGGCACATATATGCATCCGTGGCTGATTAGATAGAGGGTCCCATTCAACTCTGCATCTGAGCCCATGAAAATTCATCCTAATTTGGATGAAACTCCCTAGCTAAGCCGTTGTTGTTGTTTTTGGCAGGTCTCCCTCCAAAATAGTTTGATTTCAATAGAAAACACCATGGAGAAAACCACAGCTTTTCAGCACACCAGTCCCTCTCTCATAGACTCAGCAATTCCCCCAAACCCATGCTGGTCACCACTCACAACACAGACAAGAGAAACTGTTTCTATCATCTCTTATTTAACCATAGGACTGCCTCAGTGCATTTGTTTACACTGCTGAATCACTCTTCCTGAGAGTAAAAGGTTACTTCACTGCAGAAGTCTAGGCTGGATGTTAGGAGGAAGTTCTTCACAGAGAGAGTGATTGGCATTGGAATGGGCTGCCCAGAGGGGTGGTGAAGGCACCATCCATGGAGGTGTTCAAGAAAAGACTGGATGAGACACCACCTGGCCACAACCTCCCTTCAGGTAGTTGTAGACAGCAATAAGGTCACCCCTGAGCCTCCTCTTCTCCAGGCTAAACAACCCCAGCTCCCTCAGCCTCTCCTCCTAGGGTTTGTATTCCAGTTCCAAAGCAATTCAAGAGGAACTCAGTGTGATAGTTATCAATTTGGATTTTCATTATGTTAGGAGTACAACACACACAAACTGATCAAATAATATCCATTACTCAATTTAACTCTCTAGATCACTAAAACATGTTAACCTTTTCATACTGCTGCTAAACCACAACTTATTTCCTTGAAAGAAAAGCCAAGCTTTTTTTTTCTGAACACAGACAGTTAAGGACCAGTAATATCAAATCTCCTTCTACAGGTGTATCAGGGATGTATCTCAACCAGAAAACACAGAAATAGCATCACACATACCTAAATGCACAGTGTACCTTAATTACAAACCAAACCAAGGCAATGAAGCCACCAAGAGAAATGTACCCAGCTTCTGTTTACTCACCTCTCTCATTGTAGGAGCTGCAGGTAAACTCAGAAAGGTTTATTATAGGTTTTCCATCTTGAAATCACCTGTTTAAATTGAAACCCCACAGATGCTAGGCAGCATAAGAGAACTGGACCCCCAACAGCACTGAACACCCAACCTAAGTAACTGCATTTTGCAACCAATCAAATCCACAGGTGTTTTATATTGCCAGCTGGCAATTATTCTAAAACTAGAAACTGGTGTGAGAGTGGTGAAAAAGGAAAACTTAGCCCTAAAATGTAGCAGGGAGAGACAAGGGAGAAAGATTTGCAAACACTCCTCTAAAACATTGGTGTATCACGCAGCAGACTGAGTGAACTTAGTCATCCACCTACAAGGCTGGTTAATGTCAGCTGGAATATTCTCTGGGATGGGTCAGTTCTTGCAATATTTATGTTGGGGAAGATTGTGAATAAGTCTGTTTTCTTTCTACTGAAAAGCAAAGGAAAAGACTTTATGTGACAGCACTTCCCAAAGACACCACGGCACTATAGAGGGAGAAGAAGTGTAAAAAGTAAAGCAGGAGTCTGGCACAAGGACAAAAGGGATTATACCTGCTATGAATACACTCAGATTGGAAACCAGAAAGTGTCTAGCCATCAGAGCTCGGAGTATGGTGTAGCCTCACAGTGGGGATAACATAAGGAAAATAACCTAATTAGTTTTAAGAGGGAGATTGAGAAGTTTAAGAATGTCTCAACAGCAGGGGACTGGATTTGGGAAGTGCCTTTTAGTCCTGCATCCAAGGAGGAAGAACTGGGCAGAGAACAACCAGAACTTGTGCTTGCACAGATTTCCATTCAGAACCATTCTTGAGAATCAGTCTCATCAGGTTTGATCCATCACACCTTTAGTGCACAAACACTGCCAAGAGTGTTTGTAACTGCAAGTGCCAAATACCTGTGTGTACCTGACTATAGGTTAATACAGAGTTATTAACCTAGCCTCTATTTTGCCACTGATATACTAACCATTCATAAGAGAGATGTGAAGCACCATAGCAGCAACATGGCAGGCCAGGTGAAGAGGATTTGAGATGGGTCTGGACACTCATGCAGGTGTTAGCATGGAAAGTAATACATGGTGAGAGTAAATCCAGGATAAAAGCTTAATTAAGCTATTTGTAATGATGACTAGTTTTCTTTTGTGCACCATCTCTTCTGAAAGCCAGTTCACAAGAGTCCAAATACAATTTTAGGGCTATATCTGTGTAAGAATTATACCAGAGATTATCTAAGGGTTTTTGTTTGTTTGTTTGGGGTTTTTAATCTGAAGGATTAGCTTTGTCACTGTCATTTAAATCAGAAATAAGAATCACATCAATTAAAGAAGAAATGACAAAGAACACATGGGAGTTAACATACCACAGCACATGTTAATGTATCCAGTGTACTGTCACAGAGCTATGACACTAAAAGTGAAATCCTTTCTCCAATGAAGCACAGTTGTGATAAACATCCCACCCCTGAACTTTATTTCCAGTGTAAGAAGACCAATCTGATAGTCTTTTATGATGGCATAAGTGGATGGATAGATGCAGGGAGGGCAGTGGATGTGGTCTACCTTGATTTCAGCAAGGCTTTCAACACCATCTCCCACAGAATCCAAGCTTAAGAAGTGTGGATTGGATGATTGGACAGTGAGAAGGATTGAGAACTGGTTGAAGGACAGGGCTCAGAGAGTTGTGGTCAGTGAGGCAGAATCTAGTTGGAGGCCTGTGGCTAGTGTCCTTACAGCAACAGAGCAAGGGGACACAGTCTCAAGTTGTGCCAGGGGAGGTCTAGGCTGGATGTTAGGAGGAAGTTGTTGGCAGAGAGAGTGATTGGCATTGGAATGGGCTGCCCAGGGAGGTGGTGGAGTCACCATCCCTGGAGGTGTTCAAGAAAAGCCTGGATGAGGCACTTAGTGCCATGGTCTAGTTGACTGGGTAGGGCTGGGTGCTAGGTGGGACTGGCTGATCTTGGAGGTCTCTTCCAACCTGGCTGATTGTATGATCCTGTGGCAGTGTACCTGCAGCAAGTTTGCCTATGACACAAAACTGGGAGGAGTGCCTAACACACCAGAGGCTGTGCTGGTGTTCAGTGTGAACTGGACAGGCTGGAGAGTTGGGCAGAGAGAAATCTGATGAAATTCAACATGGACAAGTGCAGAGTCCTGCATCTGGGGAAGAACAGCTTCATGTATCAGTAGAGGTTAGGAGCTGACCTGCCAGGGAACAGCTCTGGGGAAAAGGATCTGGGAGTCATGATGGGCAACAGGCTGACCATGAGCCAACAATGTGCCCTTGTGACCAAGGACAGTGGCATCCTGGGATGCATTCAGTGTGGCCAGCAGATCAAAGGAAGTTCTTCCTTCTCTTCACTCTGCTCTGGTGAGGCTTCATCTGGAATACTGCATCCAGTTCAAGAAGGACACAGAATTACTGGAGAAAGCAAGCAAATAGCCACTGAGACAATTAAAGGAGTCAAACATCTACCTTATGAGGAAAGGCTGAGAGAGCTGGGTCTGTTTAGCCTGGAGCAGACTGAGGAGGGACCTCATTAATGTTTACAAATGGCTGTAAAGGGTGAGTGTCAGGAGGAAGGAAAGATTCTTCTCAGGGGTGTCCAGTGAAAGGTCAATGGGCAGTGGGCACAAACTGTAACAGATGAGGTTCCATATAACCATAAGGATAAAATTCTTCACTTTGGGGGCAGAGCACTGGGACAGGATGCTCACAGAGATTGTGGTCTCATCTCTGGAGGCATCCAAAACCTGCCTGGATGTGGTCCTGGGTAATTTATGCTAAGTGAACCTGCTCTAGAAAGGAGGTTGGGCTAGATAATCCTCAGAGATCCCTTCCAATCCTTGCCCTTTCCTGTGATTCTGTGAAGTGTTGCATTAACAACCACAAGCAGTAAGAGCTCTGAGAGAGGCTGCCTCTGATGAACAGGAGAAGAATTAGCAGGTAATTGCTACTTGGTTTTGTTTTACATTACAGATGGATGTGTGATCGCTACCCTGATCTGAAGCTCATCTATCATTGTCTGCGACATCCGTGCTGCATTGTGCAAAATTAGCTCTTCTTTCTTCCATGAACAGCTTTTGTCTTTCCCTGACAGTCACCCAAACATCTTGCCAAACCTGTGAAGCTCCTGGGCTCTGATTTGGTGATCTTTTACCTACACACCACCTTTCACTCCCCAGCACTGAAACCATGGTACTGTGTGACTGGACATTAATTCCTTTGACTCAGAAACCAAAGCAGTGCACAAACCCAAATCAACATGACACCAGCTGCGCAGAAGCAGCAAAGGTTTTCTCCATACCTGCTTTTCAAAGTGTGTGCCTTTACTCCTCCCACCGCTTCTCAGAGGCAAACTGCATGCCTGAGCACAGGGCTCTGCCAAGAGGAAATGGAGACAAGAGCCACCAGCATTGTGCCAAGCAAAGGGCTCTGTCCAGGAGCAGCCATGAGCCAGCAATATTCCTCCACACACCCACACAATGGAGGATAGAAACTTTGTCCACTCACTGTCCCTCCCTACATGTAATGTTTAGGAGCTCAGCACTCCTCTCTCTGTACCTGTGCTTGCAGAGATGAGCTATGAAGTGATCCAGGGGTGCTAACAGGGGCAGCTGAGCATGCCCCGTGCAGGGCAGCTCTCCCAGCTACGAGCTCCTCTGAACTCTGCCTCCACCCCAGGGCCAAGCAGGCACTTCCCGAGGCTGGCTGGGCCAGGATCAGGGCCAGGATCAGGGCCATGCAGCCGAGGCAGCCGGCGCAGAGCAGCTGGGTCCAGGCTGCAGGAGCACCTGGGCAGCAGCCACCCACAGCCACCACCCACAGCAGCCACCCACAGCCTCCACCCACAGCAGCCACCCACAGCCACCCACAGCTGCCACCCACAGCTGCCACCCACAGCCGCCACCCACAGCAGCCACCCACAGCCGCGACCCACAGCCTTCACCCACAGCAGCCACCCACAGCCGCCACCCACAGCCACCCACAGCTGCCACCCACAGCCGCCACCCACAGCAGCCACCCACAGCCGCGACCCACAGCCTTCACCCACAGCCACCCACAGCCTTCACCCACAGCCACCCACAGCAGCAACCCACAGCCGCCACCCACAGCCACCCACAGCCGCCACCCACAGCCGCCACCCACAGCCGCGACCCACAGCCTTCACCCACAGCAGCCACCCACAGCCGCCACCCACAGCTGCCACCCACAGCCGCCACCCACAGCAGCCACCCACAGCCGCGACCCACAGCCTCCACCCATAGCCGCCACCCACAGCCGCCACCCACAGCCACCACCCACAGCCGCGACCCACAGCCTCCACCCATAGCCGCCACCCACAGCCACTCACAGCCTCCACCCACAGCCGCCACCCACAGCCACCCACAGCCTCCACCCACAGCCACCCACAGCCACCACCCACAGCAGCCCCCACAGCCACCACCCACAGCCACCCACAGCAGCAACCCACAGCCGCCACCCACAGCTGCCACCCACAGCCTCCACCCACAGCCTTCACCAACAGCCGCCACCCACAGCAGCCCCCACAGCCACCACCCACAGCCTCCACCCACAGCAGCCATCCGCAGTGCCACTGCCTCTCTCCGCAGGGCCAGGCGCGGGGTGATGACCTGCCCGGGCTCCCTCCTGGCCCATGGCCTGGCCTGGCACAGTGTGGCAGCTGCCTTGGGCGGCCCCGGGTGGAGGTGTCCAGAGAGACTGCGGGGACTGGGCTGGTTCCGTGGGGTCCCTGCGCCTTGCCTAGGGCCGCTCCGGGCCTTGGGGTGTTCTCCAGCTGCTCCTGGCTTTGCCTGCCTTGCCGCCCGGCTCTGGGGAGGCTGCCCACCAGCCCGGCTGGGCTGCTCTCCTATCCCAGAGCCTCTGCTTCGAGGTGCAGGCCGCCTCGAGGCTGAGCCCTGTGTCTGGGCATGTGTATGAGCCACCCCAGGGCCCTTCCCTGGCATATCCTGGCCCACCGAGTCCCAAGGAAGCAGTCCTTGCCTGGTGTGCGTGGCTGGGGGAAGAAGCCAGCGCTACTACAGCACCCTAGGAAGCTCCTGGAGGCAGCCCAGCAAAGGACAAAGAGGCTAAACCGAGCCAAGGGAGACTGCACTGCGCCTCGACCCCGTTTGGCCATGCCTCATAGGGCTTGTGTTTCTTGCTGGTGAACAGGTGCAGACTCCATCAGACATGCAGGAGAGGCTTTGGTGCCCAAAGTGGATTAGAAAACGTACTGCGCAGAGCTGGGGGTTAGCAAAGCTAAAGAGTGTCCCAGGGTGTGGTGTGGATTTGGAGAGTGAACCCTCTTTAGAGTACCTCTGTTGAAAAAACAACCCCCACAATGTGGGGGATGTCAGTGATTTAATTTGTCACAGCTGCCAGCCTAACCTCGAGGAGCAACCCAGGAAAATAGGGCAACAATAAATAAAATGGAAGGCAAGTCACAGTCTCACAGTATCACCAAGGTTGGAAGAGACCTCACAGATCATCAAGTCCAACCCTTTACCACAGAGCTCAAGGCCAGACCATGGCACCAAGTGCCACATCCAATCCTGCCTTGAACAGCTCCAGGGACGGCGACTCCACCACCTCCCCGGGCAGCCCATTCCAGTGTCCAATGACTCTCTCAGTGAAGAACTTTCTCCTCACCTCCAGCCTAAATTTCCCCTGGCGTAGCTTGAGGCTACACCTCTTGGGGTTTATTGTCCCTTTATTGTGTCTTGCTAATGGGGTAGCATCACTGAGCACCCTCCAGGGGAAGAAAGGAGAGATCTCCTCCTTCTGCCAGCCTGGCCTGCCTTCGGCCCAGCCTCACCCTCAGATGGCTGCAGTGTGTGTCCACAGGCAGGTCAGGTTACCTCCTTCAACAGCCCTTGCCATGGCTGGAGGCAGAATCCTGACTGAACAACTGCTCTACTAGAAGCTTTCTTCCCAACATCCCCATCACATGGAAAGACAGACCTGCAGTGAAGAGCTGATTGTTCTGAATTGTAATTTTTTTTTCTCTGTGAAGAACTCCAAGGATGGATTTTAACTGCTGTGGAAATCTGATGTGAGTTAGAGGTGACTGTCTGCAGGCAACCTCTGTCCTTCACACACCTGCATATGGCTGTTGCAACATCTTATGCCACTGTCACAGCATTTACATCCTGACATCTCCTGGAAGTCAGGGGCTTGACATAAAACTAATACTCAGCATAGTGAGGCATTTGCAGAGGCTTGTCATTGTGGACTGTATTGCTCTGAAATCTGCACTTTCCTCTTCAGAACTGTCCACAGAAGTGCTCTGAAGCATATTTGCTTCTACACACCCCTGGGAAGCTGTGGAAAGCCCACTCCCTCAGCCAGGTATGTTGGACAAACTTGTTTCTTCCTACTGAATTTTAGAACTGCAAACAAAGCTTGAAAAAAAAACAAAACAAACAAACCCAAAGAACCAAGCTAAAAAAAAACCCACAACCAACCTCACCAGCAACAGCAGTAGCCCTGCTCTGAACGTGTGGGATGCTTCCCTGGATTCCTTCTCACTTCCTGGAACGGAACTCAGGCACACCAGTTTAATGCTGTCCTGAAGTGCGTGGAGGCTTTTTTCCCCCCTCTCTCTCTCCTTTTCTTTTCCCTCCTTCCTTGTGTTGATTTGTGGGGCCAGGATGACTTTGATTTCAGCAAGTTTGCTGTTTATTCACGTCACAAGTTTGACAGCTTTGCACCAAATCAGATTGCTGGGTTTCAGGAGAGCTCTGAGGCGTCACTGGGAGCTCCTTTAGATTAAACTCGCCTCCCCGGTCTCCCCCCCTCTCCCCCTCCTTCAGAGCCATTTAAACCTCTCTGGGGCTTTAACAGAAACGTGCTCCCAAGACCTGCCTTTCACTCTGCCACTAGCATGGTAAGTGCTTTTTGCATTTCTCTTGACCTGAAGGCAGAAAAGGAGAACGTGGTCTTTGCCTTGGGGGCTTGCAGTAGGTTTTGCACTCAAAGACAGAGAAAGAAGAGGGTTCTCCTCTACCTGCAAGAGCAGTCTCTGCTGCTCTACCTTCCCATGGGTGAGCAGATTCCCTTCTTGAGGCTCCAAGCTCTGCCGTTGCCTTGCAGAGATTTAGAGCTGCTGCAGATGGGACTTGGAGGAGGGAAAAGGGGTGAATCCAGAGACAACCTCAGGCTTTGCTGCTGTGCGGTCTGGGACTTCTGTGGAACTGCAGGGGCAGAAGAGAGTGCGAGTAGCCTGGAGGTGACTCTGCTGGCTTTGTGCTGCTTTGGAGCCGAATCAAGCCCCCAAGGTGGGAGGAACGAACTGGCCAAGGACAGCCTGGGTCCTCTCTTCACCTTAAACCCACTCAGAACCATAGTATTTACCCCAGGGATTGCAGGAAACTGAGCTGCCTTCCTCGCATACCTCGCATAGCGGAGCCCCTCTACTGCGGGGGGCTGCGGCGGGGACAGCACTGACCAGGGGAAACAGCGGCGCTCTGGGATGCCCCTGGACGAGGTTTAGGGCGGGGGCTGTGCGGGTCCCCAGGTCAGAGCTGCGAGCTCCCACCGGGGCAGGCGGCCTCTGGTAAGGGGTCCTCTGCGACAGGTACCTGGGCAAACCCCGGCTGGGACAGAAGCGAGAGGGGAACGCTTCACGGCGGAGCGGGGACCGGCCCGCGCTGCTGGGATGCTTCTCGCCGGTATGCGGCGGGGCCGGAGCTGGACTGGCACCGCCTCCCCTCGGGGCCCGCCGCAGGCTGGGGGCTGGTGGGGACGGGACGGGACGGGGGACGGTCCGCAGAGCGCGCCATCGCCACGGGCCCTTGCCTCCGCAGAGCACCGGCCGGCCGTGCCCGCAGCCGGACTTCGGCGGGGACCCGGACTTCGGCGGGGACCCGGGCTGCGCCTGCCCCTGGTCCGCCCCCGCCGGGGTTTCCAAGGAGACCTGGGCTGCCGTCTGCGCCGCGGAGTCGCCGCACAGCCAGGGCCGGCGGGAGGCTCGGCCGCCTGGTAAGTGCGCTCCTGCTGCCGCCGCCGTCGGGGGCTGGGCGAGAGACGAGGAGCGAGCTAACCCCTCGAGTCTGCTCCTCCCAGGGCAGTCCTGCAGCCTACAGCTCGGTGCCCAGGACGCGGCGTGGCGAGGAGACCAGCTGTCCTCTCAGCTCTACCGAAACAAGCAGGTAAGGTGCTCCGTGCCCCTCAGCTTGCCTCCCGAGGGTCCTGAACTCCCTATCGTGTAGCACAGCTTCTAGGCTGGTTCATGGCACTTCTGCCTCTCACTGGCACGTGTGTGTGAAGCTGCTGTATTTGGGTGGGCTTGGTTCCTTGCTTGAAGTATTTGTCTCCCCCACGTTGTGTGCTGAAGATGGGGTTCCACAGTGATAGCTCTTCTCTTGAGCGTATTGCACCAGCTGCCTCCGTGCTAGAGCAGACCATGGGCATGACGTAGGAATCCCTCAGGCTCTTACGATGCAGGTCCTCGTGTGCACACATGTGTATCCTCCTGAGTCCAGCAGGGTTAACTTCGTGAGAAATGATTCCATCAGGATCAACCATTTTGACGTACAAGAGTTTCCTTTTTACTTTATTTTCTCTCCTCTTTCCTTTTTTTTATAAATCCCATCAAGGGCCAGGAGAAACTCTGAACAGTCCTAGATAAAGGAACCCTGAACCTGAACAAATATCTCTGATCAAATACTTGAAGTCATATCTTGACACAGCTGATGGGTATTAATTTCCTAATGCAAAGGCCCTTGGAATCTAGACACCAGTGTACTTTTTGCTCTACTTCAGTCATTTTAATCTGTGCTTTTCATCCTGTGGTCACCAGATGCCTGGGGGTCCTTGGCAGATGATCTTTTGTCCTCCTAAAGGATTCTGCAGACCTATGATCAGAAGGCAAAAAGAAATATTTGTTAATATATAGAGTTTCCATGAAAAAAGTGTTGGGCATCTGCAAATCAACACCAGCCTGTTCAGATCGTGGGACCAACCAGGCGTTATCCCAGCTCTGAATATGTTTTGGCACAGTAGGGTCCAGGACTGGAGAGATCACTGAGTACTACTGTATCACAAGGAAGGGCAGCTGCATCTTCCTTCTGTACTTGATGTACTTAAGTTTTTAGTCTGCCTCTCCTCCTTTTGCTCATAAGCCATCCATAAATGGGAGTGAGAGGGGTGCAAATGGATGCCTACTAGCAGCTGCTGTCATGCCCATGACTGTTTCTGGATGTTAACAGGGCTACCTGTGATTCTTTTCTGTCATTTTCCCCATGGTTTCAGTGTTTCTTTTCAGAGTAATCTTCTTAAAGTCTCACTAAAGAATAAAGGAAGTCAAAAGTGAAAACTGAACAATCATGCCACTTAGATTTACAGAGACAAGAGGCTGGAGGAGGTTGGTTGAGCTCACAAAGCAAACACCCAGATCATCAAATTGAAGCAGCCTGTACCATAGGGCAGTTGCTATTAAGTTACAGAGTCAACACCTATTCATCAATAATCTCTATTCCACAGCTTCAGGATACCTTGCTTCAGAAGGAAGAGGAACTTGCTAGGTTACATGAAGAAAATAGCAACCTCCGACAATACCTGAATTCTGCCCTGATTAAGTGCTTGGAAGAGAAAGCCAAGGTATTGTGTTCAGAACTGTTGTACAGATGTGTGGGGGAGAAAAAAGGTGAATAGGTACATGTCACTAAAATATATGGGAAGTCTAAGAGTGCAGACAACCTGCAACATGAGATCTATTTAACTTCACAGAGCTGCCAAATTACTGGTCATGGATCTAAGGTGACAGATTCCTGCAGGAATGACATCCTATCAGCTCTGACTGTGGAGACAATATAGCTCATGGCATAACTTCAGTGTAGTCTATAAATAAGTGAAGTTTATAAGCAAGGTAAAATGATTCCAGCTAACACATTTTTTTTTTCTTCAATGACAAGTTCAGCTCTGCACATACGTTTCTTGAATATTTTGTCAGCTGTCCCTTTTGATAAGGATTAATTTTTCCCTTTTTTGGGATGTTTTGAGTGCTTTCTGATACATGTTTCATTGTGTCACCTTCCAATGATGTTTGAACCATTTGAATGAGAATATTTGTCTTCTATTTCCTCCAAAACTCAAACTCGTAAAGTCGTGTGGGTTTTTTAGGAGCCGAAATACAAAGTGAAACGCTTTAAGTAGGATGAAACATTCTGTTAAGCTCAGTGTGAAGGCTGCTACAGCCCTCACCATGTCGTGCTCCCCTGATAAATGCTGCTGGCAGCAGCGGCACACAGAAGGGCTGTGCAACCAGGTGGGAGCTCTCCTTTCACACCGTCCTGAATGAGAATGCCATCAAAGCACAGACCTTGTTGACGTTGTCAGATTCTTCTCTTCCAAGCACTAGGTTGTTGCAGAGACTCTTACACACAAGATAGTTGATCATATCCATATGTTTAAGCACGGGATGGAAGAAAAAGTGTTTAAGGATCATAGCAACCATCTTGCACATCTAAAATCTGAGATCAGAAACACCTTGGTTCCAGGTAACTAGAAATTCAGATTTCAACCTTCTCTCTCCACCTTTTTTTTATAGAAGCTGCTATCCTGCCACGGGCAAAAGAATGGTGCTATTTTCAAATCCACCAAGAGGAGATTAAAAGAGGACCACTGCTTTGCTCCTCAAGAAACCCCTCATGCTTCCAAAGCTAGAAGGAGCCTCTTTAATCAATTCACTGCCTGTGAAGAGCAAGCCAGCCCTGCTGTAGACAGCTGGGTCTTGCAGACTTTAGGATTAAAAGATGTCAACACTATTGATGAAACTTCAGCTAACTACAGTGCCCTGACCTCAGACCTTGGAAAAGACAGGTACAGCCTGAGCCCTGGTGAAGCAACAGACTATGACCATAGTGAGAGAGTGGCAGCAGCTTATAGCTGCAGCCGTGTGCCTCCAGCCAGCAGCGGTACTCAAGCATGCAGTGAAGACTCTTGCTTCCTTCCTCAGTTTTCTTCAGCACCATGTGTCTCCTCATCAGTGCCAAGTGTTTCCTCCCTCCCAGCCTGTGGGTTGCCTTATTTGGCTGGGAGTTTGTCACCCAATAAAACAGAAGTGGCCTTCACCACATCTCTGAGTCCTCACCGCAACGTGAGAACGCACACCTTCCACCAAGGACAAGCCTTTGTGCGCAGAGATGATGATGGAGGGTGGAGGTTCACCTGGGTGCCCAAGCAGGCTGAATAAAGCACCTGCTTTGAGGGTCAGTCATAGGGGATATAGGAGACAAACTTCATCTTGTATTTGATATGAGTTCTGGCATCAAAAATGAGCCCCTTAGGGCTTTGTCAAATGCTACTGTATCACTCCTCATTCCCTCCCAGATTTTCACAAGTATGGCTCCAGATTGCACCAAGACAATTATCTGCCCCAGACCAGATGTACAAATTGAATCCACTTTGCTTGTGCCTGTGTCAAGGAACATTCTTTCACTTGCTTCATGGTTTCCCTATCATCAACTGGTAGTTTCCAGGCTGGAGTGCTTTTAGCTTTGATAATCACTCTGACATGCACCAAAGTAGAAAGCATTTTAGGAATACAGTTTGGAAATGGCACCTCTCTTACAGGTGACAAAGCATACGTTGGAGGCTGAGGATCAGCAGTTTGAAATGATTTGTATCTCTCTTGGCTACACAAATTGCCTTGGGCTAAGGCAGCAATGGGCTGACCTCCCTGCTGCTGCATGGTGCTGCCATATTCTTTGATGATGCCTCAGAATAAGCAGGATTTGCTTCTGTTGCCTGGAGGCTACTTAATCACAAGGGGATTTTCTCAAGGTGTCATTAGGAGACTAATGTGTTTACTGCATTGTGTTTTAAAAGTGTTTTTACCTGTCAGATAAAATGATTTTATAATGTTTGAGCCCTGGAACAGGAACTAGAATTGAAGGTGCTGTAGGGACCCTGCCATCACCAGCCAAGGCCTTCATCCAGTGTATTAATAGCAGAATTTTTTTTCATCTGTGGGTAATGTCCTTTTGGAGCACTTCTTCTGCAAAGGCTGCATGCCCTTTGCCTGCAGCATCCCACAAATCTTTTGATGGATTTTATTCCATGTTCACCTGCCTTTGTTGGAGAGAGCCAGTCCTGGCTTTGCAAGCAATTACTGTGGCTCCAGTGGGACATTTTTGCAGCATCAAGAGCTGCAGTTGTGCAACTGGAGATTTTCTTTCTAGGGAATAACTTCTTGACCTCTTTGTCCTGATATCTGAGATCACACAGAGATTTATCAGCAATTAACATCAGCCTAGAGTTAGGACTGCTTCCTCTTCCCATAACTCCATGCTCCCTATGGGAAATGTTTCTCCTCATTTGGGGAGGCTCAGTGGTTAGAACATGTCTATGGGGAACCACAACCTTCAACACCAGCTCATGTCTCTGTCAGGCAGTAGCAGTCTGATGATGAGACCATCACTGCCTTGACAATGCTTAAAAATTCTATGGAGAGAAGGTGCTCAAGCACTGCATGAAACTTGACTTTCAGTAACTCTACTAATGATGTGAAGTCAACTGACATGAAGCAAGCTCACCTGTCATGTTTTGCCTTACCTTTGTTTTCTGTTTTACAGTACTTTGATGCCTAAGTATTGGAAAAAGAGTGGTTTGATTATTCTTGCTTACAGAATGGTCCCAGTGACATTAAAGAAACACTTCAGTAAATGCCAGAATTGAGGATTTCCTTCCAGTGGCTTGTTTTCCTATAGAAAATGAAATAGTCCTATATTTTTAAAGGATAAGGGAAAAAAAAACTCTTAAAGACTCTGACGTGCCTTAGAATTGGCAATATTTGGGATTCCCCATCAGGAGCAGTAGTGATTCCCCAAAAGACTTTTAAATAAACAAACTCTGTTGTTTTTCTGAGTAGTTATTTTAAAGTCAGCCCTGGGGCAGGCTTACACAATAGGTAATTGGAAAGCATTGATTGTAGGCATTATTGCACTGGATTTAAAACAAGACAGAATAAACAATGCCCATGGAATAAAGACAAGTATTTGGGAGTTTTGTATAGTCAGTAAAAACATGGCCAGCTGATGGAGGCTACTCAGATGAGACCACTGTTTGTGTAGCACTTTTCAGTGAAAGCAGAAGCAAACTCCTGTCCTACAAACAATTACTTTCTTTCTCAAGGTACTCCATCTCTCTTCATCTCCTCATGTCCTACTATATAAAGTTGCACTGAAGAAAATACCCCTGTCACTGGAGTTCTTACTGGGGTGTGTGGCAGCTTAGAAGATGCCTGATCTTAATGTGAGGTGGTGGAGTCACCATCCCTGGAGGTGTTCAAGAGAAGACTGGATGAGGAGTCACTTAGTGCCATGGTCTAGTTGACTGGATAGGGCTGAGTGCTAGGTTGGACTGGCTGATCTTGGAGGTCTCTTCCAACCTGGTTTGTTCTATGATTCTATGACTGGAGACCTGGGGGGTAAATAGCATGCCAGGAATAGACAGCATGGCCAGAAGATTACACCAACTCAGCTGCAGATGCCACATCAGTACAGAAACATCTGCCTCTGTTTTCTAACCTTATTGAATGCTGCTACTTGCATATTCCACTGTTACAAACTCAGCAGCAATAAGAATTACATTTTCTTGTCAGCAAACAGGAATTTTTTTTTCCTTTCTTTTCCCCCCACCCCTTTAGAGAAAGAAGGAGCAAAAAAAGCTTTCCACCTGTTTGACGTTTCTCCTTTCCACATTCTTCTATCACTGCATGTGAGAATGCCTCCTGCAGAGAGCCAGAATAGAAGTGCCAGATCCTTGGTACAACCTCCAAGTAGGGCTTCAGTAGGAATGAACAGATGCTTTAAACTTTGCCAGCTTTTTGAAAAGGAGTAACTGGGCCCTTGTCTCATTTCAAATAAATTAGAGATGTAAGTGAATAGCTCAATGAATAATTTCCCTGAATGAATCATCTTTCCCTGTAGATTCCTGCATTTTACTCAGCATGAAGGTGTTGAATCCTGGGGCAGGGATTTTTGTCTAAAGCTCGTTTAGGTAGAGGGCCCCACGGTGCTGTCCTGGCAGCTGATGGGTACTCCTGACCTGCAGGTGAAAACCTAAAGTTCTGGCTTAGATAACTGCTTGAGCAAAGGTTTCTGCGTTAGTGGTGCTGCTGATCACAGTAGGAGAAGGAGCACATTGGAGAGGAAACAGAAATATCTCAGAAGCATTTTAGCAAATAGCTGAGGGTAATTTGGCTTTCCCTGGTGGCATCATTTGAACTGCTATTTCCTGAGTCATCACGAAGAACAATAGAATCATAGCTATTCTGTGCCTAGCACTAACCCACAACAAGCAGGGTAGAACCAAGGTGAGGAATGACACCTCTCTGGGGCTGGGTTTTTTTTTGTTTCTTTATAATACTCCAGCTGAGCTCAGTGTTGCAATGCTCATTCAGGGCAAATCCCAGTGACCAAATTGTTCCTTTAGATAAGTGTTGCTCAGTTGCGCACCCAGACATGCAGCCGTCGAGTCCCGCTTCCCTGGCAGAGGCCTCAAGCCCTCGCAGGTGCATCGTTCCGCAGCCGAGGGTGCATCGTTCCGCAGCCGAGGGTGCATCGTTCCGCAGCCGCGCTGCCGGCCCGCTCGCTGCCTGGCCCCGGGCCCTGGCCAGGGTCCTGAAACGGCCGCGCCGCACCCTGCCCTCGGTGCGCAGGTGCGGGAGGCTCCGAGGGGGCAAGCAAGCGTCCTGCTCACTGGAGCCAGCCCGCAGCAGCGGAGCCCAGCGCTGCGCCACCCGCAGCGGCTAAGGTGGGCGGAACAGCCCTGTCCCGTTACCAGCGGCTGCCGGCGCTCGCAGGACTCTCTCGGGCAGGGTCTTTGGGGGTAGAATGACTTTGCTTTAACCTCTAGGTAGTACCTGCCCAGCGCCGTGCCTGCAGTTAAGGGACGGGGAGGAATGCTGTGTGCGCACAGGGCTGCATCCCCGGCAAGCACAACTGACAGCTCACAGGTACGAGCAGTGCTGGGCTGCCCTGCCCAGGCTGGGAGGGATCTGAGTAACTGGCAAGCTCATTGCAGAGGCTGCATGCATGACCAGGTTTTCTGCTACATATCACAGTGTGGGGAGAAAGTGTTCTCCTGGAAGTGCAGTATTTTCCCCCCAAAGAAGGAGATTATCAACTGGGACAGAGAAACCAGGAAACCTGTGAGACCTTTAAGAAGCAGCATCATTTGTGACTTCTGAAGCACTGCATGCTTTACTGAGTATCAAGCTTGGTAACAGAAAGAGTTATTACTAGAGAATTAAGATGTTAATCACTCCTTGTTTCAAGATTGTGTAGACTATCAAGACAGCACCACAGGCTTCACTGTACTGGAAACTGTATTCAAAATCTTAAGCACTCCACAGAGAACAGAATCCTCATTACTAGAGATTCCCAAGCAGCCTCCCTCTTTTCTAAAAGGTTTTCCCATGTTACACTACTATAAGGAAGACCTGAAATAAAGAAAGAGTTTCTCTGCTTTCCCCCAACATTCACTCTGGAATTACACGGCAGGATGTTGGTAAAATGGCTTTTAGTAATCAACTGAGGATAGGCTGAGGGAGCTGGGATTGTTTAGCCTGGAGAAGAGGAGGCTCAGGGCAGAGCTCATTGCTGTCTACAACTACCTGAAAGGAGATTGTAGCCAGGTGGGGCTTGGTCTCTTCTGCCAGGCAACCAGCAGCAGAACAAGGGGACACAGTCTCAAGTTGTGCCAGAGGAGGTCTAGGCTGGATGTTAGGAGGAAGTCGTTGGCAGAGAGAGTGGTTGGCATTGGAATGGGCTGCCCAGGGAGGTGGTGGAGTCACCATCCCTAGAGGTGTTCAAGACAAGACTGGATGGGGCACTTGGTGCCATGGTCTGGTTGACTGGTTAGGGCTGGATGCTAGGTTGGACTGGATGATCTTGGAGGTCTCTTCCAACCTGGTTGATTCTATGATTCTATGAACAGACACAAACCAGTAAGAACTACCTTGCTGCTGCTGCTCTCCTGTCCTTTGTCCATCTAGCCCTGTTTGCAAGCCATTGGCACAAATTGTCAGCTTCCCAAAATGGCAAAAATAAAAGGAAAACAGATGCAGCTAGACAGCTTCTAGGCAGATCCAGGTGTCCAGAAAAGTTGACATCTCTTTTAGTTCTAAAACCACACTGCTCCAAGATGTGCATAACTCCTGTTTCACACTGCTGATCAGGTCTAGACAGAATCCTGGCCTGACAACTCTGTAACCCAGTTCAGACCAGTTAATGGTACTGTAAAACAAGAATCCAGCTCAGCAATATTCATTCAGCAGTGATAACTCTTGCAGCCACATTGAATTCCAGTTACTTTGCCTGTTATGTGGAATGAAACAGACCAAATAAGAATGGCAGGATCCCTCCCTGCTTCAAGAAACAAGGCTAATAATTTTAATTACCCATGGGTGAGGAAATATTTAATGATACCTTTCTGCAAGTGAATGGAGAAGTCCTGATTTAACACTGGTGCACATTGTTTAAAGCTGCCAGCTTGAGTTTTCCTTCAAAGATTGATACGAACCTGGTATTTGGTGTTTTCCTTGCCTTACCTGAAGCAATCAGCAGTACTGCTGTAAGGTGCCATGTTCCTCCACAACAATTGCTTCATTTCAACAGAAGTATTTTGCTGAAATAAATGGGTCATTTCTACACTCTGCAAAAAAACTGAACTAACCCACTGGAATCAGCATGAGTTAGTCCTGCCCTTGAGAATAAAATGGAGCTGAAAGGGTTTTAAGAGCTTTCACTGGAATGAAATATCATTACCTCAATGGCCCTGTGGCCATTTCAGAAGTATATAAACATTTACTACCTATCTGTTAGCCATTCAATTACTAAGATCTTGATACTGTGTAAATATTTAACTACAATAGAGGATATAAATCAGAGCAAGTGATTCTGTTTCATTCCACTGGTGGCAGTAAATCACAGGCTATTCAGACTGCTGGGCTCCACCCAGAGAACTGTGAGCTCAGGCAGACATTATCTGAAGTTTCCTCTGAAGCAAATCTTAGTTTAATTCGGACTTCACAGGGAGATTAGGAGTATACCTCAACTCCAGAAGCCAGGAGCACTTCCAGACATTTTTACTATATTATGCAGGAAGGGAGAAGCTACCAGAACCCAACTAATTCTTGGGCCAGTTTTCCAGAAGATGTGGCCAGAACACACTAAAGTGCTGGGAGAGCAGATCATAGAATCAAGCTGGTTGGAAGAGACCTCCAAGATCACCCAGTCCAACCTATCACCCAGCCCTATCCAGTCAACCAGACCATGGCACTAAGTGCCTCATCCAGTATTTTCTTGAACACCTGATGCTATTGAGTTTAAGACCCTGGACACTAATGACAGGCAACAAAGAAAAGGAGTGGCCACTAAATTCTGTTTTCATGAATTTCCTGGAACAGGCAATCAGATAGATCTAAACAGAATTAGAGGCAGCATCACAATGAAGCACAGGGATCCAGGTTTCTTGCTGTGGCAAAGGTCTGGGAGCTGCCATAGGAGCAACCATTCCATGTGCTACTAGTCCAGGGATGAAATGATGTGGTCCTCATCACAACAGGAACATGAGGTTAATTGCACCTCATTCCCTTAAATTCTCTGCAGTTTGAGTCATGGTGCCAGCCCTGGGGCCAGGACAATGGGTCACATTTCTCCCCCTTTCTTTATTCTCACATCCTTTTTTCTGTCTGTGCTGTTCTCTCTCATCAAAAGACTTCAGCCAGAGAGTTTAATGTTACCCCAGCAGCTTACAGAGCTGTGCTCCAGTTTTTAAAGGGACACCAAGGAGCTGATCACAGTCTCACAGTATCACCAAGGTTGGAAGAGACCTCACAGATCATCAAGTCCAACCCTTTACCACAGAGCTCAAGGCCAGACCATGGTACCAAGTGCCACATCCAATCCTGCCTTGAACAGCTCCAGGGACGGCGACTCCACCACCTCCCCGGGCAGCCCATTCCAGTGTCCAATGACTCTCTCAGGGAAGAACTTTCTCCTCACCTCCAGCCTAAATCTCCCCTGGCACAGCTTGAGGCTGTGTCCTCTCGTTCTGGTGCTGGCCACCTGAGAGAAGAGAGCAACCTCCTCCTGGCCACAGCCACCCCTCAGGTAGTTGTAGACAGCAATAAGGTCTCCCCTGAGCCTCCTCTTCTCCAGGCTAACCAATCCCAGCTCCCTCAGCCTCTCCTCGTAGGGCTTGTGTTCAACTTTAGAAAACAGAGTAGGAGAGGTATGGTGTGCAATCCTATGGCAACATGGCATTGCCCAGGCACCTCACCCGAGGTCTCTTTATCCTTTGCTTTGCTCTAGGAGTATGAACTTTAGCAGAGAGGAAAACAAGGCTTGCTCACAATTAAAACTGGAAAAAAAGAGAGAGAAAGAGAGCGAGGCAGAGAGAGGGAGAAATGAGTTTCTCTCCAGCATTTTATGGCGTGGGGTTTATCCTCCCTGCTTGCAGGCTACTTCTCGCCAGTGCCACCTGGTGGACCCTAGCTCCGCAGGTCTGCTCCCATGAGGAGGAAGAGGTGGCTGCAGCCAGAGGACCTCCTGGGCAGCTCAGATCTCCAACAGAGCATGAGTGCAGAAAAGGCAGGCATAGCCTTTCCCCCCACACTTTTCCAGGAGGTGCGGGCTCAGCCTGGGACTGCTGGCAGTGGAAGTTAATCTGCCTCTGCAAGTGTTCATTAGACAGAAATTTCTCTTTGCCTTCCCTCCTTCTCCATTTGGACCACGTGCAGGTACAAGTTTAGCAAGTGGCTGCAAGCCCCAGAGCATACAAACAAGCTTTGTGCAGCATCGTATTTTGGGTTTCTCTGCCCCTCTTGTGGCCTCTCCTGGCTAAAGTCAAAGAGACACTGAAGCATCCAAGTAAATCAGCCTATTGCATTTTCTCATCAGCTTAAAATGCTCTCCTTGGTGCCAAAGAAATGACAATTCTCTGCATAACCATGCTTGCAGGATAGTTGCATTGAAGTTATTTCTTTCTGCCTTGCCCTTTTGAAAGGCATTGTTGGCAGGGCATCATGTCTCCAGACTCTCAAGCCCAGTGCACTGTACTGAGCACACAAAATGAATGCATGGCTCTGACAGAGTGCATGAATCTGCTCCATGAGCACTTTCCTCCAACCATGGTCTTCCTGTGAGAGGTCAAATTAATTGTACCTTAACTGCAGCTGCTAAATAAAACTCTGTCAGAAGACAGGAGCCTAAATGTGCTTGTGTGTAGCCACTCTATGGGTTCAAGCCACAGGGCTGAACACCATCAACCGTCCTGAGCTGAAGACCTTTGGGGCTGAGTGATTCACAGTAACAAGAGCTCTGAGCTGACAGTGGTGACTCAGCCCTCTTGTGTGGCTGGAGCAGAGTGGAGAGACAGACAGGAAGGCTGGGATTGATTTTGGGATGGCTGGAGGAGATCCTAGGATGGTACAGCTGCTCCTTAGCCTGTGATGCAGGTAACTTATTAACGAAGAAGCAAACCCAGTATCCCTGCCAGTCATGCATTACACACTCCTCTGCCCTACATCTGAGCAGTTAAAATCTTCACAACTGCTTCTGTCACTAGAAATGCTCTGCCTGCCTATGGCTAACCATGGCACTTCACTCTGCTCTCTTCCACAGCAACAAGAATGGGGCATGGAATCCCAAAAAAAACCAAAGGAGGGCACGAAAAGTGTGGTGGAAATGACCAACATCTCCTACAATCACATTAATCAGGGTAAAGCCTCCTGTAAAAAAGGCAAAAAGTGGAGGAGAATCATAGAATCAACCAGGTTGGAAGAGACCTCCAAGATCATCCAGTCCAACCTATCCCCCAGCCCTATCCAGTCAACCAGACCATGACACTAAGTGCCTCATCCAGGCTTTTCTTGAAGACCCCCAGGCACGGTGCCTCCACCACCTCCCTGGGCAGCCCATTCTAATGCCAATCACTCTCTCTGTGAAGAACTTCTTCCTAACATCCAGCCTATACCTACCCTGGCACAACTTGAGACTGTGTCCCCTTGTTCTATTGCTGGTTGCCTGGGAGAAGAGGCCACCCCCACCTGGCTACAATGCCCCTTCAGGTAGTTGTAGACAGTAATAAGATCACCCCTGAGCCTCCTCTTCTCCAGGCTAAACACCCCCAGCTGCCTCAGCCTCTCCTCATAGGATTTGTGTTCCAGGCCCCTCACCAGCTTTGTTGCCCTTCTCTGGACATGCTCCAACACCTCAACATCTTTCTTGATTTGAGGGGCCCAGAACTGGACACAGTACTCAAGGTGTCTTGCTCTGACTGTTGCCTGAGTCCAAGCCACCACACATGTGACCAGAAGCAGCAGTCAAAGCCTAAGTAAAGGGGAGCAATATTTGTACTCATTTCTTTCCTGTGGATTCGATGTGCAGCCCACTCAGGAGTCTGCTGTTCATTTCAGCACGGATGCACTGAGCAGTTTGTGACGCACTGCACTGCTTGGCTCTGCCAGCTCTGCTGTGCCTGCCAACTTTTGTTGAGAAGTAACAGGAGGTCACACATGGTGTCAAAAAAAAAAAGAAAAAGAAAAGAAAAAGCCCAACTACCCCTGGCACAGCACATAGAAAAAGGCATTGTATTAGTGGCAATGAATTCAGACCTACTGATGGTGGAATTAATGAAATCCACGGCTGGCACACTCTGTGCATCCCAACACAGGCTGAAACAAACAAAGCCAATGTGCTGGCCACTAGCCCAAAGGTTCAGCAAACCATCCTTGTCCAAGGCAGCTGGAAGCACATTACCTTCCCTGACAGGCCCCAAAGTGGAGAAGGGAATTTCAGTACTTAACCAAGACCTTTCCTCTCTGCCTCTAAGGCAACGGGAAACCAAGAGACAAGGAGGTAAGGCAGGCCACATCTTGAGTGTTGTGTCCAGTTTGGGGCTCCTCAATTCAAGAGAGATGTTGAGGTGCTGGAAGGTGTCCAGAGAAGGGTGACAAAGCTGGTGAGGGGCCTGGAACACAAACCCTATGAGGAGAGGCTGAGGGAGCTGTGGGTGTGCAGCCTGCAGAAGAGGAGGCTCAGGGCAGACCTCATTGCTGTCTACAACTACCTGAAGGGAGGATGTAGCCAGGTGGGGGTTGATCTCTTCTGCCAGGCAAGCAGCAACAGAACAAGGGGACACAGTCCCAAGTTATGCCAGGGCAGGTCTAGGCTGGATGTTAGGAGGAAGTTGTTGGCAGAGAGTGATAGGCATTGGAATGGGCTGCCCAGGGAGGTGGTGGAGGCACCGTCCCTGGAGGTGTTCAAGCAAAACCTGGATGAGGCATTTAGTGCCATGGTCTGGTTGACTGGCTAGGGCTGGGTGCTAGGTTGGCCTGGATGATCTTGGAGGTCTCTTCCAACCTGGTAGATTCTATGCTTCTCATGGAAGAAGGACAATGAATGATGCTAAAGCATTTGGTGATTATTTTACTTTTGCTTTCTTAAGGTCTTTTTAATTTAGCTGTAAGAGAACATTTTTCCCTTCAGTTCTTATTCGCCCTGAAGTAAAAACTTAGGTCCTGAGCAAATCATTCACTTAATCTTCTTTCCTCTCCTGAGTGGTTTTCTACCCCTTTTAGGAAATCCTCAGACATATTTCCGTTTGCCTTTGTCTTTCCACTATTTTTATGTTAAGCAATTTAAGGATACATAATACTTCAGTACAAGGACAACACTGCTCAAAATAAACCAGTGCTGCATCAGGGACTTGGGTAGGTGATGTCCATCCTTGGAGATAACCAAAAAGTGTCTGGACAGGTCCCTGAGAACCCAGATCCAACTCTGAAGTTACCTCTACTTTGAGATGGAAGTTGGACCAGACAACATCTGTAGGTTTCTTTCTACCTCTAAACCCACACTTGATCAACCATCTCCTCATGTTCTACCTGCCTACAAGTGAAAATGATACAGCACTTGCCTGCCTTGGACTAGGGGTCAGTAGCTAAAGCATGATGCATCACTTTCCCTTCTCCCCTGTCAGATATGGTTATGGGATTTTCCTTATAACCTCACCCTTCCTTCTGCCCAAGTGCATCTGGGAGCAGAACCCAGGAATTGCAGCTGGCCACTACCTTCCTTTAGACATCTTAAAGAGCAGCCATTTGTGGTGGTTGCTCTATTAACCCCAGCTGTATGCTCACTGTCTTTCAAGAGAATAATTCAACCCCTATTGTCTAAAATATAACTGGATGCACCAAGGCAGGCATGTGCCAGGGCCAAATCTTCTAGCAGAAACATCCACAGATCAAAAAGACTCAATTCATTCCTTTCCTAGGGTATTTTAATGGGATTCTTTAATGTTTAATGTGAGTAGAATAATTGTCTCTTGCTATCCCCCATTAACACAGATCAGAGGCACCAGTTGCTTAGATTCCACTTAATAATTCCTGGCTGGTCACTCAACCAATAGGTCCAACACTGGAAGAAGTCTATGGAATTGGCAGCTTGTCCTCTTGCACTAACAGGCCATTAGCTAAGCATAGATGTGACTCTGTCATGGTTCAGAGTCCAAGGGCAGGTTTTTGCTCTCTTCTGGTCAGTGGTTATCCCTATGTAAAAAGCTTATATAAAGACTCTATATTGCAGCAGTATTTACAACAATGTGGGATGTCATTTGGCCCAGGCTGTATGCTGGGCCTTTGCTGTGGAGCAGAAGTCCTCTTAGGGTGTTACACCTAATGCTTGCCTTCTGCAAAGTAGGCTAAGTCCATCAGGATCTCACACTGATGCATTTCAGAGGAGAAATTCCAAGTAGAATCATAGAATCAGCCAGGCTGGAAGAGACCTCCAAGATCAGCCAGTCCAACCTAGCACCCAGCCCTATCCAGTCAACCAGACCATGGCACTAAGTGCCTCATCCAGGCTTTGTTTAAACACCTCCAGGGACAGCGACTCCACCACCTCCCTGGGCAGCCCATTCCAATGCCAATCACTCTCTCTGCCAACAACTTCCTCCTAACATCCAGCCTAGACCTGCCCTGGCACAATTTGAGGCTGCATCCCCTTGTTCTGTTGCTGGTTGCCTGGCAGAAGAGCCCAACCCCACCTGGCTACAGCCTCCCTTCAGGTAGTTGTAGGCAGCAATGAGCTCTGCCTTGAGCCTCCTCTTCTCCAGGCTAAACACCCCCAGCTCCCTCAGCCTCTCCTCATAGGGTTTGTGTTCCAGGCCCCTCACCAGCTTTGTTGCCCTTCTCTGGACACCTTCCAGCACCTCAACATCTCTCTTGAACTGAGTAGCCCAGAACTGGACACAGCACTCAAGGTGTGGCCTGAGCAGTGCTGAGTACAGGGGCAGAATAACCTCCCTTGTCCTGCTGGCCACACTGTTCCTGATGCAGGCCAGGATGCCATTGGCTCTCTTGGCCAGCTGGGCACACTGCTGGCTCATCTTCAGCTACTATCCACCAGCACCCCCAGGTCCCTTTCCTCCTGGCTTCTCTCCAGCCACTCAGTCCCCAGCCTATAGCGCTGCTTGGGGTTGTTGTGTAGAGTGAAAATGATTAGTGATTTACTGATGTTCAGAGGTTCCCCTGAGCTCATAACACTGCAGCAGGGCAGCACTCCTCATCAACTCCAAGCAAGCCAGTTGTCTACCACTGGCAAATGGAGCTGCAACAGCTCTTTGAAGATACAAGAGGCAACCATAATGTGTACTGAGGCAACCATAATGTGTGCTGATAAAGCCAACAAAGCTGGGACCGAGGCCTTTTGTTTCCCTTCCTCTGATGCCAAGGAGAGGAGCGTGCCCGGGTCTGCAGAGAGAGTTCCCACTGAACAATGTCAGACACACGCCACTTTGGAGGTTTGCCAGCCCAGGGCCACCCCAGTGAACTCATGCTGCGAGGCAGAGGCAACACACAAAGACCAGACCCAGGTTATCACAGTCTTCTCAGAGAGGGCTAAATCAACCATTTGTCATCGTTGTGTTCATTCTCTATTCTTGTTTCTGTGCAAGTAGTGCTTGCTAACAAATAGAGGGAGGGAAGGAACAACATGAATACCTGGGACTGGCTAAGCTGAGGGACAAGATGATGAATTACCAGCATGGCTGGCATAACTCCTGTTCTTCCTTCATGAATTTTGGACTACTTATTCCTTCAAATATCAGAGCTTTGATTTGTTACTTGCTGTGGTGTAAAAGATTGGTTGCTTGACACCTCTCTTCTGTCAAAAAGATAACAAGAGAGCATCCACCTATAGAATCATAGAATCAACCAGGTTGGAAGAGACCTCCAAGATCAGCCAGGCCAACCTATCCCCCAGCCCTAGCCAATCAACCAGACCATGGCACTAAGTGCCTCATCCAGGCTTTGCTTGAACACCTCCAGGGACGGTGCCTCCACCACCTCCCTGGGCAGCCCATTCCAATGCCAATCACTCTCTCTGCCAACAACTTCCTCCTAACATCCAGCCTAGACTTCCCCTGGCACAACTTGAGACTGTGTCCCCTTCTTCTGTTGCTGCTTGCCTGGCAGAAGAGACCAACCCCACCTGGCTACAATGTCCCTTCAGGTAGTTGTAGACAGCAATGAGTGCTTTGTCTCTGTCTTGCACAACTGAATCCCCAGAGGCTCCCTTTTACAGACTTGACTTTGAGCAGTCCAGCAATCTCTCCAAGTGCCCTAATGGACTGAAACTAATATCAGATCAGAGTCTCCATGCCTACTGCCAAAACACCTTTTGCATGTGAAAGGCTGGCATGAGGTATACAAGCAGTGAAGAAGCAAAAAACTAAATGAAACCAGATAAAAACAGTGGGGGAAAAAAAGAGAGGATAAGAAGGCAGAACTGATTTTGCATTTGTTTCTGATGCTGCTCATTTCTCTTTAGTGAAGAAATTCCATTATCAGATTTGCCTCCTGACTGTAGCCTTGAACACACTTGGAAAGTAAGAGCTCCCTGGCACACAACCAGCAGCTGAAATGTGCCAGCAAGGCCAAAGGACAGAGACAATCCCTGTCTATGCAGAAGACAAGGGGTCCTGAACACAGACACACACACATGCATGTTAAAACACACAAACCTCTGATTTTCCATTCTTATCCAACTGTTATGTCCACTCCCACCAGAGTCCTGTGGGGTCTGAGGACAGAGAGCACATCTCAGATTCTGTCCTGCATCCAACCCAACTGCTCAGATTCATTCCTGCATCCAACCCAACTGCTCAGATTCATTCCTGCATCCAACCCAACTGCTGAATGAGCCCTCACCACAGTTGATAAGTGTGTGTTAGCTCCACAGTTCTAGTCCTGCAATCCTATCACACATTGAGCAATCAATGACTGATAGAACAACTAAAAAAAAAATACAAATATCAGGATTCAACCTGGAGTGACAGAGGAGAATGGACTCATTCCTGACACATCCTGCCATATGCCATTGCAGACAAATCCACCTGAGCATGAATTGGGATGTCAGAATAAGTCCCACGAAAGAAACTGACCAACTTAGACTATTTAACAAGTTTTCCTGTTGGGAACATAGCCTCTCTGTCCCTAAAGAAAGCTGATCCACAGCTCTGGCTAATGACAAGAGCAAGTAGAGAACATGATGCACCTACATAATTCCATGCATGCAGCCCCACAAAATGATGAGTTGTTACCATCTACCCATAGAGAAGGTGGAAGGCAGTGCCAGGTTAATGCAAAACCAAGGAGTGGGCACTTGTGGAAGCACGTGTGTCAGTTGTGTAATCTTGGATCTGCTCAGTTCTGCTACCAGCCTTTTAATTAGCTGCTTCCTTGTTGACACTAGGTCTGGTTGAGCTGTTGAAGAACAGCAGAGTATACTAGAGACTCTTCATTGTAGCAGCTGAAATGAGTACAAACAAGGAAGCCAGCACAAATCACTGGCACACAAATCGCCATCACTACGCACGACATGCACAGCAGGCTTGCCCCCTTACCCTGTGGGGAGAGCCTCAAATGCTGTCCTCTCCCTGGGAGGGGATGCAGGATAGCAGGTCTAAGATCTACAGTCAAGTTGCATAGGTAGAGAAGAAGGAAAGAAGAGTCTCAGCAGGACTGTGAGTTGGTGGCGTGAGGTCTGCGTCTCAAGAGATGTTAACATGGGTTAGGCAGTAAGGCAACCTCTCAGCCTGGCTCTGACCTCCTCCCTCTTCTGTCTGATCTCTTTAGTATCCAGGCTATCTACCCCTGCCCACTACCCTAGTTTCTGGGTGTCAGCAAAGGAGGCTTTGCAAAGATTTCAAACACTTTGTATTATCTTTGCTTCCTGCTTGAGGGGGAAGTAGGAAAGAACTGTAAAAGTGAAAATGCAGCACAAAGTGGTCTGAGGGGAGCACCTAATGATGGGGTCAGAGCTGCCATGCTGGGTGCAGAGCCACACAGGGAACAAAACCCTGATGATCCTGGGCCTCCCATGCCTGCAACTCCTTTCTTTCCAGTTGCACTGGGAAACCTCTGACAATGAACCTTCTCTTTAAAATGCTACATTCTACTGAACATGAGGAGCTTAAGAACTAAAAAATTTCCAACAAATCTCCCTGCCCTGTTACAAATTCCCAGTAAATACCTGGGAAAGTAGTCAGCTGAAGCCCTGAGTGGATAGGTGCACTGAGATTCCAGTGCTCAAGTGAAGCTTTGCCTGTCAGGTCTTCCTGAGATGCTTAGACCTCATCTGCTGAACATTTCTGGGCTTTTCAACCCTCTTTTCAGTCCATGGAAACAAGCTATGATAAAGCAATCATAGAAAATGTGTTTTTAAACTGCCACCTCCATTCCCTACTGCTGGATGTCCTCAGACATAGCTCATCTATGCAGAGGTGAAGCTGCTTTGCTTTTAATTATTCAAATAACAACATCTGTCTGAAAGGCTTTAACATATAAACTGTGATAAGCCTGAAGCTGATCACTGCACGATGCCTGATCAAGAAATGAAGGCTGAGGTGCAAAACCTCATTTCTCATTGCCATCTTCTGGTCAGAATGGTGTAGTGTATTTTCTTGCTGAACCAAGATACAGAGATTCAAGACAGGTCACAAACGCAGCTCTGGTTTGGCTGCAGTCCTGTGCTAGTGTGCAGCAAGTGTCCAAAAGCAGCTGTCCAGCATTTACTGTCCATCTGTAACAGCTGCTCAAGAAGGGAGGTTATTCTGCCCCTGTACTCAGCACTGCTCAGGCCACATCTTGAGTGCTGTGTCCAGTTCTGGGCTCCTCAATTCAAGAGAGATGTTGAGGTGCTGGAAGGTGTTCAGAGAAGGGCAGCAAAGCTGGGGAGGGGCCTGGAGCACAGCCCTGTGAGGAGAGGCTGAGGGAGCTGGGGGTGTGCAGCCTGCAGAAGAGGAGGCTCAGGGCAGAGCTCATTGCTGTCTGCAACGACCTGAAGGGAGGCTGTAGCCAGGTGGGGTTGGTCCCTTCTGCCAGGCAAACAGCAACAGAAGAAGGGGACACAGCCTCAAGTTGTGCCAGGGGAAGTCTAGGCTGGATGTTAGGAGGAAGTTGTTGGCAGAGAGAGTGATTGGCATTGGAATGGGCTGCCCAGGGAGGTGGTGGAGGCACCTATTGAAGCAAAACCTGGATGAGGCACTGGGTGCCATGATCTGGTTGACTGGATAAGGGCTGAGTGCTAGGTTGGACTGGCTGATGTTGGAGGTCTCTTCCAGCCTGGTTGATTCTATGGTTCTATATTGATAGACATTGATTAAATCCCTTCTCAGTCTTCTCTTCTCCAGACTAGGCAACCCCAGGTCTCTTGGCCTCTCCTCATCAGGCAGTGCTTCAGTCCCCTCATCATCTATGATTCCAAGTGATTCTCTGAAAAACCATTTCTGTTTGCAGGCATTTGAAAGCAAAACTCACTAAAACAATTTCTTCAATGGCATTTATACTCCAAGTACCATACTTCAGCCATGTTTGAATGGTTACCAATCATTTCAGCACCCTCATCATGCTTACTAAAGTGAACCCAGCCTTTAAAAACTACTCCCTGCAGACTGGAGGACAAGGAGAAGTTTGGATGCCCTGTACCTGCCCTGTGGCCATGAGTCACAGCATAATAGGGAAGCAGTTGAATATTTACACATCACACCTTTTGAATGTATAATAATTTTGACAATTTTTGGCCAATCCCCAAGCTTTGCTCTCTTTAGCCTTTAGTTAAACAAGCTAGAGGGTTTAACTCTGAATTTAAAAGAGAACAAACAGAAAAGAGCAATGAACAGAAATAAATTTAACCAGAGAGAATATAATATACAAGGATAAAGGAGGAAAACCACAAACATCAGAGCAGTAGATTACTGCAAACACCAAGTGCCCTGCTCCTCTTGCAGAAATACACCTGATGGGGTCAAGAAGTGGGACAGGGCCAGAGAGCTGCTCCAGGTGCACTGGCACGGTCTGAAATTCCTCCTCAGAGTGGCACAACATGGGATGGGCTTTTTCACTTATGCTTTCCCAGACACATCCTCAAACAGTTTGAGAAAGTCCTGCCTCTGAAACACCACCACGTGCAGGCAGCGAGGGGGCTGCTCACGCAGTCTTCTCCACCCCTGGGCTATTTCATCATGTGCTGCTGGGACAGGGCTGATAAGTGTTTCATAGAGTCAGTCAGGCTTGGAAGGGACCACAAGGATCATCTAGTTCCAACCCCCCTGCCATGCCCAGGGACACCCTACCCTAGAGCAGGATGGACAGAGCCTCAGCCAGCCTGGCCTTAAACACCTCCAGCCATGGGGCCTCAACCACCTCCCTGGGCAACCCATTCCAGCCTCTCACCACTCTCATGCTCAACAACTTCCTCCTCATGTCCAGTCTGAACCTGCCCACCTCCAGCTTTGCTCCATTCCCCCCAGTCCTGTCACTCCCTGATAGTCTAAGAAGTCCCTCCCCAGCTTTTTTGTAGCCCACTTCAGATCCCAGAAGGCCACAAGAAGGACACCTGGGAGCCTCCTCTGCTCCAGCCTGCACAGCCCCAACTCTTTCAGTCTGTCCTCACAGCAGAGCTGCTGCAGCCCTCTGAGCATCCTTGTGGCCCTTCTCTGGCCATGCTCCAGCATCTCCACATCCATCTTGTAATGGGGGCTCCAGAGCTGGATGCAGGACTCCAGGTGTGGTCTCACCAGAGCAGAGCAGAGGGGGAGAATCACCTCCCTGGCCCTGCTGGCCACACTTCTCCTGCTGCAGCCCAGGCTCTGCTTGGTTTTCTGGGCTACAAGTGCACACTGCTGGCTCATGTTGAGCCTCTCACCCACCAGCACCCCCAAGTCCCTCTCCTCAGGGCTGTTCTCCAGCCACTCACTGCCCAGCCTGGATTTGTGCTTGGCATTGCCCTGATCCAGCTGCAGGACACTGCACTTGGTCTTGTTGAACCTCATGGTGTTTGATTGTCTCAGCCTGGCTGCTCTTTTCTGAGCTGCAGGCTGTTTATTTTCATCTCTTGATTGCAATAGCTTTGGTGTGTAGCTTGGTTAAAAGCAGCATTACAAGGTCTTTTACCATGACATCTTTTCAAAGGCTCATATTTTCATTTCATATTTTCAAAGGCTTGTTTATTTTCTGAGCCTTGGGTTCAAGCAACATCCAAGTGTGCATTTCTGCTTTACAATCAAGCAGCTTGATAAATCTCTTCTCAGTTTGGATCCCCTCTTAATTATTTGCAATGTTTCATAGACAAAAAGGTGGATTATCCAAATATATATAACTGTATTTGTTCACAGAGTCTATCTGTGTTAACTTTGAACTATTTTAGAGAGCCATCAGGGTGCTGAAAGCAGGTTGTGTGCACAATCAGATTAAGTCTGTCTCTGTAGATGTTTATACAGACATCAGTCTTTAATTAAACTTCTTTTTGCCCACCAGTGGCCCTGCTTTTCTAGATAAGAGTATCCAAAGTATTAAGGTATCAAAGTCCACAAAAAGGATTCCTGCTGTTAAAACTCACTGATTTGAAGGGTGGAAACATACAGCAATTCCTCCCTGAGTATCTGAAGAGAAAAAAAACCTGTGTTCAGATGTGGCAGATCAGCAACATCAGCCTCCAAATGGATCAGATCTGTTATGGTCGATGGCACTGTTTAAGTCTCAGAGCCAGAGTTACCGATTAAAGCATTCAAGCCACATCTTAAGCATCCCTGCAAGGTGCTTTTACATCTAGCAAGAGCTGTTGTTTTGTGACTTCTTTAATTAAAAAGCCTGGGCCTTGAATTACTTTTACTAGAGAAGGAAAAAATCCTATCACCTGTGCTTTTCCACTGAGCCTGCAGAGCCATTAAACAGTGATAAGAAACATGTCTTAAGAGACTAAGTAGTGGTGAGAGACCAAGCTGAGAGTTATTGGGGCTTTTTTCCCCCCCCTACTTATTCACACAGTATCATCAGGGTTGGAAAAGACCTCAGAGATCATCAAGTCCAACCCTTTACCACAGAGCTCAAGGCTAGACCATGGCACCAAGTGCCACATCCAACCTTGCCTTGAACTGCCCCAGGGACGGTGACAAAAGTGAAATATTTTTCACTTGTTCAGCCCTGCTGTGGTAGGCTAATTAGTGGACTTCATTCATAATGAAAATGTAATTAGTAATAATTAATAAAGAGGACATGGCTTGCATAAGAGCATACACAGGAGGACATCTTGCCAGGAGACTGCTTACAGGACACCTCTTATTGGCACTGTAATTATGACTGTCTGCTCCTTCTGTTGAAAGGAGATTGTAGCCAGGTGGGGTTGGGCTCTTCTGCCAGGCAACCAGCAACAGAACAAGGGGACACAGTCTCAAGTTGTGCCAGGGCAGATCTAGGCTGGTTGTTAGGAGGAAGTTGTTGGCAGAGAGAGTGATTGGCATTGGAATGGGCTGCCCAGGGAGGTGGTGGAGTCACCATCCCTGGAGGCATTCAAGCAAAGCCTGGATGAGACACTTGGTGCCATGGTCTGGTTGATTGGCCAGGGCTGGGTGCTAGGTTGGACTGGCTGATCTTGGAGGTCTCTTCCAACCTGGCTGATTCAATGATTCTATGATTTAGGTGCCACTGACTAAGTGGTTTGCAAAATTGTTTTAAGACACTTAACAGTTCTAAACTGTTTGAATCTGCCTCTCTAGTAACACTTTGCATGGTGGGATGCTACTGCATGTGTCAAGCGAAGAACCAAAGAGATAAGACCTAGAGACACCAATGGGTGCTGGAAAAACTGCAACCATGAGCCAGAACAAGTTGAGGTGGTTGAGATTAATCCAGGGGAACAGCTGAAGCTTTGAGGAAGGGCAGGAGGCCTCTCTGACCATATGCAAACAAACAACATTTGGATGAAGGAAAGGAATTTTACATAACAATTTAGAGCTTTCACAATGTCTTAGCAGCAGCCTGATCCTCATATCTGCAGTTTGGCATTGCAGTGCATTCTACACTGAGGTGGTCGAGCACACATGAACTGTGTAGAGGCAACTGGACATGTGCAGGTGGCCTGTGGAAAGTACCTATATACTGCACAAGTTCAGCTTTCAGGTAGTAAAATAGTTCAAGATCAAACCAAAGACTAGGCAGGGAGGGTGCAGGGAAAGAAAAACAGAAGGCATAAGAAGAGGAATTGGAGGAAATCAGGGAAATAAGAGAGAGAAGATGACAGCTCATAAAAAAACAGTGCCTTCCCTTACAGAACATTACAGCTGTAGCTGTGAGGCAGCTTGATGATGCATCAAAGACTTGAATGCCCTGGGATGTCTGTGCAAGCACTGCCTAGAGAGGCATGCAGCAGAGTGCTGTGGTCTCCCCACAAACTGCTACCAAAGCAAACAGGACACACTGAAGCCTAGCACAGAGACCTCTCCCTTGAGAGCTGCAGTCCTTAGCCTCGTTCTCTGATCTCAGATCATTTTAAGCAGCTTGTTCTGAACACAGGCATGAGGGTTCAGATTCCTGTCGAGCAGCATAAGAAATGCATGGACTACTGCAGCTGAGGCAAGGGAGATGCTGGCACTGCAGCCTCTATTGTTGGTACAGAAAAGGCTCTGGTTTTGTCTCAAAAGGCAGTAGGTTGATTTGAAGACATTTTCTCTTGCAACAGCTCATCTAAGTCATATGACTGAACACAGTTTGAAACCAACTCCAGTTTTTCAACCCCCACAGTTCTTCCAAGAACTAAAACCTTTGCCAACCTGCCTTGCAATTATGAGGTTCTGTTCCTACTCCACAGCTAATTTTTTTCTCACTGGAATTAATAGAAATGCTAAAACCTCTTCAAGTAATACATGAAGTCAACTTCTGCTGAGGGTTCAGGAGAAGGCTTTCTTGGGCTGGTTTGGAAGTGTCAGAGTAAGCTTTGGAGTCAGAATTACTTCTGGCATTCATTCTTCAAGCACAGTTCCTAAGAATGGCAGGCTGTGATCAAGACTAAGACCACTTCGCTTCTCCTTCCCATACCACAGGAGCTGCTCTTTCATCAGAGTAAGTTTTGGTCCCTGTATCTCTGACTGAAACTGACAGCAAACTCTTATACATGTGTGTCCTTTTGTACATACATACACACACATATTTTGTACATATGTACAACAACAGTGAAAAGAGCAAGTTCATCTCAAATAGTTCTAAGAGCAGGACAGGAGCTGTGGGTTAAACAATCCTGCAGGCATTCACAGAAGTAACCCTAACTATTTATTCTCAACCATCCTCTGCTTTCTGCCAACACACCTCACCCACCTTTGCACTCTGCCAGTGACAACAGCATCACCTTTAGAATAGGATCTATTATTGGTAACTCCTGGATTTCAGCCCTCTCTGGTATGTGAGCTTACGAAAAGCCAAACAAAGGCATTGGGAGCTTGGATTTTATCCTAGTAACTATTTACATTACAGCAACACCTGGAACTGTGACCATGACTACACAAAGGTAGGTGCTCTCTGTGCGGTCTTTGCCAAAACCAGTTTGAAATGCTGAGTCCTGGTTAAGCCTATTCATGTACTACTAACATCTTCAGGGGTCACACACCTGATCTTCTTTCTGCCAAGACTGACTCCAGTGAATGCAGAGTCCTCTTAAGGGCCAGTTTCCTTCAGTACACCCAGCTAAGGAGCATGTGAAAGAGGCACTAGTTGAGAACAGGCTGCTACAACTATTCCTTCTCAAAGTGAAGTCTGTAGGAGCAGTATATGCCTTAACCCACTTCTATCACAGCAGAGAAGAAACACTGGAAGTAAAGGCACATCTTTAATACACTCACCCACTTTGAAGACTGTCTGGACAATTCCATGGCTAAAACAGCAGATGCAAAAGCTTCAGCTACTGCATAGAGATCTTCTGCATCCAAGAGTGTTTGCAAGGACCAGCTTTTAGCACAGGGATCTCACCAAGCAAGACTCCATCCAAAACACTCAAGCAAAGCAGACCTTGCAGGTTTCTGAAACCTCCTCCTTGCTCGTTACCCATCATATTAACCCATCCTAGAGAGAAGCTGATGCAGCTGTGGCTTGGCTGAGTAAGCAGTTGCCTCTGTAAGTGTAGTGAAAGCTCAAAGACATTAATAGAAAGCTCCTTTGCTGTGATTGGAGTGGACTTTGAGTCATCACACATCAGCACCTGTTGAGCTGGAAGCCACAGGAACATTGTGCACTGAAGAAATCTTTCCCACCACTCATCTAGGCGCTGGGTTAAAGGTTTCATTTGCCACTGCTTTCCTCTCCAGAGACCCTCATTTTAGCACTTTCACACATGTTGCCCATTAGCTCCAGACATCTCTTAGCTGGTAGCATATGGGGAAACAGCTCTGATTTGTTTATTTCCAAGTAATTTACCCCCAAAATGGTCTACATCTGTTTCTGGTTGTTTTCAGGTGGAATTTGTTCATACTTTCAAATGCAAAATGAGATTAGCTATCAATATCCTGACATGTTGATGAAGTGCCACGTGGAGATACACTAGGCACAAAGGTCACCCTGCCTACCCTCCAATGAGCTGCTGTGAAGACAAGTTTGGTTTGAAACAAAACAGTTCTCTTGGTTTTGGGAATTAAAACATATGTTGGAGCACAAAAGGAGAATTTTCATGATGGTACTGCCAGAGCAAAGCAGAACTGACTCCTCAAGCCAAGAAGAAATCTTCAGCAATGCCCCCAACCTTTGGGGGAACTATTTCACACATCAGCTTTCAAGTGACAGAGTTATCTATACCTCCACCAGCTTGGTACATACAGAGACAGCAGCGACACCTTGCTGGTGAGCTGCCACTGCTATCTCAGTGCCTGCAGGGATGTGTGTACACAACAAGTCAGAGCTCCCTGCTATTCTGATGGTGCTCCCTTTTTCTCCAGTGAGACATCTCTCTCTGGTGTGATCCAAAAGAACTTAACAAGTGGGAAATGGAGGAAGAAAAGTGTGGCAATGCAACTGAAACCCATTTCGCCACAGAGGAATCCAGTGCACCCTCAGCAAGTTTGCAGGTGGCACCAAGCTGTGTGGCACAGTCAACTTGCTAGAGGGCAGGGATGCTATCCAGAGGGACCTGGACAGGCTGGAAAGGTGGGCCCAGGCCAATCTCATGACATTCAACAAGGCCAAATGTAAGGTCCTGCACCTGAGTCGGCGCAATTCCAAGCACAACTCCAGGCTGAGTGGCAAATGGCTGAGAGCAGCCCTGAGGAAAAGGATCTGAGAGTCTGGGGTGAGGAAAAGCTCACCATGAGCCTGCAGTGTGAGTGCAGCCCTGTGCTAGTTTGAAGCTAGCTAGAATGTTTTGGTGAGAAGGATTAGATCACAGGCTGTGAAAGAGAAACAAATGGTGATGTCTACTTCACTCACAGCCTTGCTGAGATGTGTAAGAACCAGAGCATGAACATAGATAAGATATATGAGTTGCCCAGGGAGGTGGTTGAGGCCCCATCCCTGGAGGTGTTTAAGGCCAGGCTGGATGAGGCTGTGTGCAGCCTGCTCTAGGGTAGGGTGTCCCTGAGCATGGCAGGGAGGTTGGAACTGGCTGCTCCTTGTGGTCCTTTCCAAGCCTGACTGATTCTATGATTCCATGATTCTCAGAAAGGCTTCAGTGCCTGACTAAGCACATCACCATGCTCACAGCAGTAGTCTCCTCACTTCATCTTGAGCAAAAGAAAGTGTGTGGGAGAAATGCTGTGGAGAACCTGGGTCAGAGAAGGAAAGCAGTACTTAGAAGCATTTGGAGAATGAGGACATGGAAAATAGCCAGGAACAACTTCCAGAAATTGTCTCAGGAGATCATTGCTTTATTCAATGCCTCTCATGTCTGCCAGCCTGGTTCTGCATCAGCCCTGAATGTGTCCATCTCAGTATGTGCAGCTAACTTGGTAATTTTTAACTCATGGCACTAATTGAAATGTTATTGAATGTGATTAATTAGAACTGGAACAAGCCTTTAACAAAGGGTTTATCAGATCCCTTTCTGCTCCCTCTAATGACTCACTGCTTCTCAATGGCTTCAAAACTTGCAAATTGGATATGTTTATACAATCCCTGGCAGGTTCCAGGTACCTGAACTCCACTGGAACCTGCTGCCTTATGGGCATGATGCCACTGTAGGCAGCCTGCTCCTCCTCCACCCAAGTATGAGCCACCTGGTGGGCCAGGGTTTTAGCTTGTGCATTTTCATCTCCCAGAGTGCCAAGACTGGCTCAGCAGACCACTACTAGGAGCTGCAGCACTCAGGTCAGATTAACTGAGCTTCATAGCAGAGGAATGTGAAGAACAGCCTGTCTAGGCTCCTGGATTTCAATGGGAACTTAAATCCTAAGCACAAAAGAGGGTCTAAATATCTTTGTGACACAAATACTGTGGCAGAAGGTTTAATACTAAGAACAAATATATTAGAATGCCATCATAGCTCTGCAGAGGTGCATGTATGCACACACAGGCTTACATACACCTTTGTCTCAAGATCAAGGCTTTCTGTGCTTCTTGTGATATTCTTCATCTGGTAACATCATACAACACTGAATGCCCAGCCAGACTGTGCTTGGAATAGTAAATGTAGTTTTAAATGGGCTTGAGCTTGGCATTTTTTATTTCACAGTATCACAGTATCACCAAGGTTGGAAGAGACCTCACAGATCATCAAGTCCAACCCTTTACCACAGAGCTCAGGGCCAGACCATGGCACCAAGTGCCACGTCCAATCCTGCCTTGAACAGCTCCAGGGACGGCGACTCCACCACCTCCCCAGGCAGCCCATTCCAGTGTCCAATCACTCTCTCAGTGAAGAACTTTCTCCTCACCTCCAGCCTAAATTTCCCCTGGCACAGCTTGAGGCTGTGTCCTCTCGTTCTGGTGCTGGCCATCTCTTCCTCTGTTTATCCTCTGGGGAAGCAAGCATCAAATACTTTATATCAGAGGTGCAGTGTCACTGTGTGTTAGAGTTTGTTCGTTGTTGTTTGCTGATGCTGAATTTATTACTTCTGGTAACACCTTAAGCATCTTTAGTACTCTGTATTGGCATGAACTTCTGCAAGAATTGACACACTGACATTCCCCAGTGGTAAAATCCTTTGTATCATACCTGGCAGACATTTCCTATCTCTCATATTTTAGGGAGGACAGTGAAGGTAATATGTATTTCTTTCTACTGTTTCTATTACAACAGTACAATTATTGGCTAGGCCTGGGTGCTAGGTTAGACTGGATGATCTTGGAGGTCTATTCCAACTTGGTTGATTCTATGATTCTATTTTGGAAGCATTGGGCTCAAATGTGGATTCAAGAGGGAGAAAATAAACACACAAACCAACCAAACCAAAACCCCTAATGTCAACTTTCCAAGTTTGGAACAAATGAAACAAAAAATCCTCCTGGTAATCCTGAGTGGTAATTTCAGTCAATGTTGTAGAGCAAATGGTAACAAAACCTGGCAGCAGTGTTTGAGCTGTTTCCAGTTCTCTCATGCTGAGCTTTGGGTGCCCATCTGTACACACACATTAGCATTTTCCTGAACCAAACAGGTTTTGAGAGGATAAAAAGGTTGAAGCAGGGGAAATAGGATAGGGATGTTATCAGATTAAACAAGATACTTTCACTGCTGCTCCACTTGTAGATACAGCACACTTCAAACCAGCTACTAACTGCCTTGCCTTGTGGACTTCTGTGCCAAAAGAAGCTCAGATTCCTGCCCAGGATGCTGAGGCAACCAACCCTTAGCATCATCTCTGCAGTATTGTCACACTCTCAGGTGTGAATTTACCCATCTCTGCATGTGTGCCTGGGAGGTTTTAGGTATGATTGTTTTCGCAATGCTCTGTCAAAAGCCTTATCTCTCCTCTGGGGTTGGAACATACAGCTCCTGTGCAGCCTGGTCAAGATCTGCTCTTATGCTTACCATGTTTTGACCAGGCAGTGCTGAAACTTTTGCTTATTGCCAGCTATTTAAATTCCTTTTCCTCCCCCCCTCTTTCCACCCAGCAAATACTTCCCCAATCGAAACACAAAGAGTTATATTGTACACAACCTTTGAAACGTGCACTTAATTTTCAAGGAGGTTGCTTCAAGCAGGGCAGCATACTTGCAGGCGTTTTGATCTAGTAAAAAGAAAGGGGAAAAAGATAATGCAATGGTGGGGAACTGAAGCATGACTTTTCTGATGTTTGTTTTTTTTCTGTGCCAGCAAAGATTCAATAGTGCGGAGGCTTTGCCTGCGAAGTCATTCTTTGCCTTCCCTCCCTTTCCATCTCACCCTCTCTCAGCTGTAGTAGCTCTTTATCCTCATGATGGTTCCTGAAATGCCTCATTTGCAAAATAAAGTATCACCAGCACCTGTTAGGTAAAGGCATTCAGGGCCAGCCTGATGCTGTAACCTCTCCACAGGATAAAAAGAGATTAGTGAGGTGCTTAGGTGGGAAACTACCCAAGTTGCAGGAGCTGGTGGGTGTTGAAAGATGTATTTCTTCTTTCGGTCAATTATAAACCACTATGTTTGCAGAGGCCCTACGTAAGCTGCTGTGGCTATTCAGGTGCACTGGATTGCTTATTTTTGCTAAGTTCAAATATGCCCTCAAATCTCAAGGCTGTACACTTTGAGTTTCAAGCTCTGTGTTGGTAAAGAATTTCCACGTGCAGATCTCATGGCTATAAGGAAGGTTGGATGAGTAATTCTTGCCCTATCAGTTTTCCTTCCATGAAATCTGTGTCCAGAAAGACCTGGGGGAAAAATGGGCAAGCTGAGCACAGTAAAGCTCTCTGCTTGCACACCAGCTTGTATGTGACTATGAACTATGTTCCTGGTGGACAGCTGAGCACAGTAAAGCTCTCTGCTTGCACACCAGCTTGTATGTGACTATGAACTATGTTCCTGGTGGACAGCTGAGCACAGTAAAGCTCTCTGCTTGCACACCAGCTTGTAGATGACTATGAACTGTGCTCCTGGTGGACAGCTGAGCACAGTAAAGCTCTCTGCTTGCACACCAGCTTGTATATGACTATGAACTGTGTTCCTGGTGGACAGCTGAGCATAGTAAAGCTCTCTGCTTGCACACCAGATTGTAGATGACTATGAACTATGCTCCTGGTGGACAGCTGAGCACAGTAAAGCTCTCTGCTTGCACACCAGCTTGTATATGACTATGAACTGTGTTCCTGGTGGACAGCTGAGCACAGTAAAGCTCTCTGCTTGCACACCAGCTTGTATATGACTATGAACTGTGTTCCTGGTGGACAGCTGAGCATAGTAAAGCTCTCTGCTTGCACACCAGCTTGTATATGACTATGAACTGTGTTCCTGGTGGACAGCTGAGCATAGTAAAGCTCTCTGCTTGCACACCAGCTTGTATATGACTATGAACTATGTTCCTGGTGGACAGCTGAGCACAGTAAAGCTCTCTGCTTGCACACCAGCTTGTATATGACTATGAACTGTGTTCCTGGTGGACAGCTGAGCATAGTAAAGCTCTCTGCTTGCACACCAGATTGTAGATGACTATGAACTATGCTCCTGGTGGACAGCTGAGCACAGTAAAGCTCTCTGCTTGCACACCAGCTTGTATATGACTATGAACTATGCTTCTGGTGGACAGCTGAGCACAGTAAAGCTCTCTGCTTGCACACCAGCTTGTATATGACTATGAACTGTGTTCCTGGTGGACAGCTGAGCGCAGTAAAGCTCTCTGCTTGCACACCAGCTTGTAGATGACTATGAACTGTGCTCCTGGTGGACAGCTGAGCACAGTAAAGCTCTCTGCTTGCACACCAGGATCTCCTGCAGGATTTAAACAAAAAATATTGAACCAAGTTAGATGTGGTGCTGAGGGATGTGGTTTAGAGTTAGAGAGTGGTTGGACTCGATGATCTTAAAGGTCTTTTCCAACCAGAACCATTTTGTGAGTCTGTGATGGCTTCTACTGAGGCTGTCTGGACAAGTTAGAACCATGAAGTCAGATATCTGCCACCATTCAACTGTGATTACACATGCCAGCCCCTGCAGGTGACAGAGGGTAGAGGATAGGTATCCTGGGTGCCAATGGCACACCACTTGAGTGTGTCATACCCTGCAGATTTAACAAGGGGATAGAACAAGGTAGATCCAATGAATTATTATATCCTCAGAGTTGTTACTGACCCTTTATATTTTAATTACCAAGAATTTCCTTAAGAGTCCTACAAAAAGAACATTTAAAACATGGGGTTACTGAAGAACATGTCTTAACTGAAAGCAAGCTTTCAGCCAAGGAGGTTTTAGGCAAAAGATCAGAACTATTGACCCTTTCCAGACAGAGTTTACTTTTTTTAATTAGTATTAGAAAATATTTCAATGAAAAATATACCTCCTAGTGCCAGGTGTCCTTACCCATGGCAGGGGAGGTGGAACTACATCATAGAATCAACCCGGTCAGAAGAGACCTCCAAGATCCTCCAATCCAACCTAGTGGCACAGATGTAAAGTGCAGCCACATGTGGCTGCTGGCCGCAGCTGGTAGCTCCAATATTCACAGTGCAGCTCCTCCATTCAGCCCAGCTCCTTCAGTTTACTTCTCAGTGACTGCTGTGAGCTTGAAAGAGGGGGTGGTGGTGAAATATTTTAAGGTGGTAGTGATTATTTCTCATTTAATCCCTCTGCCTGCCCAGCTCTTTCAGTCTCAGTAATGCTGATTCTTTCACTAAGCTAACCTCTGGCCTGGCTGCACTCCCCAGCTGGAGGCTGACTCATACCATCTTTGCTTTAAGATCATAGAATCACAGAATTAACCAGGTTCAAAGAGACTTCCAAGCTCATCCAGTCCATCCTATCACCCAGCTCTATCCAATCAACCAGACCATGGCACCAAGTGCCACATCCAGGCTTTGCTTCAACACCTCCAGGGACTCTGACTCCACCACCTCCCTGGGCAGCCCATTCCAATGCCAATCACTCTCTCTGCCAACAACTTCCTCCTAACATCCAGCCTAGACCTCCCCTGGCACAACTTGAGAGTGTGCCCCTTGATCTGTTGCTGGTTGCCTGGGAGAAGAGACCAACCCCCACCTGGCTATGATCCTTGAGGTCCCCTGCAGGCCTGACAATTCTATGATTCTATACAGCAGAGCTAGACATAAAATTTTGTTCTGATTTTCAGCACCATCATGAATTTCCTTTTAAATATTCATGGTGGCTTACAGGTAAAAATCTGAGGATAAAGTGGTTCTCTTTTATAACTGAAATAGCAGCTGGTATCAGATTGGTTGGTGTGCCTGTGTACAAGAGAGACACACAGAGGAAGAGATTTGCATTCAATAATTGTATGGAAAGTCCCAAGGAATAAATCAAGAAACCTTTCACAGTCTGACATTGTAAACTCAGCATCACAGAATGGTCTGGGTTGGGAGGCGTCTCCAAAGGTCACCTCCTCAGCTCACTTCTGGAGGATACTAAGTTCTTGGGAGTAGCAAAATGGTAGAGGTAGTAGCTGCCTTTTTACCTCCACATCCCCTGACTCAGCTCAGCGAGGGACATGCTGCCTGGCAGTCACTACCTGTCAAGCAGCCTGCACAGCAGTTTGTGAGGATCAGACAAATCAGCCTGTCTCTTCTCTCCCTCTCAGAAGATTCAGACTCAGTTGGTTGGACTTGATTTCTTTGTCACCACAAAAAGCAAAGTGCATACATCTCTTAGAATCACAGAATCAACCAGGTTGGAAGAGACCTCCAAGATCATCCAGGCCAACCTAGCACCCAGCCCTAGCCAGTCAACCAGACCATGGCACTAAATGCCTCATCCAGGCTTTGCTTGAACACCTCCAGGGACTCTGACTCCACCACCTCCCTGGGCAGCTCATTCCAATGCCAATCACTCTCTCTGCCAACAACTTCCTCCTAACATCCAGCCTAGATCTGCCCTGGCACAACTTGAGACTGTGTCCCCTTGTTCTGTTGCTGCTTGCCTGGCAGAAGAGGCCAACCCCCACCTGGCTACAGCCTCCCTTCAGGCAATTGTAGACAGCAATGAGCTCTGCCCTGAGCCTCCTCTTCTGCAGGCTGCACCCCCCCAGCTCCCTCAGCCTCTCCTCACAGGCTTTGTGTTCCAGGCCTCTCACCAGCCTTGTTACCCTTCTTAGGAATCAGATCAGAAGGTGGGACTGGCGCACAGACAGCCAGATGCAGCAGTGAAGAACACTTAATCCCGCTCCTAACAGCACAGCCTTGCTCACAGTATGCCCCTCTAATGCTGTGGTTGCTGTACTTCAGGCAGCTCTGACAAATGAAGGATTTAATTAGTCATCTGAGGGGGCAGTGGATGTGAAGGGGATGGGAGGTGAGGAGATGCAGGGATTTGCACCCATGTGATGCTCAGTGGGTTGTTGTCCTTGAGGCTAAAAGATGAGTCATCATCCTTGCTGGGATGCTGATGCTGCAGGTGGACAGGATCATACCCCAAGGGTTAAATGTTTTCATGATAAATTGCATTATGAATGTGTGGAAAATGTTCTGGCATGAAATTTCATACAATGCAAAGCCACTCTTGAACTCCTGTGGTGCACAGAGGTCTATCAGAAGAAACACAGATTTGCTTCTCAGGGCTTCCCAGCCCCAGCAATTCAACATATTGTACAAATGAGAACTTTACTCACATAGAAAGAAAAAAGACTGCTCATATTTTAAGCAATGCCTACCTGTCACAACAGGAAAAAATGGCATTTCAGATGGCTTGAGGGTGCATGGGTGACAGAAAACACACACCTGTCCTCTGGCTGAATCACAGAATAGAATCATAGACTCAAGCAGGCTGGAAGAGACCTCCAAGATCACCCAGTCCAACCTAGCACCCAGCCCTGGCCAGTCAACCAGGCCATGGCACTAAGTGCCTCATCCAGTGTTGTTTTGAACACCTCCAGGGATGGTGACTCCACCACCTCCCTGGGCAGCCCATTCCAATGCCAATCACTCTCTCTGCCAACAACTTCCTCCTAACATCCAGCCTAGACCTCCCCTGGCACAGCTTCACACTGTGTCCCCTTGTTCTGTTGCTGGTTGTCTGGGAGAAGAGCCCAACCCCACCTGGCTACAGCCTCCCTTCAGGTAGTTGCAGACAGCAATGAGCTCTGCCCTGAGCCTCCTCTGCTGCAGGCTGCACACCCCCAGCTCCCTCAGCCTCTCCTCACAGGGCTCTGCTCCAGGCCCCTCACAGCTTTGTCGCCCTCCTGTGGACACCTTCCAGTACTGCAACATCTCTCTTGAATTGAGGGGCCCAGAACTGGACACAGTACTCAAGGTGTGGACTGAGCAGTGCTGTGTACAGGGGCAGAATAACCTCCCTTGTCCTGCTGGCCACACTGTTCCTGATGCAGGCCAGGATGCCATTGGCTCTCTTGGCCACCTGGGCACACTGCTGGCTCATCTTCAGCTCCTAGCTACCAGTACCCCCAGGTCTCTTTCTGCCTGGCTTCTCTGCAGCCACTCTGTCCCCAGCCTGTAGTGCTGCTTGGGGTAAACCAGCACTGCTGGTGTAATTTCTTGCTGTTATTTCATGGCTTATGCTGGAAGTGCATAGCCATGAAGCCTTCAAACTCACTGAGGATCATCTGTGGATTTTCTAAGATTATGTCTGCATTAGCAAGTGGGCTGCACCATGAGGAGCAGAGCCATGGGCCAGGACAATTTTTGCAGAGAACCTGACATACAAAATAAATTATTTGGTGGTTTAGCTATTGATTGAAAAAGAAAAATGTTTTTAATTCCTGCTATCCACAGGCTGGAACTAGGGATTGATTTCAGATAAACTGCACCCAAAGGGATACTAATTCAAGCATCCTTAGGATGGCACCACAGTGCAAACCAATCTTCTTCCAAGGAGAGCTTCTGATTGGAACTGGAATACTGATGCAGACACATACTCAGGTCTTCATCTTTTTTATTAATGGATCTATAGTCTCAATTTTGTCACTCTTGTGACAGGGTGAGAGGGCATGGCTTGAAGCTGCACCAGGGGAGGTTTAGGTTGGATGTTAGGAAGCACTCCCTTAGAGAAAGAGATCTTCTGGATCTCACACAGAATTTTAGCATCCACAGCATCCTCGTGGGGGTTGCTCTCTTCTCCAAGGCAACCAGCAATAGAACAAGGGGACACAGTCTCAAGTTGTGCCAGGGCAGGTCTAGGCTGGATGTTAGGAGGAAGCTGTTGCCAGAGAGAGTGATTTGCATTGGAATGGGCTGCCCAAGGAGGTGGCAGAGTCACCATGCCTGAGGGTGTTTAAGGAAAAGATTGGGTGTGGCACTTAGTGCCATGGTCTAGTAATGCGGTGGTGTTAGGTTATAGGCTGCACTTGATGATCCAAGAGGTTTGTTCCAGCCTCAATAGCTCTGTGATTCTGTAATCCATATTCAGTAAGAAAATCACAGGTGGCAATGGTAAGAAAAAGCCTTGAGCATTTGTGCTCTTTGGGACCATATCAGATGAGGTGGTGTGGTTACTAATGATAGGAGACAAATAAGCTTTGCTCTGCCTTGATCTCCAAGGTTGCTGATTTATCAACCCTCCAGCCACATGTAAATCTAATGGAAGAAGCAGCCCATCTTGTTGGTGAGCCTATTTCTCTTCCTGTAAATCTCACCTTGGAGAGAGTAGGGAGGTAAAAAAAAAAAAAAAAAGAGGGAAATGACTCAGAAAAAGCAAAAATTAAATAAAACATAAACAAAAAATTAAGTATGGGGTAAAATCAACATCACTATTCATTTGTCCTAAGTGCAGGAGATCAATTAAAGAATAGAGATCTCTATCTGGGCAAAAAAGTGCATCTAGCAACCTTCTTCCCCTCCACTGAAGTAGGAAATGTGTAGTTTATGACCAGCTGGGACAATCTCTACTGAATGGCTTTGAGGCAATAAATCACAAGAGCTGGTTTGTCCACATTTCTTTCTTTTCTTCAGTCTGTTTGGCTAAATCTCCCACAGAGAAAGTTACACCAGGCAGGGGATTCAGCAAAACGCATGAAAAATGCACTCTGCTCACCTACAAATTCTTCAGCTCTGGCCAAGCTCCAGTTGTGGCTTTTATACAAGACAATACCTTTCTGCTCTCCTTTCCCCAAATCCTAGGAGGGCAGCTGTTCAAACATTTATCATTAAATGTTTCAAAATAAAGAGGAGAGCTTACTGGAGCACAATGATGCTATTTGAGCCCTCGAGTTTTGTTTCCGGGACCTATAGAACACATGTGGGTTTGGGTGGGGTCACCCCCATAGTCCCACAGTTGGCTCACTTTGCTCACATTCATGCTAAATACCTCACTAATTTCCCCCCCTCCCCTATATGTTCCTGAATTTTTTCAGTTAAAGGAATTGTGTTGTGATTTCTGTTGCTGCAGCAGCCTGTGGAGCAGATGAAATGACACTGAGTTTAGCAAGAGACTCAGCTCCAGTGGCTGGACATCCCCACCATGGTTGAGATTCAAATCACAGTATCACAGTATCACAGTATCACCAAGGTTGGAAGAGACCTCACAGATCATCAAGTCCAACCCTTTACCACAGAGCTCAAGGCCAGACCATGGCACCAAGTGCCATGTCCAATCCTGCCTTGCACAGCTCCAGGGACAGCGACTCCACCACCTCCCCGGGCAGCCCATTCCAGTGTCCAGTGACTCTCTCAGTGAAGAACTTTCTCCTCACCTCCAGCCTAAATTTCCCCTGGCACAGCTTGAGGCTGTGTCCTCTTGTTCTGGTGCTGGCCACCTGAGAGAAGAGAGCAACCTCCTCCTGGCCACAACACCCCTCAGGTAGTTGTAGACAGACATT